>NC_083357.1:8701250-10041666 GCF_030254825.1 Meriones unguiculatus | reverse complement strand
ACTTTGGAGAGCCAGAAAACTGATGTGGATTCAAAAGGCACCTAGGAAAAAATTAACCTGGCTGCAAACAGCTCCTTCAGAGCAGCTGAGTTCACAGTGGTGCTCTTCTTCCACCTTCTCCTCCAGGAATAAGGCACTGTCACATCCCCAGTGTCAATTAGGGCCAGGCAGTTAATGTCTTCATGGCACGTGCTTTTTATAATGCACAATATTACTAAGAAGTTATGCGACTAAAAAAAAAAAAAATGGCATCTCAGAAAAATCCTTATCCTGAGTATTTATAATAAAGTGAGGAAGTATGAAAGTCAAGACACAGATGGCTATGACAAGACACTGGGAACTGAATGAGCAGTCTTTGGTAATTAAACAGATTCTGTTCTAAATTGGGTGTTTCTGTCTTCCTAATATTCCGAATGTATTGAATACAAAATTCCCAACAAAGTTCTATTTGGAGATAAGGCCTGTGAGGCAGTGGAAAAGGCTAACTGAGATGAGATGAGAAGAGTCTAAATCCTGTAGGATTAGGGCCCTTATAAAAAGAAGAGGCAGCAGGTGAGACTGGGAGATGGCATGGTCTACAAGACACGAGGAAACCTCACCTCAAACTCAATCACCAGCATCTTGATCGGGGATGTCTAAGCCCCCTAAACTGTCAAAAAATAAATTCTGTTGTTTGAGCCAAACAGAGTTTGTTTTAGCATTCTGAGTTAATACAGATCCTTTGCTTGGTAGCAAAACCCAAGCCTTCTCTGTACTGCCCAGTATTCAGCAACCCGGATTTGCACTGTTTAATTCTGTTTTCTTTGTCATGGCATGGCACTGTTATTGTTAACATGTAATTCAATTTATCCGGAGGAAAGAAATGCAGGGCTTTGGAAGCATATGACCTGAGTAAGTAGTTTCATTATAAGCCTTCACACAAAAGCACATTTTGGGGCATAAGACCTAGCTTTCCAAAGGCATTTAAAAAGCATGTGAAGATTCAGTGGCTATAAATAATGAAGATTCTCTGCCCCTAGTCATATATTCTGCTTTTAAATCCAGAAAGCCTTCAAGTAAAAATCTTCTCTAGTAAGTGGTCAAATGGGTACCATTTTTCATGATTAGAAGAACAATCTTATGTAAGAATTAGAAAGGGGCAAGGCAATTCACAGAAAATGCAAGAAAATGGAAAGGAAATACAGAAAAGGAGTCTACACAGAAGGATCTGAATTCAGAGTCAACTTCTGGAGAAATAATTTGTATGATCATTACCTAAAAGGGATGCCAATACTGTACAGTATTTTACCTAACATACGGTCTGCTCTAAAAAATAATTTAACAGTACATATAAGATACCTTTCATTCATTTCAGATTTGTTGTTCTAAACTACTTACTATAAACACGCTTATATCTAACCGGCAGCTAAAAGGAGACTGTAAAAGTGAAGATTTCAGCCTGACCTCTTCTGCACTACTCCAACTGCACAGTCTGTTTAAATAAAAATGACAGTGGAGATGAAGAAGTCACAAACATCCTACATCCATAAACGTGTTTATAAATTAATACCTTGGTTTCGATACAAAATCCCTTTCTAAAATTACTACTTAATAGAAGAAAGGAGCATGTATATACAGCCGCTTTTTTTTTTTAAGGGACAAACAGATACACTATTCAATTCAACTAAGGGGAGAAGTTCTTTTATACGACTATTACAGAAAGAGGAGAAAATGACTACTGCCCTTAATGAACAATTTCCCCAAAAGGAAAAATGTCCCATATAGTGTCAGGTTCTTATAAAATCACATAAAAGCTCTCACATTTCATTAGCATAATTGTAAATTATTAACCTTAGTAGTTCCCTGGGATCACAGACTTATTATCCTGGCAATATGAACTTTTCTAGAACATTATATGGCTATTATTACCAGTACAAACAAATGTAACATTTTATTTTACAAACCTAAATCTTAAAGGTACAGAGTAGGGCATGGTTGTACATGGCAGATCATGCCAGCACTTGGGATTGCATGAAGATCTAGAGTTTTGTGAGTTCAAGGCTAGCCTGAGCTACATGACAATGTCTCAAAAGAACCAATTAGCCAGCCAACCACCCAACCAAAATAACCTCAAATTCTAAGTTTCAGTAGTATAAATCAAGCAGTATTTGAATGTATTACATTTACTCACTATTCCAAGCCCAATTCAAATTACTGTGTAACCAATAAGCTTTCTCATATTCTTTTTATGTAAATGCCAGTTTTCTTTCTAAAAACTTATTCTTATGTGTGTGTACACATGTGTACAACTGCACAAATGTCACAGTGTACAGAGGTTAGAAGACAACTTTGGAAGCCGGTTCTTCCCTTCTACTATGGGATTGGGGCAACTAACTCAGATATCAGGATTGTATGCCAAATACCTTTCTTACTGAGCCACCTCAGTCATCATGGTCCTCCTCCTCCTTCATATATAGCCCTGGCTGGCCTGGAACTTGCTACATAGACCAGGCTGGCCTCAAAAAATAAAAAAGATCCATTTGCCTTAATAAAAAAGATCCATTTGCCTTATTCATTAATATCTGCCTCAGAGTGCTGATATTAAAACGTGCACCATCATATCCTGCATTTCTCATTTTCTCACAGGGCTAAGAAGGTTCTCTCTCTCACACACTTTCTCTCTGTGTGTGTGTCTCTCTCTCTCTCTGTGCATAAGTATAGTCAATCAGGAGAAATAGGTTTAAAATCTTTGTTGACAATTCTCCAGTTTGCTTCCACTCTGCATAACCACTCAAATAAAATGAATTACTCTACTTTTGCATCGTGGAAAAATAGCAGAATTTATAGGAAATAGACATGAAAAATGTTATCATAAGAATGATATACAATGGCTGGAGAGATGGCTCAGAGGTTAAGAACACTCATTCTTTCAAAGGTCCTGTGTTCAATTCCCAGCAACTACATGCTGGCTCATAACCATCTATAGTAAGATCTGGTGTGCAGGCAGAATGTTGTATAAATAATAAATAAATCTAAAAAACAAACAAACAAAAAAAAAAAAAAACAAAGGAATGATATACAAGCCTGACAGACATGGGCCTGGGAATTGAGAGGATATGAGACAGATGCAAGGACAGAAAGATATTAAGGAGAAAGAGAAAGAGGGGGTCACTAACAGTTTTCAAGTTTAAACTTCCCAACCCCTTTTTGTCTAATGTAGATATTTCAAAGTTCTGAGGATATATATCTGAAGTGCATTTTTCAGTGAGAAATATATATGCAAGTTTGTACATAAGCCAGGCCATAATAATCCTTGGCCATGCAGGATACACATTTACACATCTCGTTACATGATAATTACAGATTAAGTTTTTAAAAGCCAACAGAAAAAAGCTAGTCAGGCAACCTAACTTTGTTCTAAACAAACAAAAAAGAAACATTTTGCATTGTCAAGGGAAGAAGTCAGCAAAGGGTCAGATAGTTATTAATGTGTGTCTTTCCTTCCATACTTATATAGAAACATGGTTAAATGAAACCTTCCCATGAGTGGAAATACTGAAAAACATTACGGGAATTAGATTTCACACACACACACACACACACACACACACACACACACACATCCTCTCTCTCTCTCTCTCTCTCTCTCTCTCTCTCTCTCTCCTTCTCTCACTCTCTCACAGACACACACCTTTAAATTAAGAATCAATGCCATTGGTATATAGTAAATCAAGTCGAAAGTACTATAACCTCCACTTTAAAGCACAAGCAAATGATACTATGGGATCTAGCCAGAAAGTTTCCTGGCTCCTTTATGAGGCACTCTGCCATATGGCCCCAGCAGCATTTCAATTCAGGGAAGTGGCAGATGTAAAAGCCTCCTGGGCTGCCCACTGCTGAGACTCACAATTTATCTCTGACCATCTAGTTTCCATGTGATTTCAGAAGCATCAATGCTAATCACATTGGAAGCCTTTATATAAACGTTCAGGCTGAAAAAGGCAAGCAGGGGAAAAGGTCAGAGGTATTTAACATAACTAAGCAGGCCTGGAAAAACACAACAATAAATAAAAGAAAGAAGGCTTATTCAATTTATTGACGTCAGCCACCCACTACATACTTTGACCATTTTTCTTATTCAATCAAGTGGCTAGCCATATCTCACTTAGGACAGAATATACACACACACACACACACACACACTTCTGAACTGCCATAAATTATAAAGTATATACAAACCAGCACTCAAGGGAGGAAGAAAGGAGCGATGGAGGGAGGAAAGAAAGAAGGCGGGGAGTGAAGGAGAAAGGAAGGGAAAGGAGAGTAATACATAATTGGTTTATCATACTTGATCTTCTAGAAGCATAGGGAAAAGGGACTTTGTTTTGTCTTTCATTTCTTGAGCATTCTCAGAGCACTCTGCTTTTGTAAGATGTGAGCAGAATACAGTATTCAAATCACTCAAAAATACTCGTTCTTTCCACCCTTCATGAGGTCCTCTCTGAAAACATACCGATTGAAGTTAATGTCTGGGTAAGTAGAATACTCTGATTTCATCTTGGCATTCCGTCGGGGGAACGTGCAAAAGAAAGCGTTAGCTAAAAGACTGGCAATTTGTTCCTGCGACATTGTAATAGAATGATTCATCTTCTGTTTCAGAAGTGGTAGTGGCTGATGAAGGAAAACAAAATACAGATGAGAAAAGCAATAATTAGTTTAGCAATTCTGAAGACAGAGGTACCAAATTGCATTTTCTAAATTAAGGCAGGAATAATTTCAAGGCACTCTTGAGTCCTTAAATCAGCAATACTGTTAAAGTCAAGGGCTGATTATCAGAGATGATTGGGAAAATGTACTCATTCAACAAGGTTCAGTTTTTTAATCAATAATGATGCTGAAGAGGACACAAAACATTACTTACCATTGAAAACTAAGACTGCCTCAGAAAATAAACATTAACAAATTACCCTTGTAATGAAAATTAAAACAAGATGGAAAAAAAATGGAACAGTGCATTTCACTATTAAAATGAGTTACATTCTTATATTAAAAATGGTGGGATGAAGTACGTTTTCTTAGTCCTAGATAAAACAACTAATGTGATCGAATAAATAAGTCGTTTCCCTATTATAAATCAAACTGCCTATTATTAATTTCTTTATGAGAACCAAATCTAATTTTACCAAAGCATTTAACAGAACATGTGAAATCTGCCACACAGAACTCTATGTAACTTGTAAAACCAAAGGCATTTTTAATGTAATAAAACACCCCAAGTCAAGGATGATGCAGGACATTTTCCTTCAGTCTTGACTCTAGTGTCTTCTTGTGCCAACCCATACATCATGCACGACCTGTAAGCATAGGACCTGAGCATTGTTGTCAATGTGTTGTGTTCTAATTTAAGTGCTAAAACTGTGGCTTTACCGACATGCTGGTAAAATGAAAGACTATCATCTACCAGCTTCCCAGAAGTTGTTAAGTTTAAAATAGTGCCCTTAATGTTGTAGAGATCTTTCCTTCTCCCAGTCAGCAGTACACAAATCTCAAGCCAGCTGCCTCAAGTGAACCATCCTGATCACACCCTAGGCACCACCGCCTAACTAGGACAGCAGAGCTACATTCTCCTAAGCAACAGGAAAAAACACACTGGCACAAGAACAAGTTTGGTGGCAAGAAGAAAAAGTTAGATTTACAATTCAATTCCAAAAAAATCCAAAGGTAAGCAAACAAAGGAAAAGTAAAGAAATTACTTTTACACACCAGGCTGTAGTTGTCATCTCTTACAAGGCAGAGGAATCACAAAGTTCACACTGACCTCTACTTTCTCTCCAAAACATTTATTTACAACCTAGGTTTGAGGTCAGGCAAGACAACAGAATATAAATGGCATAAAACATACTCATGATTGTTTCTAACTTTTAACTATAATTTACCAAGTTATCCATGAAAATAATGTTTTAGGCTTAACTGACTTGACACACAAATATTTTTCATCTCCTCTATCAAATAGATTTTTTTTAAAGAGTAAGTAATTTCTGTTCTCTTGGTGAGAAGAGATGCACCAAAGCTCACACTTAGTGAAATGAGAGCAGAAATTTTACCGCCAAGCCCTAGCTAGAAGACGTTAAGAGGCTAACTACTATAAACCAAGAAATTTCAAAAGCCCCAAACTTTGATCCCTTTGATTTTCTTTTTAGGAATCTAAGATTTATCTTTTAAATTTGGCATGTAGTGTGTTAATGTGGCAAATCACTAAATACAAGCATATGCAATTTAACTTCAAAAACATATTTCTCCCTTAAAGTGAAATGTTAATTTATCATAACAGAGAATGACTTTTCTCTAAAGAACAGAGCATGTAAATTAAAACTTTCTCCTTATCAGTATAATAATGGAAGAATGAAGGTATTTTAAGCCAGGATAAAAAGCTAGGATAAAAAAAAGGATAAAACCAGGATTAAACCAGGATAAAAAGATATTATTTGATGTAACTTTACTTAGCAACTTATTATAGCTTATTAATTTAAATTAAGGAATAAACAGTTCATAAAATAAGACATGGAAACCTCTCCTACAGCATATAAGAATGCAGCAAAGGAGTGCACCATCCATGTCTAAAAAGTAGGCACTGTCTTTATGAGCCAAACATTGGATTAAAAGAGCATTTAACTAAATAAGCTTCACATAAAACTCAGTGACACAAAGAGGATCTCCCTTCCAGGAGAACATAACCTATTGGAAGAAAACAGGAAAAGTCCTGAATCAAAGCAATGTGGGAAATGTGAGTTGAATACTACAAGATTAGTCAGTTTCACTGGGAAAAGCAAGGAAGGCATTCAGAAAAAATGGCAAAAGACAGCTGGAAAGTAGGTAGAGCGTCAACAGGCAAGAAGAATAAGGGAAAAGGATGCAGAAGGAATATCAGCAAGCAACTTCTAAGACAAAAAAAAGCGGTTTAAAAATAAATTTCTCTATCTAATAACCATAAACTTAATTTCAGACACAATGCATTGCTGAGGTGACACCAAAGTTAGGCAGCCTTGGAAACCGCACAGTAAAATGCTAATAAGCATGGCATAATGACAAACACTCACTGGCTCTTGACTGAAGAGAACACGGCCTAAACATTGGACATGTTTAGGCTATCTGAGCTATCCCCAAAGACTGTGCTTATAGTTTTAGGTGTGCAATGATTATCATCCCATACATCCAAAAATATCCACAAGGACCCCAGGGAGCAAGTGTTAGTAGACTCCTGGCTAGCATCAAAGTACAAGGGAGCCAGCCCTAGAAATAGAAGACAAAGATAAAAACCAGGCCACTGTGGTGAAGAAAACACATGGGGGGGAAAAAAACTATGAAGAGTAAAACTGCAGCCTTTTCTAAGTTTAAAAGTATGTTCACAAGTTCCTTAATACTGCTCCTTTAAGAAGTCTCCAATGGACACTCCACACCCATATATACATATGCAGCACTAATTAGACTTAGTGGATTATAAAAAAGAAAAAAATAATAATTATATGATGTTGGGAGGGCAACAGGGAGGTTATCAGAAAGGTAGCTGTTGGGAAAATGACAGTATGATTAAAATACATGTATAAAATTAAAAAAATAAAGATTACATTTTTTAAAAAACTGGAGGAGTCTATTTCCCTTCCCCTTGAGTATGGTCTAGACTAAATGAATAGCTCCAACAGGCAGAAAAATAGAAGTGACACAGGACGGGATTTGGCCCTAGAAGGCACTGCAGCTTCCCTCCACTCTCATGTGCACTGAGGAAGTCAGCTACCAAACATTGAAGCATATGGAAAGGCCCAAGGGAAGCCTCCTGCAAAGGGTTAACTGATCCCCAGCCAAGCCTGTAGATGGCCACAAGCCTCGCTGACACCCTGACTACAACCACAAGACAGACTATGAGCTACAACTTACTCAACAAGTTGCTCTTAATTTCGTGACCAACAGAAACTAAGATGGTGCATAACTATTATTTTAAGTCACTGAGTGTTGAGGTTATCAGTTAGGGAGCAATGTGTAATTAATGCATTCCAAACAAAATGATGTAATGTATTTTTTTCTCTTAGTTTTAAATGTTTAAAAAGTGCCATGAGTTCAACTGTTAAGAGTAATATTATCACTTTTGTAGGAATGTGAGGGAAATGTAGGTAGTATTAAACATCTTGAAAAAACATATACCAAACCAGTAGTTTGTTTTAAATAATGATTTTTAAAAGACATTGTTTAAACAAATGGAGGAAAAGGAGTCCAGGTAAACAAACGGCAACAGCAACAGAGGAAGCTCTAAATTGAATGCTGCATCTTTAATGGTTTTCTGCAGTGTCCTCTCTAGCCTCTAACCTTTCCATGACACATTCTTTAGCATAATCTTCTTTCCCACCTCAGCCATCTGAGTTCAAAGAAAGCACTGAGAAGTTACATTTACTAACCTGGGTGCAAATATTTGGCAGACAGAGTGCAATTTTCACCATGTCAGGTAAAATGGACTGATACAAATGTTGAGCCTCTGCTTCTTCAAGAACCTGAAAACCAATGAAATACATTGTATGAATTAATAGTAGTGAAGAGTAAGCAACGAACATACATTTACATTAATTCTGAATTCCCACTGTAAGGTACGGCGTCATGACCAACAAACACATGTAGAAATATACCAACAGGTCAGGTCCACCAATAAATTTACAAATTCATATCATTTACGTAAATGTCTTCCAAAACCAAAACATCCCCAAATCAAGTCTCTCTCATATCAACAACATTCAACAATAAATGTAGTATTTATAAAACCAGCAGGCTGGTTTAGAAGGGAAAGGCACGTGCCACTAAGCCTAATGACCTGTGTTTATTCCCTAGACTCTATATAGTAGGAGAGAACTGATTCCCACAAGATATCTTCTGACCTCCTTATGCACATACATGTGTGCACAGACACAAACAAACAAACAAAAAGGATATTTTAATGTAATACTTGTAAATAAAAAATAGCACACTCTACCTTGGCTGTGTCAGCTGAAAACTGAACACCAAGGCCTCTTTCAGAAACTCTAAAGGACCCACTTAATATTAACAGTCATTAACATAAAAAAAGTCATAATTATTCTGAAACATACTGTCTGTACCTGAACTAACCCACTGGTTTTAATAATGTTGCTCATTATGAAGAAATAATGAGGCTCCTTATGATCTTAAGAGTTTTCCCTTGCTAGGGACATTTGGGAAGGCAAAACCACATTTCATGTATCACACCTGAATACATGAAATACATAGATGACTCATATGGTCCAGGTGCATCTACTTTTCAACTCTACAGCAAGGAACACAGGATGGTAATTAATTGATTCTAAGGGAAACGACAAGTTGCAAAAAACAAAAGTGCTATTTATTAGCACTCACTGTAAAAACAGGACTGATGAAGCTAAAAGGAACCTGACAACTACGGCAGTACAATGGGGAAGCAGTAAGAAGGCTTCCGTTAGTGGTGGTGGGGGAATCTGAACAAAAGCCAAGTCCTAACTTCCCACAGAAAAGAAAGTCAGTACACTCAAATGGCCAGGACTGCCTGAAATCCCAGCACTCCAGAGGTTGAGGCAGGAGGACCATTACAAGTATTACGCCAGCCTGGGCTACAGAGTAAAATTCTGTCCAGTTTGGAACAGTTAAGTGGCTACATCCTTAGAATAAGCCTCTTTTATGCCTGCTAAAAATAAAAATTAATATTAAAAGGTATTCATCCTTTATTGCTTCATAGCCTTGTTTTTCTATATCTAAAAATGTTAAAAGCATATTAATGCATTTGTTTACAACATTCAGACACTTCTAGTTCATAATTCCTTTATGCTCTGTAAATCTTTTCATTTTGAAGAAATTAAATACTGACAGGATGTCATAAAAAATAGCATGCCAAAGTTCATTATACCTTTTATACATTTCCCCACAATAATCACATTTTATATGCCCTATACTACATTTTTAAAACCAGTATATTAATAATGTTAAAAGTGTATGTGTGTGTCAAGGACCAAATATACCAGGGCACAGGGGTCTTTTCTGAGACTGTTTCTCCAACCAAGGACCATGCATGGATATAACCTAGAACCCTGCTCAGATGTAGCCCAATGCAGCTCAGTATCCAAGTGGGTTCCCTAGTAAGGGGAACAGGACTGTCTCTGACATGAACTCATCGACTGGCTCTTTGACTTCCCCCCTTCCCCACCCCAAGGGAGAAACAGCCTTGCTAGACCACAGAGGAAGACATTGCAGCCAGTCCTGGTGAGACCTGATAAGCTAGGGTCAGATGGAAGGGGAGGAGGACCTCCCCTATCAGTGGACTTAGAGATAGGCAGGGAGGAGATGAAGAAGGGAGAATGGGAGGGTGGGACTGGGAGGGAATAAAGGAGGGGACTACAGCTGGGATACAAAGTAAATAAACTGTAACTAATATAAAAAATAAAAATTTAAATTAACAAAGTGTGTGTGTGTGTGCCATTTTACATCATTTAATCACACATATATACCTGTAACCAACATCAAACAAGACAGAAATGTTCATTACAAAAACTTTCACTATCCATTTATAGTCACCCCTTATCCTCACTGACTCTAACACTAGCAATTACTATTTCCCAATCCACAACTTTAAGTCATGTGGACAGACCCATACAGTCTGTGTTCTTTCAGGTTGACTTTTCATTAAAAATTTTAAAAAGTCTCAAAAGTCCCAGGAGGTTGTTGTAGGTCCACACTTTCTCATGACTGTTACTAAGTGCTATTATGTGACATAACATACCATCAAGGAACATTTTGCTTTTCCAGTTTTGGGTGCTATAAACTGCTGTGATTTGACTGCATCCTTCATCGGTTCGTGTGCTGGGAGACTGGTCCTCAGGGTGGCACAGACGGGAGGTTATTTACAACCACGAGGTGACTAATCCTATTAGAAGGTCACTGTGAATCCTGTTCTTAGAGACATTAATGTAGTTCTCCTGGGTCCTTAGCTGATACTCAGAAGAGGGTTGTTAAACAAAAACCCTTTCTATGTTTCTCTGGTCTCCTGTCTCACCATGTGGTATCTCTCTGACTCTCCATTCCATGATGCCATTTTCAGAAAGGCTAAGAGATCCTTGAAACCTCCAAAACTGTGGGCTAAACAAATGTCTTTTCTTCATAAAAAGTCCCATTCATTTCTAATTTTATCTGTTTCCTTTCCCCTTCTTATGGGTTATTTAAAAACAGTAGAGAATTTCATTTGTGTATCAAAACCAAAAAACTTCCGACTGCATCTTTTTAAATAGAAAAATTAAGATAACTATACACAGAACATTCAAATGCATACTGCTCAGTTTCTATATTAATCTTTTATTATTGGCCTCTGTCTCATATCTATCTATCTATCTATCTATCTATCTCTCTATCTATCTATCCAAAAATCCACTTTTAAATGGATTTTTAAGTTACACCATTACATTTCTGTCTGTTTAATCATAAGTGTAATTCTTGCAGAATTACAAGACATTCAGCAAATAACAGGCATGATTATAAACAGGCACAATAACAGGCACAAATAAACAGACACTCCCTGCCTTGTTTAACAGTTTACATCTACTGCCACTAGTTAAACTTTAAGAATTTGTTCTCATCTCTCTGTGATGTTTTCTCCTACTTGTTTAATGGGTCCTTCCTCCATGACTGTATAGCTCAACTCACATACAAGTAAGAGCAGTTATTACAGTTTATAATTATTTCATTAGTTTTTTCCCCCTTGCCTCAAATGTACAAAACATTGAACATATAAGGATTGTGTTGTAAACATCTCAAATCCCCACTACCAAGCACAGTACATAATACTCATCATTTGCTGAGGAAGAATGGGCTGACAATGAAAAAGCTGGGATGTAGCTCAGTGGTTGAGGCATTGCTTAGCATGTACGAGGCCACTGATTTGTTCTCCAATATCAGTACACACAGTAAAAATTAGTGGAGCTTGAGAATCACTATAGCCCCGTGGGTGAAGTACACACTGTACTCATGGGAACTGAGTTGGATTCGCAGCAATCATGCTGTAAAAAAAGGATATCAAAAGTAGTGCAGGAGAGGAAGAGTCAGGTGTCAGGTGGATCCTTGGGGTTTGCAAGCCAGCGAGACAAGCCTAGCTAGCAAGTCCCAGGTCCCTGTGAGAGACCCTGTCTCAACAAACCAAAACGAAACAACAAACAAAGCAACTAAGCTACTAATCTGTAGCTCTAAATAAGACTGTCCAAACATTTTATTTTATATCATCAAAAGAGGTATAAAATAAGTGCAAAAAGCAGATGATGCTCCTGAGGAATGGCACCTGAGTTTGACCTCTGGCCCTGTGTACACACATGCACATATGGGTGCACAGACACAGAGAGCCCAAACCAAACAGAAGCTCATACACAGCTGGTGGTAATGAAAGCAATTTGCCCCAAAGAGCCCTGAACGATACAAAGTACAAGAACACTCAGAGGAATTAAAGCTTAAAGGTAAAACAGTTGTCTTACACTCAAAAACTGAGTGGTGGACTAAGTTTGGATGCCAGGGATTTTCTCTTAGACTACAATGAAGGGCATTTTAGAGAATGGAGTGCTGGCCAAGAAACTGGAAAACTAGTTATAGAGCCAGATGCGCATATATTCTCTCAATATAGAAAAGCCCTTACCCATAACATGGACACTCCTATGACTCTGCTTAATTCTTGGTTCTGAAGGTTCTAATACAATGGTTTTGACACCGTAACTCCATACACAAATGCAAAGTATATTAAGTAATGGGCCAGTAATTCAGTGGTCTGAAGCCTTCCTCTTAAAAAACAAAACAAAAACAACATGTCAGTAAACCACCAAGTCCTACTGACTGATCCAGCAGGTCCACCAGAATTCATTACCCTCTCTTAACCACTAAGCTATGCTGACTCAGACCTTCATCCACTCTTACCATTCCTTGTCCTTTACTACGTGATCTAACTGTGTCCTGCTGCTCAATCCCCTTTCGTTTCTGCCAAAGTACATCCTTGTGTTTCCCTGCTCTGCTAGAAAGCTTCCAAAACCTTTTCAATATAGTACAAACTCCATGAATTAAGATATGTGTGTACCTACATAATATTAAATATTGATATTAGATAATTAAGCTGTAGATGTCTACCTAAATATTAAGATATTTAGCCTATCTTGACCCAGATACTTATCTGGTCTTATTTAGCATATAACAAAAACTGATATCCACACAGACACATACACACCCTCCTGTATATTTACATACTTGGCAGCTCAATTATTTAAGTCTTCTACAGCACTTACTTCTACTTCCTCAGATACAATTTGTTCCATGACTGTAATGTCTTTCCTTCACTCCTAAACTAATGTAATTTTCTTGCTACCTTGTTCAAATAATAATTGTTTCAAAGTCCATCCATTTTTTCCTTTCTAGTTCTCTCTTGCAAATTTTCTGTGTTTTAAAAGTAGGATCCTTAAACTTTTCTGCTTTATGCTGTTATTTATGGACATGCTTTCTAGCACTTACTAGAAGTTTCTTTAATACAAGATTAATGGCTGATTCACCATGTCTAAAACAGTGACATTCATGTGTAACAGTGTTAATAAAAATACCTTACCAGTCATCTATCTCACTTAGTTTATTTCACAAAGCTCATCCTCCTTTCCATTGCCTTCCAGAGTCTCTACTGCTTCAAAAAATTACTACGGTAGGTTCTTAAAATGTGACTGAACTGTAAAGGGGCTCAGTTTTCTATAATGTATCTTAGGCTTACTGGAAATTTCACTAGCATATCACAAGTCCCTTCAGGAGGCAAGTTCCTATTTCAAAAACTAAAACAAAGGCAAAATTATTAAGCTCTTTAACATCAACTTATTCTTTAGGCATGTTTCAGAGTACAGAAAAATTAAGCATTAGAGGAAAAAGAAAAATTATATCACTAAATTATGTAAGAGTAAAAAAAATTAGCTAGAGAAAGCGAATGTTTCTAACATTTATCTGTGTACAACTCAGGCTGACACTTTGAAGAGAGGAATGTGACAGCTTACAAGAAAACAAACTCACTCATTCTCCTTAATTTCTGAAAGCTCATGAAAGTCTGACAGGCCAGCCATAGGGTGATCTCTCATGTGTATCACCCATCACAATTATGGCTTCAATAACAACGTTCTCTAAATTTTAATACAGTACAACTGGTTTTCAGGAAATACCCAGCCTAATATTTTCATATTTAAGAAGGCATGCTTCACAAATTAGCAGCTAACTAATCTGTAGCTCTAAATAAGACTGTCCAGACATTTTATTTTATAGCATCAAAAGAGGTATAAAATAGTGCAAAAAGCAGACGATGTGAAGGCCAAATGACTTCAGGGGTCTGAAAGACAAAGACAAAGCAAATGCTATCTACAGAGCCACTCCAACTCTGTGATCCTTTTTTTTTTTTAAACTAGGTATACAGGGTTTCCCTATCATAACTCAAATCTGGGAAATACTGATAAAAATCGTAACTCATTAAAGCATGAGTATGCTCTAAGGATAAAAGAGAATCTTTAAGGTATTTGTCTTTTAACTCATATTGGACAGAATCTACACCTATCCTTAGATTGATTTGATAGTTATCTGCTCAGAGAGTGTTCTTTCTTCCTAGCTGGAGGGTGGAGAATGAGGGCATAGCAGGCAACGGAACCTTTATTTTTAATTGGCAAATTCTTTATTATTTTTCTTAGTACAATTACAATCATTACTATCATATGACTTACTTTGTGCCTTAGGACAGTTATTTACTAGATATTGTGTAAGTTAAACTCTGAAAACTAGATAAAGGCTGGCTAGTTTCAACTAGACACAAGTTGAAAGAAGGGAACCTTAACTGAGAAAATGCCTCCATAATATCTGGCTCCAAGATATTTTCTTAATTAGTGGTTGACGGGAGGGCCCAGTCCACTGGGGATGGTGCCATCCCTGGGCTGGTGTTTCTGGTTTCTATGAGAAAGCAAGCTGCAAAAGCTATAGAGAGCAAACCAGTTAAGTCGCACTCCTCTGTGGCTTCTGCGTCAGCGCCTGCCTCCAGGCTCCTTCACTGTCTGAGTTCTTACCTGGTCTCCTTCAGAGATGGACTGAGATATGGGAGCATAAGCCAATTAAACCCTTTCTACCCCAAGTTGCTTTGGTCACAGTTTTTCATCATAGCAAAAGACTCTAACTTGGACAGGATTACATGAAGAGAAGAGCAAGAAACTCTAGGGAGAGCATGAGATCTTGACAACCTCATCAGCAAGACAACAATAACTATAGAAAATCAGCAGCCCAATCAGATATAACTCACATACCAGCCTCTCCAAGAGGGTTTCAAAAATACACATTCAAACACAACTATGCACTGGATTTAAAAAAGAAAAAGAAGGGGGGGGGGGCGAGAAGCATGAGATAGCTCAGCAGTTAAGAGTACTCGCTGCTCTTCCAGAGGACCCAGGTTCAATTCCCAGCACCCACATGGCAGCTCACACCTGTCTCTAACTCCAGTTCCAGGGCTTCTGACATCTCACAGACACAGACATACATGCAGGCAAAACACCAATGAACATAAAATAAAAATAAATTATATTAAAAAAGCATGAAAGACCCAACTTAGCACACACAGTATAAAGACACAATGGGGTGGGGGTCAAAGAAAGCATCATTTGGACACGGCCATCCTTTAAGGACAAATTCATACTTAGATGGCTGTGTTGCTCTGGGACATAAAAACATAGGCAGTTCTTCCATAAATTTCATCAGAAGGTGGCTTCTTACTGCTGGGCTCAAGCAATCTCTTAACTGTATGAATACTACTCAATTTCATTCCATACTCCTAGAGGAAATGAAATGTAGACAGAATATTAAGGATTTTCTTTCCTAAAGCAGGATGGATGGTTTGTGGTTGAATTATGTCTGCAAGATTCAGCTGACTAACAAAGTTTTGTCCATGGTCCCTAAAATCTTTTTTAAATACACACACACAAAGAATCATAGGCTTCCGGCCAGTTTTTAAGAAAGAGCAAGTGATAAACAGCTCCAACAGATGCAGTGCCCTCTACACACAGGTCAACTGGGGTTCCTGCCTTCAGCTCTTGCCAAACAAGTGGTGATTTCTACTGTGTAGTGGAGATGCTTTGGGGTCTTTAAATATTAACTTTATCCTGTCGATTTCAACCATGTGCTTTCTGTAACAGCAGGTAGCTATCCGCCTACAAGTGTTGCACCTATTCTTCTGCTCCCGGAGTCTTCCTTAAACTATTCCACTGGCATCTCATACCCAGCTCATGAATTCCATGTGGCCTCTTCTGCATGGAAATTCAGATGGCTGAGCTTGGGCCTTATTGTTGTTTACACACACACACACACACACACACACACACACACACACACACACAAAATCCCAACCATTCTGTTTTACCAATAAAGACTGAGGAGCCAGATGCTGGGGTAAAAATCTCCTAGCTCAGAGAGGCAGAGAAAGCACTCAGCTGATATTCCTTCTCAGCTCAGGCCCAGATGAAAAAAAAACAAAAGACTCACTAGCTCAGCTGACAGCCCAGAAGGAAAAGGCCAAAAAACCCAAGGACTAAGCTAAAGCCAAAGACCTAAAGCCCCAAAGAGCCAGCTCAAAAAGCCCCTTCTTTTCCATGCTATCTTAGATACCCCTCAACTCAATGTCCCTACTACTTTTTAATCCCTGTTAGCTGGTTTCTTGCTCCCCCTCTTGACCTAGAATTAACTTTATGAAATCATGTGTACAGAGAGCTCTTGGATTAAAGCTGTGTCCTAGGGCTGGGTGAACCACACCACAATCACCTGTTTACAATAAACAGAAAATTCCTGGATCAAACCACACCAAACAAAAAACAGTATCTTCATGAATTTGCGGTTCACAATGGAATCAAGCATCCTGCAATACCTTATAACCACAATGGCACTTCTGACTTTTTAGAGTCTACTCTGAGAGCCCATTTTGCAGGGAAGCCCATTAAATTAAGAAAGTAAAGAACTGAATAACTTCAGTGAGTCCCTGCAACTCATAAGAATGAGTAGGCCCCTCTCTCCCTAAACTGATAGAAACAGAAGGAACTGCTGAGAGAATATTCTCTCAGAGAAGCCTGACTGCCTAGGGTTGACAGACTGTATGAATTGCCTAGAAGAGACACTTACCAACCTGCTCCACTGCCTCTAAGTTGGGAAGTGTGCTCCAGGTCCCCAACTTTAGTGAACTGTCTGTCACCCATGCCAAGGTAGACTTTTGGTGATGTACCTGTTTTTAAATCACTTCTGTTCCTATAAGTAACCCCAATAAAACCCACTGGTTCACTGAGTTAGACTTCGATGGTACTTTACTTTTGGGTCCCCCTCTGGGGTGAGTAGATATACAAGTCTCACCAAGTGTCATACAACACTTAAGTTGCTTCACAAGCACTCAACATGCAACAAGATTTAGACCAGCCTCCATTCACATCGACAAATTGTCATCAGCCAAGACAAAGAGGAAGGAGAAATAAGAGGAGAAAAATTTGCTTCCAGACCTCACTAAGGCCCTCTTTACAACTGCTCCTAAATACAGCTGCTTCTAATGAGTTTTCCATTCACATTAATTTCTCACTTTAGAAAATAAGCCATCAGGGGCCTACAGTTCTTAAAATTCAAGATTTCTGTGGATGGGATGAATTTAACCATTATGTATCCTAATTTAAAATAATTAACAACCAACTTAGGAACATTCTTAGTAAAAAAAAAAAAAAAAAACAACCCTCTACCCCAGTTCTTGAGACAAAATACGACTCTAATCAAAAAGTCTCACTATTTCTAAGACTCAATTCATTACACAGGAAGACCTTTGAAGTTTCATAAAACATGAAGGTCTTCCCCACACAGTATTTACTGTTAATAATAAACTGCATAGTTTGTGCTTAAAAAAAGTTTTTGCACTCTAAGAAATACTTTGAAAGTACATTTTAAACTTTTAATTTTCAAGAGAATTCAATGACAGCTTATCAAACTTATGATACAATAAATAATTCCATACAAACCAAGAACTGTACATACATACTGAGAGTGCTTCATTCTTGATAACCTAGTTTTAATTAAACTACAAAATAAAATTTACTTTAATTAAAGTTAAACAAACCTAATTCTCAAAAGGTTTGAGGGCACCCCCTGGTGGCAGATTCTTTGGAAGAAGAAAAAAACAAAAATTCATTAGCAATTAAGACAAGCACTACTACAATGAAAATTCTTTTTTGTTTTTTTCAAGACACAGTTTCTCTGTGTAGCTCTAGCTGTCTTGGACTCACTTTTTAGACCAGGCTATCCTCAAACTCACAAAGATCTGCCTGCCTCTGTCTCCCTGAATGCTGGGATTATTGGTGTGCACCATCATGGCAGGCTATAAAAATATTTTTAATTCATAAAATTCTACTTAGAAACTCAATTATTTCAAGTAATATACAGTATAGAAAAAACTTCAAGCTGTGATAAAAAGTGCTGAGAAGTTTCAGTGTGGGAGGGTATGACCGGTCAGCAGCTTCTCCCTAAGCAGCACCCTCATATCAGGAAGTGGGTCCTAACCAGATCTAATGCAAACAGCCCATTCCAAAAGGTTACTAAATGATGTCCTATAACAGCTATTCAAATGCCAAGGAAACTTAGAGATACCCTAGTACAGTGTTCTCAAATGAAACTGCAGTAATAAAGCGATCCGTATCAGCTCTCAACCCAGCATCTGAAATTTGGATTTGAATGTAAATGAGAACTTTTAAATTTTACCTCATTTTATGTAGTTACAAGTGGCAACTGGCTACTGTTTGGGCAACAGGAATGTGTTCCACTTGCCAAACAACTGTGAAGAAATAGTTGTCAAAGTATACAGGAATGAATTGAGAGGTTCTCAGCCAAACGTGTAGTTATATATAAACCATATAAATTAAATCATAGCTTTGTGCTTAAGTTTTTAGAATTTAGTTGCATCAGGTTTAAATCATTGTTGAGTTTGAAAATGGTCAAATATTTCTCCTAAAAATAGTTATGGCTTTATAGCCCACATAAGATTGAAGATGAGAAGACTGGGGTAATACTTCTCTGTTCAAGTAAACCTGATAAAGAGTGCTTAGGTCCAACCTCTCATCTCGGGCATTTATTCTTTTTCTGCATGTTGGGAATTCAAGAAGTAAATATGCCCTAAGTGGGTTTGCTGAGCTCAGGCACCTAAGAGAGCAAAAGGCTCCTTCCACTTAAGTCTAGTCACAAGTTGCTATGTCTAAACCATCAATTTGAGCTTTCTGAAGAATAAATTCTGCAAAGTCCTTTCCTCTTTTAGCATAAAACATGTATTCAACAATCATAAGAGTCACATCTACTGACTCTCCCTCTTCTCTCTTCTCGCTGTCGATCTGAGCTTAACTGTTGTCTGACACAATTATTCTGCAGTGTCTCAAAGATTGTGGCTCAAAGCTCATACTTTCATTGCTGGAGCCATGAATTAGAGGTCAGTGTGAGAGAAGTGTTGTTTCAGGGAAAACATAGGTATTTTATATGGAACATGAGAAACAAAGCAAGTGCAGAGATGAGAAGACAGTACTGTAAGGACAAAGAACTTTCAGAAGAGGCTGAAATGACAGAAGAGACCAAACCTAAGCTAAGCTTTAAGGATGGAAAGAAGGAAGCAAACAGTATGCCAGAGAACCACAATGAGGGTTTTAGACTGTGAAGTTAGAAATAGGAAATGATGCTACAGAGGTGCTCAAAGGTAACATAAAAAATTTCATAAATATCAACCAAGAGAACTGAAAATAGATGAGTGCCATGGAATGTTTCAGAATATTGCTTCAGATAGCTTACTCTGTAACCATGGAAGATGGGCTTGAAGAGAACAGCACACAGCACAGTACAGAGCACAGAGGAGACAGTGCAGTAAAAACAAAGGTGAGCCCCATGAAGCTCAAGAAGAAACATTATAGCGTCTGATGAGGGGATGTACAGTTGTCAGCAAGTAGTGGCTGATGGCAGCGAAAATGATTAACAAATTCTAAGTCTGTATAGCTTCAATTCTCTAAGCCAGGCATGGTGGTACATGCCTTTAATTCCAATATTTGGGACGCAGAAGTAGACAGATCTCTATGAGTTTAAGGCCAGTCTGGTCTAGTGAGTTCTAGGCTAGCCAGGGTTACACACTGTGACCCTGCCTTTAAAAACAAAATGAAACCACCACTACCAATGCCCTGGTTTCCAGTCCTTCACTTGTAAACCAGAAATGCTTTAACAACACCTAGCTATGGGGTGGTTGTGAGAATTAGAAGAAGAAAAGGGCACTGCTTACACTGTACAAAGTAAAGCTCTCAAAAACACGGGCACCACTTGTCTCCATCAGATAGTAGCAGCGGAGGCTCCAGCAAAGAAAGAAAATATAAGGAATATCTATCTTGCATAGAAGCAAATCTTGGAAGAGACTGAGCTAAGACTAAAGCTGGAATGTTCTGTAATTTCTATGCAAGAGGCATGAAAGACAGAAAAGCTCTCTTAGAGGAAGACAGGGTTCTATGTGACAAGAGACTGAGCAGCTTCAGTGCTCCACTGCCAGAGGAAGGTGCCTTCTGCTTATCTTTAAACTGTTATTCCCTCAGCTCTGAAAATATTCCATATTTTACTATGCTGGAAATGGTTCATATTTAAGAAAATGTCTTTTTATAATAAAATTCTTATAATCAAAGAACATCGCGGGCAACCTGGTACCATGACATTCCACTTACAGAAAAAGAATATGCAAGATTTATTAATGGGTTGTAACATATAATATTAAATGCAAATTTTTTTTCCTGCCCCCTTTTTTGGTTTTTCAAGACATGGTTTCATTGTGTAGCCTTGGCTATTCTGGACTCACTTTGTAAACCAGGCTGACTTTGAACTTACAAACACCCACCTGCCTCTGCTTCCCCAAGTGCTAAGATTAAAAGCATGCACCACCATGCCAGGCACAAATTAATTTAATAGGAATTAAGGCATCATATCAAACTGAATGGCAAAAAAAAAAATTTAAAGTAACATAGTTCATAAACAGAGATAAAAGTCAAGAGGGAGATTAAAGCACGGAATCATCACCCTTCTAACAGAGTAGGAATATGAACAATGAAGTCAATACCAAAGCCCTATTTAAAATGAATAACTACTTACTATTTAATTCAAATAAATAAATGAAAGGTTAGCTGCTAGAATAAATTAATACACTAGATTAATTTCATTGTTAGAATACAGAACAAAGTCTACTGAATCGATTTCCACTTTTGAGTATTCCTAACATCTGACATCCTTGCATGCCAAGTGATAAATACAATCTGGAATTTCATAATCACAAGTTAACTCTAACTTTATCAATGACATAGCACATGTAGGCTCCACTAGGAAGAAGCTTCTGAAATAACTTTCAAAGCCTCATTCCAACTGTAGCAATGTGTCCTGTGAGATATAAACTACATTTAGAAAAAACATGAATATAAATCTTAAACATATGCACCAATACAATAATTTAGCACATAAACCCAATGTGCAAGTGATGATGGAACATGACATGTTTCATATAAACCTAAGAGTACAATTTATCTGTTTTAATATTTTAGTGACTCTGATTAGATGCCTTTTGGCTTCTATAGTTCTCTGAATTAAATTAGCTTGTGCTGTAAAGTAATGCAGACCTTATTGATTCCAGAGACTCTGAGTCACCAAGGGAAGAAGTCCAAAAAGGTTAAACTTCCACTGAACTCCAAGTCAGAGGCCTGAAAGCTACAGAGATAGAGGCATTAGCTGTAGTCTTATGAAACATCCAAGGCTGCTTTCATTTGATTAGGGATTTGCTACAGGCTCATGACAAATACAAAGACATTTACAATTTCTAAGTGTTCAAGACAGACCCAGAAAATAGATTACCTATTAATAATTATAAATCAGAAGCTACAAAGTACACATTCATTAGCAAAAACATACTTATACAGTACCAAAAAGGAGAAGGAAGAAAAGGAAAAAAGAGAAAGGAGAGGAGAGGAAGGAGAGGAGGGATGAAAAGAAAAACCCATAATACCAAAGGGCTACACTGGAGGAAGGAAGCCAACATCCTTATTGATTATTGGATACAAAAGCCTGCTTAGGTTTGAAACAATGGTCACCACAACTACTTGCCTTAGATTAGTTTTTCTCAAACTACTCCAAAGAACAATTAACATTCAGTAAAATGTTTCTAGAAAATCAACCACACTGGGTGGTGTTGGCGCATGCCTTTAATCTCAGCCCTTGGGAGGCAGAGGCAGGTGGATCTCTGTGAGTTCAAGGCCAGCCTGGTCGACAAAAATGAGTTCCAGGAGAGCCAAGGCTACACAGAGAAACCCTGTCTCAAAAAGCAAAACAAACACAAACAAGAAAAAAATCAACTCAGAGGAAGGGCAAATATCTTCAATACAGAAAACTTACGACGCATTTTTGATATGGTTACAATTACGACATAACCCACAAACAATAGTACTTCTATTCTGGAAGGCTAGGCGGTCTACAGTATACCCCTGTGATGCATAAGTCTACTGAGGCTTAAGTGATACACATGCTCACACTTCTGTCTTTCATGCTATTTAACGATGACTGATTTATGCTGTTTTGCCAAATCATATCACATAACACAGATATTAATCAAAATTAAGGCTGGTAGAAGATGCCCAGATGCCCAGAGGCCCATCTGTCACATGGCCCACCCATAGCCAGTGGGAGTCACTACTATATGCAAATATGTGGTGGAGAGACAGGAGAGAAAAGGAAGCTGAATGATTTGAGGACTATGAAGAGAGGCCAACTGAGATGTGAGGGTGGAGGAACAGCCTGATGAGTTGCCTGCCCTGCCCACCTGAAGCTATGATGAAGTCCTTGCCCATGCTGTCACTGAGGGCCATGCCCGGGACTGTGGCCATGCAGCAACAGGGCAGATGTTTGTGGCCCATGTAACCACCAAAGGCCATGTGAGTGTCTCTGGTCTGGGTTGCTGCTGGGCACCATATTGCTGTCCAAGGATTGTGTAGCGCTAGGCCTGCCCCTCAATGGCTGTGGCACTTGGGAACGCAGGCACCCCAGTAGAGCTAACCCTGGCATAGGGGGTGTGCCTGAGGATGTGAGAGCTGGCCCCGCCCTGCCCCTTGCCAGCTGTGGCATGGGGTGAGCCATCTGGGGCAATGCTTTTGCACCCTAATGGTGTGGGTGCAGAAGAACTGGAGGGCTGACCAAGTCAGCTACCACCCAGGCCTAGATCCAGGGCTTTGAATTGGCCCACCCCAGTATCAATTCCATCTATGATATGCTGGAGCTCGTGAAGGGACCAGTCCTGCAGATCCAAAACTGCAGGATCTCCATGATAGGGCAACAACAGGATAATCAAGAGGCAGCAATGTGAGGATCTAGTATTGATTGTGTAGCAGAAACCAAAGGTCTTGAAACAAACTAATGACTCATTGCAATAAACATTTACAAGGAAAGATGTGTGTGGACAAAAGGGTCTATGTGGTAACACTCTGACACATTGCACCTTCCACAATGATTTTTTTTTATTTTTATTTTTTATTTTCTTTTGGGGGAGAGGCTGCAAGGGTGAAGGGCAGATTTGAACGGGCAGGGAAACGAATGGGATTGGAGTGCATGTTGTGAAATTCACAAAGAATCAATAAAAAGTTTTTTAAAACCCTTAATTTGCCCATGTGAGAATTTTGTTAAACTATTTTAATACAAGTTATGTTGATTTTCTGGGTTTATACTCATGCTCTGCTAGTACATCATAATTTTAAGCTTCTCAACAATCACAAAACTTAAGAATCTTATTTTATTTAAGTATAGGTATAAACAATACATATTTCATCCCATGAAACAATAAATTATGCTGGACCTGTTTTGGAATTTTAAAATAACACATCAAGAACTCTGAAGAAATGGATACACTAAGCATAAAATTTATTCCATTAATTTGCATAAGTATAAGTGTTCTCTACCTTTTAAAATAACCGGCATATAAATACAAATGCTAGCTTATTATTGATAGGTCTCCAGTCTTTCTTACAGGGAAGGATGCTCTAAGTGACCCTTCACCAACAAACACAGGACAACAGCCAACTGTATAACATATGCTTGGTATTTTTAGAACTATAGGAAAAACAAAGAAACAAAAAAAGATACACAACTTCTTTTTTTTTTTTTTTTAAGATTTAACGTGTGTTTGCATGTGTCTGTGTGTGTGCATGCACATGCATGCAGGTGCTCAGCGGCCAGAGGAGGATATCAGAGTTCCTTAGTTCTATAGTGATAGGTAGCTGTGACCTGCTGGCAACAGATAAGAGCAGCAAATGCTCTTATTTGCTGAGCCAGCTATCCAGTCCTCCAAATACACATAATTTCTAAGTTGCAATAAAGACAATTTTACACGTTTACTCTGAAGCACAGATTTTGCTATGTTAACTAAAGAAAAAATACAGTTTCCAAAAGAGAATATATCACAAGTCTACCCAAAACCTGTCTGCTTTAAGGTTTTACTTTCTTTTCTTAAATGTTCCCTTATTGCTCTACACCTAACTATTAACCACCACAGATGCAAAACCCAAACTAAAAAACAACATCTGTTGCTTATTACAGCCTTTATGGGCAAATCAATAAAAGAAAAAATGAGAAAAATGCAAATACATCTTTTTTATCTCAAGCATAAAATAAAAGATGAAGTGGAAAATAAACCACTTACTAAAATCTTTAGGTTTACTTTGAACAACTAACCCCAGTTGCTAAAAAAAGTTTGAAAAATAAATCAATTTTAGGCTCTTTATTAAATATTTTGTACATGTCATGAAATATATACACTCATAAAATTTATGTGTAACAAAACAAACCCCATGGGGTTTTTTTTTTTAATTTTGTTTTCATTCTGCATTTTTTGTTGTTAGCTTTGCTTGTTTGTTTTGAATTTTGTGTTTGTTTTGGAGAAAAAAGAGAAAACACATCAAGTTGGTGAAGTAGTGGTGAGGCAGATGTTGGAGGAGTTGGAGGAGAGGAAAACATGATCAAAATATATTGTATGAAATATTTAAACTGAAAAATACACATGTGTTGGCTGTGATGACACATGCCTTTAATCCTAGCACTCCGAAGTCTCTGTGAGTTCAAGGCCAGGCCTGGTCTACAAAGCAAGTCCAGGATAGCTAGGGCTCTGTTACACAGAGAAACCTTGTCTTAACAATAAAAATATGTGCATAGGTTAGTGAATAACTGTAAAGCAAATAGTTTACACCTTTACATCTAGCATCCACTCTTCTCAAACATACAGCCCACGCTCCTCCTCAGTCTCTGGCTTTAATGTGTAACATAAGCCTCAGGTTCACTCATTAAGAATTAAATGAAACAATGCCACAGGTACTAAATGATGGAAATATTTAATCTCTTTCATAAGGCATTAAAATAAGAGACCCTTCACTAATATAGGACATTTCATTAAGATTTCCAGTGAAATTGCCAAGAGTAAGAATATCGATCCATTTGGAATATAAATTATTGAAGTGCTTGGATTTAATTTTGTGGAATGCCACACAGGAGGACCATAAAAAAACATGATTTGTTCCTAACGCTTGTAACAGCTGGCAGTAAGGAAGGCCAACACTAGCACTCAAGATGCAAAACCATCAAATAACTGCAATTTCAACATGGTGTACCTAATACAAGTAACTATAAATTACAAATTAATAGATTGATCTGTGATTTTTTGCTGGCTCTTGACAAAATAATGATGGCTTCAGCAACACTTCTACTTCTATTCCAAAACAGGATGCTTGAGTCATGACTGGAACTATGAGTCCCATGATTCTTACAGAGACAGAAGTCTGCAGGAAAATAACAGTAATGTGGAATCCTGCTTTATTAGTAGTGTTAATATGATGTTAAATTTCACTGGATATTTTCTCTTTAATAAAGCATGACACTCAGCATTCAAGGTGATATTTACGTGAAGCAAGTTTTATGCAGTAAACTTTGTGTAGCAAGATGACCAAAATATAACAATAATGTAGTGTATACTTTTAAAGTTGTAAGTAAGGATCTTTAATGTTTTCTCTATGAAGAAATGATAACTGTTTTAGGAAATCACTGTGTTTAACTTAATGTAAATGTTATATAGAATAAACAATGTATTGAAATATCACACTGGTGTCTACAGTCTTCCAGTTTTATTTCTTATAAATTTAAAAATTAAGAAACAAACTAATTCTAAATCCTTTACATAAGCAATATTTACGAACTCTTTAGCTTGAAAAGCATCTCTACTCTAGAATGTACATACAGTTTAACACAAAACCACAGAACAACCATAATTCATTTATTACTTCAAACCCAGCCAAACAATTATTCCCCTTGCAGTAAAGCACTCCTTTTCTATTACCACTGCCATTTGTAATCTCTGACACTCAGCATTGTCCCTGGGGACTATGACTTGATAAAGTTCTACATTAATCTTCTAAGATGTGACAGACAAGAAAACACACAAATGCATTAAATATCTAAAATTTTTTGTTTAACTACAATAACAACGATAGAATAGCCATTCTATCAGAGCTGAGAAAATTCCCTAAATCTCTGGATATGCTTTACACTGATATTCTCAAATCTCTAATATTGTAATGGCTGAGAAAATTATGTCAATTTGAAGAACTATTATGCAATCATTAAGACTAAGAACTATAAAGCTGTGACAGAAAATTTTGTAACACAATAAAACATTCTAAGCATATATTTAGATGGAGATATAATAAGCTAAGACAAATATAAATATTTAAGACATTATACACACACACAAAGACTTAAATGCAGTAAGAAAGTAAGCATTTGATCTGGTTTTAAGTTCCTTTAACCCTCTGCATGTTGACAAAGTAAATAAAAACGGAAATGAATTCTTTCCCTAAAGAACTATAAAACTATCATCAGCACCTTGGTAATCACCTTATATTTACGATCTACACTAAACCTATACAAACTTGCTATATTTATGCATCACCCTGACCCTTTTGTGAACACTAGGGGCAAGATCTCCAGATAAAGAAGGAAGTCCTAGCTGAGCATTCTGATTAAGAGAGGAAGGGGGAAAAAAAAAGAAGACTGAAAGGATGAAATAATTACTACCCAGCAAGGCCAAAGAGGTACCAATGGGAATTTTTTTTTTTTTTTTTTTTTTTTTTTTTTACTGACATGTCAAGGTATCAAATTTAGTATTACTTTAAGGAAGTTAAACACTATATCTACTTAGAGCCAAAAAAAATTACAAAACACAAATGTTACTTTCAATAACTTAAGTGACAAAGACAAATACTGTATCAGTATGATTAACTTCAATGCTTCAGAAATTAAATCTCTCTAAGAACCAGTCTGGTTAATTAAGATTCAAGGATACTGAGATATCCAATTTCCTGTCAGAGGAATAGATAAGGAATCTATTACTTTATGGCTGTCATAGGTCAAAAGCTCAATAAAGTAACCCTGAAACTACTGGCATTTACCAAAAGGCACAATTAATTTGGATTCTAACATGATTATAAAAACTGGCCCCTGAAGCTTGCTTTTTGCATAAATTAACAACCTAATCCTCAAATTCATATCCAAATGTAAAGATTCAACAAAGCTAAATAAACAGCAGAAAGAACCAAGTTAGAAGATGCATGCTTTCTGACTGTGAAACTTACTACAAAGGTACAGTAATCAAGACTGAAGCCTAGGATAAACTTCCACACATATTGGAACTTGGGATTTTGAGAAGAGAACCAAAACAACATGCTTCTAACAAATGATGTTTGGCCAACTGACTAATAATGAAAATAATGAAACAGGACTTCTACTTCTTATAATACATGAGAATTAACTTGAAATTGATGTTCACATAGAAAATAATAAACTGAAGGCTAGAAAAACAGCTTAGCAAATAAAGAAACTTCAAAAGCCTGATAACCTGGGCTCCATTCTCAGAACCTACAAGATGGAAGAAGAGAACTGACTCGGAAAAGCTTTTCTCTGGCCTCCACATTCTATGTGTTTGTAGATGTGTTGCTGCACACTCACACAGCACAGTAAATATTTTTTATTTAGAGAATAATAAAACTGAGGCCATAATTCATACTATATGCAAAATTTAATGTAAAATGGATAATATAAAGCCTAGTATGGTAGTGCATGCCATTAATCCCAGTACTCAGGTAGAAGCAAGCAGAACTGTGAGTTGGAGGCCATCCTGGACTACATAGTGAGTTCCAAGACATCTAGCACTACACTGTGAGACACTGTTTCAAGCAAACACATTAAAAAATGAGTAACGTACATAAGTATATGTACAAATAAACAAAATTCTAAGAAAAGGACTGAAGAGACAACGCGGTAGTTAAGAGCTCTTGCTGCTCTCACAGAGAACCTGTACTTGGTTCCTAGCACCCACAATCCTTTCTAACACTAGTTCCAAAGGAATCGGATACCCTCCTCTGGCTTGCAAGACTTCTACCTTGCCACTCGCTGCCTGGCCTCAGGAGCTCTTTAAAACTGTGGCACAGAATAACTCTATGAACCTCAGCCTCCACGCCCCCAATCTTATATATTTCATGCTTAGAAAACTAGTCCTGGGCTGGAGAGATGGCTCAGAGGTTAAGAGCACTCGCTGTTCTTCCAAAGGTCCTAAGTTCAATTCCCAGTAATCACATGGTGGCTCATAACCATCTATAGTAAGATCTGTGGGTAGGCAGAATGTTGTATAAATAATAAATAAATCTCTAAAAAAAAAAAAAAGCCCTGAGAAGACAATGCTACCAAGTTCCGTTGCTATCTTGGAAGGAAGCCTGGCCCACTGAAGCACTGTTGCAGTAGCTCTTGCGTGTTGACTCTGGGGAAATACTTCCCTATGTAGTTTTTTCCTTTATTTTAATTTCTTTCTTTTCTTTTCTTTAAATCCAGTAACTTTAGCAACAATGCATTTCTATTGTTCCTGGGACATTTCCCATAGTCCCAGGGTCTTTTTTTTTTTTTTATAAGATAGTTTTTCTGTGTAGCCTTGATTGTCCTGGACTCGCTTTGTAGACCAGACTGGCCTCAAACTCACAGTGATCCACTTGCTTCTACCTCCCTGAGTGCTAGGATTATAAGAGTGTGCCACTATGCCCAACTTTTCTTATCTTTCTGAACCACTTTTTACTTTCTCACAGATTTGAACAAGAATAACCTGAAGGCTATCCTGTCTTCAAATTTTCTTTGCAAACAAACTAGCCCACTGCCTTTAAATTGAGCCTCACTCGACCTCTTGGGATTCAGGAAGCTCACAGTCCAATTCCTTATTAGAACACCCACTGCTCCCTAACCCAGTTCGTATAGTCTTTGCTCCATGCTGAAGCTTCATGAGAAAACCCTCCAGCTCTCCACCCAGCACCAGAGGTCATATGACATGAGCGTGCCCCTTTAGCTCTGATGCCCTGTGGCTTCTCTGGTAGGTGGTTCCACTTGTAATGTCTTCCAGGGCACTGAGAATAAACGTATTCTACAAAGATAGGTATCCAACTCTTTGGATATTAAACTACTGACAATATGACTCACAAGGAATTGAAAATTTGCAAGGAATATCATGGTAGGGGAAAGAAAGAAGAAGAAGAAAAAAGCCTGGTGTTGTCTGGAAGGAACTTGTCACCCAGATTTCAGCTCTGACTTATGGAACTACCTTGTAAGAGCTTCTGGAGCCTACGGAGTGATGGGTCAGTGGTGGATGGCACCACACCTCGAACCAGACTGCTTAATTATGCATACCTCTGTACATCTGCTTAAACCTAAACTTCATAGCAGGACTCTGAAGATGTTCTTAAGGGGCAAAAGGTCACTGAATTTCAATTAGTTTCTCTTCCTGATGTGGTTATACTGAATATACCTCCTTTTTTTTTGCTGTTTATTATTTCTATTCTCTGTAAGATTGGTGTGGTTTGTCAATACTACCAGGGCCCAGGCTTTGAATCTAACAACTCTGGAATCACACTCAATGCCATAGCTTTCCTAAATGGATGTCCCACATTCCTGACATCAACAACATACCTCCACTTGGGCTTTACTTTACAGCTTTACATGAAGACTGTTCAGGGCCTCCATACAGAAAATCTGAAGCTTCTTGCTGCTGGCTCAATAGGCTTTCTGGAACCTTCATATATCTCACCACGACCCTCTACCTTTTGCATCCTGCATGCTTTGCAAAAGCAGCTCCATGTAGAAAACACTAAGTTATGCTACTAGCTAAAAATGTAGCCTGGCCCCTTCTACCACAAGCTGCAGAGGCATCTGAATGTTTCCCTGAGTGAACCTGGGGAAATAAGGCGCTGAGGAGTCCTGCTCAAGTAGGAAGCCCAGAAACTTCTCTTTGTTTGAAAATTCTCCTTAGAAATGACTTTGTACTTTTATAAGATGAAGCATCAACAGTTGGCCTTTAAGGCATCTTTCCTATTGTCCCAGTACGAACTCTCCTTAATTATACCAATGCTTTAATAACACAGACTCTACCATTATTCCATTTTCTACAACTTTAACCCAATTCACTTTTTCCCTATATATTTTAAAACATCTTTCTGCTGCATGTTTTGCTTTGAATTTTCATCAGGAATCTCACTAAACACATTGAACAATATAGTCATACCACAACCTGAAATGGCTATGCTGTCTCAAAACTTCTTTAGTCCACTACTTTTGAATTTCTTCACTCGGTTTTCAGGAAACAACAGAATCTGGTCAAATGCTTTGCCTCAATCTAACAAAAATGCCTTCAGCCCAGTTCCCACATGCGTCCTGTTTACCCCTATAACCTCATTAACAGTTTTTCCTGTCTGCACTTCTACCAGAATTCTGGTCTTTCACACTACCACTAGAATGTCCCATTAGAGCAGTTTTATAGCACACTAGGGCTTCTCTAATGCACAACTTCAAATTCTTTTTCATTTCTCCTAGAAATGATTCCAAAGGCCTATGAACCCCACAGTCTGGTTTATAGCAGCAATGATACTTTTTCAACACTGCATTCAAACACTAACAAGCTAAAACTTAAGAGATTTAATTTGGCTTGTGGTTTCAGAGGGTATTGTCTATCATGGCAGGGAATAAATGGCTAAGATAGGCTCACAGTTCTAGCACTAGAGACATAAAACATGACATTATCCTCTCCATGCCTGTAAGCCCCACCTCAATGACCCTATATCTGCCAGGCAGGCTCCACACCCAAAAGGTTCCACAACCTCTCAAAGTCACCAGCTAGAAACCAAGTGTTCAAAATGAGTCTGTGCAGCCATTTTACATTTAATTATAATATACTTTGATTCAGAAATTATATTGCTTGGAAATCTATTCTGTGAAAAAAGCCAGTGATGCAAAGTTTAGAAACCAACATACTCATTTGTTCATTTTTAAGTATGAACATTAAAAATCCTTATTAAGGACTGGAGAGATGGCTCAGCAGTTAAGAGCACTGTCTTCTCTTCCAGAGGTCCTGAGTTCAATTCCCAGCAACCACACGGTAGCCCCCAACCATCTATACTGGAATCTGATGCCCTCTTCAGGTATACATGCAGATAGAGCACTCACATACATAAAAAAATAAATAAATATTTTTTTTTGAAAAAAAAAAATCCTCAATGTGCCTAGAACATAATCATTTTTCAGAAAGAACACTAAATTGGCATTCTACAACCTGAAGAGTGACTTCAGATAGAATGCTTGGTTTAGATCCTTAAAACATTCCTATACAGTAATAAAAGTGGCTATTTGACCTCTTGCACACAAAAGAGCCTGTGGTACAAGCATGCAGTTTAAGTCCTCAGCTAACTCTCTACAGTGGAACGATGGGGAGAGCAGTGGGCTGCAGCTCTAACAAGGCTCCCATGATCCAGATACACAATAAATCTGAAAGCACTATTGTGTAACATGCAATCTTACAAATAATGTTTGTGACCATTAAACACTTCTGGGAAAAAAAAAAAAAGAGATAGCAGCGCAATGTCTATCCTGTCTATTGCATTTTCATATTTTAGTCCTCTATCCAATCAATAAACAATATTAACAAGAAGTAAATGAACTGACAGAAGGTAAGAAATGTCACTAGCTCAGAGGTATTTGAGGGTGCTCTGTGTTTTGGAGAGAGACTGATGACAGAAATCACCAACATCTCACTCTTTGCTAACTTAAACATCTTTCATCTAGTATTTGCCTATACTGATAAATCTGAAAACCAACCTGACTACTTGGTCATAGCTGAGGTCAAGACCATAAATATTTAGAGTGCCTGACAGATCTATATGGCATTACACCAAGAGCTGCTGGAGACACAAAGCTCAAGATGTTCAAGTCTCTATCAGGAATGATTTAAATTGCTAGATGATGCCAAAATAAAGTTAAGAGAGTTCCAAAAGACAAATTAAGTACCTGTCATAAAAAATACAAAGAAGTGTGTGTGGGGGGGGTGACATCTCAGCTTGGAGAGGTATGCAGGAAAATCTAAGTCTAAAGACAGAATTTTAAAAGAAAGGTGGAAGGGACCTTATCAGTTGCTTAGAAAATGAGGCAGGAGCAAGCTATATACAGAGGAAAATTACATGTGACTGAGCTAGCCTATTCCCAGCTCGGACAAACTATGTCACCTTGGACCAAGAAGCCCATCTCAAAATCACAGCTACTAACTTGTGAAATGAAACAATAAAAATGATCTTAATTACCTCAAAATTATTTACCTAGCCAGGTGGTGGTGGTGCATGCCTTAATACCAGCATTCGGGAGGCAGAGGCAAGCAGATCTCTGTGAGTTTGAGACCTGCCTGCTTTACAGAGTAATTCCAGGACATTCAGGGCTACACACAGAAAAACTAGAAAGAAAAAAAAACAAATTACCTGAAAGACAGCTAGTGAGGAAAAGGCTCTAATATGAAGAAACAACACAGCTCATGGTCAACAGTTCAACAACTATTCTCTTACATAATCAAAACTATGGAATGTTAAAGATACTTTATAATGTTTTAAGAACAATTTTCTTTCTACTATTAGCAAACGAAGCATAATCGAGAGATTCAAAATAACATGAGAAATGCAAACAACTCAAATTATGTATAATTTTTAAAAGATTATATACAAAAGTATCTAGTCTTGAGCAGAAATTTAATTACCTAGCAAAAGTATATTGCCATTTGTGGGGGTAGCCTTTCTGGTTAGTAGTTTATACTTAAAAACATCTTAGCAAATGAACTTCAGAATATTTACCTCAAAGTAACAAAAACTCACGTTCATGCAGAAGTGAGTACAAAGTTCAAAGCAACTTTAATTAAAATTAAATGAAGAAAACCATGCAAACATCTTAAACAAATTCTGGTGCACTATTGCATAGCTCAGGTTCAACTAGACTCTTTAAATACAGGCTGGTCCTAACTGTGCAATCCCCTGGCCTCAGCCTCTACAGTGTTAGGGTGGTAAACATGCCCCACCGTACCCCACTCTAAAATACAATGTTAAAAGAAAGCTCCTGCCATTTTTTACAAAGGGAGATGCTGCTGTTCTCAAGTGGTGCTCTTACCTCACTGAGTAGAAGGAGGCTACAGCTGTGGAAAATTACTTTACAGCACATATACACAGTAGCAAGAGCTACATGGTTCATGGCTTTTCATCTAAACATCTAATTTCTGGAGTTACCTAAAGAAACAACCTGAACTATGGGAATATATACATAGACATGTACACACAATATGTTACTACTATGTAACTACACATACACACATTATATAGTATAGATAAAAAAGATAAAATTTAGCAAGCTACATATTTTCATAATAATGATTTTATATATCAAGTCATGGTGCCTGTTGGCAGCTCATATTTTTAATCCCAGCATTCAGGAAACTAGGCAGAGCTGTTGGTAGTTTGAGGAAAGCCTAGGCTAAAACGTGAGACTGTCTGAAAATCCAAAAGGGGAGGGAAAAAAAACAAATCTAGTCATGGAAAAGACATATCCATTCACAATGATGATAACAGTATGAAGAATATAAGAAAAAATTAGTATAACAAGGGAATTAAACAAAATTCAATTTTAGTCCCAAATTACCTACCTAAAACAAGCATTTGAAAAATTGTTAAAATAAAACATTATTGGTAATGAAAACGTCTATGCACTTTTCTCAAACCCTTTTAAAAAGTAGTATATCATTTTACAACCGAAGAAGCACACTTTTACCTTATCCCAGAAATCAACCAAAGCTGTAAAGTCCCATTTCTTAGAATATGCCACATTGTATTTCAGAATAGCATCCTATAGAAAAAAACAGAAACAAATCTCATGACATACACATGTAAGTTATCTTTTGCAAACTACTTCCAATAAATTTCTTAATACAAAGCAAGCTTCGTCCTGACATTAGCTATTCCACATTAGTAGCTTTGGACAAACAGAATAAACACTAATTATTATTCACATAAGAAAAACTAGATTAGAGATGTTAAGCAACAGGAGAAAAACATAATTACCCTAAAGCATGCATTCTAAATGGGGACAATGTACTCCAACTGGACAAAAATCAGACCTTAGGGGATAAAAAAAATAAAGAAATTACAATGGTTTGTGGTTGACATCATATGTTGTATGTATATATATTGTATTGTCTGTCTCTCTGTGTGTGCACACACATACATTTATAAGATCACTACACTTACACAGTTATATATACTTTATACATTTAAGTATTCTCACACACAAGAGACATAGCTACTTGTAGCACTAAAATGTCATTAGGGAGTGAATAAGGGAAGAAAATGTTTAAAAGAAAAAAAATTGAAGAATACTGACTTAGAGTAAAAATAGTATTTCCCCCTCACTTTTAGCTATGTGTGCGTAAGTGTGTACAAACTTGTACACATTTGTATGTTCTTGTGGGTGAGTGTATAAGTATATGCATATCAGCGTAGAGGCCAGGTCCACATTTAGCGTCTTTTTCAATTGTTCTTCACCTTATTTTTTGATACAGGGCCTTTCATTGATGCACAACTCTCTGACTGACTAGACTAGCTGGCCAAAGAGCTCTAGGGATCCTCCTGTCTCCATCTCTCTAAGCTCTGGAGTTAAAGATACACTCGGCTTTTTTACATGGGTCCTCACGTTTGCAAGGCAAATAGTTTACTGACTGATCCATCTCTCTAGGCCCTACTATCAACTATTTATAAACTATAAAATATTACCTTGTTAGTACAGAAAATCTATGTATACTTTTCTCAAAACTTCCTACACAGCGGAAATATTTTACAGCCAAAGAAGTCAGCATACTATTACTTTATCCCATAAATCAACTACAACTGAAAAAGAAAATCTTTGTATGGTGGCACAAAGTCTAGTAGTTCACACAGGTGACACCAATTATATATTCATATAGAATGGCAAGTCAAACTATGCCATCTACTGGTGTAAGTTTTAACAATCCAAGTAAATAACACTCTACACTGGGTTTCCAGTTAATTATGCATAAAGCAATCCATTAGTTGTGCAGAAGAAACTATTATTTATAATTAGCTCTTATATAATTTTTAAAATATCTACCCTGTTCATATCTTATATCACTAATAAATTAATAAGTAAAATTTATAAACAACTATATTGATAATTTATTTTTTTTCTAAAGGAATATAGTAAGCCTGAAAACCACTGTTAGTTATTACTATAAAGGTTCCAAACTGCTTTATCACAAAAAAACTTATAAAAAGCTTCCTAAAAATACTTTGTCACACAATGAATAAGTATCTCCATTAAAGCCTGAGCCTACAAAAATTGTATTTATTTAGAATCTAGGTATAGAAGTAAAAGCTTTTATTTTTCTCTCACAAGCCATTTTTTGTTAAGAATTAAAATGTTAAAGAATTATTTCTAATCCTTAGTAGCCTGTTTCAAAATGATACAATAAATAGCAATGACTACAAATAAATAAACGGCCAAATGATGTATGCATATATTTAATCACAAAGGTAACTCTCAAAAATCTTCATTTAAATCAAATACTACAGCACACATATTATGAGACTCCTCTCAAGTAAATTATAAGCTGATCTATAATGGAAAAAGGAGCAGTTTTTTTTTCCCCCCTTGAGGCCAGAGAAGAACATAAAAGCAATTATAAAGGGGCAAGGATAATCTTTGGGCATGTAAGAAATGGCAAGTGTCTTGACTGTGGGAGACTTCAACAGTAGATACAAATATCAAAACCCATCAAACTAAACACAAAAGAGTACTTTTATATGATTCCTCAAAGCAGAAAAACATTTTAAGCACTACTTATTTCCTAATTCCTTCATCACATTTTATAATTAGATTAACCCAACAAAGTAATTGCATGATATCTGTGCAAGAGGGCTCAAGCCCTCTTCAGGGTACCAAAATCTGAGTATGCGCAACTCTTATATAAGTGGCCTAGTATATGCCCATAATTAGGCACACCCTCCTTTATACTTAGGTTACTTACAATTCCTAAATCAATGTAAACAATATGTAGTTACACTTTATTGTTTAAAGAATAACTGCAAGAAAAAAGGCTGAACATGTTTAATTATTGTCACAATTTTTTTTCTTTCTTTTTCTAGAGGCAGTCTCCTACTATAGTTGAGGATATCCTGAAAGTCATTATGCAGCCCACACTAGTCTCAAACTCACAGCAAATGGCATATCATACTTGATTGCTGGGATAAAGCCACACAGCAAGGCTGCCATGCCTGACTCAGGGAAGTTATTTTAAACTGGTCAGATTCAAATATGAGGAACTTAGATACATGGGTATCTTTCCATTTGGAATGCTAATAAGTGGGCTAACTAGATTTACTTGTCCTCTAGTATTCAAATCTCAAGAGCAGTTTACCACGAGTTCTTTAGTAGGAAAGCTGGGTGTTGGTTTGTACTTAGCTATCAACTACTCAAGTTCTTTGTAGCTCACAATAATAAATATAAGGACCTTTCTGTACAAATTCTCCAGCATACTATTAACAGAAATAGTACTGAAGATACTGTTTCTCTTTTAAACTCTGAATATCTGATCTCCCCAAATTTATCTCTGAATGAACAAGTAGCAGAAAGATTATAGCAATCGTAAGGCTTAATATTTATTTATTTATTTCACATATCATTCATTGAACAAAGAAATTACTATAAGCTGAAATAAGGAATTCTGACAGATTACCCTGTTCTGATGATAAAAACAAAACAAAACAAACAAAGAAACCAAAAGACAAACCAAAACAAAAATCTTATTTGAAAGAAATAAAATGTTCAAAATACATACTTGTACACAAATCAATGTTTTTCATGTAAAGAAAATAGGAAAAAAATACCACAGAAACTTTAACAAGCTTAAAATTAGATTGGTAAAAAAACATGAAACCCAAGAAAGTGGCCATAAGTAGTCAAGCCCCTGAAAGGAAATTAACTCCATTTCCATAAAGCATAAATGGCTATGCCACTTTACATAAGCATTGTGCTTTTTGGCTATTTAATTCTCTAAAAAAATATGCATGTTCATGCATATTGTAGACATTAGGGGGAAAAAAATCTAATGATTACCCTATACTCTTAAGTAAAAACTTAAATTACTGTTCATATGTAATATTAATAAATAATTAAACTCCTAAAGTAATAAGAGCAATAAAAATAGAATATTTAATATGTATTCTAATCATTGGCAGGCTTAGTTTCCCTTAGGCAAAAAGCGTTGCGATCATAATTCTTTCTTGATGTTAAACATATTGCAAAAGCACGATCGTTTTAAAATAAAAAAAGAGGCCTAAACTGAAGGAAACTGGACAAAGAACCAAGAAACTGAAGTCCTATTGCTGTTTCATCAAATTATTCTATGTGGCTCTGGGCAAGTCATTTACAATTCTCAATTTTTCTACTCTATTACTAGTGACACTATGGAAACCAAGAATTTTCCTAAAGAGCCTTCATAAGTGACTGGAAACAAACACTGCATATGAAGATTGTTTTCACCCAGCTCTAACCTATTATGATCAAAAATGCCTTTGAGGGAGAAAAAAAAAGACCTACCTCTAAGAGATATATATAGATAGGATTGAAAAAAACATACCTTCAGGTTCTGGGGTCGTGTGAATTTGTTGAGAAGTGCAGTCTGAATGAGCTCCCACCTACTCCCTGCAGTTCGCTCACCATTCTTACAGGGGGAGAAAAAAAGGCCAGATCAAAGCATTTTAAGTTGTTTTGCATCATAGACTCAAAAAGCCAAATGTGCTAAACCAACCCAGGAACTAAAATGCTTCCAGTTTAATATTTACCTCATCTTCCACAGGGTACAAGTTTTGTTCAGAACAAGGCATTTTAACATGCTTGTTATCCCACAAATCTTTATAATGTGTTGGAAAAGGTTTTGGAACATCTCCTCCTCGCAGAAGGTCTACCTAAAATACAATGTAAATAGAAAAACAGTAAGCCATAAAAATGAAGCATTCCTTCCACAAAACAATACAAATAAAGCAGCCCAAGAAAATGCTATAAAGATGGAGCCCAGCTCCCAAGCAAGAAGCCTCCCCAATCCCTCTGCAACTGCTGCCACCTCACCTCTAGCAATCACACATCTTGTGAATTTTTACCTGCATTCTGAGACCTTGACACCTCCTCACTGTTTGTCTAAACTTCCACCGACAGCTTCCTATCTCCCTCTTCCTAACTCCTTCAACCCCAGATCCTGACACCCTGTAAAACTCCTCTCCATATTTTGGAATAACATCATCTCTAAAAATAGCCCCAGTTTTAGAATATTTGGCTAAGCTCTTAACAAAATGCCATTCATTTTTATACAAGTCAGAAAACTCACAAGTCCAGAAAGAGCAAATTCCTTCATATCATAGCTATATGCTTGTATATAAACTGTCTCTCTCTTGTCATAGTTAACAGCAGTTATCATCTCCTTACTTTATCGATTTAAATCTGAATTCATCTTCACAGCTAGGCTTTGTTTTCTTCATCACTGTGATGACTTTAGGAACTTTTAAACAAGCAGTTAATATAGTTGTTTCATAGACTACTACAATACTCAACAACTCTTGTTTTTCTTTTTGGTGTGTGTGTGTCTGTATTTGTTCACGTGTACAGATTGCATGTGGAGGTACGTACACATGCATGTAAAAGCCAGAGGCCATAGACCAATATTAAGTGCCTTCCTCTATTGCTATCTACCTTACTTTAAAACGTTACTAATTATTTGTGTGTGTGTTATATGATATGGGCACATATGTGCCAAAGTGAGTGTAGAAATGTTGATTCTGAGGTTCAAAGTCACATTGTCAGGCTTGCAGGGCAAGCACCTTCACCTGCTAAGCCAATTCACAGGCCATCCACCACATTTATTTATGTGCATATGTCTGTGTCTACATGCCACATACATAAGAGTGTCAGATGCTCCAGACCTGGAGTTGTAAGTAGTTGTAAGCTGCCCCGTGTGGTTTCTAGGAACCAAATTGAGGTCATCTAAAGGGCAGCAAATGTTTTTACTTGCTGAGCTATCTCTCTAGCTCTCACCTGGTTTTTATGTGAGTGTTGGAGATCCTCATGCTTAGGTGAAGCACTTTACACACTGTGCCATCTCCCTAGCCCCAATACAGGTTTTACCTTTCTTCACTAAAATTAAATTTCCTGAGAAATAATTATTTAAATTTTTTCACCAGAAAATTTAAGATAGAACCTGACATACACATACATGTGTATATATGTGCCCATGTAAACATACACAAAGCTATTACAATAAGCATTAAGCAAATCTTTGATGAAAGCATAAGGTTTTCATTTTATCTATTCTAGGTATTTCAAGTAAATGGAAGCATACAACATGTAGGTTTTTGCGTCTATTGCCTTCACTCATCAGAATGTTTTCAAGGTTCTCCCAAATGGTGTCACGTATCATAGTTCAGTGCAGAAAACTGATGATATGATTTTTAAGTATAATATGCTATAAATAAGAGGTATGTGGTATTAGACAGACCTGTTCTGGAAAGATTCAATCAAGTGAGCTGAGAAAGACTTCCAGAAGCATAACTGAACTCAAGGAAGAAAGAGAAGTTAACTGGGATGGAAGGACAAAAGTCACATAGTATTTCTGTTCATTGTAATCTGGAGCAGCACCCAAAAAGACATGTATTAGAGGCTTAGCACCCAGGGCCTGGTACTATGGAAGGTGGAGGAACCTTTCAGACCAGTCCTAGTTAGCGGAAGGAAGTGTATGACCTCTTCCTTTCTCCTCCTTGCTTTCTGGCTGCCAAGAAATGAAGAAATCTCTTCCATCATGCTCTCTTGCTGTAATGTACTATATAGCCATAGGCCAAGAGTGAAAGACAAAAACAATCATTGTCTCCAAACCCTGAGCCAAAATAAGTCTTGCTTCCCATGAGTTTATTATCTCAAGTATTTTGTCACAGTCACAGAAATCTGACCATTACAAAAAAAAAAAAAAAATGGTATCAAGAAGTAGACTACGCGGTACCTCATGATATGGTTGAGAAACTTTTGGGACTGGTTTATGGGCAGTTTGGAGAAGCAAACTAGAGAAAATTTAGAATGCTATAAACAGGGCTTAGTGGGTGATGCTGCTAGTTCAGAACACCAGAATGCTGACAGGAATGTGGACAATACAGGCTGTGTTGATGAGGTTTCGGATTATCTGAAAGTAAGGATTCTACTGTGAACCAGACTAGAAGCCATCTGGGTTTCATTCTGGCAAATGACTTGTCTATATTTTATCCATGTTAAGTCTTTCTCTGAATTTGAGTTTTAAAATGACAAGACTAATTTATCAAATGATAAAAGAAGTTTTAAGGCAACAGAAAAATAAGGCTACAGCATGAGTACTGCTGGTTTCTTTTAACCAGATTTATAGTAAGAATAAAGAACAAAAAGACCTGAAAAGCTAATAGTTTAGGGGGGAAAGGCACATATAAGGTTGGGGAAAGTATTGCTAAAATGAGTATCAGCACTAAAAAAAGGCCAAGTACTTTGTACATGGACAATAAGAAAGATACTTTTGAGGGCTTATCAAAAACTGTTAGGCCTTACCCAGCTAAGATCTCACCTACCACAGGCTCAAAGATTAATGAAAATAAAATATAGAAGGTTTAGTTGAAAGATTTTCCAAGACAGTCAGTGGAGAAGAGAGCTGAAGTTGTTGCCTGCACAAGGTTACCAGGAAACTGTTTTCCCATATTGTCAGAGGATTCAAAGCCACTTTAATTCAGGACTCCCATACAGCTCTCACCTGCAACAGACTTCAACACTGTCCATGATTTTGACTTTACATGCCATGTACCATGAAAGTTTTAGTATCATGGTGGAGGTTTCTCCTGAGATTTCAAAGCAGAAGGTAGAAGGCCAAGCAGTATGCGACAAGATCAGAACCCCTGCAAGCTTCCTCTGACAGGTGGTGCATAAAGACAATGAAGCCGAAGCTGCAGAGAAGACCCGAGGAAACCAAAGGTGCAGGTATGGGGGGGGGGGGTGTGTCATGAGATGGAGTGTTTAGAGCTACGGAAAGCAGAGAATGAAGAGATATTGCTTTAGAGACATAGAATTTCCAGTTGGGAAGATGAAAAAGTCTGGAAATGGATATGGTTGATGGTTGTTCAATATTGTCAATACACTTACTGTCACTAAATCACATACAGAAAAAATGGTTGTAGTGGTAAACTTTGTTTTTTTTTTCAATTTTTTTTTTTTTTTTACTTTTTATTATTTATTATAATTTATTCACTTTGTATCCTGGCTGTATTACCCTCCCTCCCCTACTCCACTGATAGCGGAGGTCCTTCTCCCCGTAATCCAACCCTAGCCTATCAGGTCTCATCAGGAATGGCTGCATTGTCTTCCTATGTGGCCTGGTAAGGCTGCACACCTGTCCCAAAGGGGAGGTGATCAAAGAGCCAGCCACTGAGTTTATATCAGAAACAGGCCCTGTTTCTCTTACTAGGAAACCCACTTGGACATTGAGCTGCCATGGGCTACATCTGAGCAGGGGTTCTATGTCATCTCCATGCATGATCCTTGGTTGGAATATTGGTCTCTGCAAAGTCTCCTGGGCCCAGAATTTTTGGTTCTGCTGCTCTCCTTGTGGAGCTCCTGTCCCGTCCAGGTCTTTTGTCTCCCCCTTCTTTCATAAGATTCGCTTCAATCTGCCCAAAGTTTGGCTATGAGTCTCAGCATCTGCTTTGATAGCCTGATCAGTAGAATCTTTCAGAGGCCCTCTGTGGTAGGCTCCTGTCCCGTTCCCTGTCTTCTCCTGTTTCCAATGTCTATCCCATTTGCCCTTCTGAATGAGGATTGAACATCATCCCTAGGGTCCTCCTTGTTTTTTTAACTTAGTATATTTATTCTATTGTATATGTCTAATGTCCACTTATAAGTGAGTATATACCATGTGTGTCTTTCTGCTTCTGAGTTACCTTACTCAGAATGATCTTTTCTAGTTCCATCCATTTGCCTGCAAATTTCATGATTTCCTTGCTTTTAATTGCTGAGTAGTATTCTATTGTGTAAATGTACTACAACTTCTGTATCCATTCCTTAGTTGAGGAACATCTGGATTTTTTCCACAGTCTGGCTTTGAATATTTTACCACAACTTAACAAAAAATGAGCTTGTAGCTGGGCATTTCGACACAAGCCTTTAATCTCTGCACTCAGGAGGCATAGGCAGGCAAAGCTTTTTGAGTTTAAGGGCCTGGTCTACAGATCAAGTTCCAGGACAGCCAGGGCTACAGAGAGAAATCCTGTCTTGAAAAAGCAAAACAAAACAAAAGGAACACTGGTTTTAGATGTGCTGAGTCTGAATACCTGTGAGGTGGTAATGAAAAATAACCAGAAGGATCTAAGAAAAAAAGCAAAGCTAGAGAATGTACTCACTCTTAAAACAACTTTGAACTCTTTATCTTACAAAATAACAATACCTAACATGTAGTAGGTAGTTAAAAAATACAATTAACTGGAAAGAAAAAAAATAAAAAGAAAAACTTTTGTTCCTGGGTAAGAGGTAATAGTTACCCGAATAGTTACTGTGTGATTTGCAGATGGTCTTAAGAGAGGCAAATGGGTCCCACACCAAGGCATTTTCCTCATTTCCTCAATAGGTGTTCCCAGCCACTTCTTATCTGGAGGAAGGTTAGGCGGAACGTATTTAGGAATCTTCCTTTCTGTTCTTTGATGTCTGACTTCACACTGTTCTTTTCTAAGGTCAAGACAAATATATTCAGTCACAAACTATTTACTGTTTTTCTTAGATACATATATACAAAACTTCTGAAGAATGTTACTGTCTAAAGTGCACCAAGCTTGCATGCTTTATAGGGAAGATTTAAAAAGCTTATATTAAAATGCCAGAGCTGGTTTCTAATAGCTTAGAGAAGAAACTTCTAAACATATAAATAACCTTTGAAAACAGAAACAAGTCACAGACCGCTGAGTCAGTAAACTTAGGATCATAAGCTACAAAACATATTTTAGAACGCTGAGCAGGGTTTAAAATTACTTACAGAATAACAGCAAAAGCACAAGGCTTATATTTTAAATACACAGGAAAAGATCCTCGTAGTAGCACCCACAGTTATAGGGTTTCAGTGACATTTCTAACCCAGATCTCAGTTTTCTCATTTATGAAATATAGTATTAACTGTTTGCCCATTGGAAATAGTGTTGTATAAAAAAGCCTACATAGATGGTAAATAACAGCTACAGTTGACCAAATATTTTCATTTTCTAAAAATGTTGATAAACTCCGTAAGAAAGTCCATGAAACTAAAACTGACAGCCAATACACATCACCCCTTGTTTTCTGCTTTCAGCCTTTTAGAATTTATACTTTGAAATCTAGACTTAATTTTAGGTTGGCATAAATAGTTAATAAAAATATAACTAATTTACTATAAATAATTACCTTCTTAATTCCCCCTACAAAATTAAAAAAACAATTTTTATGCTAGGGAGGGATACTCCTAATTAGGAGGTGAGAGGGTTACCTTCTGTCCTCTGACCTGGGAATTCTCATGAAATGATCTGTGATTTTAGAATCCTTTTTTCCATGCTGCTTGGAACTTCTACATTCTACATTAAAGCTAGCAGTGTTTCCAGGTGGCTTGGTGTTTAAATCACTGGTCCCAGCATTGCTCGCTCCTTCAAATTGGAAATGCAATCTAATTTCACTTCCCTTTGTCAAATACCGTTTTCTAAGATCGCTGTCAGCTTCTCTTGCTTGGCAACTTGGAAGTTTATTTGCTGTTTGGGAGGAAGTATCTTCTTGTTCATCAAAGCCTGGACTTGTTTCTTCATCTGCTTCTGAATCTTGACAACTGTTTTTGGAATTGTCTACATCCATTGGTGACTCCGGTTCACTTTCTTTCTCAAATGGAGGCGAATCACCTAGGCTACTTTCTTGTCTAGTCAATTTGTTGTCACTTTTTGGTCCAATTCCAATGTCCTCAGCACCAACATCTGATAAAGGACTCTCTGGTACCACATCCGCCTCCTCCTGTGGACAACCTGTACAGTCTTTCATGGCATGGCAAGACCCGCTACACTTACAGTAGCTTCTGGACTGCTCATCTCTCACTGTTTGCTTTGTGTTTGCAACCTTTGTAGGTGTAAGAAAATGTTGATTGTCTCTATCTTCTTCATTATCTGTGTCACTGTGGTCATCAGTTTCAGTTGATTGATCAATGTTAGCATTACTAAGCAGCTTTGGTACCTGAGTCATCGTTGGAGGCTCACTTGCCAAAAGCTGTTCTACATGCTTCCCTTCATTTTGACACTTGCGTGTACTTGCAGTCTGCTGTTGGTTCAAATACTGTGTGTTCCTTTCAATGGGTGATTTATCAAGATTTAGCTGAGAAACATTTTCTAATTTTTCCACCTTATGTTGGAAAAAGTTATCTTTGTGCACAGAACTCATTGTGGCGTCTATCCTTATGTTGTTGTTTTCTTTACTGCAAAAGAACAGAAAGAACTAAAACCAATTTATTATAAAAAATTATAGTGATTAAACTATTGAACAAGAGTCTCCTCTTGTGATACCCTGAACACACAGTGGACTGTTCCACTGCCCTGCACTTGTGCACTTGCACCCAAAATGCATTTCCTATTGTGTGCCTGGTAAACACCTACCTTTCCTTCAAATCTTAAGGTTGTCGGGTGGCAGCGGCACACATCTTTAATCCTAGCACTCGGAAGGCAAAGGCAGGTGTATCTCTTTGAGAGTTCAAAGCCAGACTAGTCTACAGCATGAGCTCCAGGTCAGCCAGGGCTACACAGAGAGACCCTGTCTCAAAAAAACAAAAAAGCAAAACAAAACACAACAACAACAAAAACCCTTAAGGTTACCTGTCTCATACTTTCGTCCTTCAAGACTCAGGCAAAGCCGGTGACTTGTTCCCTCCGTATGCTAGTCAGCAGTCATACCTGTACTTGCTCATGGCTTCACTGATAGATTTATCTCACAAAGTAGTAATAAGTTTTGTGTTTGTAACCACTACTGTACATGAGTAGCTTAAAGTCAGAAAGTACTTCTTTCTCATCTCTTTATCTCACAAATAAATGAAGGTCTCTCTATATAAAAAAACTAAAAAAATTATTAACTTAAAAGAGTTAAATGTTAAAAAGTTAATTAAGGTAGATAGAAAAAAAAGACAGAAAGAAATTTAAAACAAAAAAGAAGCAAGATAAAACAACCCCACCAATGTGTTATTCATTTCTCCATATAGAAATGTCTTTATACCTTTCTGATTCAGCTTTCTTGGTTCCTTTAGCGTCCATCCAGGTGGTAATAGACTTTTGTTTGAAAACTGTAAAAAAAATTTTAAATTAAAAAGTAAATATATATACATATAAATTCTTTCAAATAGAAAACATACATAGCCCATAAACATATAAGGTCTTTGTTAAAAAAAGAATAGCTACTCTTTCCAACTTCAAGTATTAAAAGATAAGACAGGTACAATGAGTATATACAGTATAGGGTTGAAAGTGGCTCCCTAAAGAGTTGTAAGAGCACAGGCTCCAGACTCAGAACATCTGTACTGAAATCCTGTCCACTTCAGTGGCTTTCTTTGTGACGGTGTAAAAGAACACTTTTCTCTGACTCATACTCCTCACCTACAAAGTATGTACATTACCAGCACCTTTCATGGGGTTAATGGGAAGTTTACATGATCAATAACTGAGATAAGGGACTGGGACACTCTATAGTAGATGCTCAGAAAAGACTAGTCCTCAATTATTATTAAAATGGGTTTTGATCAGGAACTAGGGTATTTCCTGGGAAAAAAAATTACTTTAAGAAAAGAAAGCCTAGTAATAATCAGCTAAGATTTCTTGAAAGAGGTAGTGCTAGAACTTTGTCTTGAAAACTCAAATAGTCAGTGACCTAAAAGGACAATCGTAAGCAAGGTACCAAAGGCAAAGAAATACTTAGAATAAGAGTAAAAAATATATAATTCAAAGGTCATCTAAGTACATATTATACAGAGTATCTTGAATGACCCATAGAAGTATAAAAAGGTCAGAAGTCACACCTAGAGCCATGATTTCAGAATTCAAAGCTCAGAAGACCATAGTCATTATGATGGATAACCTGGAGGCAAGCTAAGTGCTTACCAACAGAAACCAGTAAAAACCTACTGGTCTAGGTCAGTTCTCAACCACCTGGATCACAAGAAGGCTAGCAATAAATGAATCCCAGGACCATGCCCACACCTACTAATTCACGATCTTTTTTTTTTTTTTAATGTATACAATGTTGTGTCTGCCTGTACACCTGCACTCCAGAAGAGAGCCCGAGATCTCATTATAGATGGTTGTGAGCCACCGTGTGGTTGCTAGGAATTGAACTCAGGACTTCTGGAAGAGCAGACAGTGCTCTTAACCTCTGAGCCATCTCTCCAGCCCATAATTTAGAATCTTCAAATATATATAAATTATATTATACATATATATATATATAATTTCAGCTCCTGCCATTTTTCAATATATTATACATATTATATATAACATATTAGATTTAAGAATTACTGACTGAGGCACAAAATAACTCCTTATGAGATGAGTAAAATTGAGTACAGTCATTACAGATTTCAAGCTTGAAGCTTGAAAGACCTGAATGATCATAATAACACTTAGCAGAAATATGGGAAATAGGAGATTTAGGTATGGGGGAAAATATGATTAGGTTGATTCTGCATATACTAAATTTGAGATGTAAGGAATTGACTGAATGCATATGACCAGCAACAAACATAAAAATGATTAGCTCAGTAGTGGATGATGCAATGCAAATAAATGCAAGTCACATTTTATAACCATTAAAATATATACACTTGCAATTCTTGATATACTGGACATGAATTAAATGTATCCATTGTAGTATTAAATCTTAAACATTGCCAACTATTCTCTAAGTAGCAATATTAAGAATATTAAGGCCACAGTGGACTAGGGAAACTAGATGCAAGGTTAGCATCCAAAACCCCTGAGGCCATGCAGACCACAAAAAAACCAGGGAGATACCTTACAGTACCTGAAGACTTGCTAGTCACCAGAACCCCAGGCCACTCAGGCTAGAAGACAGACAGAAAACAGAAACCTAGCAGAAAAAACATCCATTCAACAAATATAAACTCAGAGATCAGCACCTAAACCCATAATAACCACAAAACCCAGCTGTCTAAAAGCCAGTTTAAGAACACCATCAAGAAAATGCAGGGCAGTATGGCACCAGCAGAGCCTATCTAGTCTACTACAACAAGCTCTGGATATCCTAACACAGCTGAAGCACATAAAAATAACCTTAAATCCAATCTTAGGAAGATGATAGAGGCCTTGAAAGAGGAAATTAATAAAACCCTTAAAAAATACAGGAAAATTTAATCAAATAGGTGAAGGCAATGAATAAAACTGTTCAAGACCTGAAAATGAAAATAGAATCAATAAAGAAAACACAACTGAGGAAATTCTGGAGATGGAAAACCTAAGGAAGAGAACAGAAAATATAGACCCAAGCATCACCAACAGAATACAAGAAATAGAAGAAAGAACTTCAGGCACAGAAGATACAAGAAACTGATACATCCGTCAAAGAAATGTTAAATCTAAAAAGTTTCTGACACAAACATTCAAAAAATTTCTGACACTATGAAAAGACCAAACTTAAGAATAATAAGAACAGAAGAACAAGAGCTCAAAGGCCCAGAAAATATTTTCAACAAAATCATAGAAGGAAATTTCCCTAACCTAAAGAAAGAGATGACTATACACATACAAAAAGCTTTCAGAACATCAAATAAATTGAACCAAAAAAGAAAATCCTCCTACTACATAATAATCGAAACATTAAGGGTACAAAGAAGGAATATTAAAAGCTGTAAGGGAAAAAGGCCAAATAACACATAAGGGCACACCTATTAGAATTATACCTGACTTAACAGAAACTCTAAAAGCCAGAAGGGCCTGGGAAGATGTCTTGCAGTCTCCAAGAGACCACAGATGCCAGCCCAGACTACTATAACCAGCAAAACTTAAAATCACTGTACATGAAGTAAACAAGATATTCCATGACAAATCTAAATTTAAACAATATATATCCACAAATCCAGCCCTACAGAAGATACTAGAAGAAAAACTCCAACCCAAGGAGGTTAACTACACACAAGAAAACACAGAAAATTAAAAAAAAAAAAACTCACAACAGCAAAACCAAAAGAAGTGTGCACATGCACGCACACACAAATACACACACTACCACAACCATAAAAATAAAAGGAATTAACAATAACTGGTCTTTAATATCTCTCAACATCAAAGGACTCAATTCCCCAATAAAAAGACAGAAACTATCTGAAAGGACACGAAAACAGGGTCTGCTACATACAAGAAACACACCTCAGCAACAAAGATAGACATTACCTCAAAGTAAAGACCTGAAAAAAAGATTTTCCAAGCAAACAGATCCAAGAAGGAAGTTGGAGTAGCCATTCTAATACCTAAAAAATAGACTTATAAAACAAAATTAATAAAGAGATGAAGGACACTTCATACTCATCAAAGGAAAAGGCCATCAAGATGAGCTCTCAATTCTGAGCATCTATGCTCCACATTCATAAAGAAGCATTACTAAAGATTAAATCACATATCAAACCCCACACATTTAATAGCATGTCCACGCACACAAATGGACAGGTCATTCAAACAGAAACTAAACAAAGAAATAGAATTAACAGATGTTATGGCTCAAATGGACTTAACAGTTATCTACAGAACATTTCACCCAAACACAAAAGAATACACCTTCTTCTCAGCATCTCATGGAACTTTCTCCAAAACTGACTATATACTCAGTCACAAAGCAAGCTTCAACAGATACAAGAAAACTGAAATAACCCCCTGTACCTTATCAGACCACCACAGATTAAAGATGGACTTCAACAAAAACAGAGGGGAAAAAAAAAAACCAAAACCGGAAAGCCTACAAACATTCATGGAAACTGAACAATTCTCTACTCAATGACTACTGGGTCAAAAAAGAAATAAAGAAAAAAATTAAAGACCTTCTAGAATTCAACGAAAATGAATGCACAACATACCCAAACTTATGAGACACAACAAAAGCAGTGCTAAGAGGAAAGTTCACAGGACTATGTACCTTTATAAAGAAATTAGTGAGATCTCATACTTAACAACACATTTGCAAGCTCCAGAACAAAAAGAACCAAACACACCCAAGAGGAGTAGATGGCAAGAAATAATCAAACTCAGAGCTGAAATCAGTAAAATAGAAACAAAGAGAACGCAGGAATCAATGAAACAAAGAGTTGGTTCCTTGAGAAAAATCAACAAGATAGACAAACCCTTAGCCAAACTAACTAAAGGCAGAGAGAGAATATCCAATTTAACAAAATCAAAATTGTAATGGGAGACATAACAAGAGACACTGAAGAAACCCCAAAAGTTATTAGGTCTTACTTCAAAAATGTGTATTCCACAAAACTGGAAAATCTAAATAGAATGGATGATTTTCTTGATATACACAACTTACCAAAGACAAATCAAGATCAATAGTCTAAATAGAACTATAATCCCTAAGGAACTAGAAGTAGTCTCCCAACCGAAAAATACACCAAGGGCTAGATAGTTTTAGTGCATAATTCTACAAGACCTTCAAGGAAGAGTTAATACCAATAATCCTCAAATTATTACACAAAATACAGAAGGAACACTGCCAAAATCATTTTCAGTCTGCTTACCCTGATGATACCTAAAACACTACAAAGATTCAATAAAGAAAGAGAATTTCCGACCCATCTTCCTTATGAATATTGATGCAAAAATAATAAAATACTTGGAAACTGATGTTGCAGAATATTTGATCCCATTGTGAATCCCGAAATTGTGAACTGTAAATCCCTGTTTTATGTTTGGTGTGGTTGAGTCCTAGCACACACCTTTAATCCAAGAACTTTTTATTATAAACAGGTGATTATGGTGTGGTTCACCCAGCCCTAGCAAACACCTTTAATCTAAGAGTTTTCTGTAAACAGGATTTGATAAAAGTTAAACCTCGGTCAAGGGGGAGAGCAAAAAGCAGCTGACAGGGATTAAAAATGGACTTTAAGTTGAGGGGTATTTAAGAAACATGGAGAAGAAAGGGCTTTTAGCTTAAGCTCTGGCTTTAGCTTTGGCCTCAGCTCCTCAGCTCCCTGACTTTTGGGGCTTTGAGCTAGCAAGCCTTTGGCCTTGGGTTTTTTGGCCTTTTCCTCCTGGACTGTCAGTTGAGCAAGTGAGCCTTTTGGGTTTTTTCCATCCAGACCTGAGCTGAGAAGAAAGGTCAGCTGGGTGCTTTCTTTGCCTCTCTGAGATAGCAGGTTTTCACCCCAACAGTTAGTTAGGATTTTCATTTAAAAACAAACAAACAAGCAAAAAAAAAAAAAAAAAAACCAAATCCAAGTACACATCAAAAACATCATCCACCATCTTAATCACAGAGATGAAGGGATGGCCCAACATACAAAAATCTGTCAATATAACCCAACATATAAACAAAAACAAACTTTAAGAAAAAAAAACAAAAACACATGATCATCTCATTAGATTCTGAAAAAAGGATTTGACAAAATCCAACATTTCTTTATGACAAAAGTCTTGGAGGGATCAGGGACACAGAAACATACCTAAACACAATAAAGGCAATATACAGCAAGCTGATAGCCAACATCAAATTACATGGAGAGAAACTCAAAGCAATTCCATTAAAATCAGGGACAAGACAAGGCTACCCACTCTCTCTGCATCTATTCAATATAGTACTTGAATTTCAACTGCAGCAATAAGACAACTAAAGGAGATCAAGGAGATTCACATTGGAAAGGAAGAAGTACCACTATTCTCAAATTATATGATAATATAAATAAGCGACCCCCAAAAATTCTACCACAAAACTCCTACAGGTGACAAATACCTTCAGCAAAATGGTTGGATGCAAGTTAACTCATGAAAATCAGTAGCCTTCCTATATACAAATGATAAATGGCTGAGAAAGAAATCAGGGAGACAACACCCTTCACAATAGCCACAAATAGTCTAAAATATCTTGGTGTAACTCTAACCAAGCAAATGAAAGACCTGTATGACAAGAACTTTAAGACTCTAAATAAAGAAATTGAAGAAAATGTCAGAAGATGGAAAGATCTCCCATGCTCATAGATTGGTAGGATTAACAGTAAAAATGGCCACCTTACCAAAAGCAATCTACAGATTCAATGCAATTCCCATCAAAATTCCGACATGATTCTATATAAATCTTGAAAGAACAATACTCAACTTCATATGGAAAAACAAAAACCCAGGATAGCTAAAACAATCCTGCACAAAATAAAAGAACTTCCAGAGGTATCACCATCCCTGGTTCCAAGCTTTATTACAGAGCAATAGTAATAAAAACAGCATGGTATTGACATAAAAACAGACAGGTTGGTCAATGGAATTGAATCAATGACCCAGAAGTAAATCCACGCACCTATGGACACCTCATTTTTGACAAAGGAGAAAAAATTATACAATGGAAAAAAGAAAGCAACTTCAACAAACATGCTGGTCTAACTGGATATTGGCATGTACAGGAATGCAAATAGATTCATACCTATTATCTTACACAAAACTCAAGTCCCAAGTGGATCAAAGACTTCAACATAAAACCAGGTACACTAAATCTAATAGAACAGAAAGTAGGGAATAGCCTTGAATGCATTGGCACAGGAGACAACTGCCTGAATAGAAACAGCTAAGGCAATAAGATCAAAAAATTAACAAATGGAACTTCATGAAACTGCAGAGCTTCTGTAAGGCAAAGGACACTGTCAATAGGACAAAATGGCAACCTACAGAATCCAACTCCACATCTGACAGAGAGCTGATATCCAAAATAAAGAACTCAAGAAGCTAGATAGACATCAACAAATAACCCAATTTAAAAATGGAGTGCAGATCTAAACAGGGAATAATGGACAGAGGAATCTCTAATGGCTGAGAAGCACTTAAAGAAATGTACAACATCCTTAGCCATCAGGGAAGTGGAAATCAAAATGACTCTGAGATTCCATCTTCTACCTATCAGAATAGCTAAGATCAAAAACTCAAGCAACAGCACATGTTGGTGAGGTCGTGGAGCAAGGGGAACAGTTCTCCATTGCTGGTGAGACTGCAAACTTATACAACCACTTTGGAAATCAATTTGGTGGTTTCTTAGAAAATTGGGAAGAGATCTACCTCAAGACCCAGCTATACCACTCCTAGGCATATATCCAAAGGATGCTCTACCATACCACAATAACACTTGCTCAAAATAACAGTTTTATTCATACTAGCCCAAAACTGGAAACAACCTAGATGTCCCTCAACTGAAAAATGGATAAAGAAAATATGGAATAACTGCACATTAGAATACTACTGAGCTATTAAAAATGAGGATGTCAGGTGTGTTACCACAGCACTCCAGGAGGCAGGGGCAGGCGGACCTCTGTGAGTTCGAGGCTAGCCTTGTTTACAAAGCAAGTCCAAGACAGCCATGGCTACACAAAGAAACCCTGTCTCAAAAAAAAAAAAAGCCAAAAAAAAAAACAACGACATCATGAAATTTGCAGGCAAGTGGATAAAACTAGAAAAGATTATCCTGAGTGTATTAAGCCAGACCCAGAAAGAAAACTGTAGTATGTACTTAGTTATAAGTCATAATGTTCCTTTCCATGTCCCACCATTTACCTGCAAAATTCATGATTTCCTTGTTTTTCACTGCTGAGTAATACTCCTTGTTTTTAATTGCTGAGTGTAGATGTACCACAATTTCTGTATCCATTCTTCAGTTGAGGGGCATCTGGGTTGTTTCCAGCTTCTGGCTATTACAAACAAGGCTGCTACAAACATGGTTGAGCAAATGTCCTTATTGTGTACTTGAGCCTCTTTTGGATATTTGCCTAGGAGTGGTATGGCTGGATCTTGAGGAAGTGCTATTCCTAGTTGTCTGAGAAAGTGCCAGATTGATTTCCAGAGTGTTTGTACAAGTTTACATTCCCACCAGCAGTGGAGGAGGGTTCCCTTTCTCCACATCCTCTCCAGCATGTGTTGTCACTTGAGTTTTTGATCTTGGCCATTCTGATGGGTGTAAGGTGAAATCTCAAGAGTCGTTTTGATTTTCATTTCCCTGATGGCTAATAATGTTGAGCATTTAAGTGTTTCTCTGCCATTCGATATAGGATCGCTCATCCTGAGTGAGCTATCCCAGAAGCAGAAAGATGCACACGGTATATACTATATACACACTCATATAGACATGTAATATAGGATAAACCTATTAAAATCTGTACACCTAAAGAAATTAGAGGGAGGACTCTGGCTAAAATGCTCAATCCCCATCCCAAAAGGCAAAGAGGATGGACATCAGAAGAAGAAAACAGGAAACAAGTTAGGAGCCTGCCACAGAGGGCCTCTGAAAGGCTCTGCCCTGCAGACTATCAAAGCAGATGTTGAGACTTATGGCCAAACTTTGGGCAGAATGCAGGGAATCTTATGAAAGAAGTAGGAAATAGTAAGATCTAGAGAGGACAGAAGGTCCACAAGGAGAGCAACAGAACTAAAAACTTTGAACACAGTCTCTTTCCTGAGACTCATACTCCAACCAAGTACCATGCATGGAGATAACTTAGAACCCCTGCACAGATACAGTCCATGGCAGTTCAGTGTCCAAGTGGGTTCCATAGTAATGGGAATAGAGACTGCTTCTGACATGAACTGATTGGCCTGCTCTTTGATCACCTCCCTGAGGGGGGAGCACCATTACCAGGCCACAGAGGAAGACAATGCAGCCACTCCTGATGAGACCTAACAGACTAGGATCAAAACGAAGAAAAAGAAACGCTCCCCTACCAGGACATGGGGAGAGGCATGCGTGGAAAAAGGGGGGGAAGGGACAGGTTGGGAAGGAAGGAGGGAGGAAACTAGAGGAGGGATACAAAGTAAATAAAGTGTAATTAAAAATAAAATTAAAATTAAAACAAGTAAGTCATAACGTACAGAATAACCATGTACAAAACACAGAAGCTATGTAAAAAGGAGGGCCCCACTGGGTGGGGTAGGGAACACACTTGAATTTCACTAAGAAGGGAAAATAGATCAGACACGAGGGAGTGGTTAGAGGGAGGGCATTGTGTTGGGGGTTGGTCTGATGCTTGTATATTAATGGTTTATACCGATAATAGTTACTGATCCTTAAGATCTGGTTACTGCCCAGATACACCTACCCTTGTTGTATAAACCTGCCTAAGACATTATGCCTGATGGTTGATTAAACGGCCTGTACCTGAGCAGGGCAGAATGGGGTAGGCAGGCTTAAGGTTCCCCAGCTTCAGGTTCAAGAAAATCTTGGGAAATAGACGGATGGGAACAGAGGAAGGAAGAGGATGCCATGATGGGTTAACACAGAGAAGAAATCACATGGGCCAGGAGGAAGGACTCTGAGGATGGCGTGGATGGAGAAAACGCCAAGACGAAAATATAAGCAAGTGTTTATAAAATTATGGATGGTAGGTAGCTCTGATAAGGATGGTTAAGACAGATGGCACTGGATGGGGGCTGGGAGGTGAATGGTGAGGTTACTGAGACAGCACAGCCCAAGATGATAAGGCAATTATAAAATCTAGCAGGTGTCTGTGTCTTATTAATTGTGATAGTGGATTAAATAATACCACCAAAATAATTACAGGGATAAAAATAAATAATAACATATAGCCAACCATACCCTCATTTTTAATTACTACAACAGGACTGTGTGGCAGAGGAGTTGGGGATGGGAATAATGGAGGGAGAGAGTACTGGGAGAGGCAACCAGATTGGGAGAGAGCATCTCTGGTAAGAGTTAGAAACCTAGGACAATGGAAACTCCCAGGAGCTACGAGGGTGACCCTAGCTAAGACTCCTAACAATGGGGGATATGGGGCCTGAACTGGGCATCTTCTGTAGCCAGGCAAGACTTGAAATGGAGGGATTGGGACACCAACCCAGCCACAAAACCTTACACCCACAATATGTCCCACCTATTGGTTGATATCCATAGGAGGCCTCCCCTTTTCTGAAGAGAGGGGATGAGGGGTAGGCGGCAGGGGAGGTAAGAGGGAGGGACCAGGAGGAGGGAGGGAAAGTTGTGACTGAGATACAAAGTAAATAAATAACTTAAAAAGAAAAAATAGACACTGAACATTCTGCTCACTGGTGCTCTGTGGCAGGTAAACAAAAAACACCAGCAATGTGAATATTTCATGATTTCTCTTTTGCAGAAAACTTAGGATCCAACTAATGAGAAAAGGTTAGTATTCCCAACTGTTCCCAGCAATTATGCAAATAAAGTTAGTAGGACCACAGGTTATCTAGTAACAGAATTCAGAGACATTATCTGTAGTTCAGTTCCTACTCCTTTATAGCAAGTTCTCTGAAATCCACATCCTAAATTTAACATCCATCCCTTCCTTATATCCTTAAGTGCTTTACTTATTGGGTAGCTGTTCTGTATTTCCTGAAAGTGGTTTCTCTGGACTTTATTTGATCCAACGTTTTATAAACTAAAAACAATAAGCAGTTTTTTAAAAACAAAAGACTAGATAATATAAGAATGTATTAACATATTATACATAGTAAGAATGTTATTCCATGAAATTTTTCAGTCATAAATATGGCATATGTAAAAAATTACAGATATTACTATAAACTTACAGAAAAATATGTACACAGTGGCCTAAAGTTTAAAAAGTCTTAACCCATTTTTCCAAAACATTAAAGTATTCTTTTGCTTTGCTTAAAAGCTTCTAGGAGGCCCATTAACTACAGAATACAGTTTGAATTCCTTTACATGGCACTTAAGTTTGTCCACAGTAACACTCGCCTAAGTCTTCTGTAACCCCATGTCCCAGACATGCTGCTCCTTCCACCTACATTAATATACCCACCCCCTTTATTTACACTGCACATCCTATTATTTCAAGACCTGGGACAAGCCAGAGGCAGGATTGTACCTGATTAAGTACCTTTGATTTTTGTATTTATGAGGCAGAGGCAGGCAGAGCTCCAGACTAGCCAGAACTTTTTTTTCCTTGTCTCAAAAGGAAACAGAAAAAAGAAAAAGAAAAAGCAGAAGCAGAAGCAGAAAAAGAACTTGCTTCAAGTCTGTTCCCAGAGGTCCCAAGACAGACTAGCATACACCATTTGCCCTAATCTGCCCAGCCTCTTACACTGTGGAGCAATTAATTCTCTTGGCAATGATCTTGGCCCTGGGTGAAAAAACACATGCTAGGCTTTCCTCATACTCACTGAGCATTTTTCTCAGACCTCCTTTAAAATGCTGGTGTTCCTAAAGGCTCTGTCCTTGATCATTTTACTTTCTCTAAATACTTGCACACTCTAAACCACACTTACTGCTTCCATAATAATAACGGGGGGGGGGGGGTGTTTAAAGACAGGGTTTCTCTGTGCAACAAAAGTCCTGGCTATCCTGGGCTCAGTTTGTAGACAGGGATGGCCTCAAACTCATAGAGATCTGCCTGCCTCTGCCTCCAAGTGCTGGGATCAAAGGTATGTACCACCATTGCCTGGCTTGCATTATTATTTTTATGCCAAGATCTTCTCAAATAATTTCTCTAGCATAGATGTACTTCTTCTGAGGTACAAAAGGACAGCATTCTCTCTAGAATCCATCCACTTCTGTTTCCTACTGCCTGCATCAGAATCTAAGTGCAAATCATCTCCCATCGAGACCTTTAGTCCTGGGGTTTCAATCAGTTTTTCTTTTCCATTTTCTACACACCAACCAACCACACAGATGGTTCAAAAAACAAGTTTAAGTCATGTCATCCTTCCTCCACCACACACACACACACACACACACACACACACACACTAAACATCCTTTTTATTTTTTTAAGCATGCACCACTCTCTTTTTAAAAGATTTAGTTATGTAGACATATGTGAGTGTTCTATCTGCATATACACCTGCAGGCCAGAAGAGGGCATCACATTCCTAGTGTAGATGGTTGTTAACAACCATGTGGTTGCTGGGAATTGAACTCGGGACCTCTGGAAGAGCAGACAGTGCTCTTAACCTCTGAGCCATCTCTCCAGCCCCACACTGAACATCCTTTAATGGCCTCTCACAGCCCTGAAAACATAAAGTTCAAAATCTTTAGTAACGTCCACAGCACTGTCTATACTTCAGTGCAGTAGGTTGACTTTTTCCCATTTCTCTGCAACCCATCTCTCACTATTCCACCATTTATTCTATGCACCAGCTGCACTTCTGAAACTCCTCTTTCTCGTTCTTCTCCAGTACCATAGTAAGTACCAAATCTTCTGGAGTACTATCTTTGATCTCATAACTAGGTTAAGTACACTTAACCCCTACCAAAACAAGGTCTCCTTCACGAACAAGAAAATCCATTACTCTTGGTGACACAGGTTTGTTTGACTTGGGCTGTTGTTTATCTCCCCGTAGAAATTCCAAAGTATGAAGGCAGAGACCAAGTGTTCAACATTGTATGCCAGGACAAGTACAATGCCAGCAAGATAAGACTAACAGCTCTGCACTCTAGGAAGCCAGCACCTGGCTGGGTAAAGTCCAACACCTTTGTTTACATCTTCTGGAAAGTGAAACGCCCTTCTGCTTCATATACACAACTAGACTTCCTAAATAAGACAATTTCTATCCAAGCTGAGGACACTGAACAGGTGAGATCCACCCAGTTAGCAACTGTCCATCAGCTTTCCACACCACACATGCCACTAGAAAAACTGCAGCCTCTCTCTCCGACGAATGACATCTAGTGACTAAACAAGGGGGCATCAGAGTGGTGGAGACGAGATCAGACAGAAGTGACTGAAGTCCGAAGGTCCTCAGACTGTAACAAGGACAAAAATTTTTATTTTCCCACGTACCAAACGAGGTGGCGCTGCCTCTGTGCGGTCCCGCCCGCCCCGGGACGCAGGCTGGCGAGGACGATGGGACCCTGAACTGTACGGGAGCGTCCTTGGGGTCGAGAACGCGCCTCTGCCTGCCGGGGAAGCTCCGAGAGTCCGAGGCAGCCGGCGCAGAAGTTCCAGCGGCACCCCAGCGGGGCCGCTTGGTGCAGGGCTCACAGCCGGGGCCCGCACTCATGCTGGGACCCGCAGGGCGCAGTCCCCGGGCCGGCCCGGGCGGAGAGCCTCATTCACTAACCCTGACAGGGACGGACTGCGCCTCCTTCTCGGCGACCCCCGCACCATTCCCTTTCTGCGGCGGCCCGCTCTTGAGGCTGCTGCTCCGCGGGACTCCGAGCCAGACCCTCCCTGCGCAGCCGCTTGCCTCCGCTCGGCCGCAGGGAGCCCACCTGCCCCAGACGCGCCACTTCCACTCACGCTCCGGCTCCGACTCCGGCTCACTTTCCCACCACCGGAAAGCAGCCGTCCCGCGCTTCCGACTTCCGGGCCGTACACGGCCGCAAAGCGGAAGTGTGGTGCTTAACGGGAGCCGGCGCCCGGAAGGTCAGCGTGTGAAGGTGGCAGTAGCAACGCGGGTCTTCCCGCTGTTGCTGTGGGGGCCACGGCCGAGCGCACGACCTCGGCCTGAGGTGGTGGTGGGGAGCCCACCGCGGTTTGCTGCGACGGCATGGAGGGTGGCGGAGGAGGCGGCAACAAAACCACCGGCGGGTTAGCTGGCTTCTTCGGAGCGGGAGGAGCGGGTTACTCGCACGCTGATTTGGCCGGCGTCCCGCGTGAGTATCGGGCCTAGCTTGCTCCCCATTCTTACTGCTTCCCGGGACAGCTAGAAATGTGAGCGTCCTCTGTCTCTTTTCCTGCTCGCCTTCACAATGTTCGACGCCAGTTTCAAGACTGAACGAACTTTGGGGGCCGTAGATCGCCGGGAAGCCAGTTAATGACCCAATTTCGGAAGGAAACACAAAATGTCTTCCTTGAGTACCCCATCCCTTCTTTTCTCTCACACACTTTCCTCTGCGCTTGACCCTGGATTAGGAGGCCCTAGTTCTGGAAATAAACATTCCAAATAACAAGCCCGTTGATTTTTTTTTTCCCCCCCACGGGGTCTTTAAATTTTTCTAAATTCTAATTGTCGGTTAGGCGAAACCATTTTTTTGAGACAAGAAACCAGAAGGAGCTGGAAAATGAGCTAAAACTTTAAGAGATTTCTAAACAAAAAAGTCAAACAAATTTTGAAAGGGAAATAAACATACCCGAGGTTACGGAGGCATGAATATGCTGTCTTTTGGCACTCAATCAGGCTTTTAAGGTTTGGTAATTATGGATATTCATCTGGATAAGTAGAACTTGGGCTTAAAGATAATAAGGAATTGATAGTGAGTAGCCCTTGCTAAAGTCAGTGTTTCTTCTTGATAACCCTTGTGGTATTTCTCGAAACTCTTTATACTTAAGAACATAAAGAAAGCTCTTCGATGACCCTAATGTCTGTTGTCAAAACTGAATCCAGAACACAGTTTGTGTGCATCTTAGGAGTTCTCAGTTGCATGAAATGAAGGGCACTACTTACTGTGACAAAGTTTAGTGCCTTTATGGTGTATACATACTAGTGAGTGAGCCAAATAACATTAACAACATTGCAGTTAGTGATAGATGTCATGAAGGAAATAACAATGACCCTGAGATGATGGAGGTAGAAACTACTTGAGAACAGATCAGGGAAAACAACTTGAGAGTTGACATTTGACCAGAATTTAGCAACAAATGTTTGAGAGACAGAACGAACTTGACATGTTTTTTGAATAGCTATTGGGTCTGTGTGTCTTTAGAGTTGCAAGAGAGTGGACTGATAAAAGATTATAATAGCAGAGAGGTAGGAAACAGCAGCAAGTACAAGCTTTTATAAGCAAGGGTAAGGGGTTTGGCTTTGATCTAAGAGTAGATGGAAGCCATTAGGGCTGATTTCCTAGTTTCTACAGAGAAAGCAAATTAGTGAGAGACCATGATATGGGATGTCTGCACTAGGTTGCTGGGTTTAACAATTGAAAAACTGAAATAACAGGACTTAGAATTGATGAACTTGAGTCATGCTTAGTTCATACATTTGTGAACAATCAACTGAGATACAGAAGGACCCAAGTCTTTGACAATTTTTCTTGCTAGATTATTTTGTTTTCAAAGTTGGTAGATTTAAAGTTTAACCTGAAAGGTTGTATGTTCTTTTCCATTAAGTTTCATCCCTGTGGTTAAAAACGAGGATTCTCCTTGTGATAATAAAGAGATTCTGTTAGCAAAATTGTCAGCATTGTGATTTGAAGGAACTACTTTGATTTACTTTTCCACAGTCAAAGGCCCAGCCCAAACCATTGTTCTCCTTGAAAGACTGTCTATTCTTACAGTTTGCTTGCTTGTCATGCTAGTTAAAGAAACTGCTTCTATATATGGTCTGGTAGAGTTGGTGGGTATGAGCACTTTCTGCCAAGCCTGCTGACATGTTGGATCCCTAGAACCAGACTGTTAAATGGAATGGGCTCCAGTGGGATCTCCACATGCACATGAGCGTGCACAGACACACAAACTCATGAGTAAATAAATAAATGTTTAAAAAAATTGAAGCTGGGCTTGGTGGTGCATGTCTGTTATTCCTGCACTGGGGAGGCAAAGGCAGGCAGATTGAGGCCAGCCTGGTCTACAAAGCAAGTCCAGGGCAGGCTACACAGAAAAACCCTGTCTTGAAAAAAGCCAAAAAATAATAAAAATAAACCAAAACAGAAATAACTAGCCTGAGCTAATTTTCTGGGGGTTTCATGATTTAGTCTGTTAGTGCCAGTCTCTTATGCAAATGTAGGGCATCAGTACAAGACCTAGTTCCTAAAGAAAATTTACCTTTGAATTTCATGCTTAGTCTTGAAGTAGCTCAAGAAATTTTGTTGCAATGTGACTTTTTTTTTTTTTTAATCTAGTAACTGGTATGAACCCCCTGTCTCCATATTTAAATGTGGATCCACGCTATCTCATTCAGGTAAGTAAGATAAGTGTAAAGAAAAGAATCACAGTAAAGGTAATCTTTGTTTTAAAACTAATAATTGTCAAAACTTGAAAAACCGCTGTTTGGATATTTAAAGGAAATGAAGTTGATTTAACATCTAAAACTAAATATTTTATAGCATTTCTATGTATAATAAAGCAGGAAAGGAAAAATACAGGATAGAAGCCATATGATTACCTCAGTAGATAGAGAAAAAAAGTATTTGGTTAAGTCGCAACAGAATTGAACTTTGCTTTTTATTAACTGACATCTACAGAATATCCATGGCTAATAAAAGACTAAATAGACTCCTCGAGATCAGGAGCAGTAAAGGTATTTCCACTCTCTTTACTTCTCAGACAGTTTAGCCAGCGTAACAAAAGAATAAAGACTTAGTGTTGTGTGCCTTTAAGTTCAGTACTTATGAGGCAGGTAGAACTCTTGAGTTTGAGGCCACATAATAAGACACTCTTTTAAAAAGAGAGGGAGCTACACATTGGTGACACACACCTTTGATCCCGGCACAAGGGAGGTAGAAACAGGCCACTTTTGAGTTGAGGCCAGCCTGGTCTGCAGAGCAAGTTTCAGGACAGCCAGGACTGTACAGAGAAACCCTGTCTGGAAAAGGGTAAAGGGGGGGGGGGGAGAAATGGTATCTAGATTGAAAAAGAATTTAAAATGTTTGCCAATGATGCAATAATCTTAACTACAGTAATTTGAAGAAAAGCAAACCTGTTAAAATTAATAAATGAATTTAGCAGAGTTGTAGAATGTAAGACCTACAGACATAAATTAGTCTTGTTTCTTTACAGTAGCAATTAGGGAAATAGTTTGGGGGGGTTGTTTTTGGTGTTTTGTGGGGTTTTTTTGTTTGTTTACAGTTAGCATAAAAAGTTCCAGGACAGCCAGAACTATTAAAGACCCTGTCTTAAAAAAAATTAATAAATAATAGACATTCCATCATTTTGGAGAGTTTAGCATTGGTAAAATGGCTATACTTTCCAAACTGACCTACGTTTGATAGTGCAGTTCCTATCAAAATCCGAAGGGTATTGGGAGGAGTTGAAATTGTTCGTTCCCAGAATTCATGTAGTAGTTCAAAACAGATAGAACTGATAGTTTTGAAAAGAAATGAATCCGATGATTTCTCAGCTGAGAACTTACTACTACCTCTACTTTCTAAGAAATGTGTGAATCAGTGCAATAAAATTGAGACCAGAAATCAGCTGTCACTTTAGTTACAGTTAGTTTTTCAACAGGGAAGCCAAGGCAGTTAAGACAGGAAAATAGTTCTTTTTCCAGATTATATTGGACAACTAGAGTGAATATGCAAAAGAGTTAAGTTGTACCCAATTTCACACCATATGCAGTGTTAACTCAGATCAAACAGATGACGTTGTAAGCCTCTTGAATAAATCATAGGTATCAACAGTTGTGATTAAGTTAGAAACTGGGTCTTAGATGGCCTGCTAAAAGTACAAGTAATAAAAAGAAAAAATGACAGTTGAATTTAGTAAAATTTTTTTTTTTTTTGGTATGTACTTAGGACAGTATCATCAAGAAAGGGACAAGAGGCAGGTATAGTGTTGCATGCCTTTAATCCAAGCACGGAATAGGCAAAAGTAGGTGGATCTCTGTGAGTGCGAGGCCAGCCTGGACTACAAAATTTAGTCCAGGACAGCTGGAGCTATACAGAGAAACCCTGTTGGTGGGGAAAGAATCGGTTAGAAAATTGCATTGAATCTGAATAGACATGTCTTCATGAAATCATACAAATGTCCAATAATCATATTAATTAAATGTAAGCACAAATGAGGTGCCACTTCACATACACCAAAATATAGATACTATATTGGGAGACTAGCCAGTTGCTAGTAAGAATGTCAAATGATACATGTGCTAAGCCAGGTATGTGGTGCACACCTGTAATCCTAGTACTCAGAAAGTGGGGATCCAGGGGACCCTTAGCCGCATAGTCATCTTGAGAGTGATGAGCTTGAGATTTCTTTTTTGGACGTGGAGTGAGGTCTCACTGTGTAGATCAGGCTGGCATTGAATTCACAGAGATATTCCTGCTTGTGTCTTCCAAGTGCTGGGATTAAAAATGTTTGCCACCATTCCTGGCTGAGCTTTAGATTCTTGAGAATTGTCCTGTCTCAGAAAAGGAAAAAGAGAGAGAACTGCTTCAAAAGGTCTGGCATTTTCTAACACTATGAGAAACAGTTATGACCTGGTAGTTTTAAATACAAATTCAACTTGAAGATTATAGGCATCTTAAACCTATCTTTATATGAGGCATCATTTGTAGTTTCTCTTACTAGTCACTTTTCATTCTAGGTTTCATTTCTCTTCTGTCAGCAACACAAGATTAAGACCATCTCAGAATATCTCCCCTGTATGCAGTTTGTTAATCTTGTTTGTATGTGAATTACTGTACACTGTCCTCAACCCATGTGGTGTTTACTGTGGTTGATACTGCTGAAGAGTGAGTGAGTTGGTGCTCTTGCTTGTCTTTTTTATTTCCAATTTTTAATTAGTGGTCTATTTCTGAATTCCAGAGTAATTATTTACCTTTTCTGGCCAAATCGGACATTTCTAAAAACAAGAGGTTAGAAGTAATTTAAAAATTAGGTCATGAGTTGAAAAGTCAGGAAGCATCACTGATATACAAAACTATCAAATAGAATTTTTTATTGTCTATCAGACTTTTTTTTTTTTTTTTTGTAGTGAGACTATGTGGTAGTTTGATCGAAAATGGCCCCATAAGCTCATAAGGAGTGACACTGATAGGTGATACGGCCTTGTTGGAGGAAGTGTGTCACTAGAGGTGGGTTTTGAGGTCTCAGATGCACAAACCAGACCTCATGTACTTTCCTCCTGCTGTGTACCAATCCAGATGTAGAACTCTTAGCTATTTCACTAGCACCATGTGGGCGGTGCTTCCTGTCATGACAATGATGGACTAAACCTCTGAACTGTAAGCTAGCCCCAGTTGAATGTTTTCCTTTATAAGAGTTGCCATGTTCATGGTGTCTCTTCACAGCAGGGAAATCCTAACTAACATATTAGTTGGTACTAGGGACTGGGGTATTGCTCTGATAGGCCTGACTGTGCTTTTGTTTGGAGGAATGTAGATCTTGGGACTTTGGGTTAGGAAAGCAATGCAGTACTGAAAGCATGGCTTAATATGCTATACTAGTGAGAGAATGAGAGACAGTAGTGCTGAGAGTGAATTGAATTGTGGAGGTCCAGCTCAAACGGTTTCACAGACAGCATTAGAATGTGGCCTAGAGGCTGTTACTGTGATATTTTGGCAAAGAATATGGTTACTTTATGCCCTTTCCCAAAATACCTGCCTGAAGCTAAGTTGAAAATTTATGGATTAACAGCTTTGGCAGAGGAAATTTCCAGACAGATTAGTATTGACTGTGTTGCTTGATTATTAGTGACCATGCTTACACAGATTTACAGTGAAAAGGAGCAAGGAAACTTTTCAAAATGTACCATTTGAGGAGAAAAGGGTACCAGAAAGTGGAGCTAAGTCCTGTGTTCATGGAGATAAAGAGATTAAAGACTATCCTGATGTTAAATGGAATAAAGGAAATGGTTACCTCAGGATAAGATCCCACACAGCTAAGCTTGTACCTTGTGAAAGGAGTTTAAAAGTTTAAAGCCAATGTAGTGATACATGCCTTTAATCCCAGCACTCTGGAGACAGAGGCAAGTGAATCACTGAGTCCAAGGCTGTCCTGGTCTAAGGGAGTTCAGAAACAGCAAAGACAATAAAAGGAACCATCAAAAACAGAAAGTCGGTGAGGATGTAGTTAAACAAGGTGCTATGTTCCAGCCCCAGCAAGCAGCCAAACTTGACAGCTTTGGCCATGTGATTTGGGCTTAGAGTCAAGGATAGAAGAAAGGGGTTATGGAACCTCCCTTGACTGAGGAAAGCCACTGAGGCCAGGTATGTGTCAGGAGTGTCCCTTCATAGAAGCACAGAGAAGACATATCATAAAGATGAAGCCTGGATTGCCTTGGATACTACAAAATGTTGGAGTTGCCAGAACTGTGGGATACCTGCTGAGGAAAGCTGCTAACAGGGAGTGAAATCAGCCCGAGAAAGAAGTGTGTTGCAGTCAACAAAGCTGAAAGGAGTTAGAGATCTGAAGAGCATTTTGACATCAGACATTGAAATGCAGAGTTTGGAGTTTGCCTACCTGGTTTTTGGCCTTGCTTTGGTTCAGTATTTCTCTGTGCTGCCTTTTAGAATTTTAATGTATATCCTGTTTCATTGTATGTTAGAAGTATGTGATCTGCTTTTTCATTTTGATTTTACAGGGAATTACAGTTAAGAGATTGCTTGAATCTCAGAACTTTGGACTTTTAAGCAATGTTGAGGCTGTTAATGACTATAGGGACTTTCCAAGTGGGACTAAATGCATTTTGTATCACATTATACCTATGTGGGGCCCAGGGAGTATAATAGTTTGAATGAAAATGGCTCCATAGGCTCATAGGTAGTAGCACTGCTAGGAGGTGTGGCCTTGTTGGAGGAAGTGTGTCACTAGAGGCAGGCTTTGAGGTCTAAAATGCTCAAACTGGGCCTATTGTAACTTTTTTTCCCTCTGTCTGCCAATCCAGATGTAGAACTCTCAGCTACTTCTCTGGCACCATGTCTGCCTATGTTCCACCTTGCTTATAAAAGAAAGCATTTAATTGGGAACTTTCCTACGGTTTCAGGGGTTTTTAGTCTGTTATCATGGCAGGAAGCATACAGACATAGCATTGGAGCTGTAGCTGAGAGTTGTACATCTTGATCCATAGACAGCAGGCACAGAAAAAGATATTGGGCCTGGTGTGGACTTTCTGAACTATCAAAGCCCACTCCAGCTACTCCAACAAGGTTATGCATCATAATCCTTCCAAACAGTTCCACTGGGAGCTAAGCACGCAAATATATGAGCTTATGGGGATCATTTTCGTTGAAATCTCATTTGGCAGAAATAAAAAGTGTTCTTCATAAACGTATATTGGTTTCATCATTTGCTTCCTAGAAACTGTTGGGGTTTCTAAAAATAATTTCTTTAGGGACTGGAGAGGTGGCTCAGCAAAAAAAGAGTGCTGACATTCTGTTATTGCAGAGGACTTGGGTACCATTCCCAGAACCCACATGGTGTCTCACAGCTGTCTGTAACTCCAGTTTCAGGGAATCGAAATCCGTCTTCTGGTATCCTTGAACACAGGCATCCGTGTGCTTCACATACATACATACATACATTCAGACAAAACACTCATACACATAAAATAAATCTAAGGGAGAAAGTATATTAGCTCTTTAAAAGTGAACATTTTAAAGTGGTTGAGGTACATTCGGAATTTGTGTATGCATGCATTTGCTAGAAGTTCTACAGCTGTCTGAAGTTAATCAAAGAAGTTACATACCTCTGTGCAGTTTGGAGTTATTGGTTGGAAGGACTAGAGTACTTACAAAGCCTTGAGTTTTGAAGAACTGAGAACAAACAAGAAGATCCTACAAGTTGTAATCTGTGCACTTGGCACATGGATACACAACAATCAGGAGTTCAAGATCCAGCTACATAGCAAGTTCAGGACTACTTGAGGTCCTGTCTGTAAAAGAGAGGGAAGTTACTGAGGGGGTAATTTGTACTTGTATAATCTAAGCTGTTCTTTATTTGCTTCCAGACAAATAGTCAACTAGTTCACATTAGTTTTCAGTATTTCTTTCTTTGGGGTCAATGTTTCTAAATACTGGTACTGTTGCTTAAAGTTTATCATTAAAGCAGATTATATACAACCCTGTCATATTTACACTATGAAAAAAGTAAAGTTCTGAATGAGAATTCAGTATGTTATATTCATGTCACTCTCTCTGGCTTCCTAGAGAAACAGAATTTATAGGGTAGGGTGAATCTACATGTGTATATATATATATATATATAAAGGTAATTTATTAGAATGGCATACAGGCTGTGGTCTAGCTCATCCAACAATGGCTCTCTACCAATAAAAGGTACAAGAAGAATCCAGTAGTTGTTCAGTCCACAAGGCTGGATGTCTCAGCTGGTCTTAAATATGTGCCAAAATATCGAAGAAGGATATAATGCCAGTGAAGGAATGGGCTTGTTAGGAAAAGCAAGTTTCCTTCCATACCCTTTATATAGGCTGCCAGAAGGTGTGACAGATTAAAGGTGAATCTTCTCACTTCTAAAAATCCAAATTAAAAATTACTCTTCCCACTTCAAATGATTTAATTTGAAAGAAAAAATTCCTCACAAGGGTGGCCAGCATCTTGGGTTAGTTCCACATATAGTCAAGCTGACACCAAGAATAGTCATCATGTCACTTTTGATTTATGAGCTAGCTATTAATGCAGATAATTTAATTTTTGTTTGAATAAGATAGCTGAGTTTGCATTAATTTGATTGTTTGCTTATTTCAAAACTACTTTGAAAAGTTGAAGGAACCTGTAATCCAAGCACTTGAGAGGCTAAGGCAGGATAATTTTGAGTTCCAGGCCAGCCTAGGCTACATAATGGGGCCCTGTCTCATAAACTAAAAGAGGAAGAAAGTGATAGCTGTCCAAGTACTGTGTCTTCAGGTAACACTCATCTTGGTTTTCCTTTTTGCTCTTTAGGATACTGATGAGTTTATTTTGCCAACTGGAGCTAATAAAACCCGAGGCAGATTTGAACTAGCTTTCTTTACCATTGGAGGATGTTGCATGACAGGTGGGCAGTTTTTTGTTTTTGTTTTTTAAATCAAAGTAGTTTATGGTGTTTAAAGTGAAAAAATATCTGGAATATTGTTTTCAATTTTTAAAACATATCACATTTTTATTATATAAAAAAGAAAAAAGCAAACAAGAAGTATTTTTAACGTAATTCTGTTGTTGTTGTTGTTGTTGTTGTTGTTGTTGTTGTTGTTGAATTGTTATTCACCACCACCAGGAGCTGCATTTGGGGCAATGAATGGTCTTCGTCTAGGACTGAAGGAAACCCAGAGCATGGCCTGGTCCAAACCAAGAAATGTACAGTAAGTATGCTGTGATGTTTGCACATTAACTGTTTTTGGTGATTACCACCTTATGGTAATAACATGTTTAAATAATTAACATTACCTCCCCCCAATCTTTTTTTCTCCTTCTTTAATATTTGGTTTGAACTGTCTTTCTAAAACATGAGGAACTAGGTTAGTGTGTCTTTGCAGATGGAGTAGCGTTACCGAGGAGTAAATTTTGGGTTGGTGTCCTCATTCAGCTGATACTACCCCAACCTGATTTCTTGGCTTAAGTGTTCTGTTCTCCACACTTACATGACATGCTTTTTAAACTGCTGAGATGCTAATGGGGAATTTCAGTTGTTTGGAGACCTGTAGCATTAGCGTGCTTGGTGATGAGTTAGGTTTATCAGCTTCTTGCTGGCATGCTTCAATTAAGTGGGGAGGGACAGAAACTCTTAAATAAGACTTCTAGAACTCAAAGATCATTATTGTGTATGTGTGTACATGTGTGCAGGTGTCCACATGTGTGGGGATGGGTACATATGAAGGCCAAAAGTCAGCCCTACAGTGTCTTTCTCAGGAGCTGGTGGCCTTACCAATTGAGCCTTCTGCTCAGTCCCTGGTGGTGAGCACACTGAGCTCTGAACTGCGAGTGTATTGTTCCGCCAGAAGGTGGCAGCAGACATGCTGGATAGACTTAGAAAACCTTCGAGCCTGGCCAGTGCTTTCCTGTTACTACATGCATTCTTGTACTAACAATTCAATATCTATAGTATGAGAAGCTAAAATAGTGTAAAAAATACCTGTGAACCCTAACTCTTCTACAACAACCATCAGCCATGGCCAGTCATACTCAGTTTCTCCTCTTGCATTATTTTGAAACAAATCCCCAAACAATATTAAATATGAATTTACAAGTAGAAAATCTCTTAGAAAAGATACTATACTTCATTTTTGAAAACAATAGCAATATAATCTTTCCAGTTTTTTCATATTGGAAAGCAGCATTTAGTAATAGAAAAAGGTGGAATCTATTTATGGTTGTGAGCCTAGCCTTTAACGGCTGAGCCATCTCTCCAGCCCAAAAGGTGGAATCTATAACTAAACACATTCTGTATAGCTTCATAATCCCAGTTTAATTATTTAATATTTTGTGATCTTGAGTAAGCTTTCTCTACTTTCTGCCTTGCAGAGTTGTGAAAGGTGATAAAAAGTGAGAAGTAGGGTCTGGAGAGATGGCTCATAGGTTAAGGACACTGGCTGCTCTTGCAGAGGTCCTGAGTATTCCCAGCAACCACAAGGTGGCTCACAATCATATGTAAAAGATCTGGTGCCCTCTTCTTATATGCAGGTGTACATGCAGAGAGAACATTGTATACATGATAAATAAATAAACCTTTAACAAAAACATTTTTTAAAAAGTGAGAAGTAAATAAAGGTTCACAAAATGGAAGTATGCAGCCAGATTGTATTCCAAAGAGTTTTACCATTTTTTAGTTGTATCACCAATGTAATAATGAAAATTATAACAAGTTTGGAAGCTTGTAATAAGATTTTAAAATCATGTGCTAAGTTGATGTGTTAGTAAATATATAACATAACTAATCAGAAAATATTTTTCCATAGCCATTACTAGCTTTTTAAACAACATTTGAAAAGCAAACACTTTTTTGTTGCTATGGATCTTTAAGTTGTTATTGTTTGCGATTGTATTTTGTATTTCCAGTAGTAGTCAGCCATCCCAGACACATTCCTGTGATGGTGTTACACTGCTGGGAGAGTAACGTGTGGTCTTCACCTGGTTGCCTTGTCACTGTTTTGGTGGCTGTGACTCTGGTGGAAGATGGAACTTTGCTTCCTTGAGAGTGTGCTAAGCATTCACTTTGACTGCTTAGTTCTAGTGTGGGAGCAGACAGTGCTTTCTCCATGGGCTCCAGTCATGAAGGTGCTCCTTTCTCTTCGGTTCTGCCCTGCATTCTGTACCCCCAAGGCCTTTCATAGATTCTACTTAAGGTTCTGAAAGTAATCAAAGCAATTTGTCACAGTTACAGTGACATTGTTTTATACAGGTCAATTTGTAAAATACATTTCAGGCTGCTCTTCAAGGTCTTTGTGTGTTTAATCTGTCTTGAATGATTTTATGTTTATTAAAGACTTTTCTGCAGTAGTTGCCCACGGTGTTGGAAATTTTTATCGTAACCCTCATTTATATAAAGTAACAACCATATTTTTTTAAATATGGGGTAAAGCTACAAAAAACATTGAGGCTTGGATCTAGGTGTTTTATATAGCTACTATTATGGCTTATAAGACTACTAGAGAAATGGTGGATCCTAAATACATTTTTTTTCTCATTTTTCCCTGGTAGGATTTTGAATATGGTGACTAGGCAAGGGGCACTTTGGGCTAATACTCTAGGTTCTCTGGGTAAGTATAAATCTTGTTCCATGAATCTTCTCTATTTTTGAGACAAGGTGTCATCTAGCTCAGTCTGGTCTCAAACTTGTTATGTAGTTGAGGAGAAACTTGGAATTCTGATCCTCCTGGTCCCACCTTCCAAGTTATGAAATTACAGTGTGCACTGGGGAACAAACTTCAGGGCTTCAGGCATGCTGGGTGAACATTTCTCCATTGGGCCACATTCCTACTGGTAAGTCATTCATGCAAAAAAAGAATGTATCATGAACAATTTGGTCAACCAAGATTCTGGTTTTAGGCTAAACAATTAACATTTAAATCTACTCTGCTAAGTATTGTAAGCCGTCATCTGTGAAAAGACTTGTAAATGCTACCTTACTTGTCCAAATAGTATGCCAAGTAAAATCCTGTTTTAAACTAAATGATGTCCAAGGCATTGGGCTGTAAATGCTAAGGAAGGTTCAAAGTCCTATAGTGAGACGTGACAGCTCAGGGCAGACCTTTTACTTTGTGTTCCCAATAGCCTGTTGAGTAGTCAGTCCATCAGTAGGTGTCCAGGACCTGAATGGCGGGGCTACAGTAGGTCTTTGTAGATAAAGAAAGCATTTACAGTTACAGACCACGGCTAACTTAATGGTGCTTAGTCAGAACCCGGTGCTTTCATGACATACTGTCATGAGTAGTTTGTTCTTTTAATTGTTATTGATTTTTAACTACTTGTACATATACCTTACCTTCTGAGGTTTGCATAATTTGGAGACAAGCTGAACTTCTACTTCTTTTTTTCTGTTTGTAACAGATTGAGTAAGGAAAAATAGAGACAAACTTAAAAAGACAAAAGGCCTTTATTGTAACTTAGTAAAAGTCCTACCTTGCTGTGAAATTTGTAAGCAGTACACAGTACATTTTCAAACCAGAAAGCCAAATTCACAATTTGTATTCTGACAAATGGCGGCTTTGATGTTCTATGTCTTCAATGTGGAAGCAGCCCCTACAGAAGTTATGTTTTTCTGTTAATTGCTTATTATACCCAGGAAACTCCACAATCTCTGCCTACCTTTTAATTTACTTAATTGTTAGCCCTGAAAAACCACTCTGGTGGGTACCATGTTTTTTCATTGTATTGTTATTTGACTGGTCAAAATGTTATATATATATGATCATTTTCAGTTAAATATGTCTAACAAAAAGACTAGCTTTCATAAAAGTATAGAAGTTCCATAACAGACAAAAGGTTAGCCTGAGCTCTTAGAATGTTGAAAAGGCAAATGCAGCTATGTTTGGTTTTGGGGTTTTTTTGTTTTGTTTTGTTTTGTTTTGTTTTTTTTTTTTGAGCCAGGGTCTTCCTTTAGTTTTAGCTGGCCTGCAACTTACTATCTGGCCACAGGCATGGAACACAGAGACATCTACTTGCCTCTGCGTCTGCCTCTGCTCCTAGAGTACTGGGATTAAAAATGTGTAATACCCATGTAGCTATGATTTTGAAAAATGGTACAAAAGCAATATAATGCATATTGTGCCTGATAGACATAGGTAAAGTACATGTACGGGTTTGTCTGAAGGTTGTATAAAACTAAAGGGTTTTGTAATATGTGAGAGTCAGACCTCAAATTCTTTTATTAATACTGTGTGGAGGGTTTTTGTTGTTTTGGAGAGAAGGTGACAGGACCTTTCTCTTTGTACCCCTGGATGGACTGGATCTTGCTATGTAGACTAGCCGTCCTGTAACTCAAAGAGATCTGTCTTTTTCTGCTTCATGAGTGCTAGGATTAAAGGTGTGTGTCACTGTTGGCTATATTATTTTACTATAGTAGAAATATATAGGTGTTTTTAAAAAAACAGTATCATCGCTTCTCGGCCTTTTGGCTAAGATCAAGTGTAAAAAACAGTATCAATGACATAAGCAAAAAAAAATGAATTTTTTTTCATGGACTCTGCAGTAATACTTTCTAGTAATAACATTTATTCTGCATCTTCCCAACCTCTTCTTTGCATAACCAGTCAGTTTTATGCTATTGCACACATATACCTGGTGTATGTAGCGGTGAATGTAGGTCTTCTTGGCTTTCTGTTGTGTGTATGTTTTGAGACAGGGTTTCTCTGTGTAGCCCTGGTTGTCCTGAAGCTGAAGACCAGGCTGGCCTTGAACTCAGAAATCCTCCTGCCTCTGCCTCCCTATTCCCGGGATTAAAGGCGTGCACCACCATTGCCTAGTATCTTCTTTCCTTTTATGTGACTGTGGTATTCTGTATTCTGGATCAGTGCAGTGTCTCGGTGGACATTTTGTTTGTTAGATTTGTCTTTAGTAGGAAATAGCAGTATTCCTGTGATGGTTCTGTCTGTCTTTGGGTGTAGCTACCTAATACCATTACTGTACTAAATTTGATCACTGATGTCTGTTTCTGCCTTAGCTTTGCTCTATAGTGCATTTGGTGTTATCATCGAGAAAACACGGGGTGCAGAAGATGACCTCAACACAGTAGCAGCCGGAACGATGACGGGAATGTTGTATAAATGTACAGGTAGGCGGTACTGAATGGAGAAGTGAAATAAGGTTTTTATCTGTAATTAATGTGTGATAGTCAGAGGAAATTACACACACACACACACACACACACACACACGGGGAAGGAGGGAGGGACAGACAGACCTTATGGTTATTGAGGTTTTTTTATTTCTTGATAGCAGGGTTTCATGTTGGAGGCCTTGACCTCACCATCCTGCCTTACTCTCCCGAGTACTGGGATTACTGGCATATGCTCCACTATGTCCAGCTGTTTTTGTCCCTCCCCCAGCTCCTGGCAATCTCATACTCTCTGCCTTTGCTAACTCATATATGTGGAACAAGACAGTTTTTAAGCTATAACCACATTGCCTCTAGGATGGAGAAATAAGGGAATTTTTAGAAAAGGGAGGGCTAATAGTTGAGCTGGGGCCTGAACAATGGACTGAATTTCGAGTGTATCTGTTAATCATATGATACCATGAGAATGGCGTAGGACACAAGTCTGGAAGTGTTTTAGTTTTGGAATATAGGAAGCTGGAGTGAGAAGTTTAAATTTAGGTAAAAAGTCATCAAAGATTTAAACAAAGAAGTACTAGACGTAGGCTGGAGAGATGACTCCGCAGTTAAGAGCACTTGGCTTCTCTTCCAAAGGACCTGGGTTTGAGTCTCAGCACACACAAGGTGACTCACAGCCATCTCCAGCTCCAGTCCGAGGGGATCCAATGCCCTCTTCTGGCCTCTGCACCCCTTTTATAAAGTGTTTTGTTTTATGTCTCCCAGTGATTTTTGGTCATTGGGGCAATTTTTCTGTAGATGCTGCTTTTATGTATGTGAGAGATGTGGGAGAACTCTGTTTAGACCTTGTGAAAGTTTTTGAAAGGAAAGTATCAGCTCAGACCCTCGTGGCCAAGTTCTTAGCAAAAAGGACATTTAATTGCCCCAGAGGGAAGAAAATAAGAGACAAAGATAGGAAATAAAGGATGAGGGCAAAGAAGAAGGGAATGTGGGAAAGGGAAGATAGGTGATTGTTCTGGAGCACGAAAGACTGCCTCTGGATAGAGAGGAGACAGACAGTGCCCGTAGACAAATAGTGGTTTATAAAGGTAAAGGGGAAACCTGTGTTAGGATAAGATATTTAATTTTAATTGGCCTTGTTAATTTGGTGAGCCAAAGGGGGCTTCTGATTGCTGCACTTGAATACTTTGATACCTGGACCTTTTTCATCAGCCAGGGAGGAGGAAGCAGCCATATAAGAGAATAGACCTTGTTGTCAACTCATTTAAGGATCTTTCTTTTTTTTTTTTTTTTCTTTTTTTTCTTTTTCTTTTTTTGACGTTTACGTTCCTTAGAATGCTCTTTCCAAATGTTTTTTACAAATTGTCATATGTCAGTCTTTGTTTATATATGGCTTTCTTGAGATACATAAAGTTCTGTGCTGCAGAATAAATTACTGACAGCCAGATTACTTAAGCACAAAATGCTCCTATTAAACATGGTAGTAACTATTGCCAAAGTGACCTTTGAAGCCTGTATATCATTACCAATTTAAAGTATCATCTACCGTATTTTTTAAGCTGTATTTCTATTGTTTTTAATTATGTGTGGGTTGGTGCCTGCATGTGAGGGTGTGCACGTGGAGGACAGAGATGTTGGAATCCCCAAAGCTGAAGCTACAGGATGTTGTGGGTTGCCCAGTGTAGGTGCTAGGACTCTAACCCATTCTTTGGAAAAGAACCACGGGAGTGTTCTTAATTACTGAGCCTTGTCTCCAGCCCTACATTGTTTTGAAAAGAATGCCAATTAGTGAAAGTTAGTTTTTGTTGTTACTGGTTTGATTTAGTTTTTGAAAGAATGTCTCACTCACTCTACCTGGCTTCAAATGTGTCAGGAATCACCACAGCCTCTTCCTGACTGCTGGGATAATATAAGCCAAAAATAGTGTCTTGTGTCTCGCTTTGTTTTTCTCCCTGGTTGGTGGTGAGATTGAGCACCCTGTGATACTGCCGTTGTACTTTCTCTGAAGCCCTTTCTCCTTCCCTGCTGGGTGTGCCTTCAATTACTTGATGAAACCTTTTCAACATTATGGCAATTTGGTTTTTACATCTTCTTTGTAAAATTTTGCATAATTTTAAGCTGGGCTTGTGACACTAACTGTAATCCATTTTTATACAACTACTGTCTAAGGATACTGAAATAGGATTACAAATTCAAGACCAGTCTGGACAATTTCTTTATTGAGACCCTCCTTTAAAAAGTAATAATAAAAGCCAGGCAGTGGTGGTGCACACCTTTAATCTCAGCGCTCTGGAGGCAGAGGCAAGCAGATCTCTGTGAGAGTTCAAGGCCAGCCTGGTCTAGGGCAGCCAAGACTACACAGAGAAACCCTGTCTCAAAAAAACAAACAAACAAAAAGTAATGCTAGGATCAAGGTATTGCTCTTGGGTAGAATGCTTGCCCATCATTAGTGAAACTCTAGGTTCAAGTTCCAATGCCTTGGGGAAAAGAAAAAAATCTTGTTGATACTTAAAATGGCAGTAATAGAAAAAGTCACCAGGAGATCCTTTGGAATGTGCATTTGAATTCTTCTGTAGATCTGACATTCACTTTTGAGAACCCTGATGGTACTTGCTAAATTTGAATATCCTTTTACTAACTTTAATTTTATAAACTGACATTGTTGTGGAAAGCTCAGACTAATGCATTAACAGAGAAAGAAGGATCAAAACATTGGCTTCTTCAACCTTATTTCCCAATTACATGTTATTATCCCACTCTAAGATGCTTGTTGATACCAAAACAGCAGCTGTTCTTACGATAGAATGTAATCCTGATTGAATGCATTCATGTGGACTCTTAACTCAAATCCTTTGGAAAAATTACATAAACATTAGGCTAAATTAATATCACGAAATGCCTCCTCCTCCTTTCTTCTTCTTCTTCTTCTTCACTCTAAAAGTGTCTAAACTCTCTTCCAAATCCTTGAGTCTTGAAAATTACAATTATGTTTTGTTCTGCCATCCAAAGTTTGTCTCTGTAGTCTATCCTCTTGAGTTTTCCTTTAAACCAGAAATTAAGAAAAGGAACTGGTTTGCTTTTGTTGGAATGGCCTCAGTTGTTGCGATTGTGGGTTGTTGTACTATTACCGGGTTCCACAATTGCAGTTGCTCAATTTCAAGATTGGCGATTCTTGCCACTTGACATAGAATTTTATTGTCTTACAAAATCAGATTTAGTACATTTTTAGCTTCAGGGTTACCAGCAAACAGGAACTGGCATGGTGCTGGTGCCCTCACCTTGTTTGAGATGAGGACTGTATGGGAGATCCCACACTCCTCTTCTAGAAACAACTCCTACTTCAAGCTATTTGCATCATGTGTAGTTGATTTTGCGTTTTATATAAAGGCTCCTATTTTAAAATTTAAAGCCTAGTGTGGTGGTTCATGCATGTGATTCCACCAGTAGCTACCCCAGGCATTGGTGTAATACTCGGGTTATAGACTTGGAGTAGAGGCTTCTGCTACTATGCCTAGTTTATACAGTGCTAGGGGTTGAACTCAAGGATTCAACATTCTATGCAACTACTCTACCTGAGCTTCATCCCCAGGTCCCTGGAGCTCTGTTTCTGTATCTTTGCCTGTATAAATAAAATTCCAGCTGCAGTCCATTTTCAATATAGAAAACTGCTCTTATTCTCAGATGTCTCAGGAAAATGTGGATTTTATGATTCTGTGGAAGCTTTATCTTAGGTCTGTGCATTGTGGTACGACTGCTATTTGGAATGGATGAACTACTAGAACCCAGAATAATAATAATGCACGGTAAAGCAGTAAAAGAAAAGCATATTTCAGAGGCATATAGAACATATGTGGTTAGTTAAGCTGTTTAAAACAAAAGTGTGGGGACTGGAGAGATGGCTCAGTGGTTAAGAGCACTGTCTGTTCTTCCTAAAGACCCAGGTTCAATTCCCAGCACCCACATAGCAGCTTAACAACTGTCTGTAACTCCAATTCCAAGGGATTTGACACCTTCATGCTAATGCACATAAAATAAAAATAAATAAGTAAATAAATATGTAAATAAATAAAACAAAAGTACACTAATAGTGAATTCATCTATTGAATCTGGATGTGATAGTTAACCACTTTAAAGATTATGATGCATGGCTCTCAGTGGGTAAAAGCACTTGCTGCTGAACCAAGTGACCTAAAATGGAATCTTTGGGATGTACCTGGTGAAGGAAAGAACCAACCTACAAGTGGCCCTCTGACCTCTGCATAAGCCATGGCACATGTACATTGCACACACAGATATGCACAATAAATAATATTTTGGGGTTGTTTGTTTGTGGAGGTTTGGTTTTTGTTTGTTTTTTTGTTGTTTTGTTTTTCTTTTGGGGGGTTTTGGTTGGTTGGTTGGGTTTTTTTGGGGGGGGTGTTTTGTTTTGTTTTTTGTTTTTGTTTGTTTATTTGGTTGGTTTGGTTTGGTTTGGTTTTTCAAGACAGGGTTTCTTGGGTGTAACAGCTCTGGCTATCCTAAATTTGCTTTGTAGACAGGGCCAGCCTCAAACTCACAGTGATCCACCTGCCTCTGCCTCCCCGAGTGCTGTGATTAAAGGCATATGCTACCAAGCTCGCCTGTAAATTAAGGAACATGATACATCTTAATAAAAGGAATTACAATAGAATTTGTTAGGGGGACCCAACCCTTGTGGCATTGATTTGTGTATTTATTTTCTCTGTGTGTATCTGCACATCTTATGCTCATGTCGGAGCACTTGAAGGTCAGAAAATGATTTCAGTAAGTTGGTTTTCTCTTTCTACCATTTGAGTCCTAAGAATTGATCTCTAGTTGTCAGGCTTGGAGGCAAGCACCTCTACCAACTGAGACAATCTTGCTGACCTGATTTGTGTTTGAATGTTGTTTAGTATACCCATGTTCGTAACATTTATTCACAATTCCCGAAGATAAAAGTAACCCACGTATGGGTGAATGAATCTGCAATAAACTTTTATTAAGCATTTACAGTTTATAAGGCAAGGGAATGCTGACATACACAATAGTGTGGTTGAACTGAGAACATTGTGCTGAGTAAGCTAAGACAATCATAAAAGGACAAATACTGGGAGAATACTTACGTGAGGTATGTAGAATAGTCAAAATCATTAAGATAAAACAGTAAAGGGACAGGAAATGAGTTACTGTTTAATAGTTTCAGTTTTGCAAGATGAAAAATTTTCCAAATGTATATATTGTTAAAAAAATAACACCATATGGGGCTAACTAGAGAAATGGCTCAGTGGTGAAGAACACTTGCAAAGGATCTGGGTTTGATTCCTAACACGTACATCGGTTATCTTAACAGCTGCCTGTAAGTAGCTCCAGGGGGACCTGACACCTCTGGCCTTTTGACTGTACCTGTATGGGGTAGGATACTATACCGAGGGTACACGTGTGGGCGCACACAATTGAAAGTAATAGAAATACTTGCTATTTAAAAAAAATCCATGCAAATATATTATCACCAGGCTGTATGTTACATGCGTGTTCCACAATTTTATTTACCTTTTAATTGCTGGTAGGTATACATGCTAAGCATGGACTCTACCACTGAGCAACACCCTTAGCCACTGTATCACTTTTGGTGGGAAGGAAGTGAGGATGAAATCTCTTGTACAGGCCGGCCCCAAACTTCCTATGTGGCCAAGGATGACTTTAAACTGCTGATCATCCTCAACTACTAGAATGCTGGAGTTCCAGTATGCACTACCATACTAGCTGTATGTTGTTGCATGACTTCGTTTAACGCTGCTGCTAGTTCACACTGCCAGCTGAAGTATACCCCAGCCTCTTTACCCCAGTTTTTTATATAGTTTTAAACAAAACTTCCCAAAGCCTGAAAATCAATGTAAATTAATTTGTTCCTCTAAAGCAGGAGCCATAGTACTGCTGACAACTAAAACATGTATCTTTTATAAACTAATTACATTTTAAGTGGTTGTAAAAGTGCCTATATAATGGTCTTTTACCTTCAGAGCCGAAAATATTTAGTATCTGGCTCTTTTGAAGAAAGATTGGCTATTCTCTGTTCTAAACTGACATTTTAAGGAATTAGTTCTGCTACTAGCCAGTTTCTGTATCCAGAAACAAGGCACTTAAGTGTTCTGACTCTTGTTTCCTATGTTTGGAAAATGTAATACTTAGCCTGTCTGCTTAGAAGAACTGTAAGCAACCAGAAGATCAGAAGTAAAACAGAAACACAAATCTTGTGTTTGTTTTCCTTCATGGAGATTGAACGTTGGCTTTCTTTACTTTGTTGTTAGCAAGTGTATGTGCTGCCAATGTCCTGTTCGTAGCCTGACAATTGCTCAGTTTTAACAAAATCTAAAGCAGGGCCCTGAGTAGGGGTTTTTGTTGTTTGTTTTTTTGTTGTTGTTGTTGTTGTTTTGTTTTGTTTCCAAGACAGGGTATCTCTGTGTAGCCTTAGCTGTCCTGGACTCACTTTGTAGACCTGGCTGCCCTCAAACTCATAGAGATCCATCTGCCTTTGACTCCCTGAAGTGCTGGGATTACAGGCGTGCTCCACCATGTCTGACTGGTCTTTAATTTTTTTATTATTGTTGTTTGGGGTTTTTGTTGTTGTTTAGCAACCACTTAATAAAACCTAAAATTAAAGAGTTCAAAATTAGAATGTGGTAGTATATGGCTTTAACCCCAGCATTTGGGAGGCATAGGCTGGCAGTTTGAGGCCAACCTGGTTTACATAGTGAGTTCCTAGTGTCTCAAAAAAGGAAAAAGAAGAAATTGAGAACTTGACTGCTGTGTGTGTGATAAATGACTGTTCTTAAGCTAGGATCAAGTGTGTGGTTCATACATGCTGCCTTCTTACAGATAGTTTCTTTCCCCTACCTTTAAAGAATGAATGTTACTGGTTTGAAAATGAGTGCTCTCTGGGGACTCAGTTATTTTAAGACACACTTGATATGTACTGGTATCCAGAAGAACTTAAAGTCTTATAGGCCTGGGTGAAGTTTGTAACCCCTAATACATATGGTAAAGAACACCCCCAAAGTATACTGTTACTTGAAATCTGAGAAATATTATGGAATTTCTGTTGTGCAAAGGCCAAACAGAAACCATATTTTTAGAGCACATGGTCAGTTGGCAGAAATGATTTGCAGCAGTTCTTTCCAAACCAGTGCCTGGACATCCATGTGGCTACACCTCAGTGAATAGACAGCATTTTGGATCTCCGAGGCCTTGGGGTAGTGGTTAAGAGGCAGTTTGTACAAATTAAATGTTTGGTCATTGATATAGTTACTGGCCATTACCTGCCCTCTGTCATTTCTCTACTAACTGGCAAGAGCACCTTGACCTTTCCTTTGTTTTATCTTGATTCCAAGTAGGATTGTATTTTGGTTTCGTGCTTAAAAGAATCATTACATCCAGTTTAAGTCTAATAACTGAGGTTTATCTTGTAGGCACCTTTATTCTTCCTTGTGTGTTTATTTCAATTTTATGATTTTGTTCTAATTAAAGTTCATGCGTTTTCTTGACTTACAAGTCAGAGGCACAAGATTGATCCTAATTAAACTAATCGGATTAAATTGACAAAATAAGTATATTTCCCAAATTTTATAGTTCCTAACCCACACTGAATGGTTGTAACTTCAAGTTCAGTGTTACATTCCTAGTACAGTAAAGATGGCAGAAATAGGAACTTAGAGATGCCTCACATTTATTTAAACATTTTATTATTTATGTGTACGTATGTTGTGCCTGCGTGTGGGTATATGTACCATGTGTGCGCCTGTGAGCCACCACCATGTAGGTGTCGGGAATTGAACCCAGGTCCCCTAAAAGCAGCCAGGGCTCATAACTGATACAAGCCATATTTCCAACCTCCCATTTATCCTTTTTGTGGGGTTTTGTCTTGTGTTTTTGATCCCTATTTCACACATGTCAAAGCTGCTTGAGATGCCTGCAGTTTCTGAAAGAGATAATTATGACATTTCAGAGTGGAGGCCTAAGAACCTAAATAGGTCAGCTATCAGAAGCCTTCAGGCAGAGACTCTGGAGGGGAGTGGCCCATTATCAGCTGAAGCCACCCACTAAGACACTTACTGCAGAAAAGGCTTAGTTGTGGTGTTCTTACAGAACATTGTTACTGAAATGACAAGGCCATTGTTACTGGCCTCAAGCTCAGGAGCCTCTGATAGATCAGCCTCTTCACTGTAGGATCAGTGCACGTGTCCTTTTCTTTTTTTCCTTTATTTTTCTCTACCAAGGCACATGTAGAGATTAGAGAACAGTAGTGTTTCAGAGTCCACTGTGTGGGATGTGAAAACCAAACTCAAGGCAGGTACCTTTACCCACTGAGCCATCTCCCTGGGCCCCTTACCTTTGTTTTGGTTTCTCAGGACAGGGTTTCTTTGTGTGGCCTTGGCTGTCCTGGACTTGCTTTTGTGGACCAGGCTGATCTCGAACTCACAGAGATCCGCCTGCCTATGTCTCCTTTGAATGCTGGGATTACCTTTGTCTTTTAAAAACATGACTCAGACACTTGTCAGTTCCCTGAAATTTGTGGTGCCGATTTATTTGTGGAGCTGCAAGGCAGTACCTCAGCCCTTCAAGTTTCTTTGGGAAATTATATTCTGGTAGAGTTTCTTTCCTTTCTCTGCTATATAAAAATTAGTAAGCAATTATAATCATATGTTATTGGGCCATTTCCTATTTTAAACTTCTAGGCCACTTCCTCTTAATTGACTTGGGGCTATTTTCAAACATTTCAGATTAATCGGTAATCTTTTCCCACGTGAAAACTTGTTTTAGTTGACAAGTACAGATAGCCCAAAGTCTAATCCTGAATTCTTTCTCAACCAGTCTGTTAATGCTGTCAGTGTTGTGTCAGACATACCAGTGCAAAATGTGTGTGTATGTTGAGGGGTACTGTCCTATCAGTATTATCAGTACTGACTCAAGGCTTGCCTACTTCTTTTACCTCTGCTTCTTGAGTCCTCAGATATTTGAAGGACCTGCCCAGGGTCTGAATGGTGACAATACTATTTACACATAGTATGTTCACTTTGTTTTCAGTCTTAAATCCATTGACAGTGCTAATGATTTTAACTCTTCCGACCAGCATAGAATGACTGATCTGTTTGAATGTCAATGTTTTAACCAGAGTTGCTGTGATTACAGGTTGGATTGGAGGAAGCCACATCCTTAGTCTTGAGGGTCTTGGGAACAAGTCATGACAAATACAAAGAAGTTGCCAGTTTTAAAATAAATGTGTATTATGCTGAGAAATTAGCTCCTAAATGTAACATTGGTTTGAAACTTCCCTCCTGCTTGGATTAGAGTATTTAACAGAGGAGTTTCTCTATGATATCTTTATTTTATAGCACTTTTATCCCATTTTTAGTACATTTTTCTACCCTCTACTGCTAGGTCATGAGATGTATAAGGTTCGTTGTTTTCCTTCTCTCCTCAGGTGGTCTTCGAGGAATAGCACGCGGTGGCCTGGCCGGACTGACACTCACCAGTGTCTATGCACTGTATAACAACTGGGAGCACATGAAAGGTTCCCTGCTCCAACAGTCACTCTGAAGATTTTTGCCACCTTAGGAATGGGGAACACTTCACGGTCATCCTGATCAATTAATAAGTCAGTCTGGAGTTGCTTCCTCTCTTGTACCTACAATTACTTTGAACAATTGGAGACTCTGATTTGCTGTGACAAAGATCATGGATGATTAGCCTGGACTACACTACTGGCCCTTAAGTGAGTGGAAGCCAACCCCTTTGGTGGCTCACCGAGTATGTTTTCTTCTCCTTTGGAGATGAGCTTGCACCTGTTTTCTTTCCTGCCCCCAAACTGGAAAAACCACTTGCTCTCCAAATTCAGGCCCTAGTTATTTTCAACACTTATCACCATGTTTATTCATTTAAAAATCTAAAACTTATGTTGCCCTGTATTCCAAATAAAGGGTGAAAATAGAACCAAAGTCATAATTCCAGCATAAAACTCATTATCTCCATGTAATAACATCTAGGTGGGTAGAGAGATGGCTTATCAGGTAAATGACTTGCTGCACAAGTGTGGACACTGAGTTTGAATCCCCAGCACCCACATATATGCCCAACAAGTGTGACAGACAATGCTCATAGTGCTCAGCAAGCAGAGAAAGGATCCTAGACACAAGCTGAGTAGCCTAGCACTAAGTTCAAGTGAGAAAACATGCCATTATCAACTTCTGGCAGAGGCACAAACATAAAGATGCCTTCCTGAGGTATAAAGTGGAAGCTTTATTCCCCTTCCAGAATTAGGTCAAAACAGCGTGTTTTCATGTTTTTGGTGAAATGAAGGGCTATTGGTAGCATAGACAGCTAAACTAAGATTTTCCTCCCACACAGATGACATAAAACCTCAAGATATTTCAAGTTAATCATTAGAATAGTATGCTAGAACAGAACACTCTGTACAGAACAGTTGACCTTCATCCTGTGTAGTAACTCTGGAAATAATTAAGGGCTGGGAGTTTTCTAAGAAGCCTGAGAAAGCTAAAGGAAAAAAAAATCACGTAACTGCAATGCAGGTACAATAACAAATACTAAGCAACCTCTGCTGTCTGGCTGGGGAAAATACACTAGGGCCTTTTTTAATATATCTAGTAAAAAGGAAGCTGGCAGAAAAGTACTAAATAAGTGGCAAGATCATGGGGGGGGGGCTGTTTTTAAAAAATGTATGTAGTTTTTTTTTTTTTTTTTTTAGGGAAAAGCAAAAAGATGATAAAATTCATATTATACTCTTTGTATATTTGCATTATTTACCGTACCCTAACTAAGCATTAACATTTTGAGCTTTACAGAATAACACAAACAACTATGATGTGGCCATTATGCTTTTAATGAAGATACAAAACTTATCAATGCAAAAGAATGTTGTTATATATCATTAGCATGTGATTAACTTAAATTACGTTTTAGTAATGTGAAATACAGTGTGTTAGACCTCAAAAAACTACAAAATTTCCTGCAACCTAAAATGTTGGGGAGGTTCCTTAAGTTGTTTTTACCCACCAACTTTATAATACTCAGTGGCATCTGGGGGACATAAGAAAATATGAGGCTCTTTTTCAGCTGTGATTCGGCGCTTTAGTAAAGCTGTATGGTAACGTCACCATGGGGCCATAAAGTTTTCCCAAAAGTACTTCCAATAGCATAGGCAGTTCAGAGGCATAGAAAGCAGCCAAATTATCCTGGATAATTGTAAAACCTAAATCCTGCTACTCCTATGGAGAAACTTTCTAGAATGTGAGCCTATCTCGAGGATGTCAGTTCAATAAACACTCCCAAGGCACAGGTGTTGAGCACAGCCTGTTAATCAAGATGTCCCTGCACCATACTTTAGAGGTTCAGGATGCTGCGCTTGAAGTGACAGGACATTGACCATATCCCTAGTTGAGAGCACCAGGTGTCAAGCTCAGCTTCCATTTATACTGGATGCACCGATCAATCCTTAGGATGGTGAGTGGTTCACATACTGTATTCCTAATACATTTTGCCTTTCTGCTTTAGTTGGCTGAGGATTCTTTAAGACAAGGTCTATAGGACTTCAGGGACTCTGACTGCCCGCAGAGTGGTTTTGCAGCAAGAGTTCTTTTCAAAGAGCTCACTAGGTACTTAGAAAGGCAAGATTATAGTAGCTTAATTTCTTTCAAATGAAAAATGTTACAAATGACATGTAGGCTAATTATCTGGTGATTAATATCAAAAATTGCAACATAATATAACTAATAGACATTTAGTGGGGGAACATATACTGTATTGGCAAGGTTAATTTTTTGTGTGAAATAGTCTATATCAACTGAACAGAAAATTCATTAGCATTCATCTAGAAGCCCATAGCAAGAAAAACAGCTAAAAAAAAAAGAAAAAATCAAAACTTACTGTTTACTAGCTTTAGAACACATTAACACACTTGATACAGAAATATTTCACTTTTAAAACTAGTGTTTGCCATGGAAGCTGGTAAAGGCCTGTGCACCAGGATGCTGTTTCTAGGTTGGGAGTCAATCAAGTTAGTGCTTCTGTAAGAAGGAATGAATCACATTAGCATCAAGCCTCTTTCACAGACTAACTCATAATTTATGATTTCTGTTCACTAGTTCAAAACTAAGCAGGAGAGGAACTAAGCTGACTATTCAGGCCTGGAATACGCAGTGGTTGGCAAGTTGGCAGTCACTCAGCTCAGTGATGTGCCATCAGCTTCAGGAAAGCTGCTCAGTTCTAATAGTCCATCCCTTCACATCTGAAAAGAAAAGCCACAAAATGTCAGTTCATTCAACAGAAAATTCCTCCCACCTTGAAGCAGACTCAGGTCTTAAACTACTACAACCCATAAGGGAATAAGAAAATTATGAGCAGTTAAGTATGATAAAGTTCAAGTGTTAACACTTTATTTATTTTAAGCTTACTGTGTATGTGTGTGGCGTATGCTATGGTATGGTTCTGTCTGGGAGTCAAAGGACAATTTTGTGGAGTCCTTGTTTTACATGGGTTATGGGGATTGAACTATCAGGCATCTTCATTTTGCTAACACACGGCACCTTAAATTTAAGATTCTTGTATTCGTGTACAAATTAACAGGAATATGGTTCAGTGAGGGAAAGTTGGTAAGAAGAAAACACTGATGAGTCACTATAGTGACAACGGTGGTGCAGGTACTCACCTGTAGAGGAGTTCTGTACAGCCATTTGTCTTTATCAACTTTAAGCTGCATACAGGCAAAGAGATCACAAACAGCTGGGAGGCCATAACAGTCTGGGCGAAAGTTACGTTCTTCTTGTAGGGGTGAATTAAGAAATACTTCCTGCAAGAAGATAAAAGCAATGACTATGGGAGGCATGGAACTAAACTCCCAAGCAAATGTAAAGAACAAAGTAAATACTGTTTTTTGTTTGTTTGTTTGTTTGTTTTTTAAGAACAAAGGTAACAAACTGTTTCTACAAAAAATTCTTTACTGCAACATGAAGTTTTAGGACCTGAGATAATACAGTGTGACATTACTGCCTAGGCCAAATTTAGCAGGAATTAAAGCAGATTTCAATTGGGGCAAATTTTGGTGTCTACTCACCTGTGCCTTCTTTCGAAGTAGCCACTTATCTTCTCCAGAGGAGAAATGGTTGAGGTTTCCCACTTTCTTTCCTGGTAAGACCCAGTCAGCAGTGTTAAAAGGACACCAGAAAGTGGCCACAGAGCTTTTAGGTGCTTCTTTGCCAGCTCTCTCCTCAGTACTAGGCACTTCCTTAGAACTTCCTTCTTTGCCTGTGGGCCCAATAAGCCACTCTGACAGGGAACTATTCTTTATGACTTGAAAAGAATCAGCAGTTCTAGGTGCCTTAGCTTGTTCTGTTAGCTCATTTCTGGAAGGGCAAAGCCACAGGTTCAGGAACTCTTTGTGTTTCTCAGGCTCAGATTTAGGTTCCATAGGCATTCCATTCTTGTCCTTTCCTTCTTTCTTCAGAAGCCATTTTTGCACAGCTTCCTTCTCACAGTTGTCATCACATACACACTCTGCAAAGCTTGTGCAGGGCTCATTGGCTTTGCATACTTCCTCTACTCTACATGAGTCCTGACGGTTCTGGACAAGCCAACCCTCAGTGATTAAGCTGGGTACCAACAGAGGTTTTTTGGCTTCCAAGTGGTCATTTAGGCATTTCAGATTGCCCAGGTTCTCAATCTCCACACCTCTGGGCTGGTTACCCTGACAGTTGGTACACGAGTCAGGCTTGACAAGCCAATCATTCACATTGTAGGGCTCTTTGAACACCTGGAATAAGATTTTAAACTTCTCACTGGTTTCACAGCTACCATTCTCAGGCTTCTCCAGATCACAGGGTTCCTGGGGAGTCACTAGCCAATCAGACAGATCCAGCTCATCTTGATTGAGGAGCTCTGCATCTTCCACCTTTTCAACTTCAGTAGAGAAAGAACCAGTGCTACAATGGCTGTTACACTTTGAGGAACTTGGTTTTTCAGGAATTTCTTGTTGATGACTATTGAGGAGCCAGTTTTCTAAGCCCTTTAGATTGCCCCAGGCGTTGCTCAAGAAACTGCAGGCTCTGGCAGAATTCTATACAAGAAGTATCCAAAATTGATGTTTAATTTGACAGAAAAATATAACATTTACATGAAAATTCCATTTTATGTAATCTTTGAATTATGAAATGGAAACTAAAAGTATTTGTAGCATTATATTACTTTAGAAAAGGAAACTAGTATTTCTAATATAATGCCTGTATGATAGACAAATTCAAAGACTTAAGCATAAAATACTCAACTGCAACAAAAGCACAAAGTCAAAGAAACAAACTTGTAAAGAACTACCACTATTGGAGAACAACTGCCACTATTGGTAGTTGTGGCAGTTGGACAATGGCCACATAGGCTCATATATTTGCGTGTCTGTTTTCCAGGTGGTGGGCTTTTAGGTAGAATTAGGATGTGTGGTGGTGGTGGACAAGATGTATCACTGAGTGTGGGCTCTGAGGTTTCAAAAGCCCGTGCCAGGTCCAGTGTCCATCTGTTTCTGTTTCTGACCCTCAAACTTGCAGATAAGATGTACTCTCAGCTACTGCTCCAGCACCCTGCCTGCCTGCCTGCCTGCCTGCCACCATACTCCCTGCCATGATAGGTCACTATCTCACCCTCTGACATAAGTGAGCATCCAATTAAATGTTTTTTTATAAATTGCCTTGGACCTGGTGTATCTTCACAGCATATAGAGAGAGTAACTAAGACAGCAGTGAATAAGAATATCAACCATTAACTTCCTAGAAAGCCATACTGGCACAGTATATCAAAAGTCTTTAAAAGAGTAGGTAGGCAGAATAGTAACCTAGGAATTTCATTTATAAGAATTTACTAATAATAGCTCCAAAATGTTCAATGAACAGAATTTTAAGTTTTAGCTAAATGAATCATGTGATCAAGTATTAACTGAAACAAAAATTACAGAATGATTTTTTTATAGATTTATTTAGATGTGCATTTTATGTGTGTGGGTGTTTTGTCTGCATGTACGCACACCAGAAGAAAGCATTAGATCCCGTGTGACTACAGTCAGAGATGGTTGCCAGCCATGTGGGTGCTAGGAATTGAACTCAGGAACTCTTAATTGCTGAGCCATCTCTCCAGCCCTATAGAATGATTTTTTTTCTGTTTCTGTTTTGAGACAGGGTCTTTCTGTGAACCTTGGCTGTCCTGGAACTTGCTCTGTAAACTAGAATGGCCTCAAACTCACAGAGATCCACCTGCCTCAGCCTCACAAGTGCTGGAATTAAAAGGCATGTGCCACCAGCACAGAATGATCTTTTAATTACATATATGTACAGAAAATGCTGTATATGTCTTGATGTTATTTTACTTGGGATTATTGACATGTATTTTGAAAGATTTTATTTTCCTAAACTTTCTACCCATGGTGAAGTAATTTCATTATTGTAACTAAAGGTTAAAAACACACACTTCTAGATAATGCTAAAACAGAAACTACTGTTAACCCAATCTACCTCAAACAATAAAGGCAGCCACTCACCTGACTATTCTCCAAGGTCTGTTTTGGGGTAAGCCAGTCCTGTGGGTTGATACTGGGTACATAAGGAGCCTGATGACCAATGGCAGGTTTGCTTACAAGAAGCCATTCGCTGAGAGAAACAGCTGTGCCACTGGATGCTGACTTCTACAAGCCAAAAAAGAAAAAGAAACACTTAGCTGCTTAACAAGGCAGTATCAAATGCAAGAGAAAACTTACCAGAAACAGGAGGTGCAACCACTCTTAAGTGAGGATTACTACTGAACATAAAAGTTACATGCTTTCTACAGCCTCTATTTTTTTTTATTTATTTTCTTACTAGGCTGGTGAGGTGGACCAATGGGTAAGAGTACCTGCCACCAAACCTTAGTTTAATCCCCTGGATGCATACAGTCCTCTGACCTCCACATTGGCACTATGGTGTGTGCATTCCTGCCATACATACACAAAGATAATTTTTAAATGTATTGTGTATGAGAGGGCACACATGCTATGGCATGTATATGGAGGTCAAAGGACAACTTTGTGGAGTTGGGGCTCTCCTTCCACTTTTACACAGGCTCCATTGGTTAAGTCAGGTAACTTGCAGGGTAAGCCTGCACCATCTCCACAGTCACAATTTTCACAATTATAAAACAAGACTAGGGTGGTGGTACACACCTACAATCCCAGCACTCCGGGAGGCCAAGGCAGGAGGGTTCTAAATTGAAGACAGCTTGGGCTAGATAACAACTGTAAGAATGTGGTAGAGCCTGTCTGAAAACAATACAGCTGACTGCTAGAGTTTTTCTCAACTCAGATGTTTTCAATCTTTATATTCATTTGCTTTTACAAATACATCTCTGAAATGACAGATTCCCCAAGGAAGAGCCCATATCAGTAGCAATGTTAATAATCTCCAACAAATTGATTATCCTTCTCATTAAATCTATAAAATAACTAAATTTCTATTTGACATTCAGTGCTTCAAAAGAGACACTCAGTGAATGCTTTCCACAAGTAGTGGCAAATAAAAGACACAAAAGAATTCATAAAGTAATGACTCAATCACCAGAAACAGAACTGCACTTTACCTGCTCTGGCACCTGGATGTAACCTCTTTTCTCTAGGAAAGGTCCAATATTCGAAGAGCTACCATGAGCCATCAGGTGCTCAGGAATTTGCTATAAAGAGAGAATTGTGTTATTTATGTTATTGCTTTCCTACCCAAAAAGTGATAGAATAATCATAAATTTCAAAACCCTTGAGCAATGGGTCAGTAACAATTCCCAAACCACCAACCTATTATTCTAATTTAATCAATACACTTCTAACAGTCACTGCATCTAACAAGCCACCCACTCATGAACTACAGACTTGAAAAGTCCCCTATGAAATAGCTAAAATTAACATTACTTACAATGGTCTTGAGAGATCCAAATGTGGTGATGGTCTGACGCAGAGCAGATGTGTCTGCTTCAAAGAGTAGGACAGTTGAATCTTCCGGCTTAAGGGCCAAACTGCCCAGTCTGAAAATTATAAAATTTAGATATTTTTCCAAGGAACAGTATCAGCGAGTATAACATTAAATACAAAAAGGAGGATGGTTTTACCAAGTAAATTAAATCCAACACATGCAATAAGTTTCAAATCTGACTTGCTTGTTTTTTTTAATTTTTTTGTTTTTATTTTATGTGCGTTATTTAGCTTACATGTATGTCTGTGTGAGGGTGTCAGCTCTTGGAGTTAGAGACTGTTGTGAACTGCCATGTGGGTGCTGGAAATTGAGCCCGGGTCCTCTGGAAGAGCAGTCAGTGTTCTTAACCACTGAGCCATCTTTCTAGCCCCCTGACTTGCTTTTTATGCCTACTAGTGTAGACCAAAATCAAAACAAGTAAAAAGTCTTTACCTCTCCAAGCACAGAGAGACTTGATTTGCAAGATCTTTGTTCTGGGTATACTCCAGTTGATGAATAAGACAATTAAATTGGCCCATTAGCTACAAGAAAAATGAAACCATCTATTCACAAAGATATTAAAAGTACCAGCTATATCCAAATTAATAACATTTTCAATAGAACTTTTATCTAACATATTAATTTAAGGCTGAGAAAACATCTCTGAAATCTAGAAAGCATACTCAAACCAATTCTAGCCATGTAGTCAACCTTACCCAATAAAGCTGCTGAGCCTGTTGCTGCAGTGTCTCCTCTTTAAGCTGATAGATAAGATCTACCTGTTCGTTGAGCCACACCTCACGGCTCCGAAGGCATTCCAGGTGGCGACTTATGCAACTGTGAATCTGAGCTTTTACCTGGGAAATATACAGTAGCATAAACTGACGTTAAAAGCAAAAAAATGACAATTCACAAAAATGCTCATGTTCTTAAATTTTTGTGGGACAGAAATCCTTTACTATTCACTGACAATTGTGAAAGATCTGTTTCAGCATATATTCAAAAATTTACCAGCAATTTCAGTGATCCTATGAATCCTAGTTAAGAATCTGAGCCAAAAAGGTTTATCTAACTTCTAAACTCCTTCACTCCTCCTCCTGAGAGGATCAAGCTTATTTTGGATATCAGCAATCAAAAGAAAAAGATATGTCAGGAATACTAATCCCGTCAGCTTTCCAAACAACTTTAAAATACAGGCTTCCAAGTTTATCACTGATAAGCTTGGTGGTGCACACCTTTAGTCCCATCACTACGGAGGCAGAGGCAATGGGATCTCTTTATGTTCGAGGCCAACATGGTCTACAGATCAAGTTCCAGGATAGCCAGGGATACACAAGAGAAACCTGGTCTCCAAAAAATGAACAAAAGACAGACACTATAGCTGGTCTGTGTCCTTTTTCCCATATACATGGAATAAGCAGTCTTTCATAGTAAGCCAGAAAGCAAGGAGACCATTAGGATGGATAATTTAGATAAATCATAAAGTAATATTCCTAAGAGTGTATACAGTGATTCACATCTTATCTATATACAAGCATTTTAAGGGAAAATTTCAAACTATCTATAAATCACATGGGATTCTACATATAATAAAAGTTACCCTTTGGAAAAACTTGTTTTCCAAGTCTCCTATTACCAGGAGAATGCTATTAAAACTAACAAATTTCATTCTGAGATGCAGAATGACAAAGGCATTTAAAGACTGTACCACTTAAATCATGTTACCAAGTTAAATTAACAGGAGACATAATGAAGTGCATTTTTTATTTTTCAAAAAGGTGCAGTTATGCCAGGCATTGTGGCACATGCCTTTAATCCCAGCATCGGGGAGGCAGGCAGATCTCTGGGAATTGGAGGGCAGCCTGGCCTGCACAGAGTTCCAGGATAGTCAGAGCTATGTAGAAAGACCCTGTAGGGTAGGTAGGTAGAATACTGCTCACTCTGTCTTTGTTACTCTGCACAGCTGGGTACAAGAACCACACAAAGGAGCAATCAAAAATTATGCTGAATTGGCATTTTCCAGGTAGATTCTCAGATTCTGCCAGCATGACTTATTTCCCTGTGGGATCAAATGCTCCAACACATCAGGCAGAGTATTTGGGTTAAGACCATGCAAGGTATGGGATCAAATTCTCGGGTAGCAGTGACAAGTTAAGTCCTTTGCTGTGCTCTAACCAGCCTTGCACTACAGCCAGACTGGGGAAGAGAAAAGCACACAACACACCTCTCTTAAGTTATCTTTAATTTGCTGTTCAGCCCGGAGTACTCCACCAATAGCAAGTTCCAGCTCCCTCCGTGCATCACTGCATCTCAAAAGTGTTTCTCTGTTACTGTAGCAGCCACTCTGTTCCAGGGATGTATTCATTCTGCTCACTGTTCCTTTAAAAGAAAGAAAGAAATCCAAATAGCAACATAATTACAACCCCAAACCAATCATGGCTCAAAAAGTTACTAAAAAAAAGTTCCTCCAACCAGTTGTCATTATGAACAACTTCGGTAATTTCCTACACATGCACTCTTAATACACACTGCCTCCCGCCCCTTTCCGGCCTCTTTCCAGTAGAAAATTCTAGCCTGGTGGTGCGCACGCCTTTAATCCCAGCACTCAGGAAGCAGAAGCAGGTGGATCTCCGTGAGTTCAAGACCAGCCTGGTCTACAGAGAGTTCTACTACAGCCAAGGGCTACACAGAAAAACTGTCTCCCAAAACGGAAGGGGGAGGTGAAGGAAGGAAAGAAGGAAAACTCTATAACTATTTTGGGGACACTCTACATGTAAACATATGTATCTGAGAAAATACAACAATGGTTCTGAATTAAAAGAGCACATGCTAGTGAAAATGTGAATGAACATTAAGCCATGTTTGATCCTGTGTGGCTCTAATCCCAGCACTGGGTGAGAGGGAGGGAATCAGTGCAAGCAGGGCTCCACAGCACTGGTTTTGAGACCCTGTCTCAAAAACCAGTAAAACTAAAACAAAACCAGCAATATTAATAAGTTTCTAGACCACGATGTGGCTCACTGTAGAAGTAACTCTACCACACGATTCCTGGGTTGCATCCCGACCACTGCAAAATAATGGTGACAATAAAAATGGACTTGAGATATAAAAAAAGAGAATTGCTCACTTTTCTTCTGGTTCTAATTCTGCCATGAATTTTTGCTTGTTCAGTGATAAAGTGCACAGAAATATATTTGATAGTTAAAGTATAAAATCCATTGTGAAGCTCCATTGCTTCAGAACTGCTATTCAAAGTATTCACTGAAAATAATATAGACTTTGGGTCTGGTTAATTTTGGTGTGGAATTTTGAATATTTGCAAGTATTTTATAGTAAAGTGTATAAAGTTTTGGGGTTTTTTTTGTTTTGTTTTTTTTTCTCCCAGAACTGAGGACTGAACCTAGGGCCTTGCTAGGCAAGCACTCTACACTGAGCTGAATCCGAAATATTTTTCTTTTCAAAGAATGAAAATTGCTATTCATAACATACATAAGTCATGAGGCACTTATTACTCTAAGGTTTAGACCGAGATGTACGGGAGGACCCAGGATTACTGTGAACTCAGCTACTGACCAATACTTTGATAGAAGTTGAGTTGAAACCCTGCTCAGAGCTGGATGTGCCTGAGTCTGTTAAGGAGATTCTGAGGCAGGAAGGCTAAAAAGGCTATCATAGGAGCTGCAGACTGCTCTGTAGGACGAGTGCTTGGTCCTCTGAGGAGGAGAGTTCAGTTCCCCGCACCCACCTAGGTGGCTGACAACCATGTGACTACAGCTCCGGGTCGCCTTGGGTACCCATATAACTTGCAGAAAGACACACAGAAATAACTTTTTGAACAAATAGGATTATATTATTTCCTGTATTAATCTGACAAAATAATTTCATGTAATTTAAGAACCAAAGAGATTTCTAAAAAGAATTTAGTAAATACTGAGGAGTCTCTGAAAGGATTAGGAGAAAAGCACAAGTGGAAAGAAAAGCAAGTGATATAATGAGATGAACAGAAAGAAGGGTGTCATTAAAGCGATGAGGTAAAGTTGACAACGTTCACTGGAAGAACAGTCTGGTGTTTATCTTGGACAGATTTAGAAGTAAGGTAAGGTTTATACACACAGAAAAAGCAAGCACAGAGTATCTGTCTAGCATGCATGAAGCCCTTGATCTGATCCTCAGTACTATATAAAACAGATGTGGAAATGTAGCACTCCTGAGGTAGAGGCAGGAAGACTAGCAACCCAAGGTCATCTGATTATCCCATCCTCAGCTACACGGTAAGAAAGCCAATGATAGTCAGAGCCCAAAAGGGGTCACCAGGCCTGTATATAGTGGGGGTTTTGTTGTTGTTGCTTTTCATGAATAACTGTTTTCTCTAATTACTGAGATTGAAAAAATAAAAGGCAGATGTTAGAAACATAGATCTGTGACAGAAACAAACTCCAAAACTATTTCTATATAATTTTAAACCTAATAAAGCAAATAAAAGTTGTTTTCACTTGAAGAGTAAGGTCAGCTAGAAGAGAATTTTAAAAGAGAGAGAGACCTTGCTGAAAGCAAATTTTGAGTCAGTACTCTACTTGGTACTCAGTAAATTTAATTCATGTTATTTGAATGCACCTGTCACAAGTATACTCAGTCCTGTGATTATTAGGCTGAAAATTATTTCTGACTAACATGCTCTGGAGACATTTAGAAAAGGGAAGGAGGCCTCAAAACCACAAGGGAAAAAAAAAATCTCCAAACAGGAAGGCTGTTTGGCCTAGATAAGCAACTCTGGGAGGACGCGATTACTGCTCTCAGACATTTGGAGACATGTCTAGTGGAATTTAGACTTCAGAAGAGCCCCAAAAGTCCTGAGAGTCCTTAAGGCAATGACTTCAAAGCAGCTGCTCATCCAGCTCAGTGGAGTCACTATGGCTGTCTGTCCATTTGCGGCATTAGGGGCATTTTGGATTGGCCTTGACAGCATCCCAAAGACTAGGTTTCACATCAGGCTGAACGCTGGCAGGAATGATACTGAGTTCACACCCTCAGAGCTAAAGGAATGGAGTTAGAGAGGTAGCTCGGCAGGTGAGCAACTTGCTGCATCCACATGGTAGCTCATAACTGGCAGTAACTACTATCTGAGGGGGTCCTCAGACACCAGCCATGCAGGTGGTACAGAGACATAAATGCAGAAAAAAAACAAACACCCATACACATAAAATAATATTTTTCAGAAAAGAAAGAAGAAACTTGTAGGAAGATAAAGCTCAAGAGTCTTTCTTACCCCACTTCAGCAAGGACTCAGATGGAGAAGTTCCTACCGAAAAACTCAAAGTTCAGTAGATTTTCTAACTTCCCACTTGCTAATTCTGTTACCTCTGTGTGTTTACCCACAATGACCTACACAAGGAAGGGCTTCCTCAATTGCATTTGTCAGAAGCCCTTGTGGAATTTTTCCTAACCCTGGAACATCAGCTGTATTAATTTATGTTTCCATCTCATAAGTGGGCTCCAAGTGTGTTGGGCACACATTGTAGTGTCTCTGGAAAAACCCTGCCAACAGTAATACTGGAAGGTTTGGAATGCCAAGTGTCACTCACTGCCATGAGTTGTTCCACAATGCACTAAAGTTAGCCACGCGTGACTGCATAGCTATTTCCCAACTGTCTTCACCTGGGCCAAGCTTCTCAAGTCCTCACTTGTGTGGAATGCTGCAATACACTATGAAAATTTTAAAATACTGCTTCACAGCATGAAAACCCCACAACAACTCTAGGCAAGCCACAAACACTCAAACACAAATAGAGCAGACTGTACTACTTAGTTCCTTAACAGGAAGGAATCTTTGCAATCCAATCACAAGCATCTTCAACTGCCCAGGAGTGAACATGGACAAAAACACACAGTCGCTCACAACCGATCTCAGTACGCAGGGGCTAAGACTGCAGACAGTTCAAGACCAGTCTGAGTTACATGGTGAATCCTAAGAGATCTTGGGCTACAATGTGAACCTAGCTCAACGTGATTAGATTTAAAACAAACAAACAAACAAACAAAATTCCTAGTTGGTTTTCTCCTATCAGCAATAGAAGATTGATTTTACCACAAGTGTTTTTTTTTTTTTTTCAATTTAAAAAGGGTACTATCTTTAAAAAATAAAAATAAAAGTGTGCACAACTGCTGGCTGCCCACCCCTGATTTTATAAGGCCATCACAATCAACTACACATAGAGGACCGCGCTGAGGTAAAAGTGAGAGGGTGTGTGTTTGAGAACTTACTTCTGCCCCACACACTAGGTTACTGGTTGTGGTTTTGAGACAGGCTCTCTACCTAGGCCTGACCAGCCTGGAACTCTAGATGTAGACCAAGCTGGCCTATCACCACAGAGGTTTGCCACCTGCTTTTCCAGTGCTGGCATTAGAGCGCCTCCGCAGACAATGCTACCTTTGACACTGCAGTTAGGTTCCGCTGAGTAACTGCAACCTAAAAAACCTCCACCTCTTGAGTACAGAAAGCAGTACCAAACCTGAGAAACTGACCTTGACTAAGAATCCTTTAGCCACCTTAGTGCTAAGACCTTGAGCCAGCATTTCCACTTCCTCCACAAGATGTCCATGTTAAGGGGAGACAGTGCTCTCTATACAGGCGCGGCTGGTGCTTGTCTAGTCAACAGCTCCCCGCTTAGTCTTTAACTACACAGTCTAAGCCTTCTAATCAGAGTTTGCACATTTTTGCTGTTTTCTTATTTTTAATTTGGATGTGTCTGGTGTATTCACAGGTGCAGTGTGTGTGTGTGTTCATGGCTGTGTGTACATAAGCCATCTCCTCTCAACTGTTACCTAACAGAGTGGGTCAAACTGGCTCTAATCCTAAAACTCAATTAAAAATACTGAATGTCTTTTTATCTTCACCTTAATAACAAAAACTACTGCCCTAGTACTTTCAAACAAAAATTGAATTATATTAACTGTTTCCAGGAGTTTTGTTTGTTTGTTTGAACTTCCTTTTTTCTAGCATCTCAGTTTTATAGTACTGGAAAAAATGTGAAAGAAACACACCCAATCCTCAACCACCAACCCCCCCCCAAAAAAAAAAAAAAAAACAACCCGGGAGTTGGGGAGGGGCAGTATCTATATGCAGCACACACATCTAGTAAAGTCCAAGATCTTTGAACCAGTATTGAGCAACAAACCACAAACATAAGATAACTTGATATCCTATGCTTTAACCACAAGATTTCAAAAATCTGTAATTCTTGTGGCCTAAACTGACCACAAACTGAAAGACAGAAAAACTTACTGGGGGCATAGCTCAGTGGTAAAGTGTTCAGCATGCTCAAGGTCACCACCAATAATGCAGTTAAACGAAACCTTTGCTATTTTAGTACAGGACCTACATTGCATGTATGAAGCCAAATGCTTACATAGTATTAATGACACACACATACATACCTAATAGTGTGTGTTTGTGTGTGAGTATGTGTGTAGGACAATGAGCCTGGTGTTCAACACAGGTATCCTACTGACGAGATTTATTTTTATTGTGGGCATTAGTGTTTTGTTTGCATTGAACATGTGTACTACATGTGTGCCTGGTATTGGAGGACAAAAGGCACCAGCTCCCTGGAACTGGGGTTACAGGTGATTACACCAGTGCTGAGAACCATGGTCCTCTGCAAGACAAGCAAGCGTTCTCATATGCTGAACCATCGACCTTTAAAGGGTCACAACGATGGGGGTAGGGAGGGACTTAGATTTAGAACGAGTGTTCTCAAGGTCTAGCCCTGTGTTACTCCTCTACCTTTAGAGTATTATAACCCATGAATTATGCTTATTAAAATTAGAGTTTAAGATTAACGTTTCTAAGGGTTGACTATTAATTTCCATAGAAAATCAATACATTTAATAGTTCTTGATAACTTACAAGCAGAGTTCCAGAACCGTCTACCTTGGATGACAACTGCAAAAATACATAAGACTGTCATGATAGCCTCAGAATAATATACCAGTGCCAGGCAGGAAGATGGAAGTTCCAGTCTTTGTATGAAATCATAACCACTCCATGTTTATTTGCTGACTGAATCAAGGTTTAAAATAGACTTTTTTTTTTTTTAATTAAACACAGGGACTCAGTAAACAGACCCACCTGCCTCTGCTTCCAGAGTGCTGGGATTAAAGGCCAGCACCACCTCGCCTGGCCAGAAGAGATAATCTCCTAATGCTATCCTCAGGTTCTCATTCTGCGTCAGCCTGCTCTCTGCCTCCAAGAAAGCCCTCCACTTTTTACTGATCCACAGGACACACACGCATATATATGTTGCAAATTTGAAATACTGTCAACTGAGTTATTGTTTAAGAGACAACCTACATGAAACTTTCTATAAACTTGTATTTCGTGAAAAGGTTATCAATTTAGTAAGTGGTATTTTGCAATTTTACCTTGAGCCATTTCTTGACTTCACTTGTTCTTCTGTCAGTGAAAAAAGGTTTTTTAATCACAACATATTATCTCAAAGACGATAAAGATCTTAAACTGAGTCTACCTCAAATTATTTACCTTCGGCACCACTCTGACTTGCTTTCACAAGTATCTACTAGACCCCAGCACATAAACTCTAAGCAGCAACCGAAAAACGGCCGAAAAATTCTGCCACCTAATGGCAAAACTAAGGTTTTCTTGGTTCAAAAACTAACGGCAAAATTAAGCTAGAGTAACAGTGACTCAAACAGCTTTCTAGGCTTCCGGTTGCCGTTTCTAGGAGCGGCTGTGAAACCCGGCTCCCAGGGCTCCCGGGGTCCCCGCACGCGTGCGCACTCTCCCAGCCCGGGCCGCGCGACCACCTACCTGTCAGCCCAGCCGCGCGCCGCCAACTACCGCGGGATAGAGCGCGGCCCTTATAGCCTCCCGGCCGGTCAGGCGCCGGGCCCCGCCCCGCCCCGCCCGCCGCGTCCCGCCTCCCTGCCCCTCCGCAAACACACCGGCCGTCCGCCCGCCTCGCAGCCTCCCAGCCTGCGCAGGCCCTGGGCTCCAGCCCGCACCGCCTCCGCCTCTCCAGCCGGCTCAGCCGCCGGAAAGAGGGCTCAGCTGCAAATCGCCAGTCACAGAGGAAAAGGGGGGGGCCGCAGCCCTTGCCGGCTGAGAATTCACCCCGGCGCTATTTTGGTTTGGTTGGTTTGCCGGCTGAGGCCAGGCTGGTCTAGAGCGCGAGTTCAGCAATGAAATCCCGTCTCGAAAAGAAAAAAAGAAACAGAAAGGCTCTTACTGTGTAGTTAAGGCTGCCTCCCCCGCCCCCCGAAAGCGCCTGTGTAGTTAAGGCTGCCCAACCCCTCCCCGCAAGCCGAGGTTCCAGAGTGCTGTGACTGGCAGGGTACAAAGGAAAAAGTGAGTCAGGACAGAGAAAGGAAAACGCCCCCCACCCTGGGATCTACTTTACATTTCCTGTCTGAGAGTAAAGAAACCTCAACATAACTGAATAAAACCAAAATATGTCTTCAGAGCTAGAGCTTGTTCTCCTAAAGGCATTTAAAGAAAAGGGTTATCAGAAACAACCAATTCCATTAGGAGTGGCTCAAGCCTGTAATCTCAACACTTCGGAGGAAACAGGATCAAGAATTAAAGGGAAGCTTGGCCACAGAGGAATTCAAGGTCAGCGCAGGACACCTGAGACGGTTTCAAGGAATACAAATTAACAAAAACCCTCTGCTTAAGGCCAGAACGTCCTGACCTTGAGTTGAACTATATTAACTCTTCTCATCCCTAACCCAGACAATAAGCCTCATGGAACCAACACAGTTTCATTTACAAACATTAATTATTTAAACCAGCTTATACTCTTTTTTTCTTAATGTTTAAACTTTACTCAACTTTTAAACCTTGCTTACTCTTTAGACTTTGTTGTAAATTTCTTCTGAACAATGCAACATAAATAATAATGGTAAACACCCGAGTGCAAAACTCTAACGTCTCTAATGATGTCCTAGATGTCTAGTGCTTGAACAGAAGGCTACATCTCTTACCTCTACTCCATAAACTCATTAACTTCGCTTCCCTCAGCCTAGTTGAGACATTCTTTCCTGAGGCGTGGTCAGAGTGGAGGAAAGGGCGATGTGGGCAGACTCGGACAGTGGAGGCAGTGGGGACTAGCGGCCACATCAGACACCTGTTTTCTCTTTTCTAAGCATGTAAAGTGGCTTTTGTGAACACTAAGAGTAAAGCAAACTCCTGCGGGAAGACTCAAGCATCCTTAGACACCAAGTCCCAGGCAGAGTCGGCAGTGTTACCTCCTGTCCTGAAGCACAGTGTGAGACCCCAGTTCAAACATTCTTTACAAAAGAAAGAAAACAGCTAGTTCAAATAGCCTCTTTGAATAACACAGTTGGTGAAGATACGAAGACCTAAATGAATGAAAAATGTGTGGTTCTCTGTACTTCATGTCTGGGGCTAGTTCTCAGGTTATTAAAGTAAATCTGATATTAAGCAAGGTAATCCCAGCACTCAGGACATTACAGGAGGAGACTCATCCTTGCCATCCTGGGCTACGCTGAGTTCAAAGCGGTACATCTATAGATGATACAGATGTAGATGTACAGATGGCAAGGCCCTGTCCTCTAGGGAGCAGAGAGCACAGCTAACCAGTGTGCGGGACTGCTGGGACTCTTGACATTTCCATTTTGGTAAACTAAGAATTCCCTCTTTCCACCCATTCTCTCTGTCTTGTTCAGCTTGGCTCTCCACTTCTTTCTGCCAGCAATGTTATAGCTGTCTGCTTTGCACTAGAAAGACTTTCCTGAACAAATATGCCATTCTTCAATATTACCAGCCAATAGAACTGTCATGCTGCTTTCTGGTGCCTACTGACATCTATTAGGTTTCCAGTATGAACCCATGAACGCAGAGGTTCTCAACCTTCCTAACATTAATACGGCACCTCATGTTGTGGTGACCCCCAACTATAAAATTATATTTGTTGCTATTTCATAACTGTAAATTTGCTACTGTTATGAATTGTGATTGAATAGCTGTTTTCTGATAGTCTTAAGTGACCCCTTCCGAAAGGTCATTTGACTCCCCTCCCACAAGGTCAAGACCCACAAGAACCACTGCTTTGACACATGGTGTCCTTGTTAGGCCTACTTTCTTAGCCACTTTGGGACCCCCACCCCCACCCAGCACTGTACACACAGCTTGGTGTCGTCTGTGGCTTGGCATTAAGAATCCTTTCCACATTCTGTATGTGTGACAGAGTTAGCCTAATGAGAAAGGTACCCCCAGCATTGTACCAATGCTTGGTCTTGAACTCACCAGTGGTTAAAGACATCTTTTATCAATGGATGAATAAATAATGTATTAATGATCAAATTCAGAGCAGCCACAATAATAAGTACTTCTGTTATAAACATGATCAACTTGATGTTGTCCCATTAAAGACATTAGGTAGCAGTATTTTAGGAAAGTAATTTAGAAGAGGGTAATGTTTCCAACACAATTATTCTGTTTTTCACCCCAGTACTGGAGGCACAATGCCCAGCCTTGGAAATGCTAGACAACACGTTTAACTACACCCTAGCCTTTGGTTTCTGACAGTTTAATGTAATTCAAGCTGATCTTGAACTCAGTATTGTACCTCTGGTCTGGACTCCCAGAACCCTGGTAACAACACCCAGATTAACTTAATTCCTTGTTTTCAAACAAAGCAGAACTGGTAAGGCCACTGCAGAAACCATAATCCCAGGATGAGTGCTGAGAAAGGCTGTAAAACTGGCTGACTCAAAAATCTTAGTTCCACAAATTCAAAACAACAATGGGTTTGTGAGTTAAAATGTGCACTGTATTTACAGCCAACTCAACATTTTCCCCTCAGGCTTCCCCTCTGTAAGTACCAAGAAACTCCAAGTGACATCAACAAAAGCCAGGTAGGCTTAATTCTGGGGCTACCTCTATCTTCAACCTGAACTTCATGGCCCAAGAGAGTCAAGAATATAGGAAACAGGTTACTTATGTACTGTACACAAGAATGCCATTTATCTCTGGTTTTGTGTAACTATCTAGTGGGGTTTTCCTACAGAAGCAAACAAAAGATAAAATATAATTCCTCTCTAAAGCCTGAGGGACTAGTAATAAAGCCAAAGTGAAACTCAAAACATAGCCTGGCAAATTACTTTGAACACTGTAATTACCCATGTATTAAAAGACTGTGCTACTTACTGACAAACAAGCAAACCTCATTAAACCTATTTGGTCACTGAACACTGAACCAAACTGCTAGGTCTGTAGGGCAATAAAGGCAACCCCAAATGGAAGGAGCTATCAGCTCAAAAACCCAGGTAGAATCCTAGTCCCCCTCAAAAACCCAAGTAGAATCCTACTCCCCCTGAAAAACATCTTGACCCTACTGTATAATCAAGGCAAGCAAAACCAACCTAGAGGAAGATGGTCACAAGCACTTGAGAATCGCTCATGTTAGACAGAAAATAAGTAACCAGAGTACCTACACAGGAATTATTTGGCTCATCTGCCTGTGAATCTAATTCAGGGAGTATGTATAACCTGCTAGGATGTGGCGTATATAGACTATAAGCTTACAAATGATGACCGAAATGTCAGATTTGACAAGCACAGAAGGGCTGAAAAGGATGATGGCTCCTCTGAAAGCATAGGAAGAGAGCACTACTACTGGCAATACTCCCCAGAACAAAAGTGCTCAGTTCGACAGCTATTACAGACTTGACAGGGTTAAATACAATACATAGTCACAAGCTCCCAAGACCAAAAGTCTGAGTCTGCTTGCTTCTTAGCATTTGGCTAATATCCAACGTGAGTCTAAACCCCTCAGCTTCACCAGGTATTCTGAAGGTGCCATTTAAGGCTTCTGTAGTCATTCAAGTATGGTCTTGAACTGAAAGGCAGTGTTGTTGCCCCTGAGGGTACGATGTTGAGTCTGCCATCTAGTGGGAACTTTGTGCCAATGGCTCATAGACAACAATACATTTCTGAAATAAGAGGCACAGTTAAAAGGACAGGAGTCTACTGAAGGCATCTGAAAGACTCTAACTAGCAGTGTTTTCAAAACAGAGACAAAGACTCATAACCAAATCTTCAGCAGAGCACAGGGAATCATATGAAAGAAGGGGAGTTAGTATGATGGGGAAAGGATAGGAGCTCCACAAGGACCAAATATATCTGGACACAGGGTCTTTTCTGAGACTGACATTCAACCAAGGACCATGTATGGATATAACCTAGAACCTCTGCTCAGATGTAGCCTGTGGTAGCTCAGTAACCAATTGGTTTCCCATAGTAAGGGGAACAAGGACTATTTCTAACAGGAACTCAATGGCTGGCTCTTTGACCTCCCTACCCCCCAAGGGAGGAGCAGTCCTGTTAGGCCACAGAGGAGGACTTTGCAGCCAGTCCTGAAGATACCTGATAAAACAGGATCAGATGAATGGGGGGGAAGTCCCCCCCTATCAGTGGACTTGGAAAGGGGCAGGGAGGAGATGAGGGAGGGAGGGTGGATTGGGAGGGAATAAGGGAGCGGGATACAGCTGGGATACAGACTTAATAATATGTAACTGATAAGAAAAAAATAAAATTAAAAAAAAAAGGTGACTAAGAGGCTCCGTGCTGACTACAAGTGCCTCAGTATGTTAACAGTGTATGAGCAAAGCACCAGAAAACCTAGCCAAAAGACTCTAAAGTGGGGATGGGATATGTGTCAGAATACGCAGCGTTTTATAAGACCCATATACAGATCCCTGAGATTCTTAGCAATCTACACTGATTTAAAAAACTGGAGATGGGAGCAAGTCCTGCATACTTCTAAAATCAGATACAACGTCGTCCCCTTTAAGAAGCACATTCTCAGCTGGGCCCAGTGGTGCACACCTGTAATCCCAGCACTCAGGGAGGAAGAGGCGGGCGGTTTTCTGTGAGTTTGAGGCCAGCCTGGTCTACAAAGTGAGTCCAGGACAGGCAAAGCTACACAGAGAAACCCTGTCTCAAAACCCTGTCTCAAAAATCCAAAACACAACAAAAAAAGTAGCACATTCTCCTTTCTGTAGCTCAATGATTTTCCACTTTTGAAAATATTTCTTCAAAGGAATAATGTAACTCCAGAGACTTAGACATGAGTCATCATCAGACTTTAATCATCAAATTTAAAATGTGTAGGCTATTTTCCTGGAGGCTCAAAGACAAAGACCCAGGGGCGGAGGTAAAAAGAGAGGTACGTGCAAGGACCACTCACTGTGCCAGAGGCTACCATTATCTCACTCCATTCTGCAGGCTGGCAGATCATGAGGGTGTGGTGGCATTCGCCTATGTAATCCCAGCAGATTTCTGCAGCCTGTCTTCACACAAGAGAACAAACGGAACTGCAGAGAAGGCTCAGTGGTTAAGAGCACCTGCGGCTCTACCAAAGGGCCAGAGTTCAGTTCTCGGGGCCCGCAGCAGGTGACTCACAATGACTTGTGGGGGGATCTGACTCACTCTTTTTAAACAAACAAAAAATCCACAGAGCAAACCAAGTAACTTGCTGAGCAGTACAAATTACATAAAACCCCTTCTGTTGCCACAGCAGGGTGAACCTACTTTCCAAGGTTCGGAAATGTTCAGAAATGTCACCGTGGGACCCTAACATAGAACCATAAGACTCACCTGTCCCAGACACGCTCGGGGAAGTAACTCAAACGCCCTATAACCGTATACCAAATTACCAAGTGGGTGGTATCCCACCAGAAGGACTTAAGTTACATCAGAGCCAGGAGCATGTCTATTTCTTATTTCAATACCCTGGGCATACAACATTTTATAAATGGGCGCCCTGCAAGCTCTCTTCTCATCAGTAAAAAGGGGGAAAAAAATCAGGCTACTTTGGGGGACTGTTGGGAGAATTAAATGCGATGTTAAGTTAATACTGTGTTCAAGACGCAGTCAGCCTCCAGAAAACATTCCACCTTGCCAACCCAGGAGGAACCAGGAGCAAAGATGCCCTGGATCAGTTATGGAAAACAGGCCCAGCAGGGACCAGAGACCCAGACAAGAGCCAGAGAAACGGGGCTGTCACCAAGGAAAACACAGAGAAAGACAGTCAGGGTAACGTAGGAAAAGAGTAGCATTCAGGCTGCAATCGTGGCCCAGGGACAGATCATGTCGACAGGAGGGAGGAGAGAGGGCAGGCCCAGCGCTGGGGCAAGAAGGAAGAGGTGGTGAGCCCGGGGCGAGGGGAGGGAGAGGAGTTAGGGCTCGGCGTGACACGGGGACTGGAGGATAGTTCAGGCCTGACGTGACGTGGGGAAGGGAGAGGCGACGGGGCCGGCGCGCGGGCAGGTGGGGTGACGGCCCCGGACACCGCGTGTCGGGGAGAAGGGAGCGCAGGACAGGCCGCAGGCCCGGGGCGAGGAGGGGCGGAGGGCCGCAAAGCGAAGCGCGACCGCCGGCCACTCGCGTCCTTACCCGCCGGCAGCGCTTCTTCCGGCGATCCGAGTGGACCTTGGACCGACCCAGACACCTAGCCAGGGAAATCGGGACTCTCAAGGCAGAGTTCTCGCGATAGGATTGCCTTCCTGCCACGCCTCTCGGTAGTGTTCTGACAGTTTCGCGAGATTTCCTTCCGCGACTGCGCAAAAATGTCTATAGGGCCTCAGCGTGGAGGCGCGCACAAACTTTTGCTGTCCTTCATCTGGGTCCTTTCCATGCCTCTCAGTGAGTCAATTAAGTATTCTGAAGATGTGCTAGGCTGAATGACGAACTATGCCAGGTAGGCCTCTCGGACAAAATGTTCTCACAGGTAGATTTTATTTAACTGTAACGTTCATATGCAAGAATACAGGTCAGAAGACACAAAAGGCCTTATATCGCATGACTCCGTTATTACACAAATCAAGGCAAGCCCTTTAAAAAGAAACATTTTGAATTGATACAAACTAGTTGTACATATCTGTGAGATACACTGTTAACTTTCAATGCATGGAAACAATGTGGGTGAGGGCTGGGTGTGGGTAACTGCTTTATTTATTATTTCTTTGTATTAATAATATAGAAAATCCTCAACTAATTATCTTTGAAATAGTTAATCTGGGTGTGGTAGCACCCGGCTGCAATCCTAGCACGTCGGAGGAGGGAAGGAGCAGGATGGGTGTTCAAGGCCAGCCTCCACTACTGAGACTTTGAGAAAAGTGGGAGACAGAGATATCAGATGATTATAATCAGTATAGTTGTCCTGCTCTATCTTCGAATATAAACTATTTCTCCTACCCAACTCTACCCTGGTTGAGAGGGCAGTCAAATTCTCAAGTACAGAAAAGAAAATGATGCATAGCAGGCTGGAGAGAGGGCTGAGTGGAGAGTTAGTGTCATTTAATAAGTTTCCTTATAGGGGCCCCAGAGAGGTGCTCAGGGGTTAAAAGCACCTTCTGCTCTTGCAGGTTCCCCACACCTGGCTCACAACCATCCATAACTCCTGTCCCAAAGCCTTCTGACCACCGAGGGCACCACTCATGCACATTTATATACATAGGCAAAACAGTCATGCAAATGAGCAAATGAACTATTTTTTCCTTTGGGGCTTGTGGTGGTTTGAATATAAAGATTAGGAGGTCAGTGTCCTTGTTGGAGTAGGTATGGCTTTGTTGGAGGGAGTATGTCACTAGGGGTGGGCTTTGAGGCCTCAGAAGCCCAAGCCAGGCCCAGTGGCCTAGTCTTTCTTCCTACTGCCTGTGGATCTGCTTGTAGAACTCAGCTACTTCTGCCTGCATGCCACCGTGCTTCCTGCCATAATATTGGACTCAAAGAATCGCTGTGTTCATGGTGTCCCTTCACAGCAATAGAACAGTGACTAAGAAGAGGCTGATGGAAAGCTCTGAAGCTGGAGAGAGGTGACAGGCGCAGAACAGCCTGATATTTTTATCTCCACTGAGTGAACACTTAAAAATGGTGGGTGATACGTTATAACTTAGGGAAAACATGCTACATTTAATATATATATATATATATATATATATATATATATATATAGTAAGTAACTGTCCAAATTGATAGCACCGTTTCTAGTCCGTCTACTTTAGGTGGTCTGCCTAACACAGGTAACTGAGCCTAGAGCTAGCCCCTGCCACCCACACAAGTCTGGCCTCTGAGTTCCCTGTAGGCCTGTATGAGGTCTGGAGCACACCTTCTCGCGCTGTCTCTAACCTCTTCTGACCTCATGCAAGCACAGGGAGATACGGGGACATGATGGAGAGGATGTACCTAAAGAGCTAGAAGGAAGGATAAATGTGAGTGCCCGGGGCAGAGAAGTTCAGTGTCATTGTGAACACACATGCTCTTTTCCATTGTAAACCAGAAACAACACAGGCAAATGTTTGTTTGCTTTATAACATCCATTAAATTAATACAAACATAATTGTCAAGACAAGGTTTCTCTGTGTAGCCCTGGCTGTTCTGGAACTCCCGTGGCAGACCTGGCTGGCCTTGAGATCTACCTGCCTCTGCCTTCCAAGCGTTAGGATTATAGGCTACCTCTACCCAACCTATAACTGGTAAATTTAAATCATACAAATATTCAAATGTTGCTCAACCTTGGGGCCCACTGGAAGCCCATTTATATTATCCAGCCTTCGACAGGACAGGCCTTTACTGGGTTATCCCGTTCCACCACATTATAGGTGCAGCTCTCTTTGTGGAATTCTTCACGACACTTCTGTTTGTCATAGGACACCGGTATACGAATTCTGTCAATGAGACAAGACAAAGCTGTTAGAATGAGGGAAGAAACGTTGATTCGCCCAGCCCTGCTGATCAGACATGCTCTGTCCAAGAAGTAGACTACATACTTCCACTTGTCTGGGGCCTCCCTTCCCCAGCGTAAGGGTGTCACTTGGCTGGAAGGCCCGAAGCACAGACTGCCGGCCGGCATCTATACCTGCCTACTGTGGAGTCACAGAGACCATCCCTAACCTGAGTTCCTCATTCTACCCTGCATGCACTGAAGGATGCTGGGAAGTTCTGACAGGCTCAGGGACCAACTGGGTTAATCTGGGACAGGGTACTCACCTTGTCCTTCCCACCCTCCCTGTTCAGGAGTGATCAGTAATACTGGTGCTAGACTGTGGGAAGAGAAGGTTATCCCAGCCCTGTGTGGTGTCTGGTTAGAAGAGCAGCTTAGCTAACCAACAGGAGCCGAGGGCCATCTCAGGCCAGGGTCATGGATCTAATGGAAACAGTCCTTTCTGGGAAAACCCACCTGCACATGTAAGGGGCACACACAACCTTAGGAGTCACTGCCTTAAAAGCACATCTACAGGCTTGAACTGTAAACTGCCCTGCCAGCATGATGGCATGGAGCTCTATTTGCAGCACTTGGGGGTTAGAGGCAGGAAGATCGGAAGTTTGAGACCAGCCTGAGCTACATAGTAACTCTGAGGCCAGGCCAGGCTGCAGGAGACCATGTCCCAGAAAACAAAGAGAAGGGCTAGAGAAATGTGGCTGGTGGTTAAAAGCAACCTCCACTCTCTGAGAGGATGGACTTTAGCCCTCAGCACCCATGTCCACTGACTCACAAGTGTCTACAACTCCAGCTCTAGGGAGCCAATATCTTCTTTTGGCTTTCATGGGTAATTGCATGTGTGTGCATATACATCCACATAGACATACATATACGTATAAATAAATAATAAATATTTTTTAAACCAAATAAATAAACAAACCACTCTGTCCAGAGTATATAAAAGCAGCCAACCCATTTCAGTGCTCTCTGTAACAATGTCGCCTTATTAAAGAAAACCCGGAATTTTATCCTAGAGAAAAAGACATTTCAGTCCTCTTCCCAAGTTATTTGAAACCATTCATTGATCTCAATTTTCTGGTTCCTAGGACATCTGAATTTGCAGCCCTCCAGAGGTGATGGTAGGAAGGTCTCTCATAGCTGACTAGAACACTGAGCACTCAACCCAAGCCCACATGGCCCAAGCCCATGGGAACATTGTCCTGTGAGTGAAAGCCACCAATGACATCATGCCTTCGGCTCTAAGATTCTAGTTTGATTCCTCTGAAGACTAACAGCTGGTTACTTGTAGTATATAATATTTTTGAAGACATTTGATGATATAGATGGTATTAATGTAAAAATATTAATTAAGTAAAAAAATAGAGCACCAAATTGTAATATAACCAGTAACGGTGGTATACACCTTTAATCCCAACACTTGAGAGGAGGAAGCGGGAGGTTTGCAAGATCAAGAGCAGCCTGAGTATAGTGTATAGAGTGTGTTGCATCTCAAAAAAAAATAAGTCTAATATAATTTGCAAATTAAGTTTTGAAATTTAGTTGTAAAAGAAAAATGTAGAAAAAGAAATAGAAAGCTAGGCAGGGTGGCTCACACCCTCTAATCCCAGTACTGGGAGGCAGAGACAGGCGGATCTCTGTGAGTTCAAGGCCAGCCTGGTCTACAAAGTGAGTCCAAGACAGCCAAGACTATACTGAGAAACCCTGACTTGAAAAACCAAAAAAGAAAAAGAGGAGGAGGAGAGGAAGGAGGAGGAAAAAGAGGAGAAGGAGGAGAAGAAATAGTAGTAGTAGTCGTGGTGGTTTGGAATAACATTGAGAAATGAGCACTTTCCCCCCGGTGGAACAGTGCCAATGGGTTTGAGGTTCACCAAGTGCCAGGCACTGCCAGATTCAAGAGGACAGACCAAGCATAGAGAATATCGTAAATCTTATTGGGTATATGCATTTATGTACAGAATCTCATTTAGTTCTTGTAGCAACGTGGAACTGAGCCACAAAGAGACTCAAAGCTTTACTGCGGAACACACAGCTAATAAGAGGGAATGAGAGTCACACTGGAGCTGCTCTGGCTCCAGCATCAGGGTCCTCCCACCTCCACCAGCATCAACCTCACTCTTCTCCCCTGGCTCCATTGGCAACCACAGGTCCTTGGTACAGTTCAGATACACAGGCAAGTTTGGGAAATGCTACTTTACACAATGCCTCTGTGGAGTTGGCGTATAGCTCAGTGGTGCAGTGGTGGCTTACCATGTGTGAGACCCTGGGTTTAACCCTAGCACTGCTAAAACAAATATTCCTGTCCGTGCATGACTCAGGTGGCTGAAGGGGACAAACAGGAATGTGTTCCGATGCACTTGGGAGGCTGGGAGCAGAGAGGTTGGTGTGGCCAGAGCGGCAGGTTCTCTGTGGTTCATTTGCTCAAAGATTACACCGTTAGCACAACAACCCAGCAGAGACAACCTGCACAACCCCTGCTCTGCCCTGGGCTCGACCCCACGGAGGAGCGCCACAGGGTTAGCACACAGGAACCACATGTGTCTTCCCTCAGCCTCTCAGCCCACACCTGCTCTTGCTAACACATAAGGGCAGGCCTACAGTGACCACCAGACCAGTTTCTAGAGTAGAACACTGGGTGAACTTGCTTGTTATAGGAACCTGTGTGGATATGAGGTTTAAGAATAAAGATGAAAAAATATTTAAAACTTAAAAAAAAAAAAAAAGAATAAAGATGATAGCCAAGTGTAATCCTTGCACTTGGGGGAGGCAGAGACAGGCTGACCTCTGTAAGTTCAAGGCCAGCCTGGTCTAACAGTGAATCCAGGACAGTCCAGGCTACACAGAGAGAAACCCTGTCTCAAAAAACGAAATAAATAAATAAATAAATAAATAAATAAATAAATAAATAAATAGACTAAAATTATACTGAGCTGAGAAACCCTGACTCAAAAAACCAAATAAATAAATAGACTGAAATTAAACTGAGCTCTGAGGTAGAAGCGAACAGCTGCCCATTAGTGAGGGGGTGAGTGTAAGATCCTATATGCATACCCGAGTATGCATAAACTCGGAGCATCACGAGCCCGGAAGGAAAGGAAACACTAACACACATGACAGCGTGTGTGAACTTTGGGAAACTGCCCTCTGTGAAGGAAAGTGACCTTCAGAGGACAAATACTGTACGACTGGTTCTACTTGCACAAGGTTTGACAGCAGTCACCTTCCTAAGAAACAGCAGGTGAACGCTGTCTCGGGCCCAAGAGACACTGAGGGGTGAGGGATGGATGATTACAAAGCTTTAGGTTTGGGTTTGTCTTCCTTCCTTCCTGCCTTCCTTCCTGCCTTCCTTCCTTCCTTCCTTCCTTCCTTGCGTGTGTGTGAGAGAGAGAAAGAGAGAGAATGTAGCCCTGACTAGGTAGGCCACATGCTTTTAGCTCTTCCTCTCTTTTTTTTTAAGATGGAGGTCTCACTATGTTGCCAAATCTGACTTAAAATTCCTGAGCTCAAAGCTGAGTGTGCACCACTTTTGTCCTCAAACTTGGGAGGCAGAAGCAAGCATATCTCTGAGTTCAAGGCCACCCAGATCTGCACAGCATGTTCCAGGCCAGCTAGTGCGACAGATGAGATGCTGTCAAAACAAAATATCAAATTCCTGTCTAGTGACACTCCTGTCTTAGCATTCTAGGTAACTAGGGCTACAATTATGGACCTACTCAAGATGAAAATTCACTCAAGATGGTAAAGATTATACAACACTGTAAATACAGTGAATGCAATTTACATGCCTAAAGTGACAAATTCTATCTTATGTATATTTTACAATGAGAAACAGGACTGAAAACTAACCCTACCCCTCACCAAGATCTAAAATAGAACTCACTGGAGACCCTGGAGCAGGTGATGTCTCAGCGCTGGCACAGTCACTATAGTAAGAGCATCCTCTTTGGAGATGTTGGTAATGGACAGGGCTGAGCATGTGGGGCCAGAGGGCATTTGGGAAACCTCTGAGCCTATGTTCAATTTTCCTGTGAATCTAAAATTGCTCTTTGGGTTTGAGATACAACTCAGTGGTAGAGTGCTTGCTTAGCAACTGTGAAGTCCTACATTCAATCTTGAGCACACACGTGCAACATACACACACTAAAGAAAAAGAAAAAGTGAAATGGGCAACGGTGCTCTAAAAGCAAACAAACAGCAATAAAAAGGGACCCCTGAGCTAGCTGAGCAGGTACAAGGGTTTAACATACAAACTGCTGGAACAAACAAAGGTGGAAGAGAGAATGACTACTGAAATTGCCCTCTGACCTCCACACACACTCATCATAAATATGCACTCCCTTCCCCACAACACACTAAAATTTAAAAATACACAGGGCTGTAACCCAGTTGGTAGAGTGCTTGCCTAGCATGCATGAAGTTCTGAGTTCAAGCCCCAGCACAGCATAAAACCAAGTATGGTGATCCATGCCTGAAACCCCAATGTTTGGGAGATGGAAGATCAGGAGTTTAAGGTCCCATCAATTACAAAATAATTTTGAGGTTAGCCAGGGCTGGTCAAGACCCTTTCTCAAAAAAACAACAAAACCATTGGCACAGTGGTGCTGCCTATTACTCCAGTGTGGAGGTCCAGCAGTGCCCTGCCCCAAGTTACTCCATCTTATGCAACACCGTGGTTTTCAGGCCAGGCCTTACTACAGAAGAACCATTTTATAAGGGGCATGTCCTTCCGTTTGTGTTCAGAGCGGATGCCTTTTTACTTGCCAAGCCTGCAAACAGCACCATCCACCTAGCACCACCCTCAAGACCCGCACTGCTGAGCAACTTAAAAATGAAAAGGATTCTACCCCAGGGGCTCACGCAAGTGTGGAAAGAGAGAGCTGACTCCAGAGAGCTGTTCTCCAGCTCCGCATTCGCCACTCTTTCCTTATCTCTCACACACATGCGCATGCATACACTACTCGTGTTTTAAGGGGAAGGACCGAAAGGGAACTCCTGACTGTCCCAGGGTGTCAGTCCCTGGTGCTGAAGCAGCTGACCACCCCTTCACAGGCTGGTCCGTCCAGACCAGTTCTGTATTCAGCCTGTAAGGCTTCAGTCGTCCAACACCTCAACTGGGCAGCTCAGCTTGACCCTGAGCTTCCGCTGAGATGCGTCTCCAACAGCTTCTTTTTGCATCTCTACCATATTCCTGCCTGCCTCCAGCTCTGTTTCAACACGTCCGATTCTGCTGCACTGTCAGTCTTTTATAGCCGTTTATTGTAATCTACATAGAATATAGGTTTACTATGTGATGTGTAGAATATGATGTGAGAGTTAATGGTAGTAATTAAAGTTGGAATTAAAAACCCTGTGCCAGTGGTTAGCTATCATGTGACTGCTTGGCAAATTGTAGCCCCCAAACCAAACCAGACACACACGTAAATAAATGTAAGTTTTTGTTAAAAATAAATCAATGTAGCTTATAAATTTGCTATTATTCAGTAAAATTGTATGGATGAGATACAAACCTGTCTGTCTATGCTTCTCACGCAGTTCTCACAAAAAGAGACTGCTCATCCAGCTCACAAGACTGAGGCAGCAGGAGCAGCCTTGGAATGTGAAGGCAAGGCCGCCTAAGGAGACTTTGTCTCAAAACCAAACATAAACCTAACCAAAGCAAGCAGAAGCCCTGAAGAGTGGCTGTCCCAGTGGTTGAGACTTACTGACTGCAGCAGTGAACTGATTTTTCTTCACAGAAACACTCGTTACAGTTCTTCACCCAGGAAGAGTCCACGGGGTGTTTTTCACCATCAGCGTCCACACACTCTAAAACGATGCAAATCCCCGAGTCACACAGTGGGAACCAAGTCTGTCACTTACAGCTGCTGGCCTATGGCGGCAGCGGCCATAAATGTGTCAGAAGCAACGATTTCGCGTTCAAAGTGGCTAAAGTCCAGCGCACCACAGTCCTGTAGTCCATGCCTCTGATAATATTTTTGTTTGTTTGGCTGGTTTTGGCTTTGGTTTTCTTTAGACAAAACATTCCTATGTAGCCCTAGTTAGGTTGATCTCTGACTCATAGATTCAACTGCTTCTGCTGGGATTAAGGGCCTGAGCTACCATGGCAGCATGCCTAAACAAGCTGAAACCCTTCTGGATTTCATGTCAGAACAGACACTGGGGAATAATAAGACCTTCCTTTTTATCCTAGTAGCTATCAGGAGCTGCTGGCAGCAGGGGCTCAGCTTGTTTCCTCTGGCTGTCCTAAATAAGCCCCTCACTTCTCTATTGGCGTTGCTCTGTGTCAGTGATTCTCAATGCTGGGTGCACACGTGAAGCATTGTGGGTACTTAAAAATCACCCAGGCTGGGGTGTAGTTCAGTGGCAGAACATGTATTTGGAATGTATAAAGCCCTGGGTTCAATCCCGAAGCAGCAAAACAAATAAACAAACCCTGTGTGCCTGACCTTCGAAGAAGACAGTGAAATCAGTCTGTGGAGCCCCGACTGCCTTGTTTACCTTGGATGTTTGTTTGTTTGTTTGTTTGTTTGTTTGTTTGTTTTTAGGGGGCAGGGGGTCATGCAGCAGGTATTCCAGATGGGTATTGAACTTCCTAGGCGCTTTTTATAAAAATTCTTTTTTTTTTTTTTTAATGTATGTGAATGTTTCTCTTGCATGTATTCAAGGCTAGTGTATCTTCTCTACAGAGACCAGAAGAGGGTGCCAGATGCCCAGGAACTGGAATTCCCAACAGTTGTAAAGCTACCATGTGCATGCTGGGAATGGAACTTGGGTCTTCTATAAGAGCAGCCAGTGCTTTTCACTACTAAGAATCTCTCCAGGCCCCACATTAGACTCTTAACCCTCCTGTCTCTGCCTCTCCAGCGCAGGGATTACAAGGATGTGCCGCCACGTTTGCTTTCTGCAGTGCTGGGATTAAACACATTACCTCCTACTTTCTAGGCACGCACCCTACCAAGAGAGCTGCATCCCAGCCCTCTGAGTTACTTTTTTGAAATGCTCATCCAAGGTGAGAATTGCTGCCTTAGAGTCACGTGATCCAAGTGTGCTCGAAGGACAACAGCATGAACGACCTTCTGGAGCTGTTGAATACCAGACTTTCATACCTGCTTTCAGAATTGGTGAATTAGACTGTCCTGGGCTAAGGCATGTGGCTTAGGGGTGTCATGCTTAGTTTAAGTTGTCAGCTTGTACAACCTGACGCCACTGGAGGAGCTCCATCTAGTTCGTGCTTGAGTTTCCCCTGACTTCTCTCAACAATGGACTGTGGCCTACAAGTGAAAAGCAAATAAATCCGTTCCTTCCCTAAATCTATTTTATTTTCGTGTTTCATCACAGCAACAGAAGGAAACTAGTACAGTATTACAGTGCTTGTTTGGTATGTCTGAGCGTCTCCAGCACCACTCCCACCAAACACACACACATGCACACACATACACACGAATTACAGGGATGATTATGTCCATTAAATTTTGAATGCTGGGAGTGGAGAGATGGCTCAGCAGTTAAGAGCACTGGCTGCTCTTCCAGAGGTCCTGAGTGCAATTCCCAGCCCCACATGGTGGCTCCCAGCCGCCTAGAATGGGAACTGATGCCCTCTTCTGGCACACAGGCATACATGCAAACAGAGCATTCATACATGGAATACGTAAATAAATCTTTTTTAAAATTTTTAAATGCTGCTTCTTAACTCTGACCGTATGTGAAAGTGAGAGAGCATTTAATGTTCTAATGCAACCCCCAGAGAGTTTTATTCAGCTGTTCTTAAATGGGGCCTGGCAATTTTTGAAGCTCTCTAGGCAATCTCATCTAGTTGGAAAACAACCTTCTTAACTGCTTCTGGACCTGCCCGAGTCCTTCCCGTGTATACTCCAAGACTTCCCCATCTGCCATATATGCTAGGTCCTATGTACAGGTATCTACCAAGCTGGAATGGCACCAAAAGTGCTGGGAAATGCAGGACTTACCACTAGGCGGTCCCTGACGGTGCTCAAAAAAGCAGCCTGCATTGCATGCCGTCACCAAGGTGGCAAAGAGTAGAAGGCTGCCCAGCCGAGCTTTCTGCAATGCAGGGAGTGGAGAATGAGTGATTCTTGAAGGGCATTCTTGACTGACTGGCCTGTGAGAGTGCAGCTGAGTTCTGGCAGGAAGAGATGTGAAACAACTGCAGGTACCCCATCTCAGCAGTCAGGCGCTAAGACATAAATTAGTCGCGTAAAAAGAAAAACCCTAGGAAGGTTTGTCATGAGGCAAAATAAAAATAAAAAAATAAAAAAAAAACACAATAGCGTGAAGCCGGTGCCCCAGAGAGAGTTCCAGGACAGCCAGGGCTACACAGAGAAACCCTGTCTCAAGAACACAAACAAACAAACAAAAAACACTAACACGAACCCAGAGGCAAGCAAAATACAGCAGGAGGCCTGCTGGAGACGGGTTTGCAGGAGATATGGTTAGCATCGGAGTGAAACCAAGACCCTGTGACCAGGAACTTGAGGTGTAGCCACTGTGATACAGAACTTCCAGGACCAGCCACCCCTCTGGTCTGCAGAGGGTTTGGAATCCACAGTCCCAAAGCAGGAAATTGTGCATGTCATCTCTTTTGAGAGGAGTTGAATAAATGAACAGAGTTTAGCATGGTATTCTTAGTGTCCTTTTAAAAAAGAAGATAAGGTGAGGATTGATGATAGCAAATGGCTAGAGGTTGGGAAAATAGCTCAGTTGGTAGAGTACAGGCCTAGCAAACACGAAGCCATTAATTCAATGCCTAGCTACACAGAAACCCAACATCATTGTGGCACTGGGAAACTAAAACATAGCCACATTGTTATACATCGTCATTAAGCCTCTGTACCTTGTAAGTTTCTGTTTCCTGAGCTTAATGGTATCCTGCAAACCATTTCAGCCTAAGTGAACTTGTGACCCCATGCTGTAAGGCCCCCCTCGCTAAACTCCTGAACTTGCAATATATGATCGCCCTTTTGTCTTAGGAAAAGTGTGTCTTCTCAGATAACCTGATGCCTCCCCTTCCACATGATGTAATCTTGCACTTATCTACCCCACAGGCAACCTTGAGCCTTGAGTCCCCCACTCTCCTGTCCAGGTGCTAACAGCCAATTATCTCTACAGCTATTTCCTATCAACCTTCCCCAGGAGAGGGACCTCAAAAGCCAGTGAGGGGCTGCTCTCCAAAATCCAGACTTTGGGAGAGGCAGCCAGCTGGCCAGTTTTAGATTTACAGCTTACTTTAATCAGACAGTCGTGGAGTTGGTCTTCCCCTGCCTCAGGCCCTAACAGCACATGCTTCTAACCCGAAAACCCCAGAGATGGAAGCAAGAACATCAGTAGTTCAAGATCATCCTGGCAACGTAGCCTGGGCTACATGGTCCTGTCTCAGAAAGGCACTAACATTCATCAGGAAGAGGTGGAGCCTGAAGTGGTTCCTTTCTGATGGAAGAATAAAAGACAAAACAGGAAACTGAGGCGGTGCTGATGACAAGATGCATATGTGTTACTCAGATCAGCATTGTCTTTGAGCTGCGTGGAGATCTGTGGAGAGGGACTTTTAAGCAGATGGTAATGCATGCTGCTGTAAGTAGCCAGCTACAGAGGAGGAAGCTTGCTACTGCCACAGCCCCTGTGCCTCTCAGCACCCTAAATGTCTGCCTACCCAATGCAGCTTGGCATGCTCGTGTCCTGACCTCACGTGTCCTTAGACACAGCTTCTAACCTGGCCCCATTTCAAGGATATCAGCACAGCAGCCAGCAGAGCCCACTGGGCTGGAGATGCCGGTGGGGGTGGCTGGCTGTGGGGCTGGGTGTAGGAAGGTTGTACTCGGAGCCTCATCACCGGCTGCAGCAGGGCCTTTCTGAGCTGCGACTCCTCTGCACTGCCCGGCCTTGTTCTGGGAGGCCCAGGAGCTCTTGTGCCGGGCGCTGGTCCTCCTTGCCCCGTTTGACATGAAAAGGTCATCTCCACCTCCCATATAGTTTCTCCTTTGTCCCCTCTGCCCTAGTTCTTCCTCTTTCTATACTTCTCAGGGGTTGCTTCAGGTTTGATGGGGAAGCTATATTCTGTATTAAGATAATTTAAATGTTTTCTTAAAGGACTCACAGTGTAAATTTTACAATAAGATCATAAAGTAATTATGTACAAATTGAGTCATTTTAAGGATAAAGACATTTGGATGTTTAAATACATAAATAAAGCTGAGAAGATATCAAATTTGAAAAATAACATGAACTGATGTCAGTGTAACAATGAAAAAGTAAGGTCATGGTAAAAAGTAGAAAAGGCAATAACAACATGCACATGAAGACAGGAAAAGGATCAGTAAACACCTGGAAATTCAACTTAACCAAAAGCAAAAGAAATGTGAATGTAGATAGAAGGAAGATGAGAACCACCGTGTCATTTAGAATGACACAGAGGGAAACAGGCCCATAGCACAAAGGGCAATTTGGAACAATTTGAAAGTGTAACTTAAGACCACTCACACTTTGAAATTCACATTTTTCACTTCTAACATGATCTTAAGAACAGCACAGAGGTGAAGACAGACTCCTGACAAGGCAGCCCAGCTCACTGAAGATGGGAAACCATGCAACACCCATGAATATAGCTGACTGAGAACACAGTGACTCACAATATGACCCAAACAGAACAGGAACCCATGAACTGAGAGAGAGAAGGGAGAGGCAGGAGCGTCGACACTGCGACCCGAAAGTCTGCAGGCTGCACTACAGCCCCGGTGCTGTGATGCCTGTGACAGAAAGAGATGCCCTTTGTCACTGTGGTTGTGACCCCTTTCTTCACTAGGCCCTTCCTCTTGCCTTCTACCGTGAAAACTCTAAAGAAATACATGCGTTTTTTCCAAAAGAAGGGAGTGAACAATGGAAAGAAAAGAAAAAGAGCCTTGTATGGCGGCTGGCTTATTTCATTCCAGCACTGGAAGACAGTGACAGAAGGATCTCTTGAGTTTGAAGCCTGTCTGGTCTACATAGTGACGACAGGACTACATAAAGAGGTGACCCCCCGCCCCACAAAAAAAAAGCAGGAGAGAGGGAAAACCTACATAAAATTTTCAATATATTTCATACACACTGATATTTAATAAGCATTTGTTCTTTGTGTTTTAGTCTTTTCTTCCATGATCTTTAGCTCAAAAGCTCTGTATTTATTTGACTCCCAAACCACCTTGATGACAGAATTTCTGCTCCCTTAGATGGAAAGAAAACTATTTCATGCTAATCACAGAACTCTAGACTTGTGTTTTACTGAGTCATGGAACAAGACTGAGACACTATGGTATGGAGCCCAAATATGATAACAGGGTGTTGCAGGATATTTGATGACACCGTGACCCCCAAGATTGTGTTATTTACTGGAAATACCTGTTTCTAGTTGTGGTGTGGCTCAGCCCTAGCACATACCTTTAATCCAAGAGCTTTCTGCTTGAGCATTGTAATGGGATTAAATAAAGTTAACCCTAGGTCAAGAGCAAGCAACTGTTTGACAGGAAGTGAACATAGGAAAAAAAACATAGTGAGTAGGAGGAATAGATAGTGAGTAAGGATGGATAGAGGGACACATAGGAAGTAGGAGGATACATTCAATTTGAGGTGGCATGGGGAAGGAGAGCTTCACCTTTTGGAATATCAGCTGAGGAGGAAGGTCAGCTGGTACTTTCTCTGCCTCTCTGAGCTAGTATGTTTCACCCCAGCATCTGGCTCCCGAGTCTTTATAGGTAAAATCGAATATTTGAGATTTTGTTAAAAATAACAACAGGGTAAAGCAAATGATGCATTTTTGAATCATCCCTTCCTCCCTCCCTCGGTGCTTCCCTCCCTCCTTCTGTCACTCCGTCTCTCTCCCTCTACCCTCTCTCTTCTCCCCATTCCCCACTTCCAGTCCTATCCCTTACCCCGTTCACCCTTCCTTTCCCTCCCTTTTCATCCCTTCCTCTTTAGCCTCCTTCTCCTTGCCTTTGTAAAAAAAAAAAAAAAAAAAAAAAAAAAAAAAAATGTGAGACTTTCTCTCTTAGAAAGTCTCACATTCCCTGACCCCAGACAGGACTGATGTGTCTCCTGCTCTCCCGCGGGAGCTCCACAGGTAAAGTGATCCACACTGGCTGCTCACTGCAGCTTTCATGAGCTCAGGGATACCCTGATGAAATGTGTGAAGATTCTGCTTCAGTGTGTCTTCAGGTTGTGATCAAAGTTCCCAGGTGATGCTGAGACCCTCGTCTGAGGACCAGGCCTGAGGAGGAGGCTCCAAAGTCTCCTCTCTTCCCCGCATTCTACTCTGCCCTGCCTCCCTTGCTGCGGACACTACCATGTGCCTGATACATGCAGGCCCAGGAGAGTAAAGGAAACTAGCTTTGCCGGGGCTTTCCAGCTAGTGTGGCTTCCTGACCAGGTTGGGTGAAGCAGAGTGGCACTGACTCCTGAACTGCGTCTGCTTTGTTACACAGCTGTCCCTGGAAAGGAGGGTCTGCTCTCCATAACCGAGGGTCGGGGTCTTCAGAATCTTAGCCAGGGAAGGGCTACTGCAGCTGCCTGAGTTCAATCCCAGGCCTCACGGAAGGGGAGTGGGAGGACGGGTCTGAGGAAGATAGGGAGCACACCGCCTACCAGTGCTCTACCTCTCCTAGCCCTGTTTGAGGAGGGTTTCACAGAGTACATTTGTCCTGAGCTGAGGCCAGGGTCCCTTCCTGAGGCCCTCTCCATCCTCACATGGTCCTCCTCACTAGCTCCTGCTTCCCTCCTCGTGTCCTCCTGTGGGAAGCCCCATTCCTTCCCTGATTCTGGCTTGTAGAAAATATACTTTAAGAAGAGATCAGTCTTCAACTAAAGACAGAAAGGAGCCCTATGTTTGAAATTAGTCACGTACCATTGTGGCAAGCAGGACTCCTTACAGGCAGGTCTCTCCAGCAAAGTGTCAGCAAGTGCTAGCTTCCTATTTATACAGGTGAGAATGACCGAACCTGCATATTCTTGGGATGATTCCCAGAACATATTGGTTATTTACTAAGGGCTGAACAGGAAGCTATGATTTCTCCTGATTTATGAATCTCTCAGATAACAAGCTTCTACCTTACTGATGGATGTGTTTACCATTTTCTTCACCCTTGACAAGCTGCTGCACTTGCTGTGAGAGAGCAGAGAGAGAAAGACCTTTCCCTGGAGCCTTTATCCTGCACTGGCAGACTGCTACCCCCCCCCAACCCATGTGCTTTCCTGATCCATGGACAAAGAAATGGCCCTCACATCCACCATGTGCCGTGTGGGAAGGCATAAGCTTTGTCCAATAGCCTGGCTGCCCAAGGGGCACAGGCCCAGGAGGTACTGGCCTTCGGGTCCAGAACGGGAAAGCACAAGCACACGAAGCCATCTTACATGGTAGGGATGAGCTGCACCCAGCTAGGTGTGTTTTGACCAGCCACAGGCTCCCATCTCTCTGACTTACTCACATTCTCCTGAACGCTCAGTCTTTGCTCTGCCTCCTCAAGCAAGCCTTCCTTCTCTGTTCAGCAGTGATCCCCTGTCTGGGAAACAGCATGGAGTGACCCTGAACACGTGAACTCCTCGGGGTGCCTCATAATGCAGCAGTCCCGCTCTGAGGACCCGCCTCACTCCTGAAGGCTTACTGCAGCACTGCCCACTGTTGCCATGGGATGGAGTGCCCCTGTGGACACAGCTAATGAATACGGAAGGAGACATGCAGCCAGAAAAGGGCAAGCTTTGGGGATAGGATGTAGTTCAGCTTGCAGAGTGTTTGTCTAGCGTGTGTGTCCTGGGTTTGATCTCCAGCACGGCATAAAACCAGACCCAGTGCAGGCTGAGAAGACACTCTGTCAGTCAAGTGCTCGGCTGCAACCACGAGGACCTAACATCAAAAAGCTGCTCACAATGGGCAGGACTGTAATCCCAGAGCGGTGAGAAGCAGGTGGATCCCAGGGCTTATGGGCCGGCAAGCCTAGTCAGGTCTTGGCGAGCCCCAGACTAACGACAGGCTCTGTCTCCAAAAGCAGTGTGGATGGCATCTGAGGAACAAGTGAGATTGCTATCTGCCCTATTTCATATCGCAGTTTCTTTTTCTTCCCCAAATTGAAATGTTCCCTTAAGGGAAAAGATGGTGATAGGCTCATGAGACTCAGGACATATTTGAACTTGGCCTACACAGGAGGCTGAAACTGCGGCAAGACGCAGCAGGGCCCTCCGGGAGGCTCTAGAACCAGCAGACAGACAGCTGCTGGTGGAGACGCTGACCTGTGACCTGCCACAAGTCATGCAGAGTCCCAGGCTGCCGCGGGAGTTGCACCTCCCGCTTGGCCAGGCTTTCCTGGTAATGCACCTGCCTCCCAGCCACCCCTGCTTCTCTATGCACCCCCCTCACCAGTTCGCAAAAACTAGCCCACGAAACTCTTGGCTTCACCGTGGTTGCCACTGGGGATAGTGTTAATTTGACTCCAATGTGGGGTGGATAGATGTGTGTTCATGTCATCTTGGGAACAGTGACATACAACACCTCCACATGTATGCATATGCCCCCACGCCCAGTAGACGCCTGCACTTTCTCTCTCTCTCTCTCGCACACGCACACACACTCACCCCACACACAATGGCCACGGTGACACACACTTGTAATCCCAGCACTGAAGTGAATGCAAGAAGATGAATCATTTTAACAACATAAACACGTTAAAGCTTCACATGGGACTGGTGAGGCAGCTTAGGGGTTAAGAGCAGTGGCTGATCTTCCAGAGGTCATGAGTTCAAGTCCAGAAACCACATGGTGGCTCCCAACCATCTATAAAGGGAAATGATGCGCTCTTCTGGCTTCTGGCGTGCATGTGTACATGCGGACAGAGCATTCATACACTTCATACACCAGGAAAAAAAAAACAAAACAAAACATGGTTCTCAGTTAGTAGGCATAATTTTGTGATTTTACGTATTTGCTTATAAGGTAATAATCCAATTTCAATGTTGTAAAGTGGAGGTCAAATGAAGAAATTTTCAGGAGAAAAATAATCCTCAGTCCAAAGGCAACCAGCCTCACTTCTCCCATGTTGCATCAGTTAGGGCTGGCACAGCAGGGGCCATTGCCTGGAGCTGCACAAGCAATGGCTGAAATGATTCGTTCACAGACTGGGAGGCTCTGAGTCCAAGCCCAGGGTGCCGTCAGGCTCAGGTTCTAGCACGCACCCTCTCCTAGGGGCATGGGCTGGGGCTTCCTGGTTTCCCGGCATGGCAGAGTGCAATGGCTCCCATGATGCTCAGGTTCTAGCGCGCACCCTCTCCTAGGCGGCATGGGCTGGGGCTTTGTGGCATCTCCGCAGCAGAGTGCAATGGCTCCATGCCGTGACCACACTTCCTGCTGTAACTTCCTCTCCTAATAGCCTAGCACGGGGAGTTAAGATGTCTATCTGTGATTTGGGGGTAACATCCCATAAGCATGCTGCAAGGTGTTCAACAGCCTCTTCCCTTAGCAGGCTCGACCTTCACAGATGCTTGAAGGTCAAGTCCACGGCGAGGCTGAGGCAGGCAAGGGTCTCATCCACATCCTTCCTTGAACAGCTGTGTGAACTTGGGTAAATTACTTAAGACCTCTGTTGTAGTCGGTTATTAATATTTACCATTGGTTTATCTTCTAGTAAAGCTTGCTGTTAATCTTAAACAGCTGTATAACCAAATTACCACTCAAGAGACTGGGTTTTTAGTTAACCTAGAGCACAATGCTGGGCAATATTCACTCCCTCCTAAACCTCCAAGCCCTCAGTTTCCTAACATTTAGATTTCCCACGTTATATTATATTCCACTTTTTGTGGAATCTTAGGTCTGGTTCATGCTCCATGTCCTCCAAGATCTCTCCTCCAGCTCCGTCTCCTTGCTCTCCTTTCGACCCTTCTCCTCCCACTCATTGCCTGCTCTCTAGCTCCTCCCCTCTTTCCTGTCTTCTGGCTCTTCCCAGCTCAACATTGTGTCTAGTTCCTTTATTTTGGTTTGTTTACACAAGAGTTGAGACAGGATGCTTAGAATGAGTATCACAATGCAATATCCGGATTGAAACCAGAAAGCCAGAGAGTTGGGGGTTGGGAAATTAGCATTTAAATTAACAAGGGTAAGGCGTATACATTTTAAAAGAACATTATACCAACACACCTCCGACTATTTATTTATGAAACAGAGACAGATGATTACTCACCTCTGAAGATTGACATGCAAAATAAGGGGTTTGTAGATAAAAGGTTGTAGAGAAAACAAATTTTTACTATTGTCAGCTGAGAGTTTTTATCAGTAATTAAATAGACACAAGATAAACAGTAGAAGTAAATTACACACATATTCACCAAAATATGTTTACATGGCCAGATTCACAGGTCAGAGAAGCAAGCTTTACATACACACTCACTTAGATAAAGAGCAGAGTCTTAAGAAAATGTGACAATGCTGAGGAGAACTGGTGGCTAGTTCTGTGGAGAAGAGATGAGGATCACAGGGGTTGGCTTAACAAGGGTACTTACATACCCTCTCTCTGCTTCAAATTCCCATCCTTGCTGGCAAGGTTGTTAATATTTTCCAGTGTATAGGACATATTGTGCATATTGATATACATATGTATATACATGTATGTGTGTGTATAGAAGATATATATTGTATATAGCACTGTCTTAGTTACTTTTCTCTTGGTTACACCATGACCAAGGCAATTTAAAGAAGAAAGAATTTATTAGAAGCTTACAGCTCCAGAGGATAAGTCCACATGACTAGCATGGCAAGGAGCATGGCAACAGGGAGGCAGGCATGGTGCTGGGGCAGTAACTAAGAGAGGATACTTTCTTACACAGGCACTGAAAGGGTTAGACTAACTTTGTAACCTGTATATATTCTAAAGCATATAGTTTTGAGTTTTAGGTCCAGGTTAAGCTAAAGCCTCTTAGTACCTTTCCAGAAAATGGAAAAATGTGACCCTATCTACGAGGACAGATAGAAAAAAAGGCAAGCAAGCAATGACCTTCACTCAGCAAAAAGAAAAACTCCTGTCTTTGAGATAGCATTTCTTAGCAATGAACACAGACTTCTTCTGAGTAGCTTTTGACCTGCAGCCAAAAGTCCGCAGGCCCTAATCTTCAAGGATGAACTAACCACCCCCACCTTCAATTGCAGCTGCATCCACACTTGGCAGAACTGGCCAAGCTTGAGCACCTAAGACTAACCAATTATCTTACTTTATAACTTCCTCATCCAATCCTAAGTTGCCAAAACTGCAACTTCAAATTTCCCACAATTTTTCTTTTAAAAGCCTAAAGGCCTTTGTCTCCCGGTGCCACTCTTTGCTGACCGGCAGGGGTGACCCTTGTGCAATGGTTAATAAACCTCTTGCTTTTGCAACGAGTCTTGGTCTGGGGGAGTTTCTGGGAAGGGCGCAATCTTGGACTCCTGAGCTGTAAGACCCCAGGTCTTTCAGCACAAGGGAGAGAGGGGAACAACTAGGAATGATACGGACCTTAGAAACCTCTGACGAAAAGGCCACACCTCCTGGTGCTTCCTAAAAAGTTCCGCCAACTTCAGTCCAGCTATACAAATATAGGAGCCTATGAAGGACAGCCTCATTCAAACTACCACTGTCATGGTCATAGCAGTAGAAGAGTAATTTAAGATAAGAGGATTTTAAGGATGGAGTCCAAGTGCCCTCCTTATTTTGATTGCTGTTGGGGAACAAAGATAGGGCCTCCTTTGTGCATGCTAGACAGGTCCTATACCACTTGCTCCAGATCTAACTTCCTATTTTGAAATTTAATTCTTTCAAAACAATTCTGCTAACACGGTATATTGCTATAGTCTGGATTTTAAATGTCCCACAAAGCCCATGTGTTGAAAATCTGCTCCTCAGCCCATGATACTAAGGGGAGAAGAACCTAGTGGAGGGAATTCAGGTCATTAAGCATGCCTCTGAAGGTTATACTGGGACCCTCTTCTGTCTTCTCTCCCCGTCTCTTCTCCACTCATTCTTCCCAGTCTGCATGAGGACAAGCAGTTTGCTGCACAGTACATTCCCTCCCACCATAATGTTCAGCTTCACAGCAAGTTTAGAAACAACAAAGCCAAGAGATCATGAACTGAAGTCTCTGAAACCATGACTCAAAGCAAGGTTCTCTTTCTAGTATGTTACCTTAGGCACTGTGACACATTGGTGGAAAGCTACCTCTTATACTTGTCCTGGAACCAGAGTTATGGATGGATGGAACAAAGCCTGTCCCAAACTTCATCATCATCATATTTTATAATGACTGATACCATCAAGCCACAGGAACTGGCTGCATTTGTCCGCCCAGGAGTTGGATGCCTACAGCCTCTTCTAGAAGACTGTGGGTGAAAGGGTTAGGCTAACTTTGTAACCTATATGTCTTCTAAAGCCTATAGTTTTGAGTTTTAGGTCCAGGTTAAGCTAAAGCCTCTTAGTACCTTTCCAGAGAGTGAAGGAATGTGGCCCTATCTGTGAGGACAGATATAAAAAAAAGGACAAGCAAGCAATGACCTTCACTCAACAAAAGAAGGACCAGACCCTTGTCCTTGAGATAGTGTTTCTTAGCAACGAACCTAGACTTCTTCTGAGTAGCTTTTGACCTGCAGCCAAAAGTCTGTAGCCCTAATCTTCAAGGATGAGCTAACCACCCCACCTTCAATTGCAGCTGCATCCACACTTGGCAGGACTGGCCAAGCTTGAGCACCTAAGCCTAACCAATTATCTTACTTTATAGCTTCCTCATCCAATCCTAAATTGCCAAAACTGCAACTTCAAATTTCCCACAATTTTTCTTTTAAAAACCTAAAGGCCTTTGTCTCCCGGTGCCACTCTTTGCTGACCGGCAGGGGTGACCCCATTGTGCAATGGTTAATAAACCTCTTGCTTTTGCAACGAGTCTTGGTCTGGGGGAGTTTCTGGGAAGGGCGCAATCTTGAACTCCTGAGCTGTGAGACCCCAGGTCTTACATTTTTGGTGCGTTGGCCGGGAAAGGGCGTGCCCCTTCCCCAACCCTCATCAGACTGAACTCGGAGGTCGAGCTCGGAACAGGTTAGTCTGTTTCTGTCTTACCAATCTGTTTCTTGTCAAAGATGGCTGCCATGAGGTAGATTTCTGTGGTACCAATCTGTTTCAGTTTAGGCACCTATCTGGACCTTTTTGGTCATTTGATCAGTCATTGCGATTGACAGACGGTGTCAGAATATCGCTTGACTGGGAACTGGGGGAATCAAGTTTCCGTTTGGGAGGTTGGATCTGAGATGGTCCTCCTCCCGTCTGATTTTCGTAGAGAACGACCGCCACCAGGCAGCTGTTCTATCAGAGCACTGTGGTACCACTCACAAGGGTGTCCTTGTTTGATTACTTGCCTGATTCTTTGTGTTTCTGTTGTTGTTGCCTCTCTGACTCTTTTGACAGGGAGATGGTCTAGCTGGAGAGCATCTGTAGAAGGGGTTCGAGTCCCCTGAGTGGTTTGAGGCCACTTGCCTGGAATGGTTTCATTAAGGCAGACAGACATGTTATTAATGCCAAGTCCATGGGACATCCTGTAGGACACTCAGCTTGCCCCTTTCTGTGAACAGGGAGGAGCAGAGAGATTCTGCTCCCCCAGCAATTTAAATCCTGTGTTTCTCATGTATGTATGTATTTTTCTGTGTCTGTTTCTTTGTAGACTTGGACTGATGAAAATTCGGACAGAGGATAGTTAAAATTAGAACTTGGCCCGGGAGTGCACATGGCTGCATGGCAGGACACCAAGCAGTGTGCTCTCCCTCCCGAGGGAGCCAAGGAGGGAATGCTTTCAGGTGGCTGGGGAGACATGTGGAGCTGGGGCTGGAGCTTGGGCAGGCGGTGCTCAGGCACTTGAGCGTCTGTGAAATAACAATGCACACGCAGCAGGGCACGGGCTTGATGTGGCCCCTTGTTGCGATGGACAGCCAAAGAGCACGGGGAAGGGGAGAGGCCCAGCCAGGAAGCAGGTTCAGGACCTGCGGGGGAGGTAAGCTAGAGTAAATCTCACAAGGGAGCCAAGGGAGCAGGCAAGGCTCATGGGCTTGCTAGGTGGAAGTCCTTAGACATGGCTAGGCGGGGATTGGCACCGTAGCTGCTCCATGACAGGAGCTGCTCTGGCTGCCTAGAGTGAGGAAAAACTCCTCCCCCTTGCCTTCATGCCAGCTCAGCAGGGAAGTGAGCAGCAGGAGCTCACCACGCCCTCTTGCTCCTCTCTTCCCTCCTTCCACCTAGGGGGCTTACAACTTACAGATCAAACAGTAATTTAGGAAAAAAACTGCACTTGCTATAATGTTTAGAATTACAGCTGAGTATAAATTTTAAAAAAAAGTTTTATCTGTCTGTTTAAATATATGGCCATTATACGATTGTTTTCAACTGGTCTTAAATGGTTGATATGATAAAAAATAATTGGGTATGTTTTAAGGTTAAATTCAAATTCTTGTTTTAAACACGTATATGTGCCTATGTGTTTGTCGGGTCTATAAATGCATATGTTTAAATAACAACAATGTAAATTGCCACATGGTATGGCTCAGGAAAAGAACAAAGGTTGCAAAATCTCTGAGTCAAAATGATTTTATTTCCTTTTAGGATAAGAAGAAAGTCTTATTCTAAGTTGATATTGGTTCTGAAGATTGGGTTGTTTTCACTGATAAATTTTGGTCTTAAAATCTGGTTTCGACTTTTAAAATTATGGTTATGCTTTGTAAATTCACTCCTAAAGAAGATACTTTGCTTTGATATTGCAGGGACGAGTTTTAAAAATTGTTTAGATGTTTAAGAGGATAAAACATTTACAGTTTATCAGATTTTTTAAGCAATAACTCTTGGGCAGTCTAACAACGAACTTAAAACAGTTTCCCAACCCTTGGGAAAATTAAAAAAAAAAAAACAACTGTATTTAAATATGTTATAATTCATTTAAAAGGCTGGTAATTCTTCATTACAAAGTGTTTATTTTATGCTCTTTTAAGAAAAAAATTCTGGCTGATAGGTTTGGTATGGCTAAAATAACTCATACAGTTTAAAAATGTTCTGTACTGTTCTGTTATGCAGTTGGTTCTAAAACTTATTTGATCACTATGTTAAAACTTTTGGTTGTGGGGGATTATGGATGCTCCACAGTGTTTGCTGTGTCATCAACAGCACCTAATGGCTATGTTTGGTATTGTCAGTCACAGCCTGATGGTTCAGGGATAGAGAGAACGTGAAGCTGTAGTTTTGCTGCCATATTTGTTTAGGGCTTTCAGCTGAGTTCAGTTACACGTGGCCAGCCACAATGCTGGTCTGGAGATAAAGAGGGTGGAGCCATGAGTTTACCACCATTTTGTTTAGGTCTCTCAGTTATGTTCAGTCCTCTAATTAGTGTTAAGTGCAAAGCTTTTTACTGTTCAATTTTAATACAAAGTGGTAGGATCAGCAAGATTTGCTAGCCCCTCTATAAACTGTATCTGATTAAAATGTTTGCTTTGATTTTAGTTCAGAAAGAACAGACTTAAAGCTACGCTAACGACTGCAGTTGGTTAAGGTGTTGGGCTTTACCTAGTGTCTTCGTATAGATTTTTTTTAAGGTTAAGCCTAAGATGAATAACTATAAAGTTTGCCTATTTGTCTTAAAATATATAGTTCTAAAACATGCATCTCAGAAATATGCTAGAACTAGATTAAGTAACATTCTGTTTTATAGGACATAGTTTAAAACAGATGATAAAAACAAAGAGTAACTCAGATATGCTGGCCCTCAAGCTTATCAGAGATCTGATGAATGGCATTTTAACATATGTAAGTTTATTGTGACAGAAAGTCCCCAAATCCTGGCAGTAGCTCCCCAAGGTCTCCGAGAAGATTTGGACAACGACAGATGACTGCAACTCTGGATTGTGGTATGCTAACCACTGGGCAATACTGCCCCAGCTGGCCCACTGCTAGGGCCCAGCCTAAACTGCTAACAAAGTCGGGGACACCTGAAGAGCCATTGTCTCACATTGTGAGAGGCAAGGTGAGGTCAATCTCTCCTGTTCCTCTTTCCACAGCAGCAGTTTCTCATCCTCTATTCCTGATGGCTGGACTGCCTCTGCTCAGAAAGCCAGGAGACCACAGGAGCCAGGGACACTGCCTAGGTGATGGACTAACTAGTCATCTCTGTCATTTTGATTGGTACATTTACTTAGCTCATAATTTATCCTTCTCAGGTCTCTGATCACATTGACAGCTAGGCTGACAGGCTAGGCTTAGTTAACAGTAACTTGGCAGCTAAAGAGCAGACAGTTAGGTTCACTATCAGCTCATTGGACAGTTCATTAGTTAGTTAAACTACTAGGTACTATATCTTTTGTATAAAAGAAAAAAAAACAGGTTTGCCCTGCTCACAGGCTTTACATCAGTTGCCAATGTCTTATAATAATAGTTAAATAAAAAAAATATAAAGTTTATATAGGGTCTGAGGATATAGGAGTTCAGGTTATAAAAATCTAAAAAATGTTGGTCTACATACTGATCAAAGTGTCAATTTAATGGACATCAGGTTAACACTTAAGTAAAAAAAAGAAAAAAAAGTATAAGCAGTTTCTCACGCAGGCAATTTTACTTAGCCAAAATATAGGAGGGTTTACTCAAGGTTGCACAGAGCCTGCTGTCTGGTTACTATGGTTGCACGGAGTTTCTCAGGGTCAGAGCAGTCTGCTGTAAGACCACCAAGGTCAGTCTGTGAGAGACTGGACTTTGGAAAATAGCCAAGAGGCTGAGTTCTGCTGCTCAGATGCCATTAACTCCAAAAAGGCTGCCTCATGGACACACTTAAGTTGTTTATAAAAGATATAAAACAAACAGCTGATTGGTACCAATTCTGTTGGATATAGTTTTTACCTGTTACTCTCAAAATGTTGCTGTATTAGATTTGCTGATATGTTACTTTTCTGAGTTTTTAATATATATATATATTTCCTTTTGTGTACCAAAAATTCATATGAGTTTATAAAAATCAAAAGGTCATGAGACCTAGATCTGGCATAGCTCAAATGGATCCCAGAAGAGTTTTTCCCTGCTGTTGGGATTCCCCACTTTTTCCATTTAACAGACAAATCTTAACTTCTGTCTCTAGTCTGAATTTGTCTCAGCAGATTTTCACCTGGTTGACTCTGGGCTGCAAACTAAAATCTGGATTTGTTGGAAGCTGACATGACTGCTCCCTGTCTCTTCAATTGGATCAACTAACCAGAGACTGTTAAGGACTGCCTCATTGACCAGCCTTTGACTGGCTCCTGGTAATCTTTACCCATGTACTCTCCCCAACTTTTGACCAGCATTTCAGCCTCTTTCAAATTGAGATATCAACGATCCAATCATCAGCATGAAGAAATTCCAGAAGACGGATCATCGGCCCATTGTCCCATTCTACAGGCTGAAATATTGAGTCAAAAGAAAAAAAAATTTTCTTAAGATAAAATTCTCACTCTGCAGCTGCTTCATGATTGAAGCAGTCACAAGGAGAAGGGGGAAATGAAAGGGTTAGGCTAACTTTGTAACCTATATGTCTTCTAAAGCCTATAGTTTTGAGTTTTAGGTCCAGGTTAAGCTAAAGCCTCTTAGTACCTTTCCAGAGAGTGAAGGAATGTGGCCCTATCTGTGAGTACAGATATAAAAAAAAGGACAAGCAAGCAATGACCTTCACTCAGCAAAAGAAGGACCAGACCCTTGTCCTTGAGATAGCGTTTCTTAGCAATGAACCCAGACTTCTTCTGAGTAGCTTTTGACCTGCAGCCAAAAGTCCGCAGGCCCTAATCTTCAAGGATGAACTAACCACCCCCACCTTCAATTGCAGCTGCATCCACACTTGGCAGGACTGGCCAAGCTTGAGCACCTAAGCCTAACCAATTATCTTACTTTATAGCTTCCTCATCCAATCCTAAATTGCCAAAACTGCAACTTCAAATTTCCCACAATTTTTCTTTTAAAAACCTAAAGGCCTTTGTCTCCCGGTGCCACTCTTTGCTGACCGGCAGGGGTGACCCCATTGTGCAATGGTTAATAAACCTCTTGCTTTTGCAACGAGTCTTGATCTGGGGGAGTTTCTGGGAAGGGCGCAATCTTGAACTCCTGAGCTGTGAGACCCCAGGTCTTACATGGGGAAGGCTAGCAATGGCCTGCTCAGTTCTGTCTCTGTGACTTGTTATCTGTCTTCAACAGATATGAGGCCACCTTCACTGGCATCACACTCCCCATCACCTGGACTGTAATTGGGTTTTGAGAGTAAAAGCAGTGGCTTCTCACAGGTGGTTGATGTCATTACAAGGAGCAGAGTTGTCTCTTGGTATTCTTGGGAAATTGACTCTATGTTCCCTGTGGAAACCAAAATCCATGGATTTTCAAGTCATTTACATACAATGACATAGCATATGCAGATAACTTATGTAAATGTTTAGTTCTAGTTTGTCTTCTTTTCTGGGATAAACACCATAACCAAAAGCAAATGGTAGAAGGAACTGACCATGGGGAACACTGAGTACTGGCTTGTTCCCTAGTTTTTACTCAGCTAACTAGTTTCTTTTCTTCTTTCATACCTCCCAACCTCCCTTTATCCTCCTACTTCTTCTCCCCACTTCTTCCTTTTTCTTTCTTTCTCTTTTGGAGACAGGGTCTCACTATGTAGCCCTGGATGTTAGGTTATTTACTCTGCAGGTCAGGCTGGGTTCAGTTCCCAGCACACACATGGTGGCTTGTGGGACCCCGATAGAAGTTGAGGCTCCATTTGAAAACCCCACTGGAGCCTGAAAGAAGGTCTGGACTTATTTACAGGCCTCAGTTCATTGTCAAAAGGAGCAGGCCTGAGTTTCCATTTCCCTGCCGTGAGCTAACATGTGCTAGAAAACCCACAGAAAACGGGCGGCCAATCACAGGCTTCCTGACCCTCTGCCGGACCCTCTGCCGGACCCTCTGCCGGACCCTCTGCCGGACCCTCTGCTGGACATCTGGCAGGAAAGATAAGGTTGCTTAACTCATGACCAACCCAAAAGTTTGCTGACCACCTCAAAGTTGCCCTCAGTTTTTTGCAGGAGCTTATAAGTTTGAATGTTCAATCATACTAAAGATTACCTAACTCACTCTGAGATTCCCCTGAGTACCTATAAAAGAAACCTGTGAGCTCAATTCGGGGTTCTTCACCATTTTGCCTTGCACAGGCGGGAACCTCAGGGCACTGGATTTATGCAGAATAAACCGCTCTGTGCTGTTTTCCTACTGTTTGAGTCTGGGGTGCTTTCTTCAGGGAGCTCCAGACCTAACAGGCTCACAAGCAACCATGAGTCCAGTTCCAGGGGATCTGATGCTCCCTTCTGACCTCCACAGACACCAGGCAAGCACGATGTGCACATACACACGTGCAGGCAAACACACACATGAACATAAGTAAAGAAATAAATCTAGGAAATGTTTTTTAAAGATCCTCTTTCTGTTTCTGTATTTTGGCATCTCTGCTGAAAAGCAAATTGAGCTTCAGAATTCCAGTCCCTGGTGACTACACCAGGACAGTGTGGGAGCCTCTATTGAGTCACTGCTTTATCAAGGAGTCCTGCTCCCTGCCCAGACTGGACTGAGGGGAGTAGGGTTCTGGACTGGGAAACTCTACAAGCAGGCAGTGAAATCCTGGATGATCTCTCCTGTTCCAGCTCCCAGCACTGCCTAAGAATTGAACAGGTTTTGTTCTCAGGTTACAGGGAGTTTGCTCTCTGGCTTAAACACACTTAGTATTCTGCTCAGGGTTCTGTTTGTTTGTTTTGCCTCCCACTTCCTGGTTCATGGCCCCTTGGCCTGTGGTTTAAAGGTACCTTTCTGTTTGATTCTGTTTGGTCTACGTCAGAACCCTATCTGTAAAAGTCATGGTTTAGCTCCATTCCTGGCAACAGGCCTTTGGGACGTGTCCTAACAAATTGGTCTGACTATGTTTATGACCCTATGAAAAAGAAAAGAAAGAGGTGCGTTCTTGCAATAGTTTGGCTACTCTATGTACTGGCTTGTGGGGGAGTGGACACTAATGAATCTGTGTCCGCTAGAAAAGTTCTGCAAAGCACTGAGAAAACAGGGAAAAGTGTGAATGATGTTTATGTCATGAGCTTCATACTTTGACCTCATGCTTTCAGTAAACAAACTCCAAGAAATGGAGATTTTCCTCCTTGCTTCTGCACGCTGAAGACATTTAAACACAGAGCAGAAGGTGAAAGAATCAGACTAACTTTGTAACCTATGTTTCTTTAATTGCCTTATAACTTACATTTTCAAGTTTTAGGGTCAAGTTTTATAAGCCTCTTAAGTGCTTCTCCAGAGAGCCGAGGAATGAGGAATGTAAAAGTTCCTGACATCAGCCATCTGTGAGGGCAGAGATAAGGAAGAGAACAAGCAGAGATCTCTACTAAATGGAGAGAAAATCACCGGCTGGCGCCTGTGAGATGAGCTTTGTTTGGAAACTGGGCCAAATGGCCCCAATCCATCTCCTGACCTTTGATCCAAAGCCTGTAACCCCCACTCCTCAGAACAGACACGGGATGAGTTAATCACTCTCCCACTTTTAACTGTGGCCATATCTCACATGGCAGGAAATTCCAAACTGACTTGAAGATCAGATATTTACGACAGGGCTGACCAGACCTAAGGGTGCCCAGAACCAACCAATTATTTTAAAAGTTAAATACCTCATCCAATCATGAATTGCCAAGAAGGCAATCCCTAGAATTCCCCGTGCCTTGTCTTTTAAAAACCTGAGGTCTTTGTCTCCTGGTGCCGCTCCTTGCTGACCAGCAGGGGTGACCCCATTGCACAATGGTCAAAATGAACCTCTTGCGATTTTGCATCGGTGGATGATTCGTTTCCTGGGTTCTCTTCATACCTTCTTATATGTAGGCTCTTGCTGGGACTAACAAAGGCACCAGAGGACTGGCCACATGGAACGATTCCTTCATGATTTCCAGTCTTGGCTTATGAAATGTACATGTATATTGTCACTGTTGAGCTGGGCTATTTCAGGTTTCAGAAAGATGAAGTTATTGCTTAACCTGGCAATACACCCTTTTAAAACGTTGAGATTAGATTTTTAATATCTGATTTGGTATGCATGCATACATATTATAAAATTACCAAGATAAAATCAGTATTGTTCACAATGTGAAGAGGCAAGGCAGTACCAAGTTTTCTTCATCTCGTATTCTTGCTGAGGCTGAAAGGGTTAGGCTAACTTTGTAACCTATATGTCTTCTAAAGCCTATAGTTTTGAGTTTTAGGTCCAGGTTAAGCTAAAGCCTCTTAGTACCTTTCCAGAGAGTGAAGAAATGTGACCCTATCCGTGAGGACAGATATAAAAAAAAGGGCAAGCAAACAATGACCTTCACTCACCAAAAGAAGGACCAGACCCTTGTCCTTGAGATAGCATTTCTTAGCAATGAACCCAGACTTCTTCTGAGTAGCTTTTGACCTGCAGCCAAGAGCCCGCAGCCCTAATTTTCAAGGATGAGCTAACCACCCCCACCTTCAATTGCAGCTGCATCCACACTTGGCAGGACTGGCCAAGCTTGAACACCTAAGACTAACCAATTATCTTACTTTATAGCTTCCTCATCCAATCCTAAATTGCCAAAACTAGAACTTCAAATCTCCCGCAATTTTTCTTTTAAAAACCTAAAGGCCTTTGTCTCCCGGTGCCACTCTTTGCTGACCAGCGGGGGTGACCCCATTGTACAATGGTAAATAAACCTCTTGCTTTTGCAACGAGTCTTGGTCTGGGGGAGTTTCTGGGAAGGGCGCGATTGAACTCCTGAGCTGTGAGACCCCAGGTCTTACAAGGCCATCTCAGGTTTAACTAGAATTTGAACTCCTTGATGGAGAACCCCATGGAAAACTACACAGCTGTTCTCGGAACCCAAGATCAGGTGTCCTAGCTGACGTACCTTAGCCTTTATTGAGAATGCTTGCTTGTGTGGCACCTCCTCCAGCTCACTGTCCATCTGAGCTGCCTGTGTGTTCAGAACTACACTCCAGCTAGCTAACTCCTTGTCTTAGCTAAGCTTTCTAATGCTGTGATGAAAACCACAACCAAAAAGCAAGTTGGGAGGAAAAGGATTTATTCAGCTTGCACTTCTACAGCACTGTTCATCGTTGAAGGAAGTCAGGACGGGAACTAAAACAGGGTGGGAATCTGGAGTCAGAAGCTGATGCAGAACCCATGGAGGGATGCTGCTTACCGGCTTGCTCCCCCTGGCTTGCTCAGCTTGCTTTCTTATAGAACCCAGGACCACCAGCCCAGGGATGGCACCACCCACAATTATCTGAACTCTCCTACCTTAATCATTAATGGAGAAACTGCCTTACAATTTGAATCTCATGGAGGCATTTCCTCAACCGAAGTGTCCTTTCTCTAACTAGTGTCAAGTTGAGACACAAATCCAGCCGAAATACTGCTTATTTTAGTTAGTTTCTGGTGAAACTGCTCACTTCCAACTGCTTATTCTTTGAAGTCCCCTCTGCGTCTGCCCAGCCAGATGCCTTGACAAGGTCTCTGCTTAAGAATGCCATTATTTGGACACTCAGGGCCACCCCCAGACACCCAAACACTGGGATGTAGTCACAATGGGCTGAAATAAAGACTGTCAATTGTCTATAGACTGGGCGAGGGCTCATCTCTGTTGAGCTCTTCCTAACAACAAGAAAGTATGCACAATTCCTGTGATGACTCAAATTATTCAAACTGACTAGAAAAGCTAAGTAGGCCTAAATAAGGAAAGGATCTCTCACTAACTGGAGCTCACTGATTGGCTACCCTGGCTGGTATTGTAAGACCTGGGGTCTCACAGCTCAGGAGTTCAATCACGCCCTTCCCAGAAACTCCCCCAGACCAAGACTCGTTGCAAAAGCAAGAGGTTTATTAACCATTGTACAATGGGGTCACCCCCGCTGGTCAGCAAAGGGTGGCACTGGGAGACAAAGGCCTTTAGGTTTTTAAAAGAAAAATTGTGGGAAATTTGAAGTTGGAGTTTTGGCAATTTAGGATTGGATGAGGAAGTTATAAAGTAAGATAATTGGTTAGTCTTAGGAGCTCAAGCTTGGCCAGTCCTGCCAAGTGTGGATGCAGCTGCAATTGAAGGTGGGGTGGTTAGCTCATCCTTGAAGATTAGGGGCTACAGACTTTTGGCTGGAGGTCAAAAGCTACTCAGAAGAAGTCTAGGTTTGTTGCTAAGAAACTCTATCTCAAGGACAAGAGTCTGGTCCTTCTTTTGCTGAGTGAAGGTCATTGCTTGCTTGCCCCTTTTTTATATCTGTCCTCACAGATAGGGTCATATTTCTTCACTCTCTGGAAAGGTACTAAGAGGCTTTAGCTTAACCTGGACCTAAAACTCAAAACTATAGGCTTTAGAAGACATATAGGTTACAAAGTAAGTCTAACCCTTTCAGTATCTACTCTCCGGAATCTTCCTGGGTCCATCTTCCCAGTGGATAACAGTGCCTCCAATGCTGGGCTAACAGATGCACACGTGAGCTACCTATGTGGGTGTTGGAGATCCAGGCACAGGCTCTCTTGCTTGCTCAGGAAACATTTTACCCACTGAGCCACTACCATTCAGCTGTCTTTCTAAATACTAGCAACGAACAATCTGAAAATGTTAACCTGTTCACTGTTACACCCAAAGTGCGTGAGCCCCCAAAAGACCTACAGGAATCAACTCCATTGTAAAACACACGAGGGTCTTTTTATTACAAGCTCGAGCAGGGTGGCTGCTCTTTACAAAGACATAGGGGCAAGTGACCCCCGGCTCCGGGAGATCAAGGTTTTTAAAGGAACAAAAACGCCAGTGGGGTAGTACAAGCCTTGGCATTACAGGATTGGGTAGAGGAACAAAATGCAAGTGGGGTAGTCTTTAGGGAAGCTGGCCTTTAAAATGATTCATCTGTTTTTAGGTGCCAAGACTGCTAATGGTCAGGCCTGGCTACCTGGGGGACATCTGATCTCTGGTTCTTAGGGGCTGTGTGACTCCAGTCACACCCTGAGGTTTATCTGGGTGGGGGATTGCTGCTGGCCCTCTATTCTGAAAGGAATGTGGTATGGTGATTCTGCCCCAGCTCCAGGAATTAACTCTTAAGTTTTTTAACCTTTCATTCACCACAGTATCAAAAGGAAATGAAAATACTGAAGAATGTATTTAACAAAAGAAGTGTAAGAACTTTTATATGAAAGCTACAATTAAAATGATTTAAATTAAGGGTAACATGTTACCATCCATAGACCTAAACTGATGCACATAATCAAATCTAACCACTCCCTTTTCACCTCTTCCCATCTCGTCTTTCCCGTTTCCAGTATTCACTTTTCTATTGTCTACGAGACACTTTTTAGTTTCTATACATGAGAACAAAAAATGTAGCTATTATCTCTCTGTGTGTTTCTCTCAGTTGACTTAACATTATATCATCAGTTTTATTTATTTGGTGGCAAATAACAGGATTCCGTTCTCCCTTAAAGCTGAACATTGTACTTGTGCTTTTACAAAGCTGGGTGCTCAGTTGGACACACTGTTGTGGCCCAGCTCAACACACTCCTCAAAGACAAAAGCATGGGCTGTCTGCCCCTCTGCAGAATGTCTGTCTCCTCCTGATCTAATTAATCCCATTGCAGGAATTAACAGGAGACAGAGCCTTGGCTGGGAAGTTTGATCACTGTGTTTGCTAACTTATAGCTATCACTATCAGTTATAGTTCTGAGCCTTACACAGACAGGACATAGTGGCCTTCTTTTGTTATGTCCAAGTCTCATGGACCCCAAAGAACACCAAGAAGCAGATTCTGATGCAAATGCAATAGGGTCTCTTTATTATGAGCTTGAGCTCAGGCCCGCACCCTCACTGCCACAGAGGTTGGGAATGTAGCCCTGAGCTCAAGGTGGGGAGGGTGATTCATAGGTCCCATTCCTTCTCAGTGTGCCCAAAGCAGAGGAATTACAGCCTGGTAAGCTTTTACTGGTTAAAAAACAAAAGGGGATGTTGCATTTTAAAATGATTGGCCGTGGTGTTCTGCCTGAATCGCAATACCCCAAAAGACCACCACCAGGAACCCCATCAGGAGCCGAGTCCACTGCAAATCACATGAGGATCTTTTTATTACAAATTACAAGCTGCAGCTCAGGCTCACACCCCCCACTGCCGAAGAGGTGAGAGCTGAGAGTCCTGTGCTTAGGCTAGTTGGGTCATTTAAAGATTCTGGTCCCTCCCAGCATGCCCAAGGCAGGGGCGATTCCTGCCTGGCAAGCATCTATTGGTCAAAATGCTGCATTTTGAATTGATTGGCTATAGGAAGGTCCCCAGACCATTAATGATCTGGTGTCCCTCCCTAGGGGGATGAGCCAATTTCGTAGCAACTGTACCTCTAGTGGTGGGGAAAGAATGCAGTACAGCAGGTTCTTCCCCTCAGGGCATTGCTGGACCTCACCCAGCTATTTAAGGCCTTAAATACCAATAATAACTGCTGATTTTTAATCTTTTGGTCTCTCAGTGGGAAGGTGCCAAACCCATATATGGTTCTGGCTTTTTGGTTCTCTTTCTTTTGTGTGTGTGGTCTTGGGTTTCAATTGGAATGTCCTGTCCTGTGCTGATTGGCTGTTGCCAGGGCGATCTGAGCTGATTTCTTAGCAAGAGTATTTCTAGTCCCACCTGGGCAGACATGTCTCGACACGCTTGGCCTTGTTCAGGCTTTAAACTTTAATCCAATAACCCAAAAACCTACTTTTTAATTTTTTGGTCTCTCACATTCTGGTGGTTACAGTTCAAAGGGAAGAAAGGCAACCCTGAGTTGGAGATTTATTGGGTATTTGCAACTTCAAAATTTCTGAATAAATACTCTAAGACAAAGAGCTCAAGGGCCTACAGTCAGGTTTTGCCTGGAACAAACAGTGGTTCTCTCGGTGACAGCCAGTGGCCTTACAGATTCTCATGTCCGAGAACAAAGAATTGGACCAGGGAGTCAGAGCTATAGATAGAAATGGAGACGCTTATTGAGAAGGAGGGAAGCACTCCTGAGTGTGGCAGTGGTGAGAGCTGCGAGGGACCATCGATACGGTTGCTTGATGGTCTTTGCTACTAAGCCCGCCTGTTGTCACAGAGAGTGCCCACCAGGAGACTTGGTGACAAGGGCAAAATGTAGCTGGTCATCTTTAGGAAGAAGAAACTCACAAATGCAGATGCTCACATCACTTTTCTCCTTTTTATATAGGCCAGGATCTCAGCCCACAGCCTGGTGCCAGCCACATCTGGGGTGTGTCTTCTCAACTCAGCTAACCAAATCTAGAAACTCCATCATAGATCTGCCCACAAGTCTGTTTCTACTGGTGATTCTAAATCCCACCTAGATTGACCACCACATGGGCCCGAATCCTAGGCCTGCTTGCCCTGACTCTGCAATGCCCTATCAGTCCTCGCAGCTGTCACAGACACGTATCTCTAGCTCAAACACACAGCTCTCTCTCTCTCTCGCTCTCTCTCTCTCTCTCTCTCTCTCTCTCTCTCCCTTTCCCTACTTCTGGCAAGTGCTCAAATTCACAGCTTGCCTGCTCTGTTGTTTTCCTCCAAGAATCTAATGGTGCTCAAGTTTTCTTTTGATTCTGTTTTAAAAGTCTTTGATCTTAAAGACTGAGTACCTGCAAAAGAAAACCCAACATTACTAGAAATCAAGCATGCTATTAAGTACTGGGACAACTATATGACCCAAATTTAATAATTTTTAGCTTTGTGAGGAATTTATTTATTTATTTATTTATTGCTTGTTTTTGAGACTAGGTCTCACTATGTAGCTCTGGTTTTCCTGGAATTCTCTGTAGATTCGGCTGGTATGAAATCATTGAGATCCAACTGCCTCTGCCATCGGAGCTTGAAGGTGTGTGCCACCATGCCTTGCCCAAGGAACACATTTCACATTAAAGAATCATAGCAGAGTACCAAAAAGCCTTTAGTTTTCCCACTCACAGCGTTTGGGGGTATAGATAGGTGGTGCAGGCATTCAAGTTCTGAAAGAAACTGAGGCAGCAATTACAAGTTCAGATCTATTTTGGATTACACTGTGAGCCTCTCCCACATACTTACATAAACACATCATGCATACATATATGCATGGATATACACGTACAGGGAAGAAATTGGATGAGTCTTCTGAAATGTTAGAGAAGAGAAGAACCAACTGGAGACACACTTAAAGAATATTCCTAAAACCCATCCCCAGAGTGTAATTGCACACAAAGAGGTCCCCAAACCAATTTAGCCAGGCCTAACATTTGATTCCAATGCAGCAGACCCTATGTCGATAAAGGATTGCTTAATATATCTTGTGTGATTTCTAATTTTCTGCGATGGTAGGGTTCTTCACAACTTAAGCCAGAGACAATAGATATAAGCAAAATTAAAATACATGTATTTACCTTTTACATATATTGGCAAATATATGACAAAATGTATGTGCTAGAATAATTTCAACATGATTTCTATTAGGGAAAAGAGATTTCAATTTAAAGAGAGAGTGGGACAAAGAAAGAGAATGTTATTTAAATACCTATCTGCAGAGAACTAGTTAGAATAATTATTAGTTATCAGTACTACTGATACTTCTTAAAACAACACTTTCTCTATGTTGTGATTTTAAAAATCCTCCACATAAATGTTTTAATCAAAAGCAAGCAAAACTATTTGTGGCCAAGTCTATTTTGCGGTAATGGCCAAAGCCATGTCTGTTCTTCTGTAGTATGACCTTGTTTCTCCTCCTTCTCTCAGAGTCTGAGATGGTTTCCTAACACTTAGACAATGGAAGGTGATAGAGGGCATATTTTGGTGTTACAGACAAACATGAGAATCTGATGGTAGCTGCCAGGAATTCTAGGTTCTTGTGAGATGAACTAAGAAGCTGGACAGAGACATGCGGACAGCTGTAGAAACAGAGACCATTTATCAAGAAGGAGAAACTTCCAAAGAAAGAAGTGAGTGGAGAGCTTAGATGATTGATGGCAGCCCTGAGCTCCAAGGTAGGACCTTTGTAGATCATTTGTGTAATCTGTGCTTTTGTGCATGTCAGCCTTGGTGGAGAGGGGTTTCAGCCTTGTTTCTTTTTATTTTTATTTTTTTAATTTCATTCCCCACTCCAAACACTGACAAATCTTCTTTCAAGGAAGCTAAAGGATGACTTCATTCTTCTACTCTTCCTTGCTGACGCAAGGTTAGTTCGTGTCCGACTGGGACCACCAGGCTCTGCAGCTCTAGCTGTCAGGTGGAGAGGGACATTTGCCAGTTGGTATTCATGGTATTCCGAGAATATGTTGAAGGGCTCTGCTGGGCCAGGTTGCAGTCCTCCCAGTCCGGATAGCCTTCTGAGCTCAGTATTAAGGTGCAGGACCCCCTCTCCCCAGCAGGGCCTCCTACTCTCTGCCTGACTCCATCTGGAGAGCGTGTCTAGACATAGATGGCCCTAACAACATTTGCTATATGGCCTTTGACACAGCTCCCTCCTAGCTCTCCCCTTCCCGTGCCTGTAGGATAATTAGGTACTGTGTTCCCGGTCGTACAATAGGAGAATGCTGTCTAATGCTAATCAAGCATCTTTAAAGTGCCTAGTTCCAACCAATTATGTACACCTATACTTGCTCCCCCCCACTCCCCAAGAGGTATATAATATAGCTTTTGTTCTCTGGAATTAAAGTTGAACAAGCTCCCTGAAGTGGTTTCCGGAGTGCTTGATCTTCATACAGTGCTCAATGGCCTTTCCAGCCCTGCGCCTCATCTAGTGCTCCTCCCTGACTTCGTGGGCCAGTGGGAGACAGCGCCCCAGGCAGGAGAACCATAAGCATGCAGCCTTATCTGCATGTCTCCTAGCTTCCAGCACCTCTGTTTCTCCCTAGGGTTACAGCAGGTAGCCCGGGATATGTGCAGGTGTACTTAAAACCACAAGCTAAAGTTTAGGGGTTAAAGTTACCTGGAAGCGAGGACGGGTCCTTGTGTTAGTTGGCTTTGGCTCTCAGCTTCCTACAGTCTACACGCTCTCCTGAGAAGAGGGTCTCAACTGAGGGGTTGTCTGTATCAGACCAGCCTATGGTCTCGTTTCTCTTCTCCGGGGCTGTCTTGACTGGTCACTGATGTAGGAGAGCCTGGCACAGTGTAGTCAGTGCCATTCCCCTGGCAAGCCGTCCTAGGATGTGTAGGAAAGCTGTTCAAGCATCAGCCTGCCTAAGGGAGCCAGTAGCTAGGCCATGGTCTTGCTTCAAGCTCCAGCTTGAGTTCTGTCTAGTTCCACCCTGTGCCCCCCCCAAGCTCATTTTCGTCACAGTTTTAGCTCAACATCAGAGATAAAACTTGAGCAGGAATTGGCACCGAGAGTGGGGTATTGCTGTTAACAACATGACCATATGGCTATGTCTTGGACCATTTTGAGTGGAATGCAGAAGCATGTGAAACTCTGGATTAGAAAAGCAATTGACTGATGTTCTTGGGGTTCAATGGGCCATTTTGGTGTAAGCATGGAAGATATGAGTGCTGAGAGAAATGTAGACAGCTGAGGCCTGGTTTGGGGGAGGTTTCAGAGGGGTTCAAGGACTCCTATCAAACTGTGAGAAGGACCATTCCTGTCAGATTTTGGCTAAGATCCGTGTGCTGTTGTGGGGCTGAAGGACAAGCTGTGGTTATAAGAGATCAGCACTGATGTGCTGAAGTCATCTGTGCCTCACTGGATGGCTGGGAAGAGCTTTCTCCGGGCCAGCACACAGACCCTGTGGTCCAACAGGACTGAGGCTGCCTCGGACCGGCCCCCTCGGGTGCCCCGAGTCCGCAGGAAAATCAGAGAATTCGGATATCAGGAAGGCACAGAAAGGCGAATGACAGAGACCGCACCACGTAATGTTGGTTTGGACCTTCTGCGCTTTACTCAAGTCAAGCCAACACTGTTATAGTGATCTTACTAAGAAGCACCTTAAAGTTGACATATCCCCCGGAACATTTACAAAGTTCATATTTTACCTGAAAGAGTAACCTGGTAAAAGCAGTTTATACAAAAATCTTGGCCTAACAGCCTCTTAAGCAGAGCAAACATAGAACTAGTGACTTGTTTGCCAATTTAGCGAGTAGAGGGCCAGGGGCTTGTTAAACTTGTGGTCTGTTTACGTAGTTTATTGTTAGTTAATTAGGGGTTGTTGATAATCCTCCAAACTAGGTCTGTTAATGATTTACAACCCCCCTGGAGGTAAGTACTGTTTGACTTGCTAAGGGTTTACAATCTTTCCTTAGAGATAAGATGCTTGAGTTAGCTGTCCATAAAACTTATAGTATAATACAAAACTTTTTTACCTCCTATGTTTGCCTATCTTCTTTCTGCCTCATCATAAATACCTGTGTTAGGCAATGGTTTTGTAGTAGCTTTACTGCAGTGGGAATATCCAGAGCATTTATTCTAACAGATCCTGATTAAACATTTTCTTTAGAAAGCCCTAAAACTCTTGTCCTTTTACTACCTACAATGTTTGGTTTTTCCACAAGCAATTCCTGATGCTGAATCTGATTTTTTACCTCTCCTAAAATTTTATTTTCCTTCTACTCTTATTTGCTAAAGCTTTTAGAGATCTATTAGAAATGTTTCCTTGAATAGTTAATTGTACTGTTTCAAGAATCATAGAGAAACAGCAAAAAGGAGCTCATCAATTCCAGTCTTGTAACCAAATAAGCGTGGGACTTAAAATATGTCTTTTGGCTTAGATGGCCATGTTAGGGTTCTTGCTAGGGACTTCCAGGAAGCTGATTCCCGTAGGAAACGTGTCTTCTCGTCTGTTTGCATAATTTTATGCTTGCATAACATGTTTTTATGCTATACAGATGGTTCTGGAGTTAGTGTAGCACAAGGCTGTACTTGAAGTTCAGGGCAAGCTGCCGTGACTTCTGGAGTAAAATTTCTGTCATGTTCAAAAGTTTTTCTCCATTTAGCATGATGTTGTCAGTAGGTTTTTGTGTGTAGCTGTTGGTGTGTTGACACAGGTTCTCTTCATTCCTAGTCTCAAGCTTTTACAATGTGGGTGTGTTGAATAATGTCAAAGGCCTTTTCTGCCTCCGTTTCTATAAAACCACGTGGTTTCCATTCCTGAGTCTTCTCATGTGATGTACTAATGTTAAGCATTTTGGAAATGGTAGGTGGTTAAAGCGCAGAGGGAACTGCGCTCTAAGGCCACACACCTGACAACTAAGATGAGGTCTGTGAAAGTGTCTACCAGGTAAAATGCCACTGGACAGAAGACTTTTCCTGGCCAGAGACCAGCCCTGCCCATCATGTAGAGGCACAGGAAATACTGCACAGTGAGATGAATTGTTGGTATAATGTGTTTTTTTTTAATGTATACACCTTACCCTTGTTCATTCAAATGCTGATTTCTCCCCCCCCCCCCCAACTCTCTGGTTTCAATCCGGATATTGCATTGTGATACTCATTCTAAGCATCCTGTCTCAACTCTTGTGTAAACAGGACAAAATAAAGCAACTAGACACAATGTTGAGCAGGGAGGAGCCAGAGGACAGGAAAGAGGGGAGGAGCCAGAAGGCAGGAAATGAGTGGAGGGAAAAGGGGCGAGGGGAGAGCTAGGAGAGAGCTGGAGGAGAGATCTTGGAGGACATGGAGCATGAACCAGACCTAAGATTCCACAAAAAGTGGAATATAATATAACGTGGGAAATCTAAATGTTAGGAAACTGAGGGCTTGGAGGTTTAGGAGGGAGTGAATATTGCCCAGCATTGTGTTCTAGTTTAACTAAAAACCCAGTCTCTGAGTGGTGATTTTGTTATACAGGCTTAACAGCAAGCATTACTAAAAGATAAACCAGTAGTGAATATTAATTTTCATACAACAATGAATGTTGAAGACCTGGCTCCCTTTTCTCCATGCCGTCTAGCCAGCACAGGTGCCATGACCCTCCCATTACCCAAGCTCCCTTCTTTCTCCTCTGGGCCCAGGCACATGGTTCTTCGCCAGGTCCACCCAAAAGCACTTAGCCAGCTCTTTCTTTTCCCAGCCTCTTTCCATTGTCTTCATTTCCTTTACTTGTATCCTTGCTGCACTCAGAGAAAACAATAGAAGTCCATAAAGATATTTCCTAATCTGATTTGTCTGAAAACTCAGAAGGAATTATTTAGCAACTATTTGTCCTGAATTCAAAGCAGAAGTGATTATGATCACTAATGTTAATATTTGAAGAAGAAAACATTTTAGGTTGTTTAAATAATAATATTTAAGGTAGGTAAACACTCTCTGTTTATTTCCTCCAGGGTAGCTAGCCAACCTCCATGGCATTTATAAGCATTACACACTGAGTTCTGTCCCTTTCTTTATTCCCCAGTTTCTGGGCTCAGGAAGATTGTTTCCTACAATAATTAAAAAAAGAAGAGACCAAAGCTCAACTGTTTTGTTACAAAATTACCTCTCCCAGTTTGTAGCAAACTGCTTTAGCACAGAAAGGCTTTAGGGGCATCAGACAATCTACTTCTTGGCACCAACGGACACACCAAACCTTCTAAAGCTTACCCAGCCTAGATGATGATGCAAGAGGTCAAGGGGCAGGGAGCTAGATATGGGATACTGGTTTGGTTTTTATTTGTTTGTTTTAACAGAGTTTCTATGTACTCCTAGCTGGCCTGGAAGTCACTATGTAGACCAGGATGGCTTCAAATTCAGAGATTTGCCTCCCAAGGGCTGGAATTAAAAGCCCATGGCACCACACCCAGCCTGATAGGAGAGAGATTATTGATGTGAATTAACTATGTTGGTTTCTGGCAGGGAGCACATTGCCCTGGGGTGGGTATTAGAGGACTGTGCAGGCAAATAGGGGTAGGAAAAATATCTTTACCTCCTGTGGGGTCTTGAAGCCAAGAAATTTTGACACATCCCCACATCAACACCAGGCAGAGCCAAGCAGCCACTACCCATTGTGCCAATTCAGGCCTGGAGCAGACACAGCACAGCACGGACCCCTGAGCTCCCAGGCAAGACATCTGCTATTGCCCTTGTTCCGGGAAGGGCTGTGAGGCTGTAGGGTCTGGACTGGAGGGTGTGGACGTCGGAAACGTGTGTAGATGCGTTTTCACACATTGATGACATATGACCTTCTACCTGTCCACCAATGTGGGGTGGAGGCATGGCTATCTTCACTAAGTTGTCAGTGCTCCACACTGGCTACCGCTGATGCCTTCTGTTTTGAGTTCCTTCCCAGATGATAATCTTCAATATGATGTGGTTCAGAAAAAGCAAAGATACAGAACTCCTTATGATTAGGGTGGAGTATGTCTAGGTGATGTCTGTTGCCCACAATATTACTTAAAAGTTCCACGTTTTGAAACTTTGCTTGCATGGTGGGGCATGCCTGAAATCCCAGTACTTAGGAAGTAGAAATATGAGATCAGGAGTTCAGGGTCAGCCTGGGGTATGTGAGAGTGTCTCAAGATAACAACAAAACCAGGGTCTGGAGGGATGTCAGGAGCACTGGCTTCCTTTCCACAGTACCTTTGATTCCCAATATCCACACGGTGGCTCACAACCATCTCTAACTCCAGGTCTAGGGCATCCAGTGCTGTCTGGCCTCTGTAGGTATCAGGGACACATGTGGTGCACAGATGCACATGTAGGCAAAACACCCATACAGACACAACAAATAAATAAGATTCTTTAAAATAGCTGAAACATATAAACAAAAAAGCTAACCCATTTCCACTCTTTTGGGGAAGAGATAGATACATTAATTGACATTTATATCACTTTACATAGCTGTCAAAATACTTGACAGTTCAAAGGCTGCATTTCATTGTATGTATGTTACATCTTTTCTTTCTTTTTTGTATTTTTGAGACAGGGTGTCACTATGTAGCTCTGGCTGTCCTGGAACTCACGGAGATCCACCTGCCTCTGCCTCCCAAGTGCTCCAATAAAAGGTGTGCTTCACCACACACAGCATGCAATACATCTTAAAACTTATTAAGTTGAGCACAGCCACTGCAATTAGTTTTTGGAAGTTTGGTTAGGAACCAAAGATTATCATGTCCATCAACTTGTTTGTTCATTGCTCAATGGAAGGTATACAATTTCCATGGTTACTAGGAGCACCTTACCAATGGATGGGACTTATGGATACACCTAACCAAGCAAGGGAGCACAGCAACTTTCTTTATCTCAGCATTTCAAACAGCCCTGCCAGGACACCTTTTAAAAAAGATGCCTGATGATGAAGGAGCTCACTGGTCTTAGAGGAAAATGGGAACTCAGGGCAAGCCTCAGGCAACTGCCCTCTCAGAGCTGGTCTGCGGAATCCCTATAGTTAGACAGCGAATGAATCTCCACTCACTATGGGGCAGACATTTAGCTGAGGCATAGAATACGGTGGGACTCACTTCCTGTGGGGCACCAAGCAGTGAAGCTGCTGCCATGACTTTTTTTTCCCATGAGGAGGGAAAAGCAGTGACACATAAATACACAGAGGAGCCACTGGGCCCTGCCACAAGTCCAGTATCCATCACGCCATCTAAAGCCCAAGAGCAGTCCCCTCCATAACCGAGACATACAACCACCAGGCAGAGCCAAGCAGCCACTACCCAGCCAGCAAGCCACACCCTCTGCCTGGGGCGACAGCGGCACAGAGGTGAGCACTGCAGGGGAGATTTCACAAAGGCTCTGCTCTCATCAGAAGACACCAACCTAGATCCTCATCGAAGGAAAAGCAAGATGGGACGTGGCAAGTTGGCACCCTCCCTAAGCTGGCGGCCACCTGGAGAATGAGAATCCTGTCATTTATATGTATTTATTTATTTTTTAATTACTGCTCTCTTTGCGTTTATTGTTTGTCTGCTCTGTTCTGACATTTCCAATGTACACATTATCTGGTGTTATAAAGATATTTTCATCCTAGGGCTACTCCCTTCTGTTTTTCCCATCTCAGGTGCCAGGGAGTAACCCAGAACACTGTCCTTGTGTTTGCTAAGCAAGTGTCCTCCACAGAGCTGACTTCCTTTACACAAGTTCAAGATGAATTTAGGCATAGTCTGCTTCATTCTTCCTCCTCTCCCTTCTGTTACTTTCCTTTGTTATGCTACAAAATTTTGCATCTATTTTCATTACACATACACACACAAATATATAAATATATATTTATATAAATATATATTCATATATATAATCTACAATCTATAGATAGAAGAAATACTAATATTTTTATTTCAGAGATTGAATTATCACATAATATGGATATCTCCATTTGCATCCATCTTTCGGCAGAGGACATATTCTACTTTATGACTGAATTCCCTGTGTGTATGCCACATTTTCTGTACCATTCCTCAGTTGGTTGATTCCATGTGAATAGTGCTACAGTCAACATGGGGGTGAAATTCTAGGGGAGGTTGACAGAGCCCTTTGAGTAAATGTCTAGGAGTGGTACCCCTGTGTCACATGCTCTGTTATGTTGAGGAGCCCCCTTCCTGTTTCCGTGGTAACTGCATTATTTCACATTCCCATCAGCAGTATATGAGGGTTCTTTACCCCATTTCCTCACTAGAATCTCTTTCCCTTTTAAAACATTAACTCTTAGAGAACTTCAGTGTATTTTGACCATAATCATGCCCCTCTATTCTCTCACACTCCTCAGTTCTACTTCTTATTTCCCCACACCCTCCTGACTTCAAATCCTCTAATTTTATTTTTTAATCTGGATGTGATGGTGCAAGATTTTAATCCTAGCATTCATGGGGCAGAGCAGATCTCTGTGAGTTCCAGGCCAGCCAGGGTTATATAGTGAGACCTTGGCTTTAAAAAATATTTTAAAAACCCTAATAGCCACCTGAGTCCAAGTTCTGCTTCCCACTCATGAGTGTGGGGCCATCTACTGGAGAGTGGCTGGCCTAACAGGGGCCAGACCCTTAAAGAAAACTGACTTTCCTGTCCGAAGCCCTCTGCCAAGAGCTCCCCAGTTAGAGATGGGAATATGTGAGCCCTTCCCACCTCTGGCTAGAATGTTGACTGGCTGGATTTTGTCAGGACTTGTGCCCCTGTGGACGGGCCTTAATTGTCATCAGGAAGCAGTTGGTTATCCCTAAGTATTGAGGCCACTACTGCACCTAGGGGCTCATCTCGCCAATTGCTATGAACAAAGTCCAAGAACCGAGTCGTTGCTCAGTCCACAAAGCTGGATGTCTCAGTACATGTTGGAATCCTGCAGAAGTAGGCTCTAATGCCAGTGGAGGAATGGACTTGCTAGCAAGGCGAGGGCCAGCAGGCAAAGAGCCAAAGCGTCCTTCTTCCAAGTCCCTTTGTAGACTTCCAGCAGAAGGCATGGCCCAAATTAGATCTGGATTAAAGGCATGTTCCCCCATCCCCCCAGCTCAAATAATCTGGATTAATAGTGTGTCGTCCTACTTCAAATTAAGCAAAAAATTCCTCATGGGTGTGTCCTCCATTTTAGTGTTTTAATTCCAGATGCAGGCAGGTTGATAACAAAGAATAGCCATCACAGTGGTCATTACTGCAGTTCAGAGTTCACAGCTGGATGAGACCATTGGTGAGCTCTCCCTCCAGCAGCCTGTCCAGCACCTTTCAGTGCTGCGGAAGACAGCCAGCAGGAAGGGAGCACCCTGGGCAGAACCAGCTTTATTTCTCCATGGCCTGTGACCAAAGTACGTGCTCTATTCCAAAACAGGGCCTCGAACTCAGAGATCTGCCTGCCTCTGCCTCCCAAGTACTGGGATTAAAGGTGTGCACCTCCACTGCTCAGCTAAGGTAATTTTTAAAACAGGTGTTTAACAAAATACTTAGAATGAAATGGACAGAAATGAGGATGGGAAACAAAGGTTAATGAAGAAGACAAAACATTCCCAAGAACATAGACAAGCTCTCTCCCAATGCAGGCCTGCGCTGGCTGAATTAGCTGGAGATGGGCCTGGGAATATAGGTAAGCAGCAGAGGGAAGACAAGACAGGGGTGGCCAAGATCTTCAGGTGCAGGCACTGGGGCACAGCACTGCCAGGGCCTCGCCTCTCATTGGTTGGCAAGGATCTGGACCACCATGGTGCCAATCACAAAAGCCTTGATAAAGGCCACGTAAATAACAAGTGAAGCTAGGAAGGCGTCACACCTGGAAAACAACCTATGAAGAATTTCTCTATAACCATGGGAAACAGAAGGTCTTAGAAAAATAGCAAGAGCAATTAAGGGGCATGGTGAAGTAAAAGTTTGATCCTCAGAACCCACAATGTGGACTGAGACAACTGACTACTTCAAGTAGCACACACACATCCTAAATGTACCAAAAACAAAACAAAAACAACCTGTTGGATGAAGATGTGATGCTCAGAGGGCCTTCCTTGGGTACTGACCTTTCACCTCAGAACTCTTGGAATAAAGTGAAATTACAGGTTCAATGCTGGTTTCTGCTCTTTGGCATTTGTGTTGACAGGGAACATGACTCCAGTATTAGTTACATATCTTGGTGATGGCTGGGATAGATTCTGGGACTTTCTGTCAGTCACTTAGTTACTGAGAAAACTCCCCAAAGGAACTAAGTTCTTTCACCTGAACACTTTTCCTTCCCCAGCTCCCAATACTTCCTATCACTTTCCCTTAAATGAACTCATTGCACTGTTTGGATTTGTTCCCAAGAACAGATAGCTTGATTTCTGGCTTAAGAGCAGTTCTGCTCTATTCCTGTCTTGTTTTCCTCCTCTTTCTGGCTGTTGGCCTGTGGCTTAAGAGTTCTGTTTGTTGATTTCAGATCTCTGCTGAATGCATAGCTTTGCTCCACTCCTGCAAAAGTCCTTTCAAGTCTGTGTTGTTGTAAAATGTTATTTGTTCCATGATTATCATGGTGGTATTATTAAACCCACTATCACAATCAAATGAAGACCAGACACCTGTTAGATTTTATAATTGCCTATTTACCTTGAGTTGGGCAGGTATTTCGACCTATGCTATCTCAATAACCTCATCACCCCTCTCCCAGCCCCCATCCAATGCCATCCACCTTATCCATTCCTGGCTGGGCTACCTTCCATCCATAATTTTATTAATATTTGCTTGCATTCATTATCTGAGCCTTTCCATGCCATTATTGGAGTCCTTCCTCCTGGCCCACATGGTTTCTTCTCTACGCTAACCCATCGTGGCATCCTCCTTCCTCTCTTCCTGCCCATTGTTGGTGTACTTAAAAAAAAAAACAACTCTTATTTACCATTTCTTGTGTCTTTTTCACTATATGCTACCCCAATCCCTTCCAACACCACAACACCAGGTAGGAGACGGGTAGGAGACAACAAGTGGGAGACGGGTTGCAGTTCTTTCTTAGCTGCTTCCTGCTGGTCAGGTCATTGGGTTCCTTGGAGCTAGCCCAGTCCTTGTTTCAGGAGATCTCTAACTTCTTGTCTCACAACAGCAACCCAGAGCAGCAAGGAGGAAGCAGAGCACCATTGTTCTTTCTCTTCTCCCTTCTGGGCTCTGGCATTTATTCTTTCTCCAGAGTCCTCAGATTTATCTATCTGCAGCTGGCAAAGAGCTCCTCTGAACTATCTGAATCAGTTCCATATCCCACACCTCGGACCAAAACAAACACATCTATATCCACAACAGTCTATCTGTCACCAGTGATTCTCCAGTTCCCAAAGCCTGGGAACCTTAGCCACACCTACCCCATTCTGCCCTGCCCAAGTTTTAGGCCTTTAAGAAACCAATCAGGTATAATGTCTTAGGTGGGTTTACACAACAAGGATAAAAGTTTACTGAGGCGGTAACTTAAGGGCCAGTAATTAGCATCTAAATACACAAGCAGCAAACCAACCCCCTACAAGTCTGGACAAACTGGTCTATTGTTATGACCCTATAAAAAGGAATAGAAAAAGGTGCATTCTTGCAATAGTTTGGCTACTCTATGTACTGGATTGTGGGGGAGTGGATACTAACGAATCTGTTATCTTCTGACCTCATGCTTTCATTAGACAAGCTCCAAGAGATGGAGATTTTCCTCCTCACTTCTATTGAGTCTGCACATTTAAATACAAAGACATTTAAATACAAAGCAGAAGGCACCAGAGGACTGGCCACATGGAGAGATTCCTTCATTTGAAATGTCAGCTTTAAGTTGGGCTATTTTTGCATTAAGATGAAGCTATCACTCAAATTAATTTGTTTATAATGGGCAATGCATTCTGTTTTAAGGCTTAGATTAGCCCTTCTAATATCAAACTTCCTGTGCCTGTATATTGTAAATTATGAAGATTAAAAGTCTTGTTCGCAAGATAATATACTAGGGGCTTTATGTCCATGAAATCATTACACTCAATATTTGTTTATAATAGAAAATATTTTTATGACATATAATAATGCTACACAAATAAATTTGATAGGTACAACATGACAAAATATTTGAAGCCTTGTTCATGTTCTATGGTTTTTATATATTTTGTTTTTAAAATGAATATAGGAATGCTTGTGTTTAGACTGCTGTTCTTGGCCCTGGCACCAAGTCTGCTATCCAGCCTGAACTACTACTCTCTCTCTTCCTTCCTGTTTGAAAAGCAACTACTGCAATCTCTCCTTGTACGATGGGGTAGACCCCTTTTCTATACAAACCTGGAACTACAGGATTTACATGTGAAGGTTTTCAACTCTCTATATTTTCCCTCCTGCTTTTTCTTGCTAACTGCATTATCCAAGGTCATTAGAAGCTTCGTTATTTTGGACAGGTCTTTCTGGATTCTAGTATTCCATCTCTCAGGCTCTTGTGAATCCAAGGGGAAAAATGCGTAAATGAACCTTTTTAAAAAGTGCAGGTGGCAATAAAGTCTGTGTAGACTCAATTCTCTTACAAAGTTGGTGAATGTGTTGGGCTGCTTTGTCTTTGGTATGTATAAAACAAGTAGAGTAATAAGAAATCTGTAAATAGGAATGAGAATGAGATGTGAAGGATGATATGGATATGAAAATTCACATAGAAGGGCTAAAAAGAAAAGAGACATTTGTGGGGATGGGAAGCAAAGTCTTTTTGAATGGCAAATTAAATTTTTGTCCTAAGATAAAACATATGAGAACAACAGGTAGCTTATGTTACAGAGTATCTGAGTAAGTTGTACAAGGTTGGTGGAGGATGAAACTTTAAGATGGCACATACATGATGATTAAAGAATACTTTAGGTTGTAATGCAGTACACGGATATCCACCAGAATCTTACTACCTGTTTAAATATGAGAGCTTCCCCTAAGATACTGATTTTCCCTTGATAACATTTACAACTGTTATGCCCAGTTGTGACACCCCCCAAAGACCACTAGGAATCAGCTGAAATGCTAGGTCAAAGGGGGATCCCTGACATCAGCTATTATCTTGGAGACCTGCTTAGCTGGAGTAGGAACTGGCATTGCAGCACTGGATGTACAAAGCCAGAATTATAACATTTTTTAAAAAAATTTATTTATTTATTCATTCATTCATTTATTTATTATGTATACCATGTTCTGCCTGCATGCCAGAAGAGGGGGCATCAGATTTCATTATAGATGGTTGTGAGCCACCATGTGGTTGCTGGGAATTGAACTCAGGACCTTTAGGAAGAAAAGCCAGTGTTCTTAACCTCTGAGCCATCTCTCCAGCCCAAATTATAACATCTTAAACGCAGATATTGATAAAGATATTCAGTGCCTTTAGAACTCAAATTACCCATTTAGGAAAGAATGTTAATTCCCTGGTAGAAAGTATTGCAAAACACAAGGGGATTAGATCCGTTGTTTTTACAGTAGGATGGGCTATGTGCAGCCCTTAGAGAGAAATGTTGTTTTTATGTAAACCAGTCAGGAATGATTAGAAAATCCTTAGCAAGAATAACAAAAAAGCCTAGAGAGATCCTAGAGAGAAAACATTCCAGAGGATGGTTTAAATCCTCTTTTAATAGCTCTCCTTGGCTTACTACCCTTATATACACCCTGATGGGACCCCTACTCATTTTGAATTTTATCTTTGGGCCTTATAAATGTGGAGGACTCCAGGTGTCATATCTGGAAGACCCAAGATTGGGCCTTCAAACGATCATTGGAAGGAGGGAATGAGAGACCAAATAATTGAAAATTGTTATTTTGGGTATTAGTTTGGGGTTTGGAGCACAAGCCAGAGTGAAGGCCAGCCAAATGGAGCTATGTCCAGCTACCTGGGGAAAGGAACTAGCTTTACTGAATTCTTTCCCTGATCACTAGAGATACAGTTGCTAGGAAACTGACCCAGATGGCCAGGCCAGAAGTGCTTATGGTCTTGGCGCCTAAAGGAAACCAATCATTTCAAAAATCAATTTCCTTTACCCAATCATGTAATGCCATGGCATGTAACTCCCTGCTTATGTTTTTTCTTTTTAAAAACCTTGTTCCCCTAGACAAAGGGGCCACATTCCTCTCCTGCTTCCACAGAAAGTTTGTGACCCCTGTTAGAGCTTGTATACAATAAACCCTCATGTATTTGCAGCTGAGTCAGTTCCTGGTGGTCTTTGGGAGTCTCACCAACTGGGCATAGCACAACAAGAACTGGCTTAAAATTTTTTATCTAATCAAGACAGATACTTATGTCTTATCCTGATTGTCAAACTTTTCATAACTTAGGAAACTGAGTTGCAACAAGGTCAATGCTTCATTTGAACATTCATGGTAAAGACTTTTAGGTGAGTACTTTAATAACTGTTCATCTAAGGTGATTTTGGCATATTAGGTATCCACAGATAGAAAAATGGAGATGTGTACAATCTCGTTAATACAAAAAAAATTTCAGATTTTTAATGTAAGCAAAGGTTGGAAAACTATTTAACACGCTGATGTCAATGAAACTAGAATGATTTGTAATACTAATAGTTTCAAGAAGAAGTTTATCCATTCCTAATTGGTTTCCTAAAGATTTTTCATTTCCTGACAAGGCTCCAGGCCATCCATAGTAAAAGAAAACCAAAACATTACACATGAAGACTTTTCAAAATAAAATTAAGAATGTAATTAAAATTATAAATTCACCAAACATAAGTTTTATGACTTTCTGTCCAATAATTTAAAGAAGTATATAGTTCACACAAACCCCACATTTTCCTTTAATTAATGTAAGTAAACTACTTTTGCCCCCAAGGGCAAAAAAATCTGTATCAATCAGTTGATGGTGTAAAGGCCAACCAGAGAAACTCCATTTTGTGCCAGACTTCCATCTCAGTACCTAAGAGTACAATTTGCCCTAGACTCACTAAAATTCCAGAATGGTTGTTTCCCAGAAAACAACTGTGACTCAGTGACCCCCACCCAGAAATATACAGCCGTGACCATTTACTTGCTATAACCGTTTTTGTTTTTGCTTCTGTAACTTGCTTTCACAGATATGCAAAGATTGTTTTGAGTTCCTTTAACTATTTAAACTTGGCAGAACAGACCAGTTTTTGCTTGCTTACATAGATAATGAAGTCCTTCCTGTGGTTTTTTTTGCTTTTAAAAAGCCTTTCCCCATACCCTTCTCTATGGCAAACTCAAATCTGGCTCTGGAACTGTCTTCCAGCTAGTGGGTAACGAATACATCTTTTATATAACTGACCCTATCTTAGGGGTCAGAAACTCTTTATAACAATGGGCTATCACGACATAAATTAAACGGGCATTAGTGAAAGAAAAATCAATGTAGTCTAGAATAGCCCTGTGAAGTGTGTGGGAGCTTATGGTAGAAATCTGTTGTTGGTTTTTTCTTTTTTCTTTTTTCAGTCTTGTGCTGGACACTTAAGAGTGTCACTCTTCTGAGTGGCTCTCAGGCCTTCTGTGCCTGTTTCCTACCACCACTTCTCAAAGCAAATGTGTTCCTTGGGAACGTGGCTGTTTTCCAGTTGCTTAGAAAAAAAGTCCGTCATTGGAGGCGGGCCGCAGATATAGAACAGAGTCTCTGCGGAAACGTGATCTCTTATTTCTTCCTTCGAAATTCTTCCTTCTATCAAAAAACAGAAAAACAGCACATCAGGCCAGGCATGTTTGTATCATGACCAATAACAGCTGGGTGGAGTGTGCACCTGCAGCACTGTGAGTGGGTCCCCCCAGGCTCCCAGGCCTGTAACAGGCAAAGCAGAAGGCTTATCACCACTTGCTCTTTAGACAGGGACCATAAGCTTATTCACTTATCTAAATAAACAAGTAAGTAAGTAAATAAATAGAGTAAGAAAGAAAGAAAAAAGAAAATTTGAAAGACAGACAGAAAGTCCTTTCAGGATGGTAAGTTTAGCGGGTAAAGGAGCTTGCTATCAAGTCCAATGGCCTGAACTTAATCCCTGAGACTCACAGATGGAAAGAGAGAACCAACTCCAAACATTGTCCTCTGCTCTTCATATATACCTGTACACACACACACCTGAGAGAGAGAGACAGTGACAGAGACACACATACAGGTTATTATTTAAGAATAGCTTTAGCTAGGTGTGGTGGTGCAAACCTTTAACCTCAGTACTTGGAGGGTAGAGTCAGGTAGATCTTTATGAGTTCTAGGCCAGCCAAGGCTACACAGTAAGACCTTGTCTCAAAAAACTAAAACAAACAAACAAACAAACAAACAAACAAACAGATAACTTTAAAGATTCTTTCCAAATAGGGAAACTAATGGCATATGGAACCGATTCAACCAAAGATGTATACTTTTTTTTATTGTATTCTATGATGATCCCAAGCCTTGTAAAAATTGTAAAAAATACACTTCTAATATAAGCAGTAGGAATCTACCTATAATACAAAATCCAACAAAGAATTTCTATATGAACTGTCTCAGTTCCCCTGGGAATGACACTCCCAGCAGGTGACTCTAACAGTAAAATATCTCTGCTTAACCAACTGGCCCGTCTCTCCAGTAAAGCACAACTGGCCAAAATCACTTTAGAGGACTCACCTGTGATGTAAGGCTTAAGTTCTGCACTGATTTGTGTCGTCTGTTTTGTAACATGCAAACTGCAAGTAATCTTCCCAGGAAATTCATGCACTAAGTCGAGGATATCTTTCTGGAATGTCAAACATATTGGGTCAAACTACAATTTAAAAAAAAAAAAAAAAATCAAAGCACAGCTGGGTACGCCACACAGAGACAGGTGGACGGATCTCTATGAGTTCAAGACCAGTCAAGGCTGATGTCTCAAAACCACCATCTGATACCACTACACTTCCTCCTCCTATTTTTTGGGACAGAGTCTCAAGCTAGCCCTGCATTTGCTATGTAGCTGAGGTTAGCCACAAACGCCAGATCTTCCTGCTTTAGCTTGCCAAGTGCTGGGACTACAGGTGTGACACCATGCCTGGCTCTAGTAACCTTTCTGTTCCATTAGCTTCTAAATTCTATCCCACTGTGGTGATGAGATGGGCCCACAGACCCAAAGTTTGAATACTTGGCTCCAGTTGGTGGAATTGTTTGGGAAGGATTAGGAGGTATGGCCTTGTTACAGGTGTGTCACTGGGGTGGACTTTGAGTTTCAAAAGACTCCTCCTATTCCTAGTTAGCCCTTTCTGCCTCTTGCTTGTGTCTCAAGATGTGAGCTTTCCAGCTACTGCTTCAGCACCATGCCTGCCTGCTGCCATGACAGTCATAGACTTTAACCGTCTAAAGCCAGAATTCCCACATTAAAGGCTTCCTTTGTAGGTTTTCTTGGTCACAGTGTTATATCATAGCAATAGAAAAATATCCAAGACAGCCACCAAATCTCATCTTCCCTGCTGCTTAACTGAAAACATTTTTAACTGTCCTGGGTGAAATGTGTCTGTTAATTCTCATTTGAAGTGACAAGCCTTTTATGTGAACTTTTGCAGAAAAATCTGAACCTACAGAAAAAAACATTTCCTATTTATTTACATGTTTATTTATTTTTATTGTCATATATTGTTTGGTGATGGGCTTTTCATTGGAGTACATCTCATGCTTTGGCCATGCTCACCCACCCTTCTCCCTTTACTCCTCTTCAGCCCCCTAGGTAGTCCCACTTCCTTCTTGTTCTACACACCTGTATGGCTTTCACTCTTTAATTAGCACACGGAGCACTGGGTGTCGTTATGGAACTTTGATACGCACTGTCTTCTGGTTGCTCGCCCCACCACACACACAGGAGCTCGGGAGCTCCTGTCCCGAGCTCTCATCTGTATCCTTCAGACTCACTAGCCCCCTTTGCACCTATCATGTAGTATCACCTGTTGTCTGATTACACAATTATGTACACTTGTTTGGAGAACTCTGTAAACATCTCCTACCTTACCTGAAACAGGAGCTCACTGGTGTTCTTCGCACTGTAGAACAGTTTTATTGTTCCTGTCTCACGGCTCCTTCCTCTGTCTGCTTGGTCTCGGTGGAGATCTGCTGAGTGGCGCAGGATGGAAAGCAGGGGGTTAATCCCAACCCCTCCAGCAATCAACACGAGGTTTCGAGGGGCATCTGTGGGCTGAGGGTCAAAGAAGAACTCTCCGCCCACTCTGACAGCCACTTCAGAATCAAGTGTGCACTGAAGCAAGAAAGAGAAGATCCTTTGGTCCTGTGCAGAGCAAGTCTCAGACCAAATGTTCTATGAAGTGAGACCACATGCTGACCTGCCTGCTTATCAGTGTTTGGAAGATCTACACAGCTTGTTTTCAATTCTCTCAGGGTCCTGGGACTTGATTTTACTTGTCTAGCAGCTTGCTATTGTTACAACTTAGTCATTCAGAAAAGGGGACTTGCCTTAGATATTTGCCGTTAACGTCACAGAGGAGGAGCTGAGTTGACAAAAGTGGCAATAGACTCAGGGAGGGCAACCTCTGGGGTATGCATCTCTTCATTAGAGTCATGTTCCCGTGTTCTGACACCATAAAGATATGATGAGACTGCTGTCCTCAAGCTGGAAGGCCCCGGGGTCCCTCCTGACCTGGGCAGACTGAGTCAGATTAGCACTGTAGGCTTGCTTTTAAAAGCTCAGCACTGTGGTACCAGTTGTGTGTGTTCACACATCTCTCTCTAGCAGACAGAAAGGCAGGAGGAGGCTGTGCATGCAGGCTGTCTCACACCGGCCCGCCTGGGTAATGTTCCAGTACTTGGTGAGATCACTCACACAACTGCCTCTACAGAGGCCTACATTGCTCCTGATGGGGTGTTCTGGAAACCTGTGGCAACATTTCTTTTTCACTGTCACAGTGATTTGAGGAACTTAAGTGACATTTAGAGGATAGGGCTAGATGTCCCATGTAACAACTGCAGGCTTCCTGGATCTGGCTCCTAGTAAACTGACGGGTAAATCGGCAGGAATTTTGTGAGCTATTCTTCATTAGTTGTTTGGAATCAGCTACAGTGGGAATATTCAGAACACAGAACTTTTCACATACTACAAATTATGGGCTTTTTAAAATTCGGAGCACTGGAGCTGGATTACCTGCATGCCACTATTACAATGCACAGGACTGTCAGGATGACTTCTGAGTGACCCATAGGCTATTCATGTAGGCAAATGCCAGTTTGTAATGATCTGAGGCCACATTCTCAATCTGTTAGTCAAATGTTTTTGTTGCTATTAACAATATCTGAGGAAACAACTTAAAAGGAACAGGTACCCAGTTTTGGCAGAGGTCTTAGTGCACGGTCAGCTGGCTGGATTCACTGTTTCTGGGCTGTCGTGAGGTGGAGCAGGATGATGGAAGGGCACACAGAAGCCGATCAGCTCTGTATACCCCAGCCAGGAAACAGAAAGAGACTGCCTGCATGGGGGTTTCCTCCTGCCCTCCTTTATGTCCCCACTCAGCCCATGCTGCCCACCCACATTTAGGGAGCATATTCTACTCTTGGTTAACCCTCTTGGAAATGACCTCAGAGGTGAGCCTTTCCAATTAATGTTGTACTCTCTTCTCCATTAAGCCCACAATCAAGATTAACATCAGCAATGACTCATCTTACATAAAAGCTCAGATCTAAGTTCACCTGGATTTCCCAGGATGTAAGTAGTGTGTAGACTATACTGGCTGTGTCCACTGTTCTGAAAGACCACAACCCAGGTGGCGACATGAGAGTCCTTTTGTCACCCACACAGCAGGCCTACACCAGATACATTTATAGACCACATATTGTGCTGTTTTTAGTAAAAGTCCTCTGATTGCTTCACTCTATCTGATGGTTTTTACTTGCCAAAACGTGAGTATTCAGAAATAAACATTCTTTGATTATGCCTCTCTTTCCTTCCCTTACTTCTCCTTTGTAATTCAGTTAGAGAATTGTGAATTTTGGGCGTGTTTTTTTTTTTTTTTAAGTTTTATGTGTTTTTCCTATAATTATATATTTTGTTTCAGGATGGTTCTACAATGGATCTGACAAGTTTAACTTAAGCATAATCATTAACCCTCTGGGGCAAGTGTAGAAATAGGTCAGCAGATCGGATCCCACCGGCCACCATGACACACCATAGGGTTCTGTATGAAAAGCAGTCTCTGTCACCATGGTTCTCAGAGAAGAAACACTGTCGGGTATGTCTACGTCCTTCCCGCCTCCTTCTAAAACCAGAATCCAGGAATACATTTACATGGAAACCACAGTTTTGTGTCATTGCAAGCTCCTGGCATAAGTCAACAGAGTTTAGAAGTAGTAACAGATCACATGCTTTTGGTGGGTCAAAGCCTTGGCATTCAGTCTTTGGGCCTCGTGTACCAGGTGAGTATGAGACATTTCCGGACAGGGACTTAATTTGAGGTTCAACAACTTACGATGACCAAACTTACAGAAAATAAATAAATAAATAAAAAAAATCTAAGAAATCCCTTAAATTCATAAAACAGGTCCTCTTTTGGTAAAGAACTGTTAAATGAATGGAAAGCTGTTCCTTAGGGGAAAAACACCTAAACAGATCTATTTTAAATATGTTGGAGAGTGTTAGATGATGTAAGTGGGCTGTTGACAGGAAAAGCAGCATGGGAGCTGCTGGTTCAGAAGAACGTAACTCCAGGCATGGCTGCACTGGCTACTGCACTGCTTTAAAAAAGCTCCTTCCTTTCACACCCTGAAAGGAGAAGCTAAAGCATCCCAGGCTCTACCCCTTGCTGCAGCCCTGCTCACCACATAACAAGTTTCTCTTCAGTCCTATGAGAGGAAGAGAGACTCTGACAATGAGAAAGGATCATTTTCTTTGATGCCTCTTCCAGGTGTGTGCAGCAATAATGACAAAGAGAGCCATTTGCCCATTGTTTTTAGAAACGTGAGAATAAAAAGCTACCTTTGTCTTCTGTTTACTTTTTTTTTTTTTTTTTTTTTGTCTTCTGTTTACTAACAGAAACTGCTGGTGGAGTATGAACACGTCAGATCACTGCCCTAACATGCAAGCAGGTAAAAGGACCTGTCTTCCATACAGACCACTGTATTAAATTTGAATACAGATGTTCTACGTTTCCACAGCAACTGGAGCAGACCGGTGCAGCCGTCTGGAATTCCTTGCTCTGTCAAAGCCCATGGAAGACGACTTTAAGCACTTTTATCCCATGTCAACTGAGCAGCCTGCTGCCATTAGATACATTTCCACTGTGTTGGCTGTTCTTGCTGACATGAGAAACAGGGACTCCCTTTGTAAACTTTGTAAATCCTCAAAGCAGCAAAGTGACCTGGAAGCCCTGCCTGAGGAGCTCCAGGAGCCCCAGATCTCCCTGTCATAAAGGTGTCTCCAGCCTCTGTAACTGTCACAAAGGTCATCTTCAGCTCCTCCATAGGCCTCTTCCCACATTATGCTAATTTTAGGTGAAAAGTCTGAACAAAAGCCCACCAATCCCTGAGCTCCCCCAAGTTTAGAACTTGAAATCCCACCAATCTTCGCCCTGGAAAGCTCTACATCCTCCGCCCCCAATCCTAAATAAAGGCAGTGTCTGTTGGGTTTCCTGCTGTATTCTCCCCAGAGCCGAGGCAGGGCCAACCCTGTATTCATCCTTCTACACCCTGGAAACTCTCAATAAATCTCTTTTATATTTGTTGCCTGGTGTGACTCATCACAAGAAGCCAAGAAGCAATGTACAGAAGGGAAGAAGTGAAGAAATAGAGCAGGACTCTAATAGGCTCTTGAGTGCCTCAGCTCAGCTGGGGATACCCTCCCCTAGGAGCTGCAATGTCTCTGGCTGAGGAGGCTTCCTCTCAGAGCTGTGTGGTTCCAGGGCTCCCATGCCTCAGGATGCCTTCCACCTCAGAGCTGTGTGGTTCCTGGGCTCCTGAGTCCCAAGACAACCTTCCATCTGAGCAGGTAGGACAACACACAGCCCTAACAGCTCAGGAGGGATGGAGCCTCCTGAAAATGGCTCCAGGACAACTCTGAATTCATAATGGCTGGTGGCAACTCCCACTGGGCAGAGCAGAGTAGGCAGTGGGGCACTGTATGTATCCCACTGTGTATGGCTACAGTCTGCATTTCCCTGCTGGTTAACGACAGTCAACATCTTATTTCCTGTCTGCCCAGCTGTAGGCTATCCGTAATTCTGTTAATGGTCTTTTGCAGAAAAGCTTTTCTCTTAATGAACTCTTAATCTATTTTATTTTCCTTTTATAGTTCTCCCTCTTAGTGCCACGTATATCTCTTTCTCTACTTCCAAGTTCCAAATGTTTCCAGTGTTTTCAACTAGAACTTTTAGTTTCATGCTTCACATCTCTATCTACAAGCCATTTTAACTCTGAAGTAAACTATGAGATTTAGGTCCAATGTTTACATGTGCCTTATGTAAATGTACAGTTGTTTCTACGCTATTTGCTGAAAAAGCTATTCTTTCTCCACCCATTTCTTTGGCACCTTTGTTCAATTTGAAATGGTCATACACGGCAGTCTCTTTCTGAACTCTTTATGTGTCTCCTGTTATCAATACTGTACCGTTCTGATTATTATCATTTTGCTTTACACCTAAACTTTTAAGGGAATTTTCTTTTTGTTGTCCTTGCTGGCTTAAGACAGGGCTCACTGAGTAGACTGGGCTAGCTCTGAACTACAAACCTCCAGCTGAGATTATAGGCGTGTGCCACCCAGACCTTCCTATTCTGTGCTTTTTCAAAACTGTTCTAGTTATTGAGTTCTTCTCTCCCTACATATACTGGAAGGCTGGGTATTGGCACGAGACACCCCAAGACCATGTTCTCAGCACAAACGAGATTGATTTGTTCCAGAGGGACAAAGGGCAGGGAATATGAGACAAGACAGAAGATAGAGGACTACGGAGAAAGAAAAGGGAACAAGGGAGAAGGGGGAGGATTATTTGTGCTAAAAAAAAATGGCAGTTTATAAAGGTGAAAAGGGGAAACCCTTCGTTAGGCTGAGGTGTTTAATTTTAATTGGGCATGTTAATTAGGTGAGCCAAAGGGGGCTTTTGATTGCTGACTTCAATAGTTTGATAGCTGAACCTTGGTAGTTAGCCTTAGAAAGAAAAAGGAAATGGCCAAATAAGGGACTAGCCCTTGGTGGCTAGCTTTAGGAAAGTAATCTAACCAAGAAAGAGGGAACGAGGGAAGGGCAAATCCTGCCTGAGCTCTGTCTGCCATGCCCAGGCTAATTAGAGCCCTTCATCACCCTAAAGTCACTTGTCTGTATCCGTAAAAAGTTATGATTTTGTTGTATGTTACAACAAATCCATCAATCAATTTAAGGGGAACCGCTTTCCTTGTGCTGAGTCTCCCAATCCAGGAAAACTGTATACCTTGATTCCTTTCATGAGACTGTGATGGACAATTTTTGTTTGTTTTTCTTGAAGATCCACATGAAAGTTAGTCTTATAGTAGGTGATGGACCAAGAAAGTGACTGAATTTCCAAGTTTTCACTGCACAAAAGGTCTCTTCAGCCACAGGGCATGTTACTCTCTACAAATATGGCACGTCTGTGATTCTTTGTTTAGCTCGTCTCCTAACCAAGCCAACCTGTAGCCTCTAAATTCAACCTTTTCCTAGCTGTTTTGTAGAACAATGCTACATGCATACCCTATCAAGCATTTTTGCTTGCACTCTGGCTCTGCTACTATTAGCTTCACTCCTCTCCTTTCATGTGGTTCCTATTCAAACAAGAATTCTCTGCCACCTTTAAAAACACAGTGAAGAGACTAAAATTAATTTTTGTTTTCTGTTCTTTTTTTTTTGTTGACTGTCAACGATTCTCAGGAAAAGAATGAAACAATGCTTGGTTTCTGGGTACACTTTAGTAAAGGAGATAAGAAAACCTGTAGGTAAATACAAAAGACACAGTATGGTAAGGAAGAAGAGGGCAACAAAAGAAGGGTAAAAACTGAAGTTCATTTTTTTTCCCTGGCTTTCCAGCAGGTAATGGTGGCTGTCGTATGCAGGAATGGAGCTGAGCCTGTGATACAGCACCAGTTACAAGCAATAATTAGATCTGGGTCCTCTCAGAACTTCATGTGAAGAGCCCTCCCCCCCCCATGACAGACTGGAACGCCATAGATTCAGCTTTACTGACCTCTGAACACTATCAGTATATGCAGATGGTTTCCCTCCAAATACTAGACACAAGTTCCTTCCTTTAGGATAGTCACAGTAAGATTATTTACATAACAAAGATAATTTTCAAACACTCATATAGAATGCTTGGTAAAACAAAAATATTTCCAATCCTTTTAAAACCTAACTCATCAACAAGGTTCTGTTTCTCCACCTTTTTGGGGAGCTCAGGGTAAGTTTGCACCCCACATAGTCAACACCAAGTGTGTATGGGTCAGACTGATCCAAGACTGTCTCAGAGACCCTGATAGGACAAAGAACTGAGGTCTGTGTCCTTGTCCAGGAATGGACTTGGCAAGGCAAGTCTGAGGCTGGAGTCAGTGCCTCAAAGAAGTCAAGGTGGTAGTTTTGGGGAGTCTGACTCTTCCTCCTTGGCTATGGTTATCAATCTGTAGGCAGCTATGTCTGAGGCATCCTGTGTTCTTTTTGCCAGCATTGTCTGAGCTCTCTGCTGACCTTGGACATTTTCCTCTTGCAATTAGTATATACAATGCTGTACTTCCAAGTAAACTTGCTTGCCGTAGTTTATTTCTCATCCCTGATCCTCCCATTTGACACCCTGCCATTCAGGACCCTCATTTCTGGCAGGTTCAGGTTACAAGTGAACCAAATGAGTGGACTACAGATTTAATCAGAGGCAGAGCTACTCAGATCTCCAAATATAAAAGGTAGTTGAGGGTCTGGAGAGATGGCTCAGCAGTTCAGAGCACTTGTCATTCTCACAGAGGACTCAGGTTTGGTTCTCAGCGCCCACATGGTGACTCACAACCATGGGTGACTCCAGTTGTAGGGAATCTGATACCTCTTCCAACCGTTTTTTAAAAAAAGATTTATTTATTTATTATATATACAATGTTCTGTCTGCAGGTACACCTACACATCAGAAGCGACACTAGATCTCATTATAGATGGTTATGAGCCACCATGTGGTTGCTGGGAATTGAACTCAGGACCTTGGGAAGAGCAGTCATAACTCTTAACCTCTGAGCCATCTCTCCAGCCCCTTCTTTTCCAACCTTTGAGGAAAATAGACATACACATGGTGTACAAACCAACATGCAGGTAAAACACCCATACACATACAAATAAACACATCTAAAGTTACTTTTTTAAGGTAATTGCTTACCTTATTGTGAACCCAGAGAGCAGGAGGGTGGTTTGTGTATTTCACTGCCAATTCTATTATTCTCTCTCGCTCTAACAGTTGGGGACTGGAGCAAATTGAAAACCCACCAACCACTGAGACTCCTGGGATAAAGAAATCAACCCTAAAAGGACAAACAAACCATCATTGTTGCAATAACTTAAACAACTGTCAGCAGCAGGCAACAAATAAAACTGAACCATTTTAGTTAGACTAAGAAATAGATACACTGCTAAACTAATAAAAGAGAAACAATCATAACCAATCTTAAAAAAAGAAAAGGAAATTTTCAGGAATTTTATGAAAAATTGGTATGCTAAAATTTAATTTAAATGAACTACACATATTACTAAAAAATCACCCATCAGAAATGTCACAAGAAGAAACAGAAACACCTGGGGCTGGAGAAATAGTTCGGCAGTTAAGAGCACTGGCTGTTCTTCCAGCTGGACCTGGGTTCAATTCCTAGCACCCACATGGCAACTCAAAACTATCTGTAATTCCAGTTCCAGGGGATCTGACACCCTCACAGACATACATGCAGATAGAATACCAATGTACAGTTAATAAAAAATAACTAAATTATTAAAAAAAAAAAGAAATAGAAACACCTGATTAGATCTACATAAACTCAAAGAACTGAATTAATAAACCTCACAATAAGAATTCTGGTTCAGGCAGCATCATTGGTGAGCTGTATCACACACCTGAAGTAGAATTAATACCAACCCTTCAAAAACTACCCCAAACAGAAGAAACAAATACTTTGGAACTTACTCCAATGAAGCTGATTTTGCCCTGATAATCAAAGACCCTGAATGAAAACTATAGATCAAAATCCATTTAAATGAAGACAGAAAAATCCTAAGAATATAAAGCTGGCTTAAGAGCTGACCTCATTAGTTTTTTTGTTTGTTTGTTTGTTTTTGTTTTTTTAAATCAACTTGAGCATGAGGTTCAATGAGAAACTTTTCTCAAAAATATAAGGTACCAAGTGTGGTGGTGCATGCAGATCTGAGTTTGAGGCCAAGGCCCTTCTCAGCCACTCTGTGTACTGCAGTAAAACAGAGACTGATTTTTAGAAACACGTGAGTGCCCAGCACCACAACCAGAGCAGATCAGGTGACTGCAATGTGTTCTATTACTGAGTCTGTCTGCAGACATAACTGTTCAGCTGTGGTTCCACAGACCAGCACTTTGCTTTGTTTGAGGCTGGCCTATGAAAATCGGTTTCAGACAGGACAGAGGGGACCATGGGTTCCAACCAAGAAAGGAATCACGTTGTCCATGCCATAACAGAAATTACACGGAATTCCTCTTCCTGGGTGGGGAATACCCAGTCACAGAAGTCCTTTACAGAAGAAAATGTAACACCTGACGGCACCTTCACACACACACACACACACACACACACACACACACACACACACACACGTACGTAAACGCATACATACACTTGGACATGGGAAACACCACTCACCACTGGCCAGCCTTAAAGGAAAAGTCTTTATCAGCAACAAGCAAGCGGAGGCTCTTCACTGATGGAGACTGGTAGGTGATTTCACACACCTTAGCAGCTGCCATGACCTGAAGCAGAGAGGTCTATGATCCATAAACGTGGTTTTGAAAAATTGTCCAAGGCAAAGCACACACTGCTTTGCTCTGCCCTCCACTGGGTGAGAAACTGAGACTTACTGCAATGCTACTTTATTCTGAATACAAAAATCATCCCTTACAGGGGCTATGTAACCAGTTCCACCTGGGCACTAGGCTCCCTGAAGAGTTCTGTGGGTGGGATGCCCTCAGCCACCCTGCCTGGCATCTGAAGTCTCCTTCAGTAGTGGGCCAGGTAAGGTCCCAGTTGCTTCTGAATAAGAAGTCCATGTCAAGCCTAACAGCAGTGGTCACAGAAAGCATCCAGCACCTTTTTAAGAGCAAAGAAACAGAAAACTGGGTTTGTACGCACAAGCTTCCTTCTTGCCTTTTGTTTTTTGAGTCCCGGTCTCACTATGTAGCCCTGGCTGGCCTGGTACTAAGGAGAATAGGCTGGCCTTGAACTCACTCAACCCCGCCTCCTGAGTGCTGATTAAGGTGTGTTGAGATCATGTGTGTTAAGATCATGGTTGACTCATGTACTTACTTTATAATTTATTAAATTTTCCCAAAATATTAAATAGTACATGACCTTAAAACAAGAACAAAGCCCTTTCCTACTGGGAGTTTGGGGAAGCACTACTCTCGATGATGCATTTGCTTTCTGAAAACTTTCAAACCCAGTGACTTGGGAACTATTCAGTGAAGGGCAATCCATGCTTCAGTACCAATCAAATGTAAACACTTTCTTTATTGTCCCCACTTTCTTCATTCCATCTATGTTCTGAACGTCTCTTTCTCCATTATTCTGAAAGTAGAAGACAGACATGACTCCTCTCAACTTCCTTCTGTTCCTGGGCAGGAGCTGAGCAAACCCTCAATGGAGGGTGCCCAACCAGGGCCCCAGGAGATACCCTGGAACTTCCCATCCTGATGCTAGTTTAGTCTGGCCTTTTCTTCAATAGGACTCCCCAGGTCTAACCAACTCTCAAAGGGAGATCACCTTACAAGATCCACTAGAAAAGTCTCACTACCTCAAAATAGCTCCTGAAATTTTCATCCTTTATCCTCTGCTGTAAAATCCCTTGCCTCTCTTCCTCTGCTGCCACACTAACTCTAGAGTCTATGTGAGCATAAAAACGTGCTATATAAGCATAAAATTATGCTGCTAAGACGAGGAGACACGTTTCCTACGGGAATCAGCTCCCTGGAAGTCCCTGGATGTTCCCCCTGGCCATCTACACCAAAAAGATGTACTCCGAAAATCCTGCTTTCTCAGATGAAGGATTGAATTAATGAGCCTTTTGATTTTTCTCTGATTCCTGGTACAGCACAACTAACTATTCAAGGAAATATATTTTTGGTAGATTATTAAAAGCTTTAATAAAAATAAAATGGAAGAAAAATAATTTTAAAAGAAGTAATGAATCAGATTTAGTATTAAAAAGCATTACAAGAATAGTAAAGAAATAATGGGCTCCTTCTTAGGAAAAAATAGAATAACAAGTACAGCAGGCTGGAGCATGCCTCCCTTTAGCGTCTTGTTTCTAAGGAAGATTATAAATCTTTGGCAAGATATATGGGAGGATGGTTAACCAAGGTATATTTAGACTTTAATGTAGAAAAAGACTTTGGCAGGTATTTGATTTGGCTCGGAGGACTATTACAACTCCTGACTTTCCCCTTCACTAGTCAGTGATAATGAAACCACAATTTGAGGTTTTTGTTTCTTGTTTGCATTGATCAGAAAGTTTCTAGGCAGAGATTTCTTGTGGGCACTGCTTTACCCTTGGCTACACTTTCGAGTTAAAACATAAACTTTGTATCCTTGGTAAAAGTTTGAATGTTCTGGAAAGCATGCCAACTTTAAGGTGCTTCCTCATGAAATCACTATAAAAATATTAGCCTGACTTCAGTAAAATTACAGCAGAGTCAAAGCGATCTCGGTGTTGTCTCTGTCTGTCAACTCGCCTGAAACTGTGCCTTCCTGATATCCAAACCTCTGATTCTCCCGAGGACGCAGGGAACCCGACTGGGCTGGTCTGTGGCACTCTGCACTGTTGCTAACCCCTTCTTCCTCCTGTCTTGGAGAACAAGTGAGTGATTTTCCATGGCAGCCCCTATGCCTGAACCTTAAAAAAACAAGGTCTTTCTACATAGCCCAGGTTGGTCTTGAACTTGCTATCTTCTGCCTTAGTGCTAAGATTACAGGTTTGTGCCACCAGGCAAATGTCCTTTCTACCTACTCTTTTCCCCCAAAACATGGTTTCTCTGTGTAACTGAGCCCTGGCTGTCCTGGCCTCATTTTGTAGACCAGGCTGGCCTTAAACTCACAGAGATCCGCCTACCTCTGCCTTCCAAGTGCTGGGATTAAAGGAGTATGAGCCACACCTGGCTTCTCCCTATATTTCTTGATCCTAATCCCTATCTGTGACATATTTTGCTCATCAACCACAAAGCAGCCGTCTGTTCGTATTTCTCTAGTACTTCCTGTTTCATCAGACACAGTATATGGTGCCACTGGCTTTACCTTGAGTAGCTCACAAACAAAACCAGAACCTAGCCGCTAACAGAATGGACTCAACAGTGAGACAGCCAAGACTTTACTCCTGGCACCACCACTTACTTCTGTGTAGCTCAAGGCAAATGTCCCAGCTACCTTCAACTATGAACTGAGATCAGTAACATCTTTGCCTCATAGGATTGTTGGGGTCACTAAAGTAGATAATATAAACAAGAGCACTTCCAATGTTGCTGGCCCATAGTAAGGGTTTACTATTTTGTTACCACGTATGTTACTGTATTATTTTACATCATATATTCCATTTTATCTATTTATTATTATATGTGCCACACCCGTGCTGCTGCACTGTACATCCCAGGGAAACGTAGACCCGGGTGACAAGGACCTGTGCAGCGTGGTGGACTTGCACCATATGTCCACGTTAGCCTAGCAATTATTTTATGGATACAAACTACAAAGTAGTGAGAAATCTTGCCTTCCATCCCTCCATTTCGACAATGAGCTCCCTCAGCCTACAGTTTTCCTGTCCTTGTTGCTCTTAACTACAGGAACCTGGCTTCTGCTCTCCTCAAACTACTTCTTCCCAGGCTGGTAGAAGTCCTAAAACTCACACTCAGTGTCCAGCATCAGCAAACCTCCCCAGTGTATACTTCACCATCCCAGCCTCTGAATTTGCTGAGCTTCACCCCCAGGAATTCTCCTTGGCTGGGAGAGCTGACACGGTCCTCTTTAGGGCGTCTCCTAAGCTCTGACCTGGTGCTTTCTTCCTTCTCCCACTTCCTCAATGCAAGCATTCCTTGTCTGAGGCCCTCACCCTCTGTCCACTCCTTTTCTGCTCCTTAAGGCTTACAGTTACACTCCCTGTGAGTAAGGATAGCCAGTCCCTAAGGTACTTTTCTTCTAGATACATACAAGGAACTGGGTTCAATGTTTTAAATATATTAATTTATTTCAGTGATATTGATAATATTTCAAGCCAATGTTATCATTCTTCCACTTGATGGCAAAAAAAAAAATTAAGTTTCCATATTTGCTTAAGAAAACTGTCTTAGCACTGCTGAGCCAGGTTCAAATCAAGGTCATGCTAGCACTTAATCCTCTGACAGCACTGTCCCCAGTAGTAAAGTCTCTTGCATGCAGTACAGATCCTACCACAAACTTGGTCAATTCCAAGTATCTGGGCAGGGGAGTAGGAACTGGGATGCACAGGAGAAACCTACTCCAGCCTCATAGCCCCGCAACACCAGTTTCTTCCACTACTGAAGAGTCAATCCTTGACTCTACTGGGCTCAACAAGGTCAAGGCCATTTTCAGGTGATATAAAAATACAAACTTTCTTTGGCTCTTTCTAGTATTTTGTCTCTAACACATCCAAGTTCCTTGGACTCAGCTCATATACATATATGAATTTTTTTTTTCCTTCTCTGGCCTTCAACTGTCCTAAGAATTTTTTTCTCTTCGCTTTCATCACTACTTTAGCTTCCTTTTGGGTCTTTCAAAGCAGCCACCTGGGAAACACTGCTAATGCTTCAATTTACTTTATCCTCTAGTTCAAAGACCTCCTAAGCCTTCTATCACTCAGCTAGGAGACAAAAAGAAGCAGATATCCTCAGGAACCCTTCCAGCGTGAGGTCCTCCTGGACCCCAGCATTAGCGTTTCCACTCAACATGGCCAACCCTCGTTCTGTAGTCTCCAAGAGGAGCTGTTCTATCAAGTAAAGAGCAGAAGGTGAGGTCATAAAGAACTGGTCCAGTTCTGCTACAACTCAGCATGAGGATCTGTGTAGTCCAAGCTCAAGCCTCTGCTCTGCGGCTGGGAAGACCCTCTGGAAGGGACTTAGGTGATCCTGATACCACATAATGTTTGGGTGCTGGCCCCAGAAGTCATCTAGTTTCTTCAGTTCCTTCCATCTCCTCTCACTTCTCGTTATGTTTGGGAGAATAAAAATTATAAATAAAGGGGAAAAGGGAGTTAGAATTTTCCCCTGAAGATAGCAATACTATCAGAACCAGGTACTCTGCTCTCAATTGTAATAGCAGCAGCCTTTCTTGTCCTAAACTGGGATCATAATAGCCTCCCAATAGTCCCACTACTTCTGCCTGATAAGATCCTGAATTGGCGACTCTAATTCAAACACTGGTTACTGTTACCCACAGGGCAAATCTCAGCACTTTGGTGAGTCATGTTTGACTGGACACAGCAAGCCCAATTTGCTTACACCCTTCCATGGCTGTCTCCCACCTCAGAGATGCTGTTTAATGATGAAATGACTTACTATATGGATCTTTGGACAAAGTTTATCTATCCTCCTCCACATACCACAAAAAGAGTACACGTAAGCATATGATATAAACCATTGTTTCTTTACAACTGACAGGACTTTACTTTCATAAAAAAAGCATTAACAAGCTTCACATTTACACTATCAGCACTTTTTGTGTGTTGAAAAAGTGTGTTTTCAGATTCAGTGGGAAAAGTCTACTTTCCTATATGCCTATAAATTTAACTCTGCTGAATTAGCTTTACATACTTCTCAAACAGAAAAAAACTTAAAATAGAATCAACAATCACCTTTAGTACCAAAGCAATTCTCTACAGTAGAATTAAGTTTTAAAAGTAGGACCTAAATAATATATATGTTAAAGTATCTCCTTGTATTAAAACATAAAATGAAACTATGCTGACAATACAATTTCTAATCACGTTTGTAGAAGTGCATACAAACAGGTTTTTTCCTTGGCTTATACAGAGACTTAAAATACTAAGCTAAATACACCTGAAACAACTCAAAAAGTAAAAGCGAATATGCACTGTGTGTTTTAAGGGGAAACAAGGCTACTCACTGAGATAAATGGTGAGGCTCCTCTATTGCCCAGTCCTCAGCACCTTTCAGGTGGCAGGTTAGCTTTCTATAGCCTGAGTGTGACTGACAGTCTGCAGGGGCAGGGCAATGGGCTTGTCCACCTTCCTGTCTCAGATGTTAGTGCTGCTTTGATGAGCTAGCAGGTGCTTCTAAAGTGGGACGAACAAGGACTTTGAGACATGATGGCAAAAACAAAAAGAAAAAAGGTAAGCCATTCATAACATGTAGGCTCTACAAGTTTGCTTTCCTACAGCATGCTTCAGTGTACCTGTGAGGAGGGGGCCTGGTCTCAGCTGTGTTCCCTCACTGAAACAGGCTGCTCACGGCAAACTTGGTGGAAAACCTTAGTACTGCTTAGCCACTGCTTTCTAATTCATTACCATATACCCTGTTCAGGAAGTTCCAGAACAGGAAAATAAAATTTCCCTGACTGTCCCTCATGGGGACCAGTCTCACCTAATGCCTCTCTTATAAGCCAGTCACGAGTATGCAAGCTGCTCAACCAGGAAAACCCACCATGCCCCAAAGATACCAACCTCCCGTCGGAGGACACTTGCAGTTCTCTCCAAATGATCAGTTTTCCTTTTGGATTTCATCATGCTTTTTAAAAGAAGGTAAAATTAGGTAATTAAGCATTATCCTTATAATAATAAAACTAGCTTCCCCTGTACCCCAACCAAAAAAAAAAAAAAAAAAAATTCAAAGCTATGGAATTACAATTAATTGTGGATTCTACAAAAAACTGCAACTAAGCTGCACACTCAATGGGGTTTCCAGTCTGACGGCATGCTCACTGAAGCCAGCATGCTGACTCTCTTCAGCCTGAAGGCCCTGAGAAGCAACCCACATGACACCAAAGGCTGACAACCCACCTGGTTAGGGTAAAGTGACGTAAAGTGCTGGCTGTCAATCTCCACAAAGCAGTCTGAGCGCAGATGGCTCCCACAGGACCACGAGACAGCCAAGGAATCAGGACAACATGGGCCATGGTGCTTCCTGGGCAAAGGTAACTGAAATTTAAAACCATTTTCAGAGAAGGTAGAAAAACGCCAGACTATGTTAGGGGCAGATGAAAAAGAGCTTGTGGGCTGGAGATGATGATTTGGTGGTTAAGAGCACTGGCTGCTTTTTAGAGGACCAGGGCTCAATTCTTAGTACCCACATGGCGGCTCACAACTATCTGCAACTCCAGTTCTGGGGGATCTGATACCCTCTTCTGATCGTTGCAGGTACCAATACATGGTGCACAGACACAGACACAGGCAAAAACTCCCATACACATAAATGCAAAGCACCCACCCACAAGGACAGCTTGAAGATTTTCCAAAGTAAACAGCACTGTTAACAGCCACTTTTCAAGACGGACCGATTTCTAACATTATAGGTTATTTTGTTTATCTTGCCACCCTATGTAGCTGGTATCAAAGAATATATGCTCGGTGGAGTCTAGCTGCTTTCATGTGATTTGGTACCTGCAGCCTATGACTGGATATTGCTGCATGTAAGTGAAATGCGCTGTCATCGCTTGTTATTTATGAATGCTGTCCCTGCAGGTGCTGGACACTTCCTATGTTACACTTCAATAAAAATGAGATAAAACAGAAAGAGTCTCAACACTTTAGTTTTGTTTTCTGTTTGGTCTTATGAGATAAGCTTACTAAGCGGCCAGGCCTTGAATTCACTGTGTACCCTATGCTGGCCCCACACTTGGGCTCCTCCTGCCTTGTCCTGGGATTATAAGCATGTGCCAGCACGCCCAGCATCACTTGATATCTTTAAATTGCAAGATGATCAGGTGGGAGGATCTGTGAACATGTCTTTCCAAAACATTTTAGAAGGCACTATATAAACTGACTATGGTAAGTTAAGTGTTAGGAGAATATTTTCCTTCAGTGGAAACCACTAAGGGATCAATATGAAGCAGGCGCTCGTCTAACCTTTGGCAGTGCAGGTTTGAAGAAAGCTTCCAAAGCCACAGCTCCCTAGTCTTCATTCAGATAGACAGAGTTCTTATCACAGTACAGTTTGACAATGCTGAAATCAACATGCTACGGCTATACATCCCCAGTAAGTGAAAGAGGTAGAAGGTCTCTGCTACCTCACGCAAGACTGATAAGGTAGCTTTTCCCCTTTAAGTGTGCCAACCAAAAACAAAGTGTTAGGCACTGAAAGCACGCAGAACTTACTTTAGAAACCCATGGAATTCTGGGAGTGCTCAGCTGGCTGATACAGTATTTTGGTTCCAGCACTACACTAAGACCTCTGGATTCACACCAGCTGGAACACAGTTTTCCATATACTGAAATTCCCACAAAGATCCTACAATAGCAGAGACAATAAATTGATAAGTACAAAGACAGGAAACAGAAAAATCCCCATCAAGCCTTACAAGCCTTAGCTTTCTAATACAAACCTAGCTAGCTTCTGTAACTTCAGGTTTTAAGATTCACCAAAAAGTTGGTTTTGATGAGTCTGAAATGTTTTCTAAAAGATCAGGACTTGTTGGTATAGCTAAGCTAGTACAGCATGTATCTAGCATGTAAAAGATAGAAGGTTCAACCGCCATTACTAGTAAAAAGAAATGTTTTATAAATTTATTTTATTATTTAAATCTTTTTATGCTATTATTTTATATGTATGAATGTTTGCCTTCATGTATGTGTGTGCCTGTTACCTATGGAGGTCAGAGGAGTTGAATTCCCTGGGACTGGCGTTACAGACAGTTGTGAGTCTCCATGTGGGTGCTGGAAATCAAATCTAGGTCCCCAAGCAGGCCAACAAGTGCTTTTGACCACTGTGCCAATTCTCCTGCTCCATTTTTTTCATTATTACTGTTTTATGTGCATGGGTATGTTCCCTTCATGCACATCTGTGCACCATGTGCATGCCTAGTGCCCTCAGAGGCCAGAAAAAGGTGGCCTGAACTGAAGCTATGGACATAACTAACTTCAACATAGGTGCTAGGAATTTAACTTGGGTCCTCAAGCAGCCCGTGCTCTTAACTGATGACCCATCTCTTCAGCCCACTCCTTTTACCAAGAACTAAAGTTCACATACATAATTTGTTCCCGGGCTTTGGAGACTGCCAGGCCCTTCATTATGGCCCAGGTATATAATCTTGGGCAAGCTGCCCAGTCTCTTAATCTGGGTTAAAGATGAATAAAATGCAGTTTTGAACCCCAGATCAACAGACTTACACTTGGGCATAGGTGGCCCGCGAAAAGCAACAACAACTAAAATATGGCTAGAACTCGTGCCCGTCTTGCAGATCTTGGTCCTCTACAACACAATCAGGGTATCTGGAAGTGGCTGGGGCGAGACAGGCGGCCATGTACCTGAGAGCAGGAACTGTAACAGGCCAGGCATCAGTCCGAGCTCAAGGCCGCCTGAAACGCAACCCCCGGGGCGCTGTGTGCCGAGGAGGGCCGGAGAGGACGCTGGGTGGCTCCCTGAGCCTCAGTGACGAGGCGACCCTCTCTCCTGAGGGCCGCAGCCTGCAACCAACTCCTCCCAGGTTCCCCGGAGTCAGCGACGAGAAGGCATGGCAAATTCATTTGCCGCCCGGCCCCAACCTCCCCGGGCCCCAGAGTGACGTAGCGGGCGTGTGAAGAAGCCCCTCACACTATTGGTCGTTGCCACCGAGTGGGCGGAGACCTGCGCAACCCCGCTGCGCAGGAAGCGCGATCTTGCCCCTGAGGAGACGATCTCCTTGGCGACCGCCACCGGGTCACCCATTTGGCCGCGGCGGCCGAGGTTGCGTCATCACCAGTGCGCCCGGAAGTGGCTGTCCCTGCTCCAGGGCGCCCGCGAAACCCCGGCCTACCCGGCACGGGCGGAGTTTGGCAAGCTGATGCGGTGCCGATCGGGTGGTCATGGCTGTATTTCACGACGAGGTGGAGATCGAGGACTTTCAATACGACGAGGACTCGGAGACATATTTCTACCCCTGCCCCTGTGGGGATAACTTCGCCATCACCAAGGTAATTTTAGGGCCGGCCGGCGACTTCTGGAGCCTGCGCGTTTCGCTTCCGGTGTCCCTGGGAAGGCTTAGTCACCCACGTGTTCTTCTGAACCCCCGCCCCTGAAGTTGTAACCTAAGCTGTCATGGGAACGCAGACTGGTTAAGGGCGCACTTCTCCGTAGCCCCACCCTTAAAAGCTGTTTCTGGGAACTTCTTTGGAGAAGGGAACTCGATTTTGTACCCCAGAATTTTGGAGGCGACCGAACCAGCCTATCTCCTCAGTTGTTTTCCTAGGTGACACTTGGGGAAAGTTGTTTGTGCTGTTATCCAACCCAGGGCTTGCCCATAGCCGTGGGAGACCTTTGGGGGAAGATGACGAAAGGGAGGCTGTGCTGACCACCTGTTGTTTGATTTCGTTGTAGGAAGATCTGGAGAATGGAGAAGATGTGGCAACGTGTCCTAGCTGCTCTCTCATTATAAAAGTGATTTATGACAAAGTAAGGGAGGCATTGAAGGGGGCGGGTGCCGGGAGGTAATGACAGAGGCCTAAAGTAGCCTGTCTAATATAAAAGTGAAGAAGGGTGTTGTTTTGTGTGTGTGTGCGTGTTTTGTTTGATTTTTGAGACGGGGTCTTTATGTAGCCCTGCCTGTACTGCAAATCAGGCTGTCCTTGAATTCGCTGAGATCCTTCTGCTTTTGCATTTAAGAGCTGGGATTAAGGGTGTGTGTGCTACCACACCCAGAAGAGTGTTTTTTAACTCTGTGCTAGATGAAGGGCTGTTTTTAAAAAGCTTTAAAAACGTCAGTAAGTAGCTGTATGAGACTCTTGTTTAAGTTTAAACATTGTGTTCGCTTTGGAAAGGGCAATAAAGAAATTGCTTTGTAAGGAAAATTGATGACTTAATCAGGAATGTAAAATTATCATGGAGATTATTTTAACTGATGTTCTTTCTTTTGTATTTAATATTTAGTTAAGTTTGTTCAGAACTCCAGGACATTTAAAAAAAAGATTGCATTTTATTGCTTCCCTGGTTTATGTATAGAATCTACATTATCTTGTTTGAGATAATCCTCCTAGTTGCAATTGTACAGTTTCATGTTAAATTCATGTTCCTTTGTTTCCAATAAGGATGACCCTAGAAAAGGGGTAAATGCTTTTACTTCCCACCCAAAGTTCAGTTAGTGCTTTGGAGTCAAAAGTAAAGAATTTTACATTTTAAGGATGAATTCTAAAATGAGTATAGGGTAAATTGGAGCAAAGCACAGAGCTTCATGGGAGAAGCAGGCTTTAATTTGTACAATAATGTAGAAAGGTAATGATCCATTCTTGGACTAAAATGGCCTATGGAACAAAGAAATAACAAGGACAGACTAGAGAGGCTGACTCCGGAACCACACTGTAGGAGATGTGCAGTAACTGGGATGGTTATTCCTTTTGTTGCCTGTTTTGAAGAGGGTATATATTGGAATGACCAGACATTGAGCTGATTAATGCAAAACCTTAAAAGATGTGACATGTTTATTTCTGGGAACTGTTTGCTCCCCACCAAGATGTTTATAAGACACTGCTAATTAAACAATGAATTCAGGGTGCTTTTAGATTCTAGTTCTAGTGCTGATGCCAGCTCTTTGTACAAAAATGAAGTGCTTTTTAGGGCTCAAGAGATGGCATAGTGGTTAAGAGCTTCCAGAAAGGACTGGAGTTCCATTTATACCACCCACAATGGTGGCTCACAGCCATCTGCCATGCCAGCCGTACAGAATCTGATGCCCTCTTCGTGCCTCCATGGGCACCACACACACATGGAGTATGTACATACATATAAGTAAAAATAAAAAGAACTCTTTAAAACGCTTCCTTGTCTCCAGTTGCGTTGACTGGGATAGCTGCTAGTATCTTTCGGGTACATCAAGGGTGCTGCTAACATCTTAGGGCATACAGTCCATTTCTGGACAATAGTTAATTTTTGGTACATAAAGTCTTAAACTTTTTAAATATGTTGGAATTTTTATAATAGTAGAAGTGGATTTTCCCCTAAATTTCACATCTTAATTTTTCATTGCTAGCATTAAAAAAAAGAGAGAGAAATGACAGTAGTGAAAAACTAATAGCTGAATTCTGTGACCAAATGAAAGTGATGTTAATGCATTTGTGGACAAAAACTTGGTGGCCAATAGCGTTTCTTCTTCTGTTTTAGGATCAGTTTATGTGCGGAGAAACAGTCCCAGCACCTTCAACCAACAAAGAGCTAGTTAAATGTTGAAGAAGCCCTCAGGGACCCAAATCCTGAAGAGCCCAGGTGGATGGATGAGTGCAGTGACCTACCTCTTCCATGGCTTGCTCTTCTATGGGTATGGATATTCACCAGCCACTGAATTCACCTGGAAAAAGTGAGCCTGTGACATACCAGGCCTGGATTTCATGCTTGCATGGCATTGGAAGGATTCCTAATTGTCATCTGAATTTAAGGAAGAGCTTTATAAACTGGTGCCTTTTCTTTTCCTTGGTTGCATCATTTGAATATCTTAAAACTAACTCATTTTTTGAAAACAACATCATCCACCTCAATCCTGAGGGTCCTTATTTTGTTTTAAAGATTTATTATTTCTAATTATGTGTGTGTGTACATTTGTGTGTGGGTCTGTGCATGTAAGTACAGTTGCCCAAGAAGGCCAGAGACACTGGATTCTGTGGAACAGGAGTCACAGGGAGCTGGGAGCCACCGGATATGGGTGCTGGGGCTCACAGTTGGGTCCTCTGAAGCATTAGGAATTCCTAATCTCTGGACCATCTCTCCAGCCTGTGATGGGAGCTTTTTAAAAGATTACATTTTGCTGGGCAGTGATGGTGCATGCTTTTAATCCCAGCACATGGGAGGAAGAAGCTGCTTGGTTTACAGAGTGAGTTCCAGGACAGCCAGGGCTACACAGAGAAACCTGTCTCAAAAAAAATGTAAATAAATAAATAAATGCACAGACAAATGAATAAATTAAGAGATTGTATTTTGACATAGTTTCTGAGGTGGTTCAGATGAGGTCTTTCCTGGAAATGTAAGGGAATCTCTGCTTTTCCGATGCTGCGCTCCTGGCTTCTTCACCAGCCAGCCACCCTGGCCTTGCTGTGATTGCACTGTTCGTGTTCTCAGTCATTTCTGTTATTCTTCAAGCACAGAGTTCAGTCATGGTATTGCATTGTGAGGCCACAGTTTTTTGCAGTTAGTGAACAAGGAAGGAAAGTATAAAGTGAAATGGTAAGAGAAACAGCTCCTGCTGTGCATCCCATATGTCCCAACAGGATAAAAAGAAACAGCCAAAGGAAGAAAAACTGGCAGCAGTGAGAAGAGTGTGGTCTGCCAGCTTGGCAAATGAAAGTACATGAATAATTTTTCCAGCTGGGAGCAAGTATTTCTGTATCAGCCTTTATTTCTTGAAATGAGTGATGGGATTGCATTTCAGAAGGGTGTGCTGAATCTTCAGTACGGTAGTAGTTGTAACATATCACGGCCTTGTATCAGCACTATACCTAATGAGTGGAACCTTAGAAGATGAGCTTGAAGTATGAGCTGGCTCTTGACAGACATGCCCATAAAGGCACGCCTAGGAAGGCTGCACATAAGGGGTACCCAAATCAGACATGCACCCCTGCTGAGCAGTCCTTCTGAAAAAGAAATATGTGAAGCTGGACTATTAGTCTTCCCTTGCTGCAGTCTGAGACTATGGAGAAGTTAGACTCACTTATTCTGAAATTTGAAGAGTTCCTTTGTAAGCACAGCTTGGCTGTGAATGTTAACGTTTTGAAAGTGCACTGGTATCCAGCAGATTGGAGTATGGCTCCTGAAATTAAAAAGTAGCCAGAAGGGGCTGGAGAAAGTGGTTAAGAGTACTTGCTGCTTTTCTAGAGAGGACCTGTGTTCAGTTCTCACCACACACATAGCCTTTCCAAACTGTCCTAACTCCAGTTCTTGGGGCTCTAATGCCCTCTTCTGACTTCCATAAATACCAGCCATGCAGCTGATTCATAGACATGTAGACAAAACACCCATACAACTAAATAATTTTCTAGAAAGAAAATAGTCAATAAATACATTGTACCTACTCATTGGAGGTTTAAATTAACATATGTAGCCAGTTTTTTTTTGTTGTTGTTGTTTTGCTTTTTTACCAGTGAGTAATATATGGTTCTAGACAACCACTGGCTGAGACAAAGTAGGTTAAAAGTTGCCAGAAGAACCCTGCATGGCTGTGGTTTGGAACACTGGCTGAGCCTCCGCCAACAGGAAAACTCATTTCTGTTTGAAGGATGTCCAGGACACCATCAGGAGCTCTGATGGGTGGAATAGAGGCCTTGTTTTCTTGCAGCTTGCATTCTGGGAGAATTGACAATAAAAGCCATTTCAGTGGCAAAAAAAAAAAAAAAAAAAAGGTTGCCAGAAGTGTATTGTACATTCTATGTCATGTTTCGTTTGTGTGGGAGGTAAGGTGGGGGGTTGTTGAACCTGGGGCCTCTCACTTCTGGGCAAGTGCTCCAGGCCTGGGCTGTGTCTCCAGTTAGCACATCTTTATATGATAGGAGATCTTACTGCTGTTTGGTGTCCCCCACATTATCTTACAAAACAAAGCCACTGCTCAGAAGGACAAAACGGGATTCCTCCTGTGAGAGTGAGCTGCTTGGAGAAATGGACTGCCCTCTACTCAGATGGATGGTTTTGGAGATTCCATGAACACAGCTTTTGCTGCTGCTGCATTTCACAGCAGAGCAGGCCCTACACGGTTTTCTATGAACACAAAGGAATAGGAAAGAGTCCAAGTTCAGAGAGCCATGAACAGACTGCTGGTGAGCGAGTGGCAGGAGTGAGTGTGATTTTGTCTTCAAAGCAACTGAGTAGGTTTATAAACTATAGAAGAAATATCAGATATTAGCCCCGTATTGAACAGAAAAACCCAAAGTCATTCCTATGTAACTGGAGCCGCTGACATTTCCAGAGTACCTCTGAGAACCTGTAAGTGGACCTGCCCTGTCTCAAGCTCTGAGTCTTTGCCAGGGCTGTGGATTTCTCATCTGCACAGTTAGGAGACAGGGCCAGGTGATCTCTCAGCTGTCAGTTCTCCTTTCAGATGTGCTTCCTTGCCAGAAATGAAACCTTTATAAACCCAAAACTACCATGAACAGAAGCTCCATTTAACCCCTATAACATCACACTTCAGAATTTGAAAAGTCTTAAGTCAGTTCTTCAAAGAATTCTGCATATATGTTCACATATGCATTTAGACACGGCAATTTTTCTGAGAACTGCATGTATCCAATTCACTAGGATGACTTGCATTATCAAGCTAGTAAAGTGACATCATGCCAATTCATATTTTCATGAAGCTCTTATTCCTCCAAGTATCAAATTTTTACATTAAATTTTTTGGTGTCATAGTTTTACATAAGATAGAATTCTTTACTTTGGGCCATTGTAAGTAGCTTTCTAGTCTGGGCATTACAGTGGTTGAAGTCTGGGCTGGCTTTCCAGGTTCTTGGCCTCTTAGTCAAGGAACTGAAATAAAGGCTTATTGCAAAAGTAGCAAGGACACTTAACTTTAAAGAGAGGCCATTATCCCGATTAGAAAGGAGGCCACATGGGCCGTGTACCAAGGGCTCCAGAACTTCTTCTCATAGGGCCTAAGAAGGAGTTTGGTTAGAAGAGAAGTAGTTTGGATGGTTCTCTATTTTGATTGACAGATTAAATTATATAACCACTCCTCTACTGTGCTTGTTTCCAAAACGCATCTGACGTTAATCATATGCACACTGGATTTTCTGTAGTTTGGTAAAATAAGGGATTATCACTGAAAGTTCCCTTAGAGGATAGTTTGTGTATCGTGTACCCCAAACTAGCTCAGGCCACGTTGGCTGTGTTGCAGGGTAGGGACCCAAGGACCGCTCAGTGAATTGAGAGTCTGCATTAAGCCAGCTGGCAACTACCTGGAGAGATAGAATTCTCCCAGAGCACCCTGGAATGCATTCGCAAAGAAAAGAGAAAAACTACACCCTGGTGGGCAGTTGCAGGGAGAAGTAAAGAGCAAGCAAGCAGTTTAACAGATAGCTAAAAGCATGTAGCCAGCTGGGACATTTGTACCTAAGATTCTAGAACAGGGCTGGGAACTTTCCAATGGACTTTTCAAAGCGGGAGCGGGTGGGGGTGGGGGGAGGAAGTTACAGGTTAAACCAAAGCTGGCTTTAGCTAAGACAACTCAGAGAGAAACCTTTGTCCTGTCACAAGCCTCCCTACTTTTACACCTAGATATAACCAGAATATGGTTTAATGGGATTTTTTATTTCCGTGGTTGTTAAAGGAAAGATAAGAGTATTCTATTGTTTAGAGTGGGGTGCATGTGTAGTATATGCAGGTAAGGGTCTCAGATGAGCGACTGCACTATTAGAAGAGGGGTTTACACACCCAGACTGAAGCCCTAGGCTGCTAGACTATTCCTTGTGCTTGCCTGTTAATGGACAGTAGGTAAATGCTATTATTCATAGTTTGACAATTTAGATTTGGACTACATTTTTTAATTGTTGTTCTTTGTGTTTTGTTTTTGTTGTTGTTTTTTGAGCTAGGGTCTCTCTGTGTAGCCTTGTCTGTCCTGAATGCGTTTTGTAGACCAGGATAGCCTCAAACCCACAGAAATCTGCCTGCCTCTTGGGCTGTGGTTTTTATTGTTAGTTGAGGAAACCAGTTTTGAGTGTAGTGTCAGTAAGGCAAAGAGCGCTGGAACTCTCACAGGAGAAGAAAGCTGACGCTCAGGGCCAGTGGGGAAATGTTGGTGTGAGAACTCAGCTACAGAAAGAGGCAGTGTAGTTATTTTTCTGCTGCTGAAATAAACACCCTGACTACAGGCAACTTGAGGGAGAGTTTATTTGGGTTTATGGCTCCAGAAGGAGAGTCCACACATGGCAGTCGGCAGCAGAGTAAGAAGCTGAGAGATTACATCCTAAACCACAGACAGAACAAGGGAGAGAAAACTGAAAGTGGTGAAGCTATGAACTCCCGAGGCCTGCTAACCCCCTCAGTGACACACTTCCTCCAGCAAGGCCAAACCCTCACCAGCTGAGAACCAAGTATTCAACTGCCTGGACCTCAAGATCCAATCAAAGCGAGGTGGTTTTTGTTTGGTTTTGGTTTTGGTTTTGTCTTATTGGCTCTTTATTGTTTTTGTTTTGAAAAAGAACATGAAGTTAAGTGGGTAGAAAAGTAGGAAGGATCTGGGAAGAGTTGGGGCAGGGGATGCCATGATCAAAAGTATTCTGTAAAAAATTTTTGTTTGTGTTTCGTTTTTCAAGACAGGGTTTCTCTGTGTAGTTCTGGCTGTCCTGAACCTCACTTTGTAACCAGGATGGCAGCAAATTCATAGATTGGCCTGCTTCTGCCTCCCCAGTGCTGGGACCAAAGGCATGCACCATCATGCCTGGCTGTGTAAAATATTTAAATGAAAAATAGAAAAACAAAACAAAAAACCCAAACTCATTAGCTTATGGATGAATTGTCATTCAAACTTCAAAACAGGTTTAGATGTGGCCTTGTGAAAGTGATTGGATGAGCCAATGGCAGACATCGAGTTGAATGACTATCATGTGTGCAAGAACACAATGCTACTGGAAGTCCAAAGAGAGCTTGTTGGTATAATGTTTTTTTTTTTTTTTAATGTATATGCCTTACCCTTGTTAATTCAAATGCTGATTTCTCCCCCTACCCCCACTCTCTGGTTTCAATCCGGATATTGCATTGTGATACTCATTATAAGCATCCTGTCTCAACTCTTTTGTAAACACGACAAAATAAAGCAACTAGATACAATGTTGTGCAATGGGAGGAGCCAGAGGACAGGAAAGAGGGGAGGAGCAAGAAGGCAGGAGATGAGTGAGAGGAGAGCAAGGAGAGCAGAGCTGGAGGAGAGAGCTTGGAGGACTTGGAGCATGAACCAGACCTAAGATTTCACAAAAAGCAAGTATAAAGTGGGAAATCTAAATGTTAGGAAACTGAGGGCTTGGAGTTTTAGGAGGGAGTAAATATTACCCAGCATTGTGTTCTAGGTTAACTAAAAACCCAGTCTCTGTGTGGTGATTTGGTTATACAGCTGTTTAAGATTAATAGCAAGCTTTACCAGAAGATAAACCAATAGTAAATATTAATCATCCCCTACAACAAATATTAATAACGTCCTACAACAAGAGCTCAACATTGTTTGCCTTTAGCCACATCCTTGCAAAAAACAGAGGTGCAGCTCCCCCCCCCCCAGTGCTGAGTCTGGGGTGGAGCTCAACATCTTGGACTAGAACAAGACCTTCAGCTGCTTGGCTCCACTTGGTAACCACTTTTTCAAACTTTGGGAGTCTGGTCAAACGTTTAAGGGTGCAGCTTGACCCTCTCTGGTTATCCTTATGTGCAGCCAGAAAGGCAGTGGGTTGGAAAAGCATATGGTTTACAATCATAAAGTAAGCAGGACCCAAGTGTGTTTTTAAATGGTCACAGCTGCTTTGCATGTGGAGCAGTCACATGGCCTCAGTCAAACACACGCTTTACATATAGGCCTGCAAAGGACCACGAGGCGGGGAGCACGCAGGCTGCACAGCCCCACCCCCACCCCACACCATGTGCACAGTAGGAGGGTCTCAAGCTGCCTGGCCTCTATTTAAACAGATAATTCCATGTCCCAGCATGCACTCTGGTTGCTCATTACATTAGTTTTTGCTTCCATTTTTGTTCTGAAGTGAGTGAAACTTGGGCTGTGTTTTCCGTGTTAAGAGATAAGCCTTGGGCTGAGGAGATGGCTCAGATGGTGAGATGGCTGTGCAAGGAGGAGGACCTGAGGTTGACTCCTGAGCACTTACGTAAAAGCTGGGCATGGCCGTGTGTGCCTGGAACCCCAGTGATGGAGACAGAGATAGGCCAGCCAGCCTAGTCAAAAGGTTGGGTTTCAGGCTCAGTGAAAAGGAGTAAGATGGAAGGCAATAGGGGAAGATACCCTGGGTCCTCCCGTGGCCTCTGCATGCACAGGCATGAGCGCACAGACACACGCATGCACGTGGGCACAAAGCCCTCATTACCTTCATAATATACTAGCAGTATCTATCTCCAGCGTCTGTCACACGTCTTCACTTGGACATATCTATCGGCTGAGAAGCTGGGCCGTATGCCTGTGTTCTCATTGCAAATGAGATACACTGCACAGCACGGGTGCAGTGTGTGGGGCGGACTGACCAGACCATGCTGCCATGTCTGCTTCTCTGCTTCATGTTGCTGAGACGGCCTGATTCACGTCCAGCGATTTGTTGCCACTGGTCCCCCCTGGATCTCATTGGTGCCCAACAATGCTCTAGCCAGATGCAGCCAGGAAAGCCGCTCACACTTTGATGCAACAGATACCACCGTAGCTAAAATCTTGAACTTTTGACCTTGAATAAACTGCTACACATGGCTTAGATACTCCCAACAGAGTGTGACCTACTGAGGGTTGGTCCATCTGGCTTGGCCAAGTGTCCTCCTTGCTGGGTGGGGAACAAAAATGAATGAAATTGGGCATGAAGGAGACGTTTCTGCTTGGTAAAGTAGTAAATGTTCTAATAGTTACCCTCTAAATGGATAAACAGTATCCATTCAGTCAATCAATAAGCAGAAAGCATTTTGTTGCCGTTTATAAGAGCTAAGACAAATCTACACAGGGGGAGCTTGGGTTTTTGTTTTGAGACAAGGTCTCACTGTATAGCCCTGGCTACCCTGGAACTCACAGATGTCTGCTGTCCATTGCCTTGTGCTGGAACTTAGGGCATGCACCGCAACTCACAGCCTTTTATTTTACTCTTTTCTTGACAGGATCTCACTATTTATTCCCCCTCCCCACAATGGAGAGTTTGCAAAAACTCTCAAAACCAGAAATTTTTAAGAGCAAACCAAGCGGGAATGAGTGACCTGATCACTGTTGACAGATGGCAGTTCGTTCTCTCTACCAGACACTCACCTTTCTCCTCAGCGATTTTAAGGGCCTACCATGTGGCCATAAGGAAGCTGAAGGAAGGCCCGCCCTAGACCAGATGGTTCCTCCTTCTCTCCTCCGCATGCTACATTCCATCTGTGGGCTCAGCAGGTCAGTGCCTGGGCAGAGTCCACCTCCATTAGCCTTGGCTTCTCTCCTGTGAATCAGTAATAAGGGTGTCAGGGAAATGATTTCTAAGGCCTCTCTCTGCTCTGATGCGACTTCGAGTAGGTTATTTCTAGCTGATTTCTGGTCTTGGGAGAAGTTCTAGCTTGACTGAAGGGTAGCCTGAGGAAGGACGGGAGGAAACGAGTGGATGCAGTTCTCACAGTGGCCTGTAGGGGGAGCCAGACCCCCACCGAACTCCTGTGTTGACTGCTCAAGGCCAGGCCAGCTTGCAACAAGGCCCACTCAGCCAAAAAATATCTCTGCGCCCACATGCTTTCAGTCCCCAGGGGCGTCCTACTTACTGTGAATGGGGCATCTGACATTTGCTGGACCTTCCTCCTGAGGTCTGGGGCAAAAAAAGCCTGATAGTTACTACTGGCCTCAGTGATCTCTCCCAACGTCTATGTCTCAGTGTCCTAAAGGCTCCCAGGACTTTTGTGTTATAAACTGGCACTGCCCAGCGTGGTGAGCTAAGCACCGCGTGGCTTTGACCACTCAAATGTTGTTGAGAACTTAGTTCCTTCATAGTCATGCTATCATATTTCAAGTAGACAGACACACAAACTGGCAGGTGCTGTGGCTCGCCGGAGCCGCTCTCTCCCAGGGAGGCCGTGGAAACCTCGGGAGGTGGAGTGCGGCTGGAAGAACACTAGGGTGTGTCCTTGTCTTCAAAGAGGATCTTGCTCTGCCCCTCCCCATTCCCTGGCTGCCCTGAGCAGGTCAGCTCTGCCCCTGCCGTGGTGCTCTGCCTTAACCAAGGCCTGGAAGCCAGACCACGGCCCAAACCCTGAACACGGGAGCCGAAAGAGACCTCCATTCTTCTCCATTGTTTCAGGTGTCCACCACAGAGGCAAGTCTGCAACACAAGCACCTACTGTGTGGAGCACAGTATTAGGCACTAGAGAAAACTTATTAATGCTGATGGCCCCACAGGGAGGCAGAGAATTCTGTCCTGCCCTGCCATTGCACGCACGCACGCGCACACACACACACACACACACACACAAATTCATACATGTACACACACATAAGTACACACACAAATTTACACACATGCACACCCACATAAATATACAGATTTACACACACATGCACACTCACACATAAATACACAAATACACACACACACACACACACACACACACAGAGGGGAACCTCCCTGGTGTTTCATTTTGGAGTCTAGTAGTCCTTGGCATTCGTCATCTCCTCCCGAAGTAGAAGGCCTGCTTTCCAGGTTGGTGCGGGGTAGGCCCTGGAGAAGCTGGGCTGCAGTCATGGCCTTGCAGTGGAGATGGAACCAGCATCAGAGCACCAACGTTACCTCCATGTATGTGCGGAGGCAACTGGCCACCAATGCCTTAGAATGAATCCTGGCCTGGGGGAAGCACTTAAAACCACGCCCTGCTGCAGCGTAGACAGGCCCCATTTCCACCCACCGTGCTCACTGTGTGCTGCTCTTTCCCCTGACCTAGGGCTGTTGGTGCTCTTCACTGCCAATCGTGGTGTGCGTTAGAGAAGGGAGCTGTTGTGGTGTGGATGTGAAACGTTCCCCGTAGCCTCAGGTCCCGAGGGCCTGCTTGTCAGCCAGTGGGTTCTGAGAGCTCCAACTGTTAACTTGGAAATCACCGCACGGGGACCAACACTCACGTGTGTAACTCGCAAGAGTGTTTTATTTCTAAAAAACCTGCATGCAGGGATCAAACCATTTTACAAAACAGCGACCTAGACAAAGGCTTGCAGGCCTTTTTATAGAAAACTAGGGGAATTCTAGCAAGAGTTAGATAACCGGAAACCTCATTGGTGGGTGCCAGGGAAGCTACAAGGGTCCTAATTGGCTTGCATCCAAGTGGTTGGTAGCTGCATTCTTGTGCCATGAACATTTAACTACAGAATGAGATGAGCCTGCCCAGCACAGATGCCCAATCCTGAGACAAGATATTTTCCCATTCTTGTGGTTATCTCCAGGCTGTTTCTAGGGTAGAAGATTTTTATGGTCTTGTTCCTGGAATTGGTGACCTATGGCCTAGTCCCTGGGACTGGTGACTTATGGCCTAGTTCCTGGGACTGATGATTTTTCTTTCAAAGTCAGGCCTGGCCCTAAAGTGGAGACAAATTATGCTGTCCTCTCTCAGCCTGATCAATGGAGTTATCCCTTGATGCATGATTGGGAAGTGGCGAAGAGGGGGTCTGGCAGAAGAGGGAGAGTAGGGGCTGAATCTTGCCCTGGCCTTTTGGGGGTTTGTATGGTGCTGTGTATTCAAATGCTGATTTCCGTGCCTTGAGTTCTGGTTATTGTCCTGCCATGGACATTGTTACTAATGTTGAACTGTCTCCTGTACCCATGTGATGAGAAGAAATGTTCCCCAGTTATCCTTGATTGGCTGGTTAGAAGGCCCACACTTGGGCAGGGCAGAAGATGTAGGTATGGCTAAAGATAGAGGGCTTTGCGGACAGAAGGATCTGGGGAAGGAAAAGTACTGGAGGAGGAAGAAGGATGAGGAGGTAGCCTGGGATGGAGCTGGGAGGTAAAGGTAGTTTACAAGGTTAATATTTGCCCTGTTCCAGGTAGGATAAGGCTGTTGTAAAATCTATCAGGTGTCTGTGTCTTTTATTCATTGTGATAGTGGGTTAGATATACTGCTGTAATAATTATAATAATAAACATTATTAGACCATACCATTAAATTAACAGCAACACTGGCCCTTTGCCAGAGCTTTCTTCCTCTGCTTCCTGTCTGCAATGAAGTGAACACACACCATGTCGGGTGTGTTCTGCCCAAGCGAGCAGGGCAGAACCCTCAAAAACCATGAGCCAAATGAAGCCCTCCTTTCTCGCCTTGCTCCTGTCAGGGGTTTGGCTATGGCAACGAAAGCAGTGATGAAAAGAGGCTTCGTCCTCATCAACGTGTTCCCAGTAACTCCCCCTTCTCTGCCTAGCGCCACAAACAGTGGAAGACTTCCCCTGTGCTGTCAGGGGCAGGGCCAGCCCAGTGGCAGGGGGCGGGGCAGGTGTCCTCTGGCATCGTCTGGACAGCTGTACTCTGCTTCCTGTGGCCTTGAGTACGAGGACGATGTTCAGAGTGTCAAGCCGTGAGGCTGGGGAAGGCTGCACTGATGCGGCTCAGGTTGGGTCTGCCCTGACAGCCGTTTGGGATGAGGTCTTGGAAACAGGTGGTTTGAGGGCGGGAAATGAGCTGGAACATCAGGAGTGTGGGAGTGGGGAAGTGAGCGGGGGCCAGAGGAAAAGCCACATTTTCAAAGCTGCTACCCAGCTCTGCTGCATCCTCCACAAAGTGTCTGGAATTTCCTCCCTGGACGTCTGCTGAAAGCCTGTGTGTGGAAGGCTTGGTCCCCAAGGCAGTAACTGTCAGAGGTAGGACTTTTAGGAAGGGATTGAGTCATGGGACTTCTGGCCTCATCAGCTGATTCATCCATCCACGGCTCCATTATGTCAGGACCTGTTGGGAACTTAGGAGGCAGGAGCTAGTTGAGCTAGTTGAAGGAGATTGGTCCTGGGCTTTATAGCCTTGGAATTGTTTCTTGTCCTTAGCCACTCACCTCTGTTTCCTGTTCTGTGTAAGGTGGGCAGCCTGGTCCTTCCACCGTGCTGCTCTGCCTCACCGTTAGCCTAAACAATGGAGCCAGCCAACTGTGGACTGAAATAAATATTTCTTCCTTTTATACTTGAGAGAATATCTGTCACAGCAGTGAAGAGCTGACGACACAGTAGCCGCATCTATTCTGTCTTCGGAGCATACCCCGGGGCAGAGTGCAGATGACCCTTAGCAATGGCCTAGACAAAATCTGAGCCAGCATGGACCTGCTCAGTGGCTGTGGCTGAGAGGAAAGGGTGTGTGTGTTTGTGTGTTTGTGTGCGCTCGCATGCTACCATCAGCATCTGCTGTGCGTACTAAGCCTTATAGTCATTACTGTAAGGGCGTGGTCCCAGGTGGGTGGTGTTAGTTCATAAGTCTAAGCACCGACCCACTCCTAGGTTGCTCGGCCACCTGTGATGTCATCACTGGTCTCCTTTAGGAGCCCAGGATAAAAGGCCCCTCCTCCCCCTCCCTTTTCTCTGCCAGGGCACCTTCCCCCCCCATCTCTGTTTCTCTCCCACTCTGCTCTTACGCCTCACTCAGGCTCTAAGTCTCTTCTGCTCCCTTCCCCCCAATAAACTCTTCCACATAAGATCTGTTATGTGCACGTGGCATCATTTAAAAGTGCTAACAGGTGGTGTGCCCCAGACCCAGGGGGAATGTGCACCTCCTGTGCAGAATAGAAGTCTCCTAGGAATCCAGTCTGAAGCGAGGGTGAAAGCTGAGCTTCCGGAAAAGTGTTGGGATCCTCACTGAATTTCATGTGGTCTGTGTGCTAGTGGTGAAGCTGCTGTGAGCCTCAAGGGGTAGGTATGGCAGAGCTAGAGGAAGCCATGTCCTTTCTTGCAGTCTCTTTCCTCAGCTTCCTGTCCGCATGTCAGTGAACAAGCCCCTTCACCACATACTCCTGCCACTGTGATGGTCCCCTCAAGGGCACAGAGTACACGGAGCCGACCTCTGCTACATGCCTGGGCAGACTTCCTTTTGCCTTTGACTTTGCAGTGGCATTCGGATACCTGTTCTGTGCCCCAGCTTGGGTCTTCTATTGACCATAGTTATGTTGGCTACGTATCAGTTCTGTCACAGAAACCACTGTGCATAGCCTGAGTTCAGCTTAAAGTTCTCCTGGGAAAGGTGGCAGCCAGCAGCAGATTTTAACATTCAGAATGTCTGTCACTCTCCTCCCCGGCAACCAGGCTCCATTTAGCTTGAGGAGGATTCTTGTGGCCGAGCATGTTATCTGAACTGTCACCATCAAGCTTTGTCACCTTCACATGAGTGGCAGGAAATGCATGGGTGAGCCCTGTCAGTTTCCCTGCTGTTGGCATCGCTCAGATGTTCAGCCGTGATTCATGTGGCTATGAGTCACCGAAAAGGAGAGAGAGCGCCTGGGTGGCACTGCCAGAATTTGAAAGGGCTTTTCTGGAGACAGAGGAGTCTCCCGATGTGCCCTTATTCCTGTGCACGCCTTGAGCGACTGTTGCTTAGAACCACAGGGCATGTGCGTGCCGGCCGCTTTAACCAGGGTGCAGTGCCTCTGTCAGATAAACCCTGAGGGGGGAAAAAAGACATCACCCCCTTCGGCCCAGCTTTGAAATCCTGTCCCTACTTGACACAAACAATTGCACTGACATCAGACAAGGCTGTTCTGTGCTGATACAGACATAATGGGACCACACTGTCCAGTTTGTTTTCTGTTGGTCCCCAAGGCAGCCATATTCAGAGAGGGGCTTTTAGGAAGTGATTGGATCATGGGAGTTCTGGCCTATACCAATACTTAATTTTTGACAAAGGAGCCGAAACCACACAGTGGGGCGGGGGGGGGGAAGCAAGTGGTGGTGTGGTGGTCTAACTGGATGTCTGCATGTAGAAAAATGCAAATAGATCCATATTTATCACCCTGCACAAAACTAAAGTCCGAGTGGACCAAAGACTTCAACAAAAAAACAGGCACACTAAATCTGTTAGAAGAAAAAGCGGGGAAGAGCCTTGAACTCATTGGCACAGGAGGCAATTTCCTGAACAGAACACCAACAGCACAGGCTCTAAGAGCAACAATCAATAAATGGGACCTCAGGGGCTCAGACGTTAGGAACACTGAGTGTTCTTCCAAGGGTCCTGAGTTTAATTCCCAGCAACCACATGGTGGTTCATAACCATGAAATCTGGTGCCCTTTTCTTGCCTGTGGGCACAAAAATAAAAAAATAAATCTTTAAAAAAAAGAAAGTAAATGGGACCTCATGAAACAGAAAAGCTTCTGTAAAGCCTACAGACTTGGAAAATAACTTCACCAACCCTACATTCCACAGAAGGCTAATATCCAAAATATATAAAGAACTCAAGAAATTAAATACCAATGAAACTAAATAAACCAATTTAAAAATGGGGTACAGAACTAAACAAAGAATTCACAACAGAGGAATATCAGAATATCAAATGGCCAAGAAACACTTAAAGAAATAATGTCATTAGTCATCAGGGAAATACAAATCAAAACAACTCTAAGATGCCATCTTACACCTATCAGAATGGCTAAGATCAAAACTTCAAGTGACAGCACATGCTGGCAAGGTTGTAGAGAAAGGAGAACCCTTCTCCATTGCTGGTGGGAGTGCAAACTTGTACAACCACTTTGGAAATCAATCTGGCACTTTCTCAGAAAGTTGGAAATAGCTCTACCTCAATACCCAGCTCTACCACTCCTGAGTATATACCCAAAAGATGTTCCACCATACAAGGGCATATCAACTATGTTCATAGTGGCTTTATTCATAATAGCCAGAAACTGGAAACAACCCAGATGTCCCTCAATCAAGGAATGGATAAAGAAACTGTAGTACATCTACACAATGGAATACTATTCAGCTATTAAAAACAAGGACGTCATGAAATTTGAAGGCAAATGGATGGATCTGGAAAAGATCATCCTGAGTGAGTTAACCCAGACCCAGAAAGACAAGGATGTTATATGCTCACGTATAAGCTGATTTTAGACATATAATACAGAATAACCATCTAATATCCACAGACTTAAAGAAGCTAAGTAACAGGGAGGACCCTAGGGGGGATGCTTAATTCTCATTCAGAAGGGTAAATAGAATAGATACTGGTTGAAGAGAAGGAACAGGACGAGAGCCTACTGTTGAAGTCCTCTGAAAAACTCCACCCTGTAGGGGGTTGAAGCAGATTCTAAGACTCACAGCCAAACTTTGGGCAGAGCACAGGTAGTCTTATGGAAGAGTGGGAGAATAGAAAGACACAGAGGAGACAGGAACTCCACAAGAAGACCAACAGAGCCATCAAGTCTGGGCCCAGGGGAGCCTGCAGAGACTGATGCACCAACCAAGGACCATGCATGGAGAAGACCTAGACCCCCTGCTCAGATATAACCAATAGGTAGCTCAGTCTCCATGTGGGCTCCTAGTAAGGGGACCAGGGGTTGTTTCTGACATGGGTATTGTTGCCTGCTCCTGGATCACTTCCCCCTGGCGGGGCAGCCTTGCCAGGCCAGAGGAAGAGGGTGCCTCTAGTCCTGATGAGACTTGATAGGCTGGGGTCAGTTGGTAGGGAAGGAAGGCTCTCTTTTTCTGAGGTCTAGGGGAGGGAGTTGGGGGGGCAAGAGGGAGAGAGGGTGGGATTGGGATGAGATGAGGAGGGGCTACAATTGGGATGTGAACTGAATAAATTAATTAAATTAAAAAATTATTTCTGTCAGGTATTGTGATTGCAGAGATGTGAAAATAATTAATGCAGGCTCTGTCACTTCACCGCTGTGTGTATGTGAGTGTGGTGACCAGGGGTTGATGTGGGATGTCTCCCTCAATTGATTTCTAAGACAGGGTTTCTTGTAGAACCTGGAATTCAGAAGTTCAGCAAGCCCTAGGGATCTTCCTGCCTCCACTTTTCCAGTGCTAGAATTATAGCAGGTGTCACCATGCCTGGCTATTTTTTTTTTAAATGTGGGTTCTGGGGGTGGAGAGATGGCTCAGTGGTTAAGAGCACTGTCTGCTCTAGCTAAAGGACCCAGGTTCATTTCCCAGAACCCACATGGCAGCTCACAACTGTCTATACTGCCAATTCCAAGGGATATATGACACCTTCACACTAATGCACATAAAATAAAATTAAATAAATTATTTTTTTAAATGTGGGTTCTGAGGATTAAACTCAGGCTCTCATGTTTGTATGACAAGTACTTTATCAACTGAGCTATATCCCTAGACTCTATAGGCTCTGTTCTTAGGTTACTCCAGGAAGACAGTTCCCCATCTATCTCAGTTAGGATTTCCATTGCTGTGAAGAGACTCTGTGACACAGCAACTCTTATAAAGGCAAACATTTAATTGGGGCTGGCTCACAGGTTCAGAGGTTTCGTCTGTCATTGTCATGGCGGGAAGCATGGCAGTGGGCAGGTAGACACAATGCTGGAGGAGGTTCCTCAGGCAGGAGGAGACTGTGTCACGCGGGCACAGCCTGAGCGTAGGAGAGCACAGAGCCTGCCCAAACAGTGATACACTTCCTCCAGCAAGGCCACACCCACTCCAACAAGGCCACACCTCCCATTGGTTCCACTCCCTATGGGCTAAGCATTCACACTTGTGAGTCTATGGAGACCATTCCTATTCAAACCATCACACCATTTATGTCCACCACCATTCCCTCCTTACCGAATTTTTGAGCCATAACGTTGGCTGGATTTTTTTTTTTCCCCTCTATCTCCAACCAATAGTTCTCGAGCTCCTGGTCCTACGATTTGGTTCAGGGCAGGCAGAAACTGCTCTGTCAGAGTGACTGAATTGTGGCAGGGATTTGGTATAGAGACAGCTTGAGCTGTGGATGCTGTTGCAGCGGTGGCTTAAAGAAGGCTGTGTGAATCGGGGCTTTCATTGACATAATGACATGGAGACTTCATTAATTATAAAAGCTTGGCTATAACTCTGGCCTGTTCCCAACTAGCTCTTATCTTAAATTAATTTCTTTATAATAATCTACTTTCTGCCCATGGCCCAACACTTGTTTCTTCCTCCCTGTGACTCTTCCCACCTCTGATTCTTTCCCACAGTTTCTGTCTCTGCCAGATGTCCGTCCCGCCTTTCTCTCTTGCCTCAGCAATTGGCAGTTCAGCTCTTTATTAAACCAGTCAGGAGGTGTTGGAAGGAATCTGGGACTGCTGCTTTCTTCTAGGTCTATTGAGCCACTGTTTTGAGAAACAGGACTCCACTACTCCAGAGGCCAGAGGAGAAGTCCTGAGCTGATGAGAAGGAAAGGGCCCAGCTGCACCTCCCATTCCAGATATTTCTAACAGAGGATGTGTTAAAAGTCTCATTCATTGCTTTCCCAGACTAGATTAGCCAGGTAACACTAAGTTATACCAGTCGGTACTGCATGCCTCAGAGGAATCAGCCCAAACTCAGCCAACATTGTGAACCGGGATAATGGAGCAGTTATTTTAAGGGAGCTTGTCACAGCTGCAGGTAACGCCAGTGCTGGAGTGGAAGAACATGAGATCTGGAATTGCTTCAGCCACACGAGGAGAATGAATCTAAATGCCCCTGGATGGTGATCAAGACAAAGCTTTTAAAATTTGGTCTCAGCTAAGAGCTCTTTGGTGTCTGAGCTAAGTTCTGTAACTTTCTTCATTTTTGTTCTACTCCAGTCTGGGTAGAAAAAAAGTTGACACACCTCCTCCAGTAAGGCCACTTGTTCTAATCCTTCCCAAACAGTTCCACCAACGGGAGACCAAGAATTCAAATACATGAGCTTCTGGGGCCATTTTTACTCACACCACCACAGAGAAGGATGGAGAAGATGGTGAAGGGAGAAAAGGATACTATGGGCACAGGACACAAAACAGCTAAACAGAGATAAGAGAAAGTATGTTAAAATGAAAACAAATTATAGTTCATAAGTGATGCCATAAGTAGATATTAGATAGGAAGAAGGTCTTATAGGCTGCTTTCTCCTCCTCCTCCTCCTCCTCCTCCTCCTCCTGCTCCTCCTCCTCCTCCTCCTCTTCTTCTTCTTCTGGAAAACAACAAATGGCGGATAACGCTAGTGCAGCAAGAGGGCCCAGAGGACCCAGGGGCCCAGGATTAGGAGGCATCCGAGACATTTGAGGAGGAATCGGCAGGGGAGGTCTTAGGGGCAGCAGTCCTGGCTGAGGCTGCGGCCATGGTCGATGCTACAGGGTTCATGGAGGTAAAGCCAAAGTGTGAATCCCTTTCACCAAGTTTGGCTGCCTGGTTAAGGATATGAAGTCCTTGGAGGGGATTTACCTGTTCTCTCTGCCAATTAAGGGATCTGAGATTATTGACTTTTTCCTGGTCACACCCCTAAAGGATGAGATTCTAAAGACCATGCTAGCCCAGGAGCAGACCTGGGTTGGCCAGAGACCAGGTTGTCACTATTCTGAACTACAGTGGTCACATTAGTCTTAGTGTTAAGTGCTCCAAGGAGGTAGCTACTGCCATCTGAGGGGCCATCATCTTGGCCAAGCTTTTCATTGTCCCTGCAGAGAGGCTACCAGAGAACAATACTGGCAAGCCCCACACTGTTCCATGCCAGGCGACAGGCCACTGTGGCTCCGTTTTTGTGCGTCTCATCCCCGCTTCCAGAAGCACTGGCATCGTCTCTGCCCCTGTGCCCAAGAAGCTACTGATGATGGCCAGTATTGATGACTGCTACACATCAGCCAGGGGCTGCGCTGCCACCTTTGCCAAGGCCACCTTTGATGCCATCTCCAAGACCTACAGCTACTGACCCCCAACCTCTGGAAAGAGACTGAATTCAACAAGTCTCCTTATCAGGAATTTACTGATTTTGTGAAAACCCACACCAGAGTCTCTGTTTAGAAGACCTAGGCTCCAGCTGTGGCTACCACATACAGGTTTATATACAAGAAAAATAAAATGAATTAAGTCTGTTAAAAAAAAAAAAACCTCTTATGTTTGATACTTGATTCTTAACAGTGTACTCCTTTAGGAGGCTGTGAGGTCTAGCAAGAAGTAGGCCACTGGGGGAAGGTCCTTGTTTGTTGTGTTTTGCTTTGGTCTCCTTCTGTACCCCTGCTGTCCTCTGCCATATGCATCTGCCATTGTGATGTTCTGCTTGAGACCACAGGGCCAAGCAACCATGGGCTAAACCCTCTGAAGCCGTGAGCCTTTAAACCTGAGAAAATCCAGAGACCCTTGAACAGAGTCCTGGAATGGCTGTCTGCACTGATGGATGCAAGTGGTACCCAGTGGTTTCAGGCTCCTTTAGGTTGCTTCCGTCGCCGTCTTACAGTAACAAAGAAGCTAGCACAGAAAGGAAAGGCGTGTAGGCAAGCAGGGTAAGTGAGCTCACACCTCTCTGACTGAGTCGTTAAAGAGGTTTCAGCAAGGTAGGCTCTAAAAGTCCATAAGGATTCTAGTCAAGGTGCTTCAGCATGTGAATCCGAGGTCTAGGGGCAAGGACTTATCGGTACCTGGGAGCAATCAGCACACAGGTAGATGGCTACATCACAAAGATGTGCTTCAAGGGTCACTGTACCTACTGGACACCCCCTCATGACAACATTGGAAACATAATCACTGTTTGTAAGTCTAGGGCTATTTTGCATTTCTCTTGGCAAACACATCAAGATTCTCATTCAGTTGCTTTCCTGGAATTGTTTTTGAAATAGCCCTTCCTTCCCAGAAACCAGAGAGTACATATTTAGCTCTGAGTTTGCACTGACAGAAAATGCAGTGAAGATTGAGATTTCACAACCTTCTGATTCATCGATGACTCATTGTGTTTTCCAAGCCAATGGCACAGAAAATACACAGGGCAAAAACTGAGGAGTACTGCTGGTACATAACAGACATAGTTGCTGCTTTATAATCTGGAAAGCCATCCTCAGAACTAGAATTCTTTCTGGAGGAGCATTATAAACCAGGCTGCTAATGTTAGATACATCATCTAGAACCCTGGCATTGCGCTCTGCAGACCACCCAAGGCACAGCTGTCGAGATTTTCTGCAGGACAATACACATTCCTTGGGCCTGGCCAGATGCTCTGTGTTCTGCAGTTCTTGAAAACACGGAGAAGGGGAGAATTAGAACCAAAGGCTTGGAAGATTTTTGGCTTAAGCAACCTACTTGAAAACATGAAAAAATCCAGAAGCGCCTGGACACCACCCTGGAATGGTTCTCTCCATTGATGGGTACAAATGGTACCTAGTGGTTTTTCCTTGTCATTTTAAGCAAGATTCTCAAGTGACTCCATGTCATTTGTTCTCAATACATACCTCGAAAGAAGAAAGCTGTCAGAAATCCCAGTAAATTCCCTCATTTTTATATTTTAAAGTATATGTACAGGTGAGTGCAGGTGCCTCCAGAGGCCAGAAGAGGGTGTTGGGTCCCTCTGAGTTAGTTACAAGTTATACATAGCCAGGTCTGAGCTGGGAACCAAACTTGGGTCCTCTGTAAGAGCAGCAAACACTCTTAACAACTGAACCATTGTTCCAGCCCCACCCCCATTTTATAAGCCCCGATTGCTTGCTTTCTATGTTTCTTCTAGGACTCTTATAGAAACAGAAATAAAGTTTGATTTGACTTTCATGCTTGAATTATGTCTTAGTTACGGTTCTATCTCTTCTAAGACACACCACAACCATGGTAACTCTTATAAAAAGGAAATACTTAACTGGGGCTTGCTTGTTTCAGTCGTTTAGTCTCCATTGTCATCATCGTGGGGAGCATGGCAGCATGCAGGCACACATGGTACTGAGGAAGCAGCTCAGAGTTCTACATCTGAATTTGCAGGCAGCAGGAAGAGTCAGCTGCTGGGCCTGGCTTGGGCTTCTGAAACATCAAAGCCCACCCTCAGTGACACATTTCCTCCAATAAGGCCACACCTCCTAATCCTTCTCAAGTAGTGCTACTCCCTGATGACTAAACATTCGGATATGTAAGCCTTTGGTGTCCATTTTTATTCAAACCACTATAAACAGATCCTCAAAGCCAAGCCAACAGGGGTAGTGAATAAAAGGTTAAATGCCTAGCTAGGCATAGTGGCTGGTGTCTAGAATCCCAGGATTTGGGAGGAATCACTGCAAGTTCAAAGCCAACCTGGGCTACATACTGAATTTCAGGCCAGCTTGAGCTAAAGAGGAAGACTCTAGAACAAACAAATAAACAAACAAACAAAATGAGTTGATCAAGTGTAAATCACAGGTGTCTCTGAACATTGCACCATGTGGTTACTTGTCTTCAGGTTGAGCATGGCTAGGCACTGCTATTTCTTTTTTTTTTTTTCTTTTCTTTTCTCTTCTTTTTTTCTTTCTTTCATTTAATTTTTGTTTTTCAAGACAGGGTTTCTCTGTGTAGCCCTGGCTGTCCTGGACTCACTTTGTAGACCAAGCTGGCCTTGACTCACAGAGATCAACCTTCCTCTGCCTCTCTGAGTGTTGGGATTGCAGGCATGCGCTGCCAGGCCTAAGCCTCAGTTGGCCATTCTGTTCCTTGTAGCTAACCTCATCTAAATGAGTGCACCTAATTTTAGCAGACCCTAAAACAACATGGGCCTTATTTTTTTGTCCATTCCTATTTGTAGGGTCACCCTTTTGCTTTATTTTCTTTGTAAATCCTGGGAGGCAGGTTTAGTGAGGAGGTTCACAGTGAAGGCCTTGAAACTACTTCACCTCGAGCTTGTGATCCAGCTCCAGCATCTTCTAGCTGAATGATCTTCAGAATATTGAACCTATGGAAGCCTTGCTCCTCAACGCTAAAATGAGAAGTCATAAAATGGGAATAATAATGAGATCTATTTAATTGGCTGCTTTTAGTACAGACTTAGCCTGGAGGGCTGTCATTATAAGTTTTTCTGATGACAGGTACACATATTTAGTCACAAAAAGAATACTGTCTATTGCCCAACTGATGTCTTAATTTTTTCCTATGTGATTTTTTTCAAAGTCTTGAGATGCCATTTTTCTGTAGCTTTCTCTTCCACAGCAGAATCTATGAAGTCTGGGAGCCAGTCCTTGAGTGAGAGCTAAAGTGGAGTAGAAAGTGTGGTCTGTGTCTTTGTGACTGCTTGCTCTTGAAGATGGTTTTCACTCGGGTCATTGAAAAACATGGTCCAAGTGTCCAGCTGCATCTGTAAGACAACAGCTGTTTAGGAGGTTACAAGTGCCGGTGACAGGTGGATGAAAGGAGGATTCTGGAGACTTGACCAGCTATGAGTGTCAGTGCCTAAACCTGTCTGTGAAGGGATGCCATTTTCAAGGGCACAGAACCAGAACCATTGTCAGGCAGATCAGCCATCACTTAGAGCTGTGCTAGGCCTCTCATGGAAAGTGGTCATGGAAGAAGGGTGCCCCCACTGAGTAGTAAGAATAGAGGGCCTCTGTTTGCCAGAGTGAACATCTGATAGGGGAAAACCGAATTCTCCAGCCTAAAAGTCAATTGGCCTCACAGGTGGCTTCCCTGGAGTCCTCAGATTTCCTACATCTAGCTCATATAAATGTCACAAAATGTCAATCACATTGGCAAGTGTACCAAAAGCATGACCAGTGGAGATGGGGTTGGATTGCTTTGGAACTGCTGTGAGTTGGGGAAGAAGGAAATGCCTTGACATTTGAGGGGTCATGCTGGGATGTAACAGGCAGGAAGCGCCTTGGGTTTGGCCATTAAACATGTTATATGGTGCTGGAGAGATGGCTCAGCAGTTAAGAGCTCTGGCTGCTCTTCCGGAGGTCCTGAGTTCAATTCCCAGAAACCACGTGGTGGTTCACAACTATCTATAATGGGATCTGATGTCTCCTTCTGGCATGCAGGTGCACATACAGATAGAGCGCAGAGAGAGAGAGAGAGAGAGAGAGAGAGAGAGAGAGAGAGAGAGAGAGAGAGAGAGACTCTTTACATGTTGTGTGGGCCAGAGTTGATGAAGTTTGTTCGGCCTTACCTGGTCCTGCCTTCAAGCTGCTGAAGTCCCTTTTCTTGGCTGGGCTCTTGGCTCTTTGTTTTGAAGTCTAGTTCACTTGGATGCTTGCGGCCAGGATTTCACAATGACCCACAGATTCTTGCTCTGCCTCACATCACAGCTTATATCTGATTTCCTTACATCCTGAATGCAGAGGGATTATGTGAACGAGTGGGGCTGTTTGGAGTGTGCTTTCTGGGTGTCCTCACACAGTCAGAACTAAATCGTCAACTTTGTCAATTGTCTTTTGCTTGGTTAAATGCTGATAGTTACTCTTTGCTTCTTAGTAACATTTCCTTGTTACTGCTGTTCCTTGATGTATTGTTTTTGTTCCCTTAGAAACATTAGCCAGGGTGCTCCAGAGGAATAGAATTGATATGATGAATATAATTTACAGAGGGAATTTATTAGAGTGGCTTACCAGGTGTGGGCTGGGCCATACAACTGTGGCTGTGTGCTCATCCATGAGGCTATGTGTTTCTGCAGTCCCAGTCTGGCACCAAAAGCTAAGAGAGCCACTGGTCTTTATTTCATGGTAGAAAACTAAAGAAGCTAGGTTTTGATGGAAGCAGCAACAGCAGCAGCAGTAGCAGGATCAATGCACTCACCGCAAAAAGTGAAAACAAGCAAGGAGCTCTGCTTTTTTTTTTTTTTTTTTCTATGAAAACATTTACATCTGGTCTGTAAGAGAGGTGCTAACCATTCAGGTGGAAGGTCTCCCCACTCAGTTAACCCTTCCTGGACATACCCTCAAAGATCTTCTGACAGCATAGTTCTTAGTAAATTCTGGATCCAGTCAAGTAGAAATCAAGATAAGCCCAGCAAGGTGGCTAAGCTTTGCCACGGAACCTGAGCATCTGAGTTTGATCCCTGGGACCCACAGGGTGGAAGAAGAGGGGCTCTCACAAGTTGTCCTCTGACCTCCACAGTTGTTCCATGGTCCACACGTGTGTCTGAGAGCTTGAACACACACACACACACACACACACACACACACACACACACACCCCAAATAAATAAATAAATGTAGGAAATTTTAAAGGTTAACTACAGCAACAAGATTCTACTATGTAGCCCAGGCTTGACTCAAACTCTCAATCCTCCCTACTTCAGCCTCCAGGGTGCTGAAGTTACAGGCACTGTCCTGGCTATGTTTCCATTGCTGTGGTAAACACCATGACCAAAAGCAACTTGACGAGATTACACTCCATTGTGCAAGAAGGGCAGGGCAGGAGCTGAAGCAGAGACCACGGGAGTGTGCTGCTTATTGACTTGCTCAACTTCATTTCTTACGGATCCTGAGACCACCTGTCTGGGGATGGCACTGCCCAGGATGGCACTGCCCTCAGTGGGCTGGGCCCTTTCACATCAATCATCAACCAAGAAAACACCTCTCGTCTTAACAAGCTGTGTTCATTAACCTCTCTATACAGAACCTGGAATCTGCAAGCCTTCCAAAAAAAGAAAAAAAAATGGCCAGGCATCAGAAAAGGATTTATTTGGGTGTTCTCTCTTTTATTTGGGTGTGAGAGGTGTGCTCTCATGTATCCTAGGCTACCTTCAAACTTGCGAGCCCAGGATGACTTAGACCGTCTGACCCATGGCTTCTCCAAGTTTTATTCCTATCTCTAAAATCAGAGTTATAATGAGAACTGTTTCCCTCATTACTGTTTTGTTGTTTTTGTTTGGTTGGTTTTGCTTTTTTTGTTAATTGTAAGAACATTTTAGTATTTTTTTCTCTCCAGAAGGTTTATTTTTCTAATAGCTTTATTGAGGTATATCACAGCATCCATGCGTTTAAAATATATAATCCAGTAGTATTTTATTCATCCCTTTTCCTTCCTTCCTTCCTTCCTTCCTTCCTTCCTTCCTTCCTCCCTTCCTCCCTTCCTCCCTTCCTCCCTTCCTCCCTTCCTCCCTTCCTCCCTTCCTCTCCTCTCTTGGTGTTTTTGAGACAGGGTTTCAATTTAGCTTAAGCTGGCTTAGAACAGGCCTCCTGCCTCAGACTCTCAAACATTGCATTACAATCATAAGCCACCATACCCAGAAACTTTCATGGTTTCATTTTTAAGTATATATATATATATATATATATATATATATATATATATATTTCATCTTACTTTGTAGCTGGATTGAATACCCGAGTCCAGGAGATAGCGAACTACACGGGTCAGATAAGTCCGACCAACCAGATGTTTTTGGAAACTTTTATTAAAACACAACCCTGGTCACTTGTTTATTTTCATCCATGGCCCTTTTCTACACAATAGTGCTTAGCTGAGTGTTTTCAAGAGACCACAGTCCCACGAGACAAGATACTGCTGTCTGGCTGGTATCAAAGAGTTTCCAGCCCCGCCCTCGTCCACAGTCTGACTTAACTTTATAGCTTTGCTTTACTAAAGTGCTTTATCCTTGTTGGCCTTATTCAGCGGTGTGTAGAAGGAACCTGTATAAGCTTTTTCCTGTTCCTCTGTCACTCTGGCTTTGTTTCTTGCTTGCTTAAAATATCCAGGCTCACTAGTGTTCACCCAGCTGCCCATCTGCTTTTTTCCCCTCTGTGTCCGGACTCAGTCTTGGTTGGGACCACCAGTCTCTCTAGGTAAGTCAGGAGGTCTGGGGTAAAAGCGGAGGCCAGTGGAAATAAAGCAAATAATTTACAGAGAAGACCAGACCCCTAACTCTGAACTGTTTCACCCCCCACCTTCTGCTGTCTCGAATTCTCTGTCCTGTGGTCACATTCAGAAACTCAGGCTGCCGAGGGCTCGTGAATTTCCACCTTGTTTCTCAGGTCTCCTGCAGACTAATTTCTCAGTAACAAAATTCCTGAGGGATGTGCTGGTTGGCTCAACATGGACCAGGTGTTCTCCAAGGCCCATGAGCTGGGAGAAAGGTGTGCATCCTGTGGTGGGAACATAACAGCACTCACAATAGTCACAGGACAGTCATGTGAGCAGAGCTAGGGAGGACCGCAGGAAGGATGGTGCTCCTGGCTGGCTGCCTCCTGCACCTGCGGAACATGCCAATGACGAATCTGGAAAGGTCAAGACTTTCAGCTGCTCAGGTTCTCCTGGACCATGTTTAAATGTAACCTTAAGCAACACCTACCACACTAAGGGCCTATGCTTGAGGGCTGTAGGAAGGGGTACAGAACTCAGAGCCGTTTCCAAGCCTGAGCTGTGGTAGGGTTAGCTGTCTGCTTTGTGCCTACTCTATTAAAAGGGGTTTTCTAAGAATGTGTTTTGTTTTAATTATGTATGCTTGCCATGTCTGTGGGATGGCTGTGTATGTACACACAAGGAGGCCAGAAGGGGGCATTAGATTCCTTAGGGCTGGAGTGAAAGATGGTTGTGAGATGCCCCATGTGGGTGCTGAGACCAGAACTCAGGGCCTGTAAGAGCAGTGAGTACTCTTAACCACTGAGCCATCTGTATTTTCCTTGTCTGTGTCTCTCTACCTTCTGTGGAAACTGCATGTTTATCCTTTCAGAGCCCCTTCCACGTGCAACCTGTTCGCATTTCCTGTGTTTGGATTTGGTGAGTCATTTAGTGTCTAAGGAGATTCTCAGGGCACATCAGTTGAAAATGAAGCACCCATCAAGGCAGGTGTGGTAATATGGCCTTAAAAATGTCTTGGTCAGTGGCAACATCATTATGGGTCCAGGGACTTTCCAGAGATCTGTGGAAATCTGACTTTGCTGTGAGATTTATGACATTGATGTAGAAGAGGGACACACCAGGCCCCTTCTGGGCTGACATCTGCTTTCACTGTGTGTCACAGCATAAAGTACAGACTGTGGTCTGCTGGGTGCATATGTCTCTCATCTGCTCCTTAGGGTCCTTCATAATCAAAGAGTCAACTCCTTTAAAAAAGTCAGAAAATCCGCCCAGACAAGCAAAATCAAACTTGGGAATCAGGTCACTCGACTGCTGAGCTTCTCTTTCTAAACAGACCATTGGTAAGAGCCCAAACTCCAGTTACATGATGGAGGCCTGTTTTTCGGAAGGAAGCAGAGGCATCTGTCTTGTTTAAATTAAGGGTCTTTAAGTAGCAGCCAGGGACTGGGTTGACAGTCATTTCTGTAATAAAGTAATAAATCATGGGGATAGTTAAGGAAGCAAGAAATACCACATTCTCGCTTTGTTAAAACAATTAAGCAATAAGCCATCTGGGTCCTTTTGTTAATCACCACAATGCACACAACAGAGTTTAGTCTTTTATTAAATTATATTAATTTATCCCAACAACTTCAGCTACTCACAATGCTAATATTGGAGTTCGTTTCAAAATAAAGCTATTTCAAAATGTTTGTTCTTCAGCCGTACTATCCTTTACAAGGTTGTCATTTGAACAGTTTTCACTTCATCCAGGTCTGAAGGAAGAAGCCAGTGGCTATCCCTTCATGGGGGTGGACCTGTCTGCTGCTAGCCAGCTCTAGTGTTTGTGATGGTGGCTTATTTATAACTGTGTTCTCAGGTCCAGTAGCCATTAGCCAAAGATGGCTACTGAACCCCTGAAATGTAGCCAGTACAACCAAGAAAGAGTTTGAAATTTTCCAGAATTGCAGTGAATTCCCATCAGAATGGCCACAAACCCAGTGTGGATCATTTGGGATAAGGCTGGAGAAACGCAGTGGGCATTGTCTTGGAAGATGGAGAAGGAATATGCATTATGTCAGGTAGTGTAGAAACCCACACCTATTCCTCAGTTCTTCTTTCAAACAATTGTATTCTGAGACAGCCCGGAGGACAAAGGCATCTTTAACAGCAAGGTTCTAAGCTTACCATCTAGAGAGCTAAATCCATCCAGAGAGAAATGGGCAAGTGTTTTTCTTTTTTTTTTCCCTCAAAGTACCCTAACTCACTCAGCAACCCTTGTGGTGGATTTTCCCTCAACTGTGTGAGCATTTAACTGGAAACCTCATTTAGGGTCTCGAACAATCATTGAGGGCTTGTAGACGGCCCTTTCGAACCTCAGGGATATTTAAGAGCCAGATTTATTTAGCCTTGTAAAGATTTTGGCTTTTGCTGTCGGCATTTCCCTTCAGGGGAGGGTTGCCCGCTTTCCAAGGCTGCTATTCCTCGTCAAGCGAACACTGCTCTCCTATCAGGGCATTAGGAGAGTTTCTCTACTGTGATGCTGTTGTCCATGACAACGCTCAGGTGTCAGATGCCAGCACAGGTGGCATTGCAAGGAAATCTGGTTGTGCATGCCTGAGATGGATGAAGGGGAATGGAGGTAGAAAGCTTCAAGGAAGCTGTCCTGAAGATGGACAACATCCTGACCAGCTGAGCTGAGTTGAAGAGTTGGGCTAGAAATCGGTCTCCCATCTTCCTCTCAGCCCCACCCCATTCCTCTCTGTCTGCTCCGCTTCTGTGGGAGCTGGGGTTTAAGGAATGAACACTAAATGCATGTGAGCAAGCCTAATCAAAAGGTTGGGATCGACAGGCCATCACATGCCCTTCACCACAAGCCACGTGCTCTGTCCCAGTAAGGGCTCCGTGAAGTTAGGACATTTATCTTCTTGATTTGATGACCCCTGGAAGTGCTGTCACATGACGCCAAGGCCTGCCACAGTCTGGGGATAAAAGCAAATGTTAAGTGGGCAGTGGGGGGCGGAGGGAAGGGGAGTCTGCTCTACTTCATGATGGTCATTTCTGGTGATGAGGACAATGAATCCATTGTTTTTCTTTCAAAAACAAACAAGCAAACAAAGGGCCAACATAGCTGGGAGGTGCCAGGGCACGCCTTTGATCCCAGCACTCCAGAGGAAGAGTCAGGGGGATTTCTGTGAGTCCAGGACAGCCCAGTGTACAGAGCGAGGCTATACAGAGAAACAACAACAACAAAAACAACAACAACAAAATAAAAAACAAAACAGCCTACAGTCAATGACACAAGGTACAAGGAGAGATTTGCTGTTTTTACGGCACTTTCCTCTCTCCTAACCAGAAGCGCAGACTCAGAGCCTGGCTCAGGAGACACCAGAGCAGAGCTCAGCAGATGCTGAGTGTGCATTTATGCTCCCACCGATGTCTCTCATCGTTCATCCACGGGATGGACCTGGTCGAATCGCCACAGCTGGCTGGTTTCACCATCACACTGACGCAAGTACAAATCCTTACTGTTTGGCTGAACCCCAGCGTCCATGCATTTCCCAGAAAGAATGTGGACGATCATTCCATCCTGAAAGCAGAAAGAAAGAGCCCAATTCCTGACAAAGTCAGCGAAGAAGGATGTTTTTTAAGATTTCTACTGAGCATTAAAAGACAAACAGAAGGATATGAAATGGCCTCGAAGAAATGGTAGGATTTTTAGTTAATAGAGAATATAATTTAAATAACCCTAAAATTTAGACGTCACTCAAACCTAAGGGATTATAAGCCCAATCATTTGTTTTGCTATTATATGATTGTGTCATTTCTTAGGAAGTTCTGGTCAGGATAACTGGTTGCGGCATGTTCAGGCTTCCTGTTGAACTGCCAGTCACTCTTACCACCGCATTCATGACTAATTCTGCAATTTGATCTGTGGCCACTAGGTTGCAGTCTTAATCAAGACTGAGGCTATCCTGCTGGTCTAATTGGACCAGCCATACCCAGGAGACATATGAAAATTATGACTCAGCCCCACCAAATTCAATGCTTATCCTAACATCTTCTTTTCAAGAAGAATCTGATTTCTTTATAAAATTAAGCAACTTTAGCCACAACGTTATAGATTCCTGCTCATTGTTGATGTATCCCCAAATACAGACTGTTTAAAGTGCACAAACTAGTTGTCTTCAGTATATCCCAAAACATGTCCATCACTGCCGACGGCACCGCTACCCGCCGGCACTCATTTGCTCTGTCTTCCTCCTTCTGGCCACTGGGTTCACTCGTCTCCTTTCTATTGCCTTTCTAGGCATTTTGGAGAAATAGAATTGTAAGGCAGGGCTCCTTCAGATCTGGCCTCTCGTTTCTCAAGTGTTCCAGCTTTATTCATGCTGGAGCAAAAACTAGCACGTCACTCCCCTTCCTTTCTTTTGTAGTAAAAACACACCAAACTTACCACTTTTTAAGCGTCTTCAGTCGTAAAGTTTAGAAATGTTAAACGTGTTAGTTTTCATTGTGAAAATACTGTCTGCTCACTCAGCGATGATTCTTCCTTCCCCAACCACCGGCGACCACCGTTCATGCTACTAAGACTTTAACTGCTTTACATAAAATGCACAAGGTGGAATGCTACAGTTTTGGGTGTGTGCATGCATGTGTGTATGTATGGGTGTGTGTTAGTCATGTAATGTAGCCCAGTTCCTCAAGAGTCACCCTTATTGTACTACATGACAGGACTGCCTTCCGCTTGAAGGCTGTGTATTATTTCATCACATGGAATTACCTCTAGGAGATAAGTGACTCTAAGACATGAGCTTTAGGATAGATGTGTGTCCACATTTTCTGTACTGAGCTATGGATGGATGTTTGGATTGTCTGAGGCACTTTTCAATTATAAATACTCTACCAAGAACAGTGCCTTGTTCTTTTTTCTGGCTGAAGAATAGCTTTCATATAGGAAGATATAAGAAAGATATAAGAATATCTGGATACTGGACCCAGGGCCTTACAGTCAATGGGCAGGTGCTCTAGATTACTGGACTAAATCTGCAGCACATCTCATTTCTTTTTTTAAATTTTAATCTTATTTTTATTAATTACAGTTTATTCACTTTGTATCCCAGCTGTAGCCCCCTTCCCCATCCTCTCCCAATCCCACCCTCCCTCTTCTTCTCCTATGCCCTTCCCCGAGTCCCATGATGGGGGAGGTCCTCATCCCCTCCCATCTGACCCTAGTCTATCAGTTCTCATCAGGACTGGCTTCATTGTCTTCTTCTGTAGACTGGTAAGGCTGCTGCCCCCTCAGGTGAAGGTGATCAAAGAGTCAGCTCATGAGTTCATGTCAGAGTCAGTCCCTGTTATATGTAATTTCTTAATGCTTGGAAATATGCCATGTGTGTCCTAATGTCCTTTTGGTTTTGGCTGCTTGCTGGAATTCAGCTTAAGTGTTCTATGATGGGATTTTCCTCTTCTCTGCTCTCTGAATCACCTGCACAATCATTCCACTGATTTTATCTTCTTTACTTTCAATCAGAATTTGAAGAAAAGAAAAAAATGGAAATGTGCGTATCTACCTGCCTCGGGTCACCCTAACTCAACTCAGAAGGGATGTAAAGGTGGAAAGAGCTTGAACAGATATTGTAGATGTGACCGTGGTGCTGAGGCGGGGGAATAGGGCCTGAAGAGGCCCTCGACAGAGGGGAGCAACAGGGGCTCACGGTGGCACGGAGGTTCAGGGACCATCTGCTGACTGTTCTGCTGCGGCAGGGATTGTCTCATGGTCACGCCCATAGACATGCTGCAAGACTGGCCTTTGCCCAGATCTCTACCCGGGGCCCACTCGCTCACCTAAATACTTTAATCCCTCTGGGAAGGATCTAGAACTTGCCTACAGGAAATGTAGAAGAAGTAAAAACTTCACAAAAATGATCGAATGTTCACGGTGGGACGTGCATGATAATGAAGAAAATGACAGCCACATATTTATCTTTTAATACGTTAAAACATATGTATTTTCAGTTTATGTGTTTGAGGCCTCTGGGTCCTCCGAAAAAACAGCCAGTGCCCTTAAGCACTAAGCCATCTCTCCAGCCCCAACAGCTACATATTTATATATCAATATCTCCTTATTTTAAACTGGCTTGGCATCACTCCTAAATCCACACCACTGAGCATGTTGTCTCTGTAACGTGCTCCACCGTCCTCCCTGCAATTCAAGCTATAACCTGTGATGGTGTAGAGACAAATCGGTATATATCCTGAGGCTGGGGACCAGAGACCCAGGAAGTACCATCGTGGATTGTACCTGACGTCTTGGAAGAGCCCAGGGCACCATGCTAACCAGGTCAGTTGGCCTGGAGGTTCCAGCTGACCGGAAGTCCCTTGTGGTCAGCCGGCATCCCTGGAACGGGTTAATTACCTCCTGGAAGTCCCAGTGCTGTTGATGGATGGTGGGGCCTTCTTCCATGCACGTCTGCAGAATCACCCGCTCTTGCCTGACATCGAAGCACAGGTGCTGCTGGCTGCCGAAGAGAATCTCCTTCCTGCTGGTGTGCTCCAGGCTCTGGGGTAGAGGGGGCAGCAGTTAGCATGGCCAAACAGGACGCCCTCTCTGGATCCAAGGAGAAACAAAGGAACACACAGAGGAGCTGAGCTCTAGAGACCGGTTTCAGATTCTACTAGGGGCAACAACAAGACTCTTCCCAGGTTCTGAACTCCCAGAACCTTGGCCTTTCTCACGTTGCCATTTCCACATTTTGGCATGCTCCTGCGACATTCTGTATGTGGATAAGGCTGTTTTTAAAGGCTGCAGGTGCTGGGTGCACACTGCTGGCAGGGCGGGCGAGGGATCTCTCTGAGGAATTTCCCTGCTGTGGGTGCTATCTGGGAACTCTTGATCATGGCTCCTGTGGTCTCCATCATGGTTCCTATTGCCTCCAGGGTTTTGTAGAGCTGGGCTGTGTGGACCTTACAGAGGGGCTTTAACTGTGTGGCGCCTGTGCTGATCCATTGGATGACATGTTTTGGCAAACCCACCTCTGTTTGCTCCCACCAGATGCAGTCCACACTGATTTTCATGTTACCTGCACACCAAGAAGGGCTAGCATCCTGGTGTACAGCTTTCATGTTCTCCGTTCAATCTGTTTGGTTTGTATATTGCTGTCACTGTCTTGAAATGCTTAATAACTGTTGAATTAGAGGCATCACAGCTCCTATTTGCATTAGGCCTTGCTAATTTGCAAATTGAATATAGTGGTGTGCCCTGCTTGAAAATTCCCAAACTGCAGTTAGCATAAATTTGAACCCTAAGCACATCTCAGAAGCAAGCTTGTGGATAACTCTCGAGGGAGAATAATGTTTTTCGTACTCAAAATCCCATCTGTAGCGACAGATGACCTCCTTGTTGTTCCTTGTAGCCACAGGGAGTTTTAGTTCGGCTTTGCAAGGACAGACTACCCTGTGAGGGTGAAAGCTGGTAGTTCCAAGTCTCATTTTCAATTTCATCGCTCGTGAGCTGAAGCCAGCTTTCCTTGCCTCTCCCTGCCTGCAGCCACGCTCCTGAACTCCCGAGGTTGGTGGCCACTGATCCCTGTCACCTCTCAAGGAAACCTAGCTCACACAAATCACTCTGTCTTCAGTTGCCACTTGAGTTTTAGTTCTTGGAGATTTCCCTTTCTTGTAAACTCAACGACATGTGCATGGAAAGGGGCATTTCATATTCTTTTTATCCAGCATTCATTTAGGTTTCTTTTCCAGGGGGTGGGATTGGTCAGTTTACTTATTTTCCAATATTGCAGGCTTCAGAAGGCCTCACGAATTAAAAAAATAAACATACACAGAACAAATACTCCACTGGAAGCTGCATCATTCCTGATAGCACATGAAAACCAAAGCCTGCCAGCTCACACAGCTAACCAGAGGGAACTCGGTTCAAACCTGACTCTAGATGGCAGTAAAAGCTTGGACAGTTGTCACCCTGACATGTGACTTCCTCTCTTGGGCTTTTGTCTTCTCTCTTGTGTCTAGTGTGCTGGTGTGAATGTGAAGTATCCCCCTTGGGCACGGCTTCCCATGGTCAGCTCTGTGGCTTGTGGCCCTGCTTTGAAGGCTGTGGAGCATTAGGAGGTGGGGCCTGACTGGGGGAAGCAAGCCTCTGAAGGTTATATGGACCCCTGCTTCTGGCTTGCTTAGGCTGCACCACAAGAGCAAGCTGCCAAATACCTCGTACGCTTGCCACACAGATCAAGCCACTCCTACTGCCAAGCCTCTCCCACAGGGAACTGAAATTCTTCTGAGACCGTGAGCTTAAAAAAAAAAAACAAAACCCAAAACCCCTTTCCTCCCATGTCAGGTATTTAGGTCATGGGGACATGAAAGCTTACTAAAGTATCTGGTATGAACGCCCACTGGTATTTTAGGAAGGGATGGTAAAGTATAGGGACAGAAGAGACCAAGTGGATCCCAAGGCAACTTCTTCCCTGTGTACCCTCCAGGCCAGGCCAGGAGCCTGTACCCAGCACTTTAGGCTTACACTGCAAGGCTGGGCCCCAAACTCCCCGTGGAGATGCTTCCTCTTTCACCCCAGGCTCTCTGGCTCCCACTTAATTGCTATTGGCTTTCATTAGGCAATGTTGGAGTATGACAGCACAATTAAGAGAAACCCCATCACAGTCTGAATCAGATCTGGAGCCAGACTACCCTGAGAAGTTATTCAAGTTGTGAAAGAAGTGGATCCATGGCCTCCCGTCTGGACTGCACAGCTTTCTGATACCTTGGCCACTTACTCCTAGGATGACAAATTGAAGCACATAAGACACACTCAAAGGATCACAGTTTCCTTCTTAATGGCCGAAGGGTCCAGCTGAGTCTAGGCCCTGCCCCTGGCTTCATTACTCCTTTTCCACTCAGACTCTTGGGCCCTTCCTTAACATTGGAGGATCTGAGATGGCTATTCCTGGGCTGGTGGTTCAATGACACAGTTTCCTCATCTGTCAGATGCAAGGGATGCAATGAAAAACAGTCCCTTCATTCCTTCTAACCAAGATGCTCCATTCTTTAATGCTGGTCCAGCTTCTAAGGTGAGATGGCATGGGCAGAACTGTGACAAAGTCATCACAGTGAGGGCCAAGGCCTGTCAAAGGCTGAGGGGACATGGAAAGGAGCTACCCTGAAGGGAATTGAAAGGCCCTAGGAAACAGCGCGCACTCAGAAGTCAGGATGAAATCTATCCCGAGAAACATCATTACCCACCTGCTGCTGCCGGTTGTTACTGCAGGGAACCAACGTCATGGGGCAGCCCAGGATATCCTCTTCTGCTTGGCAGTCTGCACAGAAGCCAAGTCCAGTGTTGTGGAGCTGAAAGTAGAAATCCGCACAGATATGAATCTGACCTCTACTGTGAAGATTCCCTGAAGCAGGCTCTAATCTCCTATCCTTTCCAGGCCTTATCCCAATATGCGTGCTTTAGTCACAGAGAGCCATTTCTCTTAAGCTAGAAGGAGTCAGGCCACACTCATTTTAGTGATGGTATCTTGCATGGGTTATAGGGAAACATGATGCCTCCCTTGGGCTGGTGGGCAGGCAGGGAAGGGGAGTCCAAAGGCCTCTGGGACCCTGCTGAACCTGTAACTGGTTGCCCAGTGTAAGGGATGGGTGCTCTTGTCTCGGCATGTAACCCATCTCCCCCAGGCCATGCCTTGCCTTTCCAGAGAACCTGGGCCTATGCTCAGATGGATACAGCTTGGGGTAGACATTGGCCAGAAACCAGTGGAATGTCCGGCATCCCAGCCTCCTTTGCAGCTTCAAGCGCTCTGTGCAGTCTGGCTTTGCAACCTGTATTTGGAGAAAGACATGGGGAGTGAGGCCAGGAAAGCTTGTTTCACGCCTAAACTCACACAGTAGGGGAGGGCTAGATATGAAGGAGCAGAAGGCTTGGAATGGAGTGACCACACGCCTCAGCACTGCAGACAGGAGGAAGGGTCCTAGATTGAGAGAGGCTTAGGACACAGAGTCAGGTATCTTCTCCAGAGAGAGGTGTGGAACCAGAAAGACCGGAGGCATCACTACGCCTCCCACAGACCCCCAAATCTTCAGCCTACAATGACCACAATGTCTGTTCCTTAAAGACTTTTCTCTGGAATGTGAAGCAATGATAGACTTTGTGCCTGGCTTGTGCCATGGGCCTCACAAAGCTGGCCCAGAGGCAGTGGAGACGAAGTTAGATGGGAAATTGCAGGATCAAGGAGGAGGGAGGCAAGCTGGCTTTTCTTTTTCCCTGCGTCTCAGTTTTCTCCATTGATGAAACATTACTTTGGCCGCACTGGCCCCTCTCTTTAATGTTCTCCTTTGTAACACAACTGTAGGAGGGTGAACACCAGCCCTCAACGCTAGTTTAATGTTTCAGGCTGCATCGGTAAGATGGAAGAAACCATCTAGTAGGTTAGCATAAATTTCCTGGGAGAGAGAGGCTCTAAAAGGGGGTTGGGGGACTGGAGAGATGACTCAGAGGTTAAGAGCACTGGCTCCTCTTCCAGAGGACCTGGGTTCCAGTCCCAGCATCCACCCTCAGAGGCTTCAGATTCTTCCTCAAACCCTCCTTTAGTACCTGAGCTATCCCATGCAGCCATAGTTGAAGCTTGCTCTGGGCTGTCTAAATTGAGGGGTAAGTGGACTCCTGGTGAGAACTCCCTTTCCTCTCCAGTCCTCCACTACAAACCCATGCCGGAAGCTGTGGTCCTGAGGTCCCTCTGGTGTGCAAAAGATGATGCTTGGACTCACACATGGGGACCCACAGGAACTCTAGCTACCTAAGCCTTGGGAATGAATGAAATTTTGTGTGTCCTCTTCCAGTAGACCACAGAGAGAAGTTCAAAGAGCCCTGAGGCTACTTGTCTGGAAGCTGGTCTGCGGAAGGGAAGGAGGTGGATCTGGATAAAAAAGAACGAGAGCCTGAGGACCCCAGGAAAAGGGGTTCCTGGGGCTCCTGCCCGGCTCACCCTCACCTGGCTTTCCCTGCATGCAGTGGCATGGGTGGGTCTCTCTGACGACCCTGCCCCTGCCTGTGCTTTCCAGTGGGCTGCTGAGAGACTGGTGGGAGCCATTTCTGACTGTGCCGGGCCCTTTTCACAGCAAGTACAATGGTGGCCTGTGGCTCCCAGCAGACAGCGTGTGTGTCACCCATAGGAACTGACCAGCCAATAGTGAACTGAGAGGCCTTAAATCATATATTTAAAACTTCAACTTTTCTGTGTTTTTTTTTTTTTGAGTCTTTATATTTGTTTGTATAATCAAATCTGCTCTCTGTCTTGGGTAGTCCTTAACCCTTCCTTGATCACCACTGAGGATGAAAGGACCCTCAGGGATATGACTTGTCCCTTGTCTGGGCCTGCCTCCCCTTGGGCCCTGCCTGTATTGAAAGGCCACACCCAGTTCCTAGCATCCTATAGCAGTCTGGGGACTCTAGGCTGAGGTCAACTGTGACGCTGGCAGAAACAAAGGAGAGCCCCACCAGGGAGAAGGGTCACTCCAGAGGGCTAGCTCAGGGAAGCTCAAGGCAGAAAGAAGGGAGCTGCCCCTTCTTGGCTGACCTTAAGCTGGTGTGACCTTATGTTGGCCAAAGACCCCTACCAGCCCCTCCTCACCTTGCTCAGAGCGAAGGCCTCTGGGAGGTGCCTGTAGAAGGTTTCTTTGAAGGGCCCTAGCCAGGTCTCAGCAATGCGAACCTTGTTCTTCAAGATGGACTCAGGGTCTGTCCTGGAGCTGGCACTTTGGCTTTGGTAGATGTGTCCCACTCGCGAGCAGGGAAGGATTTCAACAGAACCACCACAGAGCCAGGCCTGTCACAGAAGGAGAAGGTGAGTGGCTCTATGAGCAGCTAGCAAGACACCAGGAAGTCATAAGCCAGAACAACCAGTGTAAATCCCAGATCCAAGAGTGTGGGCAGCAGGGCCACAAGGTGGGAGGGGTAGGGGGCAGCTGTCCTAGGATAAAACTGTGGGGTGATGGCTGATACCCTTGTAGCTACCTGACATGCCACCTGGAAACTTGTGCAGAGTTAGTCTTCCCACCTACCTGAGAGCGCTTCTCTAGGGAGAATATGTCTGCAGTGGCTAGGGAATTCCTAAAAGCCAGTGCTATCCCCTGCCCCAAAGACACCAGATATGAAAGCACCCCCCCCGTCTTCTTCCATCCTTCTAGAAGCTTCTCCCAGCTCCCCACCGCTCATTGGACAAGAAGCCTTTATTCTATGCTTGGTGACAGAAATTACAGTTGTAGTGCTGGGACAGGCCGTGGTTCCTGGAGTCAAAACACATGAGGCTTGGGGTTTTCAAACCCTGTGCTTCAAGATACTCCAGACACCTCAAAGGGCACTGCAGCTATTTTTCATTGTTAGAGAAATAGTACACCTGGACATTGTGTAAACTACAAGACTGGTGTAATTCACACGTCCACACTAGCTTGGTCTGTCTATGTTACATGAAGGACACCTGGGCTGGGTTGGGTTTGGGGTGGTTGGTGTGACTGGAAGGCAGGGTAGTGACTTTCCAGGATGGTTCTCAGGACAGAGAGGCTGAGCTGTGCCCAGCAGGTCCTGAGTCAAGAGAATAACAAGCCGTTCATGGAACCACTCAATGCTAAGAGTGGCTTCACATTTGGCATGTGAGTATGTAAAAGATCCTCTAGGCCAATGGTTCTCGGCCTTCCTAACGCTGCGACCCTTTAATCCAGTTCCTCACGCCGTGGTGACCCCCAACCATAGAACAGTAACTCTGCTGCTGTTGTGAATCTTAATGCAAGGATCTGTATTTTCTGATGGTCGTAGGTGACTGCTGTGAAAAGGTCATTTGACTCCCAAAGGGGTCACAACCCAACAGGTTGAGAAATGCTGCCCTAGATGCTGAGTTTGCCATAACATAGAACGTACCAGAAGCTCTGAAGGCTCTGCACTGAAATGTGAATGGCTGATAGTATGTATACCTTCTCCTGACGAGGATTTTGAAAGTCAAGTTTACAGAGGAGGCTGAGAGCAAAACCAAGGTAGGCTATAAGAGACATGACCTGGGAGATGGGGGGAGGTTTGACATACCTTGCTGTAATGACTTTCTATAATTTGCCCATGAGTTTATTCCCTACACCTGACCCCGACCATCTCCCTCCAAGCTGACTGCATACAGGGCTCCAGAGATACTGCCCAGGGCCACCATTGACAAAGGACCTACCTTGAAGGATATCTCAAGATTGTCACTGCCCTGCGGCAACAGAAGAGGATCGTAAGCTCCGGTGTTTTGGAAGTAATGTCTGTCCACAGCCACCACCTCTCGGGGTGCCACAGGGCTCCTGCACAGAGAAGCCAGGTAGGAGACTGCAGTTCAACCCCAATCACATAACAGGGCCTGGGTGGAGCTTCTCGGAGGCAGGTCCAGTGAGGGAGGCCGCCAACTGTGGGCTCTGGTGAAGCTCAACATTTTGAATTACAAGGCTGGAGCAAAGCAAACATGTCTGAAATCCAATAATTTTATAAAGAGACCTGGGGGCTGGAGAGGTGGCTCAGTGGTTAAGAGGGCTTGCTGCTCTTCCAGAGGACCCAGGTTTGGTCTAGTACCCATGTCAGGCTGTTCGCAACTGCCAGAGACTTCAGCTCTGGGCAATCTGACACCCTTCCTTCTGGCCAGCTATGGAACCTGCACACAACATGTCCTCACACAGACACATACATAAAAATAAGACTGAAGAATAGGGGAGCTGGGCTAGCCTGGGCCTTTATAGCTTCTCCTCTTTTTCTACAGAAGGGACCACTGATTCACTTTATTCCGTCTGGATGGACGGCTGAAGAAAAGACTTTAGTTAAGGGAGGGAGGCAGTTGCTAGGCCCAATCCAAAGGATATCGTCAGGCTCTCTTTTGGCTTGAATCTGAAATGTCTGCCATGGTTTCATGCTTTGTACACTCCATTCCCAAACTGTGGCACTGTCTTGAAGGCTTGGAGCTCTTCGGAAGCGAGACCTTGCTAGGAGACGTAGATTACTAGAGTGTGCTGTATCCAGCTTCCTGTCTGACCAAGGTGAACAGGCAGCTGCCACCACAGGCACCTGCAGAACTGACTGGCCACGCCTGCTGCCATGCCCTCCTGCCCTGATAGACTGCACCCTCCGAAACCAGGAGCTAAAGCAAACCCTTGCTCCCTTAAATTTCTTCTGTCAGGAAGTCATCAAAGGGAGGAGTAAAGTAACGCATACAAGCCCCTCTCTCTTCTCCCTCCCTCCCTCCTGCTTTTGTTTGCCTTTGTCATCTACTTCCTCTGCAATGTTAGGATGAATCTAACAGGAATTCTGGAAGTAGATACAGTTTCACCTTCACTGGGGGAAAATACACAGGGCTTATACATGCAGAGAACGAGAAACAGAGAAAGGAAATTGGGATGGAAATAACAGTCCTCAAGGTGACATTACACAAGAGAGGCGTGGTAGCCGCATGTCTTTAAATGAGGAGGGTGGAGCTCTGAGTTCAAGGCCAGCCTCGTCTACAGATGACTCTGTAGACACCCAGAGTTACACAGTGAGGCCCTGTCTCAAAAAGCAAAGCAAAACAAAATGACCGTAAGAGTGTTACACGGAGAAACACATAGCTAGAAAGCTTCTGCACAAGGGCTTTGCACTCAAAACAGATTTAATGCAGCCAAATCATGGACGTGCCTTAGGAGTTAAGTGGCTCAGATTCAGCCCATTTGATGGACGGGGAAATGGATCATTGGCTTCAGGGTATTAAAACACTAGTTCATACACACGTGTCTAAAACCAGAACTTCAGTGGTTACTTGGTCCAGTTTCTCCACCGTTAGCCACTTAATTCTCTGTGGCGTTCTCCTTGAGACAGGTGACCTCTCTAAGTTTGATTTCCTTCACCTCTGGTTGGGATAAAATGACCATGTACAAAACAACAAAAAACCAAAACCAAAGAAGCAGTTTGCAATTGAGCCTCTGGGGATGGAATAAAAAGTTGCCTACAGTGCCAGGCGCCATACACACCGTATTTTAGGTACTAAGCTGTGCTGTTCTGAGTTCACCTGTGCTGTTGCTTTTTCTCTGTTGTTGTTCACCTTTTTTTTTTTTTGGAGCAGGGAGACAAGGTCTCAGGGCAGCACAGGCTGGCCTCGAACTCATGATCTTCCCTTGGATGGGCTCCTGGTGTGTGTTTTACTTCAGAAGTTTGGATTTTAGGAAGGGGCATGCACACAGGCCCCATTGCCGTTCGCTTTTGCGGCTGCACTCTCTACAGGGTGCACTGATAGTCCTCAGGGAGCGTGTGACTGCTCTCAGAGGGGGCTCTGCCACCATGGCAGTCCAGGCAGGCCTCTGCTGCCCAGTGCATCATGGCAACATGCTTGGTTTGCAGAGGGCTTTGGATTCGGCGGTTATCTGCTGTGGACTGTGGACTCGAACCAGCACCCAGCTGAGTGTATCAGGGAAGCAGGTGGGCTTAGGAGCTGCCTACCCTGGATTTACATCGTCACAATGCTGGGAATCCCTGGGTTTACATTTTTGTGATGTTAGGAGTTTAATCTGTACGTTTCCTGGGCACAGTGAAGTGCGGACACCTAGCGTGGCTGAAACATTCCACAGTCCACAGCCCGCAGCCTGTGAGCTTGGAGAATAGCTGGTTTTTGTTTTGGTTTGGTTTGGTTTGTTTTGGTTTGTTTGTTTTTTTGTTTTTTTTTTTTTCCACACTAAATTTGAAGTGGTTTGTTACCCAGCAGAAAATTCCTAAAAGATAAACAAAACAGAACAAAACAAAACCAAAAATACAACAAAAAACCCTACTTAAATAAAATAGTTAAAATAGTTCAGAAAAAAAACCCCACAGCCGTAAGCACTGTCAAAGCTGGATCTGTTTTGAGAATTATGTCACAGCGCTCAGCCAGCTAAGGAATTTGCTGTGTTACCTGGGGTCCAGATCAGCTCAGCTTCTTCCACATTCTCCCCCTGGGCATCCACGGAAGCTTCTGGAAGAGCTCACTGGACTCCGTTGGTATCACAGCACTGTAGCTGGCTTGTTTGGTTTGCACAGCCACTCATGTACTAGGTCCTTTCATCAGGAAGCCATGATACGGGCAGAACAGCTTGCTGCCCTGGCATGGAGCTCAGGGAAGGGAAGGCTGTGGCAGGGCCTTACCTGATGGGGCTGATGGGGGATGGGAGGGCCTTCCGCTCCTGCTCCTCCAGGGGCTCCCATCGGAAATCCAGCTTCCAATCCAGCACCCCTCTCTGCAGCTCCGTGGATGCAGAGTACTGAAGCGTCTTCCAGTCAATCACGTCTATGACTGGAGACACCACTCGGCTCCTGCAAAGAAGCCAGGATCAAACGGCGAAGCCGACCACTCACTAGCTAGGGGCCAGAAACAAGATCTATGTAATGTGTGGCCCAGTGTGGCAGCTACAGGCCGCTCACACCTGCCGGCCTTGAAACTGCTTTGTCCCAGCAAGAATCTCAATTTAGAAGAATTAATATGAAAGAAAAGGGATGCAAAAACTTTCAATAGTTCTTTTATATTGGTTATATACTGATATGCTTGGTTTACTAAGATACATAATTGAAGTGAATTTCATCTGTCTTTACTTTATAACTGTTTTTTAATTAATTTATTTTTATTTTATGTGCATTTGTGTTTGACTGCATTCATGTCTGTGTGAGGGTGTCAGATCCCCTGGAGCAGGAGTTACAGACAGTTGTGAGTTGCCATGTGGGTGCTGGGAGTTGAACTCTGCTCCTCTAGAAGAGCTCTCAGTGCTCTTAGCCACTGAGCCATCTCTCCAGCCGCAACATGGCGGTTTTAATTAAACACACAGCCCCTGCTGGATGGCACTGTGCTGTGGCTGAAGGCCTGGATATGCCTCATGCCTGGCAGCTGGCGGGTGGGAAGCGACCTGGGATGATGCAGCAGCTAGTTTTTCTAGAGACTGCCTTTTCCTCTAGAAAGCTCCTTATTTAGAGGTGTGACTCTGCCTTGCTGCTTCGGCCTTAGAGAGGGCAGACAGCACAAGGTGGCTGGAAGCTGGATGTGGCAGGTACCCTAGGCCTCCCGCATTGCTACTTTATGAGGAAGCTGCCGTTAGCAGGCCAGGACTACCCAAAACCAGTTGGTGTGGTGTGGCATGGCATGGTGTGTCCTGGTACGGTGTGGTATAGTGTGAGCAATATCAGACAGCTCAGAAAAGCTGGTAGGACTGAGTCCTACACAGAGTAGGAAAAGGGAGCCTAGACTTGCCCAGTTTTTAGAACAGCACTGTGTAAAGTGTTCAGAGAAGGTAACTCAGAGGGCAGAGAGGTGGTTTTCCTTCACGTTCTCGATGCTGGACAAGGTGGGCCAGAGGAAAGGTTGTAGAGCATAAAAAGATGGTGGAACCTCAGAAAGCAGGGGGCACGTGGAGGGAAGGCCCCTAAAGTATTAGAATCCCAAGCTCAGAGGCTCTCTGGGCTGTAGAAAATAGAGAAAGGTAGAGAGGAAGGGTGGGAACAGATGCTAATAGAGGGGTCACACCTGTCACAGTGGAGGATGTGGGGGCTCTGCTGTGTCCCGTTCAGGCTACAGCGAGGACTGCAGAGCTCTGAGACGGCGCTCATGCAGGAAGCTGACACGAAGGAGGACATCCGTGGTTAATGTGCCTCAGCACTAGGCAAGAGGGGCTCCTTCTCTTTGAATGGTTTGTAAGAAGAAATCACACTTGGTACCAGACAGCCTGACCAGACACCTGTCCGTCATACTTTCTGCACGCAGCTTCACCTTTTTGGAGCCCCAGTTTCTCTCCTCAAGAGACAGAAGCAGAAACCACCTGCCTAAACCGCTCAATGGGGTGGGACGGGGTGTCTCTGCAGAGTGGGGGCTTGAGATAACAGCAGAACTTAGTCCCCAAATGTCTGTAAGTGGGTTCTTCAGCATGCACTCAGGGCAGGGCAAAGCAATCTCCAAGGTGCCCCTGAGTCACCCTTCTGTTACACCAGGGTGGGCATTAGACAGAGAATGGGCCAGAAAACTTATGATCCGCAAGTACTCCAGGATTTTGAGAGCTGGCACATGAAACAGAATCAAAGATGGCTTCCTTGTAGGCCTGGTGAACTTTTCTTATGGTCAGTTTGCTGCTATACTTAGCACACACCTTCTCTCCTTGTGGAACTGGGCCAAATGGGTCTGTCTTGGTTCAGGATTTTTTTTTTTCTTCTGTGTGATCATCCCCAACTTCAAATGAGGCCAGCCACAGAGTGCAAGAACAGGAGCCAGGAGGTCTGTTCCTAACAGCTCCATCTGGCTGGGAGCCAGGATGTCTCAGGCCTGCTTAAGTGGCAGGGATGGAAGTGACTGAGGCCTCTCCCCTAGCTCACTCCTAGGTGAGCTAGTTACCAAGGTTAGGTTTCCTGAATAGGATATTCATATTGAGGGTCAGGCTTAGGAAGCGTTGGGGATGAGAAGGAGGGAATGGGAAAGGCAGCGTGATAGGGGTCAAAGCAATGCTAGCTATGGATGTGGCAAGGCCCTCTCAACCCCACATTCCCAGGTCTTGGCTTAATTAGAACATTACACTGTGTGTAACACAGAGGAGCAAAGAAAGTTGTCAAGAAAGCTGGTGATAGAGGAGCTAATGTCTTCTTCCTATGGTCCAGGCTAGTGTAGAAATTGTTTCCCAACGGTGTGTTACAATCTTAATGGAAAGTGTGTCAAAGTCAGAGGTAAAGACAGCCATGGAGTGTGCAGCCCTTCCTGGACAGCCTAACAGGACTGGCTGCATTTAAATGTGACAGAAGCTGTTCTCAAGGCTGGCAAACCTCTGGCCTCCCTTCCAACAGGAAAACTCCCCACACTTCCTATGAACCTCTGGAAACCCCAAGGGATAGACAGCAAATAGTAGAGACCAGGGTGCTTCCCAAATAGTAGGTGGCTGCTCTGTTCTCAGAGTGACTGCATCTGTGGACTCTCTCACCCAGACCCGCTCCTCGAGCTGCAGCTCCCAGGTGGAACGAATTACCTGTCGTCGGCTATTCTGCTGAGGAGGGGCTCCAGCCATCCCCGGTGGCACTCACAGTGGGCATCCATGAAGACCAGCACATCCCCCGTGGCCCTAGCGGCCCCCAGCATCCGGGCCCCGATGGTACCGAGCCTCTTGTAGCTCCTGAGCAACTTCACGGCCTCTAGCTTGGACACATATTCACTGAGAGCAGATTTCAGCTGTTCTGGAATTGACAGGGTCCTGTCACTGGGAGGTCACAGATGCCACAGCGAACAAGACTGTGATGAGTATCACAGAGATCACTCTCTTAGAACTCACCGTGAGCACGGGATTCTGAGCCTCCAGCGTGTTAGTAAAGGGTGGTCATTTCTAAGGTTTGAGATGGTTCTGTTCTCTCTGTTAACCACCAGGAGGAATAAAGTGGAAAACCAGAAGAGGAGAAACCTTGCAAGTGATCTCTAAATGAGAGTATGCACCTCAGGAAAACCTGCTCTTATACCCCAGCTTCAGGCTAAATCCAGAGAACCCAACCTAAGACAGTGGACAGAGGGGTCATGAAGCTTTGCAGCGCCAAAGTGTTCGTTGTTTCAGAGGTTCCCTCCCAGTGGCAGGGTGGAAAGGGAGCGAGACGGGGAAAGGAAAAGAGGAGCCAGGGCTACTTCTAGATGCGTGCTTCTGGGAGGATGTGAAGGCTGTGGTTTCACTGCCAGGCGCCCTCCGGTGGAAAGGGCTGAAGCTGGGAACTTGGGAGGAAGCCTGTCTTAGGTTTTTCTTATTGCAATAAAACATAATGACCAAAAGTGACTTGGGAAGGAAAGGGTTTATTTCATTTTATAACTCTCAGGTCATAATCCATCGCTGAGGGAAATGAGGGTGTGAATTCATGGCTGGAACTAAGCAGCCCAGAAGCTGATGGGAAGGGACGACAGGCATGCTCTCTGGAGGACTCTGGCCAGCCAGGACCGGAAGAATCCCTAGGTACTTTTGCCCAGCCCGCTGTCTACCCATTAACCTCAACAAATGCTGGCCAAACGGGCCCAGTGAACCCCACACAATTTCAGTGCCTCCAGCTGCTCCGACCCTCTGCCGTGGCGAGCCTGGCAAATTCAATATGGGGGAACCTCAAAAAGCAGCACTTAACAGAGGCTCCTTCCCTCCATCCAGCCCCCGACTCTCCCATTAGAGAGGTGCTGTGCAGACCCCAGCAAGGGCTCAGCCTTCTGCCCAGGGCCTCTACTGTCCCTTGAAGCCAGAGCGGCTGCTAAATGTCATTGAGTTGAGCAAGAATGGAGGATTTGATCCCCAAGTAAAGACCAGAGCAGGGGTTATGAGGACGTGGGCCCTCAGGTAGTGGCATCACTTTACTTGATTGCTTGTAACTACAGATACCTGGGCACAGCAGCCACCTAGAGATCCTGGCATGAGCCGATGAAGGCACCAGGGATGGAGTACGTTCTCACAGAGTAGGCTCTACTCCTGAACTATGGATCAGCCCTTTGTTTTCTTTATTATTTTGAGATTATAATTTAATTAGAACATTTCTCCCATTCCTTTTCTCCCCCTGAAACCTCCCATCCGTGTATTCCCCCTTCCCACTCTCCTTCAAATTCATGGCCTTTTTTCCCCCCACTAATTATTATTGCATGCATAATGTATCTGTATTTCTAGATATCACCTGTTGAGTACATATAATGTTATTTGTATGTATGTTTTCAGAGCTGACTGTTAGGTCTTGAATGACCAATTGGTAAACTCTTCCCTGGGGAAGGCCGCCTTCACTGCTCCTGGCTTTTCTCAGTTACCATTAGTTCTCTGTGGACCACTGAGGCTTGGGCTTTCCCCACACATGTTGGCAAGTTCATTCTTTGTTTTCTTTGAGACAGAGTCTCAGTACATAACCCAGGCTGGCCCTGGACTCACAGAGATCTGATTGCCTTTGCCTCCAGAGTACTGGGATTAAAGGTATGTGCCACCATGCCTGGTTCATATTTTTTAAAATGTTGATACAAGTTCTCAGTAAATAGTTCAATCTGGCCATGAACTCCATCTGTACTACAGGCTGGCTGTTGGGTGTTGGTCTGATGCTTCTATTTTGATGCTAGTTACTGGCCCTCGAGATCTGGTTACTGCCTGGATAAACCTATCCTTGTTGTGTAAACCCGCCTAAGACATTATACCTAATTGGTTGATTAAAGGCTTAAAACCTGGGCAGGCAGAATGGGGTAGGTGTGGCTAAGTTTCTCAGGCTTTGGGAACAGGAGAGTCATGGGGAAACAAGGAAACAGACAGAAGATGGACGGGAAGGGAAGCAGAAGGAGGACACCACGATGGGTTAGTGTGGAGAAGAAACACATGGGGGAGGGGAGAGGAAGAATTCTAAGAATGGCGTGGATGGAAAAAACAAGTATTCATAAGATTATGGATGGAAGGTGGCCCAGATTAGGATGGTTGAGCAGATGGCATTGGATGGGGGCTGGGAGGTAGATGGTGAGGTTATTGAAAAGATAGTGTAGGTAGAAATCTGCCAGCCCAAGGGAAATAGGCAATTGTAAAATCTAAGAGGTGTCTGTGCCTTATTATTTGTGATAGCAGGTTAAATAATACTGCCACAAGAATTATAGAGCTAATAATAAATAATCTCATATAATCTAACACCCCTTTTTATTGCCAACAGCTGGCCTTATCAAACTTGTGAACCCCCTGCCTCAGCTTCCTCAGTAGCTTAGATTACAGCTTCCCACTTCTACCCCACAGCTCCAGTCTGTGTTTTCATGGATTTAATCCCTGGGAGCTCAGGAAACTAAAGTCTGAGACCCACTCACTTGGAGGTCTGGCAGGCACTTTCTTTCTTTGTCACTGCCTTCTTTTACTGCTGTTTCTTGCCTAGAGTGTCCTGCCAGAGAAGCATCTGAGCACATTCGTCTGGACTCTGGGCTCAACTCTGCCCCACTTAGCACAACTCAGCTCTGGTCATTTCTCACTTTTGGTCCTCAGTTTTCCTATCTGGACAGTAGGCAGGTTTTAGCCAGCACCAAGGAGGCAGTGAGCACACATGTAAAGGCCATTTTCTTTAGACACTGCATCTTGGGCAGAAGCTAATAGGTTGTGTGGGCATCAGAGCCCGAGGAGAACACCCTCCCCCGCCACCGCAGAATCAGACTGAAGTAACCCTTTCCAGGGGCCTCTTGGGCTTACTCACTCCTGGGAGTTCCCTGTCCCAGGACTCTTCCTTGCTTGGACTGTTCCTCTTAGAAGAACAGTCCCTTTCTTGTTGCCTCTGGGTCCTTCAATCATAAATTACTCACACTGGCATATATGCCCCCTCTTCTCCTGAAGCTCAGCATCTGGGGAACCTTGTGCATGCGCTTTAGCTTCCTCCTTTATATGGCATTCCCTTCCCTCCCCACTTCTGGCCCAGAGCCAGCCTCTCCCAATGACCTGGGAGCCATCTTCAGTTACCTTGCTGGCTGAGGTCATCTACAAGGATGATCTCCTGCAGCAAGGCCCTAGGTGTTGTGTCCAGGATGCTGTGCACGGTTCTCAAGAGCATGGGCCAGGCCTCGTTATGGAAGCAGAGGATGACGCTGGCTGTAGGCAGGCCACTTGCAAAGCGCTGTTGTAGACACCTGTAGGGAAAGGATGTTAGGGAGCCTTCCGGAGGAGCTGCAGTGAAGCCCTTCACTCTTTAAGCCTGGCGGGCCACTGTAACCTTGGCTCCCTCCCAGCTCAGTGGCTCTCCTGAGGTTTCTTCAAGCAGACACACAGAAATCCCATCACCGGGACAGCAGCACGTTCTCATTCTCAACCTTCAGGTCACAAGAGCCCTGTGGAACCGAGCTCCCGCTTTGTACTTGAAGGGAGCTGGCCACGCTCATTGAGATGGCAGCCCTCAACTGTACAATGGGAATGAACAAATGACAATGTCATTGCCTCAGATGAGGGAACTCAAGCCCAACAAGGGATCCAGGCTCCTCTAGGCCATGCCAGTGGTACATGGCAGAGCCCAAGACACTCTGCCTTCAGAATTTCTGGGTGATTTCTGCTTCTACCACCCCTGGCTGGATTCCCGGAACTACTGTATTGCTTACACCCTCGGGACTATGTGAGCCTCCTAGACTCTGTGGGGGACTAGGAGTTGGGCATCTGCCTGGTTTGCTGTCGTGGAATCCACTGTGGAGGGAATTGCACTAGCACCCTGACACCCAGAGCAGCAGGACACTCACACTTTGCAAAAGAACGCACCTAGAGCGAAGTTTCTTTCTGGATGCCTCCTCAGAGGGAAATGAGAGCCACCAGCCTGGACCTGGCTCTGTCTGAGGGACACAGTCCCTCGATGCTGCTGAGTGTCCCTCAGCCTGGTCCGTTCCTCACCAGGGCAGACACTTTTTGTGAACAGTAGTGACAAAGACTGGAAGAGGGACAGCTGGCTCTAGGTAAGGGCCTAAGACATCATAACCCAGCACGGGAGTGGGTGGGGCAGGGAAGACGGCTTAGCAGGTAAAGGCTGCCACTCAGTCCGAGGACCCCAGTTTGATCAGGACCTGAGTTTGATCCCCAAGATCTACATGCTGGAAGGAGATACCTGAGTCTGCACATTGCCTTCTGACTTCTGCATGTGCCCTGTGTCACACACCTGCACCCCACAGTAAATAAAATGCGTAACTAAAAATAAGAAGCAGTGGGGTATCTTGTTAGTTAACGAATTTCTTTCCAAGAAGGATTTTAAGCCTCTCACAAGAAATACATGCAACGGGGCTGGAGATGTAGCTTGGCTTACAGTTCTTGCCTGGTGTGCGTAAGGCCTTGAATCCCAGCACCCCAGGACTGAAAACAAAGTACAGTGAAGCGACGTTAAAACAGAGGAAAATTCAGGGAAATAGAAGACATATGGATAAGACATATGGATTCATTTCTAGAATGAATGTGAAATTTGATTTTGAGATTCCTGACAGCCAAGGTAAAAAAAGGGGGGGTGCTTATGCCTAATGGGATGATATCTATTTGAGAAGGCACATCTGGCTTAGTGCGTAACTGTTTATTTTGTGATAATTTAAGACCCCGAAGAAGGTGCCATCATTGTACACAATGTTGTGTTTCCTTCCGGGTGATGACTCTTTACACAGCTCCACAGTGAGCAAAATCCTGTGGGCTCTGACCTGGTTCCATACCACGACCCCACAGATGTTATTTGGATTTTTGCCAGTTATTAACATTACACTAAGTTCTAAAAGAAGTTTCGTTGGGCTTTAGAAAGTCCCTAAGTGGATGGCAATGTCCTCGAAGTCATCCCCAAGACAAATAAAATAGTTTAAAATAACATCTAGAGGCAACGGTCTTCTCTATAAGGTTGAGAGTTGAGCAAGAGTCATTTGTATAGCTAATAAGTGGCTCCAGGAGCCAGCAGGGAAGGCACGGCCCATTCGGTAACTGAGGGTTATACACTGTCCTGGTTCTTGTTTCCTAGCAAAGACCATGTGAGACCCAGTGCCATTTGGAGCCGAGGACCAAGCTGCTTCAGCCCTTATGCCTTTCTAGCCATGACAGACTTAATTCCACGAATCATGAGCCAAAATGAGCACAATATGCTCACTTCCTTACAGTGCTTCTGTTAGGTACTCAGTCATGGAGATGAGGAAAGTAACCGTTGCATTCAACATTTGTAGGATTTACGTTTATTTGTGTGTGCGTGCTGGCATGCATGCCTGTGTGTGCACTCACATGGGCACATTTCCCCTTGAGCCTGGTGTGAAAAGAAAAACAGACGAGTACAAATGTACCGTCATCATTTTTGTAAGCTACTGTTCATATGTGCAATAAATTGATTAATTAATTAGGCAGTGCTGTACTGAGCTCACTTACTTGGTGACCACTCTACCACTGAGCCCCCTCTCTAGCCTTTATTTATTTCTTTATTTTAGAAAGCTCCTACTATGTCATTCAAGCTAGTCTTGAAGCCTCAGCCTCTCCCGTGCTGGGATGGCAGTGTGGCTCGACCCGATGGCTGAATGCTGCTGTCTTTACCCACTGCTCTGCAGCACAGACTTCTCTCATGTTGGTTTCCCTCCCCCTCATGAGGGGAATGCCGGCAGAGGTCAGAGCTTTTGTGAGGAACAAGTCTGACAATGTGCCTAGCGTCCAGCCAGGCACAGGGCAGCGACCCCTTTGGAGAAGGCGGCCGGTCAGCCTTAGCTCTTTCAGACACTCCTTGCTGCAGATGGTCGTGAGCTGTGAGCGTGCCGAGCAGTCAGGCCACTGACCTCCCTGTGACCTTCCAGAGCGGCCTCTGTAGCACAGCAGCCTCTTTCAGGTTGTTGCACTGAAGCTTTGTCACTTCCCAGCTGTGCAGTGACCCAGAACGGTCACTTGTGTGGCTTCTGAGAACTAAGGTCTCCTGAGGGGAACAACGACACACACTCAGGTTGCTGTGAGGTGAAAGGTCCCTTGTGTTTTAAGCCCAAGGGAGAGACTGCTGTCTCAGACCATCTCCAGACACACAACTATAAGAGGTGTCACGAAGGCCCTTTCAGTCTGGAAATTTATTGTCATTGATTCTCTTCATTTGTTTGTTTTTTGTTTTGAGACAAGGGTTTCTCTGTGTAGCCCTGGCTGTCCTGGAACTCGCTCTGTAGACCAAGCTGGTCTCAAACTCAGAGAGATCTGCCTGCCTCTGCCCCCTGAGCACTGGGTTTAAAGGTGTGAGCCACCACTGCCCAGCTAACGTTCTTGCTGACCAGCATAGTGCATTTTCTCTTCAGACAGAGAAATGGTGAGCAGACAGATGGGCTGGGTGAGCGGTGGTAACACACAGGCTGACAAGGGCTCAATAGGTCTGATGGGCAAGTGCAGGGCCCCACATAGCCAGGAGGGGCTCCTGCAGCGTGAGGAAAGGACCTACTCCCCTCCCAGGAAGAAGCTCTCACAGCCTTCAAGATTCACCGATGCGGACCGCCTCCTCGGGCAATAGGGAACCAGAGCTGAAGACCACCAAGGAATGAATGGGTGTGTCAAGGAGGACCAACAGATTCTGAGTGGGCTCCGCCTATGGTGTGCACAGACCCAGCACACTCAACATACCTCTTCACTGCAGAGCCAAGCATTGTAAGTTAAGCATTGGCAAAGCCCCGGGGCTCAGAGCATGTCGGATGGTTCTAGGAAGTGCAAGGATTTTTATTAATTCGGGCAGAGGGTCTGGAGTGGTCTATGAGTGATGCAAGCTCTACAGCTTCCAAACACTGTGGACGGAAAGGGTTTGCATACGTGTAAAGTTTGAATAGGTTTATGGGCCTCTGTGCTAGAGATGCAGGCTCCATCAACTAGTGAGCAGCGAGAGGAGCCTTCACTGTGTCCGTAGCTGGCAGAGCAACAGTGTGACTTCCCTGAAGCCGGCCCGGCTACACTTCCACCCACCTTGCTCCGAGACCCTTGGCTGAGGGCCTCTGAGGAGTTTATTCCTTTATAGCAAGCAGAGAGGTAACCAAGAGTGGCCACTGTGTCCTAATCCTGGGCCAGTTCCTTTGGAGACTTGGACAAGGGACACAGATCTGTGAGGACTATGCTTCAATGGTTTCCTAGTCAGCTGTTATTTTCAATAACTCTCTCTCTCTCTCTCTCTCTCTCCCCCCTATCCTTTTGACTCAGTTTTTTTTTTTGTTTTTTTTGTTTGTTTGTTTGTTTTGTTTTTTCTGAGCATGCACTGTCCTTAGCCTCAGCTTCCTCATCGTGAAATGGGGCCTTGGGAAGGAGCCAGTGATTCATGCATATAAATGCTTAGTTCAGGGCTTTGCTTATATGAGCTCAGAAAATGCTATCATTTCTCACAAGTCTCTCATGGGTCTAGATGCTTCCCTAAGCCTCAATTTCCTCTGCCCGATGAGGACACTAAGCAGAACTACATTAGAGGGCTGTGTGAAGCTCATCTAAGCAAAGAGACCCACTTTGTCCCCAGCAAGCCTTCGCTAAGGGAATGCTGAGTGTCACTCAGTGCTGCCCGGGTGACGTCTGGCTCTGAGTTCTTTCAACACAGAAGAAAGCAGAAAGTCTGACACTGTTCTGGAAATAACAACTGATGTTTCCCTGTGCCCCATCCATGTAATCCTTCTTCCCACCTCGGCCCTAGAGCTCATAGGCCATGTGACACTAGTGCTCTGACAGCTCTGCTTAGAGGTAGAGAGAGCACCACGGTTGCAAACAGGCATCCGGGGACAGTGGCCCAGGTCCCATTTCCTTATCCCAAAAGGAGCAGCTGATGTTAACCAGCAGAAGTTGGTACACACACACACACACACACACACACACACACACACATCAGGATGTGACCCATGGCCAGCATTCTGTGACATCTGAGTTATCTAGTTGTTCTAACCATCCTGGCACACATCTTTTTCATGCGTGGGCAATGTTCTGTCCTTGATGCTTTTTTTCACCCTCTAAGAGTTGGTGCCCTTGTCCCAGCACCCCTGGGAGCTGAGCCTGGCAGCTCCGGGGTTATGCGCTCCACCGCCTCTCAGAACTCCCCAGCAGGCCTGAACTCCAGCTGCCCCTGGAGACAGCCACCTTGAAGAAGGCCCGCAGCCTTCTCTGCTCGGCACCCCTTCCCAGGCCCTGCACCAAAAACATCCGTGTCAGGTCTGCTAATCCCACGGGGCCTGCATCCCACCACACAGAAAACCCGAATGCAAGAGCTGTACAGGACCCAAAGGAGACCTCTGGGAGGTGGGGGTGTGAAGGGGGAGGAGGAGAGGCAGACAGGGTCAGGCGGGCAGGTGCTTTCCAGCAGGGACTGTACCTCTGGGACCAGGCAGGGGAAGGCACTCAGCGTGTACCCAGAGCTGAGGAAACATACTCCAAAATGCAAATTTATCTATGTTAAACTTACTATACAAAACATTTACAGTACCAACAATTTCCTACCCTGTGATGTATCTTTTCTAAGTCATTTCAAGGCAATTCGAACTAATAAGGCCGATGAGTGACAGACTGATCCAGGCAAGAGGCACTGAGCCAGCAGGTCACTTTGCCTTTTGAAATATCTGTTGAATGTGACACAAGCCGTTCTCTCCAGGTCCATGGTGCGGCACAGTTTATTAGTGAGGGGGTAAGCTGCAGAGACCTTGGGATTGTACAGGTGGCCGGGCCCTCAGGCTGAGTCCTTGAAAGACACGTGCACTGTCATTTAACGGTGAGGCCGCTTTGAGTTTCCATCCTCTACTTAGCCAATCTCTTCCCGGCACAACTCTCAAGTGCTGGACACGTGTCCACGAAGCCACTGCTGCCCACACTGCCTCACCTTCCGGAGACTCTGGGAAAGCCTGAACAGAGGGCTTTGAAATCAAGCCATCCCACCGGCATCACCCATCAGCTGGCATGGGGACGAGAACCAGATCAGATCAGAGGTGTGGCCTGGATTCAAAGGGACAGATCCCACGCCAAGAAACAGTTCAAAGCTGCTCGCTGTCTGTATCACATTTCAAGATCGGGTTCTGGTGGATTCCTCTCCCTGCTGCTCCAAGTCCCCTGTGGACTTGGCGAATGCATTTGGACGGTGGTTCTAAAGAGGCCGAGTCGCCGTGCACACCATATGGCCTGGCTGGAGCGCTAGCCTCCTCCCCCCCAGGCGACTTGGCCAGGGCACAAAGCTTTCGGTCAGTTCCCTAAAGCTGTGTTGGCAATGCCGATTGGTTCCCTGCTCCCCGCTGCATCAGTGGAGGCCCCCAGGAGGTGGCCTTCCATATCTGGACTCTCTTTGCCTGTGTCCCGCAGTGCACCGGAACTCTCTAGGGGTGGGGCTTGGGCTGCTCTTGCTCACCTTCTTGCTTCTAACGGCTGTTAAATAAGATGTTCCCAGGGGGCTGGGGAGATGGCTCTGCAGTTAAGAGCACTTGTTGCTATTGCAGAGGAGCCTGGCTTGGTTCTCAGCTCTCACAAATGGTTCACAACTACCCTCAACCCCAGCTCCAGGGGATCAGATGCTCTCTTCTGACCTCCTCCGGCACGCACCGGGCACATGTATGGTATACAAACATACCCACAGTCAAACCACTCACATAAAACAAAACGAGTACATCTGAAAAAAGGTCTTATTGGAAGAAGCTTGTTCAAAGCTCTTGCTCGCGGCGAGTGTACAGGACGGCCATGTACTGAAGCGGTGTACGGCACAGCTGTGCAGTCGAGGAGGGTGCAGCATGGCTGTATAGCCAAGAAGTGCAAACACCCACCGATGGGAGTTATTATCATAGGGCCAGCTTCCAGCGCCACGAGAAAATCCTAACATTGGACCCCGCCTGTGGGTAATTGCCGGGAGCAGCAACTTCCAGGCAGGTCCTGGGAAGGCTAGGGCAGGACACGGCCGGAGAGAAACCCTTAGGAAAGTGGACCGGACATTCTCAGGTGTCACAGGTACATGGGAAGGGCAGAGCCTGAGAGGAAGCAGCCACTGCCATCAGGCATCTTCACCAGGGCACATGTTCTCTGAGGGCATAGCACCCTCTCTGAGGGACCCCGTGGGATCCTTTGTTATCTCCGACCCTGGCTCCTTGCTCTGGGTCACAGACAGTCACCTAATCACAGTCGTGGTTCTGTACCCTGACCAGAGGCCCAAGAAGTGTCCTAAAGCTGCCAGGGCCAGCCTTCCCTGGACAACGCCCAGACAAACCTTCCAGGATGTTTATCTGAAGAGTTTGCTCTGTAGAAGTTCAGGGAAGGCTAGCCATTGAGAAGGCCACAGACAGGGAGGGCTGGCCCAGTGAACTCTGGTGCTAGCGAGCACCACAGTCAATGGGATCTTGTTAAATGCACTGTCACACTGAGCATGAGCCCTTGAAGTCTTGCGTTTCAGGCAAACTCCTGGGTGACATGGAAGCCTGCGCCACAGCTGTCATTGCCAGCGGCAGGATGTTAGCAGGCAGCGTGACATGGCAGAGCAGCTGGGCAGGGGTATCTGGGGGTATCAGGAAATCCAGAGCGTGGCAATGGGTTGGGAGTCTCTCACATGCCCCTGCTCTCCGGCAACGCCCACCCCTCGTGTCCTCAGGGCAGGCCAGTCCAGGGACAGCTCCTGTCGAAAGGTGAGCGTTGATGTTCTTGGATGCCCACACATTAGATTCACTCAGAAGCAGGTTTCAGCCAGTCCTGTTGCTCTGGTCGGAGACTCATCAGTTTTTTCACACACTAAAAAAAAAAAAATTGTATGCCCTGACAAGGTCACCGGAAGATGGTAGATGGTCCGCACTGGAAGATGGTAGGGGATGCCATCCAAGTCAGTGCTATTCATGTACTTCAGTAAGAGCTGGTGATCACCCATTGAGGAGGCAGTTTTCAGAAAACTAGTGGCTGGTGAAAGTGTTTCAGAGAGATGGGCATAGACAGTGCGGCTCCCTGCCTGAGAAGCAGGGAGCCCCTGATTCCTGAGGGCAGAACTAGAGGAGAAAACATGGCACCCAGGGGCTCACGCTGCAGACTGAGAGAAGACTTTGCCACATTTGATGATATACACTGTGTGGGTGAAAGCAGTTTGAGAGATCTGAATGGAATCAAGTTACAAACTGGGGAGCTGAGCAGGGTGCAGTGATGCACAGCTGTGATCCCAGCGCTCGGGGAGGCAGAGACAGGTGGATCTCTGTGTATGAGGCTAGCCTGGTCTACAAAGTGAGTCTAGGACAGCAAAGGCTACACAGAGAAACCCTGTCTTGCAAAACAACAAAACAAAACAACAACAAAAACACCTGAGGAGCTAAAATTAAACTATGAGCCACAGAAACAAGCTATTACTGAAGATCCCTGTTACAGTGACGACTCTGACTTCTGAGCTGGCATTCAAGTGACGCCTCAGTCACAGCAACGCCTTCCGAAACAGTCACTAGCTGCTCCTGGTCACCGCCATTGGGCAGCTCACTCACCAGTGCCATGCCCGAGGGTGGCAGCAGTCCTCAGCCCCAGGCTCCACCTGTCTTTTCAGCTGACTTACGTCAATCTTTAAAATAACTGTAGGTGGAAATTAGGTGAGTATTCAAAAGGATAAAAGTACTTGAGTCAGACAGTCTGAGGTGTGGCTGCCATCCGGAGACTAATTGAACCTCTCGCTTTGTCCTAATTACCAAACAGTAGAACCAGCAAAGGTGGAAGAAAATAGAACACAGCAAAGATTGACCTATGGGGCCAGGTCAGCGTCGGAGCCCGGCAAGCCTGGATAGCCTGGTCTAATTGGAGTGTGTGCACGGCCAGCACCCAGTGGTGCCCCCTGCTTGCCTGATGCCTCTCTACCCTAGGCTCTTACTGAGACAACTTCATCCAGAGCAGCCCTCCATTTGACATCAGAGTTTAAGCTCAGACACTCTGAGAATGCGCATTTCAATAGACCTCCATCAGCATTTTCAAAAGTTGCCGGCAAGCAGAAATGCATAACTTCAGGGAACTTTCAGAAAAGCGAGCTCAAGTGATATGAGAATAAGCCAGAAGATGCGAATTAAACTGAGGAGTTATCGAACACAACTGAAACAGAAGTCTGGTGTCTGCCTATTGACGAAGGAAAAACGATCCTAAGAAAAGAGTGTGAGTGTGTGTGCGCATACATGTGCACACAGGTGTGTGAAGAGGCCAGAAGAGGGCATTGGATCCCCTGGAGCTGGCTTTAGAGGCAGCTGTGAACTATATGGCATGGGTGCTGGGAACCAAACTCAGCCTGTCTGTAAAAGCAGCGTGTGCTCTAACCGCTGAGCTATTTCCAGTTCCTCACATCCCCACCCCCAGGCCTGGGGATTAATTCTTGGATCTTGCATGGGTTTGGCAAGTGCTCTTCCACTGAGCTACGTCCCAAGCATCACATTTTCACTAGAGTGTAAATGCCACAGGGAACAGTTTAAGCAGAGATTTTTCACCCCGCTGGAGTGAGTGGGACCCCGGAGTCTGCAGTGCCGATGCAGGTCTGTGGACCCCACTTGGGTGGGGCCAGGTAACCAGCGCTGGTTTACATCCCCCCTCTGGGGCACAAAGTCCAAATGTCTGTGTTTCCACACACGGTGAGTGAGCCAGCCCTGCGCGTGCGGGGGCCTCGCTGGCGTAGCCCCTGGCTGCGGAGAGTAGGGCTGCAGACCAAACTCGGCCTCTCCGGCTGCATCCCAGACCTCCTGAACCTGGCTCTGCCTGTCAGCCCACGGCTGCGTGTTCCCAGGCGTGAACGGGTTTGGGGATCCCTGCTCCGGCCTGGAGAGCCGACCTGTCCCAGGTGCCCAGAAGCGCACGGAGGATGCCTGAACCTCTGCTTCAACAAGCTTTCTGGGTGCTTGGGTGGCACCCTAAGTGCTAAATCTTAAGCCGGATGGCCACTTTGTAGGCTGCGCCCAGCCCTCCGGTGTACCGGAGGACACACTGGGCAGCTTCAGCTCCTCCGCGCTACTGAGGATGTTGCGGTAGGCATCCGCCTGTGTGTTCCCGGGGGTGTGGGAGCTGGCCGCTTCTAAGACAGGCACACTTGAAATGCTTGAAGCCCAGGCGATTTGCCCAGGTCTGGTCCGGCAGTTAGCAGACTCAGAGTCTATCGTGATGGTTAAGCGCTTGACTTTGGGGTCAAACGGGCTGCTGGGTCACACGGCACCCATCTGTCCACCTTTCTACACCTTCACTTTCCTCATTCATAAAATGAAACCTGCTGAACTGATCCAAGGAGCAGATCAAGGAGGTGAAAACCGCCATCTGGGGTCTCTAGTGCATAGGACCTGCTCGCTAAGAGTAGAGTTTGCCTTTCTATCTGCAGACATTCGTCCTGAGAGACAGGTCTCGCCGTGTGACACAGGCTGTCCCCTAATCCACAGTTCTCCCGCCCAGCCTCCTTCACCACCCAGATTCACAGTTCCCCCACCGCCTTCACCAAGCACCGGAGTCTCAGGCACCTACGGTCAGGTCTGGCTCCAGAGCCCGTCTTCCGGTTTCATTCACTCTAGTGTTTTTGTATTTTAGTCTTTCATTGTTGGTAACGTCCTTGGATCCCCCCTATGCAAACTGGCCTCCAGCCTTGATCCCAAGGGAGATCTGGGATCTAGCAAGGGGACCGACAAAAGCCAGGGTGGGGTGGAGGTCTGGATGAAGGTCAGAAAGAACATGTCGGGGTTAGGAGTTGAGGAGCTTGCAGGAAGCTGGGAGACTGGAGGAGTGTGGGTCGGAGGGCAGAGGCAGAGGTCTCCAGCCATGGCAGGAAAGCTCAGATTTGCACACAGCAGACAGAGGCGTAATACACAGCATCTCTTGTCTTTCCACCTAGTGGAAGAGGAGAGGAGAGCACTGCCACCTTGGATAGAAGATAGGGGTTGTGTCGGGCTTTTCAGGGACTCTTGGGTACCCGAGAGCCTTCTGGAAGGCGGGGGAGGCTCGGCCCAGGAGTCTGACGGCAGACGTGAGCGCTGGCTGTACAGGCTGCACTCGCTGCTGTGCCCAGCAGAGGGCGCTGTCCACCTTTCTGTAGAGCTGGTAACTGCAAGAACCCTGGGACAGAGCTCTCAAGTCTACGCTTTCCTTGAGGTGAAGAGGTGTCTTGACTGCCCGGGACTGCTCAGCATCGAGATAGGCCAGGTCCCAGATGACTGAGACGCACTTGTTACCATGGAGGGAAGAAACAGCCAATGAAGTGGTCTACCCAACATCTATGCAAGCATACATGCTTGTCCACATCAAACATACCTGGCGTGGCTCTAGCTATCTGCACCACCAACGCCCCCTGCACACACGCATATCAGACCGCAAGTGTAACACATGAAACACATTTGCACACAAGCACATGACCGTTGCGAGAAACATTTACAGCACATGGATCACACACACGCAACAGATATAAAACACACATGCCCCACACAACATGAAATGAACGCTGTATCATAATGGATGCATACAGTGCATGTACACATCACGTGAAACACACAACATATAGCCAGTGCACTTGCCATACATAGTACATATATACCTGTGTGCCACAAAAGACACAGGCTTTATATTGCACACACAGCATACCCATATGCTGTGTAATAACTGCATAATGCATGCTTTACATACAGTGAACATGGGACACATGCAGTAGTTACAGCACAAATAGTATATACACTGGCACTATACACACAGGGCACGGAGTACACACGGGACACTGTCACAGCACATTCCACACACACAAACACATAAGCACACATCAGAACACCCAGTTCCACATAATACATACCACAGAGATACACTCTGTATGTGTATGTACTGCATGCATCCACGACATGCATACACACATGGCATCATACCAATCACGCCTGTGCCCGTCATACCACACACACCACCTGCATACACCAAATCTCAAACTACTCACACATGCACGACACACAACACACGTGTTTAGTACACACAGCACAATGTACACTCAACACACAGTGCACGCGCAGTGCCTGTGTGCACAGGCACGCATGCAGTTCACCCACAAGTGTGCATGTGCAGAGTGCTTCGGAGACACAGTGTCACACACACACACACACACACACACACACACATCCCCAAGGCCGGAGCCGGTGTTTCTTGTTTGCAGAATGCAGATGTTCACTTTTGCTCTCAGCCAATGAAAAGATGCATGGAAGGCACGGATAAGCCGTTCCTTCGTCCAGCGGTCCTGTCTGTACAGGGTGGTGTGTGCTGGAGGCTGGGCTGAGCAGTGCGCGCGTGGTCCTGACCGGCAGACTCAGCACAGCGGGGGAAGCACGCACTGCACAAACGAACACGCTGATGGCCGTTTAGCGCCCGCTCTACGAGGTACTGTGAGTGCAAAGAGATCCTGAGACTGGAATGGGATAGGAGTTCCCCGGGGCAGAACTGGGACTGTGGGCAGGGGAGTGCTCCAGGACGGACCTCAGGAGTCTGCACTCTCCAGTGGTCTGCGCACGGGGCTTGTGCCAGGCTGTGCCGGATCAGCCGTCCACAGAGTCATGGCTGTGTGAACGTTTGCTTTTAGGGGTAGGAGATACGTTTACTTCCCAGAAAGCTCAAGGCTCTGAAAAGAGCTACGGCCTCCAGGGCAGGGCCCTGGGCCCCTCAAGTTATACAGCCACACTGCTTCTGGATTTGGGCAAGCAGTCTCCTGTCTGTCTCTGTGGCTGTCCATGGTGGGAGAGGACCAGGGGCTAGAGAATGAGCCGCCCTGCCAGGGCGCATCCACCTGCCAGTTTCCTCCTGGGGTGGGGACCTTGCAGGCTGAGCTGTAATCACCACCATACATGAACCCTCGGGGGTCGGGACTCTTCCTTTCTTTTAGGGACTGGGGAGGGTGGCGAAGGTGGAGCTTCAGGCTCAACTGGGGTTTAAATGCCTGAATTCACATTCCTACTTTGGTGCTTTTTAGCTGTGTGACAGTGGGCAAGCCCCAGGGTCTCTCTGTGCCTTACTGTCAGCTGTACAAACCAGGCATGAGGCTAACGCCATCACAGTGCAAGAGGACTCTCTAGGGCTTTAGGGGCCACACACGGAAAGCTCTAGATTAGAGCCAGGCATGTGGCAAGAAGTACGTGAGCATTTCTGGCAATGTTTGCAGTCACTTTTTTGTTCCCAGAGAAAAGTAAACAGTAATAATATAACAATGTGAAACGTGTGTTGGCGTCAGCGTGAGAGACGGAAGCTGTCTTGAAGAACTTCTGCTCCCATCTCCCTATTTAAGCAGTGTGACCTGGGGGGACTAATGGGAGGATTACAACCTGGGACTGACAAGAGAATGAGTGGGTGAGGTCTTCTCTCCCGTGGGGTTTGTTATTGGCAGATCCCTGGATCTGGGGCTTCTAACGATCAGGTCCGAGATGGGATTTGAGAACGGCCCTGGCAACCACATCTCAAGCAAGTGCTGTCCTGAGGATGGGAGAGGCAGATTACAGAGAGCCGGTGCCTGGGGTCTCACTGCCACTGAGTCACACACTTAGACCAGGGAAGGGAGAGCAGGGCTACTTACAGTGGGTGCCGGACCTCGGGCAGGGCTCTCCTCAGGGGCAGGCGGGCACTGACCGCCTTGTTGAGGCCATCCAAATCCTGGCTGAGGGGGGTCAGCACCTCTTCTGATTCCTCCCCATCTTCCTCAGTCCTCCAATCCCTCTCGGGGGCCTCCTCATCCTGCCTCCTGCTCAAGGGCTTGATGAACTGGTAGCTGCCCCGTCTCCTGCCCTGGCTCTGATTCCTCCTAGCTCTGGGTGAGGCCACTGCCACCAGCAATTGATCCTCCTGCAGGGAGATGAAAGGCGGCAGGCTGTCCAAGAAACTGTACTCCTCACCCTCTGCCTCCAGAACCCATTCCTGAGAGTCCCCGAAGTCCAGGCGATACCCAGTGTCAGGACTGCGTTCGCTGGCCTGGGCTGGGACAGCCTGGGGCAGGGTGGGCAGGGGAGGCTGCAGCATGGTCACCATCATCAGGACACATCCCAGCGTCAGGAGGGGCAGGAGGAACTGAAGCCTACAGCGTCTGCTCCTGGCTCTCTTCCTCAGGAGCATGTCGCAGCCACTTGCCCAAAGCAACAGGTCCTGTGCAAGTTTGCTTCCTCCTTGCGCTCCAGGCACCTTCAGGCTTGTAATTGAACCTGGGCTGTTCGTTCCAGCTGAAAGGCTTTTTGTCAGTCACCTGCTCCTTTTACTCCACCTGACATTTGCTAACAGTGCTTGTGAGACCCACTGCTCCTTGGCATCAGAAAGCCACAGGAGCCTGGGACCTTCCTGGGTCCCCTCTGAGAGGATTTTGTTAATTGTCTTCTGCAAAGGGTCTCCGGGTGTGTTGTTTGCTTCTCTCTCACCCTGCTCTTGTCCATTCTGTTCTGGTGGTTAGTCCCATGTTTCTTCCCCCTCTGCATGCTCTACAGGATGTCTGGGGAGAGCTGTTGGGGGTTCAGTCAAGCCAAGATGACAGACATCCTCCTTTAGATGCCTTGAGTCAGGTCAGATCAACAGATGTAAAGCCGGCAGGCACTGCCCAGTTGGTTTCCTTTCAAACGGCTCCAGCAACCCTCTGCCAGATACAAGGGAGCCAAGCATGCATCTCGCTCCTGGTCCTAGTGCCCCCACTGTTCAAGGCTTGCACAACCCGCAGCGTCACCCCAAGAGCCAGTTCAAAACAGCAGTCTCCCGGGAGTTCAGACTTGAGCCTCATTCCTAGGGAGGTATCCTCTCCCCACCAAGAGGAGCAGGAGGGAGAATTCTCTCCTGGTTCAGACAGGCTGCCAAGGTGATGCAGATGCCAGGAGCCAGCTCTCTGTCAGCACCTTCAGTCTCCCGAGGCAGTCCGCCAGGCTCTGTTGTGCTCCTTGCTGGGGCCCGCTGGCCTTTCCTTTCTAAAAGTGAGGGGTTGGGGGAGCCCTCCTAAGCTTTGCCGCCTGTTTCCCACAGAGGAACCTGGAGGCTGCTGGAGGCTTGGTATGCTTCAGACTCCTTCAGTCTCCAAACTCCATTCAGCTCATACACAGTCGTGAGCAGCTACTGCCTCAGACTGTCCTCTGGATCCCGAGTACAGCAGAGAAAGCCAAGCTGGGACCTCATGGTGCTCACATGACAATGAGGGAGCTGGAGAGATGATCCTTTCATGTATGCACAGGGTCAAGGGTCAGGGGGAAAACATGAAGCAGAGATGGGAGCTGGGGAATACAGGCTAGGGGCTAAAAATCAACCCTAAGTGGCAGGGCGCTTTTCCTAGACTCTGTGTAAGGAGGAAGCCGGGCAGAAGGAATAACAGAGGTGAAAGGAGGAGGCCTGGTGTGCGGAACAGTAAGGAGCCGGTGCAGCCAGAGCAGAGCAGGCCAAGAGCGCTGTGATGGAGCCATGAAGGGAGAGGAAGCACACTGGGAGATGGGGCATGGTTGGAGCCAGAGCACAACAGGAGGCGGGGCATGGTGGGAGGCGGGGCATGGTGGGAGGCGGGGCACGGTGGGAGGCGGGGCATGGTGGGAGGCGGGGCATGGTCAGAGGTGAGGCAATAGGCACCTACGGGATGAGAAGGGGAGCATGATGGTAGGAAAGCACAACGGGACTTGAAGCATAGTGGAGGTGAAGCAGGATGGGAAGTGGAGTGACGCGAGGTGGGTCACTACAGAAGGTGATAGCACAGGGGTGGGGAATGGTGAAGAAGGAATCTCAATAGGGCAGGGCAGGGACCTTGGTTTTTTCCCCCGAGTGGGATGAGAGCCTTTAGAGAGACCTGTGGACAGAAGACAGACCTCTGCCTTGGGTGTTAACTGAATTCCGATTCCTGTTGGGTTGAGATTGTAAAGGGCAGAAGCAAAGAAATGGATCATTGGTGAAGCTCAAAGTGACATCAGCAGAGATCTTCAGAGAACTGAGTGGCAACAGGTGGGTTTTAAGAGAGAAACAATAGGCTGTGCTAATGAAGCTGGTATGTGTGAGAGAGAAGAATCACGGAACAGCTCCACGAGAAGTTGTAAGACTGAAGTCACCATCAACTGAGTGAGGAAGGCAGGGAGCAGGTGGGAGGAGGTAAATTAGCAATGGCGTACCTCGGAACATGTGACATTGGCAATGTCAGCCAACAGGCACGGGAAGATAAAGCGTTGGCTGTGGGATATATGCCCACTCAGTTTCCTGGATGGTAGCAGAGAGGCCAGGCTTGCAGCTATGATGTCATATCCAGCCAGATGTAGATAGTGAGTGAATCTGAGATCTGAGGTCACCAAGAGCATACGCAGACAACAGGCAGAAGGGGATGGCTCTAGCCTCACTTCTATTCCTGTAAGAAAATAGCTCAATGGAAAGCAGGCTAGGGAAGAAAGGGTTTTTTTTTTTTTTTTTTTTTTTTTGTTTGTTTGTTTAATGTTCCAGGTAATAGTCCACCATGGTGGGGAAGTCAAGGCAAGAATTTCAAATAGACACATTACACCCACAGTCAAGAAGAGAGAAGTGGCCAGGTGTGGTGGCACACGCCTTTAATCTCAGCACTCAGGGTGGCAGAGGCAGGTGGATCTTTGTGAGTTTGAGGCCAGCCCGGTCTACAAAGTGAGTCCAGGATGGGCAAGGCTACACAGAGAAACCCTGTCTCAAAAAAACAAAGAAGAAGGAGGAGGGGGAGGAAGAGAAGAAGAAAGAAGTGAACACACACATGCTCGCTTGCCTGTGCTAAATGACTAGGGAATAGTGCTCCCCACGGTGGGCTGGGTCTTTTGATATCAATGAATTAAGACAATCTCCCACAGACATTCCCAGACATAAGACAGTTTCTCACAGAGATCCTCTCTTCAGATGAGTCCAGGTTAGGCCAAGTTGACAGTTAACACTACCCACCACAGAGACGAAGAACACTGAGCGACTGTGGGATCTGGCTTCCGTGTTTGGTGAAGGAAGCTGATTATTGCTGTGAGCTGCATTTCTTTCGATGAATGTAGGAGTGATGTGGGTAAAATTGCCACTGGGGATAAGTGAATTTGATAATTATTTTCTGTTTTGATTTTGACCTTAGAATGTGCGCTTTAAATTTTCAAGTAAAATGTTTCTATTTTTGATCCAATTGCTTCTCTCTCTCTCTCTGTTTCTCTCTCTCTCACACACACACATTCCCCCTCTCTGACACAATAGTATATATGCAGATGTTCTGTCAGTAGCTCAGTGCTGACCCAGGGCCCACATTTCAGAATGTGTGGTTTGATCTCGGCCTCCAACTCTCCAATCTGAGAATGTCAGGGTGGGGGCAGGGAAGCTTGAACATCTTTCAAGTCTGAGAGGTCTTTCAGGACCATGAGGCACGCAGCGCAGAATTTCTGAGACATGTTGAAGTTAACAAGGATGTTGCTGCCAAAGGTTTCAAATCAGAAAGCTCAGAGGGCAGCACCTCCATGTCCCGGGACAGAGCGTTTGTTCACGCCTCTCCTGTGATGCCCACTTCAAGCTCACTGAACTTCTCAGCCCAGGGCTTTATCTGCCCCCTTAGCCGAACTGCTATGTGGTCTCTTTCCTGGGCAGCCCACCTGTGTAGTTCACGATCCCACCTCCATGTTTCCTGTTACTTATATACCAGGGCTTCCCAGAACCCTCTTTTCTGCATCCACATCCCCTCTGCCTATGCATAGAATTCTCCAGTCTCCTTCCTGCTTTCTCTGGGGATATAGCTCCTCTCAACACCTGACAACTTAAATATTCAGGCCTTTGGAATGCCTGATGTTTTCAGCACCTGCATAAGATGCCCACTCATCAAAGCCAGCGGTTGACCTGTTCCTGGCTGTTTTCCCAGTGACCAAACCTACATCTATGTAGAAAACTTGGTCCACAGAGATTTGGTGAATGAATGTGGAGACAACTGTATGTCCACTACGAACTGGGTGATATGATGTCTGAGCATCTTTTCCCGCTCTGGGGTTGGGATCAGCTTGGTGTGGTTCCATCCATCCCATAATCATAGGATGCCATTTTAAGGCTGGACTCCTAGGTCCTTCAGAAAAGACAGTGAACTCAGAAATGTTTGTACCTGCTTCACACCTCTGTGGGTGCGCAGGGCTGCAACACTGGTGTGTCTGCCACCAAAGAACTTAGTCATCCCATCCCAGGCTCAGAGTCCTCTAGATTCCTGGGGTGTTCACTATAATGGATCCCTGAAGCCCCCCAAGACTTAACTGCAGTGTTAAAGGGGTCCCAAGGTCTTGGCTTCTCAGCATTACTCTAGACTAGAGGGAGCAGGAAACTTTCTAAATCGCTGGCTCCAAGGCACGGCCATCTCTGCTCTGCCTGCTCCTGACTCCTGGCTTGTAGGGTGTCACTCTGCCGCCGGCACACACCCCCTCCTGGCCTGACCCTCCTTTAATCTCCAGACACCATCAGCGTGCCTTCAGTCCGTAGCCTGGCCATGGCTTCTGTTCTCTTATAGCCAGAGTCCTCCTTTCAGGGGCTCCTAAAAGTAGAACCAAGCATCTTTCTTTCACTGTCCTCCAGAGTTAAAACCAAGCAAGCCATGGATCCCACAAATACAGAACACAATCCTTCCACTCCCCTGTTCCTCCTTGCCCCAGAAACAGGAGACTGAGGCTTCTCACCATCCTGCCTGAGCTCTTGGTGGCGCTAGGGCCTGTGACTTGATTCCCCTGCCGCTTTTCTTCATCATCAGTTGGAGATCAGCATCTATCTGTCCTCCCCCTCTCTTTGTTTCTGAGATGGCTTGAGTCTTGTCCTTTTCGATATTGAGGACTTGCTTCTTCCTCCAGACCTGGGATGGGACTTTCACAGGAAACACACACCTTTGGATAATCAGACAAAATGGTGTCAGGAGGTTTTAGTCCGATATGAGGTGTCTTTACAGAGGGAACAATTGGGGCTGAGAGGTGGCATGGGGAGAACTTTGTAAGATGAAGGTCAAGACTGAGGTGATTCATCTATCTGTAGCCAAGATGTCAGATGGCCACCCTAGCCCCAGAGGATAGGGGTGACGTGAAACAGACTCTCTCTGGCCCTTCTAGACTTTTGGTGTCACCACTGGGGAGTAACATCTGTTTAGGCTCCCAAGGCTGTGACGCTTTGTCTCAGCAACTGCTGGAAGCAAATACTTTCTTTAGACCTCCTAATCTCTTTTCTCTCCCTCTTGTTTCCTCTCATACACAGAATTAGCGGTAATGAGATGATGATGATGATGATGATAAAACCCTGAGTGGTGAGGAAAGAAGTGGACACCTGCCCAGCCAGCCAGATGAGATGGGTGCACCATCTCAGCCAGATGAGAGCACCCCTAGTGCTCAGTGGGGTGGCAGATGTCACAGACAGATCATCCCCACATCATTCAGGGATTATGAGATGTCCAAGAGTCACTGTTCTTCATGACTCATGGAAGTCTCTAGAACACTGCTGGTGCCTTCCTTCCTGTAAGAAACTGGCCAAGCCTATGGGCTGTCCAGCTAGTAGTTGCTGGTAAGTACCACCAATGTTGTAGAACGTGGCCTCTCGAGCAAATAGCTGCCATTTTTATAGGACAAGCTGTGCCTGCTTGAAAGACTCCATCATGGTTGGTTTTTCTGACTGTTTTTTTTTTTAAATAAAACAAAACAAAAACAACAACAACAAAAAACCCAAAAATCCAAAACCATTTGATTTTACCAGTGAAGATTCAGGAGCCAGATGCTGGGGTGGAAACATTCTAGCTTACAGAGGCGGAGAAAGTACCCAGACGACCTTCCTACTCAGTTCACAGAAGGAAAAAGCTTGCTAACTCACCTGACAGCCCAGGAGGAAAAAGCCTAAAGCTAAAGACCGAAGGCCAAAAGCTCCTTCTTCTCCACCTGCCTTAACCACTCTTCTCTCAAAGTCCCTCCTTTCTGTTAATTGCTCCGACTCTTGACCTAGGGTTAACTTTATTAACTCCTGTGTACAGAAAGTTCTAAGATTAAAGGTGTGTGTTAGAGCCACACCTTAATCATCTGTTTACAATAAACAGAAAGTTCTTGAATTAAAGGTGTGTGATAGGGCTGAACCACACCAAACAAAAGACAAGTTTTTTTACAGTTCACAATGGGGGGCGGGCGGTCCACAATGGGGTCAAATATCCTGCAACAGTTGACAGTTCCCACAAAAGAGAGGGTGTAAAGGGTCTTTTACCTTCACCTGAGATTCTAGCCCCTCCTCCCAACCATTTATTTGCAGTTCTTCCTGGATCGCACTGCCCTCTGGATCTTAGGAGATGCTGCAGTACACAGGCTAGGAAGGGAGGGGGGCTCCGTCTGTGCAGCTTGGGGATGCCATCATTCCCACTGCGTGAAATCTGTTCCCAGCAGGTGTAGGGTCAGCTGCAGTGCTGCCAGCACCTCCCACCCCATAAGCAAGCCTAATAAGCAGGGTGAATAGTGGTGGACTCCTACTTCAGTTTGTCATTGGGAAGTTTTGAGGAAGGGCTGGAGGATGTTTTCCGTCTCCCCAAAGGAAAGAATCCTTGAAACATCCGGCTAGCCCACTGACTAGCTGAGAATAAAGCTGCCTTCCTGGCCTTCCACTTGCAGGGTGGACTTTTGGGAAGGACAGATGGATACACCGTGGGGATACCTAATAGCCCAAAGTAGAGCCCCATTATGGTAGACTAAACTCTTGTTAACTCCAGTTGCCTCTGCGGTTGGAACAGGCGTCCTGGGAACGTTGAGGCACCTGGCCTCAGAGCTAGTCACTGGCCCACGACTGCCGGAGGAAAATGCCGCAGGGACATCCAGGAAGCTAGAGCAACTGCAGCCCTGCCAGCCACTGCTTCCTGCCAGCGAGGCTCACCAGCAGATGGACGACACATGTGAGCTTCGATGGCTGTCCCCTCCTCTGCCCACCTGCTTCTGAGGACCTCCTGCACCTTACCTCAGCCGGCACAACTCTCTTACTTCTACTGTGGCCTGAGGGCCTGTGTTTTGACCCATGCCAAGACAAGTGGTCGCAATCTGTAGGTTAAAGTCCAGAGCTCCCGGCCACCCCAGTGCAGCTTTCTTCAGTGAGGTTTTCAACCACGTGGCTAGTGAGATAGATTGGGCCTATACAAGAGCCACCGAGCCCTTTGTAGTGGGTTTCTGGAAGCCAGGGTTCCCGGCCCAGAGTTACTTTGAACATGCTATGTGGTTGAGGACAACATTAGATTTCATGCGTGAAGCACTCTGCGGTACCAGGTGAGGATGGAACTTAGGGCGTGTTACACAAATACTCTACCAAATGAGCTATATCGCAGGACCCTGAGCTGCAGCTGTTAAGCACTAGCCTAGGTTGCTTGGGCACCTGTGATGTCATCATTGGTCGCCACTCACAGGGGCGTGGGATAAAAGGACCCCTGCCTCTTACCTCTCTCTCCTGGTCTCCTCTCTTGCTCTCTCTGCTTTTCTTTCTGTCCCTCTGTCTCTCTCTACCTCTGCCCTCATGGCTCACTCAGGCCCTAACTCTCTTCTGCTTCTCTTCTCCCAAATAAATATCTTTCATATCAAGTCTGTCATATGCGTGACGCGTTTTTAAATATATGACAACAGCGTTATTTAATGTTTGCTTGTGTCTTTTGAGAAAGGGTCTTGCTCTGTAAACTGAGTTGCTCTGAAGGTCTATCCTCCTGGCTCTGTCTTCTGTCAGCTGGGTCAAGGGTCCACACCATGGCACCCAGCTGCAGCCTCTGCTTTTAGTCGTATTTGACAGTTCTATAGAGTCTAGAAAGCCTTTTGTCCTGGCTAGTTTTATGTCAGCTTGACACAAGCTAAAGTCACCTGAAAGGAGGGAACCACAATTGAGAAAATGTCTCCCCAGCTGTAAGGCATTTTCTCAATTAGTGATCGATGGGGGAGGGCCCAGCACTGATGGGTGGGGCCTTCCCTAGGCTGGTGGCCCTGGGTTCTATAAGAAAGCAGGCTGAGCAAAAGCTATGGGGAACAAGCCAGTAAGCAGCACCCCTCCGTGGCCTCTGCATCAGCTCCTGTCTGCAGGTCCCTGCCCTGTTTGAGTTCCTGTCCTGGCTTTCTTTGGTGATGAACAGTGATGAGGAAGGGTAAGCTGAATAAACCCTTTCCTCCCTAACCTGCTTTTGGCCATGGTGTTTCATCACAGCAATGAGAACCCTAACTGAGACAGCTTTTCAATATCAGAACCTGGGAAAATGATCTGCACCCCACACCTAATGGAAAGCATACGGGAAAATTTCCTGAAAATCTGCCTGGCTAATTACAAAGTCAGCCCTCTGTCTGTGGGTCTTGGCTCTGTGGCTGCCATATTGGTACAGGAAAGTCTGTTTATGGTTGTATTGATGACCCTTTTCATTGTTGTGACAAAACATTCTAAGTAGCTACTTGGAGAAGGAAAGGTTGTTTTGGCTCACAGTTTGAGGGGACAGTCCATGACAGTGGGGAAGGCATGGTGGCAGCAGGGGGAGGCAGCTGATCACACTGCATCTGGAATCAGGAAGCAGAGAGATAAATTTGGTGCTAGGCTCACTTCTTCCTCTTACTCAGTCTGAGACCCTGCCCCCATGGAACCGTGCAGCCTGCTCAGTCTAGAAGCTCTCTCACAGACACACCAAGAGCTCTGTCTTCTAGGTGTTAGGGTCTGGAGTTGCAGTCAGCTGGGGTCTGCAGCTGGGTTATATTTATTGGTTACAATTGGTTCCTGTACCAGGTGCTAGAGAGTCAAACCCAGGGTAGAGAGCAAGCTGGTTGTGTGTGAGCTTCTTTGTCCCTAAGGGGCCACACTAAATGGCTCTCCCACCTTCTGGTCCCTGCCTGCCTGCCTGCCTGCTTGCCAACCTCATTCCTTGACCCAGAGTTGCCTCCCTGCTTCTTTCATCACTGAGACCGTGTTCTTGGCTGGGCTGCGGAGGGCTGGACTACTTGGGGCTGTGAGCTCACTGTTTACCATCCCTTTGGAATGCCTCACCTCCCTGCTGCTGTTAGCTGGCTGGGAGCTGGAGTCAGCAGGGTGTGTGTGTGTGTGTGTGTGTGTGTGTGTGTGTGTGAAATGAACTCCAGCCAACCAGCCAGACTAGAATCCTGAACACCAAACAAGCAGTCCTCTGCCTGCACCTCATGACTTCTTGGAAGCATGGCTTGCTTGAGCTCTTCCTCTGCCCGCTGCCACTTGAGAGAGAGGCTGAGAGGCACTTGAGAGAGAAAAAATCTGAGCACTGATGGCATAAAATCCAAGTTGATGGGAATGAGATGAATTTATAAGCTCTCAAAGCTTACCCCCATGGGGGAGGGGTGAGAGATGATGCTGTCTTTGTCCCTCTCACTTCTTCACCTGCTGTAGTCAGACGAGTACCTGGGGGTAGTGGGGATGGGTGGGAAAGGTCAGGTTCAGCAAGGCAGGGCAACCACCCCTGGATGGTGGACTGGGCCATCTCCTGGTATCATTTGCAGTGTGTCTCCCTTTGCAAGGTCAGGCTGTATCTGAAGAAAGTCTTACAAAGCAGTGTCTTGGAAAGCTTTTTGAAGAGCTTTCCTAATAGAAAGGTTTTTGTTGTTGTTGTTTGTTTTGTCTTGTTTTTCTTGGTTCCCGATAGAGTGCACAAGTGGGAGATGATTCTGGTGACAGGGGCTGCCAGTAAGTAAGGCAGTCGAGAAAGAGTTCTCTGACTACAGAGGAGACAGGCTTGGGCTGTGCGGCAACTCCGTTTGCCTCCGAGAGACTCAATTTGTGTGTAGATGGCCTCACATCCCTATGGCTGACACGCAGAGGTGTTGTGGGAACATCTTGGACGTATTGAATGGGCTGGAGACACAGGAGGAGTGGAGAGAATTCGGGAGAAATTGACATGGGTTGCTAGATGTGAAATTCCTGCAACGGATTCCGGCTTGATTGACAGAAGACTGGCTATGAAGACTGGCTCCCAGCCTGAGTGCTATGTGATCCTGGACAAGCCTCTCAATCTCAATCTCTTATTCACAAGAAGAATTGCCACACCCTCCCCCACTGGACATTTTCATCACTGATGCCATGCATATTGCTTGTAATATTATAGATTTTGCCTGAGAAGTTAAATTTCTTATCTCATTTCTCTCTCCTGTTTGTGTGTGTGTGTGAGAGAGAGAGAGAGAGAAAGAGAGAGAGAGATTTTGTTCTGGGGATTGAAGTTGGGTTGCCAGGTTTGGTACCAAGTCACCTGATGTACCATCTCACAGCCTGAGCAGTTCATGCAGGACCTCTAAATAAGGCAGTTGGAAAAAAGTGAAAAGAGTTTGTCTGTCTGTATTAGCTCCTGTCTCATTATTGTAACAAATACCCAAGAAAGCAGATCAAGGAAGGAAGGGTTCATAGTTGGGGCTATTTGAGGATGTGGTCCTCTGTAAGCAGAAAGTCATGGAGGCAGGAGCTTGAGGCAGCCAGTTATGCTGCATCTGCACTCAGGAAGCAGAGAGAGAGAGAGCGAGAGAGAGAGATGCTCTCCCCTCCTCATCCCTCACTGCCTTTGGTAGTTGGGAGAGCTGGCCCCGAGGTCACTAGGGCAGGAGAGCTGGCATTGGCCCTCACCAGCTGTAGCACCCAGGAGACTGGGCCCCTGGCCTTGACTGGAAAGCACAGTGGAGCTGGCTCTGGTGGTGAGTGCCAGTGAGCCAGCCCTGAGGGCATGAGATCTCTCCCGAGCTGATCCTGCCCCTGCCGGCTGCAGCATGGGGTGAGCTAGCCTGGCAGTGCTGAGAGCTGAGGGGAGGGCTGACCAACCGAGCTACCACCCAGGCCCTCGCCAACATCTACCTCATCTATGCACTACTGGAGTGTATGAAGGGACTGGTCCTGCAGATTCAAAGCCGCAGGATCTCCGTGACACACGGCAATGACAGGATTTCCAAGAGGGGCACCTGTGGGGATCCAGGATTGATGGTGTAGCAGAAGCCAGGGCCTGAAAACAGCCCAACCACTGACTGCAATGAACATTTGCGAGTGAAGATGTGTGAACAAAAAGGCATACTATGGGACACTGTGACACACGGCAGCTTCCATAATGAGATGTTTTCTTTGCTTTGATTGTTTTCTTTACTCGTCTATTTTTGTTGTTTTTAAATTTCCTTTTGGGGAGGTAGGTTGCAAGGACAGAGGGCAGATATGAAGGGATGGGAAGATGAGTGGGACCAGGGTGCATGATGTGAAACTCACAAAGAATCAATAAAATGTTATTTTAAAATAAAATTTAAATCGCATTTGTATTTGTATTTGGGCCTCTATCACAGCCAGCAGGGACCTGTTTGTTCTCTCTGGGGTTGTTGGTTACAGTTATGTGCTGGTGAATATTTAACTGGCTCATACTAGGGCGCAAAGGCTATGGAAGGGTATTGAGTTTTTCCTGTTCCATGATTTAAACACTGCCATACAGGCATTGTTTCTTTTTTCAGGCCACTTATCTCTGAACGCAAGGTTGGGAACATACATGCACACACTAGTTTATAGACTTTCAGTTATATGAAAGTAATCAACCTCAGGATGATAAATAATTGTAAAATAAAAAGAGAATAAAGACTTTGGGGGAGCCATTATATTTTGATATAATTCATTTAAGTATAATCTCACAAATAAACTTTTAATCAATGTATTTAACAGCTGACTAGCAAAACAAACAAACAAAAGTGAAACAAAAAACCCTGTTGGACCTCGTGAGTGAGTGCTAGCTGCATCAGCACATCCTTGATTCCAGAACTGGGCTTAGTGCTGTGATCTACTCATAATGTCTGCTAAGGCGCAGAGGTTGGAGAAGGGCAAGAGACACACATGCCACATGTAACATGTAAATAGGTTGTAAAGTTTGTGTGTGTGTGTATGTGTTGGCAGTGTGTGTTGGGGTGAAATGTGTGTTTTTCTAGGTTCTGTGTCCCCAAAGGAAAGGGCATATTCCCTCGTCCTTCACCCACCTCCAGTCACAAAGCTTCTCATTAGTGTTAATAAGGTCCTTGGAAAGAAAGGAATACGAACAACCTGGGGAGGGTCCTTATTTTTATCTCAAGGTACCAATACCCCTTAAATGCTGTACATCTGGGAAAGCCCATGCTGATGGACAGGTTAGGTTATCTTCTGCCTGGTCTGCCTGAGTGCAGAGCATCCGTAAGTCAGAAGCACAGTTTAAAACCTCATTAAGACGTTCTGCCCTGGCTTTTTTTTTTTTTTTTTTTTTTTTTAAATCTCTTCTTTCTGTTTCTCCTTGTGGAATTGCCCAGCAGCTGAACAGATCCAGGCTCTGGCTGGTTCTCAAAGACCCAGGCCCAGCTGCCTCCATGGAAACATGAAGGAGTTAATGCTGTTTCTCTAGTGCCTGAGTCTCTTAATGAGCTGTTAGCACTTGGCACAATTTGGCTCCGTGGCTGTGATCTGAGAATTTCCAGAAACTGTTTTTGGAGCTGAAAAGTCTTCCAAAGACCCAGGAAGTGGGGCTGCTGATCTCCAGGCTCCAGCTCCCTGATATACCTGTCGTGCCAGAATCTATTCTGTGCTTGATAAATCTTCCCAAACCGATAGAGAAAGGGGGTAGTGCTCATTATCCCCAATAGGTGTTTATTTCCATTCTTTATAGAGGTACAATTTATATGTATGTGAAATGCATATATCTTCAGTTCATATTTTGGTGCAACCTACTGAGAGGCAGAAAATTGTTCTCACCCTGCAGTCAGTAAACTCCTCACCCACACCACGCAGCCACACCACGGACTGTCTCTCTCCAAGACTTCTGTATGGAAGCCCTAGTCCCCAGCTGGGCGGTGTTTGAAGGAGGGCTCCAAAGAGTCAGTGTAGAAGAGGGCGTGAAGGTAGAGCTCCAAAATGTGATTCACATTCTTACGAGAAGAGGAAGGGACAAGAGCACATCTCCTTCCAACAAGAGGACTTTCCTCTACAAACCAGCAGGAGAGCTGTCACCAGACTCGCAGTTCCAGGACAACAGTCTGCTGTGGCAGGGAAGGCATGGGGACAGGAGCACGGAGGGGTTGGTCACTCGGCAACTGTATTCAAGAAGCAGAGGAAGAGGGACGAACAATGTTCAGTCTGCTTGCTCATTTTACCATCCAGGATCCAGGCCCAGGGAATGATGCCACCCACAGTGGACAGGTCTTCTTATCTCTTAACCTAATCAAGATACTTCTTCAGGGTACATCCAGAGGCCCAGATTCTCAGACTCTAGTAGAATGAGAGTAAGCACCGTGTTGGCAAAATGGAAAAAGGTGAGTGTGTGCTTCCTAGTGTTTTTTGAATAAGAACACTAATCCTATCGGATCAGGATTCCATCCTTATGACATCTGTTATTTCAGCTACTCCTTTGGAAGCTGCGGGTTTGAGTGTCATTGGAGGCTGGGCGTTCAGCATACGAACTTGGGAATGAACATATACACCCAGTCCACAACAGATCTCTAGCACGTGCATTAGTATTGGTGATTTTAGAGCGTCATGAAAGTGGAAGCGTGCAGCCTGTTTGCTTGCATGTCAGGAGGGATTGCTCACCTTCTTTTTCACTCAATGGAATTATTTTTGAGAGCCACCCATGTTTCTTCATGGATACAATGTCAGAGATTCATTCTTTCTTAGAACTGAGAAATATTTTGATATGCAAACCATACCTTGTTTATCCATTCTTTTGCTGATGATCACTTTGGGTTGGTTCCAGATTGCCAAAAGCCATTTATGCAATGCTAAACAGTATGTTAGCAGCCAGAGTATAGAGAAATGTAAAATATGACCCATGAGCAACGTATGACCTTGTGAAACCGCCAAGGCACCAACACACAGAACAGAATACGACTGACTCACTGAACAGGGATGAAATCAGGACTCAGAGGAAAGGCATGCTGTTAGGAGTACCGGTAAGATCTGTCTGTAAATACTTGCACTTAGAAGATGAACACACAGAAAAACATCAGCTTCCAGAAGAAGGAAAGTGATGCCAAGCGAGGTCAAAGCCAGCAGGTGCTAGCTGGCTGCACAGGGAGCCTCATAAAGGTTTCATCGCCTGTGTTCTAGGCCAAGGAGCTGCACAGTGTTGGGGAAGGATGAAAACAGTTCTCTTAGACTGAAGCTGGCTTGCTCTTTGTTTTTGTGGTTTCTTCCAAGAGGGTGGGGAGGGAAAAGGTCTGTCCTAAGAGCCGCCAGGCGCCTCCTGCCCGCTGGGGGCTCCTGGTGGGAGAGGCCCTGGGCCAGCTCAGACACAGTATCCTGAGTGCCCGAGAGGCAGCTGGGCATGGGATATGAGCCCGGGGGTCCCAGTTAGGGGTCTGTTGACGGCATATTTACCACTCAGGCCCACGGGTATGTTGGAGTCAGCTAAATAGGATCTTTGATACTGGGATTGGTGCCATGAAGTCAGGAGTGCGCAGATCAAATTTATGGTTGTCCCACTAAAGGGATCCAAGCACCTGCCCAGGAACCTTGCACAGCAATGCTAACACTCCCACCCCTGGTTCTGGGAGTTTCGCTGTCCTGTGCCCTTATAAGCTCCCGGAAGCCCCCTGCCTCAAATCCACCTATCGTGACAGAATCCAGCATTTCCTTGCTGTAGTCACACCGCAGCACAGAGACAGAGTGACGTCAGAGCCCACAGCCTTCAGAGAGGAGGCCTCAGGTCATTAGCAAAGGTCTTGGTTTCATCATAACTGTCTGTAACTGGTATCACATTAGAACCATGTGTGGCTTTCTCCAGATTTGAGCTTTCCTTTTAAAATAATTTTTTCTTAAAATGTTGAGCAACAGCATTTGAAAAGAAAATCAAGAAAACTTCCAGACAACCCCTCCTATCAGATAAGCTCATGTTTATTTACCTTCTATTTCTTACGGTGTATATGACAGAAGCTCCAACATTGCATTTTTTTCCTTTCTTTAAAAAAATGTGAATATTTTTTTCTAGACAGGGTTTTCCTGGACCAGGCTGGCCTCAGACTCAAGTGATCCTCCTGCCTCTGCCTTCTGAGTTGTGGGATTGAAGGCGTGTGCTACCACAGCCCGGCTCAGCATTGCATTTTCTATGTGGCTGTTATAGTCCTTATGATGGCTGTATCTTTTGTTGTATAATATTAAATGCTACAATATGATAATTATAATACTAGTAAAATGTGTCATCATTTTCCAATTTTCATTTTTAAACATCATATTGTTCAGAATTTGCTACAACTTGTATTTCCTTGCTTGACTGTTTCCTTTTGCAAAAATGATCTTCAGCTTCTTATGTTGATCCTATGGAAGGGCCACCTTTTCTCTGTGGATTTGTTTGGTTGATTTTGGTTTTTGAATGGAGTCTTGCTGTGTAGCCCACACTGGCCTCAAACTCCTATTCTTTCTGCCTTGGGCTCCTGAGTGCTGGGATTACAGGACTGAACTACTGTACCCACTTCAGAGTTATATTTTTAAGAGTCCAGAAGAAGCCAAAAATGGCCAGGGAGAGGGACTGGCGGAGTCTAATTTTCAAAGATGCATATTCTCAGATAAACATGCACATGCATGATGGAAAAAAAAATGCTCTAAGTTTTTTGGAAGGGTAGGTACTAATTGTACAAGACAGCCAATGTCTCTTAGGCAGGACTAGCAGTAAAGTTCATGCAAATTTTTAATATTTTCCAACTTTTAGACTACTTCTAAAGATACAGAGGCCTGGAGGGGAAGCTCCAGCTTACTAACACTTGCTCCTTTGCTCTTGGGAGCTTCTGGATTTGAAAGCTAGAAATTCAGTATCTCGGGAATCTCAGAGTCCCAGGAAACTGTGACCTCTGGGTCAGTGTGGGCTGCTGAGACTGGCAGGTGTAAACAAACGAGACTTGTGTTCTCACATGCCTGGAAGGTGGCAGTCCACCCTCCAGGTGTTAGGACGGTCAGGGTCTCGTGAGCTACTCCCCGGCTCGTAGGTAGCTGCATTACCACTGTGTCCTCTGTGCTGAGGTGAGGGCTGAGAGAGAAGGGGGAGGAGGAGGAGGAAACTGAAGAACGCATGCTCTGCCTTCTCTTTTAAGAGCACTCTACTCCCATTGTGAGTGCTTGACACTTACAATTGCACCTAGCTCAGCATCTCTCAGAGGCCCACCCCCAAGCGCAGCCACAAAGGACGTCAGGGCTGAAGCTCTTGGAGTTTGGTATAGCTCAGTGCACAGCTGCTAGTCCTTCTAAATCCACCCCCCCACTTTCATCCTGAACGAAAGTGAGGGCTGTTATTTGTATCCCTTCCAGGAGCCAGAAGGACACATCCTCTTGATGTGTGTCCCTGCTAAACACCCTCTCGATTCCAAAGGCTGGAGTCTCACATGGTGTTTGTTTGTTTGTTTGTTTGTTTGTTTGTTTTTTCTCCTGTGTGCTTCATTCTGGAACAGAAATGTAGAGCTTCCGAATTTCCATTTTTCCAGCGAAGAGATGCCTGTGGGCATCTAAGGAGACAAGAGGAACAGAGTGGGATGTCTGCTTTCCTGGACCAGAAATGAATCACGTCGATTTCGTTCAGAATTGGAGGCTGAGGAGAGAAATGACAGGAAGAAAATGTTTTGTAGTGAAGAGCTGTGAGAAGAGCAATGGCTCCTGTGAGGGGAGCTGGCTTCAAGAGAGACCTTGACTGTGACTGGGTTCATGAAGACCTGCCACATACATTTGTACCCTGACACTTCCCAAATGATCTTTTTTAGCACTCCATTCCATTTTAGTGTCTTCAGAAGAATGGGCTGATGGTCACTCATAGAGAAGGAAGAGGAGGGCGCTGTGTTGTCATGGATGAAGGTGATGTCTGAACTCACCCAGGGCTACTGGCAAGAACTCTGGAAGTGAAGCCATCACTGTCCTTGGAGGTGGAATGTATTACTCAGAGAAAAGAGTATTATGCAAATATTATGCAGTCTGGGGAAAGGGGAAAAAAACTTTAAAAAAATAAAACCTTTTAATTTTCTTGTAAAAAAAAAACAACCTACTTTTTCAGAGTTGAAGGATTTGATTTCAGCTCATGAGTCATCAGCATGTTTTGTTTGTTTTTTTTAGTACTTAGCCAAAAAATGAGGTCTTTAAAAACATCTCTTGTGGCAAATTCTTTTATTGCTTGGCTTGCTGTCCTCTGAGAGATGAGGCCTCCCTGATCACATGTGAACCTCCAGAGCCTGCAGTGGCCTGTGTTCACATGGAAGGTGAGACCCATAGCTGCTAGGCTTCTTTGTGAAAAAAGAAACCTCAATTTAAATATTCATGATCTGGAAACAACACCAACAAAAACAAAAACAAACAAACAAAAAACGAAAAATGAAATTTAAAGCACAAATTTCAGTGACCGTTGGGTGAGTTTGACAGTGACACTCTAGGGCTGGAGAGGCGCTGGAGCTGGAAAGCGCTTTTCTGACAAATAGGACCTGCATTTGCTCCTCAGAAGCCACCTGAAGCACAGAGATGGCCATGGCGGTATGTGCTTGTAATCCAGCAGTGAGGAAGTGGACAGAGGAGGACTGCCGGGGTTCACTGGACACCCAGACTAACCTATTTGGCAAGTTCCGGGTGAGTGGAAGAGTCTGTCTAAAACAACAACAAAAACAAACCAAAAAGCCCCAACAACCAAGAACATGAACAGTGCCTAGGAAATGACCCCGAAGGTTATTCTTTGGGGTCTACATACACATGCACAAATGCATCCCATTCCTCCCTCCTCCAAAAACCACATAGTGGGTTCACATCTGTGATCCTAGCAATTGGAAAGCTGGGACAGGAGAATCTCATTTCTGAAGCCTGGGATATACAGTGATACCATGTCTTAAACGACACAGCAAATGTCAGAGATAAAAGAACAGAGAAGGTTTGGTGTTCTTGATGTGTGGGTGTTGTAATAGGATGAATGTGCACCTTGGTTGGCAAAGGACACTCCTAGTTCATGCCCAAGAAGTACTCATTTCGACTCTCTCGAGTCCTGCTGAGGACCATGAGCTATATGGCCACCCTGCTGTGGAGGTCTGGAAACATCTGCGAATACTTTGACACTTCTACTTTCAAGAAATCTGTGACTCCTCTGTATGAGAGCGGGTGGGCTTCCGTGACTCCTGGATGAGCATCATGCCACGGCAACCGCAGTGCCAGACTTCCAACTGTCTCGTTAGAAAAGGCCATGCAGCCTCCTCTGGGTTGTGTCGGGATACTCACTCTGGAAGCCATCAGCCACCTCATGACAAGTCTGGCCACACAGGAGCTGCTGTGCTGGATGGCTCCGCTGAAGGACCATGCAATGACAGAGAGCAAGAGTGAGCGAACCATAGAAAGAGTGAGAGGCATGAAGAGTCCAACTGTCCTAGTCTCGGCAAGAAAACTTCCCAGTCAAGGTACCAAACGTGCAAATGAGGAAAGTTTTGAGGTGATGTCGTACCTAGCTACTGCCTACTCTAAGAGACCCGAAAGAGCCCAGCCAACCACTACACTACACAGCAGAAGATAACCTATAGGCCAAGTGCATGTTGGTTAAGCATGATGTGACATGACAAAAAGTGAGGGTCCTCACTGCTGCTGTTGAAATTTTTTATTATGAACCTGATCAGTGTTTACAGCTACATGGACCTCCTTATAAATCATCTTGTAGTCAAGTACCTTCTAAGCCTGGAACCACTACCTAGAACGATCCTTTAGCTCACCATTTCTTCCCCCAAACTCCTGCCCACTCTCTGGGACTCTGCTGGAAAAGCACTTCTTAGCCCCTTTCCGGAGGCCCTAACTTTCTCCCAGACGCTTGTAAGATACTGAATTTACTAAAATCACCACGAACACAGTTTGCTGTTCCCAATTTGGCCACTGTCTTATCAAATTTGGGGCTTTGTGAGTGCATTATTGATAGATTATGGCAGAAGTGACAATGCATGACTGAGTCTAGATTGCAAAAGCAATCTGGCTTGTATCCCCTCCTCAGGACACCCACTCTAGAAACTCAGCCACCATATTGTTGGGAAACTCAGGATCAGAAAGGGGCCACAGACCCCGCAGACAGCCACTACCAATTGCCAGACAAGTGAGATTACCTTCAGTTGAGTCCAGCGCCTAGCTATATGACGCTCCAGCCATCGTCCTACAGAGAGGGATGAGCTAACCCTGCCGAGTGATCCTCAGCATTATGCAGTCTAGCTTTAGGTTCAGTGAGAAACTCCATTTTTTTTTAAAAATGAAATGGAAACAATAGATCATGACACTCAATATTGATCATTGGTTCTACACAGATGTGCACACCCAACTGCATGCACACACGCACACACAAGATGATAAAATGTCAATTTTATGCAAATAGTTGTTACACCGTATTATTTATGGAACAATGACAAAGAGAAATATATATATTCAGTATAGATGTAGTTTTCCCTGAATTTTAAAAGTTATCTGTCTGTCTATGTGGACTCATGCAACAGAGCACACGTAGAGGTCAAAGGACGACAGGCTCTCTCCTCCTACCATGTGGGTCCTGAAGACTGAGTTCAGTGTCTTTATGAACCGAGCTATCTGGTTGACCCCTTCAATAGTTTGCCCCATGTGTGGTTGAATGCACAGAAGAACGTGGGTCTGAGTGCAAGGAGTTGTTTGCTTTGACCTCTTAAAATTGTCCCAGCTAAAACTATATAAATGTTGTTTAGCGATTTCCTCAGCGTTTCTAGTTTGAGGTATAAGCACCACCTGGAGCCTAGTTACTGCACAGAAATGGCATGTATGTATATTATATGTGTATACATATGACACCTACATATACATAGTCAATAGATAACTTCTCTCTCACACTGCTCGGAGGTCCCTTGCCCAGGGAATCATGCCTCCCACGGAGGGCACGTCTTCCTGCATCACTGAATGCATAATGCACATACATTATACATCTATACATACACATAAACATAAAGTGAATAAATAAAATGTGTATAGAATAGCCTGAAAAACAGTACAGGAGCATATTATCTAAGTATCTGAAGATAAGAACAAATCACTTTTGGCTATAGAAGAATGCGGGAAGACACAGCTCAGGACAGTGAGACAGAGGAATTACCGCTAATTCAAGGCCAGCCTGCACCACAATATGAAACCTGTCCCATGTGGATTGGAGAGAGGATTCAGCAGTTAAGAGCACATCCAGAAGACCCAGGCTCAATGCCCAGCACCCACACAGTAGCTACCAACATCTGTAGCTCTATTTCCAGGGTATCTAGTGCCCTCTTCTGGCCTATGTGGCCACTGTAAGCATATGGTGTATCTATAGGTGAGCAAAACATAAACATTCACAGCTAAAAGTTGTAAAGCAGAGAGAGAGAGAGAGAAAACATAAGGAAAATTCCACACTGTAAGCCATCCGTGGAGCTCTGGAAACTGTGCTGCAGTTCGTTTTGATGTAACCATTATCCCTGTTTAACTCTGTTAGTCTGGCCATACCCAACCACTTTTAAGTATCGACCAAGCTCTCACAATGAAAGCCTTTTCTCATCTCTTGGCACCTTTTGGATTCAGAGTAAGTTCTTGGTTACCAAAACTTTCTTTTCTCGCGTATTTATAAAGGACATAAGTATAATTGCAATCACAAAAAGCATAAGCCTCAGGGTGGTGATTCTTCTGGGAGGGCAAATTAAAATACACAGAGAAAAACACGTTTGGAAAACATGGGTATGTTTAAAGGGAAGTGTGGGTTTAAGGAGCTGGTAAGCGCTATGACAACACCCAGCTATTATTTTCAAGGACACTGAGGTCCCAGAGGTGGGAAAAGGCTACCACAGTGTTCTTCCTTCCAAAAGGAAACAAGTTCTGAAAAAAGAAAAACAGAACAAAATACCAATTTATCAATTTACAAACTCCAGACAGAACTAGGTCCTGAGCAACCAGTTTGGCTAAAAGAGAAAGAATTTAGGGCCAAGACCATCTAATGACCTGTGGGGAGGCAGAGGGCCATTCAGGCTGAATAAACAACCCCAGAGCAATAGGTGGCTGTAGTGTGGCTTCAGAGACCTTTCAGTACAGGTTAAACAAATCAAGTGCCTATTCTAACAAACAGAACTGAGATTTGATAAATCTCTCTTCTATTGAGAGCAAAAGCAATAAGTCTTGTAAACTGGAGCCTCTCAAAGTCCACAAACCTCCATGACGCGCGCGCGCGCGCGCGCACACACACACACACACACACACACACAGTTTGGTTTCTTCACCTCTGTCTCAGCTTCTCACTAAGAATCTGTATCGCTAATGGACTTGCCAGCCTTCCTGGCTGGTTTAAGAGCAGGAAACCTGGCCTTGCTGACCTTTTCCTCCCTAGTTCCCAGAACTTGTTCCAGTTTCATTTTTGTGATAAATATCCTGAACAAAACACAACCCAGAAAGTGTTTACTTGGCTTACACTTCCAGGTTACTGTCTATTTTTAGAAGGTCAAGGCAGGAACTTGAAAGTATAAAATCTACAATCCAGAGCAGAAAGGCATGGACCCTCACTTGCTTTTTGTTTTCAGCTAGTTTATTCCTTTCTCACACGGCTCAGAGCCCTCTTACCTAGGAGAACGGTGCCTCCCACAGTAGGCGGGCCTTCCTAACAACAAGACTATCCTCACAGACATGGCCACAGGCCAATCAGATTTAGATAATTGCTCAGTAAATCAATGAGTCTTATTTTGGTCTCTAGTTGAAAAAAGTGTTCAAGGAGAAAAAAATAAAATCCCAGAGATGGTTAGAAAAGGACACATTTGTTGTCACCACCGAGAAGAGAATGTGATCTGGAGTTTGGGGCCAATAGACAGTTACCAGATTAGTTAGTTAGAAGGTACAAGTGAGGATTATTTTTTCTGGCTAGAATATGTGTTCTCTGTATTCAAATAATTTAAAATTTATCTTGGGAAACATGACTGCAAGGATATGAAGAGTCAATAAAGAACACAGACCAGCCTCCAAGGGGTAAAGAACAGGGAGACTCAGGGTTAAACTGTCCTGAGAAACACTGAAAGGTACTTCAGTCAGCTGAAGACAGTCAGGTGGATCAGCATTGACAAGGATGCCCTGCCAGCACAGTGCTGCAGGTCAGCTACTCAAGATGTGAAGGCCAGAGTACAAGCCCTGCCCGTACCACAGTGAGCTCATGGCCAGCCTGGGCAACAGGAAGACCTGACTCAAAATAAAAGTTAAAGGTGGGACACGTTGCTGGGGGAACAGGTCAGGGGTAGAACTCTTTGCAAGGCCAGAAGGCCCTAGGTTCAATCACTAGTGAGCACACGCACACACACACACACACACACACACACACACACACACACACACATTCACACTGTGGGGAGGGGCACTCTGTCCTTGGCCAAAATCTCATGTCTGGTTCCTTCAAACCCTTTCCTCAAACATGACCTGGCCTAGGCCTTAAAACTGTAGCCTCTCTGTCATTTCCCTCATCGGCCACACTAAGAGCCTGGAACTTACCATAGTCTTTAACAGCTTGGGGTCACATCCCTACGGTGACAACCCCAGGACTCTTGAGCTTCTGCCAACAAAGCCTAGCGATGTTAAAAGAATCTACTATTCGCGCTAACGTCCGGCAGGCCCTGCCCTCCCTTACCTTGAAAAGCTTACTTAGTAAACAAAATACTGTATCCTTGTGAGTCTTCTGCGACCCTTTATGGTATGTCCTCTACAACTCGGAAATATCTGAGGATCCAGGAGCCATTGTAAACATCAAGAAAGAAGACGATTCTACCCCGTCTCCTGGGCTCTGTGGAGGAATGGGGACCTATCTTTAGTGAGCTTCACTTGTCAAGTGTGAGAGGCCCAGTCACATCAGCTGTCATGTCCCCCACCCACACACCCCCTTCAGAACCTTTGCTTTAGCCTACCCCAGCAGTTTGCTTGTTCACATCCCTTCTGCCTTGTGCTTTGGTAGAGCTAGTTGAGGCTACCTCTACTATGGCAGCAGTCTTGAGTAAAATCATCCGTGCTGCCTGTAAGCAGTTTCTGGCTTTGTGGTTATTTGATAGCTGTGACTTCAGCTGTGACACTAGTAGGAGTCTTGAAGAGAAAGGGATGAGGACACACACATAGCCTGTTAAGAGGCAGGAAGCAGACAGGCAGTGACCTTGTGACCTTTTCAAGGTCTCTCTCTGGCCAGTTCGTCAGGTCTTTGGTAACATCCCTTAAGGAGCTCCTTGAATGCAAGGTACAAAAGGCCAACTAGGCACTTAAAGTACAGATAAGTGGCTCCGTTGTCCTTCTTCAGACTCTGTGTGTCCCATACGAGGAAACTTTAAATATTATCTTTTCTGGGCCTCAGTTTCCATTTCAGAGTTCAAACTCTTTCAAGCCCTGCTATGGCTTCCAGGGGCCCAGATTTCTGAATGAGCAGAGGGCCTGTCCAGCTAACCCCATCAGTGACGTGAAAGGCCCATGGTCTGTGTGCTCCAGTGGACAGGTTCGAGTCACTGGGCACCTAGAAAGAGCTGTGTACCCTGGCTGCGTGGCCAGAAACCAGAAGCACAGATGGTTGCCAGAGAGTCTAACTTTGTGACTCAGAAGGTGCCATCTGCTAAACAGCTTTTAATTGAAACTCCAAGAGGCAGAAGCTGGCTGGAAAAAACTCACACGAGTTGGTTCAGCAGGATTATCTATGCTAAAAGAGGGTTTTCTGTGTTTCCTTAGTCGGAAGCTGTTCTGTCACAGGAGGACTATTAGGATGTCACTTATTTTGATTTCCTGCTTTCTCCCCTTCCCCCTGCACTTGAGCCTCACGGGATCTTTAGACAGTATCAGTGGCTGTCCCTCCTCATCCACCCTAGGCTACATTGCCTGCCTTCTGAGGCCTCCAGACTTACTGACACCTTTCAAGACTGAGGTAAGTGATCTTGGATTGGTGGAGGAGCCAAGTGTAACCTGCATCCAAATATGTCCTCTTAATCAATGACTATGCTCACACCTGTGGCCGCATGCATTTAAGCCAGGGTCATTGGACAGGCATGAGGTGGAAAGTTAGCACCAACGGAAGGGAAAGCCTGTCATTGTGGGGGCGGGGGCATGGGAGGGTTCTAGCACTAGCCCTGGACTCCTGGACCTCCAGAAGCTTAGCCAGCTGCACCTGCTCCTGCTGAAGGAGTTAGTCTCTGGCTAGTAGCTTCTTCCAGGCAGGAGTTTAGACCACTGCAAGCCCTCATCTGTCCTCAAGGCTCACACTATGAGATTTGGGGTATTTAGTCAGGAAGTGGTCTTGTTGAAAAACCCAGGTCATGTGTGTTTGTAGCAAATAAATGTGCTGTTCAAAATGTTTCTAAGTTTCCAACTGGATGGAATAGTTCAAGTAACAACCTCATTTTATACTTTTTGTTTGTCAGAACATAAAGTAGCAAGAGGCACTGGAGAATCTCTCTATACCTACCACCAATTTCTATAACCATCAACTCAGTCATTCTTGGTTTCACACCCTCATTGACCTCTGGCCTTGGATCCCCGTACTATGTCCACACAGTTACAATTGAGAACACCAAGATTCAAGTGTCAGTGAATCAGTGATTTGAATCGTTTATTCTCAAGGAACAGGATCCAGCATCGAGCTGAGGCAAGGGACAAGGTGGTACCCTGCCCTCTCTGAAGGTGACGCACTTTCTTTGTGGAACAAGCATAGCCTAATTATTCTTCATTACCTTTTAAATCTTATTTGTAATTTGCTTTTAAGTTAACATGCAAAGTAATATTTCATATGACATTTCATGTACTCATAACATTGTCCCTTGCTCATTTTCCCTCCTCTTTTTTCATCCTTTCCCCATTCATTCTTAAGATATAATTTTTATTTCGATCATGAATACCATAGATACTGTTTTCAAGATATAAATGAAAGAAGGCAGAGGCAGGAAAAAGCTTTATCAAAGCAGAGTCTGAAGAATATGAAGTGTCATTCTGAGATTTCAGTTTGTTAGGAAGGAGCTACAGGTTAGAACAGGTTATAGAGCCCAAGGCTAGACTACTCCCAGGCGCTTTTCCTCCTTGACCTCTGCACTAGTTACTTTACTTCTGCTGTGACAAAACACAGCGACCAATGTGAAGCAGAAGCTTCTGGTTTCTTTGAAGACTCAGTTTTGTCACTGTGAGGTTTTGCTAGAGGCTGGCTTGTGGGAGGACAGTCTCCTGCTGCTGCCTGTGGATCAAGATGTAGAACTCTCGGCTCCCCAGCACCATGCCTGCCTGCACACAGAAGCCATGGTGGAGGGCTGCTTACTGGCTTGCTGTCCATGTCTTGCTCAGTCTGCTTTCTTATAGAACCCACAATGGGCTGGGCCCTCCCAAGACAACTGCTAATTTAAAAAATGCCCTGTAGGCTCCTCTCCAGCTGGATCTTATGGGGCCATTTTCTCAGTTGAGGCTTCCTTCGCTCTGATGACTCTGGCTTGTGGCAAGCTGACACAGAACTATGTAACATAGCCTAGGTTTAGCAAAAGGACAGATGGAGCCGAGTCCATCAATGCTTGGGTGAAACTGAGATGGAGAAGAGCCAGAAAAGGTAAAAGTGTGTCAGAGAGAAAGTGGTAAAGGAGCCGTCTCCTCATCCAAGAAGGTTAGATGAGATGGAACCATGGCTCGCTAGTGAGCACCTTAATCCAGCATCACTGGCATTGCTGAGGTGGCCAGGAGGGGCTGAGCTGGGAATCTTCTGGACCATCGAGTAGGGAGATGTCCATAAGGAAGTAGAGAAGAACACAGAAATTGCGCAAGTATAGGGTTGGGTTGTTTCTTGGGAGCACGGAGATCGTGTTGGCCATCATGGCTAGCCAGACTTCACACCAGACAAAGGCCCTCACTTTTGATTGCATCACTAGCCATGGTCTTGCACCTCTCTGTATGTATGCCTTTTGTTGTATAAATAAAGCACCCTTCCACTCCTGCCTTTGCTTTCACCTTGTCTGATAGAATGAGCAAGAAGATACTTACGTAGTAAAAGATTAGCTCACCAAGACTGAATGATATAAGCCCTGAATGTTCCCAAGAAACCTTTGTCTCTTGATCGTCTCCTTACCCTGAATAGGCAGATGCTGCTTGGTCAAGTGTCACTGTTTATCTGGGGGCTCTAGACCACTCCAGATAGTCTAAGTTAACAACATGATTCACAGTGGGGGCCTTGGACAATGTGTTATCAGCCCGACCACAGAATGGGCTTGTGTTAATCAGCATTCTACTGTATGAAGAGACACCGTGACCAAGGAAACTCTTTAAAAAGAGAGAGCATTTAATTGAGGGTTTGCTTACAGTTTCAGAGTTTTAGTCTGCTATCATAATGGCAGGAAGCATGGCAGTGTGTAGGCAGAAATGGTGCTGGAGAAATAGCTGAGTGCTGCATCCTGATCTGATGGCCAAGAGAGAGCCTCGGGGCTTGGCATTGGCTTTTAAAGCCTTAGAGGCCTCTCCCAGTGACACCCTTCCTCCAACAAGGCCATGCCTCCTAATCTTTTCAAATGGTGTCATTCCCTGGTGACCAAGCATTCAAATCTATTAGCCTATGGGGGTCATTCTTATTCAAACTACTGCAGGGCTTGAAACTGAGGTCAGCTGCACGCCCTTGTAACCAACTCCCCAAGGCTCAGGTGAGCTTCCCTGGTTTGTGATACTGCGTTGGCGTAAGTTACTTGCCTTATCACTATGGCAAAATATCTGAAAACAGGCGACTTAAGGGAGAAATGGTTTAGTCGGGCTGACGGTTTGAGGAGTTAGAGTCCATGGTGGTGAAGGAGGCCCCGTGGCAGGAACAGCTTTTGTAGCTCTGGCTTCAGGAGCAGGAGGCTCCCTGCAGACAGAGAGCAGAGAAAGGAGGGTGCCATCACCTAGTTACTCTGTACAGGACTCAAGCCTGTGGGATGATGCCACCTGCTTTGACGGCAGGTCTTCTTACCCCCTGGAAGTGCCTCCATGCAACTCCCGAAGCTGGGCCACATTGAGGTACTAGCCGTTTCTTAGTCCATTAAGTTGGCAATTCGCTGTCACACTCTGTGTGTTGCCTGTGTGTATCGTGGCTGGGAGGGCAGAGTATTGGAAGGGCAGCTAGAAGCTCCCTCTGACATGTCCCTGGCCTGGGCACCTGGTTCCCTTTGCTGATTCAACCCATGTTTTTCTTCTGTAAATATAACTGTGAGTCTAACATCTTTGTTGAACTCCGTGAGAACTTCTTGCAGATCCTGAGCCCACAGTGGGCTTGGAGACCCATGGACTACAAACAGTACGCCCTGATTTCCCTGAAATGAAAGACTGTACCTGTAACTCTAAGCCGAACATGCACTTTCTGCCCCAAATTGCTTTTGGTCAAGGTATTTCACCACGACAGAAATGAAGTTAGGAAATGTCCCATGTCACGATGAACCATATCCACAAACTAGGAGCCAAAACCGCCTCTTCTCCCTCGAGCTGCTTCTGTCCGATATTTGGTCACAAGGATGAGAGAAGTTCCTTATGTGGTGCCATTTTCAAGATGCCTAGAAAACACCTGAGGCAAAGTGCAGGAGTCTGGACTAGCGAACTCTAGGCTCAGAAATTCCACCCGGAAGCCGGGGGCCTGGCTGTGCTGTCCTTCGGCCCACCCGATGCTGCCTGCTCCATCCACTCTGTGCACCATACCCCTTGTGTACAGCCCTCTTCCGAAGTGCACATTCTCAGAGATTTCCCACCCACTCTGGCTGCCACTGGCCATTCTGTCCAAGCAAACCTCCTCATGTCCTCAGCCCACAGGCATAAAAGTGGAGATATTTCTGTGGAAGAAAATCAGCATTCAGTTCTCACTATGGAGACTGATCCTCTGCCGGCTCAAGTGCGTGGCTGGCCTGGAGGCATAATTGCCTTTGATAGGTGTGCAGATGGGTTTGTGGAAAGACGGGGGCTGTGAAGGGGGCACATGGAGCTCTAGACCGGACCCAGGATTTGCTCCTTCCCTGCAAGAGAGAAGCCCGGCTGAACATCTGCCAAACACCAGCAGAGACCCTGGCAGAGGCTTCCTATCCTGTGAGGTCCAGAACGCCTCCCTCAACCATTTAGGCCCCACTTGCCAAGTCTCTCCCTAAGGTCTACCCCCCCCCCCCAGTCATCCCTGTCAGGCTCCAGGAAAGCCTCCCTCTTGGGAGCCATGATGGCTAGCTTGACTGGCATCTTGACTGAGACACCTGAGAGATTAGTAACTGTCCAGGTGTGTTTATGAGAATGCTTCTAGGGACAGTTAGCACACGTCCCAGCAAGGAGGCTGTTGAGATGGCCCAGCAGGCAAAGGTGCTTGCCACTAAGCCTGATGACCCGAGTTCTGTGCCTGGGGCCTGCGTGGTGGAAGGAGAGACCCTGCCCCGCCGTGATGGGGCTTCCCTCCATGCTGGACTGTACCTGTAAGCCAAAGAAATCTTTTCTTCCCTCACTTTGCTTTCACTCAGTGTATTACCATGGCAGCAGCCATGCAAAACTGAGAAAGTGTTTCTTTTCCTCAGCAAACATCACTTCCTCCTAGTCGTTGACACAGTAACCCCCAGCCCACCCTGAGGGAAACTTTGTTGAAAGGAATTTCGGGTAGGAGGTTCTCTGTTTACTAATATTAAGTGAGTAAGAACTTAATTCAGGGATCGCTTGCATTTCTCAGGCCTTGGGTTGCTCCGTGAGTGGAGGAGTTTACACTGTCACAGGCTCTGTGGGAGAAATCGGTGCCATGGGCTCTGGGGAGCACAAATGGAGCCACACTTACCAGCTCCCACCCAAGCACGCTCAGCTTCCTCCTTCTTCCTCATCTGAGACCTCCATCCTCTGAGAGGCAGTCTCTCTTGGGAATGCATACACAGAGGGTGTCTCAGATGTGATCTTTCAGAAGTCCTCCTGGCCACCATGCAAGAGCCACCATGTCCAGAATTCCTGTTCGGAGTCCCTTTGGTGCTATTTACAGTGCCTTGAAGTCATTCGCCCCCACCCCACCCCACCCCACCCCACCCCACCCCACCTTTACCTTCTCTTAACCTTCTAAGTGGTGGCAGCATAGACACACACCAGCAGAAGCCTTTAGGCTAGACTGGACTACACGAGGTCAAGAGGACATGGTAGCCTCAGATCAGGAGAAACCAACGCTGCCAATGCCTCGAGCTCCAGACCCATGACAATCAAGATCAAGCCCGGGGAGAGCGTTCTGTGAGGAAAGTGCTTGCGGCACAAATGGGAGGACAAGACTTCAGATCCCCAGAACCCTGGCAAAGCCGATGCAGCAGTGCACAGCCACATCGCTGTGTGATCACGGTGATCATGTGTGATCTCCTACAGAAGATGGAGAATCCCTGGGGCCTCAAGGGCCGGCTGGTTTGAAGCATGCAGGGGCAAACAGCAAAAATACCTGTTGCAAGCAAGGCCATGACCAACCTACAAGATTACACATGCATGTCTTGGCATGCATATGCCTACACACACACACACACACACACACACACACACACACACACCATAAACACATTATCACACACACACACCATAAACACATCACACAAAAGATAAAACAACATTACTTAAAAATTAAGATTTTTTTTTTTTATTGTTAAGGCCACTAGCCTCTGCATATTTTCTTTTTGAGGTCTCCCAAAATAAAACAAAAGCCCACAAAGATTCCTATATTTCCTCTGCCTGAGCCTCATTTTCAAGAAGGGGCCACCAATCTGAGCCAGCTTTACCCTAGTCAGTTAATGTTCTCAGCATGAGGGCAAAGCCCACAACAGCCAGACACCTTCCCTTGCTGCCCCGTTTCCCAGTGTTCCCCTTGAAGGTTTGCTCTGCTCCCTGGCCGCAGGGGCTGAGGAGCTGCAGAGAGGGTCTTATGGAGACCCTCATAACTTCACTAGGTTCCTCAGCTTTGAGCTGTCACCACCTTTTGGCAGTGTGACTCCCAATGTTTGGGTGATATTCATGACATCAACAGCTGGTGTGGATTTATGTAACACATACCTTTAGCTGAGCTCAGCTGCCTAAACTTGAGTGGCTTTTCTTGGAAAGGTTTGAAGCAGTAGGTTCTTAAGCTCTGGCATGCCTCACAATCACCTGGCAGGCTTACTTAAGTCCAGATGGCAGGGCCACCCTCATAGTCTCCTTCAAAGGTCTGGGTACAGGCCAAAACATTTGCATTTCCAACAAGCTGCCATGGCGCCATGCAATGCTGATGCCACCAGTCCAGACGATGATTGGACCAAGGGAAGCAGGATTCCAGGAAGAGTACCTAAAACGATCCAAACAACATTGAAGGAGACCCAAGCAGAGCTGCCATGACACGTGATGGGAATGTACGATTTGGCTTACCCTCACGCCTTTCTAGATTAGGTTGTCTCATCCTCGGAAGGAACCCACTGTGCAAACACAAAGTTGGTCGTGAGAGCTCTACCTGAAAAAAATGACACTATTCGCTACATCAGAGCTTTCTCTGTATTACCAGTGTAAGCAACAGAATTTGCATTTACATAGCTAATCGGCAATAAGCCAGTGATTGTGTTCTCACAGGCCTGAGAGGACACAGCTCACAAGTCATTCTCTCAACGCTTGAAAACCCATGAAACCGGCTCTCCTGATGCTTGGCCCAGGGCTTTCTCTTCAGAGATCATCCAAGCTGTGTGAAGTCAACATGGACAGCGGCCCACAAGGAACCAAATCAAATGGACAGCTACATTTGAGTCCAGGCTGGTCAAATGCTCATGCTTGGGAGTCTCCTGTGATGAAAAACAGTAAGTATAGAAGAGGTTATGAATTTGAGAGGGGGTGGGGGGAATACTGGAGGAGCTGTCACATCCAAGAAATGAAATGTGTTCAGAGGAAGGAAGAGCGACTCTGCAAGCTTTAAAGGTCAGGGTGTGCTGGGCTTTCAGGAGATGGTAAAGTTAGGTCACACAAATTTTTATTACATTTTAAGTGTGTATGTGTATTTATGTTTGTATGTATAATGGCACACACGTGGGTGCCCTTGGAGATCAGAGAATAACTTTAGGAGGGCAGGTTCTCTTCATCCACCAAGTAGGTCCCAGGGACAGAACTCAGGTCACCAGGCTTTGTGGCAAGCACCTTTGCCTGCTGAGCCATCTCAACAGCTCCTGCCACATACGTTTCCTGATCTGCTCAGCATCTTTCCCTCATTCTTCTAGAAACACAGTCTCCCCCCCCCCCCCGACACTTTTCTTTCTGGAATTGTCTCTTCCCTATTCTGATCACTTGAGATTAATTGTAAAGGAGGCTGCTAATGCTAGCACCCTACACTTGGACCACTGAGGTAGGCATAGAATCCTATTCTAACCAATCAGAATTCTTTTCTTAGAGACATGGATTCTCTATCCAGTCATGGCAGTCCTGGAACTTGCTTTGTAGATTAGGCTGGCCTCAAACTCAAGAGATCTGCCTGCTGCTGCCTCCAGGGTGCTGGTATTAGAGTCATGTGCTATCAGCTTAAAAAACATGTATTTTTAAAAACCCTGCTGAATGAAAAAAGAAATAAAAGGAACATGACGGGTCCTGGGTATGATGGAAGAGAAAGTTGAGTGTAGATACGTGGAAGAGCATAGCCAGATGCAGGGACATCTGGAGAGCCCAGAGTGGACTTGACCACACTGATCTGTGTTGTGTGAGGAGGAAAGGGGGGTGATAGGGAGAAGGGAGAGAGGAGAACCAGGTGCAGCAGTCAGGAGGCCCAGGGCATAGCAGCCCAACTGGAGAAGTTTAGGGGTTGAGAGTAGCATATGCCAGCCATGAGGGCCCTATGATAGATAAGGACTAAGGGATGCTGGGTAAACCTCCACTTTGGTATGTTAAATAGGCACCTCAGCCATTTGGCCTGGGTTTGGAACCGAACACCTGCAACTAAGAGAAAGGAGCCAGTGGCACTTACATGAAGCAGGAGGACTGGATGCAGTGATCCTGAGTCTCCTCAGAATCTGAGGTGAAAGAAAGCAGAGAAGGGCTGGTGACAGCAGAGAACCAGATCCCAAGTATCCCAGAAGTTCTGTAGAGGAATTTTAATCCAGCAACATGGCTGCTGGGATCGCATCCAAAGACCTTCTAAGGCCTATGTGATCTAGCTGGAATACAGACACAGCCTTAGAACACACCTCTAAACTCAAAACAATGGCATTTAATTGAGGGACAGACAAAGTGACAAATCAGAGAAAGATTTGACAGGATACGCTCAACTCTCATGAGGATAGGAAAGAGAAACTACTCTTAAGAGCACAACAGTAGAGTTGAGACAGTGGAAAAGAGTACAGAAGAGAGAGTAGAGAAGATGGAACAGCAGGATATAGAAGAGGGTTCAGTTGAGAAGGCACTCTTCAGTACAGTGCAGTCTAGTGCAGTACAGGCAGTTTGGCGAGTTCAGTGGAGTGCTGTTGAGTTCAGTTCAGTTCATGGAGTTTGGAAAGCAGAGCAATTCAGTGAGAATCTAAGAGAAGCCCATTTAAATCAGTCAGCTTGGAGAGGAGTTTTGAGCCAGAATAGCTGGGCTGAATCAGCCAGCAAGAGTTCAGAAAGAACTAGAAGGAGTGAGCTTGTTCAGTAGTAAGTCTCAGAGGCTGAAAACACTTTAGGCCTACGTCAGATTGTATAAAGGCTAGAAGCTACCAAGACTAAGCCCAGGTTAGCAAATGGAGGCAGTAAGCCTCCAAGATGACAATTACAGCAGGTGAATAAAATACTTTTACAAAGGTTACTGCACTGAGCCAAACAAATTCTATTTTCAAGTGAGACTCAAACCATTTGGAAACATCCTCTTGACTGCAATGATGGACAGAAAGGAGAGAGTAAGCTTCCCAGGCAGAAGACATGGAACATGCTTACACTGAAAAGATTGGAGGCAGAAGCCATTCTTGGAAGGCAATAAGGAAATCAGTATTTCCGGAGTGCAGGATCACTGTACATCATTTTTTAGAGGGGAACCCCTAACTTTGAGCAGGTGAAATTTCAGGTGACAACAGACCATGTGCCAGAGACACTGTTTAGGAAGCAAAGTTGGGGGGTAGGTGGGGCAGAGATGAAATGTGACCCAGGGAACTGTAGTGAAAAGAACACTAGGTTCAAAGTGAAGATTTCCTCTCCCCGAGGGTCAAAAAGGTCAATCTTCCCACAAGTATGACAGATGGAGGAAGGGATTAGTAGTCTTCAGGGGCAGCCCTTTGACTGCAAGGGAACAACTGGAGGTATGCCTTTTGTCCCATTCCCCAGAGCCTCCCCACCGGCTTCATGCCAACTGGACACTGTGGTTTCTGAGTTACTCATCAACTGTTCATTATGATTTGTCTAGTCTCTTGTCCTCTAGTGTACCCACTGTGTTCTCTGAACTTTTCCAGGCACCCCACTTCAGTCCTTGCCACTGTATCTCTACAGCAGGATCCATACTAAGATGGACAGGGGAACATGTCATTTAGGGCCCACACTGGAGGAAGATAATGTTAGCAACTAACTGTAGCAGTGACAACTGATGCAAATCAGGACATTACCTGCCTGGCAGTGTAACCAGAAGGATTGGGACTAGAGGACAAAGACATAAAATTCGGGAAACCAATTCCTTAAAGCAGAAAGCAGAGATACAGAGTGAGCATGCCTTTGGTTTAGCGAGCTTTGTGCACACCACGCCGTTCCCTGGGGCCTCTGGGAAGGAGTCTGTCAGCTGCAGAGTGAGTGCATACCTCAAGAAGGGAATGGACCAGAAAGAAGTATGTCAGAGTCCAGCCCGCAGGAAAACCAAGCTTGTGCCTTCCCGAAGTCCTGTGATCCTTGGCTCCAGGGCTGTGCACAATCCATCAACCACATTCAGTAAGATGGTCATCTTAACTCTCCATTAGTGATAGCAGAACCTTTGTTGCTGTCAAGACACAAAGAGACAGACTCGTTGTGACAGCATGCCCTGTTTCGACAGCTGGTGTACACCCTCTGTTGGTTCCAGCAATACTGGAATACTCTGTTCCAATATAAATCCCTACACCCAAGGCTTTTCCATTTCAGATGTTTTAATCTCTCTCTTCTAAAGAGACTTTTCTCTCCAAGAAATTAAAAAAAAAAAAAAAACACATCCTATTTTCTCGCATGGCTGAATTGCTGCTGCTTCAAGAAGAGGAAGCCCCTTGCTCCTCTCCTTCCCTGTGCATGGAATGGTTTTATCCCTGGATAATTTCTATGTGATGCTGAGAGTGGCCACAAGACTCTGCTCTCCAGGACCGGATGTCAAGTTGGCCTGGAGTCCTGGCTATTTCTGCAAACTTCCAGCTTGGTCCAACCTGGGAGAAGTGTCTCACACACACACCCTCCTCCCCCACTCCCCTCCTCTTGCCTCTGGAAAGCCATTGTCCCCAAATTTGAGTTTAGGCTTGGTAAGGAAGCAGACTGGCAAGCGCTTGCTGAGTTCTTTTGGGCATCAATGCATTGCTTCTTTGCAGTTCTGTGGTTCTATGATGAGGTCCTGTGGTTAGTCCCCTGTTGGAGATGAAAGGCTGAGACACAGAGAGGCTACAGGTATTGTTAAGTACTCTCAGGTGCTGAAGCTTGCATTCTGAGGACCACCAAGCAGAAGATCGCCCTGAGTAACCCGGTGGGCATCTAAGACCAGGCTAGCTGGGTTGACTGAGGAAGGGTTCTCAATACCAGAGTATCCATTAGCTTTGATTTATTGAAATTCTGCACCTGCACTTCTATCCAAGACCTTGGTGCCTGAGGTGTGGTCTCCTACAAATGGCCCAAGGGAGCACGACTCAGAGTGTGCTGGCTGGTTTCCAACTCCTAGTTCATGCCTCTCAAATATTTCTGTATCATCTCAATTTCTATTATATTTTTATTACGTTAATCTACATGTGTGTGTGCAGGTTTAAGTACATGTGTGGAGGACAGAGGACATTTTTTCAGGAGCTGGTCCTCTTCTTCCACCGTACGAGTCCTAGGGATTGAACTCACGTTGTTATGTTTAGCTGCGAGCACCTCTACCCACTGAGCCATCTCGCCATCCCTGTAGTCCCTGCATCACAGACACGTTCATTCCTCCCTGGGAAGACACTGAAGACTCCTCTACCCTCCACTTCTAGTTGCTCTCACACCCCTGAGTCCTTTTCACCTGGCCTTTGCTCACTCCACGTCATGGTGATGGCAGACGAGTGGACATGGCTGTCTGTCAGCTGAACCAGCAGTGCCAAACCTATACTCAAAGGTCTATTCACTGAGCCAAGCCACTTGATGCTTTCCAGGTGCATTTGCAGTTCCGTGCCTCGAGGACTGTTACTGTTTAAACGCAATGTCCTTCACACCTCGTGTTTTGAATGTCAGTTAGGAAAGAAAGGGGTAATAGCTCACAGTTCCAGTTCATGGTTGTCACTGTGGGACAGTCACAGTGGTAGAAGCTTGAAGCCGCTAGCCATACCACACTCACAGTTGTGAACAGAGAGAAATGAATGCATACATACCTGCTTGCTTATGCTCAGTTTGATTTCTCCACTCTTACACAGCTCAGGACCACTACCTCCTCCCACCTAAGGAATGGTGTCACCCAGAGTGGGCTGGGTCTTCTCACATCAATTAACATTGTTAAGGCAGTCTCCCACAGACAGGCCTACAGCTCAACCCAACAGATAAACTCGCATTGAGACTCTTCGCACGCAAGTGGTTCTAGATTGTGTCAAGTTTACAATTAAAGCTTACCATCACAGAAGCTGTGGACCTCTAGGAGCTGGGGACTGGCTAATGGAAACAAATTACTATGGGCAGGCCTCTGATGGTCCTGCTCACCTCTGGTTCCAGTCGCCCTCCCCTAGCTTTCTGGTCTACCTCAGTATACCTAGATATCACCAATACTCCTGCTGCAACTTTCTCTACCATAATGGTTGCCATCCTGGGTCTGCTTCTTCCCTTGGGCTGGGGCATTGTGCATGTTGAAGGAATTAAGCTTAGGCAGGCGGGTGGGTTAGCAGGAGCTCAACTCGATGGTGAATGCCGGGGGGTGGGAGGGGTTTCTCCTCTTCTTTGTTGGGGGGAATAAGGGCTGTATAAACCTTGGGGAAGCGGGGAGGGATTTTGCAGATGAGTATCCATCACTGGCTGGGGCTGAGGTGCTGGAAATGCTTCATTTGCATGAAGTGGAATTCCAAGTGCTGGCTAGACATGTCCTTATGAGGAAACAGGAAGTTTTAACCCAAAACCTGGCCACCAGGCTGCATGACTACCTTAAGGGTGGCAGAGCTGGGATCCTAAGACTATATGCACCAGGGCATGTAGGCCCAGAACAGAGAGGGAGCCGTCCTTACTCCTTCCAGTCTCAAGATGAGACTGCCTCATACCGCTTCCAGGCTGGCACCTGGGTCCCACAGCTCACTTGTGCCACAGATGGTCTTAAGCCATGAACCGAATAATGTTTCCTCTCCTAAGTTCTGCCATGTGTTCTGTGGCGGACATACAGCCCTCTTTCGCAGGAGGTATGTTGCATTCTTCTTTACATTCACACTTCTCTCTCTTGTCTCTTTATCAAAGGTGGAACCATGGCAGCTCAGCTGAGCCTCTTCCGTTTGCTTGGCAGAGAGCCTGGTGTGGAGGGCACATTTGAATGAATGGAGATGGAGCACAGAGGAAAATGGTAGTGTCTGTTAAGGGGAATCCTTGGGAATTATAGGACAGAGAGACAAGCTACTTGTTGCATTAAATAAAATTTACACTTCAGTTTCTGTCCTTCCTTGGACGTAGACATTAAGGGTCCCTCTAAGTTCTCAAACAGATGGACTCTTCATTTCAAAGAAAAGATCTGGGCCTGCAGAGATGGCCCAGTTGGAAAGTGAGTATTTGCCACACAAGCATGAGGACCTGAGCTCAGTCACCAGCACTCACCTAAAAGTGTATTACGTTTACCTGTAATCCTAGCACTGGGAAGGCAGAGTTGGGAGGATCCCTGGAGCTGGCTGGCCAGCCAGTCTAGTCAAGTCAGTGAGCTCCAGGTTCAGTGAGAGATCCTGTCTCAAAAAATAAGGTGAAGAGTGATTGAGGAAGACATCACATCCAATATCGATCTCTGTCCCCCACTGACATGTACACACATGCAAACCACACACACAAGCATGCACGCATGCATACACACAAACTAATGTATTAAAAGAGAAGATTTCCTTGGTGGTTTGTGGCTATAATTCCAACATTCAGGAAGCTGAGACAGGAGGATTTCTATGAATTCCATATCAGTCTAGGCTACATAGTGAGTCCCAGGCTAGCCTGGGCTGGGCTATGAAGTGAGTCCCTGTCTTAACAGTCAAAGCACAATGAAAGAGTACTTTATAGGGATGGTTTCAGATTCAAAGATTCCTCAATTTCCTTTCTTATTAAAAAAAAAAAATCAATGGACACTTGAGGGAAAAACTCAAAATATTCCTTACTTCCTTTTTTCTCTTTATAAAGTAGTCTAGTGCTGACTTGAGTCTAAGAGGGTTCTAGAAAGTTCTCCATCCCTCTCTTTAGAATCCATTACCTTCCTGAGTAGATTTTGGGTATCATGGCTAAAAATAGTAACAGTAATCATATCAGTGATGATTATATTAATCACTAGCCCCTTACAGGACAAATAGGCCAAGAATTTTTTGTTTACAAGCAGTAGAAATTACCTTTGGCTAATTTCAGTGAAAAAAAAAAATGGGGGACCTGGGGACCTGTGACATATGTCTGTGTGCTCCCTCTGGATTATTTTTCACCTTTGCCACTAAAGGTTCCAGGTACAAACAACATACGGCTATCTATTCTCTTCTCCAGAAATACACCCTCTGCCAAAAGGGAGCCCTCCCTAGAGGATTGCCCTGCAGCTCCCATTTGACAAATGTGGCCGTCAAAAGGGCCATTCACAGTCATGGCTGGGAAACTAGCTGCAAACCAGCTGTGTCCTCACTGGGCTTCTCCCTGCCAGACCTGTCCTTTTCATTTTTAAAGGCTTTACCCAAGGGCATGATTAATCCTGTACCAACAGTCCCCACCTTCAGGTGCTATTTCCAGTGAGTCCAACCTAAGGTAACATGGCACCGGGAAGCCCACAGATCTGAGAAAGCACAGTACCACAGCAGCCTGGGAGTGTCCGGAGCAGAACGTGACAGGTAGTCTTTTCTGTCTGCAGTGCTCAGGATGAATCAGCCCTAGTTGTTTGTATAGTCCTCCCCGCCCCCCCCCCCCCAGCTCTCCATTGAAGATCTGAATGTCTGTGAAAATGACCTACCTGGCTTCTCTTGGGTCACATGTCCAAGGAGAGAACAAGGAGTCTCTTTCAGCTTCTACTAAGTCATTCCATTTCTTCAAGGTCAGATGTGAGTGCTTTGTCAAAAAAAATATATATATATATAAATTGTCTCATCCCACCATACCACCCATCCCCTTAGGACAGCCTGTGAAGTATTTGCTACTACAGTCATTACACAAAGGGAGAACTGGGGGCACAATTCAGGAAAAGCCAAGCCTGAAACACAGTATTTCTAGTTTCAAAGCCCCTACTTTGCACGATAGACTCTCTTTTAGGCCATTCCAGCCCCATGTGGCTCATGACGCCATCAGGACCGACCTGTGCCCTCTTATCCTCCTTGTGCTGCAGCTACAGAATCCCACATGCTGGTCAAATTAAAATGACAAAATTCTAACCTCACCATTCTGGAGACTGAAGTCCATTGTCAAGGGTCAATGTCTGGTAGGAGAAATCATTGTTTTCTGAGAGAGAGAGAACTACTTATTTTACAGGAATTTACTACCACCGTGATAAATCTCACCTTATGACAATCACTTTAACTCAGCCCCCAGGAGCCTTGAAGCAAGCTTCACCTCCCAACACCCTCCCAACACCCGTGCCCTTGAGCATAGCCAGACTTTTGGTTACTTTATTGGGTTCTTTTATCTATCACCCTTCTCCACCTTTATCCCTTCCAACCCTTCAACACTAGGCAGGAGAGAAAGAAGGTTAGAGGGGAAAGAAGGCATTGCTGTAGTTAGACTACTTCCTTCTGATTAAAGTGATTAGAGTTCCTTGAGGAAAATTTGATAATTGTTGTCAGGATGTCTCCAAACAGCAAGAAACAGCAACCAGCAACAGCAGCAGGAACAGCAGCAGCAAAGGGAAGCAGTTACCACAACTCTCAGGGCTCTCACGTTTTTATGTGCCCTCTTAAGAGTCTCCAGAATTCCAAGCATAAACTAGCCTCAGCTGGCAAAATCACACCCCTGCCTGATCCTAAGGCAAATCAGAGTCAGCTGTTGTGGACAATCTGAAGTGGCACAATATCTCACACCTGGAATTAAAACAAAAATGTATTCCCATGATATTTCTTTGCTTTCTAAGAAATCAAAACTCTCACTGAAATTTCCCCTTTCTGTTTTAAGCCATTAATTGTGCTGTATTTACTGAGAAATTATAAACAGAGACATTTTTGATAAACTAAATGCTTTTTAAATCAATGGTCAAGGTTTTCAGGAAACTTCTGCTCAAGTCTAATCTTTATAAGTTTTGATAGTATCCATAGCTTTTCATTTTCTGTGGAGACATAAATAAATAAAACCACATAAATAAAACCACATCCCCAATGCAAAATTATTGCAGGTTTCCATTCTGATGTTATCACAGCCTTATAATATATAGGTTGATTTAATTCAAACAGCTTTCCTATAACCTTGTGAGTCTCAGCCGCTCTTATATGAAATGGCTTGTATTTTTTGCTATGAGGCCTTGAGCTAGGTTCCCAAAGCCATTTCCAATGGCAAGAAATTGCTCTGGATATCTCTCTTGGACCTATAGTCACTGGCCCAATGTTATCCCTTGCCATAATATCTACAAACCCCAGGAAGCCTATGCATTCTTTTCAAAAACCCTTTGTTGCTAGCAACAACTTGTTCCCTTCACTGGAAGAAAATACTGTATTTGTCACAGTTAATGCACCACGAACTTTGAGATGTGAGGCTTTTAGCAGCTTGGTCACAATTTCTTTGTAAATAACCAAATTTTCCACAATTGAAGCACCTGGCATTTTGATATCAGAGACCCTTAGCAATAGCTTGTCCTATGATATTAGCATGATACTTGTGAGACCCAACATCAGTCGTGTCTCTTATCCACTTGTCTATTGGCACTACTCAAACCTTTAATGGTCCGATAACTTATATTTGGTATTCACAGTTTTAAAAACAAGGTTCTTTATCAACACCTGTCTCCTATCAGGGTCTGATGCAGTTCTGTTTACAGCTGAAACCATTCTTTTTTTGCAAGAAATCTATGAAGGCTCCCCAGAATCTTGTACAATCTTAGTAAATGTGGTGGACCTTTGCCCATACTCCTCAATTTTATGCCAAGCTCTTCGAGCCGATAAGCAACATTATTATATAACAGGATTATCAAATTGAATCTGTTCTTGTAGATCGTAGTACCGCACTTCACCAAGCAACTGACATTTGAAAATATTCATTCTCTTTGCTCTATTTTACTGTTGAGTACTCCAGGCTTCCCCACATTAACCACTGGTACTGCTGACCAGCTTCTAGCACAGCTGTTACAGCCCTTTCTAATCTTGGGGAATAATTCTACTTTGGGTGTCCCAGTTACTTAACATTTGTCTTACTTAAGGTGAATGCATTCCATAGGAAATCATTGCCTCTTTAAAATGCCTCGGCTCTGTCATTTCTATAGGACCCCACACTATCTCACCACCATCATGATCCACACCATTAGCAGGCATGTGCTGTATGATTATTGGGTAATCCAAAGGTGATTTTGTAATCCTAGATCACGCCTCCACTGTCATCACAGTTAGCTCAAGATTAACCCTTTCTTTCAAAATGGAGTGCTTTTCTTTAACCCTGTTGTCCTGCATGGCCTACCCTTCCTCCCCTGTGGCTGCACACCCTGCCCTGCCCAAGAGCTGAGGGGGTTTGAAACTGAAAGTTCAAAGTGCCAGTAGAACCTTCTAACCCTCTTTGCTTCCTTCTTTCTTCCTTCAGGGAGCTCCCATTCTCTTGCTCAGTCTCTGGGTCTGTTCTTTCTTCCTTTTCTGTACTGGCAGTACTGGCTTTCCAAGTGCTTCCACCTCTAGCCACAGTTTTTCCAGTGGCTTAGCCAACTCTGCAACCCTTTCAAAAATGAGGGAATACAGTGACCCTTTTGGCTTTCCCATCTTATCCTTTGTTTGTTTGTTTGTTGTTTCTCAGATTCCTTCATTTTCAGTCTTCACCTGTAATTTTTTCAAGCTCCTCAGCCATTCTTCCAACCTTTTATGAAATGGAATATAGGAAGAAGAAAAAGAAAAAACAGAAAATCCCCTCTGGAAGCAAAGTGGGGAGGGGGAGACAGCCTAGCGGCAGTAGCTGCAATAAACCTTTTCCTGATGTCTTGAAACAGAATATTCATCCCTTCATCATCTGTCATTTCCTCTACATTTGTAATCAGATTTTCCATTCTGCCTAGCCACATGTCTGGGTGCCACTTTCAGCCAGAATTTTGGCTAACTTATTTATTTCCCACTTCCCTACACCACCCCTATCCCTTCCAACCCCAGCCCCAACACTAGGTAGAAGAGAAAGAAGGTTAGACAGGAAAGGGGGCATCAGTATCCTTAGACTACTTCCTGCTGATCAGGGGCATTGGGTTCTTTGGGGTAAATCTGATCTTTGTTGTCAGCAATCAGCAGTCAAGTAGGCAGCAAACAATAACAGTAGCAGGAGCAGACAGCAACAACAGGACAAGTAGCAGCCTCCTCTCTTGGGGCTCTGGCATTATATACCCTCTGAAGAGTCCCCAGAATTCCAAACATAAACTGTCCTCAGCTGTCAAAATCATACCCCTGCCAGAGCATGAGACAAATCATAGCTAGCTGCTATGGACAATCTGAAGCAGCCCCATATCCTACACCTGGGATTAAAACAAAAACACATTCACATAACATTTCCATGTTATTTTTTTTAAAACCAAAATTCTTGCTACACTTGAACTTTCACCACATGCTTGAGGGTGGGGGAAGGCACCTTCCTACCATGACACATGCCCTTAGAAGCTATTAGACCACACCTTTGCTTTGGAAACATCAGAGAAATGTCTTGAACCTCTCCCTGTTTCTAAGAGACCCAAGAAAGGACCATTCCCAGGGATCTCTCTAAATTGCTAAGTCTGGGTCTGAAAAGGGTGGTTGCCTCAGACTTCTGACCTGCTGGCTCCTGGGTAAATGCAAGAATAGGGAGGTGTCAGGACAAAGAGACTCACAGAGTCAAAGCAGAGCCTTTCCTGTGCCCTGCCTCAAGTCCACTGTGCCTGCAGCCTTCCTCATGGGCAAATAGTTTTCCCTGTTGTTAAGGTATAGCTCTAGGGGGGATTGCTGTCACTTTCAGCCAACTGCATCTTAACTGCATCTTCTGTCTTTGGGTTGGATAAAAGTGCCTAAAAAGTAATTTTAAAGATAATTGAAAATTATAATGTATTATTTGCCTAACAAGGCATTGAATCACAGCTTCCATATGTGGAAAATGAAGGTAGTGTCATAGGATTAAATAGGGTCATGCAATCACAGTGAGCAAACCATGAGGACACAGTGAATGCCTAATTATATTAACAACTGGCTATCAAATATTTCTTTGGAGAAATAAAATAAAAGTTAGTATATATTGTTTGAACAGAGTGACTGCTTTTCCTGTCCTCCTCCACATCATTTTTAAGATTTGTGCATGTGGGTCCCTACTTCAGCCACTACATCATTTCTTGGCCCTACGACACAATTCTGTCAGCACCATTCACTTACTCATTTAACCGTATTCAAAAATGTGAGGCACATGTGTTTTTTTAGGTTCCGTGTGTTCTAATAGCCCTCAGCTTAACTCCAGGAATATGCACACAAAATGTATTCCTAGCTCGGTGGTTTGTAACCATGGGTCAAAACCCAATTTTAATTGCAGTGGTTCTTGAATGTTTGGAGGTCATGAACCCTTTCTGAGACTCAAGTGCATGTTGTGCACCGATTCTGATGTAAAGCTCAGCCAAGCACAATGGCCAGACACTCGCTCTCTTCCCTACTCTGGTGTGGGTCTCTCTGAACTAACACTTTTAAAAGGAAACCAAAACAGTTAATAGCATGAACTCGGGGTTTCAGAGAACATGTCATATTTAATCTGTACAAAAGCAGCAGGACGAGGGATCTTGGCCATGTGAAGTTTGGAGATGGAAATATCAGTCGGGAACTCACCCAGTCAGGTGGACTCACTCTCCTAGCTCACAGTCCTCTTTGTTACTTCAGGACTTACGAGAAAAGGCAAGCTTTCCCATTGTCGGTATTGCCAGGGAAGCTGCTGAGGTGTTGTGAGACAGCATCATGAGAAGATGGTAAAATTCCTGAGCTTCAGAAGGCCACAGTCACTGGCTTCTTCCTCCTCCGTTCTCCTGTTTGTGCCCAGGTACTGCTGTGTTCCAGGCACACTGCCAGGAACCACATGGTGTGCATGGCAGAAAAGAGTCACAGCACATAGCAGTCAGAATTCTAGCCCTACCTGTTGGCTGCTGATCCTGTGCCTCAATTTCCCTGTCTGTAAAATAGTCAGTGGAGTTTCCTTTGCATGGCTGGCCATAAATCCGATAGGTCGGTGTAGAGGTGAGGGCCTTTCCATGATCTACATAGCAAAGACAATAGAGGCGGATTATTTGCCAACAGATTTTCTGTATTTTAAGTCTTCAAATGAAATACTTTTAGAGAGAGAGAGAAAACCCAAATCTTGGGAACTAAAGGGATGGCTTAGTGGGGGAGACTGTTTACTGCGTGAGTTCGAGGACTTGTTCAAATCCTCGTACACCCACATGAAAACCTGGGTGTGGCCAGGCATAGAGGCACATGCCTTTAATCCTAGCCCTTGGGAGGCAGAGGCAGGAGGATCTCTGAGTTCAAGCCCAGCTTGGTCTACAAAACAAGTTCTAGGATAGCTAAGGGCTAAACAGAGAAATCCTGTTTCTCAAAAAAAACCACAGCAACAGCTTGAATGAGGTTGTGTATGCACTTATAACTGTGGGACTGGACAGACACTCACTGGTCACCAGACTAACTGCAGGTTCAGGGAGAGATGCTGTCTCAAGGGAATAAGGCAGAGAGTGCACAACACCACATACTCCGCTGGCCTCCTCATGTGTGCATGGGCACATCACCTGCACACACCCATGTGCGCTTACTGCTCTCATAGATAGATAGATAGATAGATAGATAGATAGATAGATAGATAGATAGATGACAGATGGATAGATAGATAGCTAGATAGATAGGTAGATAGATAGACAGACAGATATGCAAAATATTTAATGGGATCCTGCCCAGGAAGTTGAGCAGCCAGGGCTTGTGCTGCCTATGGACCTCTTCATGTCCTCAGACTTCTCAGGTCACATTCAGCTTTGCTTTCATGCTGAAATGAGAAACAGGCTTTCCAGGCAACTGGGAGGAGTCTCCCATCGATCCCCCTTTCCCACTGTTTCACTGAGGCCTACACTAACATTAAACTGACCAGAACTTCACACCAAGGAAGGTGGAGAACAAACCTGAGCAGGCGTAAGAACAGGTGCCTTGAAGTCCCGGAACCCACTCCCGAACGTGAGCTTTATGCATTTTGTTCCGTGTGTTCTAATAGCCCTCAGCTTAACTCCAGGAAGTCCAGGAGCTTTGGAGTCTTCCCCGGTCTGGAGCCAGCTGGCCATGCGAGCCCTGTCAAGTGGTCCAGTATGCCTACAGCTCCCATCAGAGCTGGGTCTCAGCCTGTTTGATTCCATCTTCCAAGGGGAATCAAAGCCTTGAAGTGGACTTCTTCGGCTGGTCCAGCCTGAGGACCCTTCCTCATGTGGGTACCCCAATTTCTATGGCTACTCCACACATCCATAGACCAAATAAACAGGCAAAGGAGAGACAAATCCAGTCATGATAGGCTGGAATGTACCCTAAAGCCTTCTCAGTGTTTGTTAAAACAAAACAAGCAAACAAAAAATCAGCCTCCTTGATAGATGGGCTGGCTGTTCTGTCGCTAAAGGCTGTACTGTGGATTATGCCAACTACCTATTCCTTTAACCCCAGAATGGAACTGGGGGCTGGCAGGGCCTGTTACAGAAGAGGGTTGCCCCACAGTTATCATCTGGAAACACTCAGGAGGCAAGAGACCTAACAGAGTCAAGGTGAAGAACATTAAAGACTGTATTCTAGGAGATGGAGAGATGACTCATGATTAAGGGTGCACAGTGCTCTTTCAGAGAACCAGAATCCACAGCAGCCTGTAATTCTAGCTCCAGGGCATTTGACATTGCTGTGTGACCTCTTAATGCTCTGTACTTACATGCACAGACCCACACATACATACTGTGCTGGCTGGTTTTATGTCAGCCTGACACAAGCTAGAGTCATCAGAGAGAAGGGAGCCTCAGTTGAGAAAATGTCTCCCTAAGATCTGGCTGTAAAGCATTTTCTTAGTGATCGATCAAGGAGGACCCAGCCCATTGTGGGTGGGAGCTATGCCTAGGCTGGTGGGCGTAGGTTCTACAGGAAAGCAGGCTGAGCAGGCCAGGGGTAAGCAACAAGACTCCATGACCTCAGCATTAGCTCCTGCCTCCAAGTTTCTGCCCTGCTCGAGCTCCTGTCCTGTCTTCCTTCAGTGATGGGCTATGACATGGAAATGTAAGCCAAATAAATCCTGTCCTTCCCAATTTACTTTTGGTCATGGTGTTTCATCACAGTAATAGTAACCTCAACTAGGGTGCATACGTAACTAAAAATAAAATATATGAAATAGAAGAAAAAATTAGGTGAAAATAAAATTCTATGAAGACTCTTGGTATTCTAAAATAATTAGTTGAAATCACACAACACGCCCTGTTTTTGCCAGGTTGGCTGGGCCCCAGCCACTGTGGCTTCCTAGGTCCTAGGCATCCTATACTCATCACCCCTCCTGATCGGCTCATCAAGGCTCTTCCCTCTATACATTTTATTGCTATGAAATCTATGTCATCTGACCAGGATCCCTGGGAGAGAAAGAGCAGCATTAAGACTCAAATCTGGGTCCTTTTGCCATGAAAGTCTAATCAGTTGCCACTAAGCCTCTCTCATGAGTTCTGTACCCAGGCTGGGCCTTCAGGAGTCATTGCATCCAACCTCCTCACTTAATAGGTAAGTACACAGAAGTCCAGATGGGGACACTTTCCTAAAACCCAGCCTAATCTGCTGAGTAGCCTAACATCCCCTGATTTATCGAAACACACACACACACACACACGCACACACACACACAATGCAACAAACAGAAACAGGGAACCAGAAAATTAAACACTTTAATGGAACCTCAAGACTGAACTCCCCTGTAGTCACCAGCCATATCAAGAAACAGAAGGTTCCAGTGACACCCCCCAACCCCCTCTCACATGCCGTTTCTTCTTTCCCTTCCGCTACTCCGAGTTTATCTGGCTTCTGTCGTATTCCTCTTCCAGGCACAGCTCGTTCGTATTCCTAAACCCCACAGCTCAGTTCTCCTGACTTGGAACTTCAGGAAGTCACGTCATACTTGGGAACGCTCTTGTACCTTCTTTCACTACTGAATTGTTTGGTGGCGCAAGTACTGTGGCTTGCCATGTCCACAGCCACATGCTGTGGCGCTGCGTAGAACAGTGTCCCTCCACGTTCCTGTTCAGACTGTTACCTTATTTGGAAACAGGATCAGTTAAGTTAGGATCAGGTCATGTTAGACGAATCGGGGCGGTCCTCGTTCTGGTGACCATGTCCTGATGGAAAGGGAGTATAAACTCGGGCAAGAGAGAGACAACGTCGTGATGCCAGGAGTGGGGATAGTAGTGACAGATCTACAAGAAGGCATACCAAGGATTGCCAGCTGCTGCTGGAAGGGGCAAGAAACAAATGCTCCTCAGAAGCTCCAGTGGGTGCCAAACATGCTGGTCCTTTGATTTTTCAAACTGCTATCCTCCTTAATTATGACAGGACACAAAGTTTTAGGCTGGGATGTAACTCAGTCAGCACAGTGCACAAAGCCCTGGGTTTGATCCCCAATACCACATAAACCAGGGATAGTGGCACACTCCTGTAATTCCAAAATTTGGGACTTGGGGGTCAGAAGAATAGGAGTTCAGGGCCATCCTAGTCTATATGGAGAATTGGTGCCTGCCTGGGCTAGAGACAGTGCCTTGGGAAAAAATATATAATTAAAGCGTTCTTTTAGCTGTGCCAAGTAGTAGCACACGCCTTTAATCCCAGCACTCAGGAGGCAGAGGCAAGTGGATCTCTGTGATTTTGAGGCCAGCCTGGTCTACAGAGCAAGTTCCAGGACAGCCAGGGCTACATATAGAAACCCTGTCTCAGAAAACAAAACAAACAAGCAAACAAAAAACAAGCCAACAGCAGCAACAATAAAAAACAATTTTTTTTTTTGGTTTAAGTCACCCAGTTGGTGAACCTAAAGCACATAAAGCATTTTACCATAGAAACCAGCTCCAATCGGCTCATAAATAACACGCCACCACTTTCTGATGCAGTTGAGGTTGTTGGCGTGCTATCATGATCAGAGATGGTAGGAATAATGCAGCTATGAACACTGTTGTCTCTGTATCCTGTAACCAAGGGCCTGGTTTCTCTGGGTGACACATCTCTAGAGCCGTGGTGATGAGATACGCTCAGGAGGACGAGGGTGAGAGCACCCCCAGTCAGAGCCTCTGGTGCTGCGCACTCCTTCAGACCTGCCCCAGCTCTGGTCCAAATGTTTTCTGCCTTGGCGCTCCTGCAAGCCTCCAGCCCTCCCTAGTTGTGACCCTGACCCCAGCCATCGCTTCCAGGTTGCAGGCATCTCCTGACCACCTCCACCTCTAGCAAGGAACTCCGGCTTCTTTTTCCACTCTTTCTTAGGCTGCGTGATTGTGTTTGAGGTCGTTCTGTTCATTGCCACTATGTGGGAACTCAGACACAGCATTTCAGTCCAGAAATACCTAACAACGGGCCCTTCTCACAGAAGGAGGCTCCCCAAGTACCAAGAGATCCATTGAGGACAGTGGGACACCAAGAGCAAGAAGACCTGACAACATGGGGCCGAAGAGGCCAGCGCCCACCTAGTAAATTGTGGAGTACCAGCACACGTGGCCACAGCGGCGTCTCCCAGTGGCCAAGTCACAAGGGGAAAATAAAGGGAATGTTTGTGTCGGTCTCCAAAGGGGCTCATTCCTGAAAATGAGTCACTTCCGAAACTTCCAGGTCAGTGGCTGAGACTGTTTCCCCATGAGCACATGGAGCTTGTTTTCGCTGCTTCGGGACCACCTCGCAGTGGGCTGGGCCACCTCGCTTCTGAGTTACGACATTCTCTTGTTATGATTCTGTGCTTCATTTGACTCCATCTTCACAACATTTGTATTGGTCTGTACAACCTGTTCTGAGAAATTATGAAAATAGCAATATTGAGGTAAATAAAGTTATTTTTCTCTCTCTTTTTTTAGGGAACTCTGGCTGCTTTGAATTTAAAATCAGATGACAAATCCGTGGTTAACCCCACCCATTGGTGCTCCCAAGCCAGGAACTGGATATTATTTTCTGTGACGATTGCATCATTCAATATTCATTCTCTCTTGGCCAAGATCCTCCCACAAAGAAGTTCTGAAAAGATGGTGGGAAGGGTGGACGAGAGTCACAATCCTTCCAGCTGTGGGGAGTGTTGACTTCTACGGGGGACATTGAACAGTTCCACGGCCTTGTTTTCCAGCTCCTGGCAATGGTGAACACACCTGAAGAGATGTCTCGGGGAGACAGCCATCAGGCAATGTTTGATCAGGGAAGCCTAACTATAATGAGCGATACAGAAAAAAGAATTTGGTGTGGAAGCTGGACCTGAGAAATAAAGGGAATTTGTGAAGCTGTGGGTACAAGTCTGTCACCTCAGCATTTGGAAGAGTCAGTGTTGGACATGAGGGAGGGAAGAGCAAGGAAAGTGATAACTTTTAAAGATGCAAAGTCACAAAGACAAACTAAAACCCAAGAGTGCCACGTGCGCCTCTACTGTCATCCTAAATTCCTTTGACCTCTGACACAGGTCTACTTGCAATGTTTGCATGTTGTAGTCCTCTCCACATGCAGTGCCAAGTCTATCTGCGCCTTGATCATGAGTGGGTAGACTTCAGGCCTGACCTGTGGGGCTGTGAGCCTGTTCTGGATCTCCTCCCCCCTCCGCTCCTAACTGAACATCTCACTCAAGGACATTTTGCCTACACAACAAAAAGTCTGGGCCATGTTCCTCATAGGAGCCAGGGACAGACGGAGCCTCTAGAGAGAAAAGCACACTAACTCTTGGTGATGGAGGTATACCAGAAGTTTATGGTTTGAATTTCCTAATTTCTAAGGATCTGCCTCCTGGATCTCCTTATTTATTTGTTAAGTTAATGCGTCATTTGTTTAAAAACATGTTTTGTTCCCATGGTGGGAGGCGCCATCTATATTTAATCTCTTGGGTGAGCTTTGTGCATTGTTTTTCTTCAGGAAAAAAAAAAAAAGAATTTCTTGGAACAGACTTGACATTGGTTGGCTGAGCTCTCCGGCTCGCTCTCCAAAGAACCCTTTACTTCCAGAGGGCTTAAGTCAACAACAGCATCAAATCAAAACCAAATCCCGTTACCATTCTCCACCCCACTACAAGCCCCTTGGGAAATTAAGCTATGTCTTCATGTTTAAATATGCACAAGGCCCAGCCCAGTTGGAACTTAAAATATCCTTGTTAATTAAATAAGTGAATTCCAAACTCTGTGACACAGAGTCCATGGTGGCAACACTTCTAAAAACAGTAATGGGACATGTTTGGTTCGTATGGATTTAGGTTGTCTTAGTACCTCACTTTATAGGGATCTATGAATTTTAGGCAACATTTTGACATGAACATAAAATCACCTCCATGTCTGTGGCTCTCAAAAATATGGATCCTTCTAAAAGTCCAACTTTCTTACCTTTCTCTGATTTCCTCCTTCGGTATGAAACGTAGGTGGAGTTTAAGGAGAATTGGGGTTTGGTTTTGTTTTGGTTGGGGTCTCATGCAGCCCAGGCTGGTTTTGAACTCACTATGTGGCTTAAAGTGATGAACTTCTGATCCTCCTAACTCTGCCTCCCAACCATACCACAAAGCCCAGCTTACGTCACGCTGAGGACTGCACTCAAAGCTCCAGGCAGGCCAGGTGAGCACTGTACCCACTAACCTACATGCCCAGTCCAGTTTTTTTAAGGTGACAATAATTTATTGAGCTTCAACTAGAAGCAGGTACTGGGCACTAGGAAAGCAGAACTGGAGACAGCATTAGAGACCTTCTTGCTGAAGAGGAGACAAGCATGACCCCTGATGACAGTTCTACAACATGACACATTCTCAGATGCTATAGGCCCGCAGAGGTGACCTTTGTCCTTCTTGAAAGAGGTGACATAAGAAATGGTTCTTGGTGAAAAAACAAGAGCTTGGGCTAAGATGCCATTCCAACAGAAAGAACGGCATGTACGAGGACGCAGGCTGGAGAGAGTGAACATTCTTGCAACACCACAGAGTCAGAAAGACTGGGGAAGAGGGTGGGAGGCTGGGTGTGGTCAGAGATGGAGCCAGAGGTGAGTGGAAGCCAAATCAAGCCTGTCAACTCTTAAGGTTTCTCAAGGTGTTGATTCATCCTGAGGTCAACGCTGATACACATAAGTTATATCAACAAGAAAAACGACCTGGTCATATCTGGGATTTAAGAGATACGGACTTGAATTAGGGAGGCCAGTTACAGGCTGTCATTACCAAGAGATAAGGGTCTCTCTAAGCATGAACTCTCTACAGCCAGAGGTTCCTGTCAGGAAAGGTGAGTAGTGTCAGCCACCAATATCCTCTGTGCTAGGCCTGCATGAGGTGAAAGCATTTCTGGGCATGGCCACTTTATTTACCTTTGACTCGTGTTTTCTTTTTTGGTGACCATTTTATCCAGGCAGCTCTGAAACTCATGGTCTCTAACATTTGATGGCTTTGGGGTACATAACACACAGGCTTTTATTTCTTGTTAAGTGGAAAACTGTGGGGAGTTTTCATACTTGAAACCCAAGTTTGCACGAATAGCTTAATTCAAACTTTTCCTAAAAGATTGACTTTGGGTAAAGACCAAATCTAAATTTCATGCTGGAGCTCAATAACAGGTTTGGATAACTTTGTAATTTCTTCTCTTAAAAATGTAGGTGGGGTTGTGGCTAGGAGGATGGCTCAGTGGTTAAGAGCACTGGCTGCTCTTCCAGAGTACCTGGGTTCAATTCCCAGCACCCAGCGGTGGCTCACAACCACCTGTAACAGCGCCAGTCCCAGGGGACTCGACCCTTTTCTGGTTTCCTTGGGTGCCAGGCATGTACCTGGCACACAGACACACATGCAGGAAAACCATTTATATACACATAATAAAAATAAAATAAAAATTAATACTAAGCTCTGCAGTTAGTACTTTCTGCCCCTGAAGAACACCTGAATTTGTTCCCACACCCGCATCTAACAGCTCACAACACTCTGTAACTCCAGCTCCAGAAGACCCGATGCCTCTTTTCTGGTGTCTAGGGGCACCCACGCATATGTGGGATACACTCACCCAGGCACGTATATCATACATAGAAATTCCTTAATGGGGGCAGGAGTTGGGGCGATGGCTCAGTGGGTGAGGTACTTGACATGCAAGCACGGCGACCTGAATTCAAGTCCTAGAGACCACATCAAAACCAAGCATGGGAGTAGACCCATAACTCCAGGCCGGGGAAGGTGCAGAAGGGGTGTCCTGAGGGCCTGCTGGCTGCCCAGGCCGTCCGAAGGTTCAGCAAGAGACCTGTCTCCAAAACTAAAGTGAGTCATGAGAGAGGGAAACACGGAACACTTCTGGCCTGACGGTGCACACACATAAGTGTGCCCAGCAACAGGCACGCAGGCATGGGTGTGCACACTGAAGAGCTTGTGATCTCCCTGAGAAGCAACCAGCTCCCTGTCCCCTCAGGCAAAGACAAACTGGAGGACATCTGATCCTCTTCAGTGACCGTTTCTGGCTAGTTTCCACGCACACCTACTCGGAGAGGCTGCGGTACTTTCTTCTCATGGATCTTCTTCCTATCCTCAACAATCCAGCGCCTGCTCCCCTACTGCCTAGTGAAATGGGCTCGCGTCTTGTTGGAGGAAAAACCAAGAAACGAGAATGGAGAAAGGCTTGTCTCCCGCAGCAGGTAAGGACAGCTCGGGAGCCTCTTCCTTTCCTGGGGGTGGTGGCTGGACAGTGTGCAGAGCCATGTGGAAAAGCTTGTCAGGTGGGCACATTCCTGAGTGTGCCCAGTTGGAAGTGACAGTTCAAGAAGGAGAGATGGTAGACACGCTTTTTGGACAGGTTTAGCGCAAAGTCAGGTAGAAGAGTTTGGGCATGCTTAGTTTGCCTCACAAAGATGGAGGGCACGAACATTTCTGGGTGTGCTCATCTTTCTTCAAAAAAGGTAGCTGACAAAAGGAAGAAGCTGCTTTGAAGATGCGTTGATAGAAGAGTTTGGGCAGTGTGCCCTGGCATGTATCTTTTATCCCACCAATTGGGAGATAGTGGCGGGGGGGGGGGGGAGATTTCTGTGAGTTTGAGGCCAGCATCTGTGCGCTTCCCAGACGTGCTTTCTGGGTTCTGGAGCTTCCACTGGGTTCTGGAGCCTGGTGCTGTGAGAGTTCAATGCTTTTTTGCTTTTTTTCAATACTTTTCTCTCTCACAAAAGTGGTCTCTTCACCCACCAGGAGGACAAGGGACATGGCTGCAAGCAGCATAATAAGTTGGGTCGGGTTAGTGGGTCTGTGGGTGAGTGAACCCCCACGAGCTTGCCTCCTGCGCACGCTTCCAGTTGCCCTCCCCCACAGCATACTGCTTGAGAGAACGGCCCTCCATTCTTCTGGTCTTCAGAGACTCTTGGCTCAAGAAAGTTCAGCATCGCCTAAGAGGAAAAGGAAACTCAAAAGCTGGATTGGAGAGCTGTCTGCTGGAAAAGGATGCATCTGGCCGCTTTGTTTCAGAGGAAGGGAGGAAGGGCACCAAATGCTGGTGGCTTCCTCAAGGCTGCCCAGGCTCTGGGGTGTCTGTTCCCCCATAGCTCTGATTGCCAGGCTGAAGTTCAAAGATGGCTTGGCAGTTGTCTTCTAGCTCACAGCCTGATTGTGATGAAAACGTAATACCAATGGGGGCTGGAGAGATGGCTCAGTGGTTGCTCAGTGGCTGCCCTTCCAAAGGACCAGTGTTCAATTCCCAACCTGCGCATGGCAGCTCACCACTGTTTGTAACCCCAATTCCAGAGTATCCGACCCCTTCACAAAGACATACATACATGCAGGCAAAAACCAATGCATAGAAAATAAAAATAAATAAATCATTTTTGAAGGACTGAGTCAAGGCTGTGTGAATACAGGTTGTGCATGAAAGAAAGTGTCCCCAAGTAAGCGCACAGTTAAGAAGTCCACGGAATCCCCAGGGCCGGCATAGAGGCCAGCCTTTAGAATGAAAAGTATGCTAACTTCCACAGCTGTGGGGAATAGACCACTGCTCTTAAACTGGGAGGTCTGTGTTCCCCCTAAAGCTCTGGGGGCCACCTGAGAGTCTCAGTTTTCAAGCCTCGCCCTGTACTTCCCACAGAAGGTTTTCTTTGCTGTGTTAAGGAGTTTCAGAGACTTTCTACCTGGACTAGCACCTTCCTTGGTGAGCTGAGTACTAAAGATAAACGTATGAGATAAAATTATTGCCCACATTCCCTTTAAAGTCCTTAAAGTTAGGCTGGAAAGACAGCTTAGCTGCTACAGTGCTGGTCACCTGAATGTGAAGCCTGAGTTTGATATCCAGAATCTACATTTAAAACTGGGTATGATGGTGCGCAGTGATAATGCTGTACTAGGGAGCTGCTAACAGAGGTCCCTGGGATTTGATAACCAGGCAGCCCAGCCTACTTTGTGAGCCTGAGGCCAGTGAGTGACCCTGTCACAAAAAAAAATAAAAATAAAAATAAAATAAAATGGTGGAGGGTTTGAGGTCAGCCTGGTCTATGTAGAAAGTTCTAGGGCAGCCAGAGGTACATAGTGAGATACTGTTGAAAGAAGGAAAGAAGGAAGGAAGGAAGGAAGGAAGGAAGGAAGGACAAAAAGAGAAAAAGAAAGGAAGGAACAGAGGAAGGGAGGAAGAGAAGAAGGAAGGAGAAAGGGAGAGCAAGCAAGTAGGGGGGGAAGGAGGGTGAAAGGAAGAGAAAAAAGCAAGATGGACACTGAGGAATGACACTTGAGGCTGACCTCTGGCCTCTACAAATGCACGCACGTGTTAAATGCACCTGAGCACACAGGAACATACGCATGAACACACGATAAAAAGATAAAATCCTTCAGTACACAGAAGCACTGTATTTTGAGAGCCTTTTGTAAGATCTGAGGCCCACTGGGGACACCAGGCTCGGCAGAGGCGTCCCTTCGCCCACTCTAATCAGCGAAAAGCGGGTGTGAGCTGACCGTTCCCAGTCAGAGGTGCCAGATAATGTTAGAGCCGGAAGCAGAATTCAAGCTTTCCAACTTGAGTCCCAAATTCAGAATAGTCAAATGTTTCAATTTTTAAAAAACTTTTGAAGATCATCATGCTTCTCTGGAAGAGTTGTTTAAAATCCCTGTCGCGGGAGGCGTATGTTGCCCCTGGATTTCTCTTCCAGCCCTGAAATAATCTGGAAATCTAAGGCCCGCTGTCCTGGGCGGAGAGAATTCCCTGCGTCCTGTTCTTCTGTCGCCCTCTGGTGGCCACTGCGCAAATAACTAACACATCCGCGAATCCTAGCGCCCTGTGCCTTCTCTTCATTTACTCCGCATCTCTGCAGCAGGCCATGAGAAAGTGAAGACGAGGAGCCATGCATGGTGTGTATGCATGCCTGGGATCCCAGTCCCTGAGAGGCTGAGGAAGGCCAGCCTGAGTTACATAGTCCCGTCAAACAAAAGAACAAACAAACAAACAAAAAGGAGTTATTTTAAAAATGAAGCCAGGAGGTAGAGCGTGACCCTCAGGTCAGCACTGATGTTAGATAATGACAAAATCACCGGACCTCTGCCTTAAAGGTGCGTGTAGACTGCACAGAGCCAGGGCGGCTGGAATGCTCTCCGCAGGGGAAAGGGCAGGACTGAGCTCTGAAGGGCGGGCGGGGGGCGGGGGGTGGCAGCAGAGCCTAAGAACGCCCTTATTTGAGCTTGTCCCTCCGCTGAAGTCGCCAACTTTTAAAGCGTATTCTCATCAATAAAAATATTTAAGTACCCACCTTAATGTTGATTCATACATTTCGTTTTTATATATTTCATTTGTGTGTGTGCACACGCCTGGATCTGTGTGTGTACGTTGGTGTGTGTGCATGTGTGTGTGCATGTATGTGTGTGTCATGTGTCGTGTGTGTGTATGTGTGTGTGTGTTGCTCAGAAGACAGTTTCTGTGAGGCAGCTCCTGCTTCACACCACGTGGTTCTGGATGGCTGGGCTGGGTGTCGGGCACCTTTGCCAGCCGAGCCACCTGGATGGCCTAGGCTCTGCTCTACCTCCAAGAAAGAGCCCCACACTGAGCGAGCACACTGAGTGTGCCGCAGCTGCGCCTTTGGAGGACACCCTTCAACCAGATCCATCCTGGCAACGCCTGTAACCTCGGCATTTGGAAGAGGGTTGGGGGTTCCAGGCCTGTCCTCTTCACCCACACGCGGTGGCCTTAGTTGAGTCGGCTAACAGTTGCCGTGATCCCTGACGCCGACTAGCTGCTCCTGTAAAGGAATGTCAATGCTTTATCTTTTCATACTGGAAACAAGTCGGTTTGGTTTACATTTGTAAGGTGTCCTAGTTTGGTCTCTGCGGTGACAGAGCACTGAGCAGAGTCAGTTTGCTGGAGGAAAGCACTCATCTGGCTCCATCTGGCCTCAGTCCATTGAGGACCGGGAGGCAGAAACCGTGGTGCAATAAATGCTGGATACCAGCTTGCCCCAGCTCACGCTTAGCTAGCTTCATTATGCCATCCAGGCCCGACCAGGGATGGTGCCATGCGCTGGGCCCTCCTACACCAACTAGCAATTAAGAAAATGCATCATGGGCCAATCTGATGGAGTCAGTCTTCAGTTGAGTCCCTCTTTTGCTGAGTGACTCTAGGTTTGTGTCACAGCTGAAGGTGGCTGTGACACAGTTAGAGCTTCCGGCTTTTGAGGCCACATGATCTTGTTTTTACGGAAGGGGCACTTACACCAGCTTCAGCCTCAGATCCCCTACCCATTTCCAGCATCCTCTCTCCACAGCACAAGTTTATTTCGGGAGGCCAGCACTCTTGCCCTCTCTGCTGCAACATAACCTTTCTTTGAAATGACAAGCCTTTGTTTTTTTAGGTGCATTTTGCTGATCCCACTTCTACCAGGAAAGAGGTCAATCAACTTGAAATGTCGTCTGTTTGTAAAGAGAACATTCACGATTGCTCTTGCATTTACCACAGGGGAAGCCTTTCGCTTCCGTTAGCATTGATTGCGAGACACTGTATTCTTCAACCCATTTACTCTCGGGGTTTTTTTCTTCCGAGATTGAGCAGGAGACCTTGAACATGCCATCCAAGCGTGTGCCCCTGAGCCACACTGCCAGCTCCTCTCGGTTCATTTGAAGCCAGGGTCTAGGAAACTGCTCTAGTTGGCCTTGAACTCTCTATCATCCTGCTTCGGCCTCCTTGAGCAGGGATTGCAAGCCCACACTCATACACCTGGTTTACTTATTCTACTTGTTTACAAGAAACTGCAATGTGTTTTTTTTTTCCTCAAGCTTTGTTGAAACAAGCGCACCTACAGAAAGTGAGAGAGAGACAGAGAGAGGGAGAGAGAGTGTGTGCGAGGCCTGCTAGTGAGCTCCTAAGCCGGCGGCATGCTGCTCTGTTCAGCAACCAGCTCCCTAAAAAGAGCTGAACTTGAGGCTGGAGAGATGGCTCAGTGGTTAAGAGCATTGCCAAGGTCGTGGGTTCAGTTCCCAGCGCCCACACAACAGCTCACAACCACTTGTAACTCTAGTTATGTGGGATTTGATGCCCTCTTCTGGCCTCCTTGGGCACCAGGCACACGTGCGCTATATTACATACACACGTGCAGACAAACATACAAATCAAATCAAAGACATAAAAATTTAACAGGAAAAACAAAACAAACAACAGAACTTAGTCAGTGGGAGCTCTCATCAGTGCTGGTGTTTGGATCCTGAATGTCCCACAAAGGCCCACACATCAAAACCTTTGTTCTGCGGCTGCGCACTTCTTAAGAGCTGGCGCCCAGTGAAGGGCATTAGGTCATTGGAGACGACCTGTGGCATTGCTCTTACTGGGCACGGTGGGACCCTGATCTCCTCCTCTTTCTCTGCTTTGCTTCCCAGCAATGCATAAGAGACTGGTTCTGTTCCAGCACAGGCCCCAGGATGATGTGCTGCTATCGGCCCAAAGCGGGAGGGCCTGCCACCGCTAGGTGGAAAGGTCCAAACCCTGAGCTAACATAAACCTCTTCTCTTCCTAAGCTGATTAAGCAGAACATAAACACCTCACGGCCTGGCGAGCAGCTGCCGACAGGATGTTGCTGGTCACAGAGCTGAGGCGAGAAGAGACGCAGAGCGGCTCGCCGCCGTAGGATGTGGCCTTCCTGCATACCCGCCTATGAAATAGAAGGAAGTGAGCTCCGCGGATTTATCGCCCATCCTTTTCAAGTGACGCCAGTCTTGGTTTATGTGTTTGGGGGGTCGTTTTCACATGTGTGGATCTTATGACGTGCGCACACGTCACAGAGTCAGAGGACAGGCTGTGTGCAGGAGTCCATTCTCTCCTTTCACCGGGGGGTGCCGGGGACTGAACTCAGGTCACCAGGCTTGTCAGCTAGCACCTTTGCCCACTGAACCCAGTTCATGCAATTTAATTTTTAGTAATAGCTCTTTATTGAGTAGCACAAAAGATTCCTAAGAGTTTTACTAATATGTCTCTGTGATCCAGCAGAAGCCAGGGCCACGGCCGGTGTCTGTCTTTATCTAAGAGACCAAAAGGGAGGAAGGAAGAGAGAGAGTGAGCTAGCAAGTAACACTTAATTCCAAAAAATGTCTGTCACACTCGGATTTATTCCATGTGGTAAAATTTTGAAGTTAAGTAATTTTCTTAAGAGAATGATTTCAAGGGCTTAGTAATGGTTTGGGTGATAGAACACTTTCATGGCGTAGGTCCCGGGTTCAAATCCCACTGCTACAAAACAGATAAATAACAACAATGTTGCATTGACAAAAACATTAATTTATAGGAGCACATCACAGAACATACTGTAATTCCAGTGCTCAGGGTGCTGAGGCAAGAAGATCCCGAGTTTGAGGTCCGCCTGGGCTACACAGCAAGCCCCTAGGGTAAGTGGAATATTAGGAGAATAATTTCCAGGCTGTAAGTGAGCACATTGCTCCGTGCATGCCTTCTTTCTCTTTGCCTCTCAAGAGCGATTCTGTGTTTCCCTTGTACTGTTTTTAACACATACTGTTTACTAATACATAACGCCACGGTTACCATGGTGCCTAGAATGTGCTTTCCCCCGATTTTTCCAGCCCGGCTGCTGAGGGTCTGGACAGACACCGTTACATTTAAACATATGTGCGCCGTAGGCCGGAGTCCTGTGGGAAGAGCCCCCTCCGCCAATGAGGCGCGGCCGCGGCACAGACGGCTCGCTGGATCCGGCCTCTCCTGCCTCTCCCAGGGCTGCCAGCGGAAGCCCCTTGGAACTGGGACACAGTCTCCTCATCTGACAAACAGAGACAGTGACAGATGCACCTTACCAGGGTCTTGGGGTTTGAATGGAATTGTGCCAGCGAAGCACTCAGCAGAGGCTTGGCAGTCAGGACACACTCGGCTTGTGCAGGGGTCGCTGGAGAAGCTTTTAAGCTGGCTGCGGAAATGATTCACACTCACGGATGGTGATATTTTAATAGATTCCCACTCCCTGATAATCCCGCTCTCTCTCTCTCTCTCTCTCTCTCTCTCTCTCTCTCTCTCTCTTCCTTTGCATTTCCTGTTGAACAGAGCGGAGTTGGCCAGCACTTCAGGTGTCGAATGATGATCACATGGCTGGCCTGCAGATCTCCCCCTTGCCCCTCTTACGTGCTGCAGCTCACTTCCATTGTTAATTTTAATAATCACCATACCTCAGGAGTCTCCATCCTACTTATCTTAAAAGTTCTTTTTTCTTTTTCTTTTTTTTCTTTGACAGGGTTTTGCTATACAACCCCAGCTGGCCTAGAGCTCACAACCCCCATGCCTCAGCCTCCTGGGTGCTAAGATTAAAGAAACCACCAAACATAAGGGTCCATCCTTGCCCCGTCTGATTCTTTAGTGTTTTAATTCCTTGGGTCCAGTCACTGGTGCGTTGTGCGTGTGCAGAGCAAGACGGGGTTACAAGAAGAGACAGATGCCCCTCCTCTCCGAGGTTCACTCCAGTCTCCGCTGGCCGTGTTTTCACCTCACGACATCACCTGTAAGGCTTGTTCTCTCACACATGTGCCGGTACAGGTGTGTGCAAGTCCCTTCGGCACTGTCTCAGGCTGGAGCTGCAATTCGGCTTAGTGCACGCGTGGGGCGGATGTTTTCTTTGCCTGATGTTCCGGGTTTTGTTGTTGTTTCAATTTATAAAGACTAACACAGACAGCCCAACCACACCTCAGATTCCTCCCTGTGACACTGTGGCTCAGTCTCTCTCTCTTCAAGATTTATTCGTTCTGAAATGTGTGTGGTATGTGTGTGCGTGTGGGTGTGTGTCTGGGATTTGGTTTTCTCTTTTCTGACCGCCCATTTCTGCTTTAAGCTTTGTCAGTTCCTTCTATTTAACTTGGTCGTGTTCTCTTGGCAGTCTTTTAAAGTTCCGATTGAACTATTTCTTTATAGTTTTTTTTTTTTCTTCATGTTCAGTTACTAAAGCTTTAGAAACCCACCTTCTGTGCATGGGCTCAGCCTTCTCACTGTAGAATGAGTATTCTAGTCAATCTTTTCTAAACAGTCTGTACTTGCAATTTCTATTTCTCATCCATTCAAAGGCTGTGCTGTGTAGGAGTGCGTTGGTATTTGGTTCTTTCCTCCTCCTCCTCCTCCTCCTCCTCCTCCTCCTCCTCCTCCTCCTCCTAAGACTTGGCATCGATGCTCTGTTTCTCTGCAGTATAATCCAAGATCGTGGGCACCATAATACTTTGTCTTGGACTGTGTTAATTTTTCTCCATGAAGACTGAGAGCTAGAACAGAGACTCAGTTTCTGGAGAGACCATCTAGACTCAGGGAAAGATTTTGATAGAACCATCTTCATGTAAGTCAACTAGATTGCTAAGTCAAATTTCAACTTCATGGCAGATGGCAGACAACACATCTTCTTGTTGCAAGGGCCAGGCTCTGCGGCAGTCTTAGAAGTCAAAGGGGACAGACATGTGCAAATAAGAGGAGGGACAAAAGGAAGGTAAGGAGTTAGTTTGCTCAAACCTCTGGAACGGGGTTTAAATCTCTGACGCCATTCTTAGCAGACCAGCCAGCTACTGAGATTTACATGTGAGGGGACATGAGAAACAAAAGCAGAGGGGACTTGAGAAATGATGGGAAGACAACGTTCATATCTGAAGAAGTGAGGACCTAAGGCAGACAGGACAAGGCTGGGATGGGGAAGGGCTGAGGGGGGTCTGTGTGCTTGTGTGTTTAGGGGGAGACGTGTGCTCTGCTCCTCGTTCTGCTGTGGTGGCCACTAGATAGGGAGGGAGGGAGGTTGTGGAGAGAAACTTGGGGTATTCTGTGCCAGCACAGAGTGACAGAGACGAAGCAGTGGCAGGGCCAGTGGGACCTAGAGGATCTTCAACATGGTTTTCCTTCTCCATTTCTTTTTTTTTTTTCCTTGATGGGAGAAGGGACGTGCAGAGACTAGACTCAGCACTCCAAGATCCAAGCGCCCTGAGCAAGTGCTCTGTCACGCAGCTACCCCTCAGCTGTGGGTGTTCTTGAAACAGGGCCTGTGTGTCTCAGGATGGCTTTGAATTAAGTAGCCCAGGCTGGCCTCAAACTTGCTATCTTCCAGCTTTTGCCCCCTGGGTGCTGAGATTGACCAGCTTCCTGTTTTCTTTAAGCTGCTCCTGGGGTGTTTATTATAGGGCAACCGCTTGTTTGGGGGCCTGAGTCCGTGAACTAAGTCAACCCAAATAGAAACAGTCAGGGCCTCTTTTCTTCTCCCTCCGATGTCCTTACAGAGCCTACGGTCTGATCCTAGATGTGTGTAAGGAGTGGGGTGCTGCTGCAGCTGTAGTGGGGGCGTGGAGACCTGGCTTCCTGCTCATTCCTTCTACTCACAAAGTTTCTGGTCTTACAGGGGCCTGCATCCAAGTGTCTCATCTCCATATTCCAACAGATTGCTACTCAGCCCACCCAAATTTATGACTTAGCAGATCTGGTAGCTTTCTGTGGGAAACGATCCCAACCTCAAGTCAGGAGCTGATGGGCGCCAATGGGAGTAGCGGCTGGGGCTAGACTCGCTCCTTCTTTGGATTTAGGATCATGTTAGGACTTAAAAAGATTCCCCATGTGTTAATGAAAATAAAATAAAAAGACAGAAGAAGCCTTCAGTGTGCTGAAGGCAGAAGCAGTGAGGATGCAGCAACTTTGCAGTGAAGAATTCGTGCTGCTGGAGACCTGGAATTTGAGCAGCAGCTTGTGGGGCAAGGAAGGCTGGCCGCAGTCAGAAGCAACATGTGGTCAGGCTGAGGGGGAGGTGGAGAAATCACAAAGTAAGGATTTGGCCAAAGTGAGAGCGTTAAGAATAGACAGCATACATATTTAGGTACATACTCACACGTTCAAGGCTCCTTGTATGTGTTCTGAAACAGAGAGGTAAGATAAAGTACCATTCAGAGCAGGGACTGACTACCTACATCACAGTGTCACAGATTCCAACTGGTCACATCCTTCAATGGAAGACGGGCTCCCATCCCACCGAACACGCCTGAATCTGCATTCTGTGTGCTCGAATCAAACCGGGAGGAATGGCCATTGCTGTCCAGTCTCCTCCTGTGCCGCTGCCATGGTGGTATCTCTCCTCCTACCACCATGGTGTGGGGTGGCCCAGGTCCCCAGAGAAGGAGAGGCCAAAAGGAGGGGTACCAGGGCAGCCATCAAACAAAGACGCAATGGGCGCAGTACATGGTGCCCAGCACAGGAAGGCGTCCAGCCAACCTTGGGAGACTGACCCACCCAAGTGTAGAGATAGTCAATGCTGTGTGTGTGTGTGTGTGTGTGTGTGTGTGTGTGTGTGTGTGCGTGCGCGCGCGCGCGTGCGTGCATGCGGAGGCCGGAGGACAACCTTGAGATGCCTCAGGAGCTGTCCACCATGTTTACTGAGACAGTCTTTCAATGTCCCGGAATTCACCGAGTAGGCTACTCCAGTTGGCTAGCAAACCCAAGGATCCACCTGTTTCTTCTTAGCTGGTGCTGAGGTTACAAGTGTGTGGGGTTGTTTGTTTGTTTGTTTGTTTGTTTTTTAAATGTGTGTTCTGGGGATCAAACGCAAATCCTTGTGCTCGAAAGGCAAACACGTTAGCAATCAAGCTGCCCCCTCCCCAGCTCAATGGCTGTCCGAAGCCATTCAGTGCTGAGGTGGTTTGTTATGCATCCGATTGCTACAACAGATGACCTCAGTGTCTAGTGATGAGGAGCTTATGGAAGGCAGAAGTCCCTCGGATAAACCAGAAATGAAGTCACTAGCCATCCAAGGGAGGTTAGCGGGACAACTTGGCAAGTCCTCCCCTTTAGAGGGAAGCAGGGTTCTACTCAGTGTCCCTGATCCCTGGATTTATTAATATAGCCACCCATGTGGTTCAGCTTACATTGCTAGATCCTTCCTCCTCAGCCATAGCCTCCTCTGTCTACCTGCAGGATCTCTAGCACCAACAAAGGGCCCTTGTTGGAGTTATGTGCTGCAGAAGGCATTTTTAAGAAAAATGCTTTTATCAGAAAAAAAACATATATAGTAGCGTCTTCACATGGCTTAACCACCTTCTTAACCTTGATGAACAAGTAAATGTGGAATTGCCAAGAGCATCCGTCCACTTAGCACTATTGTGAGCCCCCTGGACTTTCCCCTAAAATCAGTTGTGGATGGAGAGCAGATGAACCATTAGAGGATGGTGGACACGGGATCCAGAAGAGAGGGATTCATTTCTGCTACCAGATGTCTCAGTGTTTCTGACCTAGGGTAGGCCTCACTCTCCTCATCTCAAAGGGATTCAACAGTTTTTGAACTCCCACTGTGTGCATGTTGTAGACAGTTGAGATGCATTAGCAGACAAACTAGGCAAAAAGGCAAACATCTATGTATTCTTGGAGGTGACGTGTGTGCCGGATAGGGGACAAAGGTAAATGGCATGTCACGCCAGGAGATGATTCATTCTATGGGAATAATAGAACAGGATGAGACACAGGAGTGTCGAGGGAGAAGAGACAGCCTCCAGGAGTAATCAGCTCCCTCCACGGTAGGGTAGGCTCTGCTGAGAAGCTGAGCTTTGCAGGAAGACTTGAGGGAGTGAGGAAGTTGCTGAGTAGACCCCTGGGGAAGAGTGTCCTGGGTGGGCAAAGGTCCTGAAGGGGGAAGGGACTGTACATAGGAAGAACAACAAGGTAGTTTTGGGTGGGTAGGGCAGAGAGAGACTATGGTTAGGAGTCAGATGTTTAAAGGTTTGGTGGGGTTAAGGGTGGGTCCTTCAGGCCCTTCAGCCACTGTAAAGCTTTACCTCTGACGGTATAGGAGCCATTGGATGGTTCTGAGCAAAGCAATGCTATATCCCAATGTGCTTTTGTTATTTTTTTTTGAGACACTATCTAATGTTGCCCAGGCTAGCCCCCAACTTTACGAGGATGACCTTGAACTTCTGATCCTTCTACCTTCCAAGCACCAGGATTACCAAAGGATTACCAAGCCTTTTATGTGGTGCTAAGAATGCAGCCCAGAGCTTCATTTGTAATAGGCAAACATTCTACTTCTTTTTGTTTGTTTAGTTGGTTGGCTGGTTTTTTTGTTTGTTTGTTTGTTTTTTGTTTTTTTTTTTTTTTCTTTAAGACAGGGTTTCTCTGTGTAGTCTTGGTTATCTTAGACTCAATTTTTAGATCAGGCTGGCCTTGAACTCCTAGGGATCCACCTGCCTCTGCCCCCCAGAGTCCTGGGATTAAAGGTGTATGTCACTGTTCTACTTTGAACTCTAAATTAAGGGTAGATATGCAGGGGATGAGGACAAGGAGGTCCAGGAGAACAATGATGATCTTTTCCCCAGTTTATTTTCTACTGTAGACTCTGAGGCAATGAAAGGCTTATGAGAAAGGAAGGGAGAAATGAAGAGTTGTGCTACTCTCTCTGACAAGTCAACTTCCCCTCTCCCCCCAGCTATGATCGCAGACTGGCCCTGCTGACTTTCTGTCTTGTCAAGACTAGTAGGACATATTTGTTTGCCCTTAGGCTCATTGGTAGAGCTCATCCTGCAGGTGTGACCTGGCCGCTGGGGGTAATCTGACCCTGGCTGGGGCTATTTAGGGAGGTGGGTGATCAACTATTCTGAAGAAAAAACAGCCAGTCAATAATGGCTGGGACTTAAAGACTAGGCAAACAGCCAACCTGGTCCAGGCATAGGGGTCTAAGCAGAAGCTTATAGCCAGGATGTGCTGGCAAGTATGGACCAGGAGGAGAGGAATTTCTCCTGGGCTTTTGATATTCCATTGTCACTCTCTTTCCACACAACACAGGGAAATCCAGGGGCTGCCAGGGGCAATGAGGTTGTCAGTGAACGCAATTAAAGGAAAAAAAAAAAGGAAGAAGTTAGGTGTGGTCGTGCAAGCATTTAATCCCTACACTCAGGAGGCTGAGGTATGAGGATCACAGATTTGCAGTCCAGCCTGGACTGTGTAATAAGCCTCAAAACCAAACCAAAACAAAGCAAGCTGTTTGTGGAATTAGCTGCTGAGCTGAGGTAGCCCAAGTCGGATACCTGGAATGATGTAATTACCTGATAGCTAAGAAGCACGGGGGAGCTGGGCCCTCTAGTTGGATCACGGCCAACTTGAATGAAAGCAGCTGTGTCTCCTAAACAAGCCTGCTTCTTCAAGGATTTTATCGAAGATGGTGTTGTCAGCCAAACAACTGCTATGTGTTCAGACCTTGAGAAACCCTAAGAAATTGTAGATTCTGTTTGATTGTTTCTTAGATTCTGTTGCTGTCGTCGTCTTTGGTTTGTTTCTTGAGACAAGGTCTCCATATAACTTGCTGTGTAGACCAGGCTGGCCTCCAACCTGCAGAAATCTTCCACCACTCTGGGCCTAAGAAATCAAAAGTTAAAAGATGATCTAGATTCTTACCCCCATTCTGTACACATGACCTCGATATTTTCTCTCTCTCCCTTTTTGGTCTCCAGAACTTTCAGTCAACATCTTTTGCTTATCTCGTTTGGATCAAGCACTGAACTCCCCAGTAGATGCTCAGAGCTGAGTTTTCGAGGTCCTTCAGCTCTGTTTGTTCCAGAAGCACAGAGAACGGCATAGACGCTAAGGCATTGGTCACAAGGACTGTGACACAGGACCCCAAGGAGGAGGAGATTAGACTTGTTAAATTTTGGAAGGTAAGATAAAGAGGGAAATATATTACAGAAAAGGAAATAAATAACTACAACAGCTTCAGCCCACAAAAATATGAGTTTTGATTACCTATGATGTTTATTTTAATACAACCTATATGTAAGTTATATTAGACATATAAGTATTTATATAAAATGTAAGTATTCATACTCTTTTTAAACTTTATTGATTCTTTGTGAGTTTCACATCAGGAGCCCCAGGCCCACTCATCTCCCTGCCCCCTCATATACGCCCTTCGCCCTTGCAACCTCCCCCAAAATAAAAACATACAAAAAAATAGAGAAACTACCTCATCATGGAAGCATAGTGTGTCACGTGTGTCCCACAGTACATCCCTCTGTCCACACATCTTCACCTGCAAATGTTCATTGCAATGAGTCATTGGTCTGGTCCGAGATCTCTGGTTTCTGTGACACCATCAATACTGGAACCTCATAAGGACTCCTGGTTATCCTGGTGTTGTGTTGTGGAGATCCCGCAGCTTGAGAACAGTGGGACAGGCCCTTTCACAGGTTCCAACATTTCGCAGATGATATAGATTTTGGGGTGGGCCAATTCAGACCCCTGGATCTGGGCCTGGGCAGTAGCTGAGCTGGTGAGCGCCCTGACTCTCTCTTGTCCTCACCACCAGGGTGAGCTCTTCAGCACTGCTCTGGCTAGGCCACCAATGCTGCCATCTGCAGGAGCAGGGTCAGCTCTCCTGCTCTCCTGCCCAAAGGGGAGGGGGTGCTCACCTGCACCCACGCCTCCAGAGCCAGCTCCACTGGGCTGCCCAGTCAAGGGAGAGACTCACTCTCCCAGGTGCCGCAGCCTGGGATAGGGCTACCTCTCCCTCGCTCTCGCCCTCAGGGCAACTCCGAGGTTGTGTGGGGACGGGGCTTTTGAATACTCTTATGTATTATTCTGAAAGGATTAAGAATATAATCTTTAAATAATGAGACATATTCATTGTTGTAAATTCCATTTAGCCAATTAATTTTTACAAAATACCATTAATTTTATTAAATTCCTGTATCCTATATAGTCACCACTAACTCACGAACAAAACTATGACATGGAGATGACTATATATATATATATATGTATATATATATATATATATATATATTTTTTTTTTGCTAGTCTTGTTTGCTTACATTAACAAGAAAAAAGTGAAGTGAGGATGCGTGCCAAGACTTTACTCACTGGAAAAAAAGCTTCCTGGGTAGTAATAAGGTTTCGCTGAGGACCCCAGGCTAGTCTTCTGAGAGGCAGGTAACACTATGCTGACTAACAACTACAATTTCTTTGCTGAATCAAGTAATAGTTTCTAATACTGAAAAAAAATAATTTCTCAGAATTCCACGCTAGTCATAATAAATCTACTGTATATTGTTAATGTTTTTATATAATATCTATGTAATTATATAATATTTACTCCATTGCTTTTTTTAACATCAAAACAATAAAGAAAATAATAATGAATCAAGCCCTGATTTGTGAAAGTTGCTGATTGCTGTGGGTAAACATTGTCCCTGTTGCTAATTTCAAGCCACTAATGTGACAGTTATTTTATGGTATTTCTGATGTAGAGATACCATAGGAAGAAACAGCTCCAAGTCAGTGAGCTGGAATGCTTAGAATGTGGTGAGCTGAGAGATTTACTACTTTTGTCTTAACATAGGTTAGTTAAGTTAATATAATCTGATTTCTAATAAAGACTGTATTTCACAACAACCTTGCAGTTTCCTGGAAGAGAGCATGGGCTTGCCCAAGCTCTCTTCTGCAGCCTGCTGCTCCTAACACACAGTAAGAATTCAGTTTGCGACCACTGGTTTCCTTCTATTAGGGAAGAGAAAAAAAAATGGGAAAAGATTAGCAGAGGTGAGTCTAACAAGCTCACGGTGGAGAGTCCCAGAAAGCCTTGACGGGGGCTGCCCATCCTTTGTCTAAGAGCTTTCAGACTCATTTTCCTCCCTGGAGCGGAGACCCGCCTTGCCCTGTGCCAACCTCCCTCCCAGGCTGGCTGGGCGGGACGGACTTCACACACTGCCAAGGGGCATCAGCAGAGAGTCTCCAGTGGCTCTGGCCACCTCGGGCTACAGCAACACACGTAGACAGTTGTGCCTTTGCCACAGAGAGCATTTCTAAGAAGAGAAGCAGGAAAACATGGCTCCTGGCACTCATGTGATGAATGAAGCGCAGGAGGATGCGCTGCTAGGGCAGAGATAACGCAACCCCGTGTTGTTCCCTGACAGCAGCATGGGCTCCGCGCGCTAGCCTTTAGCTCGGGGCAGCTTCGGGTGCTTGCTCCCAGGCTGGCTGAGTGTGCCGGGTGATGAGTGTGCCGAAGCTTTGGAGAAGAGAACAGCCTTTACTTTGAAGCCTCAGCAAGTCCTATCTGCAGCCTGGAGACTGCAATAAGGTTTAGGTAAACCGGGTTTAGAGGAAGGTATGTCCACAGCCAGGTGAGTTGATGATGTAAGAAAAACCTAGCTGACCTTGACCATAGCAGTAATCTTTCTACATGTCCAAAAGAAAGAACTGACTTTTCTTGTGTGACATGACAGTGTCAGGGTGGATACCTGTCATGCATTTTTCCAGGTCTGTGTCATTATACCTTCCTAAGGCTATGGAAGCTACAGTACCAAATGTGGACCCTAATGTTAATCAGCTGTGAGTGTGGTCATGAAATGTCAATGTGGGTTCATAAGTTGTGGTAACTGTGTCACCCTGGTGCTGTGTTGATAATGGAGCCATGTCTGTATAGGGGTAGAGTATGGAAAATCTCTGAAGACTTCTCAAAAAAAATTTTTTAAGTGCTATGCTACTTAAATAATGTTTAACTTAATTCTCAATCATAATGAAGATAAAATGAGAACAAAGTATGATATGCTATTAAAAGCACATTTTAAAAACTGAGACACTATCCTCGAAATGTATGGTCTCAGACACAGATAATAACACTTACACAAGCATACTTCCTTTCCACACTGAACGAAGCACATTCTCCATTACATACGCCACCATTGTGACGACAGGCCTTCCAACAGGCCCAGGCAGGACGCCATGGGCTTGATCCCTCTGAAACAATCAGCTAAAGCCATGCTCTCTTCCTATGTGTTGGTTCTGTCAAGAATTTCATCACAGTGATTGTGGTAGTTTGAATGAGGATGGCCCCCACAGGCTCATATATTTGAATATTTTGTCATCAGTGGAACTGTTTGGAGAGACTTAGGGAGGTGGCCTTGTTGGAGTAGGTGTGGTCTTGTTGTGGGTGTGGCCTTGTAGTGGGTGTGGCCTTGTGGTAGGTGTGGTCTTATTGTAGGTGTGGCCTTGTTGGAGTAGGTGTGGCCTTGTAGGAGTAAGTGTGGCCTTGTTGTGGGTGTGGCCTTGTTGGAGTAGGTGTGGCCTTGTGGGTGTGGCCTTATAGTAGGTGTGGCCTTGTAGTGGGTGTGACCTTGTTGTAGGTGTGGCCTTGTTGTAGGAGGTTAGTCACTGGGCATAGGCTTTAAAGTTTTAAAAGACCACACCAATGCCAGTCTCTCAGTCTCTCTCTCCCTTTCCTTCTCCTCCCAGCCCTTTCTGCCTGCTGCCTTTGGAGAAGATATAAGGCTCTCAGCTACTGACTACTGCTCCCGTGCCATGCTCGTCTGCTTCCCACCATGATGATCATAGACTAACCCTCTAAAACCGTAAGCAAGGCCCCAATTAAATGCTTTCATTTATAAGAGTTTCCTTGGTCACGGTGTCTCCTCACGACAGTAACAAAGGCAGTGAGGCAAAAGGCACTGTTATGATCTGAAAATAACCCAACCCAACCAACCCCTCCACCCCCACCCCCGTTTGAATACTGGTTCCCAGCTGGTGTTGCTGTTTTGGAAAGCTGTAGAGCCTTGAGTGAAGGAAGTGGGTCACTGAGGAGCAGGACTCAAGGATTGTCGCCTGTTCCTGCTTCGGCCTGTACTCTGTTTCTGATCCACTGAGATATGAAGAACGAGCTGCTTCAGCTACCGTGCCTTTCTCACCGCGGTGAACTGCCTGTAGTCCCTGAACGTAGGCACCAAAGTAAATTTTCCTTACTGTAAATTGCTTCTTCCAGATATTTTTCCCAGTGACAAGAAAAGTAATTAAAACAGAAGATTGGTGTCAGGAGTGGGGTTGATGTCATAAACCTGACCATGTGATTCTTAGGACTTTGGAACTGGTGGATAGGAACAATTTGGAAAAACTTGAAGTTTCAGCCTAGCAAAGCCTTAGGATACTAGATTATAGTATAGACTACTGTAACTATTACAGTATTTTAGTGTAGAATAGCATAAGTATGACAATACTATAATGAATATAAGTATTCTTATAAAATACTATAAGATGGACAACTCTGGTGGCAGTTGAGAAAACCAGAATGCTGAAAGAAATGGAGGAAACAAATGGGAACATGAACTCTGTTGGAAATTGGACTGGAGTCTAATTGTGTTACATTCCAGCAAAGAATGTGTCTGTGTTCTGCCTGTGTTCTGAAAACTTGAGTGAGAATGGATTAAAAAGTAATGGTGGAGGAAATTTGAAGACAGTACAGCATATTGCTGGCTGCTTTTAGCCGTGTTTAAAGGAAGTCAGGAGCAAAAAGCAGAGCAGAATAGTTTGAAGAGTATTGGTGTTAGCTCTTCTTTGAAGGTCTGGTAGAATTCTGCGCTGAAACCATCTGGCCCTGGGCTTTTTTTGGATGAGAGACTTTTGATGACCACTTCTATTTCCTTAGGGGATATAGGACTGTTTAATTGATTTACCTGGTCTTGATTCAGCTTTGGTAAGTAAAATTGATCAAGAAAATTGTCCATTTCATTTAGATTTTCAAATTTTGTGGCAGATAGGCTTTTGAAGTAAGACCTAATAACTGTTTGGATTTCCTCAGTGTCTATCATTATGTCCCCCTTTTCATTTCTGATTTTGTTGATTTAGATAGTGTCTCTCTGCCTTTTTAGGATCAGAAGGAAGGGGAGGAAGACCTCCCCTATCAGTGGACAGGGCATGGGTGGAGAAGGGGGAAGAAGAGTGGGATTGGGAGGGGAGAAGGGAAGGAGCTATAAGAGCGATACAAAGTGAATAAATTGTAATTAATAAAAATTAAAATTAAAAAAGCAGAGTAGAAAGATTTTAAATACTTTGTAGTTTGATGAGAGAGAATGTATTTGAAATGAATAAAGGGACCAAAGTTTTAAAAGAATTTAACACCATTAAAAAGAAGTCTTCAGGGCTATCGAGATGGCCATGCAAGCAAGAAGCAAGCCTGGCAACCATCAGTCTCTAGAACTAATGGTAGACAGGAAAGAACCAACCCCAGAAAGTTATCCTTTGACCTCCACACTCACACCAGCATGCACACTCATCCACACATCATGCGCACACACATACGCACAAGAATAAGAGTGCGGTGGCTACTAGTCCGTGCTGTGCAAACAGGGGCATCTGAGTTAAAATCCCCCGAATCCCTACAGCTCCAGGATCAGGGAGCAGACACACGAGGATCCCAAGAGTCCATTAACCCGCAGTGAGAGATTCTGTCTCAAGGTAATAAGATACGTGTGGTATAGAGAAAGATGCCTGATGGCCTCCACCTGCATGCACGCAGGCCAACGGGCCTGAATGCTCACAAGCATGCACTAAACACAACACACACACACACACACACACACACACACAACCTTGCACTTTGTACTAGACAGTAGGAAAATATCCTTGAAGATTCTTAATGTAGAAGTGTGTGCCTTTTCAAAGGCAGGGAATTTGTAAAACTCCTTTTTTTTTGTAAATTTGTAAAAAGGAAGAAATTACGTCTTTATTCTTCCTAACCACTAACCAAGGTTGGTTTTGCGTTTTCTTCAGTCATGAAAATAGGCGACCCCCCACCAGAACACTGACAGCCCCTGTGAGTATAACTAACATTACAGTTACCATAAATGATTCAGAGTAGCAACTCTGGTTGTCATTGACATTATTACAGTCATCGGAGTTTGAGAGTTTGTGCTGCTAAAATACATTTGTTACCATACTATGTTTCAAATATTTTGATAGTTGAGGCTTAAGGTAATATTGTGGTATATTTTAGACATTTAAAATTTTAATTCTGCAACTTTACTGGGAAGGAATGAAGCCCCATCCTCGAGCCCAGCCGGCAAAAAGCCTATTAGTGCAATTCTTCACCGGTCTTTTAAATAATAATCCTGCCCCTACCCCCACCCCCCACCCCCCAGCTTAGTCCCTTTCTTCAGGACTTGGGGTTGTGCTGGCCTCTCCTCTCAGGGGCTGACAGGAAAGACTCAAGATGGTACATTCAGAACTCATCAGAGCTTAGACCGCGCAGGGTCCCAGGAGAAAGGGAAAGCGGCAAGTTCCTTCTCTCCTGATTCCTTGGTTCCCATCAAATCCTGCCTCAAGCAGGAACCACGTGGACACTCTCCCGGATGACCTGGGGGCACCTAAGCTTCGGCAGCTGGCTGAAGGCTTCCCCCCAGCGCGGCAAGCCTGGCCCAGGAAGCTCCTCCTGACCAGACTCGCCTTTTCAGTGCGGTGCGTAAGCGTTGCCCTCCTCCCGGACAAACCCTCTGAGCTTCTCCTTCCGAGGTTCCAGGAGAGGCTAATAAGCACTATTAATTGGGACCTAATTTGCATGCCTCGTGCGTGAACGGCGGTTTGTAGCTAGCGGGGGATCAAAGCTGGCTTACGCCGTCTGCCCCACCCACCACCGCAGGGGCTCCTCCAGGCTCAGAGAGCTCAGAGGAGTAACTCACTTAGTATGCTAGGAGCCAGGGCGTCCTGGAAATGGAATTGACACGCTTCCCCCAAGCCCTGAGCGACACAAAGGAAACTCATCCACAGGGCATGATTGGGAGGGAGGCTGCGTGACGTAGGCTGAGCGCTGTGTGCTTCAGCCAGCAGCGGCAGATTTTGCAGGCGTCCCTGAAGCCGGCGAGGACAAGCAGGCTTACCTTAGAGTTCTGAAGAGGTGGGGGTGGGGTTTTACTTTGTTTGGCTGGCTTTGGGCTTTGTTTTTTTCTGTCTGGGCTGGTGGTGGTATTGAGCCTTTAAGCACTTTGCATTTCTAATTAGCCCTAAGCCTGGCGGTGGCTCGGTGGGTCTCACTGTGCACACGCCCGCCCCCTGGCTCGCCCAAGTGCTTGGCAATTAGCGCTGCAAAGACAGGCGAGCCTGACTGGCAGCAGCTTTTTCAAAAAGACTCCCCAGCCCTCTCAGCAACAAAGGAAACCCTCAGCATCTTGGGTTGTAGCTGTCATCTGATCCCTCTCTTTCCCCGTCTGCCACCGCTGAGGGTGTGTTTGGAAGGGTGTTCGCGTTTGAAGTGTTGGCACTAACGTTTTGGTAGAAATTTGTAAATCTTATATGTGAGGGCAATGCCTTGTTCGAAATTTGTCATGACTCCTAAGAGATAGAAAGGGGGTGGGAGTGTTCACGTCTAGACCTGAATGGGAGTAACAGTGTGGGAAATGGCTTGGTTAACCCTAGGCATACCCTCTAACCCAGCCATTCCAGAGCAACACAGAACTGTGACAGAATTTCTTCCCCCACGAACCACTGGGATGTACCCACCTGCACTGTTTGTAAAAGCCCCAACCTGGAAGGTGCCCAAATGTTCACAGTAGAATAAATGTCTAATTGTGACAGAGTCACACAACGGTACACTATACAGCACGGAGAATACACACAGCTACGTATAAGACATCCCATAAATGCAAAGTTGACCTGAAAACCCCAGGCATAAAAAAGAATGTTCTGCCTCAATCTGCTTACAAAAACACAAAAGTAGAAACTAGGTAATGGATGGTGTAGGTGGTGGTATACCTTTGAGGGGGATAAGGTTCCCCTGAGGGTGAGTAATTATACCTTTATTGAATCTGAGGGCAGTGGTGGTACATGCCTTTAATCTCAGTACTTGGGCGGCAGAGGCAGGCAGATGTCTGGGTTCAAGGCTACCCTGGCCTATACTATGAGTTCCAGGACAGCCAGCGCTACACAGAGAAACCCTGTCTCAAAAAAAAAAAAGAGGAAAAAAAAAGAAAAGAAATAAAGAAAAGAAAAAAATGAAAATCTGCTGAATTGTAGATTAACATATGCACTTCCTGTACACATATTAAACTCCAGGAAATTGTTTTAGTTCAAAATGGGGGTTAAGGGCTAACTCTCATTCAGTAATTGGAAGAACACTGAGTTGGCCTCCCTAACCTGTGAACTGGGTCAAAGTGTACTAGGGAGAAATCGGGTCTCCTGTGAGGGGTGCCCCAGCCACTGACTAACTACCTCACTCTTCCCAGCAGCAGCCTTAAAGGGACAAGCTCCAGTGAAAATCTGAGAGCTGATGGGAAGAAATGCAGCCACTGAGAGGGAAAACCAAGCATTAGGACCAGGCGGGTGTAACTATATTCAGAATTTATGAATGGCATTTCCTAGGCATTTCTGGCACGGTGCCAAAAGAGCAGGACTATCATCTCAAAGTCCAGAGAAAATGTTTAAGGGTTTAAATAATGTGTAATGACACCAAAAATGAAAAATACAAAATACAATCGGTATGATAAATATTTACTTTAATGTCCACAAACAAAACGTAGTATTATGGCCAAGTGAATCAGTGCTTTTTATACACTAACAGCTACATTAATGTCCGGGTGCTGCTTGGACTGCAGTGCATCTGGTGAGCTGACAGGTTTCCAAACAGTACCCTCACTTCTGGTCCACAGCCTTCTGACAGCATGGGGAGTTAGTTACAGATAACACAAGTCAACACTGACTTGCCTATAACATATACTGAAAAAAGGAGTAATATCAATATTTCATGTTCACACATAATTCAGAACATAATTCAGTGTTTTTATTGCAGCAAGAGATGCATAATGAATTCACCACTTGAGTATTTCAAGTGTACAGTTCAGCACATTAATCGGTCCCAGTATTGTTTATCTGCTGTCATTATCCATGTCCCCAAATGAAACCACACCCTAAACAGTAACTTTCTTTCCCTTCTCCTCTGGCCCTTAGCACCTGCTGCTCTACTTTCTGTCTCTGTGGATTTGGCTACTCTAGGTGCTGCCTATCAGCAGACTCATCTGTTTACAATGGTTTAACCATTTCTCACCTCCCAAAATTTGTATGTTGAAATCCTAGCACCCAGCATAGAGCTATCAGGAGATAGGGACCTTGGGAGGAGATGGTCACAGGGGAGAGTTGTAGAATTAAAAGATACCACATAGAGATTGTTCATGTTTTCCATCCTGTGAAAATGCTGCCGTAAGAGAGGTCAAAGAGAGCAGTCACCAGAAACTAGATCTGCCTGTACTTCACTCTCGAGTTCCCCAGGCTCCATAACATTAAGAAGTAAAGTTCTCCTGCTTATGAACCACCTAGTCCCAATATTTTGTTACAGTAGGCCAACGGAATAAAGACAGCATCATATTTTGTGTAGCCATGTATCCACCAATGGAAACTTGGGCCGCGCCCACCTTTTGGCTGTGGTGAATGGTGCTGCCCTGAACAATGGTGTGCAGACACCTCTTCAAGGCCTTTCTTTTGATCCTTTAGCTGGGAGGAGGGATTGCTGAGCTGTGTGGTTATTTGTTTCATGTTTCATTTATCTGAGACAAAAGAACAGCTATTTTTAAACATCCTCAACTACTACTTGAATGACCCAGATGAACACATTCCTCAGAGTTGCCCTTCTGCAGCTCTCTCCCACACCGACTGCAAGCCAGCCAGCTCCTCAGTGCTTTCGCTAATAAAATACAGAGGAAGTGAGACTTGGCCACTTCCCAAGCTAAGCCCTAATGGGCCTGGCAGCCTCTACTTCCTCCATCTTGGAATGCTTGCTCTTAGCATAGTCCGTCTTGGAAGCCAGCCACTAAGCTGAGGCAGTACAGGAAGCCAGCCACTAAACTGAGGCAGTACAGGAAGCAACATGGAGAGGTCATGAAGAGAAGACCCAAAGCCCACAGCAGACAGCCTGATTCCACTCCTAGTCAAGGTCCACCCTACTGCTAGAGCATCTAGTCACTCCAGCCTCAGCCCAGGCTCCTGCAAGACTTTGGATCCCTACTGTCCTTGCTTAATGCAGAAAATCCACCCTGTGAGAGACAGTCCAGTTATGTTAAGCCACAAAGTCTGGAGGTCACTTGCTACACTGCATCAGATAAATTTCCAACATTTAGGAAAAGAGGGCAAAACATGTTACATTGAATCGTTATGGGTAGAAGCTGAGAGATCAATATGGGCCTTAAGACTTTAAATTATCTGGCTGGAATATGGTCCCTCCAATATCTCAAGCCTGCCTAAACTCAGCAGTTGGAGTGTGTGTGTTGTTTTAGTTTGGGTTTGGGGAGATGCTTTTTTGATCTCACTATGTAGCCCTGGCCATCCTAGAACTCACTGTGTAGACCAGACTGGCCTTGGATTCATAAAGATCCACCTGCCTCCTCTTCCTGGACGCTAGGAATAAAGGTGTGCTCCGCTATGTTTGGCTGCATTTTTTTTTAATACAGTTGTTATAATGATGGTTGTTTGGTTAAGGGCCCAGCTAGCCCAGAACAGAACATCAGCTAGCTTTTAACCATCCTTTTACTGCAGGAGGCTTCTCTTACACACATGGCTTGGCTTTGGGAGGATTTGAACTCTTCATCAGAAGCTTCCTTTCTCTCAGAAATTACTGTGCAGCTAAGGCCCTGGTCATGCTTTTTGGAAGATTGCAGGTGAAGTCAACCACTTCTGACCTTGGATTCCTTTCAGCTCAGAAAATAAGCAGCCTGAACATGCAGCTCTAAGGGGTTGGCAGAAGCATGACCTCATTCACACAGTCCTGGATCCCTGAGCCTGCCACTGCCGGGCTCTGGGAGGAAACCAGCTTCCTCCTCCCTCCATTCTCCCACATGTTGGCCACACTTACAGAACCCGCTCTGCCCTTAGGGAAAAGGAAAGGTAAGGCAAGCGTCCTTTGTTATTCATCTTTAGATATGAGCATGTACTGGGTGCCAAAGAGGCCCTGTGCTGGGCACTGGGCATATGTTGGTAAATAAAGTAGACATTTTCTTCTTGTCACAGAACTATAACCCAGTTTAGACATGAAGAAAAAGAAAGAAAGCTGAAAGACAACAAAATTGCCCCATCTCTTCCTGCCCTAGGAGCCATTTGCATGGCTTTGTCTCCTTGAAGTGTCCTGTCATTTGGGGGCAGCTTAAGTACAACCTCCTTGCAAAGGTCTCTTCTTCCACCAAACCATCCAGAGCAGTAGTTCTCAACCTTCCTGCTGCTGCGACCCTTTAATACAGTTCCTTATGTTGTGGGAACCCGCAACCATAGTTATTTTTGTTGCTACTTCATACTTGTGATTTTGCTACTGAATGCATGATGTCCAGTAGATGTTTGGAATCATGAAAATAGTGCTGGGGCCTCCTCATCACTGTCACAATCTCTTGGTGGGTATATAACCAACACATGCAAATTTGCCTTTCTTGAAGACCTCCAGGCAACATTCAAGAATTTACCAAAAAGCCAGTGCCTCCCAGCCACCTTCTGGAGCCCCTCCGCCTCATGTTACCCAACACTGGCTTTGATTCAAGAGTGCAAAGATGAGACAGGCTTGACATCTAACTGTGCTTCAACGCCCAGAGAAGCTTCAGACCCAAAGCAACAGTGTACCCTGAGTCACACAGCAACGGAGAGCTGCAGGGTTGTAGGAACACGCTAGAGAAACACCTCCTGGGATGTGCCATGGCCAGGGTGGTGCTCCCTGGAGGTGGTGCTGCCTGGAGGTGGTGCTCCTTCATTCAGTATAAGAGAAAAGGGAAAGCAGATGAGGAGAACTCAGCAAAGGGACAGAAAGATGTGACCATGGGGGAAGAAACAGCCTGAGGACTCGGGACAGTAGAGAACAGCTCTGGGGTCTGCAGAAGAGAGGGAAAGACAAGGAAGGGGGAGGGCGGCAGCAGTTTATCGCAGATCCCGTGTGGCACAGCACGGAGCCCAGCTCCAACAATCTGATTGTGACTTGTTTCTTGTTTCCTTCCTGTCTAATACCTCTGAGGCCTAGAGACCCACAGGTTGTGTTTCAGGGTTCAGATTTATGGTGACAAGCCCAACCATTGTGGCCACTATCTTTCCCTTCTCTAGGAAGGCTTTGCTACCTATTCCGAAGAGTCTGTATGCAAAGCCTCCTTCTTTTGTTTCTGTTCTCCCCTAGTAACAGATAGCTTTTCAAAAGACAGCATATGTCCACTGACTTTGAGAAACTGCAGCAAAGAATTCAGGAAATTTCCACTATTTGGACAACTGGCAAAGAAAACAGTTTTCTCTGAGTACCAGGCAACGCTGTGATTAGACAGAGATCTAGGGAACATATAAAAGAACAGAGAAGCTATTCATAAGTTATCTAACTTTCTAGTTTGTTGGGAACCTTTCAGGACCTGATTCTGTTTCCTTTGGTTTTAATTAAATTTATTTTAGCTTATACATACATGTCCATATTAGTGAGGTGCCATGTGGCATTTCAATCAAGCACTTCTTAAGCTGGGCTAACCATCTTTATCTCCTAAAACAGGTGCCATTTCTTGATGGTGAGAATGTTCAGAATCCTTTCTTCTTGTCTGTTGAACTGTCTGGTTTGTTACTGCTGTCCCTTCTGGGCAAGACAACCAGCACATCTGGTTCCTGTCTAATTGTAACTTAGTACTCACTGAGCACCTTCTCCCCGTCCTCAGTTCCGTGTTATCCCAAGCCCATGGAACCCCCATTCTACTCTCAACCTCTATGAGACCAACTCTCAGATCCCACATATCAGTAAGATCATATAATACTAATCTCTTTATGCCTGGGTTGTTTCCCTTAACATAGTGACCGCCAGTTTCATCTGTGTTGTCACTGATACAGGATAACAGGAGTTCATTCTTTTTGTGGCTGATAGTGTTCTGTTATGTAGATACACCACATTTTCTTTATCCATTTGTCAGCTGGTAAGAATAGGCATTCTACCCATCTATTTCTTGGCTCTGTGACTACTGCTTCAATGTACACGGGAGTACAGAAGTTTCCTCAGCATACTGACCTCATTCCCCTTAGATGATGACCCAGAAGTGGGTTAGCAGGGTCTTACAGAAATTCTATTTTAAACATCTTGAGGGATCTCTGTGAGAGATGTACTCATTTACATTCCTACCAAAGGCATCAAGGCTTCCCTTTTCTCTGTGTCCCTGTCAGCAGTTGGTTTCCCCTAGACAATAAAAGGATATTTCTTGTGGCTTCATCTGTTTTGTTAATCAAAAAATACAATATTTAAATAGGCTCCATGCAGAGTGGCTGCCTTTAATCTCAACACTCAAGACACAGAAGGAGGCAGATCTCTGCATATCCTGCATCTCTGCAGGACAGCCAAGCTACAAAGAGAAGCCCTGTCAAAAAAAAAAAAGAGAGAAATTTGGAGAAAGGCAAGATAAGGTTAGAGCTAGCTGCCTTCACCAGCTGTGGGTAATTTGAATAGGAATGGGCCCCATAAGCTCCTATGTTTGAATGCTTATTGGAGGAAGTGTGTCACTGGGGGTGGGCTTTGGGGTTTTAAATGCTCTAGCCAGGCCCAGTAGTGTTCTCTCTCTCTCTCTCTCTCTCTCTCTCTCTCTCTCTCTCTCTCTCCCTGCTGTCTGATCCCAATGTAGGACTCTGAGCTACCTCTCCAGCACAGGTGTCTGCCTGAGGGTCACCATGCTTTCCCATATCATGACAATGGACTAAAGCTCTGAGCTGTAGGCAAGCCCCAATAAAATGCTTTCCTTTCTAAGAGCTGGTGTGGTCATGGTGTCTCTTCACAGCAACAGAACACTATGACAGCAGCTGTTCCCCAAGGAACAAATCGAATCCCTTTTAGCTGGAGCTGTACAGCAAGAACCTGAACACATTTAAACCAACAACCACAGAACCTTGTAGTCTCAAACCTATGGGCCGGGCTGGATTTACACACTCTGTAACGGGGACGGACACTTGAGGGTTCAACACCTCCAGGATGGTGCCAAACGCTGTTAAGCATGCTGACGAGAGCTGAGTAAGGCCACATGGGCCTATAATCCCTGCGTTTGGGAGGCTGAGTGGGTGGATATTAGGACCAGCCCGGGCAACGGCTTATGTCAGTCAGTCAATCAATCATTGGGAAGACAGAGGCAGAAGCCCTAAGTGAGCATGTGACATCCAGTCCAGCTGCAGCAATGGTGGCATAGGAACCTTGGGGACAGGGCACAGAAGGAAGGAAGGGAGGGGAGGATTAATGAAAGGAAGAAAAGCATGAAGCCACTTTTGCTCCACAGCAACTCAACCTTCAGAGATAATGACAAGTTCCAGGACAGCAGTAAGATTGACTCTGAGGCAGCTTTGCCGAATTTAGCTCTCAGTTACACTTGAACTGCTGAAAGACAGTTTCCTACCACACTCTGCTGTTACCGGTTTCTTTCCCCTCGCCTCTTCTAGCTACATCCTTTCTTATTCTTTCTCAGTACAAAAAAAGAATCTGGCAACAACTTCCATAAACTGAAGCCCCTTCAATGCCAGTATATTTTCTTGCTTCCATTCACACGTTTAGTCTTTTATTACTGAAAGTTTAAAGTCCTTATTTTCTGCAAAAATGACCCCTAGGACATCTGTAGTCAGTGAGGGGAGAGTTGGGAGCAAACTGCTTTAACAATGCACACAGAACATTCTTGAACTTTTTGCCAGGCTCGCTAGCGGCACCACCTCTCTTAAGAAATTCAGCCCACGGCCTCCTGTTGCTTAGTTTCCCTCTGGGAATGGAGAAAATGCAAAGCCAGGAAAGGAGGCAGAGGCAGAGCACCCCAATACTGTGGACCAGTAACTGGAATCGCAGTGATACAATTTACACATCGGCATTTGCACATTGGGGTGTTCAGTAAGTGGTGAGAAAACGCTATCAAGGTGGGAGCTGAGACCCTGAAGATACAACAAACAGGAAGAGAAAAGTTCAATGGATTTATCTGGGTAGAAGTAAAACGAGTTAGTCGTTTCGGTGAGCCTCCTCCCACGTGGCACCTGACTATCATACGACACCATAATACTTGTGGGTCCCATTATATTAGCCTTGGATTAACTTTGTGATCGAGTATAATTTAATCGGAACAGGACACCCGACAAGAACCAAGATAAGCCTTCCCAATGTGTTCTTCTCGCAGAATGTCTGTTACTGGTCTTGAAAGGTTGGCACGAGCCGGGTCTCAGCAACAGCAGTAGACAGGCTGAGACTGGCTCCCAGTGGCCCCTCTTGCCTGTGTCCCTTGTTTTTCTACACTGTGCCAGTGAGGGGATGCTGGGCATCACAATGTTCCAGCTTCACCTGCTGTGGATGGAACTTACGGGACAAACACCTGCTTTGACAGCAGGTTCTTAGGCGGAGACCTGCTGCCTTCTTTTTGCTTCCATTTCTTCTTTCTTCTCCTTCTGGTGCTGGGGATTGAACCCAAGACATAGTAGATGCTAGGCAAGTCTCTATCATTGGTCTATATCCCCAGCCCTCTGGCTGGTTTGCTTCTCTTTTAACTGGTCCTCTCAGAATTACCTCAGGAACAGCAGCTCCTTCGAAGCTTGTTTAGGGCCTGGAGAAGCAGCTTCATGTTGGCCCTCCCTTGAAACACCAGCACCAACTGAGGGGCTCACTCTTCGGAGGGTGGGGCCCCAGATCCCAGCACTCTCCTCTGAGCTTCTAACCTTCACCCCCTCTGAGCTTCTAACCTTCACCCCCTGCAACCTCTTCCTCTGGTTGGGTGGTGCCTGCTTCCTGCAGCTGTTCTCCCGTCACTCCCGCTTTGTTTCTCCTGGCTGGATTTTACCTGATCAGTTACTGGGTCAGCAGTCATTCCTGTGAAATCCCCACGGAGGGAAACAAACTGGGGGCTGGCAAGAAGATTTTGTAGATAAGGGCATTTGCCCTCCAAGCTTTACAAGCCGTCTTCCTCCCCAGGGCCCAAATGGCGGAAGCAAAGAACCAGCTCCTGCAAAGTTGTTCTCTGACAGACACACACACACAGAGAAGGAGATTTTAACTGGGGCAATTTACCCCCTGATTCTGTCCTCCTTCACCTACATGAGCCTCTCCTGTTGGCCCTCTAGAAGCCTTACTCAGCCTTAGGAGTGTTGGTGTGCTCCTCTTGGGAAGCCCAAGCTGTGGCTTTCCTGTTTAGCTCTTTAGCTGAACGAACTGCTTCGGACCCTACAGGCCTTCCATTCATGCACGCAACCTTCTTCTCCCTCAAACAGCCAGCTCAGGCCTTCGCTTGTGTAGGTTTGTGTGCAAACGTCAGCTGTTGTGAGGAATAGATGTCACTATGGGTGTCAATGGCCTTGCTGCCTGTCTTCTTCACTGTTCTGCTGCTGTGAAGAGACACCATGACCACAGCAACTCCTCTAAAGGAAAGCATCTAACCGGGGCTGGTTGACAGTTTCAGAGTCCATTGTCATCATGGCAGCATGCAGGCAGATGTGGTGCTGGAGAAGTAGCTGAGAGTTCTACAGCTGATCCACAGGCAGCAGGAATGGACTTTTTGAAACCTCAAAGACCACTCCCAATGACACATTTCTTCCAACAAGGTCACACTCCTAATACTTTTCAAAAAGTGACAGTCCCTGGTGACTAAGCATTCAAATAGATGATCCTATGGGGACCATTATTATTAAAACCACCACTTTTTTTTTTTTTTACAATACTTAAGCAATTATTTACAATTTTGTTGCTGATTGTGTGTCCATTCAAGAGCAAGGAGTTTGCTGTTGTTTATTGCTGTTGTTACATCTGGCACCCATTTTTAGTTCAATAAGATTTGCTGAACTCATCCATCCACTCGTTCATTTACTAAACGCCAAGGGGGCCTGGACTATATAATTAAGTAGCATTAACAATGGAGATGAGCAGCATGGCCCTCTAGGAAAAATCCTTCAAGAGAGGCAGTAAGAATGGGCTCTCAGGGAGAAATCTCAGAATGGGCAAACCAGAGCATGCTCAGGGCAGGCAGGAAGGTGGCAGCAGCTCTCTAAGACATCAGGTGTGAGGGGATAATGAGGCAGGGAGGCCAGGCAGGTACCAATTCAGCACTGTCCCTTCCGGAGGTTTGTTCTTCAGAATAAACATTAGCTGGCAGATCCATGCATGTAGGGTTCACTCACAACTATTTATAAGAACCAAAAAAAACTAAAAAATAAATAAGCGGTAGCATTGACAATGACAAGGAGGAAAAGAGCCAGATAAAGGAAAGAGGCTTTCTTCTGTGGAGCATTGCCTCTGTTAGGGAGGTCAGACCATAAGCATGTTGTGGACCACGGCACGCGATGGGCTATTAGGAGAGAAAGGGGATTACAGAGCAGTGCGGTTGTGCCGAGACCCATTTTCTTCGAGTGCACACATAGACAGGCACATGTTCACAGACACATAGGATGCCCCCTGCAAGGAAACTGTTCAGCTGTTGACCGTGGTGGTAGGGTGGTGGGACTGGAATAGACAAGGAGTTTTTATTTCAGGGTATCACTTGAATTTGCTGTCACTCACATGGGCTAACCTTCCAATTAAAGGAGGAAAGAAAAGTATAAGGGGCTACGGCCACCAGGCATCGGGTACGAGCCCAAGGTTCATAAGTCCATGTTCAGCATGGTTGGTTGAAGCAGGTCAGAAGGGTAAGGCAAACAAGAGACAACAGACAGGAGTCAAACAGATGAGGTCATTGGCAGGGTGGGGGGGGCAGAAACCTAAGTAAGCTGATCCTAGGACAGGAAATACTGACCTGGGCCTGGCAGCTCCTCCTCTAGGTGTGTCTCTCACACGTGGGGGTGGGGGTCTGGGAGGGAGGAGCCCTGACAGTCACAACCACCAGGCCTTAAGATTCTCTTCAGGCAGGCCACAGCCTTATACCTGTCTATTTTTTAGTCCTCCCGGCATCCCTCAGGAAAGAGGGGGGGGGTTTAAAGTTCTGTTCCCTACTCTGGGTATCTCCAAGAGGAACTGTATGCAGTATATCCCCGGCATGAGTATATATTTGTTAGTCACTACAATTCAAATGCCATCAAATTTTAACTACCCAAATATTATTTAGATGTTAACTACTTAGAAAGAACCAATATATCTTTCTGGAAGAAAAGGAGAAGGAAAAGGGGGGAGGAGGAAGATGAAAAGGAGGGGGAGAGAAAGGAGAGGGAAGAGCAGGTGACACAGGACGACCTAGAAGGAAGGTGACAATCAGGGCTTTTCACACACAGCAGCAGCAAGAGCCCAGGCTGGAGAGGAGGGCCCGTCTGAACCGTGTAGGTGAAGAATGCTTCCACGGGAGCCAAGACCAGCCAACACTTCCACTCCCTCCGCTGAAGCTGAGACCCAGAGAATCTTGAGCAAACCTTGGTCACCGTTGTAAACCACTTGGCTTTGGAGTGTCTTGTTACTCAGCAAGAGATAACTGATAACGTCATCCAACCTCTTCCCAGTACCCATTTCCGCCTCTCCCAAGAAAATATTAGTCTCAAGATTATATGCATATATATGCATACATGTGAACAGGAAATTAATGAATGAAACATCATACGTCAATGCTAGAGTGCTTGCTAGCACGGCAAAGCCCAAGGCTCGATGGCAGCACAGAAAACAAACAAACGCAGCCAGCACACTGAAGGAGGCACTGCAACTCTTCTTTCCATGTAACCAGTGAACATTTCTTCCTTCCTAAAGTTCTGGTTTACTGCTGTGTCTCTTTTCCTTGCAATCAATTTCCATGAATTTATTGGATCTCTTCCTATATGTTAGGAAGCATCTCCTAAGAGTAAAATACTAGGACTTGCTTTAATCTTGAGAAACTCCCAAGAACAGGATTAGAAATTAAGAGACAAGCAAAAGCACCTTGTATAAAGTACTGGAAGAGAAGCATTAAGGGTGTGGTGGTGTGCATCTACAATTACAGCTTTAGGGAGACAGAGGCTGAGGAATCGGGAGTTCAAGGATAGCACTGGCCATACACAACCTCAGGCCAGCCTAAGCCATAGGAAACCCTGGTCTCAAAAAAAAAAAAAAAAAAAAAAAACAGCAAAAACAACATGAAGAAGAGCTAAGTGTGTTGGTGCATGCCTGTAATTTCATCACTTGGGGAGGCAGAGGCAGGCCGATCTCTGTGAGTCTGAGGCCAGCCTGGTCAACAAAGTGAGTCCAAGACAGCCAAGGCTACACAGAGAAACCCTGTCTCAAAAATAAAAAACCAAAACAAGAAACAAACATGAAGAAGAAGCAATAGAGGAGATGGAGAAAGAAGAGTTGGAGGAGGAGGATAAGGATGGACAAAATAATTCCAGCTTACACAAGCTCTTTGAGTTCATGGTGGACGTTCCAAGAGGCAGGTAAGCAGAGGCTGTCACGTCCAGAAAGGAACACAGAGGTGCCAATTTCATACTTTCTTTGTTATCAGAAGTAAATGTAGAATTTAATTTGGACACAGCTTCTTCAACACATCCTAAGATGGGCCAATGAATTACTGTTCTTCCCAGCAGTAAGTTTAGATGGCACCAAGGAAAACCAGACTCCTTTGCCCTCTGAAGAGTCATGTTTCCTTCTCTAAGGTCACTTTGCAGAACTGTTACAGACTCAGATAAGGCATATGGGACTCTGTTTAATATCTGGCAATTTTCTCGAGCCTCTTTATTTATTAAAAGAATGTATCCATTAGCAGTCATTAGTGCTTTCTGTCTGGGTGTCTCCATAGCTTGAAAGAAAATGTTTGTTTGTTTGTTTGTTTTTTCAAGAAAATTAGTGGCATTAATTGCTCAGTGGAATAGATACGGCTTTCTCATTATAACCTCTCCCTCCCCTTCTCCCAAGAGGAACTGGACACTGTTTACCTCTGTAAAGGTCCAGGCCATTTTCTCCCTGGGCTATGGGTCAGCTCTGTCACCAGCTTCTCTGGTGACATGCTGCTATCCACAGGGAATAAATAAAGCTCCTTAGCCTGTCACACCAAGGCTTCTTACTCTGCTTCATCCAAGGGAGAAAGACTAAGGAGATGCCTCATTTAGTTAGCAGTCTCATTTGAAGGGGCTGGATTTTAGCAACAGGAAGCAAATCACATTAGAGAAAGACAGCCTTCTGGAGCTCAACCGAAACAGATCTCCTTTTTGACCTTTAGTTTGAAACACATGCTCTCTGGAAAATGTACCCAGGGTAGACCAAAGGAGAGGTAGCCCTAATGGTGGATGGAGATCTTGACTTATTATTATTATTATTATTATTATTATTATTATTATTTAGCATACAATGTGATGGATTTCATTATAATATTTCAAATATATGTTAATAGGCCTTGTTATTTGTCCCCTCCCCCGTTGCACTGTTTCCCTGTCCCAACCCCCTCTTTCCAGTTCCCACACTCCTTCAAAGTAGAGGTTCCCTTTGCCTTTATGTCATGTGTACTATGACACACTCTCTCCCCGTGTTCCTCTTCAAATTTTTCCTCCTGTGTCATGGTCTCTCTTTTAGTTTCCTGACACAACACACACACCCAGAGAGAGACAGAGAAAGAGAATGAGAGAGAGGGGGATTTTTAAACCTAAATTCCCCATATGAAAGAAAACACATGCCACTGATTTTTCTAATTTAGGCTTGTTTCACTTAACATAATAATCTCTAGTTTTGTCCATTTTCCTAAAAATGTCTTGATTTTACTCTCTTTAGAGCTGACTAAAATTCCATTGTGAATATATACCACATTTTCTTTCTTTCTTTCTTGGGTTTTCAAGACAGGGTTTCTCTGTGTAGTCTTGGCTATCCTGGACTCACTTTGTAGACCAGGCTAGCCTGGAACTCACAGAGATTTCTGCCTTTGCTTCCCTGAGTGGTGGGTTAGAGGCATGTGCCACCATGACCAGCTTATACAATTTTTTTTTTATCCATTCAAATTAGTTACTTTTGTATTGCTGTGACAAAACAGCACGACCAAGGAAAGTTACAAAAGGAAGCATTCAATTGGAGCTTTCAGTTTCAGAGGGTTAGGAGTCCATGACCATCATGGGGGGATCAGGGCAGCAGGTAAGCAGGCACGGCACTGGAGCAGCAGCTAAGAGTTTACATCCCAACCCTCCAATGGGAAGCAGAGAGCAATCTGGGAATGACACAGACTCTGAAGTTTAAAAAGACTTTAAAGTGACACACCTCCTCCAAGAAGACCATCCCTCCTAATCCTTCCCAAACAGTTCCACAAACTAGGAATGAAGTATTCAAACACATGAGCCTATGGGGGCCGTTCACATTTGAAACTTCTGCACCATCTGTCTGTTGATAAACATCTAGATGAGTTCAACTTCTTAGCATCGTCATTAGTGGGATAATAAGGGTGAATGTGCATGCACCTCTGTGGTTTGATGACCGTCCTCGAAGTAAATCTCCAGGGAGGATGAGAGCTGGGCGTGTGAGAGCTCCATTTCTGGTCTTTAAGGACCCAGACTGATTTCCATCGTGTTTGCACCAGTTTACAACCTAGCAGCAGTGGATAAGTGTTTCCCCTTCCCCCAGACCCTTAAGCCCCATACTCCTTGAGCGCTTGGTTTGCATTGGCTTTTCAAGGACCTTAAGGTAAGGCCGCTGGGTGTGGGGTGAGGGTGTGAGGGTGGGGCACACACTTCAAGATATAAACATAGACAAGGGCTCTTCAAAAAAGACTCTTAAAGCACAGGACATAATCCCAAGAACTAACAGGTGAGATCATATGAAACAAAAAAGCTTTAATACAGCAAAGACAATGACCAGGATGAAGAGACGACCCACAGACCTGGGAAAAAGAAATTCTTACCAACTATATAAACCAGGCAGCTGACTCTGGTTTGAGAAGTTTTTCATGTAGATCTCATTCCTATTTTTTAAAACCTTTATTTTATCTGTTATTATTACATGTGCACATGAGCATGGTGTGTTGCAAGGAGGGAGGAGCGTGCCAGAGCATGTGCGTGGAGGTCAGAGGACAACTTTACAGAGCTGGCTCTCTCTTTTCCACTCTTACATGGGTTAAGGGACAAACTCAGGTTGTCGGTCATGGTGATTTTCCCCTCTGAGCCATCTATCTCACTAGCCCTAGACTTCATTTTTAAGTTAAAACTTTTAATTCACAAATGTCTTCTACCTCCTAAACCTGGATCCAACTCCAGGCTTTATGTGTCTCTCTCAGGCCATTCTCCCAGACATTAATAGTTGCATCAGTTTAGACACCCTCAGCTGAAAGTAACAGGGGTTGACTATAAACATACGTGCAACAATACTTCTGAAGGGGACAGTGTCAAACTTGGCTCTGCAGACCAGTGAAGCCACGAGTGACTGCAGGTGCTTTCACACGCCTGGCCGCATCAGTGTGCCTGCCACTGCAATCAGGATGGCTGCCACCCAAAGATTCCATGCTCCCCTGATGGGTCACATGCATGAAAGAAAGAGATGAGCTCAAAGCCAGCCTCCTCCTCCTGAACATCTTCTAGGAATTAAAAATAATAAAAAAAAATCTCAGAAATCCTTCAGTGTTCTCAGTCAAAACCAGACACATTTTCGCCCCTGGACCCACCAAAGGGAGACGGGCTACCATAGCTTAATTTGGCTCAGTGGTGGTGCACCTCCCACCTTGGACATCACAGGCCAAACACAGGTTGGTGAGGAGTCAGTAGCTCCAGGATCCTTATTTCTGTCCCTGACAATGCTACCTCCTGTCTTGGTGTCATTTCAAACTCAGACTGCAAGAAAACAAACCCCTTTTCTTAGCCTCGTTCTGGACGCCTCTGCCTCCCCGACTTTTCTAGAAGCTGTCAGATCTGTTCATCCCTCAGCCTGTGGACCTCAGGATCATTTTGCATGCCTACTCCATCTGCATGTCTGTTTCTACCTGGTCACCAAGGGATACAGGTTATTTTCCTCCCTAATATCTCCCTAACATCTGACCGTTCCTTTCCATACCCTCAACCAGACTTTTCCATTTGCACATGGTCCGCTCATTTACCTATGATTGGGCTCCAACCCCCAGGATCAGGTACTATGCGACCAGGTTCACTTTACCAATGCCTTTAACCTCCAACACCAGCATGGCATGTATCTACAAGAAAACTGCAGACGTCTTCGTTGGAGTTTTAAGGGCTTATTTTTATTTACGTTTCCTTTCCGGAAGAACTCTCATCACCTCTTCAGACAGACTGGCCAGCTGACTACATACTGTCGCATTCCCATTGCCACACATGCACCTGTAGCACTTTCTTAGATAAGAAAACTTTTCTAAATCAGAATTGGAGATAGAGATTTATAATTTCATCATACAGGAAGCTGAGGCCGAAGCACAGCAAGTTCTAGACAAACTTGACTACAAAATGTGTGTCTTAGTTAGCGTTTCTATTGCTGCAACGAAACACCGTGACCGAAAAGCAAGTTGGGGAGGAAACGGTGTATTTGGCTTACATTTCCACATCGCTGCTCATCATCAAAGGAAGTGAGGACAGGAAGTGAGAACAGAGAAAGAACCCGGAGGCAGGAGCTGAAGCAGGAGCGCCCATGGAGGGATGCTGCTTACTGGCTTGCTCTCTATGGCTTGCTTAGCCTGCTTTCTTATAGAACACAAGGCCACCAGCCCAGGGATGGCACCACTCTCCATGGGCTGGGCCCATCTCCATTGATCACTAATTGAGAAAATGCCTTAAAGCAGCATCTCAGGGAGGCGTTTCCTCCACTGGGGCTCCTTCCGCTCTGATCACTCCAGCTGTGTCAGGTTGATGCACAAAACCAGCCAGTACTGTGTGAAGTCAGCGTCATCAGCACAGCGAGCCTCTATCTCAGCGCCCCCCCCCCCAGAGGCCTCTACACCACCAGGGTCTGGGGTATATCTTAGCTAGTAGACTACTTGCTCAACAGGCACATGTCCTGGTTTTGACCCCAAGTAACACCTACAATCCCAGAACTTGGGAGGTGGGGCCAGTACTATCAGCTCATCCTTACTTACTAGCAATTTCAAGTTCAGCCTGGGTTACATGTAACACTGGAGACGGAGAGATGGAGGGAAGAAGGGGTGCAGGGAAAAAGGGAGAGAGGGGGAGAGAAAGGAGAGATGAGAGAGAGAGAGAGAGAGAGAGAGAGAGAGAGAGAGAGAGAGAGACTGATAAATACATTGAGAGAGAGAGAGAAAGGTATCTTTTTCTCACCTGAATCCCACAAGGCTAACTCAGGTTTCACTGCTGATATCTTAAATATTCTGGGCTACAGTGTTTTCATCTCTGAAATCCTACAGACTTACTATTCTTATGGACTTAAGATCCAGGTTTTAAAAATGGACTTAAGAGTTAAATGGTCACGTAGATGTAACTGTTCTATGGCCGGTGTTCACCAATGTGCACAGAGATGCTTGCACGACAATCAACAACAGGATGCCCACTGTTAACTATGGAGAAAAGCCATTCAAATGCTTCCTTCTAATACTTAAGCAACAGCAGCTTGAGCACCTCGTTAAAAGCAGACAGTGACCATCAAAACAGGGCTGCAACAGAGTCTTCAAGAACCACAGCCTGGGGCTGAAGATGGCTCAGTGGCAAGAGCATTTGTTGCTCTCGCAGAGGACATGGGTTCTGTTCCCAGCATCCTCATGGTGGCTCAAAGAAGTTTCAGGAGATCTGATATCCTCTTCTGACCGCTGATGGCCCTAGGCACACATGTGGTACATATACATACATGTAGGCAAAATAGTCACATACATAAAGTGAGTAGATCTAAAAATGTTTCAAAAGGACATCAGCGGCTGAACTCTAAGCATGGTGTCATCTGTCCGTGGAGAGGCCATTCATTCATCCATTCATTTGTAGCTGGGAAAATTGGCAGGAGAACTCTGTATCTAGGAAAACACCTTGACAAATGGCTTTGGAGTAGAAAATGGAGGCCAGATAGGATCAGACTGAAGCTTGTATGTAGGCAAGCAGAGGGCTGGTTGTTACGGTTTGAGCATGAAATGTCCCCCACGGGCTCATGTTTTGAACATTTGGTCCCAGCTGGTGATGCTGTTTTGGAAGGCTGTGAAACTGTTGGGAGGTGGGCCCTGCCTGGTAGGTGTAGGCAACTGGAAATGAGCCCTTGGGGGCTACAGCCAGGCCTCGGTTCTTGGCCTCTGCCCAACCTGCTTCCAAATCCACAACTACGTGGACAGCCTCTGCCACAGGCACAGCTGCTCTGCCACGATTTCCTTGCTATGGCGGACAGAAATGTCTTGAGACCATGAGACAAAATAAATCCTCTTTCCCTCAAGCTGTTTCTGTGAGGTGATGTGGTCACAGTGCCACTGATGAAATTAATACGCTTACCTTCTGTTGCTGTTGGTTTGGTTTGGTCCACTGTGTGAACTAGGCTGACTCCAAACTCACAGACATCCCCCTGCCTCTGCCTCTCAAGTACTTGAACCAAAGGTGTGCTCACTACACCTGGCTGCCTCCTCCCTCCTCCTTCTCCCTCTTCTTTTTACTAATTACCTTCTTAGCTACAATTCATAATGCAACAGAGCTGCTTCAAGGAAAAAAAAAAATGACAAGGTTTTCAAGACAAAAATAAGCCACATGGAACTGTTTCCTGGTCAGATATAAAATGTATAGAAGAGGTAGAGGAAGGAGGGGAGGAGGATAGGGTAGTGGAAGGGAAAGGAAAAGGAGGCGTAGGGAAGGAGAAGGAGAAAGAGGGGAGGAGAGAGAGAGAGAGAAAGAAGGATGTGGAAGAGAAGGGGGAAGAAGAGAAGACTACCTTGGCTTTAACTGTTGAGATCTGTTGGCTGCCCAAAGAGCTTATCAGACACACACACACACACACACACACACACACACACACACACACGTAAGAACACTCTTTCCCTGAAATTCATATAAAACGTTTCCCTCTTGGATTGTTTGTTGCCTGGTGTGTTTGGGCCAGAGCGGTCACACACCCCACCCTGAGCCAAGCTACTTGGCCTGGAGAACACCATGCACTACTTATCTAAGATCTGGGTACCTAAATGCCTCCCTGTGGTGAGGGAGTGGGGTCCCCCCCCCGCATAGGCCTATAGGGCCCACACCACGAAAGCGGGACAGCCTCCCTCAGCCTCAGGTCTGCACAAGATTGCAGGTACCCTGAACCAAAACCAGAGAGCCGTCTAAAGCACGCAAGAGGCAAAGCCTACCTTCAGAGTTTATTCTGCACACAGTTCTAGAGCACACTCCTCCATCAGAGGCAGCTGCACCGGATGGATGCCTGGATGCCAACACTGCTGAAAACCAGAGGCCCCAGTCTAGATAGAGTCTGCCAGATCTTTATCTGTGGAAGCTAAGGCCTCCCAGGAGGAAGGGGGAAGCAAGGGAACACAGCTCCCAGCTCTGAGCAGAGCCAATTGTTCCCGCTCCATAGGGGACACTAATTACTCTAGCAGAGGGAAGGAGTAAAGGGGGAAAGCTGGAGATCCAAAGCCTCCACCATGCAATGGGGCGGGGGGACTTCAAGAATAAAGTTTCCTCAAATGAAGAGACAGATAAAATATGAGGAAGGTCGATCTGAAGTGGGACAGTTGTTGATTCCCCCTCCCCCAATCAGGGAACATGGAAGTGGGAAAGGGCAGAAAAACAGAAGTCATGTTGACAACGATCAATTAATTAGGTTTTTTTTCTTTGTGCATCTCTGGCAGGGCCAGAACTTGTTACGTAGACCAGGCTAGCCTGGAACTCAGAGACCTGCTTGTTTGTTGCTATTCTTAACTATCCATTATTACAGTTAAGTTTTGGTTTCTTTAAAAGCTCAGTTATGTTATGTAAATATGTTTCCTTTTAGTTCCAAGTGTGGGGTTTCAGTTTGTCCTTCAGTTTGTCCACAGCTGACAATTGCCTCGTGCAGGGGCTTTGTCTTTGCAAGCTGGAGTTAGCTGAACTCTGTCAAAGCCATCCTTGCTGTGGGCTGAAAGCGGTTTAACCTTAACCATTCAACTCACCCACTCCTGATGTTGCGGGCTTCACTGTCACACAATCACGGGGTCACGCAGTCGCAGCTGTCTTTCTTCCTTTCCAGAGGAAGAGGGTGCTTACAGGATCTCGTCCCCAGAGGTGTCAGATGTTTCTTGCGAACATCGCGGTCAGGCAAGCTGAGAGAAAGCACGGCTTTAGCCCTGGCTTGTGGGAATTTCACAACCTTCCGCAGTAAAGCCCACTAGGAATGGAAGAGGATTCCATTCACCTCAGAGTTGACGAATGGACCCTCAAGGGCAGAGAGGGTGCGGGTGCTGCATCGCTTCCGCCTCCCAGAGACCAGAGAGCCCAGCAGGACCAGAGAGCAGTGGGGATGGAGAACAGGGTAAAGGCTACTTTATAGAAAGTCCTGGAAGGTGTAGTTTTAGACCCAGTGAACTAAAACACACACACACACACACACACACACACACACAGGAATGATCCCCATCGCAAAAGCAGGGTGTGATGCCAGCGTGCCCTCCCCATCCCGTAAGAACGCCAACACAACGAAGGAAAGGGTACAGTCTTCACATATGGCCAGCCGTGACATGGGGCCAGGCGTGCTTTCATCCTGGTTCGGCTACACGACCCCGAGGAAGGTGCACTGCTTACATGCAAAGGCTGACGCTCCTGTTGTCCTTGGGAACCTTGGGGCAATCATTGGGCAAACGAGTCCAGGCTAACCTGATGGATGACAAAAGGTCAGAATCTCCCTGCACCAGTTCGGCCACACCGCTGTGTAAGTGGGGTCATTCCACCTGGCACCAAGCTAGCTGCTCCACCTGACGCACAAAATCACGAGAATGAGAAAGGTTTAAACGCGTTCTGAGAGTTTTGTGTTGCTGTTCCTCAGAGGCGGCTGATGGGTAAATGAACCTGCAGCTATCCTGTCAGCAGAATCTTCACTTTGAGTGTGTGTGCATATTCGTGCACGCATGTGTGTGCCTGTGCGCATGTGCACGTGTGTATGTGTGCGTGTGTGTGCACTCGAGTGTGCTAGCATGCATGTGTGCGCTCGAAGTGACCTTTTGGAGTTCAGGAGAAGGTAACTTGCGGAAGTTGGTTTCCTCCTTCTACCATGTGGGTCGCTGGGACCTGGCTCAGGTCACTGGAGACAGGGGCCTTTACAGAATGGCCCGTCTCAATGGCCCGTCTCACCTGCCCCCAATACTCCGACTCTTCTGGGCATGAAACCTCTTTCCTCTGCTAACAAAAATCAGCTCAGCGGGGATTTAGAGAGATGACTCAGCACTTAAGGGCTGAGCTGCTCCTCTGGATGACCCAGATTGGGTTCCCGTCACGACCACTGATAACTCCACTTTCAGGGGATACAAACCCTCTCTGGCCTCCCCCAGCACCAGGCACACATGCAGGAGAAACGCTCATAAAATGGCAATGTATTACTTTAATGTTAAGAGACAGATCACCTGGACACTTGTGCTGAGGCTGGTGCTTCCTGGCATCGGTTGATAGGGCACGTCCCCCCTCCTCCTCCAGCTAGGGTACACCTCTGTAAGACCACCCATCCCTTAAAGACCCTGCAGCTTCCTCTGAGAGCTGCTTCAACTCACATATAATACAGACAGTTTGTGGAGATGGGAGCCTAGAGCCGTTTTCACCCTTTGCATGGACCCCTTGGCTAGATGTCCCCAGGCACATTGTGTGGCCCTGGTGAGCCAAAGACACTGAGAGTTCAGTGCCGCTTTGAAGTGCGATCTTTTGAGCCCTAACAATGGTGCCTGGTGAGCTGGGGAAACAGGCATTCTTTATTCTACAGACAAAGCTTTAGAGGCTGGGTTGGATTTAGACTTCCCGTCATAACTGAACCCCTCCCCAAGCATCTGTAGCCCTCAGCCAGGCTCAAACCATTCCAGACTGGGCTTAAGGTCCAGATTCAAGGTTGGACTTTATCCACCGTGGCCCAGAGGCACAGTTCTCCCCTTGAGAGGTTTTATGAGGACTGGGGGAAGGAGGCAGGCAGCGCTGCCACTACACTCTCACAAACACATCACAAGATTCAGCGATAAATGAGTCTTTACATTTTGTTCACATGTTTTTGAGAGTGTGAAATGCTTATGAATGGAAATTTTTAACATAATTATGAATTCTAATAACCCTGAGTTTTAGCTAGGAGCTAAGTCAGATGCTCAGGTACCCCCGGGAGAATAACTACAATCTGGCACCTCAGATACTGCTGTGGCAGCTTATTGTGGTGCACACCTATAATCCCAGTACTTGGGAGGTTGAGGCAGGAGGATCATGAGCTTGAGGCCAGCCTGAGCTGCGTAAAGAGTTATTGCCTCAAAAACACAGAGGCAGCTGTTTGGTTATGTCAAGGGCACAAGTTCCGAGGACGCGGTGTGAGAATGCTGTCACTCATCTGATGGACACCAAGCGAAAGAACAAGGTAAAAGCCAACCTACAGGCTTCATTTTCTCGCGCCCTACATCGCTATCTATTCGTCGGCCTCTTGAGAGTGTTTGAGCTTTTGTAACAGTGGCTTGTGTGTACGTAAGATTTTCACTTTTCATATTTAAACTTTGCTGGTTATTATAGGGGGAATGTCACCAGTGCCAGATATCAGATATCAGAGGACAACTGTCAAGTTCTCTCCTTCCGCCTTTACTGGGATTCCAGGAATTGAACTTAAATCACCAGCTTGCCTCATCAGGCAGCAAGCACCTTTTACCTGATGAGCCATTTCACCAGGCCCCAGGCTTTTCTGTTAACACACACCAGTGGCGGACTGGTAAATATTTAACGCTGGCTCTCCAAGGGGAAGAACTCTGATGTGTGAATGCTGATTATGCCCATGGTGTGAATGCTTCCAATGTGGCTGCTTTCTAGGTGTTACATACTACCATTCACATAAAGTCAGGGAGGGTTATGGGTAGCATGCTTTACTAAGTGCGGGTTTCTACCATTAGAAACATTAGATGTAATAGCCTCAAGAAAATGATAATTTTAGTATAATTAATAAATGAATAATTTGAGTTCTTATTACATTTTAACACAATTTATTTGTAAGTTTATAAAGGAAATTTGTTTTTTAAAATATGTCTTGCATCCAGGCATGATGGCACACGCCTTTAATCCCAGCACTCATGAGGGAGAGGCAGGTGGATCTCTGTGAGTTTGAGGCCAGCCTGGTCTACAAAGTGATTTCAGGACAGCCAAGGCCACACAGAGAAACCCTGTCTCAAAGAACAAAAAACAAACAAACAAACAAGCTTATTCCTTGACAATTTTATACACGTCTACAATGCACCTTGACCAAATCTACCTTCAACTTTCTACTCGTCTCACTCCCTTAACACACCCTCCCACCTTCATGCCCATGTCCCTCCTGTCTCTGCCTCTGTCTCTGTCTCTGTCTCTCCCATTCTCTGCTTTGTAACTCACTAAATCCAACGATGTAATGCTAAATGATCTCACTAACTTGCTCTTGTGTGGATCTTGTTCGTACAATCCCAGCTTCGGCAAGTTCCTGAGTCCAGCAGCCACGTCACCCAGAAGACAGGATTTCACAGTACTGCTCCTCGACCTTTTACTTTCTTTTCATTCCCTCTCCTGTGATGTTCCCTGAGCCTTGGGGAACTTTTTGAACTTTTGAGGCAGGGCTTCACCAAGCCCAGGCTGGTCCCCGTCTTGCTATATACCTGAAGATGACCTTGAATTCCTGATCCTTCTTTCACCTCTCAAGTACCATCAGGTTTGTGCCACCTGGATTGGCCCTAATTTAATGATTTACAAGCAGCTAACCCCTTCTTGAAATTTTAAGAACCAGTTCTAACCAGTCCATAGGCATCAAATCTACACACCAGGCATCAAATCTAGACCCCAGGTCTATAGAGTTATTTGAAATTTAAAATGGAGTAAGATAAATATGCTCTGGGGGGATGGTTGGCTGTACACCTTATTGTTGTCAGCCCTTATCAACACACATGCTTGGAAAACCTTGGAATTGCACAGTAAAAAAAGTGTAGTTTAGGATAGAGATGGCATTACAACCTGTCTGGGATAAAAGTCACAGAAAATTACTTGAGCCAATGAGGCTGATGGTAGTGACAAGATTAAATGGCTGGACATTGTTCTACAACTTTCCAGAATCAGAGCAAAAAAAACAAAACAAAACAACAACAACAACAAGAAACAATGACAACAAACCACCTTTCTGTTGTGAAGAAAGAGAGCTTTTCATCTTTGCTGTTGACCACACTCTCCTGGATGATTATAGGCTTGCTTTGCTTGGTTCTCTGTTGGCCTGAGTTTTGGTATAGGACATAGAACAGCACCAGCAAAGGCTGTGGAGAGAGGCAAGCCCATCCCGCTTCACAAACAGAGCAGACTTGGGACCACAAGAAGACAAACAAGACACTGAGGGGACACTTTTCTTTTTCATGTGTGTGTGCTTGTGTATGTGTGGTGTGTGTGTGTGCGCACTTACATGTGCACACATGTGCATGCTTGCTTGTATGTACGCACACCTGTGGAGTGTGTGTACATAAGGGAGGGCACTCATGTGCATGCTGGGGGTTGATGTCATCACTCTTTAATCAAATGCACTGGAAACAGCGTCTGTCAGTAAACCTCAAGCCACCCCAACAAGGCTAGTCTTGACAGCCATCTTTCTTTCAGAATCCCTTCTCTCGCCTTCTGAAGCTGGAATTATAGGCTGGGCCTCCAGAGTCAGCACACCTAGGACTTAGGTGAGTTCTGGGGACACCGGTCTCCCCAGCCCCAGGAAACACTCATTTTTCAGGATCAAGTCAGCATACTCTGCCTGAAAGGGAAATGAGCAGGGAACTCCTTGCCCTGGATTAAAACCCTGAGCCCAGTTTAGTCACAACACAGTGACCCAGAAAACACGGTAAGCTCTTCCAAATTGCACAGAAACCCCGGTGCCCAGTCAAGCTAGCCTTTCTCACTTTCAGTGGGGAAAATTGGGCAACTCCTTATGTGTGCTCAGAGGAAGGTGTCTCTTTCTTAAGAAGGAGAGCCAACAAATTAAGTACTCAGAAAAAAAAAAAAACTTTAATAAAGCATTGTGAACAAATGCTAACTTTGCTAGTCCATAAATTTCTCCTTCTATTGATTGGATCACTAAGACACGGGAATGATTCTGCTCTTGGCATCAATGCCTGCTCTATGTATTGGGTTCACCAGAGAAGCAGAACCAACAGAAAATAAACATGTACTCTGCGTAGATGGAATTCATAGGAAACGGCTCATGCCATTACGGAGGCCGAGCGACGTGTCTGCTGTCCACCAGCTGGATACCCAAGGTTACCAGTATCCATGGACAAGGGAAGATGCCAGTCTGCTCACAAAGGCAGTGCAAGTCCCCACCCCCGTCTGCCCACCCCCCACCTCAGTCCCACCTCCTTCAGGTTTCCTGTGCTTAGATCCTCAGTGGAAAGAGAAATGCTTACCCAGCCTGCGGAAAACCATGTGCTTTAGTCATTTCGCCAGTTGAGATCCTAATCTCTCCTGGAAACACATTCACAGACACAATCAGAAATAGTTCTACCAAAGTCCGTGCCTCCCTTAGCCCAGTCAAGCTGACAGACAAAATTAACTAGCATAATCACAAGTAAGTGTTTGACACTCATTTATCCAAGAATACTCTGGAACGTGGTCCTTCCGAGACACAAGCAGACCTAGCAATCCAGTGTCACTTAAAAGCAATGTAGGTGCCTGCGGTGGGGGCACCTAACTGTATGTGTTCACGAAAAGTCACAGAGCTGAACCCCAAGGAGATAGATGGCACTGACTCTAATTCACACCTCGTTATTTTAGAGGGTGAATATAAGGAGACAAAAGACAAGGAGTTTCTTTTTATTTTTGCTAAATCACAAATTTTGCAGTCTAAACAAAACAAGATTAGTCTCAATTGTGAGAGCTCTTCTGCAGACTTTTCAGCTCAGCACTGCTTCTCTAACGATGGAGACCGCCACGGCCACGGGCTACCGCCACAGCCTCCACATGCTTGGCACAATGCACTCACCTTTGACAAGTGGGCCCAGAGGGAAACGATGCTTGCCGCCAAAGCCGATGACTTGAGTTTCACACTCAGGGCCCACGTGGCGAAAGGCGAAAACTGACTCAGGCTCATGCGGTTTGTTCAGCGCGTGCCCCTACTGCCCCCTCATGCCCTTCACACTCATATGAATGAATAAATGCAATATTAATTTTATTAATTAAATGTGCTGAGAACAGTTAACAAAAAATATAATTTCCATTTGCCAGACACTGTGATGGCACAGAGGTCCGACTCAGTCAGCAGCTCCCTTGTCTAGCCTCAGGGTCTCTTGTTCATTTCAGTATTTCCAGATCCTAAGGGGTGCTTGATTTGAAAAAACAAAACAGAACTGAACAAAGGTGGGTGAGTAAGTAGGTGTGGCTGAGCCACACAGAAGTTTTAATGCCTATTGTGCATCCGGCCAGAGAAAACATGGCGTGTTTGTCTTCTAACACAAGAGTTAATGACAACCTGAAGCCGCTTGTATTGGCGCAAGTGAACTATATGATAATTAAAATTTCAGGAGCTCTGCCAATTTACTATTTAATGCAGTCGTAATTAAAAACCAAGTGATCTTAGCTTACACCTAGATATTATATTAAAATTAAAGAAAAGGCCCTGGGGATATAGCTCAGGTGTTAGCCCGCCTGCCTGGCGTGTGCAAAGCCCTGGGTTCAGCCTTCGACACAGCACAAACCAGGCACAGCATTACACAGTTAATCCTGAGGTGAGGAAGTGAAGGCAGAAGATCACAAAGTCAAGGCCCCCTTAGCTACAAAGTGAGTTGAAGCCAGCCTGGGACACATGAGACTCCATGTCAAAAAAGAAAAGAAAAAGGGAAAGTTAATAAGCATTCAGGATTCACGGCTTCCTGATCACTTTACCACAGTTGGCAATGAACACCACTCTTCAGTTTACAGCTACCACAGCTGGGTGGTGGGACCTGCGTGATGGTGGACTTCTGCACACATGTCCCAGAACCCACTCAGTGTGGTCATGTCACCGACAGTGGGAAACTGGCGGCGAGAAAGGATCTACACCATACAAATCAGCCACTCCTATAGAGCATGAATTCCCCACTCCCCAGTGCCCACCATTAAACATTTGCCACCACGATACTGGCTATGTCATATTTTGTGCAAGATCCTCTAGGTAGCAGCCTTCTTATGGGGAATGAAATCACACACACCATCCTTCCAGAGCCGGCAGCTTCTTCTCCATCGCTGAGTTAGCAGGCTTCCTTTCCCTCCCCGCCATGCCTTGATGGCGAGCAAAACATTAGCATGCCCCGCAGTCAAATGGGTTTCCACCTCAGGACAGATGACTCCTTTCTCAGCCCCTCCCAGGGGCCTTCTTCCTCTGGGTTCCAGGAGGAAACCGTTAGATGTAGGAAGTCAGTCATTACGACTGAGCTGGTTGTGAAACATATGGGTATATGTGACATGTGAGTGTCGGGTTCCCCGACCTTAAAGAACTAGGAAAGATGGCCATCCCTGCACAGCAAATAAACCAGGATTGGAAAGACAACTATCATATGCTTGCTCAAATATGCAGAATCTAAATTAAATTTATCTATATATGACATGAAAACAGGAAGGTGCTATTTGGGGAAAGAAAAGAGACAGATGGGGAGAGAGACAAAAGATAGTAACAGGTGAAGAAAATGAGCAAAATATACAGTATATACCTACAAAAGGCCCATGATTTTGTGTGCTAATTAAAAGTAAGTTTTTTAAAATGAAGTAATTAATTTAATTATAGTTTTTAAAAGAAATAGGGAAACACTTTTAAGGCAAGAATGGCACAGGGTCCAGGGATGTCCTTGGACGGCAGAGGTCCAGCCTGTGTGGTCCCTTCCCAGCCCTGAGGTCATGTGAACAGACTTCCAAAGCACATCCTCTCTCTGCGTGTTTAGTATATTTACTTCAAAGCTTTTGCTCTCTTTTCGTTTTATTTACATATTTATTTATTTATTTGTCTGTCTGGCACATGCTTCCCACCCTGATAATGGACTAAACCTCTGAAACTATAAGCAAGCCCCAGTGAAATGTTTTCCTTTAGAAGAGTTGCCATGGTCATAGCGTCTCTTCACAGTAATAAAACCCTACCTAAGACACTCTCCTACTTTTGACGATGAGCTGTTTACGGAACTGTGAGTGAAATAAACCCTTTCCTTCTTTGGTCGTGGTGTTCCATCCCAGCAACAGTAACCCTAAGACAACCCTTTCCTTTCCCACTCGCGCACTTTAAATATTTGTGTATAGGCTCCCTGGTTACTAAAATGAACTTTCCTGCTGTAGCAGTGTCCCATGGCTGCTTTAACAAAGACTAACGTATCTGGTGATTTTCAGCAACATACATATGTTCTCTAACAGCCCTGAGGTCAGAGATCCAAAGTTGGTTTCATTGAGCTGAAATCTAGGCATCCACGGGGCCAGGCTCCCTCCAGAAGCTCTGGGGAAGAGTAGGATTCCAGGCCAACTCCAGCTCCCAAAGCTGCATTGTTTACATTCCTTGGCTCTGGGTCTCTTTCATCTTTACAAGGAAAGCATCTTGCTTTGCAGTCACACTGTCGCTCTGCTGATGTCACTCTACAGGTTTGTCATTCTGCTGCTGATGCCCTCTTTGTCTTTTTGTAAGGATGTAATTAGCATCCCCTGATGATATAGGGCAATACTTCCATCTCAACACACTTTGATCACATTTGAAGACAGAGAACACATGTATGTAAGTGCTTTGTGCAGAGGCCAGAGGTTAGCATAAGATGCTTTTCCTCAGTCATTCCCATCTTTATTTTTGAGACAGGGTCTCTTGCTATATCCCACCAATTTGGCTAAGCTGGCTGGCAAGGAGCCTCACAGATCTTTCTGTCTCTGAGACACAAAACTTGATCCTATCTAGATTCTATTCTGCTGAGGAGAGATAAACATGTTCTTAATGAAAGAAAATTTAAAACTGAGTTAAAAAGAAACAGATGCTAAGGGAGAAACAAGTAGAACAGGGTATAGATTAGGATGTAACAGAGGAGATAGATAGCTGAACTTTAAGAGGCCATCAGAATAGGCATTTGATAATGGTTATGGTTGTTATCTGGCAAAAGAGCCTTCTACATAGAGGGAACTGTCACTGCAAAGGTGCTGAGGTCAACATGTCAAGAGCAGAGAGGAGAGCTCCCAGAGACTTCTGAGCAGGGGGTTGATGAGGTCTGGCTTTAAAGGGCTCACTAGCCCTGGGCTGTGACATACAGCCACAGAGAGCACACATTCCATAGCACAGTGGTGGGTGCCGGGTGTGTGGGGGTGTGTAAGGGCTTTTCTGCAGGGACCCATACAGTAGACCTCATGTGAGAGATCTGTGGGGAGTTGGGAGTACACAAAAGGCCTCTGAGCTAGGGTGGAAGAGGAAAGGGGCAGACAGTGAGGGCTTAATAAAGGGTATAGTGCGTGTGCACAGGGACAAATCAAGGCAACAGTGGAGCTGTGTCACTTGACTTGGCCACTGGCACTGAGTCACTGAAAACAGGCTAGGGGAGCACCTGGTTCTCAGTTTACCAACACGGGCGTCCCCTACTCCCAGACTGTGCATTAAACACAGCAACCGTAAAGCATATGGCTAGAAAGGAACAATGGGGGAAAGGCCAAGGAAAGGCATGAGGGCCCGTGGAATGGTCTTTGTAATAATTCCTGGACCACCGTGCTCAACATTAGAAGAGTGTTTGGTGTGCTCAGTTCACAGAAGATGAATGACTACAGATTGCCACTACAGCATGAGGGGGTCTCAGGGGACAAGGTCTTCTTTGTGTTTCAGGACACTGGCTGGTTACAGTTCTTGAGCAAAAGTCAGAGAAGATCATTCAAATCTAGAATTCCGTCACCACAGCCTTCTCCCCTGGGTCGTGCTGCTGTCGTCTGTCATTCTGCAATTGAAAGCAGCCGGTTTACTTCAGTGTCCCGGATGAACCTACTCCCTCAGCTCTTTGCCTGTGGGTGGAAGCATCACTTTCCAGTCTGCTTAAGTCTTTTCCAGTCTCGCCCAGGCCTATGTCTTAAACATCTCCTTTCATTCCAGGGCCTGCATCCCATTCCTGCCCTCACTGTATTTTCCCAAGAGCCAGTAGTTCATTCTCAGTTCTACTCCATTCTCTGGTTCCTACCAACTTTCTGCGTCTTGTCATCCTTCTCCATCCTGAGGATCCTCCCGGGATCTTTTCTCTACCTTCAGCATCTTCCTTCAAGCCTTGCTCATGCATCAGTCTTGTGTCTTTTTATTCTCTCTTGAACACCCTCTCACCATGTAGCCCAGCCCAGGCTGGCCTGGAATTCACCATCCTCTTGCCCCGGCCTTCTGTTAGCTAGGATTACACGTTCAGACGAATCTGTGAGTCTTCATGTATTAATCATTAGGTGAGGCTTCTTCTCCATAACCTTGTCCTGTCCAGGGTTCTTCTGCCCTTTATGGTGCAGCATTTGGCAATATGTAGGCAGGAGGTCATGGAAAAGGGAAGTTCAAATCCTTGCTCCTTCATGTTCTACTGTAGGATCTTGTGAATTCATTCATATCAAAGATTTTTTTTTTTCTAAACAGGGTTTCTCTGTGTAGCCCTGCTGTTCCAGACTCCCTTTGTAGACCAGGCTGACCTCAACTCACAGAGATCCGCCTGCCTCTTCCTGAGTGCTGGGATTAAAGGTGTGTGCCACCACACCTGGCCACATCTCTTTTTAAAGGATTACGAACATTAGGTTTTACTTCGTGGAGCTAGGTGAGTGTTTGGAGCCAGTGAGGACAGAGGCTACGAGCTAGACACCAGCACATGCTACTTCCTCCTTTCCTGTCTGCTATCCCGGGCCTACAGTTTCATAGCCGAAGTTTTCTTTCCTTTCTCCTTGCTATATTTTGATAAACTGTTACTTCTAAATATACATAAAAAGCAAGCACACTTATTATCGGTGGTAGTAATAGTAACGACACAAGAGACCACAGCAGTCTAGTTAGAATGCAAGGGTATGGGAAATTTCTCGTGGTAATCGTGTACTTAATCGAATACGTATCAAAATCATTTCCGAGAGTGCCAACCTTTTGACGTTGTGACATGACATTGTGGTGTATAACTGTACTGGGCTGCACTCACAGAGATGCTGGGATGTGCAAATCCCATGGGTTGCAGGTTGGACACACCCGAGCTTGTAATTGTTGTGCCAATTAAAAAAATAATTTATTTAAGGCTGAGACTGTGACTCAGTGGTAGAACACTTACCTATCTCATATAAGGTCCCAAGTTAAATCCCCAGCAACACTAAAATAAACAAACAAAGCACAGAATTTCCTTGGCGTTTTTTGAAACACTGGACTGCAGGAAAGAATAGTACATGGCTCTCTGGTACCAGCCAGCCAGCCCCCATATCATCACTCTTAGCCAGTCCTGTTTCTCTATTTCTTGCTCTTAGTTTTTACTTCTGGAGTATTTTGAAACATGCTGTAGAGACCGCATTGTTCTACCCACAGGTAATTCTGTGGGTGTCCTTACTGTAAGGACGCAAAGCATTAGTGTTTTCATGACAAGCAGCATAGACTTGCACAAGAGAAGACAGTTTTTCTCAGAAATCTGGAAGCCAGAAATCCAGATCAAAGTGCTATCAGGGTTAGTGTTATGATTTGGATAGAAAACGTTCCTTACTGGCTGTTTGGGGCACTGTTTCCGAGCTGGTGCAGCTATTTGGGGGCTGCTGCGAAATCTTTGGGAGTCGGCCCTGCTTGACAGGAGGAGCACAGGCAAAAGAGCCTTCTACATAGAGGGAATGTCCCATAAGGACATTGCGGGACCCTGGCTTTTACTGCTCTATTTCCTAGTCAGCCGCCCTGTGAACAGCCTCCAACACACAATAGTAACAGTAACAATAACAACAACAACAATACCTTTCAAAAGGCATTTTTGTGTGTATGTGTGTATGGGTACAGGTACATGCACAAGGACAGTGACTGCTGGAATGATGGGCGTTTGGGAGCCACCTGGGTGGGTGATGGGAACAAAACTCAGTTATAGAAAAAGTTCTTAACCACTGAGTCGTTTCTCCAGCCCCAGAAATAAAACAGTTTTGAAGAGAGAACTGCAGAGTCCCAAGTCCGACCTCTTGCTGCTGCTTCTTCAGGCAACTGTTGGGGGCAGGGCACAATACCATCCACTGTTATTTTACCCCCACGGGAAACCAACAACAGTAGCATGATCAGAATTACTTCAGTGTGGTAGAGTACCAAGAGAGTGTTCCCTGGGACAAATGTGATTAAATGATAAGGTTTATTGATCCGTCAGCACCATCTCCAGTTTTTTACCTTTTTTGTTCATTACTTTAGTGAAGTTATTTTCACGGATACCAATTTTTTTTTCCACAAAATGTGATTTGTCATCATCTCCAACTGTATCTGCTGTTAAGATTTTTCTCTCTGGTCATGATGTCAACAAAGATTTCTTGATCAGATTTGGCTGCCCACATCTTGTGAAGATCTGCTTCTTCACACAATTTCCACCAATAATCATTTTTTCCCCTACATGAAATTTTAGCTTCTGCTAATCTTATTTGGTGCTATTTTTATCAGTAATATTCATTATTACTTTGACAAAAGACCAAGAACTTGAATTTACATCATTACATAGCCATGAGAGAGAGAGAGAGAGAGAGAGAGAGAGAGAAACCTAAATCCAAAAATGTTATGTATGTGTCTAAGAGAGAGCATGGGAGATGGAGTGTGGGAGTGAGAAAGTGACAAGAAGGGACATAGAAACAGAGGAAGAAGCTACAGCTGTTCAGGTTCTGTTTGCTAAGCTTTGGAGGGCCAAATGCCTTGGGGTCAAATGGCAGGCTTAAACAATATGGACACTACAAGGGGGTTGCCCAGAAAGGGCTGGACAAATAGTTCAGAGATTTAAATCCTGGGAAGTTAAACACACAGCTGTCACCTTGTCCCTCCCCCCTCCGCTCCCCCTTTTACTACTCTTTCTTGTCTGCTCTCCTCTGTCCATCTCTCTCTCTCCATTGCCCGAGATGCACCCTTAGCCAGGGTGGCCTCCCTTTGAGTTTTCCTCACGACGAAAAGCCCAGTAATTTGTTGCCCGTTGGTTTTTCTTAAAGTGCCACCTTTGTGAAGGCTACTTCCCTAATTTAGGCAGCTCTGAACAAATCACAACTGTGAATTTGACCCACCACTCCCGGGAGAGCGGGGTAGGTGGGTGGGCAGAGCCCAATTCAGCAGTTCTAAACTGCTGTGCGGCCTCGCAATCTGTCTGCAGAATCGAAGCTTGAGAAGTTTTATTTTTTGCCAGCTTTCCCTAGCAGAAGCCTGCTGCACACCCACACACACTTAGCGAGCAAGGGAGAAAGTAAGGCTGCTGGGAGGATGGTTCCCTCTGGGAGCATGAATCACAGAAGCAGCCACCCGAAGCTCCCCTACTAGACTGGGTCTTCAGGAAGACCCAGTCAATCTCACGTGTGATGGGGGCTGAAGCTACAGGGGGAGGCTTGGGGAAAAAGTGAGGAGAGGGACTGCAAAGAGCAGCCCTGGAGAGGGACACTGAGGAGACAGACCCTGGAGAGTGACCCTGGAGAGGCTGGAGGAGGAGCCAGAGACTCCACCCAGTTGGGAGAGAGGCAAGCAGGCGAGAGGGCAATCCCGGGCTGCCTTTATTCAGAATCTTCAAAGGCTTGAGGTGAAGCACCCTATTGTAAACTGTGACTGCTGTGCTCCAACCTAGGGATTAGCCAGAAGGAAGCAGAAAAGTCTGAGTTAATGGGAGCAAAATACTGTTTTTTTGTTTGTTTGTTTGTTTTGTTTTTTTTTTTTTGTGTGTGTGTGTGTGTGAACAAGGAAGAGCAACAGAGAATAAGGGAAATCCAATCAAGACTATGAGAACAAGAATAGAGGGAAATGAACACCCAGGGTATCGAAAATTTGGGGGGGCAGTAGACACCACCCAGGGAGAGTTATAACCTAGGCCTGGACCCCACCATTGGCTGATTTGGTTGGTATGGATGGATTCTGAGCCTCAGGATTTATTTTAGCACCCTCTGGATTTATTTATTTAGCGGGACTCTAACACATGCCAGAGCAGGAACCAACAAGATTGCATCACTGAAGACTGGAAGGGAAAGGGAGGTGTGATCTCCCTGTGCCTTCTATGTCCTACCGGTACAGTAGAGAGGGACCTTGGATCTACCTGTTCCCTGGTGTCCCTGTGGCAAGTTCTGAGGTTCAGTGCTAAGAACAGGGATGGGATAAGGCCTGGGTTCTAGTTTGAGCCAGGCCTGTAATCACTCTGTGACCTTGTACACTCAAGATGGAGGAGTCCCGAGTCCTGGGATTCGCTGTGTGCTGGGCAAACTCTTCTCACTGCTCTCAGTCCCTCCGTGAAAACCAGTGATGTTGATCTCCAGCTCCACAACACCCCCAGCCTCTACTTTCATTAAAATAGCCCAATTGCTTCTAGATCAACAGATTTTTTTTCCTCATGGATTATTTTCCCATGAATTATTCAAACTGGGGAGTCAGATGTTGAAAATACAATGTTCATCTTTTCCTCATTAGGAAGCTGTTAGCTATGAATCAATCTCTCTCTCTTCTCTCTCTCTCTCTCTGTCTGTCTTTCTCCCCCTCTCTCCCTCTCTCCTGCTATCTTAACAAAGACTGATTTCTACAAGGTTTTAGGAATGAATGCAGCCAATCATTTCTAAAATCTCTAGAAAACATCACATGAAAATAAAGTAGGTAACGAACACTTAGCTGATAATCAGAAATGGCATAGTAAAGGGAGCACATTCAAGAGTTCCACGGACCTTACGTAACTCTCCCAGTCTCGCAGGCTTCGCTCTGTCTTCTGTCAGTGTATCTCTGTGGCTTGTCTATCTTGCATAAGAAAAACACAGACAACTTGAGTGTAAGGATCCCTAGTTTGGGGAACTGACAGACACAGAAACCAAGAAAAAATGAGCATGTGAATGAGGGACAGGACTCTGATTTTAATTACTAGCTTTCTTGACTTAAATTATGACACTTATTTACTTATTTATTTTGTGTGTGAGCACGTGATGAACGTGTGCCATGGTAGAATTCAGAGGTCAGCTTCTGGGAATCTGTTTTTTGTTTTGTTTTTTTCAACCACCTGGGTCCCAGGGATCAAACTCAGGTTGTCAAGTTCGGCAGTCAGTACCTTTATCCACCGAGCCATCTCACTGGCCCCTCTCACGGACTTAATCGTCAGACTGAAAGAAAAGAGTTAAAACTGCAGTGATGCCCAGGTTTCTCCTGCAGGACATAGTGACAGCAATACAGATGTCACCACAATCCAGATAATGTGGGTCTTCTGGAGATGGGAATGTGAAGAAAATAAAACCTAGTGATTTGGGTAACATGAGACATTTGCAAATACATTGCAACTCCGGCAGAATGTTAACTATAAAGAGCAGATGGGCAGGCTATAAAGAGGCTCAGTCAGTAAACCATTTTCCTTACAAAAGTGAGGATCCGAGTTCACATCCCCAGAGCACCCCTATAAAAAAGATGGGCAGGTTGGCCTACGCTTTTAATCCCAATGACAGAGCAATGCGCAGCAGAGACAGGAGATTCCAAAGAGCTTGCCAACCAGCTAACCTAACCTACTTGGCAAAATTACAAGGCCAATGAGAGACCATGTCTCAAAAGGAAGGTGGACTGACTACCACATGTACATGTAAGCACACAGAGAGAGACACACACACACGGAGAGAGCACAGAAGTGAATGAAGATTCATTTGTTTAAGGTTCAGACTCTTCCTCTGGCATTATTGCTTCATGATAATCAGAGGAAGTTTCTCCCTGCAATTATGCCTGTGCCTATCTCTGTAAGACCGGGTAGGAGACCATGCCTGGGAACTCCACAGTGTGTGTGTGTGAGCCCGTATGTCAAGGAGTTGAGGAATTTAAAGTGTTGTGGCACTTATGATTTGCACTGGGAAAGATAGCTGTAAGCTGTTCTCGTGGGAACCATCAGGCCTCAAACTCAAGATGCGTCTGAACTGTTCAGAGGCCTTGCTGCTGATCCCCACTCCCACTCTTTAATAGGTTCCCAGGAGGCGTTGACTCTGAGGCGACCACACTTCAAGGAACACTGATGCTAACACATGATTTCACTATACAAATGTTGTGTGAGGCAGTAAGTGAAACTCATCCAAGGACTCTGTCCCATTCCCGTGCTCCACTGTTTATCTCTCTCCTGTCTGCTCATGTCCTCCCTTTGCAGTGACATGACCCAGAGCACTGATCCATTGCCAATAAGCTATAGAAAAAAAGGGTCCCTTCTGGGCCACCATCACTGCAAGGTATTATTATCTTGTAGGAGCCACTGTGACATCTAAAGTTTGACTCATTATTGCAGAATCCTTCTCCCTCTTGTTTTTTTTTTTAGAAGCAGTCCAGAGGCCTTAAGGCTTTGTCCAGGACAGGAGAGGCGGTTCATGGTGAAAAGCACTTGCCTCATAAACTTGATCATCTGAGTTAGACCCAGGGAACCAACAGTGGAAGAAGAAAATCGAATACCAAAAGGTATCCTCTGATGGCCACAGCATGTCCACCTGCAAGCCCACAGTCAGTATATCATTATCACCAACATCATCATCATCATCATGTCTACATATTTATACACATAGACCTTGCCCATGATCCCACAACTTTATGAAGCCCCTTTTCTTTTTGGAAAAGTGAAGCCAGTCAGTTTCATACAGCAGCCACATACCTACTTATGTGCTAACTAAGTGTCATTTAATTATCCCGAAGCCACTTGAGAAGCCATTTTAAAGACAGACACACAGAAGTCCAGAGAGTATGGGCACAGAGGTGGGGTTTGAACTTTGAGCTGTTCTTGCTCTATGCAGTGTGATTGTTCTTGGTGAAGGGGCCAAGTAAGAATAATGCCAGAGAAACACTTCCTCCCATGGGTGCTCATGGGCGTCCAAACTTCACTAACACTCATGTGTTTACACCCGAGAGGGAGGCTTTGGCTCCAGGCACCCTTGTTTACTGATCTGGAATCCCACACGCAGGAAAAGTGAATGCAAGGCCAAGAGGGTAGGCAGAGGACTAGGCCAGGCCGGGCTGGCACAATTGACAGTACAGCAGAAATACGGAGAAAGGCAAAAAACATTTCAAGAATACAATCAGCCCTTTTCTTTTTGCTAGAAATAGCAACTTTTGACCCTCTGTTTGAATAGGCTTTCAGTTTGGTGTGTGTGTGTTCAGGGAGGGAATGACTCTTTCTAGCTTGCCTAATGACAAGGTCACAGTGCTCAGGAGGTGACAGGAGGAAGGAAGCCTCTCTGTGACACTGATGGGTCTGTCCAATCTCAACATCCACTAATTCAAAATCTCAGGTTCCAGTGACACTCAGTGGAAAAGGATCTGTTGTCGAAATGTGACCACTCGTACCAGGAAAGTGACAGCTGTGAGCCGCCAGTTCCCTGGGATCCTGTGTGGCCAGCTGGCTTGTCAAAAAGGCCACTGCAGTCAGCCTGGCTGCTTTACCAGAAATCCAAACCAGGTGACTCCCTGAAGATTCAAAAGTTAAGTACTGGGGGGATGCAAATGGCTGCTTTCCTGGTAAGGAGCCTGTGTACGCAGATAAGGCTGGGGACATAAAGAGCTGGCCTAGCGCTTTCTTCAGCTTTTGAATTTTGCTTATTGCAGTTTCTGCCTCCATAGGTCTTGACTGGGGCTTCAATTCTGCATGTCTAATGGTTAGTTCCCAAGTTCACCTAAGTCACTAGTCCAAAGAGCATTCTCCAAGTACCAACAGTGAAACTTTCCACGTGGAATCCTAGATGTTCTTATAAGGATAATTTCCAAATTTTCCATTTTCATTTGTGCTCTTTCCTGAAAACCTAATAGATAGATAGATAGATAGATAGATAGATAGATAGATAGATAAAGGTTGTAGGTTCTCTTTCACAATGATTTCCCCCTCATTTCACAGAAGGCCTCCCTCTCTTTCACCCCAAATCTAACAATTGGTTCTTTGCCTCAGGATGCAAAAACTCAGGTTTCTGAGCAAAGCCACAATCTGAAACATTGGCACATTGTTGAGAAAGTGACGAACACTGTGAACCAGTGACAAATATTTTCACAAGTCAAGTGGCATCGAGTCGTTGCTCTCAAGATTGCAGGAGGTGGGAATTATCTTTGGGTGGCTGTTTAAAACTGATCTTGAGAGGAAAAAGTCACGAAATCCTTTGCACTTTTCAATTCAGAGAGAATTCAAAAAATTAAATGACATTTCTACAATAAAGCTTCCAAACCTGCCGCCTAAACAGCAATAGACCTTCTCAGCATTTCTATCTACAAAAAGAAAGAAGGGGGTATTGGTACAGAATTTTCCTGATCCTAGGAATAAATATAACTAATTATAAGACAGCAAAACAAAGAAAAATACCTCTCAGTAGTGAATCCATTTCCAAAGAAAGTTATGTTTCATAATCATAAAACACATTCTGTTGATTGTTTTGTTTTGGTCTTGGTTTTCTGAGACAGGGTTTCTCTGCGTAGCCCTGGCTGTACTGGAATTTGCTCTGTAGACCAGGCTGCCTCAAACTCACAGCTATCTGGCTGCTTTCCGAGAGCTGCAATTAAAGGTGTGCACCACCACCGCCCGGCCATATTCTGTTTTGTTTTGTTTTTTTTTTTTATTTGAGCTTTATTTATTTGTTTTCATTTACATGTATGTGTGTGAGCCCATGCGAATGTATGTACCCTGTATGTGTGCAGAAGCCCTGGATGGTCGGAAGAGGACACTGGATCCTCCTGAGCTGGAGTTACAGATGGTTGTGAACTACCATGTGGGTGCTGGGAACCAAACCCAGGCTCTCTGAAACAGCAGCCAGTGCTCCTAATTGCGGGGGCATCTCTCCAGCCCCTGTGTGTCGTTAGGACTAAAGATACACCTCTAACTACCGTGATATCTAAACCCAGAAAAGATGTTCTAACTTTCGGAGCCTTATGGATTCCAGGACATATGTTTAATAACAATGATGCCCTATAGGGTAAAGAACAGTATGAATCCAACCAGAAGAGTGATATAAAATTCAAGAAGAACTTATCCTATTTCTAATGCTATCTAGTCACTTGATACATATTAGTTAGTTAACTAATTTGGAGAGAGCATTCCACTGTGTAGCCCGGGTTGACCTTTAACCCAGGAGCTCCCTGCATTTGCTCTCTGAGTGCTGAGATTATAGGCGTGTGCCACCATATCCAAATTGAAAATTCTTTATTCTAAACTATCTATCTAAAAGTATTACTTCAACTATCAGTATTTCATTTTTTATTTAAATTTTTATTGATTCTTTGTGAATTTTATATCATGTACCCCAATCCCACTCATCTCCCTACCCCCTCATATCCACCTTCTGCTGTTGCAACCTCCATTCAAAAAGAAAAAAAATCTTATTGTGTAAGCTGTAGTGTGTCACAGAGTGCCCCATAATATTACGCATCTTTATTTGCAAGTGTTCATTGCAATGAGTCAGTGGTCTGGTTTGAGGTCTCTGACTACTGCTACGTCATTAATATTGGATCCTTACCTGGATTCATATCCTGTCATTGCTCTATGCCATGGAGATCCTGCTGCCGTGGATCCGCAGGACCTGTCCCTTCACATGCTCCAGTAGTTTATAGATGAGGTAGATGTTGGGGTGGGCCTGGGTAGTAGCTGAGTTGGTCAGCCTGCCAGCTCTCCCACACCCACACCTTGAGGGCAAACTCTCCAGCATTGCCCAGGCTAGCTCACCCAGCTTCAGCCCGCATTGGCAGAACACTGGCTGCTCTTCCAGAAGACCAGGTTTGACTCCCAGCACCCACATGAGGGCTCACAGACATCTGTGTCTCTAGTTCTAGAGGATCCAAGGTCCACTTCTGGCTTCCATGGACACCAGGTATGCACATGGCGCACAGATATACAAGCAAGCAAAAACACCCACCCACATAGAATAATTCCAAAAAATTTTAAATCACTGAATACATTTAATAGTCCAAGAATCTATTTTTTCAAGGAGGAAAGCAACTTGTCAATGATTTCTCTTTCCCTGGTCACTAGCAATATTTTTTTCCTCTCTCTCTCCCTCCCCCTGTACCCTCTCTCTAACAAGGGGCTAATGAATAAAAGGTAAAGATAAAAACCACATGAGATCTTGGTGTCCCGAAGATCTCATCGAGTTTTCTCTAGGCTAAAATACTCTACAACAATGGTTCTCAAACTTTAACCAACACAAGAACCTCCTGAGAGAGCAGCGAAAACAGAGAATGCTTTTACCAGACCTCTATAATTTCTGACTCAGCAGATCTGGGGGAAGCCTCAAGAATTTGCATCTCTAAAGAGTTCCCACTGCCTTAAAGTCTAGGCACCAAATGTCTGTGTCACTGTCCTAATCCCTGGGGTGCTAGTTCAGTATGTTATTAAGCAACCGCGGAGGGCCAGTCTCCATGCAGGAGACACCAAGATGGGAGAGTCTCAGCTTCTACTCTTGAGCTCACTCCCCAGATCAGCCTGCAACCTTTAGATCTTTACAAACGTCACTTTTCATTGCAGGCTCCATTTGGTGCTACCATTTCTGGTAAGCATTTCCCCTCTACCCTCACCCTCCACTGTCCCAACAAAAACCCTGTGTTAGTTATGGCTGTGTTGCTGTGACAACATACCGAAAGCAACTTAAGAAAGAACTTATTTTGGCTTACATTCATTTGGCTAAGTGTTCACAATGGCAGAAAAGGCATGTGATCAAGAGCAGGAAGCTGAGTGATCACATCGTAACTGCACACAGGAAGCACAAAGAGTGAGACCTGGAAGTATGGCAAGGCTATAAACTCTCAAAGCCCACCCCAGTGACATACTTCCTCCAGCAAGGGTCTACCTCCTACAGGTTCCATAACCTCCCCAAATGAGGACCAAGTTTTCAAACGAATCTATGTAGCAGCATAGTTCTCATTATAAAAAATAACATTCTTGTCTTAGTTAGGGTTTCATTGCTGTGAAGAGACACCATGACCAAGGCAACTCTTATAAAGGAAAACATTTAATTGGAGCTGGCTTAAAGTTTCAGAGGTTCGGTCCATTATCATCATGATGGGAAGCATGGCAATGTGCAGGCAGACATGGTGCTAGAGATGGAGCTGAGAGTTCTACATCTTGATCCAAAGGCAGCCAGTTAGAGACTGATTTCCACACTGGCCTGAGCTTGAGCATAGGAGACCTCAAAGACCATCCTGCAATGACACACTTCCTCCAGCAAGGCCACGCCTACTCCAACAAGGCCACACCTCCTAATAGTGCCACTCCCTCTGGGCCAAGCATTCAAACACAAGAGTCTATAGGGCCAGACTTATTCAAATCACCACAGTACTCTAAATTCAGACAATTGGGTTTTCATTTTATCACATCTCAGACACTTCTTACCATTTCATAAAACATTCTGGGCTCAAATACTATGATGACTTTGATCTCTATCTATTCTCAGAATTTTCCGTTGCATGTAATAGTCAATACACATCAGATAATTAAATATTCTTTAATTCTAAAGAGTTATTCCTATAGCAGAGTCCATGTTACAGAAAGTGTTTAAGTCCCCAAACTCACAATGCAAAAAGGAAGTTTGAGCAGAAAAAAAGTTGTATAAGAGGAAATCAGAAATGGAGACAACCAGTTCCAGAATTCAGTTATAACAGGCTTGAACGTAATTACAGATTTGCTAGGGATCATAATCAGCTAGTAGCAGATCACAGAAATCTCTGGATTTGGTCATTTGTTTTGTTTTTCATTTTCTTTTCTTTTCTTTCTTTCTTTCTTTTTTAAGATTTATTTATCATGTATGCATTGTTCTGCCTATATGTGTGCCTGCATGCCAGAAGAGGGCACCAGATCTCATGATAGATGGTTATGAGCCACCATGTGGTTGCTGGGAATTGAACTCAGGACCTTAGGAAGAGCAGCCAGTGCTCTTAACCTCTGAGCCATCTCCCCAGCCCTGTTTTGTTTTTCTTTAGTTCTCCAGTATCTTACATGGGGGCAGGTTCCCTTGGGCTATATCTCAAATCCTTCTTAAAGCAAAACTTAGTATGTGATACGGATTCCTCTTTCAGGAAACATTGACAATATGTTACCAAAGGAACTCACTTACTGAAGTTTGTATTTTATTTTTTTTATCAGAGAGAAGAGATTGTCTGTGTACCACACAACAAACTTACCAAATTCCTCAGTAGACTGCCAACCTAACAATGGAGGGTTACTTTTCACGCTGCTGTGACAAACTATCCCACAGAAGAAACTTAGGAAAGGGAAACATTTGACTGATCAAGTCAGATGGTCTCAGTCTATCAAGGCAAAGGAGACCAAGCGAAGCAGCCCAGACCAGGACAGTGAGAGTGTGATGCAGAGGGAGCCAGGTCAGCCCTCATGAGCCACACTCCACAGCCTTGTAAGGGGCCCATAGCCTCCTAAAATAGTACCCCACTCTGGGGAACAAACACCCCAAACGTGAGCCTGTGGGGAACCTTTCAGACTCAGATTACAACAGAGATTCCTGAAGATAATGGATTTATTCAGGAATGAGCACTGTGGTTGGAATACACATAGGCACATATCCAATGAGGGAAAGGAAGACAAAAGCTTTTAAAGGTAAAAACGGAAAACATTACATAAGTTTCTTTTTAAAACAATTATCTTTGGCCTCAAAAATCAATAGCGAGGTGGCTGTGAGCCAAGGTGAGCAGGGAGCTTATCAGACACATGCCCTTGCAGAAGTATTGTTTCGTTGTTTGGAGTGGCCTTCGTGCAAGTCTGTGGTGCCGAAGGTGCAGTTTGTAGGGCAGATTCGCAGGAGCTCCTATCCTTCGTAAACTCTCGGCTTTGTGCCTCTCTTTATTCTTGTTAAGGCCAAGTCCATTTTGTTCTGACAGCTTTCACAAGGCATCTTAGCTTCCTTCAACTTCGTTCAACCCTCTAGAGTCATTACGCAAACTGCCTCCGAAGTCCTTTTTGCTGCAACAAGTACTTCAGCTCTTCTCAGGGCAATACTCCTCCCCGTACATTGGATGCCTGCCCTTTAACATGCCCAAGAGCTGCCAAGCCAGTGCCTTTAGGAGTTCTCCCTGCACCTTTCCCCTCACGCAGCTCTATGAGGTGTATGAGCTATATGAATTCTTACCAGCCAGCCTCAGAGATGGGTAATAGTTGTTTTTATATGTATTCCCCTCCCATGAAGATTTAGAGCTGGCCTTGAACAACAGACTGAAGAAAATAGACTGTGACGTCTGGGGATAGTTCAGGACAGCCTTGGGATTCTCTCTCTGCTCTCCTAGAACAGCTAGCTTGCTTCCAGAGCTTGACCTGCTGGAGGGGATGACTGACTAGCTTAAGATCACTATAAGAAGCACTGGATCTACCTGAGGAAAGAGTGAGAAGCCCAGCTAACCCTCACTAACACCCCAACCATCCCAGTGACCTTGGTCAAAACCCCAGAGATGGTGTGGGGCAGGGCATCTCACCAGGCTCTCTGTAAACCCCAGTTTGCTAACCAATTCCTGCCTCTAATTTTGGCATGACTTATAGTAGAACAACAGACACCAAGAACGTCTTCCTACTCAAGTGATACCTCGCCGACCACTGGGAAAGCCGTAAAGGCCCGAACTCCGGAGGCACAGTGTCCCTTGGAAGCTCTCCCTGCTGTTGTGAGCCCCCACGCCAGTTCTAGGAACCCAGAATAACGGCCACCGTCCCTACCTGGTCCTTTAGAACCTTCTCTAAACCTCCAATCCTGTCTTAAAGCAAGTCAAACCTCCTGCTCAGAATCCTGATTAATTCCACAGCTCCTAGAGTCAAATCCTACTGTGGTTCACGGTTTAGTCCCTGCCTGGTTCCTGGCCTCATTCTAGATCTTTCCCTTCTTGGTGTCACCACACCTCAGCCATCCTGCTCTCTTTAGTCCTGTAACAGAGCAGACGTGGTCCTTGCAGAGCCTTGGCCCACCCCATTCCCTTACAGCTCTCTGCTTCCAGGCTAGATCCTTCTCCCACCCATTCGTCTCTCAGTCGACACCTTCTGGGCAGTACTTTTCCAAGCCGCTCTGCAACCAAGCCTATCCTGGCTCTTGTGATTGTTGCAACAGTTCTCATCATGAAAAGAATGTTTGCAAATTTTCTTGGCTAATGTTTTTTAATCATGACTACTAGAATGTAAGTTCTGAAAAGTCAGGGCTATTATGGTCTGAATAGGAAAGGAAATCAAGAGGGTCATGTGTTGGGTGCTTGGCCACCAGATAACAGGGAAGTGACTGGATCCTGATGGTTTGAACCTCCTAAGATGAATGAAAATTTAAACAGACCATTGGGAGGTCCAAGGCAGTTTCAGGATGTGAGGACTATCTGGAGAATGTAGGTCATTGCAGGGTGTTCTGCCTGGCTGTATCTTGCCCTGGCTCCTCCCTATCTGCTTCATTATTGTCACGAACAGCCCTCCTACAGTCTCCCTCCACAAGGCTCACCATCACCATAGCCCTACAGTAATGGAACGAGCCAGCTATGGAGTGAAGCCTCAGAAACCATGGGCCAAAAACAATCCTTCCTCCTTTGATACCCTCAGATGTGCTTCACAGCAACAAAACGTGAACTAATAGAGGGTCAGCGTCCATCCTGCCAGCAGCATTCAGGACGAGGGCTCCCTCCACATGTGTGGGTACTGGCCAGGCTGACAGACTGACTATTGTAACAGCAAGGCCTCAGCTTTATACACACACGCCACTTTCAACATCCTTCTAGCCTACAGAAAGATGTCGCTGTCAACACATTAAAAATAAGTTGGATTTCTCCTTACCCTTGACACTAAGAGCAAATGATTTTTCTAAGTTTTCAGAAAAGTGCTGTTTTTCACTCTATTGTGGATGATTTCAAACACACGAGCCACATAAACCCAAAACCAGCTTCAAAGCTGATCATTCCTAGCCAATCTCATTTCATGTACCCTTTCAGCTGTTACTCACTGCCCATACCATGCTGTTTTAGGCTAATCCCAGATAACGCATCGCCTTAGCTGTGAAAATGTCAATAATGAATGATTCTCCAAAACTATGACACTAACTTGGTTACACCTAAAGGTTACAATAAAAATTCCAGGCTGCTGTGACAAAATATACATCCTGGGTAGCCTAAACAGTACAGGTTTATCCTTTGTCTGCTCTCTCAGATTTAAGTTCAAGACAAAGGGACAAGTAGAGCTGATGTCTGGAGAGGCCTCTCTGCCTGAATGGCAGATAGCCAGTCTTTCACTGTGTTGTCAAATGGCTTTTTCTTCGTAGGTGCGCAGGAGAAAAGGAGTACCCTTTTCCTGGTGTCTCTTTCTGTTGCAGGATATTTGATTCCAAGTGAACCTAGAGATTGTGAACTGTAAAAACTTGATTCTTGTTTGGCCCTCGCACACCTTTAATCCAAGAGGTTTCTGTTTATCGGAAACAAGTGATTAAGGTGTGGTTCAGCCCTAACACATACCTTTAATCCAAGAGCTTTCTGTATACAGGATTTAATAAAGTTAATCCTAGGTCAAGAGGCAGAGCAAGAAACCAGTTGACAGGAAGTAGGTAGAAAGGAGGGACTTTGATTTGAAGGGTATTTAAGACAGCACGAAGAGGAAGAAAGCTCTTTTGGCTCTTTAGCTCTTTGGCTCTTAGCTTTTGGCTTTTTCCTCCTGGGCTGTTGGGTGAGTTCGCAGGCCTTTTCCTCTGAGATTAAAGGCATGTGCCACTATCTCCCACTCCACGGTCAGGGTTGTTGGGTTTTTTGGTTTGTTTGTTTCTTGTTGTTATTTCTTTTCTTTTCTTTTCTTTTCTTTTCTTTTCTTTTCGTTGGTTGGCTGGCTGGCTTTTCCAGACAAAGTTTCTCTGTGTAGCCTTGGCTGTCCTGGGCTCACTTTATAGACCAGGCTAGCCTTGAACTCATGGGGATCTGCCTGCCTCTGCCTCCCGAGTGCTGGAATTACAGGCATCTTCTACCTGGTCTGGCTCCATGGTCAAGGTTTTAACCTCCTGTTGTTCCCATGGTCCATAGGCCAGCAGCAGTCAACATTATCACCTAGAGATTTTTAGAACAGGGCAATCTTGGATGCACCTGCAGACTTGCTACTTTGGAACTCAGATTAGATTATAAACCTGTTGATTGGTACCCCTAGGAAAGCCCGAGCTTTCTTTTTCAGTCTTTATCTTTGTGCTAATCCTGCAAGGCTGCTGCACGGGTTAAATGTATCAACAGCATGGCATACTGAAGGGTGAGTGTGTCATCTGCCTTCTTCCCCAGAACCTGACACTGCCCGTGCCTCTCTCTGCCTGTGCCTTCTCCCTGGTGTGGCCTCCTCAACACTGACCTTAACTTGCTTTCTCAGACTCTGCCCCTTGGCCAGGGCCTGGAGCTCTCTCCCTGGCAAGCTGGCTGTAGCCTGTTGCTGAGCTTTTTCACCCTTCCCAAACTCCACCTCTCTTGGCCTGTCCCTTCCTGGGGACACTTAAGAAGAGCCTATGGCATCGCTTATTTTAGTCATGCTGCCTCTGCACAAAATGACCTTGGAACTCGCCTTCACAGCCTCAGGAGGCAGCTAGGCCAGCACAGGCTCTCAACTAAATATTCCTTAAAAGAATGAGTGATGAACAGGGAGCCGCTTCATGTTGAGCCTCTGTCTTGCCGTAGGTAGCTCCCTCTGGAGATTCCTCTCTGCTTTTTCTCAGTCTAGCTTTTCTTTGCTATACCCAAAGGGTATGTATGCCACAGGAGGCTGAGATGTAGTATGCCTAGGAAGAGAGGGTCAAGAGAAATAGCTGTCTTGTTTAGGATTCAGACCTTAAGCTTCTATGTAAAGGAGTCCTTATAGCCCCTCAGGTCTGGCCCTGTCTGCTGATTCCAGCGTGAAGCCTGAGGCCCTTAAATGCTAAGAATGTTTCTGGTTCTGGCCTATTCCTCTATATGTAGGTCTTTATAGGCTATTGGTGTCCTGCCCAAATCACTTCACTAGAAGGTACACCCTCTCCTGATTGTTCCAAGTGCAATGTAGCCCAGGCTGGACTCAAACTCACAGCTATGCTTCTGGCCAGCTGTTTTTATTTTATTTTTGTTTTGTTTTTTGAGCAATTGCCTTGGTTTTTTTGATCTGTCATATCTATGTACATTTTGACAACATATATTTTTACCTGCTACTTTAAGACCAATGTGCTTAGTAGCTCAAGCTCTTTACATCATCTTTGATAGCTTTCTCTTAGTATATATGTTGGCTAGTCATACGTCAACTTGATACAAGAAGCTAGAGTTATCTGTGAAAGCAGGGAACCTCAGATTGAGGAAATGCTTCCATAAAATCCAGCTGTAGGGATTTTCTTAATTAGTGATTAATGGAGGAAGTCCCAGCCTACTGTGTGTGAGGCCTACTGTGTGGGGGCCATCCCTGGGCTGGCTCTGTCCTGGGTTCTATAAGAAAACAGTCTGAGGAAGCCATGAGGAGCAAGCCAGTTAAGCAGCTCTCTTCCATGGCTTCTCCGTCAGCTCCTGCCTTCAGGTTTCTGCACTCTTTGAGTTCCTGTCCCGACTTCCTTAGATAATGAACAGTGACATGGAAATGTAAGCCAAATAAACTCTTTCTTCCCCAAATTGCTTTTTAGTCATGTTATTTTATCGCAGTAATAAACACCCTAATTAAGACAGCATATAAAGCAGCCATTTAGTCATATAGTCAGACAAGAGTTGATATTAATTATATGCCTATAGCTAATTCTATTTATTTTCACTGATAGAACAAGATGGAGATTGCTTACACTGTGGTTTTTCTTTTCTCTTTTTTTTTTTTTTTTTCTTTTTTTCAAGACAGGGCTCCTCTGTGTAACCTTGGCTGTCCTAGACTTGCTTTGCAGACCAGGCTGGTCTTGAACTCACAGAGATCCACCTTCCTCTGCCTGTCTGAATGCTGGAATTACAGGCATGGGTCACCATGCTCAGCTTACACTGTATTCTTACCCTGACACTACTTTGTGCCTGCAAACCACCTTGAGTGAGTCGCTATTGCCATATTTCCTTGGACTCACAAAAGTTGTGTGTCCTGTAGAAAATCCCAGATGGCCAGTTAAGTAACTGTCTCACCCACCACTCTTGTTTCTTCCTTTCTCCTATCAAAGATTTAGAGGATCCCATCTCAATGGCTAGATAGGAGCAAGGACCAGTAGCTGACCTGTACTGTAATTTAGTGAAAGTGCATCCCACAATAGGGAAAGCAACTGCCTCTGGGGTAGCCTGGGGTAAAGGTCTGCCTTATAAAGCTCTTCCATGGAGCATGGTGGCATAAGATCAATTACATTCTCTTTTGCAAAGAATGAGTGTGAGGATCACAGGGGGGCATGAAGGCCACAGGAACCCAGGATGAAATGTGACCAAGAAGAGACTCAGAGACACAGAAAGGCCTGAGAGCTGTTGAGAAGTGTCAGCTGCCCTTGTATCTCCAGTTGGGTTACCTGAAACAGACACTAGAGGAATTACTGTGCAAAGCGACTTGTTGAACTGTTTCAGAGAGAAGCCAGGGGGAAGTAACAGGAGGAAACAAGTGTGGTGCGATGTCAGACTGATCTACCGAGGGGAGGGGAACTGGAGCCGGATCTAGCTGGGAAAGTCTAGAATATAAATTACGCAATGGAGGTGGTCCCAACTCAAAGTGGGTGCTATTGGTTTTTACACTTCTCCACAACCGATCCTTGACTCAAGGCCTCTTTGTAAGAGACATACAATCCTAGACACTTGTACAATCCTAGACACTTGTGCCTTTTCAAAGCAGGTAGAGCTGTTCCAGGAGCCTCAAGGAGAGAGTGGCCAGAAACAGTGATGGAAGTAGTAAGCTTTGGGCAATTCATCCAGTGACCTCAGTACCCTGCCTTGGGAGTGCTCCTGTGTTTGTCCTGCAGCCTTGAGGATACACAGCTCATCTGATGACTTAGGACCTCTCTTTTGGGCCATAGAAAATCATCTGATAGGGGATTCAGTCCCTTTATCCAGTTGCAAGTTGAGAAATGCTGGTTTTATTTGCTTAATTGGGTGTCTATGTGTGCCTTTTCTGAAATACAGTTTTCCATGGCTACAGGAAGATTTGAAACTATTTTGATAGACTATTCTCCAAATGAGCGTAAGTCTTTCTATTGTGGTGTAACAAGCTCTGGAGAATTTAGACGATTAAACAACAAGTTTATCATCTCAGTTTATACAACTCAGAAGCCCAGGCTCAGCCCATCATCTTTGCCTCAGTCTATCATTTGCCGGCAAGCTCGTCTTAAATAGGCAAGTTCTGTCTTGTGCTTATCCTGGTAGGAGTGGGTGTTGTAGCCTAGGCTGGCCTAGAATTCAGTAGATAGCTCAGCCTGGACTCAAACTCATGGCAATCCTGCCCAGCCTTCATTTTGAGGGGCAGAGGTAACTGTTTGATTTGGTTTGGTTTGGTTTTTCAAGACAGGGTTTCTCTGTGTAGCCTTGGTTGTCTTGGACACACTTTGTAACTTTGTAGACCGGGCTGGCCTCGAACTCACAGAGATCTGCCTGCCTCTACCCCTCAGAGTGCTGGGATTACAGGCATGTGCCACCACACTCAGCTGCCTTTTTTTTTTTTTAAATCTGTCATGTCTGTGTACATTTTGACAACACATCTTCACCTATGCCCTGAGCCTTAGTACTATCATGCCTCTCCCTGGTTAATTATCACCTTACCTCATCATTCTTATAGCTATTGCCTCTGGGCCCACACTCATGACTGTTGTGAAATTAAAGCCCTGCCTCAGTTTTTATATAATTAGTCATAACTATCAAATGAGAAAAGGTTAAAGTTCACTGAGCTGAACATAGAACATTGTATTTATTTTAAGAGAAAACTTTTATATTTCTTTCTATTTTCTCCCTCTCTTTTAATTTTTCTTTCATTCGCAGTGGGGATGGACACTATGGTCCTGTGACAGCCTTGGTTGTCCTGGACTGGCTTTGTAGACCAGGCTAGCCTTGAACTCAAAGCCATCTGCCTGCCTCTTCCTCCCTCAGTGCTGGGATTACAGGTTTGCGCCACTGCGCCCAGGCATTTGCCACCGCACACAGCAAAGGGTTGATTCTCAATAACTCCAGTTTATTATCTCTCTTTCCTAAGATCTTCAAATGTTACTATATTTATTTCACCAGTAGAAATAGTTAATGGGAAACATTAGAGAATGAATAACATGTTACTTAACCAGAATTATCAGAAAGAAAAAAAAAAAACCCTAAACAACTAATAATTCATCTGAGAAACACAGGGAAATTGTGAGTGAGGACATCATTTCAGAGACTGACTTATCAGGAATAGAAAATGTTCAACATGGATGCTTTAGCCTCCAATCCTGCACCCATGACAGACATCATCAATCAATCCTTGTATCCTCTTGCTGAGCCTGAATAGAGCTCCAGAGTTCTTAATCAACTCTAAGCCATTATTACTGATTTAGACAAAGCTCTTCCACATGAAGTAATAGAGCTCAAACTGAGTCTATTTGGAAAAATAGGAATTTTATCCAAACGTAAAAGAGAGACACCCGCCCCCCCCCCAAAACAAAAATCAGAGGAATGTTAGGCTTCAGGAAGTTGGATCCACAAGCCTGCTGCCTGGACTCTGTTCTGCAGGTGTCTGCCTGCCTCTTTTGCCGTCACAGTTTGCTTCCTCTGCATCTCCAGCATGCTTGCTATCAGATAGCCTCTGTTAGCACCCATGTTCACTCACGTCCATCACATGAGGTAGGCGGGCCCATCCCTTAGGGCCTTTAGGCAGGTGGGCTTGGACCGTGTAAAAAGGAATCTCTATCTCAATCTCAAAGAAGAGTTTCCAACTGTCTATGCTTGGATCGGGTGATCGCTCCTGATCCAAACACCTCAAATCCAGAAGGAAGCGTCCAATACTGGCCATGGCTGGCTATTCTCACCCTGTGGAACAGAGAACAATTCTTAAAAAAGGTACGGATGGCTCCCAGGGAGAACTGACATCTGAGATGCTTTACCGTATTATTAAGTCATCTACAGGCAGGGGCACTAGAGTAGAACAATTGTTCTTTTCAGGATCTTCAGTGCAGACCAAAAGAACTTCTGTATGTTTTTGTCTATATGTCTGACACAGCAGCCACTTAGCACATACGAACTTTGGAGTATTTGAAATATATCTGAGGATTTTTTAATCTTATGTGTTTAAAATTAATTTAAACTTAAATAGTAACAAATATAACTAATAGCAGCCATATTAGATGGCATAAATCTAGGCCTTTCTAATTTAAAGATAAGAAAACGCAGCCCCTAGACTGTGACTGCTCAATTGGTGAGTAACTGAAAGTCTTGTTTCTTCTTCCTTTACCTTTTTCATCTTATTAAGCAGAATTAAAGAAGTCTACCGAACTGATCTCACATAATTCTAATTTTCCATTTGATTTTTAGTTAATTTGTCTATATTACTTTTATTTGTGTCATTTTATTGTTATTTTTATTTTAGGGGTTTTTGTTTATGAGACAGATCTCATTACATAGTCAAGGCTGGTCAGGAACTCACTATGTAGCCTATCCTGGCTTAAAATTTGTCATCCACCTGCCTCAGCCGACCTATTGCTTCAGGCAATGCACAACCACACCTAACTTCAATTTGCCACTGAAAATGCCCATATCTAAGGCTGAGGATATGGCACCATAGGTTAAAGCTAAGCATGAGCAAGGACCTGATTGTAGGTTCCCAGCATGCCTCTGTAATCCCAACACTGGAAGGAACGAGAACAGGAGGTTCTCTGTAGATCATAGTTACATTCAGCTGCCATGATGATACAAAACCAAAGTTACCTGAAAAGAGGGACCCTCAGTCGAAGGATTACCTCTACCAGATGGGCTTATGGCAACATCTGGGAGGCATTTTCTTAATTACTAATTGAGGTAGGGGAGTGCAGCCCACTGTGGGTGCTGCCCTCCTACTCTTGGGCAAGGCAGGCCTGGGCTGTATGAGAAAGTGAGCTGTTGTGCTGGACAGACAGTTCAGCAGTTAAGATCCCTGCGCCCACATCAGTGGTACAAAGTCCCTTGCAACTTCAATTCCAAGGGACCCAAAGCCTTCTTTTGGCCTCCACAGACATCTCTCTCTCTCACACACACACACACACACTTTTTTTTTTTTAAAGAAATATTTCTATCTAACCATTCTTTGATGTAAAAAAAAGTCTTCTAACATGTGTTGCATACAGACCCTTGCACTGGGAAGAAAAACCAATTGGGGAAGCACACAGACTCCTAAGGTCACAAGGTCACCATGGGCGCCCCATTTTCGCTCTGGGTGTAACAGTGATGCCCTTGAAGTACTACCTACTGAGGCTCCCAGGCCCTTCTTCACAGCTATATCTCTGCAGCTGGGGGCGATCTGGCAGCCTCCAGATCTGTCCTTGTCACAGCTTTGAGGGAAGCCCTGCCCCCTTCACTAGCTCTGTAACGAGTCAAGGGTAGACATGTGACCCGTTATTGGGCTTGAATTCACCCACACTTCTGAGCCTTAGGCCTGGGGGAGAAGTGGGTTTTCTCAACCATTTACACAGAGTTCAGCGCAGCGTTTGCCACAAGCCTCAGGTTTTATTTCTATGTTCCTAATGAATGTTGAAAGCCCCAGAAAGGCAGCTGCTCCTTCAACGGTTTGCTGCTGGGTTTAGCTTTCACTGGGCCTCTCTGGATGGGGTCAATGTAGTAATGCACACGGAACAAAAGTCAGGGAGGATTGTACACAAAATATTTTGAGAAGTGAGATTCAAGTAGGTGCAGACTATTTTTAGGTTAGTTTCCTGAGCTGTTTCTCCTGAGTCTATTTGGGAGTCAGAGAATATAAATGATCTTAGGATCCTTCTGAAAATATTAAAAAAAAAATCAAAGTGCAATTTAAGAGCACTAACAAATAGTAATGAACACATTTCAGTTATTTTACAGACTTGCAGTAATTATATCTATGCTCAACACGTTTGAGATTGTAAAAGGGCTCAAAGGGGGACAGTTATCACAAACCTGTGCAGACTCTAGACCTATCATTTGTGGCCAAGCAAAGCAAGGTCTCCGGTCTTGGGCAGGGGACACAAGCTGAGGCAGGGTGACAGGGTGATGAGAAGGTAACCCGGGTCCTGCTTCCGAAACCTGAGCCACTGAACGTCAAGGAAGGGCATGCACTCAGTCCAGCACCATGAGAAAGAAGATCACTCATTTCAGAAAGATTGCCAAGGGCGAACTAAAAGGCTAGCTGTTTGGCAACTACAAGGGCAGCTTCTGGTTACCTGGGAAAGGTATTTCTGTGAGGCTGCCACCGCCAAACAGGTGTTCCAGATTTTTGGAAGGGCTCGAGGATTTGTTCCAGGGAAACACTCATTTTGCCTGTACACTGCTTTAGAAAATAACTTCACTAAATGGGCTCATCCTTCCATTTGTTATTTATAGCCAAGTTTTGATTTTCCACTAGGCAGGTTCCTGGCTCAGTGTTCAGCCCTCTGTTTGCCTTTCTCACCTCCCACTGACACGCACTTGCTGCAGCTTGTAGCATCTTAGAATTTCCCCTGAGTCACAGCTCTCCTTCCCTGCTCCAGCTCAGCACCTCCTCCCCCCTCCAACACCCAAGGCAGCTAAAAACCAAAACAACACTTACCTGTCTCTCCCTCACTCCCCCCAAGAATGGTACAAGGTCAGCAGAGACAGCTCAACTGTGGAGTGAGGCTGCGGAGAATGGAGAAAGAGAGAGCCCTGGGGCCCAGGTGTCACTGAAGCCAGAAGGCTGGGAAGGGGTCACTAGCCAGGGCAAACCTGGGCTATACAATAGCTCCCGTCTCTTTTCACAGTGTGGCTGCAGATGGCAGACTAAAGTGTTCTGTATTCCCAAAACAGGTGACACCCCCTCCCTTATTGAAATTCCAGATGCTCACACACACACACACACACACACACACACACACACACACACACAAAGCAGGCATTCCTCAGTCTCATCTGAATTCTTTCCTTCTCACTACACCATACTTTGAGCCTCAGTGACAGTGGCCCTGGCACTTGTTTGTGCTGAAGGATTTCCTCTTGGCCTCCCAACTCCCCCAGGCAGAGTTTCCATGCAAGTAATGGATGGCGACTGTGGCATTCCAATGCCCAGGCCTCTGGTTTTAACTGGTCTGAGGTGAAGCCTGAGCTCTGAGGTTTTCCATGATCCCCTAAGTGATTCTTTTGCGCAGATGAAGTTGAGAAGCACTGGCTTGGAGACTCACAGGTTAAAGTGATGTCACTTGTGGCTCTTCTAGTGCACACTGGGCACCACTGATGTAAAATAAATGGTTAGGAAGGCAGGGGAGAGGTGTGTGCACATAAAGGCCAATTCAAGAGCTATTGTGTATTGCCAAGATCAATATCTCATTTATTCCTTGACTTTAACATTTATTGAGGGCAGCTAGGATGGGCATACAAAAATGCACAATGAAAACCCTGCCTTTAAAGGTAACCATCCCCCAGAAGAATCCCATTAGCTTCCCCCCCTTCCACACCCTCCATATCCTCAACTCCCCTTGGCACACTGGCACCTCTTGGTCCTCCCTTCTCCACCGACGGCCTCTAATTAGTGACTCATCTCCCCTCTGTTCCCATGTGATTGTATGAGTTCGTGCATGTGTGAGTGGACATGTGCCTATGAGGGTATTCATGAACTTGGGTACATGTGGGTAAGAAGGCCAGAGGTCCACATCAAGTGTCTTCCCAATCGCTCTCCACAGGATGGGAGTGTTGCTGAGCGCTGAGCTTGCCAGTTCAGCTAGATTAGCTGGCAAGCAGACACCAGAAATCCTCCTGTCTCTGTCTGCCTCCTGAGTACTGTGTTGATCAGAATGCACTGCTCCACCTGGCTCTCCCCCTGGGTACTGGGGCTCCATCTCAGGCCCATGCTTGCCAAAGGCAGGCACTCTATGAACTGAGCTATATTCCCAGGCCCGCTTGTATATGATTGACCCAACACCCGTAATCCCTCTGCCTGTAGTTCCTAGGTGCTCAACAGAGTACAACTGATAGAATTATGACAGTCATCTCTGCTAATGGAGTTCACTTTTTTACTGCAGAGTTATAAATATATACGGCATTGCATATTTGAGGAGGCAAGTGGGAGGAATGCTGAGCTGTGGGGCCTCTCTAGAACAGAAGCTTAGCACCTCACAATCTAGAGCCTTCCTGGCAACCTCCCCCAGCCCTGCCCTGAGTCTCTCTTGGAGAACGGATTTACTCTCCACAGTACATCAGGAATCAGCATACTAACACTTGATTCTTTCTTGAGGCTTCCCAATGGGTTCAGAACCAGCTTTCTTTTTCCCAAGGGGAAACGGCTCCTGCAGTCTCTAAGAAGCTAGAATAGAATTAAATGGGATGTACTACGACAGCCAGCAGCAGAGAGACGAGATGGCTGAGGCTGTAAACACTAGCCGTGCAAATAAGTGCATTAATTCCAGGATGTGCCGGCCGGGATGCTGGTGCAACCTGTGTAGACACAGCAGAGCAGTACAAGGGCCTGCTGTTTGGAGGGGAGCCAACGCAGGCACTCTCTGAAGAGCATTACGTTTTTACTGGGCACAGTACATCATTAATCAGCTGACTGAGACCTTACAATTTAACCTGGAACATTTTTTTTCTTTCAGGAGACTGTACTTTGTGTGGGTAATAACAGACATGTGTATAACAGATGATTGTTATGCAGTATATTTACATATAATATACATATTATATGTAAATATATATAAATAAATATATATAAAGTATAACTAGGGTTATTAAATATATAACTAGGGTTTTTTTTTTATAACTAGGGTTTTTAAATATATATATATATATATCACTAGCTACTTTGGCAACAAACATGTTTATTTGCAGTGAAAACTACAGTTACATTGTGACACAGCATGTAGGAAGTCCTGTTGCTTGTAGTTTTCCCCTGGTGTCAATTTCCCCTTGTATGTAACTTTCCGTCCCTCAGTTTTGGGATGAACCTGAATCAGCCTCAGGCAGTCCCAGTGGCCTGTTCTCAGGACGGGATGTTCTACAATGCCCACTGCTGCCAGTGTGGTATCATGACCTCCTTCCTAAGTCCAGGGACCGTGCTTCCTAGAGTCAGCATCTCTGTCCTTTTCCAGGTCACTGATCATGAAAGGAACTGAGGCAAGATATGGAAATTCAAAAAACACTTCCTCAGGGAATGGTTGTAGCTAGGTGGGCAGATGAGAGGTTTCCAGCAACTTCCTGGAACAGACTTGAGGAAATGTACACCTAAGCATTTCAGCCTGAGGTCTGCTGAGGTGAAGTTTCTCAGCTCTGTTCTCCTACACCACTGCTCTCCCAGCAGCCAAGGATTCCCCTGACTATGTTAAACCCTTTATACCCAGAATGTACAGGGTGACTTGAGAGTGTTCTATTCTGATCCCCGATACTATCTATGGTGTTTGGGGGATGGTCCATAAGAGGTGAGTGGTGGTGTGCTGGAGGCCTTCTTAGCCTTGAGAAGGCTCTAGAAAAGCCAGCTCTTGTCTGCATTTGATGCTTGGAACAGCTGTCATGAAGTCCTGCCAGCCTGAAATAGAGCCAGTATGCAAATAGAAGGCAGAGCCAGGAGAAATGCCGAGAAAGAGGACCCAGTGGCTTTCTAGTTGACACAGATTCATGTCTCAAGGAGGGAAGGATTTGAGACAGTCTGCTGCTGGCCACCATAGTCCCCAGTGAGACATCACATAGCAACTCATACCTATGCTATTCTCCAGGCAAATGAGCACCCAGAAAATCTCAACTACAGCCTACAGCACCGACATAGCTATGTGTTATTGCTTTATATTGCAGCTATGTCTATAATATTCCTGTGACCTTTTTGAACCCTAGTTATACTTTACACCGTATTGCTTAAGTGTTGGTATAGGCCTGCTATTTTGAATTTCTTCTTGTCTTGCCGATAACCAGGCAGCTTTCATTTTGCATGGTAGTGCATAATCATAAAAAGTGGCAATGCAAAGTGGGCTAGTGCAAAACAATCTTAATAATCAGTAGGTGGTACACACCCACAATCCCAGTGCTCAGACTGCTCAAGCAGGAAGATTATAAAATCAAGACTAAGCCGGGCACGGTGGCATACTCCTTTAATTACAGCACTGGGGGAGGCAGAGGCAAGCTGACCTCTGTGAGTTTGAGGTCAGCCTGGCCTACTGAGTCCAGGACAGCCAGGGCTACACAGAGAAACCCTGTCTCAAAAAAAAAAAAAAAAAAAAAAAAAAAAAAAAAAAAAAAACCTAAATAAATAAAGTCAAGGCTAACCTGGAATACTCTGGATCAAAAAAAAAAAAAAAAATTTCAAAAACTCTCTTTTCTGTGTTATGAATGCACAAGGATTTTTTAAAAACCAAAGTTGCTATTTTTTAATAGGTTAGACTGAGAACTCTAGAAGCATTGTTTTTTTTTTTTTTGTTTGTTTGTTTGAGACAGGGTTTCTCTGTGTAGCCTCGACTATACTAGACTCCTTTGTAGACCAGGCTGGCCTCAAACTCCCAGTGATCCTCCTGCCTCTGCCTCCTGAGTGCTGGTGTGCACCACTGTGCCGGCGGTCAAATATTCTTATGGAGATGGTTTGCTCGATGCCTCTCTCCAGAGCACCATTTTTGTGCTCCGACATGTCGTCACACCCTTTCTAAGCTTGGATCCACTCTGGACATTTTATCTTTTGTGACAAGGTCAGATGGGCTCCCCACCCCTCTGCATCTCTGCATCAAAGTTGGAATGTCCTTTATGCCTTGCAAGGTGACATACAGGACAGACAGCAATGGAGATGGGAATGGACATCTATGGGGAGCCATTATTCTGCTCACAGCAACTACCTAAACATTTGTCTGTCCTTCCTGACACAAATGTGTTTCAGTGGTCACCTTAGTCCATAAAGTAAACTAACGACTCAGTAAAAATGACCGAAGAATAGAAGAGATTTGTATTGTTGACATCTTTGGGTTCACCACGCACTTCAGATTTACCTTCTGCTGGAGGTTTTTTTTTTTTTTTTAATTTTGATATTATTATTTTCTGTTTTGTCTTTGTGTGCATGTGTGTATATGGTGTTTGTGAGTGGGGGCACATTAGAATCAGAGCACACACGTGGAGGGTCAGAGAGCAACTTTTTGGGGGTCAGTTCTCTCCTTCAGCCTTGTTGAGGAAGGTGAGTTGCTGTCGGTGCCTTGCTGTGTATTCCTGTATAGTTGGTCTGCTTCTGGGTGATTTTCCTTTCTCCCAACTCCACAGGAGTGCTGAGTTTGCAGACACATGCCACTGCAGCCAGCATTTTATATGGGTTCCAGGATGGAATTCAGGTCACCAGGCTTGTAGGGCAAAGGGTTTTACTGAATGAGCAATCCTCCCAGGACCTGAAGTTCTTTTTACAAAAAGAAAAAGAAAATCTCATTGTTTGTGGGTCACATTTATTACTTATGATTAAAATAATCAAGGTGTAAGAGCCATCATTACTATCACATATGAAAATACCTTGGTGACCTCTACATCACATACAGTTATATAAAAAAACCTTTGATCTTGTTCCTGGGAAGCTAAGAAAATATGCCGTGTGAATTCTCTCATCCTAATGAGTCTTGACTTTCTAAAATGCCAGTTTTCTTCTAGAGGTCCCCACTGTCTACCACAAACCTTCCGGATTGGTAGTTCCTATTTTTCCATTCTGAGAAAAATAGAAGGAGTGATGTCATGCTTTTTCCTGGGGCTGTACATTAAGACAGTTTGTTTTGTTAGGTCAGTATCATAAAGGCCAGCAAAGCAATATAGTTTCACAGGTCAAGCGACAGTGGCCACCTGGAGTGTCCTATTAAAAAGGACTTGGGGCTATGTCTAGACTCACAAAGAAAAGCACTGGAATTGAGTGGTGACATCTAATGTAGTTGAAGGAACAGAGAGTAAACATTTCGTACACTTTACTACCCCTGGACTAGCGTGGCTTCCTGTCATTACATCAGATATCAAACTTGACAGCTTATTAAAGGTACCTAGTGTCTCGGGGATGCATTTGTGCTAACAAGATTCATAAGGTAATGATTTATAAATCATAAAGTCTTTGGGCTGCAATGAAAGCACTTGCTATCCTTCCAAAGGAATAGAGTTCAATTCCCACAAACCATGTTGGCTGGTTCATGGCCAGCTGTGGCTGCAGCTCTAGAAGATCTGATGCCATTTTCTGTCCTCTGTGAGCACCTGCACACCGATGGCACACACTCACATAAACACACAATGCACAAATAAAAATAAACAAATGAGAAAACAAGAAAACAAGGTTTGGGAGATAATTCTGTTTACCATACATGCATGAGGACCTGAGTTTGATCTCCAGAGCCCATGTGAAAAGCCAGATGTGTGGTCTAGAGTCATGGCTTAGACACACAGAGGACTTGAGTTTGGTTCCCAGCACTCATGGCGACTTCCAGCTCCAAGGGAATTCAATACCCTCTTTTGGCCTACCTGAGAATTTCCGTGTGTGTGTGTGTGTGTGTGTGTGTGTGTGTGTACATATATACATACAAATTAAGAAAAATAAAATTAAAAAAATAAAGCCAGATGTATTTGTGTGACTCTTGTAATCCTAGCACTGGAGAGGCTGAGACAGGCAGATTCTAGGGTTTACTGGCTAGCTATGCTGGCCTATTTGGCAAGTTCCAGGCCATGAGAAACACTTTCTCAAACAAACAAGGCATACCCTTCAACACAAATATATGTGCATGCATACACATACAGAGAGAGAGAGACAGACAGACAGACAGGAAATAAAAATAAATATTAACCAGAAGGCTAGTGCCGTGATCTGAGTTAAGAACAAACATAGTGGTGTGCTTGTTAGGATGTGGTGTCCTATGTGGTAGCATGAAAAATGCAGCCTTTGGCACCAGGCATCTCTCCTTCGCAGTGTGCCTCCCGGCCTTATAGCTACTTAGCTTCTTGGAGCACAGATGATGAAGACGTTTGCTTTGTCTGTGACCAGCAGAGGAAAAAAATGTCCTGATTAAGTAACTATGAAATCATAAGATGGGGGCGTGAGAGGTGCTCCCATCGGTACAGATGTTCATAATTCTACATTTCACCCACCAGGACATTCCCTCCCAACATAAAAGTTTATTTTTCTAGAACTGAAAGCTGTCTTGTGGGAACACAGATATAAAAGATGTTTGCTGGGCCTTTTTAATAATGTTTATTATTGAGTTCTAGTCACAGTACAAACCAAATGAAAAAGAAACGGTGGTTTGTGTTTCTGGATGCCCATGGCCTTGTTGAGAACTGAAAGAAAGCCAGGTGTGGTGGCGCATGCCCGTCATCCCAGACTCTGGGAGGCAGAGGTAGATGGAGCTCTGTGAGTTCAAGCCTAGCCTGGTCTACAAAGTGAGTCCAGGACAGCCAAGGCTACACAGAGAAACCCTGTTTTGGAAAAACAGAAAAAAGAAAAGAAAGAAAATCCCCCAAAACAAAAAGAACTGAAAGAGAGCCAGGCCAAGGTGGTCCACACCTTTAATCCCAGCACTTGGGAGGCAGAGGCTAGGCTGGTCTACAGAGGGAATTCCAGGACAGCCAGGAGTACACAAACACTGTCTCGGAAAACAAAACAAACCAACAAGAAACCTGGAGGAGAACAGGACCAATGAGTTCACTCTCCATTTTATGTATGCCTAATTGATCAGTATTAATAGAAATAAAATACAGCCAGGGGAGGTGGCCCACACCTGTAATCCTAGCACTCAGGGAGGTGAGGCAGGCAGATCTCTGTGAGTTCAAGGCCAGCCTGGTCTAAAACAAAACAAACAAAGGAAATAAAACACGAGTCATGACTTTGAGCTACACAGGTTACAAACCAGATTATCCTGTTTACTCTTATCCTCAGAGGTCACCTTCATACTTAGCCTGTGGCATTAGGTCTCCCTGGCTAAGGGTTGCTACCTCAGAAAGGTTGCTGGAGGCCTGGTCCTCACAAGCGTTAGGTGCTCTAGTTTGCCCTCACTCTGGAGCTGCAGAGAGCAGCTAGCTGCTTAGCCTGATGTCTGTGGTTCTGTTTGTGGTGTGCAGATTTCTCCACAGCTACTGCTCTGTTATGCCCTCAGCCAAGCCTTTTATTTCTACCTAATATCTTAAATTCCCTCAAAATTGTCCCCTGAAATCAGAAAACAAACAAACAAACAAACAAACAAAAAAACAAAACAAAAAACCCAACTTGGATTGGGCCTTCTTTAAGCTGCGTTTGCTGAACCCTCACTAATTTTCTCTAAAGCAGCCGCTCTTAAACTTGAGCAAGCATCAGCAGTGCCAGAGGGCTTATCAAAGCACAGGTCACTGGGCCACCTCCAGACCTCCAGATTCAATAGATCTGCGGAGCTAGTTAAGCATCTGCATTAACCCTTCCCAGGCCATAGTGCTGCTGCTGACCCAGGGGTCAACCTAGAGATCCACTGGAACAAGGTATTCACCTGAGGGGGAAAGGAGGGCAAGAGAGGTTAGAAAAAGGAGGACTGTTGGCAGCTAAGGGCATCAAGTTACTTCTTTCCTCTCAAATAAGCTGAACCCACTTCAGTTGTTGCTTTTTCTCCAGAGGCAGCATCTTAGAGCCTGCCGGGATGCCCTCTTTCTATCCCCTGCTACAGTCCCTTCCTGTTTTTGTTTTTGTTTTGTTTTTTCAAGACAGGGTCTCTCTCTGTAGCCTTGGCTGTTTTGGAACTCACTCTGTAGACCAGGCTGGCCTCGAACTCACAGAGATCAGCCTGCCTCTGCCTCCTGAGTCCCGGGATTACAGGCGTGTTCCGCCACTCCCCAGCTCCTTCCTCTGTTGTTTCAAAGACTTGATTTGGTCCTTTGTTATTTCGTGGTTGTAGTAGTCCATTTTGCTTCTGAGGTGATGAAATACTGGGGAGGTTTGTTAAGAAAAACTGGCCGCTCTTTCAGAGGACCAAGGTTTTATTCCCAACACCCACATGGGAACTCACAAGCTTCTGTAACTTCATTTTCAGGGACTCTGGCTGCCCAAGGCACCAGGCATGCACACACACACACACACACACACACACACACACACTCACACACAGTCTTAGTCACTGTTTTCTATTGCTGTGAGGAGACACTATGGTCAAGGCAACTCTTATATCTTATAAAGAAAAGCATTTAACTGGGGGCTTGCTTACAGTTTCAGAGGTGAGTCCATCGTCCATCATCATCACAATGGCATGCTTGGTGCTGGAGAAGAAACCGAGAGCTACATCCTGATCCACAGGCAGCACAGTGAGAAACTGAGCCTGCCATGGGCTTTTCAAATTCCCATCCCCAGCGACACGGTTTTTCCAACAAGGCCACACCTCCAAATTCTTCTCACACAGTGCCACTTCCTAATGACTGAGCATTCAGATATATGAGCGTACGGGGGGCCATTCTTATTTAAACAGAAAAACACGGATACACAAAAAGTGCAAATAAACAGATAACATTTTAAAAGATGGGTTTATAGCTGGGTGCGGTGACGCACCCCCATGATCCCAGCATTCAGATCTCTGTGAGTTCAAGGACAGCCTGGTCTACAAAGTGAGTTCAGGACAGCCAAGGCTACACAGAGAAACCGTGTCTTGGGGGTGGGGGGTGGGGATAAGATGGGTTCATAGTTTTGGAAGTCCAAGAGGAGAGCACCGGAGTCCTGGTGAGGGTGCCCAAGGCTGTGTCACACAGAAAAAAGTGGAAAAAGAGCTGGACTTGTGCAGTGACCAACCTTCCATCCTGTGCACCTTTGGGGACACACTCTCATGGCGTCTAAAACCCATCTATGCTATTGTAAGCATCAGGAATGAGTGCTGTCAGTTATACCCTGCGGGGCAGCAACTGTGGCAGCAGCTTCACTCTCCCAGTAGCAGCTCTCAAAGTAGTCACTCAGTACCCCCACACACACACAGAGAGACAGGGACAGAGACAGAGACACAGAGAGACAGCGAGAATGTTTATGGGTGTGATAGTGCATACCTATAACCCGGCCCTTTGGGAGGCTGAAGTAGAAGAATTCTGAGTATGAGGCCATCCTGGACCTACAGCAAGACTAAAAAGGAAGTGTCAATAAAGTGAACAAACGATAAATGTTTGAAAGAGTTGGGACCTTGAACACATGAAAGTGGTCTTAGTGACTGTTCGGTTGCTGTGAGGAGACACCATGATCAAGGCAACTCTTAGAGAGAACAGCCTTGACCTGGGGGCTTGCTTACGTAAGTTCAAATCCACAGCACCCACATGAGAGTCTGTAACCCCAGTGCTGCATGGAGGAGCAGAGGGAGGCGAAGCCCTACAGCTCATAGGTCAGCTAGCCTAGTTGAATTGATAAAGTTCAGGTCCGGTGAGAGATCCTGCCTCAAAATCGCAAGGTGGAGAGTGATTGCGGAGGACACACAATACTGACCTCTGGCCTCCGCACACACCTGTGTACCTCCACACACACAAGGAATAGCTGATACATCCCTTTATTTCTGCCAGAGTATCTTTGGCATAGAGTCCTAGAAGGAAAACTATAAAAACAAGGAACAATTGCTTTTATAATTCTGCTACAAGTTACAGAAACTTTGATTTTAGATCGCAGTGTGTTTGTGGGGATTTTGTCTTAAGAGCAGATTTTGTCTTAAGAAACAGACCCTTTCCTAGCTCTTCCGGTGTCTGATAAAGCACCCCCAGAAGTTTTTGCTTAAAAGTAAAAGTACTGTTATTTCTCAGATTTGTACGGTTTGCATGAGGGTGGTCAGGGGCTTGTTCCAAGTCAAGTTGCCCCAACCCACCACTTGGAGCTAGAGAATCTAGAATGCTTTTATTCATGCTTTGTACGTCACCAAAAGCATCTGCAGTAGAATGCGACTTCATGGCTTCCCTCTGTTCCTGGAGTTTCACATCTCAGCTCTAGAGCACAGTGCCTAGCCTGTTGTGGGGTACTGAGAAGTCCTGAGATCTTTGAAGGCTCGGGTCCAAAGGCGTAGCTGGTCTTTGCTTCTTTGCAGGTTCCTTTTTCTCTATCTCACCCATCTCACACTTCTTAACCCCCTAGATAGGAGAAAAAAATAAAAACAATAGAGGGTAAAGGGGATGAAGTTATCTTTAGATTATTTCCTGCTGATCAGGGGCGTCAAGTGTTTGGGGGCAAGTTTGATCTTCAAAGTCAGGAAGCAATTTTATTTATTTCATTTGTGTTTTCTCCCTTTTTTTTCCTTCTAATCTTCTCTCTCTCTCTCTCTTCACATGACAGCAACCAACAGCATCCAACTACCAAACAGCCAACAGCAGCCACCGTGCCTCCTGGGGCCCTAGCATTGATATAGCCTTTGAAATGTTCCCAGAATTCCAAACCTTGCAGAACCTATCCGCAGCTGGCAAAACCACACCCCTGCTAGAGCAGGAGGCAAACCCTAGCCACCTGCTGTGACGCAGCCTCTTCTCCCAGATCCGGGATAAAAACAAAAACATATTCCCAGAACATTTCTGTGTTTTTTAAGAGAAACCAAAACTACAACATTCTCACTACACAAAAGTTACAAAATATTACTTATACTGCATTCTTGTGGTCAAAGCCAGTCACTAGGAAATGGCTCAGTGGGTAAAAGCACTTGTTGCCAAGCCCAACTATCTGAGTTTGAGTCCTGAGCCCACAAGGTGGAGCGAACCAACTCCTGCAAACAAACTGTCCTCTGACCTTTATATAATGCCTCCCTCATCCCCACTGTCACCACGTATTCATACACAAACGAAATAAATCAATGTAATCTAAAAAAAAAAAAAAGCTAGATTCAAAGTCATTCAGATTCAAGGGTGGGTGGGTGGGTGAGGATAGACTCAATAGAAATGAAAAAAGTTTATTTATTTAAATAAATAAAACTCCTTTGGAGTTAATTCTCCACAGATATCAGCTATTTGTATGCATCTATATGCACTGCATAGGTTGTAAGTATGTAGCCTGGTCTCACTGCTCCAGACTCAGCAGAACTCATGGAAAACACAGTGTCAAGAACTAAAGCAATCCTTCTTGTGGCGTTGTTGGTTGTGACTGATGCCAAAATACAGGCGCAAAATCACATTACCAGAAAAAATTGTTAAGGGGTCAGGGAGAGGGCTCAGTGGTTAAGAGCACTGGCTGCTCTTCCAGGGGAGCTGGGTTCAATTCCCAGCACCACATGGCAGCTCACAACTGTCTGTGATCCCAGTTGCAAGGGTCTGACACTCTCACATGGACCTGCATTCAGGAGAAACACCAATGCACATAAAATAAAAACAAATAAAACATTGTTAAATAATTTAATGCAAGGGATCAAAAGCAGAAGCTGTATCTACCAAGGAAAAGAGAGAAAGCCCTGTTTTGTGATGGGCAGAGAAGTCTATCACCTATGTAGGACATAAACTTATAATAGCTATTTTATTCATTCATCCTGTTTTCTAATTCAAGAACATTGCTTCAAGTAGAGGCAGAAACATCAGGAGTTCAAGACCAGCCTTGACTGCAAAGTGAGTCTGAGGCCAGCCTAGCCATGTTCCCAGAGGGCCATAAAACAGCAGAGAACACTGAGGGTGGAAGATGAGGGGTCACTGTAGACTGGGCCTGCAAGGGGAAAATGGAAGACAGAAACGCAGAAGAGAGCAGAGCCTTTCCCCGAGCATGTGTGTGTGTGGTCTTGGCAAGTCCAGGGTCTAGTGCTCCTTATCAGGATCACTTTCTTCCAAAATAGCCCCCTACTGCTTACGGAGAGGAAGGCAGCATGTGGAGAAGTGAGAGGAACCAGCTCTCTCTTTCTGCCCTGTGCTTCCACCACCAGAGACAGAGCTCACCTTGTCAGGTTTGGCAGGTCGTCAAGTGCCTTCACCTGCTGACGCACCTTGTGGGTCCTCAGGCCTCACAAAAAAGACAGGACAGAGCGTCACAATCCCCTACTCCTTACAAAGGTACGTGGCACGTAGCTGGGTTGCAAATGAAACTGAAAATGTATGACTAAATGTACTTAAAAAATGCAGGCCTAAAATCACAATTAAAAAAGAAAAAAAAATGTTAAGATATTTCCTTGACTTGGTTATATCTTCCAGATCTTGATCTCCAATCCAATCTCAACATTTTTCAGACAAGAATTTTTATTTTTTATTTTTCTGGTACTGGGGGTTGAAGCCAGGCCCTGTATGGGGTCATCTGTATGCAACTACAGAACCATATCTGCCCAACCCCCAGCATGCTAATGTCAGGGGTTATGGGACCCATTCATTAATTTAACTGCCAGGGAAATAAAGACGTGCTGGTGTAATTACACCAGAGCAGCATAAGGTTCCTGAATGGTAGCTCCCCTCTGGTGACCTGGGGAGGGGGAGGCTGTGAGGCGAGGGGAGGATGTGTTATTTGGGGCTGGAGAGGTGGCTTGCATGGTCAAGTGTACTTGCTCCTCTTCTGGAGGACCCAGGTTCGGATCCCAGGACCTGAATCAGGCAGCTCACAGCTATCTGTAACTCCAACTGCAGAAAAGCAGGTGTCTCTGACCTCTCCCAGATACCTGAACTCATGTACACATGCTCACATAGACACACACACACACATTTAATTAAAAACAATGAAAAGACAATTTTAAATGTGTTGTTTGAAGCATATGTGACACACTGACGCTCCCGGATAGGTTCCAGTGGTGTCCTCCGTTTCTTTGACACAAGCAGTTTTGGTGTAGCTAGAGTTAAACAGAGGCAGTTGAAAGACAAACACAACTTTGTGACGGTGAATGGAAACTGACACAGATTACAGCCCATGATCTGCAACCCGTGTTTTCAAACATAGACAGCAATGAAAGTGACATCACATTCTCAGGCTGGGCAAATTATGGAGTCCTTCGTCCTTCACTTTCCTCTTTCTGCACATCCTGGACAATTAAATTGTAGTGGAAGTTTTGGTTTCTTTAAAAATTCAGTTACATTATGTAAACATGTTTGTTTTTTTTTAATCCCAGGTGTGGGATGTGGAGCTGCTTTAGACTATTTGCCACATGTGAACTCTGAGAGGGGCATCATCTTTGACAGCTGTAGATAGTTAAATTCTGAGGACTCTGGAGAGGGAACAAATGCCAGAGCCCAGTGGGAGAGGGATCCTGCAATGAACATAGAGTTGGAGATATCCTGCAATGAACATAGGAACCCTGCGACCCTAACCAGCAGAAAGTAGCCTAAGAGACCTACAGCCCCTCTCTCTGCTAACATTTTCTCTCTCCTACCTGGGGTGTTGGAAGGGATTGGGGTGGAGAAGGGAGGTAGAGATATAAGAAACCCCAATGAAAGAGATTAAAAGGCACCAACAGTAAACATTTTTCCTAACTTCTCTAGAAATAGTCATTATTTCATATCATGGAATCATGTAATGTTGGGCCCACAGGGGTCTTAGGAACTGTCGAATCAGTGTCCAAAGTAGAAACTGAAGTCTGAGAAGGTTAAGTGATTTATCTACGCCATGTCTTGTTGCCGGTAGGGCTGAATCTAAGTTTTGCCCCAAAGACTGGTGTTTCTTCTGTTTCACCATTTCTTTACTGAACATTTTTTATTATTTAAAGTTTTTATCTTTGTGTGTGTCTGATGAGAGAGAGAGAGAGAGAGAGAGAGAGAGAGAGAGAAATGGAAGAAGTACAACCCACATGGGGAGATCAGAGGACAACCTTGAGTCAGTCCTTGTCTTTCTCTTTGTTTGTGTCTTGTATATGTGAGATAGCTGTTCCTCCTCTGTCCAGCCCCACCTCCCAGTGGTAATGCTGGGATTACACACACAGCCACATCTGGCTTTATGTGAGTGCTAGAGATGGGAACTCAGATCTTACACTGAGCAACAAGCACTTACCCACTGGATCATCGCCTCAGCCCCCGAAGATGACTTTTAATGGATGTACACATTTTCTTCTAGTTAGCTCATTGATTCCTGAGGTTGTACCAATATGTTTCTTGAGGTGCTGCTCGAACACAAATGTTTATTAATTGAGGGGGTGGCCTACTATGGCACCTGGCACCCTTCTTTGCCGGGCTCATCTCCTGCCTTTGCAGTTACTTCTGCTCGCTCGTTGGAAAGTTTAGAACTACTTTTTTTGGTTGCCTTTTCTCTCTGCTGTGATGTTATTCTTGATGACTTCAACAAGTGCTCGGTGATCCCACTGACATTTTGCCCACTCCATTTCCTGATGTTCTCACTTCCAATGTTCTCTTTTCTTCACTCCTCCCCGGCTACCCACTCCCATGTTCTTTTTTATACCACAGTCTGAAGTCCCCACCTTAAGCAATTTATTATAACGAGTATTTCCTTCTTTCCTGCTTTATTTGCTCTTATAATCCCCACTCCAACCATTCTGTAGTCACACTGGGTGCTGGATCTTTTGGCTCCCATCAGTTTTTCTCTGACCTTCCTCTCTCCACACGCCCCTTCATCCAGCCTATAGTGTATGGCTCATCATAGCGACTCTTCCCTTCTGTTCACCCACAAGGTCCTTAGTGTCTTCCTCTATCACACGTGCCAGCAAAATCATTGATCCTGGAGGGCAGGAGAGATGAATCAGTGACTAAAATAGGTATTAGCCTTCAAAAGGACCCGAATTTGGTTCCAAGCACCCATGTCAGACAGACAGCTTCCGACTGCCTGCAACTCCAGCTCCAGGACTACCCATTGCCTTCTTCTGTTCCCCTTGGGCACTGCACACATTTCTTCGCTGTCCGTCAAAGCAAGAATCCTTGAGAAAGTTCTCTGTTTTTCTTCTGCCCACTTCTTTCTTGTTCTACTCTCGCTTGCTTCATCTTTCACTTGTGATATCTCCCCCAGTACTTACGGTTGCCATCAATCTCCACGCGGTGGCTCAGTTTGTTGGCTGAGTATTCCTTTCTTTCTGTGGTGCTGGGGATGGCACCCAGGGCCACGCACGTGCTCTGTAAGCCCTCTCCCATGCGTGAGCTGCATTCTCAGCTCATCTTTGTTTTTCTGTTGACAGTGTTAACGGTACTCATCTGGTGCACATTCATTTTTCTCTCCTTTATTTTTACTTTTACACATCCCTTGTTTTTTGAGGCAATATCTCTCTTGTTATAGCCCATGGGATCCTTCTGGATCAGTCTCAAGGTGCTAAGATTACAGGCCTGCACTGATATACCTAGATTGTTCTTTTCTTGAAATACACTCTTTTAGGTTTTTGGTTTCTCCTATTCCACATATTTCCTTTGCTGGCTCTTGTAACTCTATGGAGAACATATTCCACCCACCTCCTTTTATTTCAATAATATTTTGTGTTATGTAAGTTGAACTTGAGACATTAAATTCACCTTGCACTCTTCAATAAATCCTACTTGGTTAGAGCACATAGTTGCTTTAGGCTGACGATTCTAGTTTGATATTATATGGAGGAATCTTCCTGCATCTTTCTTCATGAGAAATGCTGGTGTACAGTCATCTTATACTCTCTGGCTTGGATAGCAAGGTAACCCCAGCCTCCCAAAATAAGTTGGGAAATGTCCCGCCTTCTGAAAGAGCTTACAAAGGATTGCCATTATTTCTTTTTAAAATATTTTACAGATTTCACCAGTAAAGCCATCTGGTGTTGGCTTTTATTCACCAGAAGATTTTTGAATCATTAATCAATATCTTTTGTCATTATAAACTTAGTAAAACATTTGGTTTCTTACTACATCTATATCATGATTTACACAGTTCTATAAATTTGCCTATTTTGTCTGTTGTCAACTTGTTACCATTAATCTATTCATAATATCACTGCAATACTTTCAAGGTGTGTAGAGTTGACAGCAATACTCTTGCTTTCATTCCTGATTTTAATGATCAGGGCCATTTTCCGTTTTGTTCTGTGGTCTAGTGAAAGGCATTTCAATTTTGGGTGTATGTGTCTACATACACAAATGTAATATTTGGGGTTTAGTTTTATGTATATGCTATTCCTTCTGCTACAGTATTTATGGTTCCATTTGTTCTCTTTGTTCTTTGGTTTGAACTTGCACAGACCCTCTGGTTTCATATGGTAGAGGTATAAGTTCTTGATTTAAGGCCTTTCTTCTCTTCTGACACAAGGATTTCCAGTTCCAAATTCCCTCCGGGCCCTGCTTCAGCTTGACACAAACCACACACACCCATGCTGCTGTGTTGAGTTTGTATTCAGCCTAATTAATCCCCCCTGTGACTTCTTCCACAGGTTATTTAGATGTGTTTTTAAATTTCCAAATACTTGGTGTTTTTCCAGATTTCTTTCTCTTACATGCTCTTGCTTAATTCCATTGTAATCAGAAAATATATGGTTTATATAATATATAATATAATAATATATGCTTTATATAATGTGCTTTCCTTTATTTTATTGAGATTTATTTTGGTATCTAACATATGGTCTATCCTGGAGGATTTTCTATGTACATTTGAAATGACATGTTGAATCTTTGGTGAAATGTTCTACAAATACCAGCTGAATTGATGGTGCTGTCAGTCTCAAATTCCTTAACTGTCTCATCAATTAAGAATGGAGAGCTAAAAAAATCACACCTTTAAAAATAAAAATAAGATTTTTTGTATATTTAAAATGTAAAACAAAATAATTAGGAGACACACGTATACAATAAAATACACTGAAGCAAACTAACATATCCATCACCTCACATTGTAGCAAGAACATCTACAGTATTCATTTAGGAGGTCTGAATACAGTGCATTCTTATGAATTATGGTACATTCAGTTTCTAGACACACTCATCCTACACATTTGCTCTTTCACATGCATTGACTAACTGCCCCCATTTTCTCCACCTCCTCCCTGTCTCAGGAAGGTAAAGCATGATTATCTATGTGTATGGATTTTGTTGGGTTTCACTGTTGTTTGTATGTTTTTAGACTCCGTATGAAAGTGAAATCATGAAACACTCTGTGTCTGGCTTATTTCTCTTAGTGTAACATCTTTCAAGTTCATCCGTTGCAAACAGTAGACTCTCCCTCTTAAACTGATTATGATGGTGTGTGTGTGTGTGTGTGTGCGTGCATCTGTGTGCACATGCAAGTGGAGGTCCTAGAAGCTAAGCGTCTTCTGCACCTGCTGTGGAGCTTAATTCTTGAGCAGGGTCTCCTACTGACCCTAAGCTCACTGATTGGGTGGTCTGGGATCCTCCTGTCTGCTGTGATAGGTATGCACCGCCACGGCAGGTCTGTCTGTTTGTTTGTTTGTGTTTCACTTTTTAAACTTGAATGCTTAGGGCTCTGAACTCCAATCCTTGTTCTTCCCCAGAGAGCACTTTACTATCGTCTCCCCAGCCATCTTGCTCATTAAAAAAGAAATCCATATTGTGGCTTATACAAATCATTTTTCTGTTGTTTTTGTTCTTCAAGACAGGATTTCTCTGGGTAGCCCTGGGTGTCCTGGAACTCACTCTGTAGACCAGGCTGACCCTCAACTCGGAGATCTGGCCACCTCTGCCTCCCAAGCACATGTGCCATCACGGCCCAGCTGTACTAATCCTTTTTCAGTTTAGGTATTCGCCCTTTATCAAATACAGAGTTTGCCTGTTTCTCAGTCAGACTGTTTTCGTTACCATGAACAAACTTTTTAGTTGGGTGTAGTTCTATTTATTTCTTCTTCTGTAGACTAAACTTTTTGAGGGGATAGCCAAATCATGGCCAGGGCCAGGGCCAAAGAGTTTTCTCTTGTTTTCACCTAACAGTTTTATGGCTTGAGGTCTTTTCTCTGTTTTGAGTTCATTTTCATATGTAGTATTAGACAGGTAACCAATTTCATTAATTTGGTTATGGAAACAGTTTCCCCATTATTTACTGAGGTCATCTAATGTGTCTTTTTTGGTGCCCCTGTCAAGAATAAGTTGGTCATATAGCTTTAGATTTCTGAGTTCTTTACTCATGACTTTAGCTGTCTTTATACTAATATTATACTGCTCTGATTAATATAGCTTTATAAGTTTAAATCAGTACATGTGAGACCTTGAATGGCATTTTCCTTCTATAGAACTACATAGATTGTTTTGGTACTATAAAAATTTAGGATTTTAAAAGCAATCTATGATGTGTCCATGGAATTCCGATAAGGATTGCACTGATCTGTCTGTTGCTTGGGGTAGCATGGACATTTCTGACAATATCGATTTTTCTGATCCACAAGCACAGCCTATTCCATTTATTTGTGCCTTTAATTTCTTACTTGAACATTTAATAGTATGCAGAGTTGTACAGTCTTTTCACTCCCTTGGTGGTTGTATCAAATTAAAATATGGGTGTATATGATTAGTGTTTATGATTAGCTCTAAGATTATCATGGCGGTATTATTTAACCCGCTACCAGAACCTGTTAGGTTTATAATTGCCTTCTTTGCCTTGGGCCGGGCAGATATTACCTGCCCTCTCTGAATCACTTCACAATCCATCTCGCAGTCCCCATCCAATGCCATCCTCCTCTTTTCCATCCATAATCTTATAAATACTTGCTTTTATTTTTCTTCTGGGCCTTTTCATGCCATTATCGGAGTCCTTCCTCCCAGCCCCACGTGGTTTCTTCTCCAGGCTGACCCATCCTGGCGGCGCCCTCCTTCTTCCTCTCCTGTTCCCCTTTACCTCTGTTCTCCAAAGCTCTGTTCTCCTTAACTAAGGAACCTTAGTTAAGCCTACCCCATTCTGGCCTGCCCAGGTACAGGCTGTTTAATCAACTAGATACTTCTTAGGCAGGTTTACAAAACAAAGAGAGGTGAAACCAGTTCTTAAGGGCCAGTAACACGCATCAGACCAACCTCCACCGCTTTGTTAAATTTATTCCAGAGTAGTCTATAGGATTTATTTAATTATTTTTAATTACATGGAGGGGTGTGTGTGTACACATGCGGGAGGATATGTATGAGTGCTGGTTGGAGTTACAGATAATCATGAGCCAACTTGCCTGATATGGGTGCTGGGAACTGAACTCGGGTCCTCTGGAAGAGCAGGAAGTGTGCTTAACCTGGGCTAGCTCTCCAGTCTCTCTTTATGAAATCGCTCTCATACCATTAGTGTGTGTGGGGGGGCAGAACACAGCATCAGCTATCCTCTTCCTCCACTCTGCGCCTTCCTTCCTTTCATCCATTTATTGAGGCATTGTCTCCATGAACTTGTGGCTTTTTTGGCTTTTGGCTAGGCTGGACGGCAGCAAGCCCACCCCCCCGACCCCCACCCCCCTCTTTCAAGCTGAGGTTCCAGATGTGCCTTTGATCCTTGCGTGTCACAGAACTGCTGGGATCCAAAGCCCAGCCCTTACGGCTGCACAGCACGTGCTCTGACTGCTGAACCAGCTCTCTAGAACCTCTTTTTCTTTTTCTTCAGAGGGAGGATTGAACTGAAGGCATTACACAAGCGATGCAAATGCTCTGCCACTGGTCTATTCTCAACCTCTATTTCTATTTTAATTTGTCAGTTTTCACTTAGTCTATTTTAAGGCTAATTCTTACACAAAATTTACAGTGGTTATGCCTTCTGAGTGTATTAACTTTTTTTTTGAAAATATACAGTAATAGTTCTACTTTTAAGCTTATTCTGTCTGCTATACAATTATTCTGGATTTTATATAGTTTCCACTATATATTGTATCTTTGCTTTTGTTTTCAACCTACTTACATTATGTAGTCTTAGGTATTTATGTCTTTGTCCTTACTTGGTGTGTGTGGGGGGGTGTTTGTTTTGTTGAGACAGGGCCTTGTTATGTAGCCAGGCTAGTCCTGAACACATTGTCTTCTTGCCTTGGTCTTCTGAGTGCTGGCATTACAGGCATGTGCTACTGTGCCCAATTTAGGTGTGTCTCTTGTAGGAAACATAAAATAGGGTAGGGTCTTGCTGTTTCACCAGCCTGAAAAGGATATATTTGGTGTATGTGAAGTCATAGGTTCAGTGTACAGGACTCAAAATAAAGAGTAAAATAAACTGTAACTCTGAGGACGCTGAATACACCAAGTATATTCTCTTATCTGAGCTGTGCTGTCTAGCCTCTCTTGTCCCACTGTAAATTTTTTTTTGTCTTTCCTTATTCTAGTGAATATAGTAATTGGATAAGTGTACGTAAAATCTTGATATATTAAAGAAAATTTGCAAGATAAAGATTTTTCATTAAAGAAAATGTATAAAGAAAACAAATGGTTCATTTTTGTCAATCATAACTCTAGTTAAGATTAGTGTATTTTCTCTTTCCTCAAAAGTTTGGTTTTCTTTCAGTTTAGATCATATTGTGTATATAATGATGAAATATTTCTTTTATGCCATCCGCTACATGTATCATTGCTCATGTATGTTGAACATAGGTGTGTCATTGTTGCTGGAGGGGAAGCGGCTATGCAGAGACCCCCCTCAGAAGAACTCTGTGTAAATCAAACAGCTCTAAATAACCCGTTGTCAAAACATCTGGTCACAGGTCAAAAGTGGGATGTCTTCTGGCTAACACCTCTGAGGCTGTGAGCCAAAGAGATTTTTTCCCCTCTACATTGTTCTCTCAGGGACTTGCCACGGCAATTGAGCCTAACACAGCTACACCTAGCTCAATGGTGTGCAACCCTTGTGTTAGTTTGTATACTATTCTGGATATTGTCTTTACTCACTTCCTTAAGCAGTTTCATAAAACTTTGTTTTATGTAGTTAAAATGCACGCAAGTTCGTAGCTGTGTATCTTTAAAAAAGATTGTTATAATCTTTAATCTGTATATGTGTGAGTGTGGGTATGTGAATACGGTTGCCTGTTGAGGTCGGAGGAGTCAGATCCCCGAGAGCCTAGTTAAAGGGAGTTGTGAGCTGCCGAACATGGCTGTTAAAGATTGAATTTGGGTTCTCTGCGACAAGTACTCTTAACCACTAAGACATCTCTCCAGCCTGTAACTGTGTATCTCATCTCCTTGACTAATTAACTGTGCCTTTTACTTTGATAGTATATTATTTTTTGTATATTACTATTTTATTTCTACTAATGATTGTCTTAAATTCTGTTAAATATATCTGATGTTGATAGTTAAATGAGCAATCTTTTGTTTAGTACTTTCTTGGTATATGATTCTTGTTCCTTTCCCCAAACTTTTTTTTTTTTAATGCCTATATTGAAGAGGCCACAGCGAGACTGGGGCTGTGACAATTTAATTGAAAGCAATCAGACTTTTTAATGGCAATTTCCAGGATCAATGCAGTTGCAGTTGCCAGCATGCGATGATGTTTGCGAGCTCCACAGGGTCCAGAAGATTAATGTCTAAGACCCTTTTCCTGTCAGGTTTCCTTGCTGCCTTGACTTCTGGCCATATATTTTGTGAGCCCATAGCTATTATTTAAGTCGAGTCTGCATGTGAATGCATGTGATGTCACTTTTACAGACAGGTGTAACCTTTTACTATTTATTAGGACTCACTATATACTTGGACTCTTTCCCCTAATCTTGAGTTAAACATGTCGTGTTCACTTGCCCCACTGCCAATCTCTTGCTCTCTTTCCTCTTGACTTGTGAAGTAAGTTTTCTTTAGGCCATGTTTTCCTTCGCGTGTTTGGAAGTGGCGACATTTTCCTCTCCTTCTTTTGATATCACCAAGTATTGCATGCGCATGTTAGGAACAGTTAAGTATATTCAAGGCGGCCACATCTTTTAAATACTCTTTCTATTACAGAGCAGAATGATATATCCTATACCAGAAACCCCACCTCCCTGGAGCACAATTCAGAACGCTCATTTTCTGCTTCTCTTGCAGTAGGCCTATGGCACAGGCTCTGCAAACCAGAAAGACTAATGGAAATGTGGAAAATGGCTGTACACAGTTCTGCACACTGCATCCATTTTTATGGTTTAAAGGTTAGGTTTCTGGCAGAAAATTATCAGTGATGTTGAAAGCAGAGGAAAATGAAGCAAAGTTGAGCTCCTGGTATTTGATGCTTGATGATGCCAGTTCTGTTGTATGGTTTATGACATTTTTTTCCACAAAAGCCCAACCTTGTTTTCTGTAGCTCTCTCGATGACTTTGAGCCATTCTCATTTTAGGGAACCCCTGCATGGAGACCCCTCCCCAAATAAAAAGATAATGTAGAGAATAATTTGTCAAAGTCTAAAGGCAATGAATATTTCAATTCCAGGTAGTCTAGAGCATTTTAACCCTGAACTTCCTTAGTATAATCTATTGCAGCTTAATTGTATCTACTTTTCAAGTTCTAAAATATCAGAATCTATCTATCTATCTATCCATCTATCTATCTATCTATCCATCCATCCAGCCTACCGTTTTAGATTGACCAAGATATTTGCTAATTCATTCATTTATTATTTCATCATTTCTGTCTTGGGATTTAGCCTCTTACTTTGCTAGACTCTATTCTTTAGGATTTTTTTTCCCCTTTCTTCTTCTTCTTCTTTTTTTTTAAGATATACCTTATAACCTAGGCTGATTCCATATGTAGCTGAGGATGCTTCATTGAAGTTAACCCTCTCGTCTCTACATCCCAAGGGCTGGGTTTTTAGACATGTACCACAAACCTGGTTTGTAAAATGCTGGGGATAGAGGCAACTGAGCATTCTACCAACTGAGCTACATCAATAGTGTAGGATTTCTTTTAATTTTAAAAATGTGTTTACCCGGACTGGAGAGATGGCTCAGAGGTTAAGGGCACTCTTTGTTATTCCAAAGGTTCTGAGTTCAATTCTCAGTGATCACATGGTGGCTCACAAACACCTATCGTGAGATCTGGCGCATTGATCTCTTTGGCATGCAGGCACACATGCAAGCAGAATACTGTATAAATAATAAACAAACAAGTATTCTAAAAAATGTGCTTGCCCTTTTTTGAAAGATAGTTTAACTAAATAGGGAAATGATGGTGCACACTTTAATCCCAGCACTGAGGAGGCAGAGGCAGGCAGATCTTTGAATTTAAGCCAGCCTGGTCTACAGAGTGAGTACCAGGACTCTGTAGCCAGCTATGCAGGGAAGCCTTGTCTCAAAACAAACAAACAAAAAAGGAAGGAAAGAAAAAAGATAGTGTAACTGGTTTTTCAATTATGGAACTGCAGTGTGCCAGAGACCTTCTCTATCATCTCCACTGGTGCTGAGGTATCTGCCGTCGAGCGGACTGCCACTCCTTTCAGGCTAGTCTGACTTCTCTGTGTGAACTTTGACATCTCTTGTGATCTGCTTAGTTTTCTAGACTTTCACTACTACCCAAAGGCTTTATTTTTAAGTTTCCTCCTATCGAGACTCAATTTCTTCCTTTAATTCACATTTTTCTTCAAGTCTGAAAAACTCAAGACATTATCTTTATGGATATCATCTTTCATTCAATCTTCTCTTTCTAAGCACCAATATATAAACTCTCGGCCCCTGTCATACCTCCTGTGCTCTGAACTCACCTTCGATGCCTTGGCAGTCTATTACTTGTATCTTATTGGTAGTTCAGATTCTTTAGAAAAATCATTACATGAAGTAGGGATTATCTGGCTAAAAAAAAAAAAAAAAATCCCTCATAGTTGCCTATTTCCTACCACCAAACCTGCTTTCCTGCTTCTGAAGGGCATTATGTATCAGGTTCTGCCAGTGGTAAGCTGTGTGGCTCTGGGCACAGGCAGCAATATGAACATGACAGTAGGTAAAGAACATGAGGAAGGTGCTGAGCGAGTGTCCAACACGTAATAGGTTAGGAAGTAAAATCGTGTGTGGCTGCTCAGCTTACAGTAACTTCCCTTGTGACTGTGTCTGTGCCATTTATTTTGGACACAAGCTTTGATGGAGACTGCCATCGGTTCCCAGATGGCAGCAGTGAATGGCTGAGGCATGGGCACGGTTAAGCCAATTAGTCTTTCCTTGAGTCTTGTTAGGAATCCTGACTCTTTATGACAGAAGAGCCTCACTGATCAACAGGGATGCTGAGGAGTGTCCATGGTGTACAGAAAAAGGCATACAGAAGACTTTGAAGAAGACACAGCATGAGGACCGAGGTTTACATTCCAGATTTTGCTGGCCATACAGTTCGGCAAAACAGGGAGTTCCGTGTTCCAGACCTTGTTTGAAAACATAATCTGGAAAAGTGACCAAGGAAGACATCTAGCTATGCCTCCACAGAACTCAGGGATGTTCAAAAGCACACATTCCAACGACACACACACAGGGACGGGGAGGAGAGAGACTACTGACATCATTTTAGTATGTGGCCCCATTGGTTACTATGATGAAGGTAGGAATACCGACTTATTTGTTTATTCATTCATTCATTTGCTTATTTTTGAGACAGGGTCATATTACATAGCCTCCTGGCCAGCCTGGAACTTGCTATGTAGAGCAGGATGGCCTTAAACTCAGGGATCCACCTGCCTATGACTCCCAAGTGTTAGGACAAAAGGCATATGCTGCCACACAAGGTTGAGCTCTTTAAAATTTTAACACGTGCAGGAATAAGAATATATTTTAATGCTAATAGAACTTGAACAGGAATATTTTCATTTTATTGCTTAATTATATAGAAGTTTCATTTATTTTTTCCAGAATCAAGAGTTATTACTACCTCAACAGCTATGGAAATAGTTGTTAAAATAGTAATATTAAATTTGGATGGTCCTTAAGAATTCTCACAGCCTTTCATATTATTATCTTGCTTGACTGTGTGAGATGCGTAGGCTCAGTAATATTAAGCTTAGTTTTCTTTTCTTTCTTTCTTCCCCCCCCCTTTTTTTAAAAATAAATTTTGAGTAAGTGACACAAGATGTTAAGCCGTGTTCAAGATGGAGAAAGGTGAGCCCACATAGGATTGAAGCAACCTCAGCGGCATGGCCACACCATTATAATGCACAGACAGTACCTGTGAAATATTTTCATCAATTACCCTTCACTAGAAAACTTCATCAGCTCCATCGTAACACACCGAAATTCACATCTAGTCCACTATCTCGAGCTGTACCCTCAAAACCACTTGTATGCTCCCAAAGTCAATCTGTGCTGTGTTTCTGATCAAGCTCCTGTTGTGTTTTTAAATTCTGTAACTTTAACCCAGAGGCCAGAATACTGAGGGTGGGGTTTGTTCAATAGTATTAATTGCTTGATCAACATCCAGTTAAACAGGCACACATATAGGGAAGAGTAAATCTTAGATCCTTGGATGTAGTAATTACAAACTACTGTAATAATGTTGCCACAACACCTTTGTTTTGGAGAAGTTAACGGCTCTCACGCCATTGACTCATTCAACTCATTCACCTTCAGTGCACTGATAAAGAGAATCCTTATTTCATCTGCCAGAGTTGATGCAGAAAGGAATTAGGTACTGAGGAAAATGCAAAGCAAGAACCATTTGTTTTCTTTTTAATCCTCTTCCATTTTAAAGTAGCATATACCATCCATAGTGAAAAATGTAATTTTAGGAAAGGGATTCTTTCAACAGAATTATGGCATAGTTATGTTAAGAGATATTGGAAGGCTCATACTATTATTAGTGCGTTTGATCTTACACTTGGACATTTTCTGTTCTTACGGGGCTAAAGCATTTTTTTTAAATAGCAGCATTATAATAAACCGACAGACCTGGCACCATTTTTCTAGACTGCCATTAGGCTCAAATCGATTCTCCAAATAAAGTCTGTCTCAAGGGACACACTGATGCAGTGAAAAGAGGTTTGTCTGTGTTTTTTGGTTTTTAAACCAAACTTGATGTTTCACGTTTGTGCTCTAACCGTCTGAACCTTTTATTAACTAGGGGCTGGAGCCGCCCAGGCGGACAGACACAGGCGAACAACAACCTTCTCCCACACAAGCCTGGAATGGTAACAGTGTGCGGCTGCCTAAGAAAGAAAAGCCTTTTCTGAGCTGTGGGCTGGCGTGGGTGTGTGTGTCAGGGCGAGGAAATCATTCCTCTTCCCCATCCAAGGATGCTATTTATTGGAAATCCTGCACATCTTTTTGAAAAAATTGATTTCTCTCGAGTGGGAGGCAAAACCCTTTTGATGATGAAGAAGAAAGGGAAAAGAGATACGTGCAAGATCGAAGGAAGAGCTTTGGGGAGAGATGCTCCGCGGTCACAACCCGCTCGGGCTAGAAGACCACGCCCTTCACTCCCGCGCGCCGGCAGTCCCCCCGTGACCCCTTCTCCCCCAAAGCCGCGGGGGCATTCTCACTCTCGCTCCACGTGCGAGTCCGGCTCCCCGCTGCCTTCGCTACTCCGAAGGAAGCAGCAGCAGCCCCGGGGTCCCCGCGGCACCCGCTCCGGCCGCTTCATCCGCACCTGACCGAGTCGAGCCCGGGCACGCCACCTCCACGTGCCACCCGGGGCCGCTCCCCGGTGCCCCGCTCCGGTCCCTCCCCACCTCCCGCCCCGGCTCCGCCCACCGCGCCCGGGGCGCGCGCCCAGAGGCCCGGCCCGCCCGCCCCGCGCGCCGCCGCTTCCTGCGCCCCGCCCCTCCCTGGGCGGGGAGGCGGGGCCTGGGCGCGGGCGAGCGCGGCGGCGTGGCCAATGGGCGCGCGGCTTACTCTGGCCTCTCCCCCGCGCGGCGGCCAATCGCGGCGGGCGGTGGTGGTAATATTGTGGAGTGGAGTTTGGATGCCGCCGCGGCCGCGGGCTGGAGCGGCGCGGCGCGGCGCGGCGGCGGGGGCTGCCGGGTGATTTCGGGAAGGGGGTGTGAGGCGGCGGCGGCGGCGGCGGCGGCGGCGCGTGGAGGTGGCCGCGAGCGAGGGGGAGAGGAAGGCGAGAGAGGGCGGGAGTCCTCGGCGGAGGAGGCGGGACCGGCGGGGCTCGCGGCGGCGGCGGCCGGGGAGGCGGCGCCGCCCCCTGCCCGCGCTCTCCCCAGCGCGCCCGGCCACCTACCCGGCGGCCGCGGGCAGTGGCCGGAGCGCGGCGACCGCCATGGCGTTCCTCAAGCTCCGCGAGCAGGTAGGTGACGGGCGGCGGGGCGGCGTCGCGGAGCCGGGGCGGGGGGACCCGCGGCGTGGGCCGGCCGGGCGTCCGCCCCGCGCGGCGGCGGCGGCGGCGAGGGGAGCGGCCGCCCGGGCGCCTGTCAGTGCGGCCCGGGCTCCGGGAGACCCACGTGCCGCCGGGGCACCGCCGCCGCCGCCGCAGGGGCGGGTTCCGCGCTCGCCGCCCTCGCGTCCGGCGCCCTGCCGGCGCGGCGCCTCCTCTTTCCTGCCAGGTGAGGCTCGGGCCTAACAGGTGGCTCTGGGATGCCAAGTGGGAGCGGCGCCGGCGGCCGTGACCCGGGGTCACGACCTTGCTCTCGGGTTCGGTTCCGAGGGTGGTTCACGCTCCAGCGCACCGGCTCGCGGAGAGGTGGTGGCGGAAGAGAGCAGACCTCCCCGGTCCCGATTGCTTCTGCTGGAGACTAGTTGTTCCTGTGCAAACCCCCGGACTTGCTTTCTCTTGGCATTTTCTGCACCATCTTGGTTTAGTTTCCTTGACTTAGGTAGAGCTTGTCAAAGAACACCTGAAGTGCTCGGAAGACTGACACCGGGGCCCTGGAAAAATAACTTTGTATCTCCCAACGAAATGGCAACTATGTCTTAAAGCTTGTTACCCTTGAAAACCGGGGAAGAGGGATGAGGAGATGCAGACTTTCCCCAATGTTTGTATCTCTTTTAAGGACAAAGGAAATTAGCGTGTAAAATTTACGGAGTCGTGGGAATCTATTAATGATGAGTACTTGTTTTGCCTTTGCTTTTCGGAATAGGCGATACTGAACAGATTTGAAGGTAAACTTACTTGCCTGCATTGGTAAACCATTCCGAAAGTGATCACAGGCTTCACAAACACGATAGGGAAAAAGTGTGTATTACATAATTTTGTGTCAGAACTTAAGTTCTCAAATCAGCTAATATCAATTCTCATTTCAAAAGTGAATAGTCCGTTCAGCCTGATGGCTGCCTTTGTGTATCATTTGGTATCAGCAGAGTTTTAGCTGATACTAACATTAGAATGTGATACTTTGAAAAACTGCTTGGTAGTTTGTATTTCAAACTGTGTGGGTAACTGCACAGGGTGCAGCCTGTTACCTTAACCACGCAGAGAGGCTTGAAGTTAATTCAAATTAAGAAAACAGTTTCTTAGTTGTGCTAGCCACTTCTCAAAAGTGCCGACTAGCCACAGGTAGCTCTTTGTTGCTGTATTAAATACAGCAAAACCTTTTGTTGCACAAAAGCTCTGTTAGGAAAAAAAATGTTAATAACAATCAGAGTTTAGTAAAGCCCAAATCGTCTAATTCTTATATATTAATAGCATGAACTAGGTCTCTAGATTTTCCAGTACTCTTTATTACTCTAGTAGCACTTTATGCCTGCATATTTGGTTCTAATCCTTCACTTTTAGAAAGATTATTTTGTGATTTGGTCATGCGTGTTAGGGAGTTGATAGATTATTAGAACATCTTAGTGCATAAAAACCATGAATTAAAAATAAAAAATCCATTTTCATCTTTGCGTTTGAGTATTTAGGAACTACAGACTTGAAGCAGCGGTAATTCTGATCCAGTTTTTGTAATATGAGTTAATACTTAGTGATACTGATCTTTAAAATGTCACCTGTAAACTTGAAAGTACTTGAACAAGTTAATGAGATGGCATTGCTGGGGAAGACTTAGTGTATCACTAAATAATTGGCTCATCTAGTTCTAAAAGACTTGAAGAGCTTAATTTGTTTTGCCTAAATTAAAGGGAATTTCCCCTTTTAGAAATTAGTTTTTGTGTTGATATGTTACAAGCCACTAGAAGTGATGATAGAAGTAAATGGAGTGGGAATAGTTTAATGTTTTCCATTTGTAGGATTGCTGTAAGCTAGAAAAAGTGCGTTTTGGAGGGAGATCTGGATATGTGCACAGGATTTTATTTTATTTATTCTTTTAAAGGATTTATTTATTTATTATCTATACAGTGTTCTGCCTGCATGTGTGCCAGCAGGCCAGAAGAGGGCACACATCTAATTAGAGATGGCTGTGAGCCACCCCATGTGGGTGCTGGGAATTGAACTCAGGATCTCTGGAGGAGAAGCCAGTGCTCTTAACCACTGAGCCATCTCTCCAGCCCATGCACAGGATTTTAAACCTGTAAGGTTTAACCTAGTTTCTAACTCAAAAGCTTTGTATACGCTTGAGATAGAAAGTAGTATTTTATTTTTCCTAACCTTTCAAAGCACAGTACAAAGAAGGTAGAAATGAGTAGGCTTTTCTTCAGGCATTTAAAGGTGAGAATGGTTCTACGTGGTATAGCTATAAAATCAGAGATGAGGAGGTAGCTCAGTCTGTAAAGTGCTTGCCACCCCCAGAAGCATGAGAATCTGAGTTTGATCCCTAGAACTTACGCAAACAGCCTGGTACAATGGCATGTGCTTGTGACCCCAGCACTGATGGGGCAGAGGCAGGTAACCCCTGGGCTTCCTGCCCAGCAGCCTAGCCCGCTTGGCTTACTCCTGAGAAATGACCCTGGAGGTTGACTTCTGGCCTCCACACACGCATGTGTACCCACAGGAACACAAACCAACACATGCATGTAAGATACACAAAGAAGACATATACAGTCAGTAAGTAAATAAAGGAAATTGTCCATTCAGTAATCAGAATGTGACAAACGTTATTTTGTGCCAGCATGTGATTAAGGGGATAAGAATTACTGTATTACTTTCTATGAGCAGATGAACATATTTTTTAAATTGTTAGTAAAATGAAACTTTTGTTCTGTTGATAATAGTAGACATGAACCTTTTTCCAAAATTACTTCACTTTGGCTCATGTAACATTCAGGTGTAACAGTGGCAGGATTTTTCCCCTGAGGTTATCACTGTCTGTTTTATCTCCTTATGTAATAAGTTATTTATATAGTTAAATTTTAAGTCATAAGTATTATGTTCTATTAAGAAAGGTCGTTGGTCTTTGTTTAGTCTTTGTTGGTCTTCTCATTTCAGAAGCTAAATAGCAAGTGACACTTGGCTTCAATGTATAGAAGATGATTGGGAGTGGTGGAGATCATGACCTTACGTCAAGCATGTTAGTTGCTCCTCAGCCCCAAGCCTTTGTTATTGTGCAGGTGTGTCTAGTATTTCTGGAATTCCATTTTTCCTTTAGGATACCAGAAGTCCAGATTGTTAAGGAAAATCTATAAATGTTAGTAAATTGGTAGCTACCAGTGACCACAGTGAATACTCAGCTTATAAAAGAGGACTAGTATGAAACTAGTTTGCAACTGCTCATTCAGATGAGTTGGAGAAAAACTACAAAAATGCTACTAGGGGCCATAGTGGACATAAACACTCTTTTCCCTCCCTCCCCTCTCTCTTTCCTCTCTTTCCCTTCCTCTCTCTCCTTCTCTGTCTCCCTTCCCCTCCCTTCTTCTTTATCCTCCTCTCTCCCTCCCTCTCTCTTTCTCTCCTCTCCCTTTCTCCCCTACCTCTCTTTCTCCCCCTTTCTCCCTCTCTCCCCCTCCCTTTCTCACTGACTCTCCTCCATCTCTCTTCTCTCTCCCTCTTTCCCTCTCCCCTCCTTTTCTCCTCTTTCCCCCCTCAACCCCTCCCATTTTCTCTTCTCTCCCTCTACCCCTCCCTTTCTCCCTCTCTCTCCCCCTTTCCTCCTCTCCCCTTCTTCTTTCTCTCTCTCTCTCTCTCTCTCTCCCTCCCCCCCTCCTTCTCCCCTCCCCTCTGGGTAAATGTGTGTATGTAGCCAGGGATTGGATCTAGGACCTCATATATGCTAGGCAGATATTTTACTGCTGAGTTACACCCACCACCAACTTGGTTATAAACCTTTTAAAAAATTGAGATAGAATTTGTATACCATAAAATTCACATTCTTAAAATAAGTGGTTTTTTAGTGTATTCACCAAATGTAATCACCATTACTCTAGAATATTTTTACCACTCTTGAAAACCACATTAGTCATTTTCAACTTTGCTTTTGCTTTCTACACCTGACAATCAATAATCTGCTTTTTTAGGAATTCACCTGTTCTGGATATTTAATTTAAACGGGGTCATCTAGCATTTGGCCTTTATGTCATATTTGATTCATTTAGCAGAATACTTTAAATGTCTAATTATTTATAGAGCTTTATTCATGTTGCATCTATGTGTTGGTCATAACTTTTGTGTGTGTCCCAGTGCTGGGTTCAAACCCAAGAGCTCTTATGCTAAATAGACACTTGACCACTGAGTTGTATTCCTAACCCTGGTCACAAACTTCTATAGTATGTTCAAGAGTTTGTAAAAAATGTTTAAAATACTTAAACCATTTAACTTGCACCTGAAGCTTATTTAACTGTAGTGTGGAATGGTATTTTTCTGTTTTTCAGAATTTTTTTATAACTGGAGTTAAATTTTATTTGTAGTAATACTAAAGGATAGTGGGTTTTAATTTTTAGATTAAAAATTATATTTGTATTTAGTATGTTGTAGTAAATAAATAGAAGCTGTTGGGCAATATAACGTTTATTATTAGTCCTAAGTGGTATTATCTAACCCACTACCACAAATAATAAGACACAGACACCTGTTAGATTTTATAATTGCCTGTTTCCCTTGGGCCAGGTAGCTATTCCTACCTGCACTCTCTGAATCACTTCACCACCCATCTCCCAGCCCCCATCCAATGCCATCCTCCTTAACCATCCCATTTTCCATCCATAATCTTATAAACACTTGCTTTTATTTTTTATTTTATATGGGCCTTTTTACACCATTATTGGAGTCCTTCTTCACCAGGCTAATCCATCACAGCATCCTGTTCCTTTGACTCTTCCCATCTGGCTGTTTCCAAAGATCCTCTCTTCAACTCCAAAAGCCCAGGAACCTTAACAATGCCTACCCCATTCTACCCTGCCCTGCCCTGCCCAGGTATAGGCTGTTTAATCATCCAATCAGATGTGTCTTAGGCAGGTTTACAAAACAAAAATAGGTGTAACCAGATCTTAAGAGCCAGTAACACGCATCAGACCAACCCCAACATTAGTATATAGGAAGTTTCTTTTTTTTTTCTTTCTCACTTTTATTTATGACAAATATTCTCGATCTCTTCTGATCAAAAGTCTTTGAGACCATTCTATCAGCTTTAGCTAACTGGAGAATAGCATCATCTGGCCCACCCTCCTGGGAATGGCCCCACAGATAGCATAGGTTTTATACTGGCCTGTGACCTTGTCAACCACAGCCACATTCAATTGGATGGATGTGTGGTCCTTGGCACCAACGTATAGGTCCATTCACCTATCCAGTGGGAGTGCAGAAAGCAGTATATAGAGTTCTTAAAATACTATTTTTCCCTTATGTAAAAAAATATTTACATTTTATGGCTCTATTAGGTACATAATATGAGCTATAATATGATAATTGAAAATATTGCATAATATGTAATGATTAAGTTAGTGGTTGGTGTCAGCCCTGGCTGTTCCAGGACTTGCTGTGTAGTCCCAGCTGGCTTCAAACTCACAGAGCTCTTCCTTCAGTGATAGAATTAAAGGTGTGCACCACCATGTCCAACAACTTTGGGAGGTGACAGGGTCTCTCTGTATCTCTGTCTCCTCTGGAACTTGGTTTGTAGATCAGGCTGGCTTTGAACTGTATATGAATTTTGTATTAATACATTAAAAATGTATGAACTTTTAAAAGAACAGATTAAAAATCTACATAAAAAATTAAAAACTAACTTATTTTGCAAAGTAAAAATTCTCACGTGATCAAGGATCTACTAAGAATGGAACATGATTTGGCCTTCATGAATAGGAATAAAGAAAGATAATATTTTTGTAGTAGTTTGAATAAGAATGGCCCCTAAGTCTCATATATTTGAATACTTAGTAACCAGGGAGTGGAACTGTTTGAAAGGATTACAAGAATTAGGGGGTGTGGCCTTGTTGGAGGAAGTGAATTACTGAGAATGGGCTTTGAGGTTTTAAAAGCCCATGCCAGTCCAGTCTCTCTGTCTCTGCCGGTGGTTCAAGAGGTAGCCCTCAATTGCTGCTCCAGGGCCGTGCTCTCCTCCAAGATGATAATGGACTAAGCCTCTGACGCTGTAAGCAAGCCCCCAATTAAATGCTTTCTTGTATAAAAATTGTCTTGGTCATGGTGTCTCTTCATAGCAATAGAACAGTGACTAAGACTCTTTGAGATATCTTAAAACTCCGAAGTACATGAAATGTGAGGAACACTGATGCTCGTATATTCAGGTATTCTCTACTGTATTTCCCTTTGCTTTGTGTTAGAAAAGAAACTGGATAGCGGGAGGAGGTAGGCATAATCCTGCCTTTAAGGGCAACAGTAGCTAAGACAGGAAAAAAGGCAACATATATATATGAGTTACTTCAAATGCAAAATTTATAGATGTTGAAGAAAAACATGGATTATATTAAGTAAAAATATAACTAATGGCCAGTTGAAAATTAAGAAGCTCATGTGTATCAGCTTTTGAATAACTTGTGTCATACAAAGTAATAACTTGAGTTCCGTAAGAGGTGGAGATAACATGTTTCATAATTCAGAAAGGATCAGATTATAGTTAGATAGAAACTCTTGGGGCAAGTGAACAAATAGTTCACCAAAAGGATTTGTCAGTGTCAGAAGCAAATAGTTATACTTGAATGCAAGAGAAAAATGAGATGGTAAGCCAAAAAAGAATACGTTAGGATAATGAGGAGACAGTCCCGATAAGTGTAACTGCAAAGGATGGCAGCTAGATTGGTCAAGTTAAGAGTGACTGTGTTATGAAGTACCTTGAATATTAGGCGGAGAATTTAGTGACGGTCAGCATTAGCTGAGCCTCCTTCATATAAGGAGATAATTTCAGCAATATTGGACATGTGTATGTACACATTTTTTGAAGAGGGTATATAACTTACTAGATTCTCGAAGGGTCTGTGACACCCAGCATTTAAATAACCACTACATTTTAAGTTTTTTGGTTTTTCAAGACAGGGTTTCTTTGTGTAGCCTTGGCTGTCCTGGACTCGCTTTGTAGACCAGGCTGGCTTAATACAGTGCATGGCTGTAATCCTAGTACTCTGGGAGGCAGAGGCAGGTGGATTTCTGAGATTGAGGCCAGCCTGTCTTAACAAACAAACAAACAAAATCTGTTGATTCCCCCATTTTTGTTTGTTTATTATATTTATTGATTTGTATATATTGAGCTATTCTATTACTGAAAAGAAACAGACTTGATCGTAATCTCTTAGTATATTTTTAAGTTTAGTCTGCAAATATTTGTGTGTGTGTGTGTGTGTGTGTGTGTGTGTGTGTTTAAATCAAGGAAATTGGTCTGTAGTTTGTTGTTCTTACTGTTTTCTTCTCTGTGCTGGATTAGTAGAATGAATTTGTTCCTTTCCTTTTTGTTTTGTGGAACAAAACTAAGGAACATTAGTGTTCTTTAAAGATATGGTAGAATTCAACAGTGAGTCTTTTCTGGTCGTATGATTTTTCCTTGTTGAGATTTTTGTTGTTGTTGTAATACTGCTTGCTGTTAATCTTTGAGTTTTTTTTTTTTTTTAATATCTTATTGGGTCAATTCTGGTAAGTCAGACATATCTAGAAATTTATTCTAGAATTTTCAATTTATTAGAACACAAGATTTCAATATATTCCCAATGATCCTTTGTATATCAGTGCTATTCTTTGTAAAAGGTACTTTTTTGGTTTCTCCTTTTATTAACCTGGGGTCCTCTCTCTGCTGGTTGGCTTAAATAAGGTTTTGTTAATCTTGCTTAACTTTTCAAAGAGTCAACTTTTTGTTTTTATTGGTCCTTTTTATTCTTGCTTTATTCTCTGTTTTATTTATTTCTTCCTTTTTTTTGTAATGTTGGGTTTTGTTTTCAGAATATGTGATACATTGTTAGGTTGAGATTTTTTTTATGTCCACCCATAGCTATACATTTCCCCCTTAAAACTGCTTTTGCTGTATCTCATCCAGGTGTTTTTGTTATTGTTGGGTTGTAGGAAAATTTTAAATTTCTTCAAACATTTACTGTTCGTTCTTTATGTGTTTGTATACTTTTTTGCAGTTTCACTTGGTATTGATTTCATTTTGATTTGGAAAGATAAAAGAAGGTATTTCAGTATTTTTATATTTGATAATACTTGTTTTATGTCCTAAAATGCAATCAGTTTTGGAGAATGTATCGTAGTTAGCCAAGAAAAGCATGTATCCTGCATTTCTTAGATGGGATATTCTGTAGATGTTATTAAATCTTTTGATCTATGGTATAGTTTAACTCAAAAGTTTCTTTGTTGATTTTTTTTGTTTTTGGCTTGATAATCTGTCATGAGAGAGGAGTATTAAAGTCATGTCTTGTAATAATGTAGACAAGTAGTGCTTGTTTGATGAAATTGAATGCAAAAATTGATATATTTATAGTAATAGCTTGTCAAGTTGCTGTCTAATAATACTCAGTGATTTTTCTAGCTTCTGATTTTGGCTAAAGTCTGCTTTTTAATATACATATATAACCTACTCATGCGTCCTCTTCGGTTCTCTTGAGATGCCTGCAACTGTGAGGTGATTTTTTTTTTTACACTCATCTGGCTCTTGTTTTTTAAACCAAACATGCAGTCTGTGTGTTTCATTTGGAAGATAAAACCTTGCCATTAGGGTTTTTAAAAGGCATATACAAAATTTCCCCTTATTCACCATAGAGGGTTGATGGTATATTGAGTTTGATTCTTTACTAATTCTCATTTATTTGTTCTGCTAATGAGGATTTTTTTCTTCTTTGAGCTTTTGTGATTTTGTCTGTCTTTTCTTTGTGTAGTATTCTTGGAAATATGCACTGCTGTTTTGGTAGTTAATTGTTTTGGTAGTCATTAATTGTTTGGGTTATGTTTATTGTGGCATTCTTTATTCCTACTTAAATTTTCAAAGATACTTTTGCTAGATACAGAAATCTTGGTTGGCAGTTACTCTCAGGGTGTGAAATATATTAGTACATGTTCCCCTATCCTTTAGGGTTTCTGTTGAGCATTTTGTTATTTTGATACGTTCTTAGTAGCAAAAACCGGAACTTCTGCCTTGAAGTTTTCAGTATTATTTATTTGTTTTGTACTCTGGGCATTGTAAATATGATGTGGGGAGGATTCCTGGTCACTTCTCTTAGGGATTCTAAATGCATCCTGTATTTGAATGTCTGTGTGTTTCCTTAGACTTAGGGAATTTTCTACTATAATTTCTGTTCCTCTCTTCCCTTCCTTTCTTTGGGGATAAGATCTTGCTATGTAGCCTGTTTGGCATAGAACTCGATTCTTAATTATATCCTGGAGGTCTTAAAATAGCACACAGCTGTTAATCCCAGCCCTCTGGGAGGCAGGCGCAGGCGGATCTCTGAGATTGAGGCCAGCCAGGTCTACAAAGCAAGTCCAGGACAGCCAATTCTACACAAAGAAACCCTGTCTTGAAAAAACCAAACCAAAAGCAAAAACCTTATGATAATGATACAACCCCTTGCCTGTTGCTGTCTGAATGTATTCTCAGCCATGTCTTTCTGTTTTATTTGACATATTGAGCTTTTTATTACTAGGAACCCTCACCCCCAAATTGTGTATGTCTCTGCTGAATTATCCAGGTTGCTGAATTTCTTGTCCAAGTTTTAAATTGACTTCTTACATTATTCATTGGTTTATTTGAATCTTCTTTGAGATCACTGACTATTTTAAAAAATAGATTAAAAAAATTTTTACCAACATTCTACCCATTTCCACACTTTTGAATTTGGTTCTTGAAGATGTATCCGGTTTTGGGGGAATTGTGTTGCCTTTCTTTTTCATGCTGTTTCTCTGCTGTGGTTGTGCAGGTATTGGGATGTGTGTCTCTTCGGGTTTGCTTGTGGTCTTCGTAGGGAGCAGCCTTTTCTTGAGGACTCAAATGCCAGTGCTGTTCAGAGGAGAAAGCCAGTGGTGATAGCAGCAATAACCAAAGCAAGCCAAATAGGGAAATACAATAAAAATCACTGAAGAGCCAGGCATGGTGGCACACACCTGTAATCCTAGCACTCAGGGAGACAGAGGCAGGTGTGTCTCTGTGAGTTCAAGGCCAGTCTGGTCTACAAAATTGAGTCCAGCACAGCCAAGTCTACACAGAGAAACCCTGTCTCGAAAAACAAAACAAAAAACAAACAAACAAAAATTAGTTAAAGACTGCTATATCACTGTTAATCATAGAAAAAGAAAGGGCAATGTAGAATAAACTATGAAATTAAAACTGTGAAGGTTAAGTTAATAAAACAATGAACGACAAGGGCAGGTAAAGAGATAAAAGGATAAAGGAAAAAAGAAAAGAGCAAGAGATAAAATTTGATTACAAAGTGAGAAAAAGTAGGTTAAAAATACTGGTTGGCTACCCAGAGGCTATTTAAGCTGTGGGCTGGCTTTCCCCAGGGTCCGAGGATTGTTCAAGGTTCCTGAATAAACTGCATTGAAAAAAAAAATACTGGATTAAAGGAAGAAGAGGTGGGCTGGAGAGATAGATAGCACAGCAGTGGTAGGACAGCCTGTTATGCCCAAGGCTCTGGGTTTAATCTCCAGGACTGTTAAAACAACAGCAAAAGATAATAAAACAGAAAAGGTTTTGTTTTAAAAATTTAAAAGTACTAAAAGTAAATATAAAGAAAAAAGGTAAGAAAAGGAATTAGAGCAGGATTCTTTCTAGCTTCTATAATTGCAGTCAGCCAGGTCTGAGGAGACACAGTTAGTGGTCATTCTTCACTATTTTCACCATGCTGTTTGGTGTTGTATGCCAGTTCTCTACATCAGCCCAGTGGTTCCTTACTAGTGACGGGAACTCAATTAGTTTAGATGTTTCACCAGTCGTGTACCTGGCTGGCTCTAGTGAGTTTTGAGACTAGTGGGTGGCTCCCAAGTTGATGTGCCTATGGGTGATAGACAGCCAAACTGAGCGATGTCTCCAGGTACATATGGGAATGAGGAAAACAGTAATGAGGTCCACTTTGGAGAGAACTGAGTTATCAGTCACAGGGTGTATTGGTAACAACAACTACTACTATTACTGCTTGCCTGCCTTCCTTCCTTCCTTCCTTCCTTCCTTCCTTCCTTCCTTCCTTCCTTCCTTCCTTCCTCCCTCCCTCCCTCCCTCCCTCCCTCCCTCTCTCCCTCCCTTCCTCCCTTTCTCCTTTCTTCCTCCCTCCCTCCCTCTCTTTCTTCCTCTTCTTCTTCCTCCTCCTTCTCCTCTTCTTCTGTCCAGGTTCTTTATTCCTTTGTACATTAGGCCATGAACTTGTATGGAATGGGCTCCAGCAGCTCAGGCTCCTTCCTGTTGGTCCTCACAAAGTGTGCTTCTCTGGGAAGCGTAGGCTGGCACTTGAACTGAGTCCAGGCGCCCTTCTCTTCTAAGGAAGCCGTTCCTGCTCTTAAGGAAGCCGTTCCTGCTCTTAAGGGCTTGATGTGCTCAATGTACACGTTGACTTTATTTATTTATTTATTTTTAATTTTAATTTTTTTGCGAGGATCTTGCCCTTAACCTGCTTGGTCACAGTGATGCCCACGGCATGCTGGGTGGCGTTGTAGACATGTCCAGTTTTGCCGTGGTAACCCTTACGGGGCATTCCTCTTGGAATAGTGCCCGTTCCCTTGATATCTGTAACATCCCCCTTTTTGTAGATTCACATGTATGTGGCCCAGGGACAACTCCGTGTTTCCTAGAAGCCTGGAGAACAGAGAGAGCGCCCCCTTTTCTCTTGTGTTTGTCGTCTTGGCAAGTTACTCCAAGATGGCTGCTGTGGCAGAATGTGTTGGTAACTTTTTAAACATGGATATCACTTGTTTCATCTTAGATGCTGTAACTATTTGCGTGAAATAAAAACTTTGAAAGAAAAAGAATCTTAGTTTCAGCCAAGGTTATGCTACTGATACAGCCTTTCCGTCTTTAAAACGTTTAAATATTTTTTAATGGCAAGCCCCAAATTTGTGTTTATGGATTTGAGTTTTTATCTAATCTCAAACCTCTCCACCATTTTTCTGCTTAATGCCTTTAGTTAGTTATATTTCACTCCAAATGTAACACAGTTTATTCCTTTGACTGACTGACTTTATTTTGCATCAGATTCTATAACCAGATTGTAAAGCATACAAACATGTGTTTGGAGAATTGTTTGCAGGAAATGGGGCCAAGTGTTTGGAGGCAAGAGAATTGCTGCAAATTCAAGGACAATCTGAGCTACAGTGAGTACCAGTCCTACCCTGACTACATGGTAAGACCTGGTCTCAACACCGCCTTCCTCCCAAGCACAATGTTAAAATATATGGTTGGAGCATAGGGCACATGGAGCGGGAAGAAGTGGCCGTGTGGAGAGAGGGGCCAGGTCATGAAGAGTCTGAGTTCCAGGGTTAGAAACTTAATGCTGAAATATCAGTGAAGCAGACAGTACAGGATTTGTTTTTTTAATGAGTTCTGGAGGATTGATAAAATATAGGAATTGGTAGGAAGTTAAATCCATTTGAAGTGAGGTTTGATGTTAGCCAGTAAGATGAATTTGATTTGGAAATACTGAAGTTCTATGAACTTTTAAACATTGAAATGGCCTTGAGAAACCTGGTAAATATGAGACTGATTTCATAGGAGACTGTTTTAAGGTAGTAATCAAAGTAAATGAATTTATTTAGAGAATGAGAACGGGTCTTGATCAAAGAGACTGTAATAGAGAATATAGAATGGGTGGAGGAAAGGGAATTCTGAGAAGCTACAAGAGGTAGGAAGAAGCTACCAGAGACTGCTTATTACACACAGGTTAAAGGGTAAAGACTTTGTCAAGTGACACCTATATTCTGTTGGGCTCTGTTTAATTTAGGCTTAAATAGCTGTTATCAAAGAAATACGTTTTAAAGTCTGGAGATTAGAAAAGTTCTATCTAACATGATCTTGGTTGAAACCAGAGTAGTTTTCCTTCCAAGGCTTTCAATTTATGCAAATAGTTATAGTGCCTAAGATGAGAATTATTATTGAGTATCCGTCACAGTCCAGTACTTTGTCTTAAACTTTCTCTGGAAATGGTCCTCCTGCCCCAAGCTCTTTACTATCCCAAGCTCTCAAGCCACCGTTTCTTTGTGTTTATATCAAAATTACGTGGCAAGCTTAAGTTCAAATTCTTGGGATGTGTGTTGGGAGAATTAGACTCACAAACCAAATATCACCATGGGTATTGCTCTAGGACCTGAATAATAACACTTCCTGTTGCAAAGGCTGTTTTGTTCTTAGCTAGTGAGTCACAATTAACTGATACTTACTACCTCTCTGTGTGCATTTGGTGGTGGCAGTGTTTTTGGTGGTGGTGGTGTGTTTGAGATACAGCCATAGAAAATTTAGCCAGAGTGTTGAGTGTTACTTATTTCTTCCCTTGAATAATCCTCTTATTCCCCACTTGTTGCCAGAACAGCTTTAGATTGGGTTCAGATCCTGAACCTGTCAGCTTGAGGAGTTTTCCAGCTTCCTTTAGTCTCCCAGGTAATCATTTATTAACTTGGAGTTTTGGGTTTAAGTAAGTGTGAAATAAAAGTAAACTTTGTGTTAACCCTAGTTTTGAGGGAAGGGGGAGGTATCTGTTATAATGTCCATAACTATTGTAAGTCCTTAGAATATTTTCTAAGGATCAAGATTTGCTAACTGAACTGGGTGGCTCTCAGTGGTAATCCCAGAATTTGGGGAGGCAGCTCCAAGGCTACACAGAGAAACCCTGTCTCAAAAACAAAACAAAAATAAAGATTTGCCATCTGGTCGCCCTTGGTTTGTGCTATTTGTGTTTAAAGACTGTATAGTAGGCAACAGTAGGCAATAGTCTTCAACAGCTGGCTTCCAGTTTTTGTATATTGTTTTCTCTGTAATGCTTTTAATGGAAATGGGTATAATAAATACCCTGGTTGTTGGATTAAAAAAAAAAAACAACTAATCTGTTGGTTCTTGATACTTGGGGTAGATCTATAAAACAAGGTATTTACTTCCTATTAAGGGATGAAAGGAAACTAGATATGGTTATTTTAGCTATGAGTTGGAAACATTAAAGAAGGTGACTCATTGCACCCAAGGGTGAAGTTGGATTTCTTGAAATTTACTTTAGTAGAATTTTGTTTGGTGGTAATAATTTTATAGTTTGCCATTGTTTTGCTCTCCCTCCCTTGTTGGGCTTGAACCCAGGATCGTGGGCATTATAATAACCTTAGCTTTCTTTTTTTTGTTTGTTTGTTTAAATTTTGGCTCAAGGGAATTAATATTTATTTCCCAGAACATATTCTTAATGTTATATTAACTGAAATTTAGATAATTTATCTCTTACTTTTGTTTTTAATCTTCCTCCTCTCCATGTTAGTGTCTGTCTGTTAGCCAAGTATTCCAGTCTTGTCCAGGCTGGACAAAAACCAGGTATAAACAATGCTCATTCTAGTGTTCAGATTGGTTTTGTTTGAAACAGGATCTTTATTATGTAGGCTGACCTTAAATTGAAGATTCTCCTGCCTCAGCTGCTCTAAGTGCAAAGATTATAGGCATTTGCTCCCATGCTTAGCCAGAATTCAGTTTATTGTTTAGATATGCTGTGTACTTTAGTAAAACTTTAAAAATACTGCTTACTGCACTGATTAGTGAAAACACTTTTCATTGTCGTATCTGAGAATCTGTAATTGTGAAAATGTCTTTTTTATAAACTTCATATTGATTCTTTTGAATTTCACATTATGTACCCCAGTCCCACTCATTTTCCTTTCCTTCATACCTGCCCTCCACCCTTACAACCACTCCCACCAAAAGAAAATTTAAAAAAAATTTAAAAAAGCAGGGTAGGCATGGTGACTCACACCTGTAATCCCAGCACTTGGGGAGGCAGAGGCAGGTGGATCTCTGTGAGTTTGAGGCCAGCCTGCTCTACAGAGTGAGTCCAGGACAGCCAAAGCTACACAAAGAAACCCTGTCTCAATAAACAAAACAAACAATCAGAGTCTCGTTGTGGAAGTTGAAGTGTGTCCCATAGTATACCCTTTTATCTACTCATTTTTACTTGAAAATGTTCATTGCAGTAAGTCGTTGGTCTGTTTTCAGCCCTGGCTTCTGCTACACTATCAATACTAGATCCTCACAGGGACTCCTCTTGCATATCCTGTCATTGCCGTGTGTCATGGAGATCCTGTAGCTTTGAGTCTGCAGGACCTGTCCCTTCACATGTTCCAGGAGTGCATAGATGAGGTAGATGTTGGGGTGGACCAACTCAAAGCCCTGAATCTCAGCCTTGGTAGTAGCTGAGTTGGTCAGCCCGCCAACTCTCCCACACCCACATCACCAGGGCAGGCTTCCAGCACTGCTTTGGCTAGCCTGCTCTCCTGTCCTTGGGGCCAGCCACCTGTACCCACGCCACCAGGGTCAGTTCTTCTGTATTGCTCAGGCAAAGTTCAGGGCTTACTTACTCTCCTGAGTGCTAGAGCCAGCGAGGGGGTGGGACCAGCTCTGTATTGCTCTTGAATAGCAACAGGTTCCAGGCAGCAGCTTCTACTAGCGACATCCCCATGACCTTTAGTTGTATTATGAGTCATGGATGGTTTTGTTTTCTTTTGATCAAGCATTCTTTTTATTATCCCTGGAGTCAGAAAAACCGTATCTTCAGGCGTTTTTCTTCCTGGACCATGTTGATTGTAAAATACAGGAATTTGTTTAGTATTTCTTTGTAGTTACATGTTAGAAAACCTTTTGCTCAATTTAGTATTTCCCAGTTGTAGTCTAGTTTTCTGTTGTCTTGTCTAAAAGAAACTGATTAGCTGATCACTCATTCAAGGTGGGTTAAGGGAGCTGGTGATTGATTAAACCAGTGATTTTTTAAAACAATTTATTGAGGGATAATCTATGCCATGAAATTCACCTGTTTTAAAATACGTTTTAATTGTGTTTAGCAAATTTAGTAGTATACTTACAAGTGTATAATCCAATGTTAGATATTTCTATCATGCCAAAAGCATATCATGTACCAATTTTTCAGTCATCCCTAGTCCCACCTCCCATCTTAGGCAACTACCAAGTAGTAGTCTATTGATTTATATTTTCTGTTAACTTAAACAAAAATTGTAGTAAATAATTTGTATTTGCTGGCAGGAGTGGGTTTGGCTTCTTGTTATTTTGCATTTTTTTTTTTTTCTTTTCAAGACAGGGTTTTTCTCTGTAGCCTTAGCTGTCCTGGATCTCACTCTGTAGACCAGGTTGGCCTTGGACTCACAGAGATCCACCTGCCTGAGTGCTGGTATTAAAGGTGTGTACCACCACTGCCCTGTTTTCATAAAATTTTTAAGTTTAAACATTTCTCCATTGCTGAAAAGTATTCTTTTGTGTGGATATATCCAATATGGTCCAATTGATGGAAATTTGAATGGTTTCTCAGCTGTGGAAATTATGAGTAGTAATGCTTTGAATACTTACCTATCAGTCTTTGTAAAGATGTGTTTTAATTTCTCCTGGAAATAGTCCTAGGGACAACATTGTTAGATTGTGTGGTAAGCTTTTGTTTATGATTTAAGACTAGATAGATATATAAATCCTGTTGTGCATACTTGGATTTGGTTTGCTGATACTTTGTCTTTATTTTTATTATGTCTTTAACTTTCATATGAAGGTATTGCTTTCTTCGGAATGAATTTGAGTAGTATTCTATCCTGTTGAATTGTCTTTACGAAGAATTAATTTTTGTCATTTAAATATTTGGTACAGTGAAACAATGTAGCCAGAGTTTTTTGTTGGAGAATTTTAGGAGCTAATTTTTTATCAGATAGTGTGGACTTTCTTATTTTATTTTTTATTTCAGATGGTATGGATTTTTAATTTAATTTTTTGTTTCAGGTAGTCATATTTTCTGTTTTCTCTTGAGTCAGTTTCAGTAATTTGTCTATGAGTTTTTTCATTTTTATTCAAGTTTATATTTGTTGATAACAATTCATGTTTCTCTTTTGGGTAATTTGTGGTTTCTTTCTTTTCTTTCTGGTCAGTGAAGTTATAAAGGTTTACTAATCTTGTTCATCTTTCCATTTTGATTCTTGCTAATACTGTTCCTTTTGCTTGCTTTAGGTTTAGCTTGCTTTTGTTTTTCTAAATCTTAGATGTTTGCTTGAGTTTTTTTCATTTTTAGTGATATTTACAGCTATAAATTGCCTTCCGTAAACATTGTTAATTGTATCCTAAACTTGTGCTTTATCTTATTTTTGTTCAACTTAAAATACGTTATGAGTTCCTTTGTGATGTCATCCTTGACCCAAGGGTTTTGTTTTGTTTTTGATTTTCAAGGATTGTTTTTGATTTCTAATTTACTTATATTATTATTGGAGAAGTTCTTTGTATCACCGTCATGGTTCAGACAATGGTCCACGGGACTTAACAAGAATTGGTTTGCATTTTGCTCTTGTTGGGTGTAGGCTTAGATTTTTCACAAAACCTACTTTATTTAGGGTTCTTAAATACCTTTACCTCCCTTCCACCACCACCCCCCTACCTTAGATAGGAGATTAATAGGGAAAAGGGCTGTAGACCTCTTTTTTCTGTTTGCTGCTGATTAGGGAGTCTTTAGGGGGTTACCAGACTCCATTGTGGATACCAACAGTCCAGTCCAAAGGCCAACACCAAGCAGCAACACGATTGAGAAGCTCTGAGAAATCAGCAAAAGCAGCAAGACTCAGTTGGATTGCCTTGAGAAATTCTCTGGAATGTTTCTCTCTGGGAAGTCCAGTGTATAAGTGCCAAAAGAGGATGCCACACTGTGTGTGGGCCTCTATGTATCTTCTCTTCTCAGAGTCCACCCATGGATGGTCTCAGCTGGCCAAAGTCGTGCCCCTCGCAAGAGAGAGCTCACAGCAAAAGATCACGTATTCTCTCACAAGCCAGCCTCTAGCAAAACTTCACGTGCCCAGCTTGCAATAAAACCTCACAGTGACAAAACTGAGTCTTCAAAGAAACCAGAAACTTCCACTTCAGTTGGGTTCTTTTGGGTGTCCTGTGGGTCAGGTTAGTTGGTAGTGAAGTTCAAATCTTCATTATCTTTTCTAATTTCCTGCTTATACTTTTATTATTGAGGATGAAATTGACATCTGCCTGTAACCATTAAATTGGCAATTTCATCTATCATTCTATCTTAAAAGAAAGTGGTACCTATTTGGGGACTTTTTAATTAAGTGCAATAATTTGTATTTGTCATACCTTTCTGCTTAATTGATAGTCTTAATATTATAAAATATCTTTGTCTCTTTTAAAAGCTTTAAATTATATTTTTTCAGTGACTGTTTCTTAGCATTGTTTTTATGATGTATTTTTTTCTATTCTATCAGCCTTTCTGTTTCTTTGAATCTGAAGTGTCGCTTCTAGATGGAATATAATCAATGATTTGGTATTGCTTTTTTGGGTGGTGCTTTTTGAGGCAGGGCCTAACTAAGAGTTCACCTTGGTCTGGAACCTAGTGGGCTTCCTGTTTCTGCCTTCTTGGTACTGTTATTCCTGAGTGTGCTAAATGCTCAGCTTGCGTATTTCTTTCTACAGTAGGTAAAATGTCTTTTAAGAAAAAGTTGTGTTTGCATCTATGATGTGTCCTTCAGTATGGATATGCTTGTGATACGGTTTACCGGTGGAGGTCAGAGGACAGTTTTGGGATCTGTTCTTTCTGTCTGCTGTGAGATCTGGAGATGGCACTCAGGCGGTAAGGTTTGCCACACGTGCTTTCACTGCTGTGCCATCAGACTGGTCCTGATGCGATTAAACACTTTTTATAGAATGTTTAGTCCGTTTATTTTTTTAAAAAAATTGTCTTACTTTTAAATTTGTGTCTGTGTCTGTGTGTGTTTTGAGTGCTGGTGTGTCCAAGGAGTCCAGCAGAGGGTGCGACAGCCCCTGGAGCTGGCATTATGGGTGGTTATGAGCTACCAGGTGTAAGTCCTGGAAACCAAACTCGGTTGCTCTGCAAGAAAAGTGTGACATTAACCAACGAGCTATCTCTCCAGCCCTAATTCTTTTATCTTTAATATATGTGCGTGATTTTTCTTCCTAGTTTGTCATTTTTTAAATTTCTTTGATTTTCAAAAAAATAAATCTATTTCTCCACCTTATGCTCCACATATTAAATGCATGTCTTATTTATTGCAGTGTACTTCATATGAATGCTAATAATGCCTCAGTATAGCCAACTCCATCTCTCCATGGTGCTGGTATTGATATCTATGTTATGTTCATTAGTTTAGTAGCTTCGTGGCAGTGTTTGTTTGTTTGTTTGTTTTTAGCTGTTTCTACAGCATGCACCAGTTTAAAGACTAAAGCAAGATTAATAGTATTTTATTAACCTATACTCTTTATCATTTATATATTCTCTTTGTTCTTAGAAATTTAAGTTAACCACCTACTGTCATTCTTTTTCATTAATACAGATTATCTAATTCCTCTTTTTTTGTTACGTATATACATCTTTATACATGAAAAGCCCAGCAGTATAGTTATATTTGCTTCATTCAATAAACTCTTAAATTAGATAGAAAATAAAAATAGGACATATATTTACACTTTACCTTGTTTTTGGCAGTTTTATATTTTTTTCATATGAATTCCAGCTACTATCTGAGTCCATCCTAAAGAATTTTCCTTAGTATTTGACTGTTACTTTTTATCCGTGAGCCTATAGGGAACTTTTGAATGAAAAAAAAAAAAGTTCAAATCACCACATTTCACTCCTAGGCCCCCAGAGGTCCATGGCTATCTCAGAATGCATTTAGTTCAACTTCCAAACTTCCCATAGTCTTCAACAGTCTCAACATTTCAACAAGTCAACAGTTTCTTGAGACTCAAAGCACATTATCCCTTCAGATTTGAGACTTGAGAAAGAGCTTTGCAGACTGGATGGATAATCAGAATGCTTATTCAGCTATGGCCTGTTTAGACAAGCTGTAAAAAGATAATCTTCCTTTTTTCTCTGTGATTTCCTTACTATTTTGGCCAATTTTATCCAGGTAATTACTTGTAGGCATAAATATTTAACAGATTTGAGGGCTGTGGGGAATGGTTCAAGAGGTACAGTAATTGTTTTGCAAACATGAGATTCTAAATTCTATCTCTAGAACACATGTAAAGGTACCAGGCATGGCAGAGACAGGGGGATCTTTCGAGTTTGCTGGCCAGCGAGTTTACCCTTACCAGTGGATTCTGAGCCAGTAAGAGCCTCTGTCGCAAAGGAAATAGCGTTCTTGAGGTGACAACTGAGGTCTTCTGGCCTCTGCACACATACACGTGCATGCGCAGCAGCACTGCAGAAACACGTGTGCAGAGCAGTGAGGTATAGAGGAGGGACGGGGGAAGCCCGCCACGTGCAGCAGCACGGGGAACCACGGTTTGAGAATGAACAAGCCTTAGGTTTGTATACATGGAATGGGGGTTGTATATTTTGAAAGATAAATACATCCTTTGATGTCTGATCTGTCTCTGAAAGAAAGGCGGAACATACATTAGCAGTATCTTTCAGTAGTTTTGTCGTTAAAAGGGACGTATTACTAAGTATATGATGTATGTTATTGTCACCAGTTTTTATCCATAGAAATGTTTAAGAGGCTTTGCTTTGCTTCTGAGGAAAAACTAATGAGAATATTTATTAATTCTTACTTTGTACTACCAGTTCCTTACATATAAAGTGAAAGGGAGAAATGTCTCTTAACAGTCCCTGTCTGTGTTTTCTGTTTACGTCACCACTCACTTTAAATGACTTCTGTAGAAGCCATTATACCTGGACTCACCTAATGGCCTATAGTTTTGTGATTGCAGGAGTTCTTTTTATCCTTATTTATCAAATCAGTAAACTTTCTTGTTTTTGAGTTTAAACGCGCACACACACACACACCACACACAGGGGTGCGGGCGGGAAGAACTATCTGATTTTTAAATTTAAAATTTATTTTAAAATTCAGTATTGCTGGGTTTGAGAAACGTTTCTCTAACACAATCTGGTAACACAGTCCATATCTTGAATATGTGGAGTTATATATATGTATATATACGTATAAGTATATATATATGGGTGTGTACATTCATGGATACATACAGATAAACTAGTTTTCGGCACTGAGCAAAATTGTATGTCTCGTGTACATATGCATATAGGTGATTAATATGCTTTTATATACTGAGGAGTTTGATTGTGACCTTGTTTGGGAGATGCCCACAACCATTCAGTAATTTGTTTGGACTTAGTGGTCTCAGCAAAACAGTTAAATTAATAATGTGTTTTATTATATTAGAGGAATACAGGTTTAACCCACCAGTAGATAAAGGTGCACAGGCCTGGGTCCAGGAAACTTCCAGGCACGAGGTACAAGTTGTTCTCTTCTGTAGAGTTACGTAGTCAGTGAATTCTTATTTCTCCCAACAGTGAGTTAAGACAAAATAGAGTGATTTACTAACTAGTAATACCCACCTGTGCTTTGGGGTGCAGTGGTTATTTTTGTTTTTGTTCTGTTTTTTGTTTGTTTTGGTTTTTTTGTTTGTTTTTATTTTTGGGTTAGCAGTCACAGATAGGGTCAACCACCTATGTGGCTGATCTTAATCTTCATCCTCTTCAGAGGTAAATCAGATGCTGTGTAGCCTAAAGTTCTGAACATAAATCTTATGTTCAGATAAAGACCTCTAGGTTTTTGGTTTTTTGTTTGTTTGTTTTTGCTTTTTTTGTTTTGTTTTTAGCAAGACGATCATTCCAAGAGTTTATCCTCAAGATTAGTAAGGGCCAAGCCTTTCTTTGACTGAAGGTAATTTTTTCACTATATACTGGGAGACTCATTGTTTGCGTTTTTGTTTTTCTCCTTTGGAAACAAACAGCTACCCAAGGGCCAGAGAGAGGGCTCAGCGGTTTCTTACATTTGGAACTCTTGAGAAGACCTGGGTTTTGCACCCACACAGGGTGGCTTACAACTGGGTAGAATCGAGTTCTGGACCGTCTGACACCCTCTTCTGGCCTTTGTTCTGGGCAGCCAAACACATGCATGTCTATATACATACAAAGGAATACACATATGCACATAAATAAAAATAACATATTTTAAAGTAATAGCTACCTGAGTAACTCTCAGAGGCTGGTTGAAGATCTATTAATGGATTTAAGATTGCTTTGTGCCTACCCATCTGTTGCCTAATAGAGTTGTTTGTCCATTGAAAGCATTTTATATAGACTCCTAGTTCATTTTACCCTGGGGTAAGATTTTTCACATAATAATTAAATGTTCTGTGCTTCTTCTTGTACCTTGTTGAAATTTGTACTAGTGGTACAAAAGTTGTGATGCTTACTATATATCTTGTTAGGTATCAAGATGGTGTGTCTTAGTTACTGCTCTATCGCTGTGAAGAGAGACAGTGACCAAAGTAATTCTTATAAAAGAAAGCATTTAATCGAGAGCTTGCTTACAGTTTTAGAAGATGAGTCCATGATCATCATGGTAGGAAGCGGACATGGCACTAGAGCAGGAGCTGAGAAGTTTACATTGTAATCCATGGGCAGGAGGCAGAGAGAGACATCTGGGTCTGACATGGGCCTTTGAAATCTCAACCCTGCTTCCCCCTACCCCCCCCATGACACACACAGCTCTGCCAGCAAGGCCACAGTTCCTAATTCTTCCTAAACAATTTCACTGCCCATTGACTAAGCATTCAAATATATGAGCCTCCAGAGGCCATTCTCTTCACAGGAGTAACGCCCTGTGGCTTGCTTACCTAAACTAGACTTTTTTTTTTAATGCATTTTAACTTGAATAACTGACAAATCATATTTATTCAAACTCAGACATTCCATTGAAAAGGAAAAAAAAAGTAAATTTATCACCTCAAGAAATATACTATTAATATTTTTTATAATAAAAAAATTAGAACTTTAAAACAAACAATAATTGGAGAGCTCAGTACTGTCCACCTATGCCTAACTTTACAGTATTTATATACTTTTTGGTTATTGATATTAGCAGTTAAATTAGTTTTTGTTTTTCTTTGAAGAAGGTGGTATTATATATGATGAAAAGTATCAATACTTGGAAGATTTGTATAATTCAATAAACTAGCATTTTCTAGATTATTGATTCTTGGCATTATTAAATCACACGCAGGTAATAGATTCATTCAAAGTATATTATAGTATATATTGTATGAATTGTATGTTTATATTCTTTTTCACACTAGGGATCAAACTCAGGGTTTAGTGTATATTCTACCCAAGTGCTCCACCACTGATTTCCCGACCCCAGTCAGTGGATGTTAATGAAGCATGAGAAGTTTATTGATAAGGTTCCATTGCAGCCAGAGATATCACTGTATCTATCTATCTATCTATATATATATATATATATATATATATATATATATAGTCAGGTTCTGCTGTATTCCACAGAAAATCCACAATTTCCTGAAGGTCTTTAAATGCTATTTTCTGTGTATTTATGGAATTGGATTTTTTTTTTTTATAAATATACACTTGAGTCACAGTGACTTATTGCCATAGTTTGGATACAGAAACAGCAATGAGACTCCTGCTTTTTTTTTTGTTAAGCTAATCAGACATTAAAGAGTTTGTGAAAAGTTAATGCAGTCCTAGTTACCTCATTTTTTAATAAAAAGCTTTCAGTTATTGATTTTTTCAGTTTTAATTTTGAATACAGTAGTTATCAAAGGAAATAACCCCCACAAGCAGAAACTCAGTTTCTTAGGAATTTAAAAATGTGAAGGGGTTAGGAGATAAAGGGTTTTAGAGCAGGTGGTCCACTAAGATAGGTCCCTTAGGAAGTTTTGAACAAACTTTTCTTTTTTGTTGGGTTGGGCTGCCACAGGCTAGGTTTAAGTTCATTGGGCTTTGATGAACTCCCATCCCTGCTCGTGTGTGCAACCTGAATATAGTTTTCTTTTTAAAGAATTTATTTTTATTTTGTATGCGTTGATGTTTTGCTTGTGTGTTGTCTGTGAGAGGATGATGGATCCCTGGACTTGGAGTTATAGACAATTATAGACAGTGAGCTGCCTTATGAGTGCTGGGAATTGAACCCTGATCTTTTAGAGAGCAGCCCATGTTCTTAACCAGTAAGTCTAGACCTTTGAATATAGTTTTAATAAATTAAATATAGAGCAGTTATGCTCAATAAATTGTCTTCATGTGGCTAAAAAATTTATAAATCAGATGATTGGAAAATTAAATCAGAATAAAAAATATTAGGAGTTGGTGAATGAATTATTTTTCAGGTTATAATAAACAGGTAATTATGGAGAAAGCATTGTTATAAAAGTTGCAAAGAAGCAAGATAAAGTTTGACACCTTAAAGGTAAGAAATTACATTTTAAGTTTCGGCACATTGCATTTTTATTCTAACCTTCAACAAAGATAGTAGGCTGTTTTGAAAAACCCAGAAAAAAAACTCTGTAGTTTTTTTTTTTAATTGATTCTTTGTGAGTTTCACATAGCGCACTCCAGTCCTGCTCATCTCATATCTGCCCTTTGCCCTTGCAGCCTCCCCACAAAATAAAACACACACATACACCACTACCACCACCACCACCAAAGCACAGGAAGCATCTTTCCTTGGGAGCTGTAGTGTGTGTGTCCCATAGTATTTCTTCCTGTGTCCACTTGCAGATATTTATTGCAGTAAGTCATTGGCCTCGTTCGAGATCTCTGACTTCTGTGACACCATCACTATTGGGTCTTCGTCGGGAGTCCTCCCAGTTACCCTGTTGACTTGTGTCGTGGAAATCCTGTAGCTTTGCATCAGCAGGACTGGCCTTTTCATGTGTCCCAACCTTTTGCAGTGGTGGGCCAACTCAGAGTCCTAGATCTGGAGCAGGAGGGAGCTCGGCTGGTCAGTACACAGTTCTCTGACCTGCAGCACCAGGGCAAGCTCACCAGCGCTGCTGTGACTAGGCTGCCCAGTGCTGCCGTCTGCAGGAGGCAGGGCCAGCTGTCCTGTTCTCACGCCCTCAGGCCCTGCTTACCTGCACCCATGCCTCTAGAGCCAGTTCCGCTGTGCTGCCAAGTCAAGGTTGGGGGTGGCGGGCACTATCCCGAGTGCTGCAGTATGTGGGGCTGGGCAGCTCCAGTGTGCTGCCCAGGTAAAGTTCAGCGCTCACTTTCCTGAGTACTACAGCAGAGTTAGCTCTCCTGCCTTTGGGTCCAGCTCTCCTGACTACCACAGGGGAGGAGGGGGAGGACCACCCCTGCACTCACACCCCTAATAGCGTACATTGGTGGGGCAGCTCTCCCTTGCCCCTCCACTGTGCTGCCCAGGAGAGGGCCAGGGCCCAATCTCCCAAGTGCTGTAGCAGGGGAGGGCCAGGGCCAGCCCTCCTGCTCTCATGACCCTGAGGCTAGCTCTCCTGTTGGACTGTCACAGGTAATGAGAGGCGAAGTGAGGAAAGTGACCGCTGCACTCAGGTCTGCCCTCACCTGTGGGGATGAGGAGCCCTGAGACCTGGGGGAGCTGGCCTGGAGCAAGAGGTTGAGGTGTGTCCAGACCCTGAAAAACCTCATCTTGAGGCTGCAGGAGTAGGAATCCTCCCTCTCTGCCTTGGGCCTACATGTCCTGTTGCACATAGCTTTATGACCTCCACCTGTGCCACCTTTGAGGTGGTCATGTCACCTGGCGGCCAGGTTACAAGTTAAATTGCCTCCCTCCTTATAAGGTCATTTCCAGTAAGCACCTGGAATTCCTCTTCATGGAAATAAGGCATTCCCAGCACGTTGGCCCCGGCCAGTGATGGACACTCGCTCTACCACTCCCCACAGGTTTAAATAGCCTTTGTCCCCCCTCCCCCAATTAAACTGGCTGCTCAATGAAGCCAGCCTACCAAGAGTGCTGCTTGAGGTCTCATCACCCCCAGCCATTCCTGCTTGTTTTCCCTCTCAGGCCACCAGCCTATTCACAGGTGATCATGCCCATGTGGGAGCAGAATGGGAACAACATTCACCCTAGGGGCTGGCTCACCCCCCACCCCCCAGGCTCACCTCTGCAGTATTGCTTAGGCGAGGTGCAGGGCCTGCTCTCCCAAGTATGGCAGCCGGTGAGGGGCAAGGCCAGCTCTCCCAGGCTCATAAACCTGTGAGCAGCTTTCCTGACTGCTGGAGGTAATGGCCTGGGAGTCGGGGCATACATCACCTCTGCACTTGTGCCCACCCCCCCGGCAGATGAGTGGTGGAGCCAGCGTTCTCACACTTATGCCCTTGGAGCTGACTCGTCTGCACTTCCGATGCCATGAAGTGCTGCTGCTAGTGAAAGAAGGGTCCAGCTTTCTAGAGCTCCACATCTAGTGAGGGGCAGGACCAGTTCTGTACAGCCCCAGGACATCCATGTGGTCCCTGCTTATTATCGTTAGTGGTAATATAAGCCATGGACATCAAAACCAGTCCCTGCCACTTCAGTAGCCATGGACTCAGACATGGCCCTCAGCAGTAGCGCAGGGTGAGACCTCACCATGGCCCCAGGTAGCTGGCCTGGCCACTCACAACAGGTTACTTCTCTCCATCCTCGAACCTCCAGTTCCTTCTCTCTTCATAGTGCTAAAGCTGCTCTATTTCTTTTTCTGTTCCGTCTGACCATGCATACTCATTGTGGTGGCTCCTACTGCAAGCTGGCTATGTTGCTGGTGGGCCCCTGGTGACCTCCTCCTTCTAAGGTGTATGGCATGGCAGCAGGTGGATATTTATGGTCCACCTGTGCCATTCACTGGAGGGCAGGTCTGTGTCTTCCTCTTCCCGAGCTGCACTGCCTGGACTTGTTTGAATTTTATGAGTCCTAGGCATAAAACAGCTTGGCCACCAAGCTAAGCATCAAGCTAGGATGAACTAGGACTGCCGTCTGCTCTGCCCTGACTGCAAGGTGCCTCTTTGCTCAGTGTCAAGAGGTTCTCTCTCTCGATAGGTTTTAATAAATGAGTTATTGTTTTTTTTTTTTTTTTCCTGAGACAGGATTTCTCTGTATAGCCTTAGTCTTCCTCGAACTTACTGTGTAGACCAGGCTAGCCTTGGAACTCAAAGATTCACCTGCCCCTCTGTCTTAAAGGTGTGCACAACCATGCCTAGTTTCTTATATATTTTCTATCTTCATATAATTAATTTGGATTGTCTTGATTTAGAATCCTGCTGATTCTCCTTTGAAAAGGATAAGTGTGGTCTGGTTTTAAGTAAGACTTTGAGAAATATATGTAAAGCCATTGAGAAGAAACACCCAATAAAGCTATGAAGATTTCTCTATTAGGGTTCCTAATTAGAGGAACAGAACTGATAGAATGAATATATAAATATTAAAAGAGGATTTATTAAAGTGACTTATAGGATGTAGTCTGGCTACTCCTCATTGGAAAGTCCAAGAATCTGCTAGTTTCATTCTTCAGTCCATAAGGCTGAGTGTCTCAGCTAGACTAAGGTCTGGGTTGGAGTCCCAAGGAAATAGATTCTAATACCAGTGAAGGAATTCTTCAGCTGCAGCAGTAGAGTAAAGGCAAGCAAGCAAAGAGCGGAAAAACTTCTTCATGTCCTTTTAAGTGGATTGCCACCAGAAGGTGTGGCCCAGATTTAGGGTGAATCTTCCTACCTCAAATGATCCAGTCAAGAAGAGCCCAGTTAATCTCGTTTACTATGTTGAGCATCATATGGCTCCGACTTGTTCATCCTTTTCTCTTAGGAAATACATCATAAGCTTATTTTTCTTGATGTTATTTCTGTGTTTGCTGCATGGCAGATTGCTGGCCATGAATTGCTTTAGTTCTATCTGGTCTTGTCTGTCGATGCTTTCTACTATTTGTTTGTTTGTTTGTTTTTTGGTCGATTAGTACTTCCAAATGCAATATTTCTGTGGCCCCCTTTCAGAGTCTTTGCTTATTTTCTGAAAAATGTCCTTCATGTCTTTCTCCTCCAAATTACTGACTGATTTATCTGCTTTGCTAACTTTCTTGTATAGGTCCTGAAGTGATTTCTTCCTTTTCATTCATCTGCTTGAATCCTGTAAGCTGTCATTGATCCCCTTTGAAAGTAGAAATTTGAAGTCTTTTTTTTTTCTGGCATTTCAAAGATCTTATTACCCATTTTGTAGTGGGTTGTTTTATTTTTGTTTGTGTTTTGTACTTCTCTTGGGATGGTTATATAACTTCATTTTTTTTTCCTTTTCTCTTATGTGAATCTTCTTGGTAAGTTGCTTTACTTATATTTGTGGTGACTGCTATTATTTAATGGGAAAGCTGACTACAGTAGCAGAACAAGAACTTGACAGCGTCCCCAGCGTGACTGCAACAGAAGACAGTAGTGCACTTCACTTGTGTGATATATATTTCAGAGGTAACAGTACTAGGATACTGATGGGAGGAAGATGTAGTTTAAGTAGTGAAGTGAGAGAAAATGGGATGGGAAAAGAAGTAATGTATGAACAAGAAGAAAAGTATATGGGTTAGAGGTATGATAAAATATTTTACACTATGGGCAGAGAAACAAAAAGGATGTTTAGACAGAGGAGAATGGCTCGGAGGGTAAAAGCACTCACTGTGCAAAACTGAGAACCTGAGTTCAAATCTATAAGCCTTCATGTAAAAGTCAGACACTGTTATGCCTTTAACCTTAGCACTGGGGAGAGGAGACAGGCAGGTCCTTAGACTTGCTGGCCCAGCGACCTAGATGACATTTGAGCTTCAGGTTCAGTGAGAGACCCTGTTTCAAAGGTAAATCATGATAGATAGAGAACCTGACATCTTTCTCAGGTTTCTGCATGTGTACATGGATGTTCTGCCACACAAACAGAAACAGATGCTATACAAACAAACATCACACACACGGAAAAAAAATTAGGAAGGGCATTCATAAAAGCCTATTTGAGTAAGATGCAAGTTAAAACCCTAACTCAACAATTAAAGTACAGAAATATAAATTAATTTTTTTAAATAAAACAACAAAATCCTAGTATTCCTTCCTAGATGTGTTTTTTTTCTCTCCTTTGTCTTTTTTAGAATTATCTATGAAATGTTCAAAATAAGTCAGTATCTCATGATGCGAGGAGTTTCCCTGTGGGAAGACCATTTCTAGAATTTATAAGGTCACTCTGCCACCAATTCAAGTTTGTCCCTGTGTCTTTAGAATTGTGCATCCCAAGTGCCTGCCTGTATTACTTTTGTCACCGGAAAATCTTTTCTAGCTCTTTCCATAAGAAAATTATACCAGATTCCCCCGGGTACTTCCCTTATTCCTTTATAATTCATTCATCCAGGTAGTGAGGAAGGTTTTGACAGCTTTTCCAGCATGGCTGCTATGGAGAATCTCTCAGCTCCTCTCAGCTCCTACAGCACCCTGGTGCCTGTCTTCAGAACCTGCTCTGTTTCAGAAGTATTCCCTCACACTGTATGCAGGCTCTGGTTACATCCCCACAGGTTGGAAAGTCTTCCCCAGTTCAGTGTTTTCACATTGCCACTGAGAGTTTTGGGGAAATGCCTCCTTTTAATGATACCTCTGTCTCTGGCTTGGCTATTGTTTTGTAGCCAAGCCCCACTTTGACTTAATCCTTTTTCCTTCAGCTTGTTTTCTTATTGGAATAGATTGTTTTCCTGGGTCGCAGAGAGATAACTGATAATCTGCCATTTTACCTGGCAATCCTAGCATACTCTAGCATTACTCCTTCTATTGTGCCTTACCATCTTATTTAATGCCTTTTGTGTTTCTTTTGAACTTTTGTTGTAGTTTGTTTTGTTTTTTAGTTCTGTGAAGAATGTTGCTGGAATCTTGATGCTGATCACATTGAATCTTTAGATTCCTTTCAATAATGTAGCCATTTTTCACAGTATTGATTCAGTATGTATCTTAGTACCTGAGCATGGGAGATGCTCTTAACATCTAAGTGCCTTTGGTTTCTTTAGTGTTTTAAAGTTGTCACCGTAGAAGTTTTCTATCTGTTTGCTTATGTTTATTCTGACGTCTTTTATTTATTTTTATTTTGAAGCTATCACGACTGAGATTTGTTTCCTCATTTCTTTCTCAGAGAGTTTATTATTCATATGCAAGAAAACCATGGAATTTTTACATTGGTTCTGTACTCAACTACTTTTGCTGCAAATGTATTTAGAGCTAAAGGTTCTGATAGTCCTTAGGATCTTTTAAATAAAGTGTCATATCTGCAAGTAGAGATTTGACTGCTTGCTTGCTTTTTCAAGACAGGGTTTCTCTGTAGACCTGGCTGTCCGGAAACTCGGTTTATAGGCCAGGTTGTTCTTTAATTCAATTTGCAAATATTTATGAGACTTTTTTTTTCTTTCCTCCCCCCCCCTTTTTTTTTTTTTGAGAGAATGTCTTTGTCAACTTGGCTGTCCTGGAGTTCACTATGTAGACCAGACTAACCTGGAACTCAGAGATCTTCCTGCCTTCTGAGACCTAGTTTGATGATCCCTAGTGTTGGCCCTTCTATAAAGCTTTGATAGAATTTAACAGTGACTCTGTTTCGGCAAGGACCTTTGTGAGACTGTATTATTGTCTCAGTAGCATTATTTGTCTGGGACTTATGTCATTTTAGTAGGTCCTATGTGTAGGAATTTCATTTAGATTTTCCAGTTTGGGATAATACAAGTTTTTGAAGCATTCCCTCTGATTTCTTTGGTATTTGTTGCACTGTCCTTTTTTCAACTTTGTTTAGTTGAATGTTTCCCTTTGTTTTGGTTTGTTTGGTTAAGAGTTTGTCAAGCCTTTTTGTTTTGTCAAAGAGCCAACTTCATTGATTCTTTATATTTTATTCTCCATTTAAAAAGTTCTATCCTAATTTACTTCTGTCTACTGATAATCTGGTTTGTTTTTCCAAGACCTTGGAGTACCTCATTGAGCTCTTTGAGATTGCCCTGCTTTATAAATGTAAGCATAGCTGTCCATTTCCTGTTTAGAAATGCCTTTGCTGTATCTCAAAGGGTCGGGCGATTTGTGCTTTTAATTTTCTTGTAGGAGTTTATAAGGTTTTCCCTTAATTTCAAATATTTAGAGAGTCAGAAAATTCCATGGGCTGCTACGAAGATATTCCCCAGCTGTTGAGTGGAATCTGTCTGGTGTGATTAACTCTGAATTTCTGTTATTGATTTTTTTTAAATATTTTTTAAGCCTGGAGCAACTATGTGTTGATGGGAGTAAGATGTTGACGTCACAGACTCTTAGTGTTTCTACCCTCTTATGTGTAGCAGAACTTTTTTTTAATGAGATTGGGGACGCCAACAGTTAGTGCATATGCATTTCAAAGATGGTATATCTTTTTAAAAATTTTAACTTAATCCTTCCCCCCCCTGCCCCCTAGTGTGTATGTATCACTTACTTGCATGTCTGGGGTCCAAAGAGGCCAGAACAGAGAAGCAGATCCCTTGGAACCTGGAGTTACAGAAGGTTGTGAGCTGTTGTGTTTGTGCTGGGAATTGAATCTGGGTTCTCTGCTACAAGTATAGCCAGTGCTCTTGACTGCTGGGCCATCTCTCCAGCTCAAAAAAAAAAAAGTCTATCCTCTTAATGAATTACAGTGTCCTTCTTTATCTCTTCTGACTAATTTTGGATCAAATTCTTTGATTTTATTTGGGAGTTTCTTAGTGAACTGCCTGTTTTCAAGGCTGGATTTCTGGTTTCATTGAGAGGAGAAAACAAACTGCTATAACAGCAACATCCAACTGAATAAATGTAGAAATAGATTTAAAAACTGGTTAAAGGGAAACTGGAGGGATGGTCCAGTGGTTAAGTGTGTGAACTATTCTTCTAGAAGACTCAGTTTTCTTCCCAGTACCCACATCAGGTTGCTTACAGTCACCTTAACTCCAGCTCTAGAGGGATCCCATATGTTTTGTTTGTTTGTTTGTTTGTTTGTTTTCCCCCCTCCAGGGCACCAGTACTCATGCTTCAGTGTACATGTATGTCCCAAAATTAAAACTCTCATTATAGCCTTTATTACCTTTAAGTGGGTCACATGAAAGCAGCTTCTCCTCCACCACCTGTCTGGAAGTCTTGACTTTTTAAAATAATTCTTTTTGTGCCTTGTTTATTTCATTTCACATGATGTGTATATTTGTTGCCAGTGACAAGATTTCCATTTTTCTTAAAACAGAATAGTATGGCATTTACACGTACAGATTGAGTATCCTAAATCCAAAATTCCACAACTTTTTGAACACTCATGTGATACTAATGGTATAGAATTTCACATATGACCTCATGTGGTAAGTTACAGTGAAAATGCACGAAAAATACTTTTTCTCTCTCTCAAATTGATGTATTTAGTGTGCGTATGTATGGACATGGCTTAAATGTTAAGGTCAGGAACAACTTTCAGGAAGCATTTCTTTCTTTCTGCCATGCTGATTCCAGAGATTGAGCTGAGGTTTGTCAAGCTTGGAAACAAGCTCCTTTATCTGCTGCTCCATCCTGTCAGACCTAAAGGAATTAATGTATGAAATTATCTTCAGCCTGTGTGGATAAGGTATATAGAAGCATGTATTTTATGTTTAGACTATGATTTTATCCTCAGGATTGCTTGTTTCAATATAAGTATTACAAGCCCTGAAAATCCAAATCTCCAACATTTCCAGTCCTAAGCATTTTGAATAAGGAGCGTTCAGTCTGTACCACATTTTCTTTATCTACCCATGTATAGTCACTGAGGTTGATTTCATAGCTTAACGTTGTGACTAGTGCTTATAGTAAACATAGTGCAGATGCTGACATACTATTTTCCTTTGTATACGCACCATGTGATAAAATTGTGGAGTCATCAACAAAGAATTTCAGGCCAATCTCCCATTGAACGTTGATGCAAAATATTAGCAAACCAAATCCAAGAATACATCAAAGATATCATCCACTGTGATCAAGTAGGCTTCATCCCAGGTAAACAGGGGTGGATTCAGTATACAGAAATCCATTAATGTAATTCACTATATAAACAAACTGAAAGAATATCCACAAATCCAGCATCACAGAAGATAGTAGAAGGAAAAATACAACCCAGGAAAGCTAACTACATTCGAGAAAACTCAGGAAATAAATAACCTCACTACAGCAAAACTAAAAGTAGCCAAGCACAGAGACGTATGACCACAACCAACGGCAAAATCAAAGCATCTAACAGCCACTGGTCATTAACCTCTCTCAACATCAATGGACTCAACTATCCAATAAAAAGACACAGCCTAACAGAATGGACGCGAAAACAAGACCCAACCATACAAGAAGCACACTTAAGTCACAAAGATAGACATTACCTGAGAGTAAAGGGCTGGAAGATGGTTTTCCAAGCAAATGGACCCAAGAAGCAAGCAGGAGTAGCCATTCTAATAATATAATAGATTTTCAACCAAAATTAATCAAAAGAGGTGGGGAAGGTAATTTCATACTCAACAAAGGAAAATTCTACCAAAAGACATTACAATTCTGAACATCTATGCCCCAAATACAAGAACACCCACATTTGTAAAAGAAACATTAATAAAACTGAAACCACACATGGATCCCCACACATTAATAGTGGGAGACTTCAACACCCCACTCTCAACAAAGGACAGGTCAACAAAACAGAAATTAAACAATGATTCTTAACAGAGGTCATGAATCAAATGGACCTAACAGACATCTACAGAACCTTTCACCCAAACACAAAGGAATTTACCTTCTTCTCAGCACCTCATGGAACCTTCTCAACTCTAGACCATATAGTTGGTCACAAAGCAAGCCTCAACAGATATAAGAGGCTTTAAATAATTCCTGTGTACTATCTGACCACCATGGACTAAAGCTGGACCTCAACAACAGAAATAGCAAAAAGCCTACACACACATGGAAACTGAACAACTCGCTACTCCTACTTGCATAGGAGCTAAAAGGTGCAAGTTTAAGCTTTTATTAGCTCTTTTCTGAGCTTTTGGGTAGTCCTGGGTATTCGTGGAGAGGTTTTACAGCATACGTAGGAGCTTTAAATAACCTCTGGTCACGTAGTTATCTCTTCTCTCAGCCTCTTCCTTCACAAGCTTTTAGGTCTGTGTGTTGCTTGTTGTGCAGCTGTTATATCGTGCCATGGGGGGCTGCAAGTAAACATTGGCCTCAAAGTGCTTTTCACACACACCGTCTGGGAGACCAAAACAAGGCCAGACCCATCTTTTAGTACCTAATAACCAAAACAAGTGTCAGTGAACTCAGTGGCCAGCTCTTTGATCACCTCTCCTGAGTTGGGGGTGGGGGGAGGCGGTGTCGGTACAGCCTGGCCAGACTAAAGAGGAAGACAATGCAGCCAATCCTGTTGAGACTTGACAGGCTAGGGTCAGATAGAAGGAAGAGGTCCCCCTATCGGTGGACTGGGGGAAGGACATGGAAGAAGAAGAGGGAGGGAGGACGGGATTGGGAGGGGATGAGTAAGGGGGCCACAGCCGGGATACAAAGTGAATAAATTGTAATAAATAAATAAATAAATAAATAAATAAAAAACAAATGTCAGTTTTTTTTTTGATACCAACAACTACACTGATGTGGGTTGATAATATAATGGTTGCAGTTATTTAAGGAAGTTGTGGGTGGTAAATAGGGTAAGTTAAATTGCCACAGAGCTTTAGCAACTTTTGTCTCTCTCTCTCTCTCTCTCTCTCTCTCTCTCTCTCTCTCTGAGACAGTGTTTGGCTCTGGCTGTCCTAGAGCTCACTATATAGACCAGGCTGGCCTTGAACTTGAACTCAGAAAGATCCACTGCCTCTGCCTCCCAAATAGTGGATTTAAATGTGTGTGCCACCATGCCTAGTAGCAGCATTCCTCTTTATTAAGCATTTTTTCTGGGTTTTATAAGATATTGATTAGATTTTAATTTGTTATAATACTGATTGTGATTGTTTTGTTCTGTTCCTCTGTTTTGTGGTGACATGGAGGTTTAGTGTTCTTTACAAAGCCATATTTTTTATTTCATCCCCAACTCTTTGAATAAGCTTAATAGAAAGGAATACAGTATTCCTTTCTTCTGTTGTTTGTTTGGTTGGTTGTTTTGTTTTGTGTTTTAGGGTCCTCTCTTCCCCTCTCCCCATCCCAGACAGGGTGTCAGCATTTAAAAAATGATGCCACACTTACACAGCAGATTTGATGTAAAAGAGTTTATTGGGTGGAGATGGAGGGGAGGGGGAAGGGGGCGTGGTCCCAGGAAAGAAAGCGAGGCAGAGAGAGTGGGGGGGGGGGAGTGGCCAACTACTGGTTATATCTGAAATCCCTGGCCCAGATGATGTCATAGGACACAGGTACAGACATAGGACATTGTCAGGACCCTAAAGATCCCTAAGGATAGGCCAGTTGAATTGCCTGAACAACATCATTCCTCTTCTTTTGTTTAGTTAAAAAGAAAAAAAGAGCCAGGGAGGAGTGACAAGATGGGAATGAGGATGGATGTTGGACTGCTTCTCAAACAAGGCAAGTTAAAGTATATAAATGTAGGTTCATTGGAAGCAGCTCTTGGTCACCATGCAAAGGAGTAAGAGATAGAGAGGAAAAACGTAAGAACACTAAAATGTCCAGATTATAAGGTGAGGAGGAGAGGAAGCCCCTGCCCTGGAAAGTTCAGGGTAGAGGGTGGGGTTTGTCAGCCATGCCCAGCAGCAGATAGAGACTGAGGATTGCTGGGAGAACCTGGAGCTGTTTGTCCTGGGCCTGAGACACATCATTCTAGCCCTTTGTTGCTAATAAGTGGGTAATGGGCAAAGAAATCAGTCACCTTTCGATAGTTCTGCTGACACTAGGACGGTGACAGGAAGGCCAAAAGGCTGAAATATTGGCCCAGCCCAGGAAGAGCACGCTGTTTTGTTGCTGTCCAGGGTCTGTGAGAACATCTGGCGGGTAGGGAAAGTAAGTGCAGGCCCAGCTTGATGGACACTGTGAGGTTAGACTGGGACACCTGTGGGTATCTGTTTTGGTGATGTCTTGGATGTAGGAAACACCTGGCAGGATACTGGAACAAATATGGGCAGGAGACAAAGTTAAGTAGGTTAGGGAGAAAAAGAATTTTTAGGTATACATTTGAAACTCTTGGGAGAACAAGCAAAGAGAGGAGGTTTTGGAATGAAGAGAAGCTTGAACGTAGGACAAACTCCATTTACCTGATACTCGACAGTTATTAAAAAGGTTTTATATCTGTCATCCAAGGGAAATTGAGGCCAAATTTGTTCACAGAGGCGTATAAGCTTGGAAGCCCTTAATGCGGGTGTTAGGTGTAGAAACCTGAAATTCTCCAGAAGGCATCCCAGAGGAGAATCTGGAGGAATGGACAAATGGACTATTCCCATTGGACAGGTAGGAGTCAGTGACCTGTCAAGATGTCCCAAGAGCAAGGTTTGGCTCAGTAAAATAGTATGGTACAATCTGTCCCAACAACTCAGACATGTGAGAAGGGGAGGGAGTGACACTGTGCTGGTAGAGAGAATATCTCACCCAAGGAGAAGGTCCTAGATAAAGGGTTTGGATTTAGGTTGGTGAGAGCAGTAGGAAGTGTTTGTGCCAACCAGAAGTGAAGACTCACCAATCAGCTGGTGTTGGGTGCAGGAATGTAGAGATCCGGTGGCCAGGAAAGGGGAGTCCCAAAACCAGGGAAAGGGGAAGGAATCCCAACCTCTGAGACTGGGAATAGATGGGAAACTTAGGCTGTTGACCTGAGAGGTGGATTCAGGTCGATTTTCTGTAGCTCATAAGAATCTCTTTTAAGTTTACAAAGGAGATAAACGTTATACATATTAGCATCACCATTGTAATTTGCAGCAAAATATTCATTGCCAAAAAGGCAGTAGATATACACTTTTGTGTTAACAGCATAAATACTCTTTAAGGTGAGTTCTGGAAAGGCAGAAAACTTCCATGAAGTAGAAGGGGCAAAAACGCACTTGATCTTAACCTTTAGTATGATTACACATTATGGAAGAGAGGCTTTTCCTCTCTGTCCAGAAGACTGGATGTATATAGATCTAGCACACCGAGAAATAATTTTTAAGTCTATACTTAAAAGATAAATCAAAGGAAATTTAAAATCTTAAGCTTGGAACCATGATAGTGGATCATATAGTGGAATGGTTTTTTGTTTGTTTGTTTTTTATCAGAATTAGATTAATAAATCAGAGCTCTAGTGATAAATGTCCAATCTCTGGACAGTTAATTCAACAGTAGCATAGCAACAGGGGGATGAAGCATTTTTATTTATTTAGGATACCTTAAATCATCTTAGACCTTTTAACGTTAAATAACTTGCATTTAACAATCTTAAAACATTTTTAGGTCTTCAAATACTCTTTTAGAAGCTTCATAACTCGAACTTCTGTACCCATAGGGCTTTGTATCTAATTATTTACCATGAGACATGAGTGAGACTGCTGTGAACATTTATTGTCCTTGAGCTAAGGAATGGGAAAAAGTTACAGCTGAGACCTGGTGTTTTTGAGTCTGATAACAAGTTAGACTGTGTCTAGACCTGATGGTAGTAGCTCTAGGAGCGAGGCTTAAGGCCTTGTCTCCTGCCTATGAAGAGGACTGAGAAGGCATCTGAAGCCTTCTGTGACAGAGGTTGGCAATATGACCGTGGGGCCCGAGTGTGAGATTAAAACAGACTTGGCAGTGTTATCCTGGGTGAAGTTGCTCAATCTAGAAACTCTTTGTCTTCTGCCAGGCCAAGGAGCTCAAAGGCTGAAGGTGTCTGTGCTCTTGTGCTGGCTGAGCCTCCATGGCTGGGCCCAGAGGGTAGGCCTGCATGGGAGCATTTTGATTTCCAGAGGCCAGTCTGCTGGCAGGCAGGGCATGGCTTGTTGAGGCAGCTGTGGGATCAGTGTCCTTTTTGGTTGCATTTGAAACAGATACCTGGCAGAGTTGACTTTAGCTCTACTACCCTGAGGGATGGGGCATTGAAGACCTCTTTCTGTGTGGGAATGCCAGCAGCCTCAGAGCAGCAGCAAAAGTTTGGAGTATAGTTTTATGCTGTAGCTGAGCCTATCAGGAAGGCTCCTTTTGGGCTTAAAAAAAAAAAATCAAAATTTCCAATTCCTATATCCGGGGGTTCAGTGACTATCCTTAGCTGTTTAGTTAAGATGGCAGTGAGACTATGCCTGCATTTGTAGGCTATAAATATATTTTGGACATGTTAAAGGACTTGACCATCTATAAGATGACTGACTTAACTTGGCATTTGTTAACCATTAAATATTAGGACTTTAAGTTTTATCTCTGTTAAGTTGGAATCTTAAAAAACATAGTCCGTAAAGAGAGAGCATAACAGTTTTTTTGTATAATTTAGTTTATGAAAAGTCCATAGCTTATAAGAGTCAAAGTGTATATTATAGATAAATAATATTACTATATTTAAAAAACAGAACAAACATATTATAACTTTTTTGAGAGTGAAGATAGAGCATAAGTTTTAACATTGTATCATATAGTTTAAGGGTATCTAGGCAAAAGCTTTTGCCTAGTAATCCACAAATTAGAAGTTTTAGAATTAGCAATATAGTAGAATAGTATAAAGCAATTTTAAAATTACAATTGAATTTATTATATCAAATATATTAGCCAGAAAGCCTAGTGGTGAATCCAGATCACAGGCAGCTGATGGCAAGTAAAATGGCATTTACTTACTCATTTAGGAGCTGGTAAAGACATGGGCAGTTAGACATACATTTTAAATTAGCTTGTTAATCTGGATAGACCTTTATAACCTTGAAATTTTGGCATCATATAAAAATTATTTTGAACCATGGTTGAATCATATATACAGCATTTTGTAAAAATATAATTTTGAATTTTTATAAAAATTCATACCAATTAAAAATGAGACTTGCTTTGTTATTCTAAAAGGAAATAAACAGTTAATTAAAATAAACAGATGTTAGAAATACATATGAGAGTTTGAGTTAGATTTTTAAAATTTATTTTTAAATTTATTATAATTTATTCACTTTGTATCCCAGCTGTAGCCTCATCCCCTCCCAGGCCTGCCCTCCCTCTCTCTTCTCGTTCCATGCCCCTCCCCTAGTCCATTGATAGGGGAGGTCCTCCTCCCTTTCCATCTGACCCTAGTCTATCAGGTCTCATCAGGAGTGGCTGCATTGTCTTCCTCTGTGGACTGGTAAGGCTGCTTCCCCCCCTTCCCCCCTTTCAGAGAGAGGTGATAAAGAGCTAGCCCCTGAGTTCATGTCAGAGACAGTCCCTGTTCCCCTTACTAGGGAACCCACTTGGAGACTGAGCTGCCATGGGCTACATCTGTGCAGGAGTTCTAGGTTATCTCCATGCATGGTTCTTTGTTGGAGTATCAGTCTCAGGAAAGATGAAGTTAGATTATAAACATCATATCCAATAAGGAAATTATAAATTTTTAGATAAGTTTATAGTGTTAGCTTAAGATTTTTTCTTTGAGAGCAGAAAAAGAAATTAGACGATTTTTATTTAGTGGGATAGCAGGCAGAGGGAGACAGGACTTTGAGAAGAGAGAAATAGTAAATCACAGGAAAAGTAGGAAGGGAGCAGTGACCTGGAAGATACTACAGTTTTGCAGCTCTAAAAACAGTACAGTGGAATGTAGACATGGCTCATCTTCCCTATCCGAAAATCAACATGGTGGTTCGTCATTTGTTTTGTGCATCTAAGGCAACACAGTGGAACCCATCTCTTACCTGGGGTGCTTGTTGACCGGATGGCTGTCCCTACCAGTTTGAAACTCTCCAAGTGGTTGGAAACTCTTCCTGCATGGCATATCTGCACAATTGAAAGCCCTCCTCTGCAAGTGAGCAGAGCAAGCTCTCAGAGCAGGCATGTAGCAGGAGATTGAAAAACCTTGTGCAGCGAAATTTAAAGTTGTGTGAAGCTGTGGTGGAGGGCAGATTTAAAACCATGCTTGCGTGCACTAGGTCCCGAGCCATTGCTCACCTAACAGTGATGGTTTAGAAGCAGGTGGTATGCTTTTTTTGGTTTTGATCTGTTGGCTCAGTCTCCTCCTGCTGGTTCTAGAGCAGTTCTAGTCCTAGACCAAGCCAATAAGCTGGTGGGGGGGGGGGGGAGGAAGCAGCCCAGGCTCCTTGCATCCTGCCTTATCCCTACATGTAGATAGTCTGGCGGGACTATCAAGAGTTGTCAAGTTGGCTCCAGCCTCTGTCAGGGGCAGGCGTGCAGGCAAAGCCTGAGCAGATGAGGGTGTCATTCATTGTGGGCTGAGCTTGAGTCTGAGCAGTCGGGAAGCGGCACAGATGCATGCAGCAGCAGTGGTAGGTAGGGACCGGTGAAAGGCAGAACAGACGAGAGAAAGATTTGTTGTATGCAGGCATGAAAGAGAATAGGGTCCCAGAATGAAAACTATGGGATTGCCCACCGGGCTATTGACACCAAATATTACTATTTATATAGAAATGATGCCACATGCAAACAACAGAACTTACGTGAAAGAGTTTATTCAGGGGAAGGGAAGCAGAAGAGAGCTTTAGGGCCTGAGTGATCCATGAGGCAGAGAGAGAGAGAGGTGGGGAGGAGGTGCCCCAGCAGAGAAAAGGAAGAGAGCAAGAAAAGAAGAGAGCCAGGTAAGAGGCAGGTGTCCTTTTATCCTGGGCCCCTGTGGGCAGCAATCAGTGTTGACATCGCAGGTGCCTAAGCAACCTAGAAGTGGGCTACTGCATCAAGATTTATGAACTAACACTGCTTTTCTCTTTGTAGCCCTGGCTGTCCTGGATCTCACTGTGTAGACCAGGCTGGCCTCGAACTCAGAGATCTGCCTGCCTCTGCCTCCCAAGTGCTGGGATTAAAATTGTGTGCCACCACACCTGGTTAAAAATCCTTTCTTAATGTGTAAGAATTATCTTCTCATCCTCTAACATTGTATCTCCACTTACTAAGTGTTTTACTCTTCTTTTCACTAATGTTTCACAGTTTGTGTTTTACATGCTGGGCAAGTGCAGTTTGTAGAGGACCATTATGAATGGTACCTGGAAAACTTTTGATTTCTACTCCTCATTGCTGTTACTAAAACTAACAACATAGGACTTTTAATAAAAAAGCTACCGAGGGCTGGATGTGCTAGTGCACACCTTTTTTCCCAGCACTAGGAGGCAGAGGCAGGCAGATCTCTGAGTTGGAAGCCAGCTTGGTCCACGAAGTGAGTCCAGGACAGCCAAGGCTACACAGAGAAACCCTGTCTTGAAAAGTCAACCAAGCAAGCAAACAAAAAAACAGCAACAACAACAAAAAGCTCCCTACTTTGTTCTAGGAGCCTTTTAGTAAATGTGGTGTAATTTTCTACAGAGACAAGTATGTGCTCTGCTAATCATGTCATGTTTGCTATCTTAGAAATTAGTCAGCACTTTCCTGGCACTTCTACATTTCCTTAAATAATATGTAATTCTCAGAACAGTAAAATTAAGTAGGAATCTGTTTTCCCTGCTGTTGCTGTTTTTTTAATGGTAAGGTCTAATAATGTTTATTTTTATAGTAGTAATGATTATTACAGCAGTATATCTAGCCCACTATCATAATCAATAAAGGATACAGACACCTACTAGATTTTGGAATTGCCTTATTTCACCTGGAGCAGGGCAGATATTAACTCTCTAAAGTACCTTTACCTCCCAGCCCCATCTCAGGCCACGTCCCATCCGTAATTCCATAAATACTTGCTTATTCTTCACCTGGGACAGTTCCTCCATCCATGCTGGCCATGTGCTTCTTTCCAAGCTCAACCATGGTGCCTTCTCTGCTTTCTCCCTCTCCCTCTTCCGGTTTCTCTCTCCTCCCCAGGATCTTCCTCTCCTCCACGCCTGAGAACTCTAGCCACGCCTACCTCCTTCTGCCCTGCCCAGGGATAGGCCTTTTAATCAGGGATAATTTCTTAGGCAAGGTTACAAACATCATTTTGAGGTACAGGAGTGTCTGCTCATCTGGGCAGCAACCAGATCTTGGGGGCCAATAATTAGCCTCAGAGTACATAGCACCAGACCAGCCCCCAACACACTACTATCAGTGATTGACTGGGATGTCTTGTAATTCCAGTCATACTAAATGTATGTATGCCTTTCTTTCCTTTGGTGATGTGTGCATATATACCTCTATGAAAGCACTTGCTGCTTTATAGTTTACCTTTCTTCTCTAAGAGAAGAAAGGTAATATTTAGGAAATAGAAATGTTGCCTCTAGGGATTTTATGTTGTGGACTCTTGGTATTAGGTTGAACTGTGTAAAATTGCTCATTAATTTATAGGCTGCAAATCTTGTAGAAACAAGAGTATCCAAAAATTAGGGGACGTTATGACACTTCTTCTGACAAGATTTAATATAGTATGAAGTGTTCATTTGTGAGAAAAAGTCTATCACTGTTTATGTTAAGCAGAGCACAGAGCTGATACATTGATGTGAATGAGATATGATCCCTGCTCTTGAATGAGATGGTCTCTCAAGACTAGTCCTTTACAGTCTTTTTGTGTGTTTAACTCCATGATTTAATCTAGCAATAGCCGCATTTTTAATCTCAGGTTGAACCCACAATACCCAGTGCCTTGCACTGTAAATCATTTTGGTAGTAATTTTGAGAACAGATCACTGAGAAATGAGACCTACTTTGCTACATATACTAATTTTGTGTAAGAAGCTGCTCTACATATGTCATTTTTATATATGTGTGGGTGTTTTCCCCGCATATATGTATGTGCCCATTACATGCACACTTCGTGCCCAAAAGAGGGCAGAGGATGGTATCAGGTCTCCTGGAACTAAAGTGACAGAAAATTGTGATCTACTGTGTGGTTCCTGGGAATTGAACCAGGTCCTCTGGAAAAACAGTTAATAGTCTTACCTGCTGAGCCTTCTCTCCAGCCCCCTAAATACATTTGTTTAGCGGTTTGTAACTTAAATACTTAGAGTAACAGGTGCTTTCCCTTTCAAAATACATATTTCAACAAAAGAGATGCACGACAATAAAGGAAGCAAAATAGGACGGTTGTGTATCCTGACTTTGTTCTTTTTGCCTGTTCTTTTTTCACTGTGAAGCCACAGTCCTTTTGTTTCTGTGTCTCAGCTGTTGAGTGGATCTTTTACTATCTATTCTTCACTATACTGTTATGTATAACAAGGTCTGGGAAAAGAAGTGAGAGATTTTCTATAAGATTCCTGAAACCAAAAATGAAATTCTTGTTCATTGCTGTAATTTTAGAACTTCACATATAAATAATTATGAATAAGCAATGAGTTGAATAAGTATATGTGGGGACAGATTGTTAGACCACCTGATTTGGTTAGAGTAACAAAATTGATGTTTTTTTTATACATGTTGTTTAGTAAGCATCAAAAGAGTCACATACTTTTTGAAGTGATTAAATTATGTCTGTCAGTGCTGTAATAAAGGTGCTATTATTTTTAATCAGATTGAGCTTGACTGTGAAAAATGTTAAAATCATTAGTACCAAAGTTGAGTGTGTTGGCTGGCACATGCCAGTAATGTTACTAGCTAACGGGGCTGAGAGAGAAGGATGAGAAGAGTTCAAGGCTTGTCTGAGCCTGTTTATTTATAACAATGTCAACCTTTAAAGTTGTCCTCAGCCATGTTATGCATGTGTGTAATCCCAGCTTGCTAGAAGCCAAGGCAGGAGGAGGGTTGTGAGTTTGAGGCCAGTTTGAACAACATAATCAGACTTTTGTTTGTTTATTTGTGCTGAAACTTTATTGGAAATTTATGTTTAAAATACAAGATTTGAAAAATACTTTTGTATTGGTAAAAATAATAAAAGTACTGAAAATATTTTCTTTTGTATTTGCTGCCACCAAGTGGCAAATTAATGACATTGCTAAGTTTGTTACATGTGTAGACAATGTATAAAAAATATTGCTCCCTCCCCTTTTGATTTTATTTTACTTTTTTTAGTTGAGATTCACTATATAGCTCAAGCTACACATGGTAGCTCAGGCTGGCCTTGACCTCACAGCACCTTGAGTGGTAGGATTTATAAGTGTGTGCTACCTACCCAGCCCCTCTGATACTTTGAACTAGTTTGATTTGTTCATATTTTTAACAAAGGATAAAAAAAGTGTTTTAATACTTTACAAGCCATATCTTAACCTTCTTGCACCAGCGCTAAGATCATTTCTATGTTCTTTGTACTTGGCAAAGGCTTATTAGGACATTTGTTGCTAGTTACTGTTGACAAAGATGTTAAAAAAAACTGTAAGATTTTTCTAGTGTGGTATGAAATATGGCTGATGCATATTATTTTACACAAGTTTAATTCTGACATGTATTCTTTAATGATGTTGCACACAAGTAACATAATTTTTTGAACTGATTTTACTTATTTTGAAGATAAGCCACTGGCTAAATTAACTAGGGGACAACTTTTATTCTAGAAAACTTATAGAAGAATATCACATTCTTAGAAAAAAAAAGAAACTCAAATGTTTAATGTTGGGAAATGGGCTGCACGCAACCCATGCATGATGGGTGTTTTTGTAGAACTGATGTATATTCTGAGTGTCATCAGGGCAGTGTGAAGCTGTGGGCAGGCGACTCTCCAGAAGCACGCTCACTTTTCCAGCACGCAGCTGTCCTTACGCCCTGGGAAAACTCTTCCTTACTAAACTCCTGCTTTGTTTCGAGGGGGAAGAAGCAAACTAACAAATACATAATTGAAAGTTTTTAGAGACAGATACAGAGAAAATATATAGCAGTGTTCAATTTTTGAGAGATAGTGTAGTGAATTCTTAAATTTATAAATTTGAAATTAATATTTCACATATAAAGATATAAACAACATTGTATGCATCACTGACAGCCTCTTAGCTATGACAAACCATGTGTAAACAAATTGGCAAAGTGGCTGAATATGTTGTCAGAAAATCTGTTTGGACAGAATTTTTGCTTGTGTGTGTTTAAGATTTAAGAAGATAATTTGTTGCCACCAGTTCTGACAGTTCTGAAAAGAAAACCCATATTTTGGGTTTCTTCAAGAATCCAGTAAGAATTAGCTTTTATAGAGAGGCATTCTTTAAAAATATTTTTCTTAAAATGTGTGTGTTATATGTAAATATGGCATACATGCATCTGTAATCCTCATAGTTGGAAATTGGAGGCAAGAAGATTGAGGATTTGAGGCCAGCCTGGACTACTAGATTGAAAAACTCAAAAAACTCAAAACAATAAAAATAACTCAAAAAAAGGGAAGGGAAAACATTATATATAAATTAGTTTTTTTATAGAAGGATAAAAACTAATTTCTGAATCGGTAAAAATCAAAGTACATTTTGTAGCATTTAATAACTCAAGTGTTTTCTTAAAGCACATAGCCCCTCATTTTGAGGGCTGGCGTATTCTTGTTTTTGATGTCCATTCTGTCACAGGCCAGTGATTGGAACTCAGATAATATGAGTACTGCCTCCACTAGAGGAAGATAGTGTGGGAATCCCTGTCAGGCTAGGCTGTGTAGCCCTGTGTAGTAATCTGAGAGGCTCCTGGACTTGGCTGTTTTGTTGCTGCCCACGCCTTCTTATCACTTGGCTTTGCACACGGTTGCATGTGCGTTAGTACTTTATGTCCGTTCCGGTTGGAGACATGCGCAGTGTCGAGCCCCTATCGGTGGAAGACTTAAGGACGCAACTCACTAATTCTGATAGATTTGCAGTGAAAGGGGGCACATGAATCTTACTTGTTGTTCTCTTTGTCACTCGGAGAAGAAAATACTAAGTATCTGAAGACAATGAACAGTGCTCCAGATCTGCTTTATTTTGTCCTGTAAAACCAGTAGACTTTTGCATCCCATTGCCCAGCTGTCCATTACTTTTTCGTTTTCTTACATGTTAAATGTGGTACATCCTTTAGTACATCCATAGTAATCATGAGGAGTCTTCAAGTTTGTGAATGTCTCCTGTGGTTTTAGTGAAAGTGTCTGAAAATATTTCTCAGACTCCAGAAAAGAAGCATTTAGGCTGAGGGCAATAGAAAGGCACACAAGTTTGATAATCATGCTGCTGTTTGGTAAATAATTTTAATCGGAACAAATTGTAGCAAATAGCATATTACTAGCCTCTCTGTCTCTGTGTCTCTCTCACACACACTTTGTCTATTAATAAGTGTTGGAGACTTGAATTTCTAAGCTGCTTGCTATTCTTTGTAAAAGTTGTAGTTCTTACCTTTTGCCACTGGGTGGCGCATTTGCATTGTTACTGCAAGCCCTTTCCAAATTTATGTGAGGGAACCATTCAAAAACCCATAGTAAAATTAAGGTGGTGAGATAGTTTGTCATACAGTTATGTGAGTTTAACAAGATTCAAAAAAATATCTTGTGAGATACTATGCAGTTAAAATGTGTGTGTGTGTGTGTGTGTGTGTGTGTGTGTTTATTGACAATATCTTGTTATGTTATCCCAGGCTGGTCATGAGCTCTTGGCAAAACACCTGCCTTAGCCTCCCAAATTTTGGGTTTATGGAATGTGCCAAAATACCTAATTTAATTTTTTTCTACTTCAAGGATAGATCCTTATATGTGAGTGGGCCTTAGTTTTCTTTGTAACAGTATGATGTTTCCATTTAGAAAAATGAGAGTCATGGCTTTAAGGAATAATGTTATTCAGAAATAAATATGTGAACTATGAAGGCGAGACTAACTAACCCATAATCTTGCTATGGCTTAATTGGTCTGTTGTTGTTTTTTTTAAAAACAACGAAAATCAAAAGAACAAAACACACACACACACACAGAGTCTGTCTTTGGGTTTTGGAGTCTAGTTCAATGTTAGAACATTTATGTGGAAGGCCTTAGTTTAATCTTCAGCACTCAGACTTTCTGTAATAATTAAGACTGTCTTACATATACATGCTGTAAATGTTTTATTTCATGTGACATTTTTAAGAATTGTGTTGTGGTTTTAGAAATCCCCTGACAAAGGAGCTGGTATGTAGCTCGGTGGATAAATGGAGTACTTGCCTAATGTTTGTAAGGCTCTGGAGTTCAGTCTCCAGCATTGCAAGGGCAAAAGGGGATTTTAAATATCAGCTACGTGTGGATCATGTGGCACGTGTTACATCTCAAATTATTCTTTTATTCAGCATTAAGGTTCTCTTCATGTTCTTTCTGGTGTTTCATAAGATCTTTCTTACCATGCGTGCTGTGTAAGCTTCATATTATTTCCTATGTCAACATCTTTGCAAGTGAAAATGCTAGCCAAAAAGTTTGAAAGGCATATTGATGCTCTTGATAGCTGTTGGCAGATTATTTTTTCCTCCAGAAAAGTTGTTCTAAGTTGCCACCTTTCACTGTCTTGTGGTCTTTGGCTTGGGTGCTGCAGTAGCTTATTGGTGCTTGCCTCTTCTATAGCGGCAGCTCATGTTTAGGTCACCGTTTAGTAATGTCCATACTGAGGCGTTTGTTGTTGTTGTATTTTATTTTTTATTTTAGGTTTTTTATTTATATATATATATAAACTTGATTTTCACTTTTCAACTTGGTTTTAAAGATATGTTCCATCATTCTGCAGATTAAATTGTATTTTCTGTATTATGACACTCAAGGCTCTTCATGTCTTAGCTGCTAATTTTCTGCCTTATTTTATATAATCCTACTATATATTCTGTGGCTAAAGAAGTAGCTGGGAAGCATTCCAGGCAGAAGGAAGAGCACGTGTACAAAGCAAAGCTGTGTGGAGTGGTGTGTTTTAATTGCAACAAGTTGGCATATGTGAAACTTGAGTTGGTAGTGATAGAATTCATTTTGACTATGTGTGTGTTACACCTCAGAGAGGTCAAAGAAAACTCATGAGCTTGGTTCTCTCCTCCCATCACATGGGTTTTGAGGATCAAGCTTAGGTTGTCAGGCTTGTATCAAGCGTCTTGATACCCACTGAGCTATATGACTGGCACTGAGACAAATATCCAGATGGACTGGGTAGTGGTATTTGACAGGTACAAACAACAGGAAATAGGAAGATCACCTAGTTAGAAGGCGTATGTCTCAAAAGGATATTGCTTTTATAGGCAAGTGTATTGGTAACATTGGGAGACTAAAGTGGAGGACTAAAAGCACTCTATCTTTGCCCTGTCTTTCTTCCCATCATGAAAACACAGGTACTCTGGAGATAGCAATGAGTGTGAACAAAGCAGTAGCCAACAATACAGAAGACCACTAGAGAAGCCTGAACTTAGTGAGTTCTCTGTTTTCATAACAGAAGGTAAAATGGCCTTTGTAGGGTAGTATAGATTCAAGAGTTATACACGAGTTATGCATAAGAACTTTTGATCTTATTCAGAAATTAAATGAACACTTTGAAGTTTGTCTTTGTTTCCTTTTAAAAGAGTATAACCAAAATTTTTTAATAAGGCTAAACAGCAAATAAGGCTTTTTAGAATATACCGTATGCCTAAAGTGAGGAAGATGAAAGGGAAAACTGTTCTAATAAGTATATACCACTACCATATTTTGAAAAGTAAATTTATTTCTTCATGTCTCAAGTAGGTTGAAAGTAAGCAAAGCTATTTTTCATTCATACCGACTTGAAAGCCAATTTGAGTTAGCCAAAAAGTTTGAAAGTCTCTTTTTCTCTTTAATATATTGTTACTCTCAAATCTCCCGTTTGAGTTCTGTTGTTTTGTTTTATTTTAGTGTCTTGCTGTGTAGCTCAGGCTGGCCTTCATTTCATCTTCCTGCTTCAGCCTCTTGAGTATGATCATAGACATGTACCGCTATACCCAGATGAATGTGAGATAATTCTCAAAGGCTAAATTTTGCCCTTTAAAAAACACTAAAGGACACTGAAGAGATGGCTCATTGGTTAAGAGACTTGGCAGGTACTCTTGCAGAGATTCTGGGTTAAATTACTATCATCTACATGGCAGCTCATCACTTCTGTAACTCTATTTCCAGGAAGATCCCATATCCTTTTTCTAGCTTCCATGAGCAACAGGCACTCATGGGGTACACACATACACATGCAGGACTCATACATAAAGTTAACTCCTAAAAGAGAAAAACTATTTACAGTTCATGCTGGTTTCTATAGTTTGAAGATACTGGGGTAGATGTAATATTGTGTCACTATACTTTAAATGTTCAGGGCAATTTGCGGTAGAAACCAAGCTGCTATGGTTACCCAGTATTCACTTTTTAGCAATAATTACACGAGACGGCCAAAGAATTTCCACTAGCACAGAAAGATCGGTGGTTTGTGTGTGCACTGGTTTTTCCACACACGAATTGAAACTGTATATTACTTCCGTTCTAAAGTAACTATCATCTGGAAAATACGAAAGAAAATGATTGATGTCTTTTTGCGCTGTAACAGGGTGGAGACATACTGAACATACTATTTTAAAATTCAAGTAATGACTCAGTTTAGAACATTTTTCTTACTCTTTAGTTCCCTTTATCAAAGAATGCTCTTTTTCTACATAAAGATTTTTAAGGTTAAAAGAAGGGAAGTATTTTTGTGATATCTTTGTGGTGTGGAGTTTTTTTTTTAAATACATTTTTATGACTTTAATAAACTTATAAAAATGCCATGCTTATAATTGTTAATTACATTAGTTGTAGCTTGTTCCAAACTATTTAAAAACAAAGGGGAGATCTTACTAGAATCTACTCTGAGTCCATTCTTAGCTAATTTAGTTGTTAAACCTACCAACAATCATTCTGTATTTTTTCTTGACATTCATATTCATAATATTTAGCATCAAGGCATACTTAAAAACATATAAGGTTAACTGTTACATTTTAATGGCTCTTTTTATTTATAATTGGAAATTGTTCTTTAATATTGGGGCTATTTTAAACTGAAAATACCTTATATTTAAAATAGAAATGAAATAGTAAAGGGTCTTATCATCACAGGAGCAGTGATTGAAATACTTTGTTTTAAAAGGTTGAGTGGTTTAGTTACTCAGTGCTATGACCATAGGAGGTCATTCCCTTTTTCTTTGCCGCTTTTCTCTCTGTCCATCTTAGTATGGACTCTAAGGATTATCTCTGTTCAGTCATAAGATACCACACATAATTCAAAGCATTATTATCAAACGAACTATTGTCTGGTAGGAGGGGCCATTTCCTTTTGTCTGTCCCTTTTATTTAATTTTTATTTTTAATATTAATTACAGTTTATTCACTTTGCATCCCAGCTGTAGCCTCCTCCCTCATTCCCTCCCAATCTCACCCTTCCTTATCTCCTCCCGTGCCCCTCCCTCAGTTCACTGATAGGGGAGATCCTCCTCCCCTTCCATCTGACCCTGGCCTATCAGGTCTCATCAGGACTGGCTGTATAGTTTTCCTCTGTAGCTTGGTAAGGCTGCTCTCCCCCTCAGTGGAGGTGATCAAAGAGCCAGCCCATGAGTTCATGTCAGAGACAGTCCCTGTTCCCATTACTAGGGAAACCACTTGGACACTGAGCTGCCATGGACTACATCTGTGCAGAGGTTCTAGGTTATCTCCATGCGTGGTTCTTGGTTGGAGTATCAGTCTCAGAAAAGACCCCTGTGCCCAGATTTCCTGGTTCTGTTGCTCTCCTGTGGAGTGCCTGTCCCCTCCAGGTCTTTCTATCTCCCCGTCTGTCCCTTTTTAAGGGAAGGGAAAAAAAAAAAAAAAAAGACTTTCCTAGAAACACTACAGCTGACTTTCCCTGGCATGTGACAGTGAGCTGGCTCAGATTTCATGTTATTTTCCAAATGAGTCACTGACTAGGTAGACTAGAATTGCCATGATCACCTTACACTATTCAAGGTTTTTCTCCAAGTCATGTGGAATATAGAAGTGACATCCAAACAAAACTGCAGCAAGTCTATAAGAAGGGAGAAGTTAATGATGGTTGGAAGAAGGGAGAGGTTAATGATGGTTGGCTAAGTAGGCATCCAGTACCAAACTACGTTACACAGAAAAGTTTAACCTTATTATTTTCTTCCAGAGTTAATTTTCCCACCAGTACAGATTATTTACAACACACCAGTAATGGAAAATACTTTGAGGGTTCTAGAGGTTTTTTTTTGTTTTTTAAAGGAGGGGAGTAAAACAGATTTAAAACATACTGAAGGAAACCACTGTACAGATACCACTGACATAAAAAAAATGTCAAAAATAAGAAAACTGTATTTGAGAATATGAAATAGGAAAAAAATACTTATTAATTTTGACCAAATACAATGAAAATTTTATCTTCAAATGTGTCCTATTAATCTCCCTATGAAAACCAGCCTCCTTTCTGCGTCCTTGTGATCATAATTCATCAGTTAATCCCCCCTTTAACTGTTGAAGGGCTTATTCTGTAGCTTGGCTGTTGTTAGTGCTGTGATAATGATGGATTTGCAGTGTCTTGTTATATGCAGAGTGGTGTAGGTGAGTCATACGGTAGTTCTAGTTTTAAGTGTCTGAGGAACCTTCATGTTGATTCCCATAGTGACTGAGCTGGCGTAACATCATCAACAGTGTCTGAGGAACCTTCATGTTGATTCCCATAGTGACTGAGCTGGCGTAACATCATCAACAGTTCAACAGTGTGCAAGGGCACCGCACCCTTATGCTCCCGAACGTTTGCTGTGTTTGTAGGTTGTTGGTTTGGTTTTGGACAAGGTCTAGGGCTGGATCACAAGGGTGTACCTCCCCTCCTCTCTGGATCCACTCCATTTCTTTGTCTCATTAGAAAGAACAGGCTTCTAGCCAAACGTCGTGGCTCACACCTGTAATCCTAACACTTAGGGAAGCCTGGGGGAGGCAGAGGCAGGTGGATCTCTGTGAGTTCAAGGCCAGCCTGGGCTACAAACCGAGTCCGGGACAACCAAAGCTACACAGAGAAACGCTGTCTCGATAAACAAAAAACAAAAACAAACAAACACACTAAAAGAACAGGCTTTTAAGAGATAACAACCAAACATGACACAGTAAAATATAATATGATGAAGCAAAAACTGCCATATAGGAGTTGGACATGGCAACCCAACAGAAAGAGTTCCAGAGCAGGCACAAGAGTCAGAATTCTCAGTTAGGAGTTCCCTACAATTACTAAGTGAATAGCTACCATTACGGACCCATGCAGGCCCTGTGCTCACTGCTTCAGTGTCTCTGAGCTCCAGGGGCCATTGTTCTGCTGGTGTCCTCTAGCCCCTCTGCTTTTACACCTTTCCTCCTCCTCTTCCTCAGGATTTTTCATTTTCTGTATTTTAAAGTAACTAATAGAAGCAGACTTGGCATGTACCTAGAGTCCCATCTGCTAAGGAGGTTGAAGCAAGTGGATCTGTTCAGTGCAGGAGTTCTAGACTAGCCTGAGCAACACAGCAAGAGCCCTTCCTGCCTCGACACAGAAGTGAAATAACCACTGAGCACATGTTAATATTGTTTCTTCTGTAGATAAGTCTATTATAATTTTCAGTAACTTTTGTTTATAGTTTTTACATTCTTACCTATATTAAAGTGGTTTTTTTTTCTTTGTGATTTAATAAGTAAATTGGCTTAAACAAAGAGATACAGCACCCAGCTGTATATCAGCATATCTTACAGGCTCAAAATGCTCATTTTGAAATTGAATGCTCATTTAAAACAACTTATTCACACCAGTTTGGTAGCGCATGCCTTTAACTTTAGTGCTCAGAAGGCAGAGGCAGGTGAATTTCTGAGTTCCAGGACAACCTGATCTACAAAGTGAGTTTCAGGACAGCCACGGCTACCCTGTTTCCAAAAACAAAACAAAAGAAAAAAAACTTATTCACAAATAGATAATGCTCTTTTGTTACCTAAACGTTCAACGGTTGTTAGAGATTTTCTTTAATGATCAATTTTACAATATAGAATTAAAGCTGGAAAAATCTTAGTGGTTATAGGAATATGTTTTTGGCGTTAGCATTTTAGTCATTTGGATAGCTGGGTAAAATACTTAATATCTGGGGTTCTTTTTTTTTTTTTTCCTGTATAAAATGAGACTGTAGGAGATTTTTAAGTGGGGATGTACAGCACCCAGTATATCTCTTTTGGTTTTCCCAGACAGGGTTTCCCTGGCTGTTTTGGACTCACTGTGTAGACCTGGCTGGCCTTGTACTCAAGAGATTTGCTTGCTTCTGTCTCCCAACTGCTGGGAGTAAAGGCGTGTGCCACCACACCCAGCCACCAGCATATCGTAGAGGCCCCAAAATAGCATGAGGTCACTTATAAGAATACGAAATGATCAACGTGGGACATAGTATTTCTTTGCAATTTCTTTGACCCTTTCTGGGTCAAAGGGAGAATCAGGTATTGAAAGCCAGCACCAAAGTGGTTTGTGTGGTTTTGTTTGCAGTACAGTGCTTGTGATAAAAGCCAGGGCCTGTTGCATGGCAAACAAGTACTACAACCCAGCCCCCAAATGCTTGGTTTTCAACTTAATTGTAGCTTTTTGGAATTTTATTTTATCGGGAAAGAGGGGTGGTTTGTTTGTTTTCTTTTTAAGATTCTGTGGTTTTTTGACATGTGGGTAATTCAGGACAAGAACTTCAAATAATTGTTTTATTCAGCTGCTTAATGAGTTTTTATTACTTAATTTCTTTAGTGAAAATTCAAATGATTCATAAAATATTAACATTAAAATTTCTACCTTTATGAAGTTTAAAATTTTTGCTTTAAAAAAGTATGAGTTGGTAAATGATTCATTTCTTTTAACTTAGAAGTCATAGCAAGCTTTATATGTTTCCTTTGAACCTCTTTTCATTCTAGAAAATAACACACATCCGAAGGGGAAGAGGGAGGAGAGGAGGAAGGAAAGAAAAAGGTCTTAGCAAAAGTAAGAGCAGTCCACCTTAAGTTAGGTTCTTTTTTTTTTTTTTTTGGTCGTGAGAATATTTCTTGTCCCTCTTGAGATCTCTTTTGTGAGTACTACAGACATTCTTACTGCAGCTGCTATCATAGAGTTAAACATTTGCTATACTGAGCGTACAAAAGCAGTTAAGCTATTTGGAATTGTTTACTTGCTAAAACCAGTGTTAGTCAGCAGAGGCAGTACACCAGATTTCCTTGTGGCTTTTAGTGGAAAATGTTAAAAGCACACTTATTTTTTCAGTTATAGAAATTTTCAGTTTGATCTGGATTAGTCAGAGAACTGGCATGAACCTTCTAATTGTGAAGCTGTCCAAATGCACTATTTTTTTCTCCTGCTAGAGGAAGTTACATCCTGAGCAGTCGCTCGGCTCCCTGGTAAGTGTAACATGTGAGCATTACTAGGCATTTCATCCTGCGGGTCTGCAGTCTTTGCTCTTCAGACTGTTGCTTGGTTGAAATGCTTCTGCGGGACTGATCCTGAGGTTGTGTAGATATTTCTCAAGGGCCTGCTCATTTGAGGATATCAGCGGCATTTTGCAAGATCATCTGAGGAACAGGAAAGCATCTGAAATCAACTGAAAAGCTTAACTGTAGCAGTTTTCACCAGGGAAGGAAACTATATTGGCACAGAGGCAGATGATTGAATAAAGTAGTTGGCTCCGAGAAGATGCACAGCTTTTTCCTCTGAATGAAGACTGTTTAATGGAAGCTGTATTCATGTAGAGATCAAAGAGAATACTAGAGTGATAAACTACTTTCTTCCCTTCTCTTTTTAAAATGAAAACCCTGAAGCAGTAATTGGAGCTCAAAGGTCTTCTGATTCTTTTGCTGTCTGCTTGTTCTATTAGGATTCTCCACTGACACCATTTCTGCCTGGTGTCTGTGCCTTTTTACTGGGCTGCCAGAAAAAAACTGCCTGATGGAGAAAGAATGGAAGCTTTGCCTTGCCTATGTTACTGATGGGATAAAGCTATCTGTGTTTTGTCGGTTATTGGGAAGTCTGGATTAATCAATTTGTGTTCTCGTACCAGTAGTCCTATTGTCTCTTGTGATCTGACTCATCACATGTAAATGTGCTGCAGCTTTGCTGCTAATGCAGAGTACTGGTTTTTCTTTTTTTCTTTCTTTCCTAATCACAGACTTGTCAGCCTCTGAGCCTCTTTTTCAGGTTTATGCTCAATTCTGTATCTTTTTATTTGTTTGTTTCCTGGATGTTATCTGCATGAAGTCAGTGAAGCTGAGAAAATGAAGACAAATTAGAAGTGGAAACAGAATAGTGAGATTCTGGTTTTTGTTTTCAGCTACGGGCCGCCCAGCTTACTGGTAACTATATGACCTTGCGGACAAGAGTGGGGATATCTGTGACTGCTCTGTCACAGCAGTTGCTGCCAATTTCATTCTTTATGGTGTTACCCAAAACAATGATTGTTTTGTACAAGTAAATATCAGCGCTCAATGTAACTATTTTGATGGAAGAAAATATACTTAAAAGAACTAGTCCTAGACTGAGTTTTAATTATTGAGACATTGATGTGAAACTTTTTTATAGACTGCAGTAACCTGGCAGAAAAAAAAGTAGGTTTTTGCTCTTTAAAACCAGCTGCACTGTTCAGAGAATGTTTATGAGTGGTATACAGAAGAGGAGGAAAAACTACTTGTGCTCTTCCCACCGTGGCTTTTATCACATAGCTTGGAGTTTAATGCTTTAAAAGGGCGAATGAGTCGAGTGTGTATTGTTGTTTTGGAGGAGATAGAAGATGATTCTCCTATATTCATTTCTAAATTGCCCCAGGAAAGTAAATCTCCACATTCTCCACCTTCTGGAAATGTGTTGGTAAGCTATGAGAGTTTCTGTTGCTTGTATTTTATTGAGCTGGTTATGTAAAGTTGGTTTTGTAAGGATACATGAGTTAGTTTTTTACTGTTTCATTAGAAACTTCAGGCAGTATGTGGGTCTGTGTGATGCAGGGTTATTTGCATGTATAGTTAGTGCATTTGTGAATTTTTCTTTTTCAAATGCTTTAGACTTCATTGTCTGTTCATCTCCTTATGGGGACTTGAAAATAAACTCAGAAGTAGTTATAAAAACATGCTCTTGTTTTCATTTGGTTTTAGAATTAAGAAGAATCAAGGACTATGCATATTTTTTTAAAAGGTTGAGTTACTACCAGCAACGTCAAGACATAGCCTTTTGTATAAAGAATTTTATATACATTCTTTATATTTATTAAAAAGAATCAGGCTATATCCTTAACCTTATTTTAAAACACTTGTAAACTAACTCCTTATTTGGCCAGTATAATATGATACCTTGCAGAGGCTATGTTGTTGATCAGGAAATTATATTTAGACATGCATATGCTTGTCTTTTTTTGTTATTCAGATATATACTATGTTTTGGTCTTTGAATAGCAATTTTTCACCAGTTGCCAAGTTTTCTTTCTGGGATTTCTATCATTTTATATATATATAAAATAGGAACTGCATGCCTATTATTTTTATGCCCTGGATAGACCTTTTCAGAATCTCCGTCTTTCATAGCTCTCTATGGACTAGGAATTGCTTATTTGATTGGTTCTATCTCATAAATAGATTTGAATTATCAGGCTTATATTTGTATGTCTTTTCATCATATATAGGTAAAAGGTTTTCATGTAAGAATTAAAATTAGTGCTTTATATTACTTAGTTTGGGTCAAATTACTTTTGAATAGATATATTAAGTAGGCTTCTTTATTACCACCATCCCTAGGATGAACCCTATGCTTTGATATGATTAAACTGCATGAAATGTCTGATTTATGTTCCCTAACCCCTTAAAAAGATTATGGCTGCAAGGGATAAAAAAAATAAAAAAGTTAGATATAGAAGCTATGCAGAAAACTTTAAAACTATACATATGATATGTTTAATGTTTTGTTACTTCTATTTTTTTTTATTTTTTATTTTTTTAGCCATCACTGGTGCAAGCTATATTTAATGGTGATCCAGATGAAGTTCGAGCACTAATATTTAAGAAAGAAGATGTTAACTTTCAGGTAAAACAATTAATTCACTTATACCAACTTTTAAACTTACTTTAAAAAGCATTTCCTAGTATTGTGATTTTGTTTGTATGTTTTTGTTTAAAAGCACAATTCTGCATAGTGAAGGCAGGAGAGTCTTGCTTGAGACCAAAAGGGTATGCTGGACGCCTCTCTCTCTCTCTCTCTCTCTCTCTCTGTGTGTGTGTGTGTGTTACTATCTGAAAACCCATAACTCCTGGAAGCAGGTTGAAAGGTTTTTGTTCTCTGAACTTTTTTGCTTTGAAATTTTCAAATACAAGAATGTTGAAAAAAAAATACTCTGAAGGCTAATATATCCTTCCTGTGGTTCACCATTGATAACATCTTGTTGTTTACTCTCATTCAGAAAGAAAGAGAGAGGGAGGGGAGAGATTGTAGATAATACACTTTTTTTTTTCTGAACCACAGTTTGAAAGCAAATTGCAAATATGACATTTCATAATTATTTTAGATTTGAGGGTTCTTTTTAAAACTTGACAGAAAAGATTTCTATAAAGTTAAAATGTTTCTAACTCGATTATGAGATCAGATGTGATTTCTCTAAATAACTAGTGAGATTTTTATGAAGACCTTTTATTAGTGTATATTTACTATACAAAATAATGGACTTCATTAATGACATTTGTTTAAGTAAATCATGTACTTTGATTTTATTTACTCTCCATTACCTTTTCCTATCCTTCCCAACCCTTCCTCTTCTCAAATAGTCTTTTCGTTTTTGTGTGTCATATTTGTGTGATTCTCTATAGGTAGGTAGGTAGACACAAAGACTTTTGATTTCTGATTAGACTCGCTTGTGAGGGACTGATTGTTTGAAAACTTTGGGAATACAGTAGATGTAATAGTCAAGGCTGACATGCTGGAAAGTATGGAAAGAAGATAGAGAAGGCATAAGGGTAATTCTCTTTCTCTCATCTATGTAGGACTGTTTGTTCCAAAATGGGGTCTTGTTTTATGGCCAAGGCTGATCTTTTTAACTTGTTAAACTTGCTTAAAGAATATAATTTAATAAGACAAAATAATTTCGTTAATTTATAATTATATTCTGGAAGCAAATGTTTCCCTGTGCTAAGAGTGACATGAAGAGTCTCATGACTCCTAAAGCTGCTCTAACAACACCAAAATAGAAGATCTAGAATGTTTTATAATTATAAAAAAGCATATACTACAAGCACATCTTGAACTCTGATTTTTCTTTTTCCTTTCATTGATTACTGTGACCGCTTAATGTTGGTAGATATTTAAAAGCTTACCTAGTGTTTTTTTGTTGCTGTTGTTGTTTTTGTTTTTTTAATTCAGGTTATCTGAATATATTTGCATTGTTGGCTAAAATGGTTGATTTCTAAGAGCATAAAGTATTTACCTAGAGACTACTATCATAACTTTTTTTCCCTAAACCTTTTCTAAGTAATGGCTCCTCAGTTTATATTTAGTTGGAGAACACACACCTAATTCAGGATGTATTTATTTTAAATGGAGTGCATGGTTCACCTTACCTAATTAGGCTATCGTAGCAAGTCTACTCTTCTTAGCACAGAAAATAGTTACAGGTTATAGATGTATGAGCAGAGAGGAACGAAAGTACACCTTTCTGTTTGGTTTTTGATAATGCTACCATTTTGTATTTAGTGAGACTCTTGGAAATCTAATTGGTATGGCTAATTTCTTCATCATTACTAAGCTCATAGCTGCCATTGCTTCTATACTTTATATAATTAAAGTACCTTAAATTGAAAAAGAAATTGAGTCTTGGTTTTGGTCGTCATTAGCACCATAAGAAACGTCAGTGGCCTTCTTTGAGGAAGACTGTAACAGGTTCCTGGTGATAACAGAAATTAAGTGTTGAAGAAGAATACTGCTTGAAATTCAGATTTCATGTTTTTAAAAGTTACTTTGTGCAAGTGTGTGTATGGTATATGTGAGCACATGTGTCTCTTTGCTTGTGGAGGCTAGATATTGACACTAGATGTCTCCTCATGTAACTCTTCAGGTGATTTTTTGAGGCTGGGTCTTCCACTAATCTAGAGACTTGCCTGTCTTTAACTACCCAAAACTGACTGGGGTTGCAGATGCTTGCCTCCAGCCCTGGCTTTTGTGTAGCTGCTGGGGATCTAACTCAAATAAGGCAACTTACTAACTGAGCCATCACTGCAGCACAATTTTATGTTTTTAAGTTGTGTGTAAATTCAAATTTGATTCTATATATAATCTTACAAGTTTCTCTTGTAAATCCTAAAGTTTACTTTTTTTTTGGACAGCTACACAGTAACTTTCCTTAAACTAGTTTATCTTAAATAGAAGCTAGAATTTAAGAAGCATATATTCATGTTATTTGCCATGAGGAGATAGCTGAGACAATTTGAAGGCTTTTGACCGAATAAATGGAAGCTTATTACATGTGTAATTTGTTGATGGTTTGTAGTGTCGGGGATCAAATTCAAGCCTTAAGCATGCTTATTGAATAATAACTTGCCATAGCAAGATGTTGGTCTTACAGCAGTGAACAGTTTAGGATCTGAGCCTTGTCCTGACAGCATGAGATGAGTAACAACTGCATATGCTTAAAACAGACAAAGCAGAAAAAATATTCTCTAGGTTTGCCTTAACATCAGGGGGAAATTCTTTTCTAGAATACCAGCCTAGACTACCCCTGGGGTCTCAGTGGTTACAGGCCTGCACTATCAACAGGCAAAATAAAAAATGATTATTTACCTATTTATTTATTTATTTGCTTGTGTTGGTTGTGCTTTGTTGCCTGCTTCATTTCTTGGGGCAAGAATAGGAGCTTGTTTTCATTGCTGTTTCTGAAGTGAATTTTCATAGGAGGGAAGAAAGGAAAAGTACTTGCTTACACCTGTAACTTAACAAAGATAGATAATTTGTTGTTTTACAACAAAAATAGAAAACTTTTGGAAAAATAAAAAGTTACTTATGAAAGAAACTATTAAACCACTAAGGGTAAGTAAAATAAAATTAAAGCTATATTGGTATTTATAGTATAAAGAACATTTGAACACATTTTTTTTTTATCACTTTAGATGTACAACTTTGAACAAATTATGCTAGCTTCAGCACTAGCATTATACTTTTGTTATAAATGTGTTTGGCTATATCAGTGAGCTTCAGAGCCTTTCTCTAACCCTAATTTAGGATTCTCCAAAAGTTCTCAGGGACTTTGGATACCTTCCTAATTTGTTTGTTTGTTTGTTTGTTTGAGACAGAGTTTCTCTGTGTAGCTTTGGCTGTCCTGGCTTTGTAGACCAGGCTGGCCTTGAATTCACAGAGATCTGCCTGCCTCTGCCTCCCTGAGTGCTGGGATTATAGGCATGTACCACCCAGCCCAGCTGCCTTCCTGACTCTAATTGTTTTTCTTGATTTACATGACTAAAATAATAATTAAATGTCTTTCCTTAAAATTTATAAGAATTTGATATCATATTGTACTTTTCAAATGATTTAATGTGAAATATTGATGGTACCCCATTTCAGAGATAAGTCTGATTCATACTTACAGGAAAACTTTTTCTACCAGTAGAAATTATTTTTATTATATTTATTTTGTTATAATTATTATCCACAGTGGTAGAAATTAGTGTTACTTACCAAAAATTGACTTCAGAGACAGACATATGTATAAACTTTTAAAAAATGTTTTACTCAAAGAACAGTCTTGTAAAGTTAGTAGAAAAATATTTGTTTCATCATTTAGCATCAAAATACAATTATCAAGTTAAAAATCTCTAGGATTGCTAGGTAAAGCATACTATTTAGATGTTTTTAGCTTATATGATAAGTTTTAACTTAAGTAGGTAAGTTTTAGTTTCTTTTGCCACTATTGTATACTTTCCACTGAGTATGGTTTTTGTCAAGGTTTTCAGTATTCTGTACTTTTTGTTCCTAATGTAAATGGTATTTAATTTAGTTTGAAATGCTTAATTTTCACTCTGTGTTCAATCTGTTTAACAAACCCCCTTCCCTGAAACACAGCCATTCTCAGGGAAGACGATACCACTTCCAGCTAAGCAAAAAAAGATTTTGTTTGTATGTTTGAAAATTTTTAGGTTTTATAATCTATAGCAAACAAAGACCAAGGAGTATAACTAGCAAACCCTGATTTTAAAATTTCATACCTGAGAAGAATCAGTTTACACAGAGGAAAGTTCTTTCTGGTGGTACATCTTCACTGGCCAGAATGCAGATCCGTCACTAACACCCTTCTGCTTGTTTCTGTGACCCTCACCATCCTCCTTCTGGCTCTGGATGGGCTGTCCCCGCCACCCTCAGTGTCTCCCGTGGGGTAAGACCGTCTACAAAGAAGTATCAGATGCTAGAGAGATTATGAATCTATAGTCTACCCCCAGCTTTGTTTTTCCACTATAGTAGGAACAGGAAGCCCAGAAGAATCATCTATCTATGTGGTGCAGAGCTGTTTTGGGTGAAGTGTGATGTAAGCAAATGAAACTTATCTTAGCTTTCTAATGTGGCTCCTTGGTTTGTCATCCAGTGGGATCCCTAAGGTACACTGCAGAGCTTTTTTGGACATTTACAAAGGTGATATTTATGGGTAGTTGCCAGTTGTTGTAGTTGCTATTAGTAGTTAGTTTTAGGGGGCGATTGGTATGACGAAAAAGCTGCTGTCCTTTTATAGATGAATGTTAATCTCCGTGAGACGTTTATGTAGGCACGTGTGTTGTATGTATATGTTTGTGAGCTGCTTTGTATTCAGATATAAATAGAGATCAAAGGTCAGTGTTGAGTCCCTTTCTCTGTCACTCTCCACCTTATTCTTTGAGACAAGGTCTCACTGATCCTAAAGTTACTGGTCCAGCTAGACTGGCTGGCCAGTGAGCTTCAGGAATCTGCCTGACTGTGTGATGGAATTATAAAGGTATGTCTGTGTGTGCTAGGGTCCAAACTTAGGCTTGCCAGCAGTCGCCATTGCCCATTGATCCATCTTGCTGACCCTCGTGAGAACTCTTAAACACTTAATCGTATTTGAATGCCTTATCATCTGTTAAACTTCTTTTTCACTCCCATATACTGTCCCATTCACAAGACCTACCATTTGAAGAGACCACATTCAAATCATTTTGCATCGGTTGCTCAGGTCAGGAACCTCAACTTCTAAGAGAGCCATTTACTAAAAGTTCATACCATTAGAGCTTTCCTGACAAGCTGGGTTTTTATTACTATATTACAGAGAAGAAACTTAACGATTATAAGATTCTCAAACACAAGACCATAAAAGTAACTCAGGAAATTATGGAAACCTGGGGCAGGGGCAGAGGAGTGGGAACAGGATGGATGCTGAGCACTGCCATTCTGTACGAACACCCAGGTGAGCCAGATGTGTAGTTCTTTATAACATGGGGCTTGCGTTTTAGATCGTGCTGCTAGATTACTGGTACATATAGCCAGTCTAAGTAGCGGAAACATTCGAAATTGTGTAAACCAAAATGCTTTTACTTTGAGTCAGTACTGAAAGGGGAAACTTGCCTCATCCCACTCAAATGATGTATTCACAAAGGAAATATTTTACTCTCACTACGTAATTGAGATTCTCTACTATTAAACAAATGATTGTACATTAATTATTAAGTAAATATGCAGCTTTCACAAAATGGCTGGAAGCCTTGAAATGAATTTTTTATGTCTTATAATCGCTTGTAGAATTCATCTGAGTTACACATTTTAAAAATAACACTACACTTTTTTCCCTGTTTTGTTTTTTTTTTTTCTTCTGATATTGTTTTTCTTGTCTTGACACTTACAGGCACAAGTGACCACACCTGGCTTTTTACATGTTGGAGGTTTGAATTTAAGTCCTCCTGCTTGTAGAGCAACCACTCATCTACAATGAAACATCTCCCCAGCTTTTGTTAGTTTTATAAAGAATCAGGATTTGAATATATTGCACCAAAGTTACTTCAGAGATTTTCTATACCAGTCAAAAATAGTGAATGAGTTGGTCAGTGGTAGTGCATGCTTTTAATTTCAGCACTGAGGAGGCAGAGGCAGGCAGATCTCTGTGAGTTTGGGGCCAGCCAAGTCTACAGAGTGAGTTCCAGGACAGCCAGAGCTATTCAGAGAAACCGTGTCTTGAAAAACAAAAACAAAACAAAACAAAACAAAACAAAAAAAGTGAATGAACTGTTTTAGGATGTGTTATATATGCTTTTTAAAAAATCAGGAACGAAATGTGATAGATCAAGTATTTATCATTGGCTTGGAAAAAGAATAGCGTTCAGTGAAGGGTTATGGTTTTTTTTTTTTCATAGAAATTGGATTGCTTTTTTGCCTCTCCAAGATTGTTTTACATGAATTTTAATGCCCATATAAAAATTGGCATTCAGGGATATAAAGAGTGAATATAATATTTTGACTTTTCAGGCAGCTTTTTGAACTCAGAGTATCCCAAAGGAATAAAATAAGCCAGTAGGCATGTTCTGCTTTTTGGAAGGGGATTTTGGTGCTAAGAATTGAACATAGAATCTGACATGAGAGGCAAGAGTGACATCCCTGGCCCTCTTACCTTCTTAATTGAAAAATCAACTCACTGTTTTATGCATATGAGTGCTTTACCTGCATGAATGTCTGTGAACCCTGTGTGTGCCTCACAGGCAGAGGCTAAAAGAGGGTGTTAGGTCCCCTAGAGCTGAGCTGGAGTTACAGTTGTGAGCACCATGTTGATTCTGAGAACCAAACCCTGCTCCTTTGCAAGAGTAGCAAGTGCTCTTAACCAGTTAGCCATCTCCCAAAACTTTGAAACTGAGTGATGATGACACAAACCTTTAATCACAGCACTTGGGGAGGCAGAGACAGGTGGATCTCTGAGTTCCAGGACAGCCAGGGCTACATAGAAAGACTATCTCAAAAAATAAACTTTGAAACATATTCTCACTGTTTCCTAGATAAGCCTTGAATTTTTAGTATTCCTGCCTCAGCCTTCTGAGTATCTGGGATTATGCAGGTCTGGCTTCAGCTACTATGGTTAACTCAGAAAGTGCAGGTTCTGCCAGTACTGATACATCCCTCTCCCCCTTAGTTTAAATGGACCTCAGTTGATACTTTGTAAAAATATTACTGTTGTTCATATTTTTCTCTCATTGTTCTGAGTATTAGCACCTAAAAATTACCCTTTGTTATCTACACAATGATTAGAATTTCACATTTGGGACTAGGGAAATGACTCAGCGGTTAAAAGGATGTATTGTTCTTGAAAAAGACCCAAGTTTGTTTCCTAGAACCTACACTAGATGACTCACACTATATCACTCCAGCAGCAGGGATCCAGCAACCTCTTCTGGCCTTTGTGGACACCTGCACACGTGTGCACACATGCACACAGATACACACATATACATATCATTAAAATAAAATAGTATTTTAAAATCTTTGTCTTTATTGTTTTTTATGTCTCATTATAATTTAGTTTTTTATATATTTAAATCCAATAGATCATATAACACACAATGTGATATTACTTGTGTCTGAATTCTTTTCTCTCTTTTTTTCAAGACAGTTCTCTGGGTAGCCCCTGCTGTTCTAGAACTCAGTGTGTAGACCAGGCTAGCCTTGAACACAGAGACCTCAGAGATCTGCTTGTCTCTTTCTCCCAAGTGCTGGGATTAGAGGCATATGCCACCATTGCCTTGGTCTGAATTCTTTTCTGTAGTAGGTTTATTTTAAAAATTTACCTAGTTCCAGTGAATGTACAACACAGTTTATATATCCTGCTATTGTTGGGTTATTTTTACTTTTTTGTGTATTAGGAACAATGAACCTATTTTAAACATGTTTCTGGCAAAATGCTATATATAAGCTTGTGTTCCCATAGGGTATTTATGTGGCCTATAGCACTGTGTGTTTGTACACAGCACTTTATATAGATATCTATATCTATATATACTTTATGTGTGTGTGTATATATATATATATATATATATATATTTAACTCACATCCTCATGAGTGCTGTATCAGAATTCTTGTTGGTGTACATCTTTGGACCACATTCTTGTGTTTTGTTTTTAGTAGAATCTGATATAAAGTGTTTGACTTGTCTTCCCATTTATTAGCACATAACACTTAAAACCCATGAAATTTTAAGTGTGATAGTGTCTTTTGTGTGTTAGTCAGGTGACCTATCTAGGGGCCCCTAAATAGCTTTAGGATGGGAGTTGGTCACCTGAAAGACCAAGGCATTGTTAATGGTCTTTCATATTTACCTTTTGCTTCTGGAGAGTAAAGACTGAAAATCAGTGTGATCACCAATGTTCAGTAATTTAATGAATCATATCTAACATAATGAACATAGACAAAACCTAAAGGTCTACTTGCGAGGCTTCCAAAGCTGTGCATATGGGAGCTCCTAAGGAATGGCCTATATACAGAAAGATAGGAGGAGGAGGAGGAATGGGAAAAGACACTGTGAAACTTGTGACTAGTGTCTGAATTTAGGTACTCTGAGGAAGTGAGCCCTTTACTGTGCCATTTATTACTACCTCCCAAGTAGGAAGTGTGAGGATTGAATTTGAATAAGTGGTCATCCAAACAAGTCCACAGCAAGACTGATTGCATGTCACAGATGTTAGTATTTAGGCAGTCTGCTTCTGGGTTGCCTAGCAACCTATGGTGTCATCATGTGTCGCCGGCCAGATAGCCACACCTGGCAGGCGTGGTTACATTGCTTCTTAAAAGGACCAGCCCACCACTTTGTCTTTCTCTTGGCCCTTGCCCTCTCTTGTCCTCTCCTCTCTTGCCTTCTCCCCTTTCTCTGTCGGGGCACCCACCCCCTATTCCCCCATCATGTCTCGCTCTCTCCTTCTCTCTCTCTTCATCTCCGTCTAATAAACCTCTTTCATATAAAATCTGTTGTGCATATCATCATCATTTCTTTGGTCCTAACAACAGGCATAGGACAAGTTATTTTCATTTATTCCTATATTCTTAATAAGAAGACAAATAGTTCAATTTAAAACAGGAACAGGGACTGGAGAGATGGCTCAGAGGTTGAGAACACTGGGTGTTCTTCCAAAGGTCCTGAGTTCGATTCCCAGCAACCACATGGTGGTTCACAACCATCTATAGTGAAATCTAGTGCCCTTTTCTGGTGCACAGGCATACATACAGGCAGAATGCTATATTAATCATAAATAAATCTTAAAAAAAAAAGCAAAGGATGAATAGACACCTCCAAAGAAAGTGTGGAAGGGTTGATGAGCACATGAAGACATGCTGAACAGCAATAGCCATCAGGGAAATGATAATCAAACCTATAATTGAGATAGCACTCATTACACACTGGGATGTTTTTTGTTTGTTTGGCTTGCTTTGGCTTTGCTTTTTATTTTTTAAGCAGGGGTCTCATTCTACCACCCTAGCTTGCCTAGAAATTGATGTGGTAGACTAGGAACACTTGAACTCATAGAGATCTGTTTGCCTCCAGAGTGTTGGGATTAAAGGCATGTACCACCGTGCCTGGCTTGATGAAGATAATTTACGACAGACAGTAACAAATGATGTCAAAAATTTCTAGATATGGAAGCTGTCATTCACTCTGCTAAGAAATTACTATAGAAAACAGGATGGTGGTTCCTCAAGTTTAAATATAGAGTTGTTTTATTACCCATTCTTTCATTCCAAAGGATATACCCCTTAAAAGAAAAAAAAAAAAAACAAGTCCACATAAAGATTTTTTATGAAGAAATAAATGTTTGTGGCAGTATTCATATTCCTGATAATAGACAAAAAATGTAAGCAATTCAAATTTCCATCAACTAATGAATAAATTTAAAATGTGGTATATCCCTACAGTGGAATATTATTAATCAATAAAATGAAATATTAATAATGTTGCAGTATAACAAACCCAGTAGATATGTAAGCAAAGCAGACAACCCATAGAGACAGAGTATTTATTTATTAATTTTAGTAGGGCTAAGGAAAATAGAAATGAGGAGGATGGTTTAAGAGAGTAGTTCTTAACCTTCTTAATGCTGTATGACTCTTTAATACAGTCCCTCATGTTATGGTGACTCCCGACCATAAAATTATTTTGCTGCTCCTTCATAACTGTAATTTTGCAACTGTTATGAATTGCAATTTAAATATTTGATACACAGGATATCTGATATGTGACCTCTGTGAAACATCACAGCCCACAGGTGGAGAACTACTGGTTTAAGAGAAAGAAGTGTCTTTGTAGCATGATGAGGTATTCTGAGATTGATTGAGAAGACACATGTAAAGCTGAGAGTACTACCAGCACTGAATTGTGTATTCTGTATGTTTACAAATAGGATTTCAATAAAGCTGTTTAAAAAGAAAATATTACAAAACTTTTTAATCCAGAAATCAATGCGAAAGAAAGTGCTGTCTCAACAAACTAGTGTATGCTTCCTATCATAGCATTTCTTTTTTAAAAATTATGTGAATGCATGTGGAAGGCAAAGCAATGTTGGGAACCATCCTTAGGAATGTTATACTCCTTTGTGAGAGGTTCTTTCATTTCATCAGGAGACCACTAATTAGGCTAGGTTTGCTGGCCAAGAAGCTGCAGGGTCCCTTCTGTCTCCTTCCACACTGGGACTACTCACACCTCCATGCTGGGTCACACTGAACACAAATTTACAAGGTTAGCACTTTACTGAGATGTTTCCAGCCTTACTTATATCTTTTGGGAGAATCACTTTCAGTTGTAGTTTTCAACTGTATCTCTTATTGCAAGAGTTCTGTAACAAATATTTCTTTATGATCCTAAATCCTGAAGTGTAGAGAAGATGGGCTTTTGCCAGGCATGGCGGCATGTGCCTGTAATTCTAGCACTTGGGAGTTAGAGGCAGGATAATTGTGAGTTCAAGACCAGGCTAGACTACTTAGGAAGTTCCATGTCAGTGTGGGTTACAAGCCATGATTCTGTCTTAAGAAAGAAAAAGGAAAGAAGTCTTTAAATTTATGGGAAATTTAGAGGAGTAAACCCTCATAGATTAAAACATGGAGCTTAACTCCAGTGTCTTAGTTTATACCTGTTGTTAATATTTTGGAACACAACCTGCTTCTGGGTTACCTAGCAACCCATGATGATGTCATCAGGTGTCGCCAGCCAGCCAGGTGAACACATCTGGAAGGCGTGGTTATCGTGCCCCTTAAAAGGGCCAATCCGACACGTGGTCTCTCTCTTACACTCTTTCTTTCTCTCTCTTACACTCTTCTCTCTCTCTTACACTCTTCTCTTTCTCTTTCTCTGGGGCGCCCCATCCCCCCTTTCCATCTCTCTTTCCTCACCATGCCCTGCTACCCACTTACACCATACCCCCCTAATAAACCTCTTGCAGAGAATATTGGTTGTCCCCCTGCTTCATCTCTTTTTAATTAATAACATTGGTGCATTGGCCGGGAATCGAACCCGGGCTTCACGCGTGGCAGGCGAGAATTCTACCACTGAACCACCAATGCACCATTGTTATAAATTAAAAAGAAGAAGAAGCAGGGGGACAACTGATATATTCTCTGCGAGAGGTTTATTAGGGGGGTATGGAGGAAGTGGGTAGCGGGACATGGTGGAGTAAGAGATGGGGAAAGGGAAGGGGAAAGGAGGGGTACCCCGAGAGAGAGAGAGAGAGAGAGAGAGAGAGAGAGAGAGAGAGAGAAGAAAGAGAGGGTGTAAGAGTAAGAGAGGGACCACGTGTTGGATTGGCCCTCTTAAGGGGCACGATAACCATGCCTTCCAGGTGTGTTCACCTGGCTGGCTGGTGACACATGATGACATCATCATAGGTTGCTGGGTAATACAGGAGCAGGTTGTATTCCAAAGTACTAACACCTGTAACTACAGCACTCCAGAGGATAGGGCCAGGAAAATTGTGCAAGTTTGAAAACAGCCTGACTACAGAGTGAGACTATGTCTCAAACCCAGAATTTACGAGAAAAGTGTCCTTTCATTGACTGCTGGGCTATACATGGAAGAGTCCTACTAACATTTTTGGAAGTTAATATTACATAATCAAGTTGAATGAATCAGTTAATTGTATAGGCAAATACATTGCTTTTTACACATTAAAATAATTTGACAATTCTAAATTGAGCAAGTCAGTCAGTGGTGTTTTCAATAGCTCAAGTGATCATTGACATCTTAAGCCATAAATTATTTTTTATTAAGTTATATCTTTTTTCAGAATTGAAGCTTTTGCACGCTTAATAGACTACCACACAGTGTTAAAATGCTGTTGCTATTGCTGCTTCTTTTGGGTTTGTTTGCTTTTGTTTTTTGAGACAGTGTCTGTGAGTCCTGAATGTCCTGGAACTCATTATGTAGACCAGGCTGGCCTTAAATTCACAAAGATCCCCTGCCTCCCAAGAACTAGCATTGAAGGGTATGCCACACTATATAATAATAATGTGTTATTTTTTGTTTATGGCAGCGTTGAGCTGTGTTGAATGGGTTGACTTGATGTCCACACATAGAGCCAACCTCTTAAATCTCTTGCCATTTTTCATTTGAATTTTCCCTTTGATTTGCAGGACCTTTTCATATTCTGAATGAGCGCCCTTTGAGCTGTACATGTTATAAGTTCTGATCTTGTATTCCAGGTTGCCTTAATTATTTGTGGTATCCTTGAACATGCAGTATTAATTTTAACCTGTCCAGATCTTCATTTACAATTGTCTTAGATGCCTTGTTAAAGCAGTCAGCCCATACCCCATGTGTATGTGTACACACACACACACACACACACTCGTAGTGCACATAAAATCCAGAAAACAGTCTGAGGTGTTGTGCCACAGAAACCATTTACTTGTTTGAAACAGGATTTCATTGTTTTATATTTCACCTATTTGGAAGTGTGGCTGGCTAGTGAGTCGTAGGGATTTTTCTATCTTTTGCTTCCGAGATGCTGAGATTACAAGTACTTGCCATGGTGCCCAATCTTTTGAGGCTGTGGATGTGTTGACAGGGGAGCAGTATACACATGGAAATTGCCTGGCACATGGAAAACGGGACAACCTTGAGTGTGAGCCTTTGAGAGCTTCCCACCTTTTCTTTGAGACAGAATCTCATTGACAGGCTAAGAAAGTACTCTTGCCTCAGCACTCGGATTATAAGCCACAACTCCTTTTCTTTTCTTTTTTTAAGTGTGTGGATGGGGCTGTACTTAGTGCAAGTACTTTCTTGGACATAGAAAGTACTCTGCTGCCAGTCCTCAGGAGCTTTCCACCCTTTGTTTGAGGCAACATCTCTCATTGGTCTAAATCTTATAAGCCAGGCTACCTAGTCTAGAAACTAGAGATCTGCCTGTCTCTGCCTCTTATCTTACCGTCACTGGAATTAGAGGCGTATGTTCTACTGCACTTTTTATGAGGATTCTGGGGCTAGAACCCAGATTCTCATGTTTGCACAGTAAGCACCTTGCCAAATCAGCAGTCTCTCTAATCCAAGAAACCTTTTCTAACTTGAGTCCACGATAATGTGTATTCATGAGAACTACTAAAATTTGCATATAATACAGTAGATAGGATTGTCCTTAAAGGATAAATATGTGTAAGTGTGTGTGTTGGCTTTATTAGGAAGGTTTTATCTGTTATTTCAGCAAACAGTTTCTGTGTCTTTCCCTCTATATTTTGCTTGGGATTGTTTGAAGCAGAGTATCATGTAGTGAGGGTAGATTTTCCTGGTCGTCCTGCCTCTCTGTGTCTTCTAAGTGCTAATTCACCAATAACTCCGGAACTCCTATAATGCAGTGTTTATTCTCCTGTGACCTACGGCACACCGTCTCCCTTTTCTTCTCTCCATTCCAACTTCCTAGCTAGAGTAATTTAAAAGGCCTGTCCACATTCAGAAAACTCTTGAATTTTAAATTTTTCATTCATTGAAGGTTTCATTTGTAAGCTGTTTGGGGATCTCGATTTATTTATTTACTTATTTATGTTGGTTTTTAGAGACTGGGTTTTTCTGTGTGGCCTTGGCTGTCTTGGATTCGCTTTGTAGACCAAACTGCCCTCAAACTCATAGAGATCTGACTGCCTCTGCCTCCCAAGTGCTGGGATTACAGGCATGCACCATTTATTGAATTTTTTTTTTTTTATTCAAGTCATGTATTCCTTTTCTGATTTCATTAAATTATCTGACAGGTGTTTTGTTTTGTTTGTTTTTCTTTTGTTTCATGTCATGCTTCAGTAAGATGATTATTCTGAATTCATATTCAGGCAGTTTCTGAATTTACTTTTACTTTCGGTCAGATGGTAGGAAATAATTGTGTTCCCTGACAAGTCTCACGTTTGCTTTTACATGTTTCTGTTGTCCCTAAATTGATATCTGCCTCTAATACAATAGTCTACCTTGTTTTATGTTTTTCACTCTTTTGGAGACTGACAGAGAGCAAGAGCTTTCTGTGAGTTTTTCTGCTAGCCTTTCGATCGGGTGTGGTGTGGTGTGGTGTGTATACTTTGATTCTGGGTTAACTCTGTGTGGCTTCTGCGGTTTTCTTTAACTGTGGTTCTTCTAGAAAATATCTACACTGTGTCAACGGTCTAGGCTGCACACATATGTCAGCATGGTAGTGCCACTGCTTTTCCTCCACGTAAGAAAGCCAGTCTTACGTCTGTTGACTTGAACTGTGTAAATAAACTATGTGTTCCTTGGGTATGGTCACTGAGTTTGGAAGCAAGGATCTCAGCTTTTCTGCTGGACCTATATTTGTACAGCATATACAGACATGATGGAATGACAACTCTCTCTCAAGAATGGAGATATGCATAGCTATTAGCTCTCAAGGAAGGATGTACTCCAGCAGTGGGTCCAGTTTCAAGTTGGCTTCAAGTTCTAGTATACCTGACATGTTTGTGAATATGTATCATGGTCTCCTACTTTGCTAATACAATCACATAAACGCAAGCAACTTTCTAAATTATAAAGAGCCTACGAGGGCCACAGGAGTCATTTGTGTAATCACCTAGAGGAGCAGAAGGGACCATTGATGTTTAGCCTAGTTCTTTATTTCTTCTTAAGAAATTCATGCTGTCAGACAGTTATGGTGGAGGAAACAGCTCGGAGAAGAGACAATATGCTTCACTCTTCTCTGTGATGCTGTTTGTGGTCTTTGTACTCCATGGCAATCTTACTACTCCACTCAGATTCATTTCCTATTGTTCATTATGGTATAGTCTGTGGTTCTTCTTGGAAGAAGGGGAGCTGACAACAGTGAACAGCAGATAACTCTCTTCTGTCACTCTGCTGACATCCTTGTTTTTATTTTTTTTAAACAGGTACATGCTAAGAACTCCAAACATTACTTAAAAATACTCCTTAAGTAATATTCCAGAGATACTTAAGCTTAAGTATCTGTAAAATCTTTTATGAACAGTTGCTCCAGGACTATACCAGATTGTTACAGATGTTGCATTGATGAGGGACATTGATCTACTTTTTATTTTAATTTTTAAAATTACATTTATTTAGTCATCCTTTCCTCTACCCCTCTTCTGTGTGTGTGCATGCACACACGTGCACACATGCAATGTGAGTGCCATAGCTCGTATGTGTAGGTCAGGGAACAACTTGCTGATTCTACTCTCTCCTTCTGTCATGTGTTTCCAGGGATTGAACTCAGGTCATCAGGCTTGGTGACAAGTAGTTTTACTTTATTATGGTCCCTGCTTCTTAATTTAAATTGTAAGCACAATATATCATTGTGTAGATGTCCAATTAGTAATCTTCTGTTATGTTAAATGTATGATTGCTAAGCATTTCAGTATACCAATATAGTCACCAGGGATATATTTTTAAGTTAAGCTCAAGGATTTTCATTAATAATGTGTAACTTAATAGTAATATTTTTCTTGAACTATACTCACAATGCATTATCTATACCTTTCATGTAGGATTTCTTTAAGTGGTATGAGAAATTAAGCCCTGAACTGACCATCTTTAGGCAGGCCTGGTGGCACATGCCTATAATCACCTCACCAGAGACAGGATGATCTTGAGTTTGAGCCCTCCATGAATTACGTAAGAGTTCTAGGTCAGCCTGCAGTACGTAGGGAAACCCTCTAGGACAAACCTAGTCTTAGAGTAAAACTCCTGAGATTAATACTCGTACCCTTACTAAAGCAGACAGCCTTAGTGTTTCAGTAGTCTTAACCATCTTCCGATTCTCTAGCACTCTTTACATGTTTTTATAGCTTTCCTTAATTGAATTTCCAAAAAAAAAAAAAATGTAGCCTGTTGATGTGGAAATATTTGGTTCTTCATTCCTGATTTATCAGTTTAAGTGCTATTTAAATAAACCACATATACATAAATTACAAACACATTTTACCCTTGGCAAACACAGACCCCATTGTATGATCAAGAGTATGTAGATTTATTAGTGGAAGACTATGAGTCAAAGTACCTCATGTGCAAAAACTAATTATTCCTTTTACCCAGGAAACTGAGACTATTGTTTAATCATGTGGGTTAGTTAAATAAAGGTTGATTAAGAGCTTTTTGTGTTCTATTATTTAAGTGACCATGTAGGGGCCATCTAATTTGTTTTCAGCATTTTGCTCCCCACAGTGATTGAATAAACAGGTTGGAATTTCATCATTTTAAAAAAGTAATTTTTAAAGTCGTTTTAATTTTAGCTAAAATTTTAGCTGTTTTATTGCCTAATTTTCATTGTTGAGCTGTAGTAAAGTAAAATAAGATATGTATTTTTCTTTCATTATTACTTAATTCCCTCCTTTTATTTTGATTTGCATAGAGGAATATTGTGTTCTTATGAGTCAAATAGCTTCATAGTATTCCAAGCCTCAAGTCACAGAATTCTAGGCATCTCTCACTTTCTGTGTCACCGCACTTTCTGTTATGTTTATTCTTTGCATTAGAGATGTTTTTCTATTTGACTAGATCCAATCACATTTTCATGTTAGCAGTTTTTTTTTTTTTTTTTTTTTTTGGTTAATGGGAAGCTCCCAAAAGCCTAAGCAAAGAGTTCCTCATATGTCTAAATTAGCATTGGGCTTTTAATAAATCTTTATATTTCAATGTTTGCTAGGTATTTTGTTTGAGCTTTTCCGTAGCTGTTTGGTACGTGATTAATCTCAATCTATTCCATTTCCTGGGGTGAAAATTAAAATAAAAAGCATGTTGCAGTGGATTCTAACTCCAGTCATAGAGATGAAAACTCTTAGCTTACTAACTCACTTAACGTTAATAAAACTAAACCAATTTCCCATGTAGTATTTTAATATGGTGTTGCTAAGCCTCCTCACCCCAGTTCCTACTCTCAGCTGTTCTTTCTTAGAGTAATTTAGAAATTCTCAAACTAGAAAATTATTACAAATCAAGTAAATTTATTATCTTTAAAATCTTGAGGCTGTGGAGATAGCTCAGTGGGTAAAGTGCTTGTTGGATAAGCACAGGGATCAGAATATGATGTCTCACACCCACATAAAAGCTGGACGTTGGTGGCACATGAACACCAGCACTAGAACGGCAGTGAGAGATATCTAGGAATCCTTGGCCAACCAGCCTCGCCTAACCAGCAAGCCGGCTGTCCCAGAGCGTGATCCTGTCTGAGCAAAGCGGACAGCTCTTGATGAATGGTCCTGAGGTTGACATCTGGCCTCCACGTGCACACATCTGTAACCACGTATCCACATATACCAACCCATGGTGAAGACTGGGGGAATATGCTGCTTTATATGAGCTTATTTTTCTAACAAGTCTGGAAGTCAGTGTTCCAAGATGGTGGGTCAGTTTTGAGATCACTCAGTCTCATTTGACAGTCTGCAGTGACGGCGCCTTACGCCTACATGATCAGAGCCGGCTCAGGCTCCTGTCTGCCTGTCTGCCTGCGAGCAGTGGGGAATACTCCAGCTGGAAACTGGTTGTTCTATTTCATTTTTGTCTTTCAGACAAAATCTTGCTATATAGTTTATCCTGGACTGTGATCCCTCTCCCTCAACCTTCCAAATGCTGCTGTTACATATGCGTAGTCACCCTGCTTGACAGTTTCCATTTACTTACTTATTTATTTACTCACTTATATATTTGTTTATTTATTTAGGCTTTTCAAGGCAAGGTTTTTCTGTGTAGTGTTGACTGGCCTGGTCTTGCTTAGTAGACCAGGCTGGCCTCAAACTCAGAGATCCTCCTGCCTCTGCCTTCCCTAGTGCTGGGATTACAGGCTTGTGCAACCACATAGGATTCAGTTAGTTACCTTTTAAAATGAAGGTGATCTGAACGGTATGTGAGTTGACTTCACTCCTCTACTATTAGGACACACGAGTATAACTTCAGGTAATCTAGAGATATAACCTCTTACCATGTGGGTAAATGGTAAACTATTATAGGCAGTGAGGAGAACATAGCTGAAAAAAAAACAAAACTTAATTTAATACAAAAGCCCTCATCAACAATACTAAGTGTAAATCTCAAAAGAATTATCTCTAAAGAAATAATTTTTTTTTTTACAAAATAGCCATGTCACTGATAATTCATTGTAATTTTGTATGTGGTATATATTAATTTAAAATCTCATTATATGACATTACTTTGTACCTTGCTTCCTCATTTGGAGTACACTTGTTTTGGAGGAAGAGAATTACAAAACTGTACACTTATGTAGCTTCCCTTTCTGGAAAAAGATTTGAAAAATGGATGTATTTTTTTATGTTAAAACAAACATATATTTTTTTTTTAGTATGAAAGTAAAAACCAATAGAAAAATTAAGACTAACCTTGGTGTTGTGTTAAAAGGTAATTATAAATTCACAAAGACCTTTTTTTTCCTGTGCCCCCAATGAGTATTCCTATGAACGTATTTTGATTCATAAATTATCTGATTTTTTGACGTTTGTATTTGGTGTGTTAAGCTGGTAATTCTAAACTGTTTTAAAATTGAGGAATTGTGTTGGCAAAAAGAAAAGTAACATATAAAGAAAATACTTGCTCAAGCCAGGTATAGTGGTGCACTCCTTTAATCCCAGCATTTGGGAGGCAGAGGCAGGTGGGTATCTCTGAGTTTGAGGCCGGCCTGGTCTACATAGTGAGACCCTGTCTTGAAAAAGGTGTGTGTGTGTGTGTGTGTGTGTGTGTGTGTGTGTGTGGCATTAAAGGGTGGGGTGTCTTCCCCTAGCGTGCTGACATAGAAATGGCTTTGGCTTGAGCATTTGGTGGAAACCCATGAGTTGGCTCTTCTAACTAAATCTCTTTAGCCATAAGGTAAATATTAACCTTTTCAAGTTTGCCTCTTCGAAGTATGTTTCTAAAATCATACTTTCATTCATGACTTCTGGTGAATTTGTTTTGGGTGCTAAACAGAGTCCTGGTGATGGATGTGTAGTGAATTTCCTGGCACCTGGGAACAAGTACACAATAAGTGTTAATTTTCTTGCTTTCTTTTAGCTAGGAAAAACCGCGCTTGCCTGGTTGCAGTATATGCATCAATAACGTCTTAAACTGTTTTCTTATCTATAATTTTATTTATTCTTTGATGGATTTTATACAGATTGAATATCGCTTATTTTAAAATTCTTGATACCAGAGTGTGTGAGATTTCAGGTTTTTAAAAATATCTGGGGGATGTCTGTCAATCAATCATCTAATCCGTCTATGTGGAGGATTGTTTTGAGGATGAGACTCAAGCCTAATCATGAGATCATCTCACATGCTTTTGTTTTAAAAAATGAAAATCCCAAATGTTCGATTTTACCAATAACAACTCAGGAGCCAAATGCTGGAGTGAAAACCTACTAGCTCAGAGAGGTGGAGAAAGTACCCAGCTCAGATTCCAGAAGGCAAAGGCCCTCCTACTCAACTCCATCCCAGATGGAAAAAGCCAAAAAGCTCTTTCTTCTACACAGTCTTTATTTTTTTAATTTATTCATTTATTTTTATTAATTACAGTTTATTCACTTTGTATCCCAGCTGTAGCCCCTCCCTTGTCCCCTCCCAACCCCACCCTTCCTCCCTCCTCTCCTCCCAGGTCCCTCCCCCAGTCCACTGATAAGGAGAGGGCCTGCTCCCCTTCCATCTGATCCTAGTCTATCAGGTCTCTGCAGGAGTGTCTGCATTGTCTTCCTCTGTGGACTGGTAAGGCCGCTCCTCCTCAGGGGGAGGTGATCAAAGAGTCAGCCACTTAGTTCACGTCAGAGACAGTTCCTGTTCCCCTTAATAGGAAGCCCACTTGGACACTGAGCTGCCATGGGCTACATCTGTGCAGGGGTTCTAGGTTATCTCCATGCATAGTCCTTGGTTGGAGTATCAGTCTCAGAAAAGACCCCTGTGATTTTTTTTTTTTTTTGGTTCTGTTGCTCTCCTTGTAGAGCTCCTGTCCCCTCCTGGTCTTTTATCTCCCCCTTCTTTCATAAGATTACCTGCACTCTGCACAAAGTTTGGCTATGAGTCTCAGCATCTGCTTTAATACCCTGCTGGGTAGAATCTTTCAGAGGTCCTCTGTGGTCTTAAATAACCTTCTCTCAAAGTTCCTCCTTTCTACGTAAATGCTGTCAGTTGGTTTCTTGTTAACCCTCTTGATGTAGGGTTAACTTTATTTAATCCTTTTTACAGAAAATTCTTGGATTAAAGGTTGTGCTAGAGCTGAGCCACACCATACCCACCTGTTTACAATAAATAGAAAATTCTTGAATTAAAGGTGTTGTGCTAGGGCTGAGCCACTCCACAACTATAAACAGGTTTTTATAGTTCACAATTTCCAGGTTCACAATGGGATCAAATATCCTGCAACAATATGCCTTCTACACACCAGCTAAGGATAATTGTGCATAATATCTTTGAAAATTCTACATGTGAAACAAAATTTCTTCAAAATTAATTTTGGAATTGTAGATTTTTAAAATAGAACACGTTGGTTCACCTAAGCCATGGACTTGTTTTGTTTTCTTTTTTCAAGACAGGGTTTCTTTGTATAGCCTGGGCTGTCCAGGACTCACTTTGTAGACCAGGTTAGCCTCGAGCTCACAGATATCCCCCTGCCTCTACCTCCCTGAGTCCTGGGATCACAGGCATGTGTCACTGTGCCCAGCTAAGCCATGGTTTTATAGCCAAGTTCGTTTGTAAACCTGTCTTAGGCCCTGAAACAACCCTATATTTTGAGGGTGAGACTTGCAGAGTAGACTTGTGGAAATAATTATTTGAGAGTTAATAATGTATTTATCTCATTTAAACTATATTAGATTTTTCATTATTTTAAAAGTGCTATTTCATCTTTTCACAGGACAATGAGAAAAGAACTCCTTTGCATGCCGCTGCCTATCTTGGAGATGCAGAAATCATTGAACTGCTTATTTTATCTGGTATGGCAACTCCTATGATGAGTACATGTTGTTTAGTTTTGTCATAATTAGTGTTTCTCAAGCCAGACTGCATACAGAATGCTTAACCTGTTTCTTAATGTTGGTTTCATAAGTAAAGCAATTTAATTATTTACTTTACAAAATCTGATCATATAACTTGGTCTAGGGCTTAAAGTACTTTAACAAGTAGAACAAAGGTTGATGTCCTTACAGACTTTCTACTTTGATAAATACAAGTAATTTTAAAGTTTGTTTAAACAAATAGTTGTGACTATGGAATAAGGAAAATCATATAAGTAGAATAGGAAAGAGATAAATGGTATGAAAGGACTTATATATTATAATAGTAATGGGCCTCATTGAATACAGAGTTACAAGGAGACAATTACATCTCTCCAAAGGAGAGAAGGTAGTAGTGGTAATAGTAGCATAGCAGCTAGATGGTGAGAAATAAGTCTTATTGTATACAGAAATTTAAGTCAGTGCCAACAGCACTTCTTCTTTAAATGGCTTTTATTTAGAGCTGAGGATATGGTTCAGTTGGTAAAGTGCTTGTTGTGCAAGCATGCATTTAAAAGTTTACCTTCCCAGCACCCAGGTAAGAATCCAGGTACAGCAGTACACACGTGTGATCCTAGTCCTGGGGAGGCAGAGGCAGGTGGATATCTGGAGTTTGCTAGCCAGCCAGTCTACCTAACAAAAGCAGTGAATTCTAGGTTCACTGAGAGACCTTGCCTCAAAAATAGGTGGAAAATGATTAAGGAAGACAGCCCAACACTGGCTTCTGGCTTTCACATGCACATACATACCACAGGCGCCCACATAGGAACACACATACACACCCCAAAAAAGAAATTGCTTTTATTTCAGTTTTTTAAAGGTCTTTAAAATGCTTTTTAAGAAATTATGCTGTATGGGCTGGGTATGTAGCTCAGTTTGTCTAGCATATAGGAAGCCCTGGGTTCAATACCCAGCTCCTCCACACTGCATAAATTGGATGTGACAGTACACATGTTGATGTAATCCCAGCTCTTGAGAGTGAGCAACAGGAGAGTCAGGAGCTCAGGGTAATTCTCAGCTACATAAGAAGTTTGAGGTCAGCCTACAATATGTAATATGCAGTGATGAACAAAGATAACACTGTTTCAAACACAGTGGGAGGAAGGTACCAGCACCCGAGGTTGTCTTCTGAGGACCATACACATACACACACACACACACACACACACACACACACACACATATATGTCATACATGAAAAGATAACATAAGAAAATGGCTGTGTAAGGAACAGCACATTTTTGTTTATTTTAATGTCTAGGACTTTTGATTACAGTGAGGTTTTTTTAAAGATTTATATATATATATATATATAAATATTCTATATTTGTATTAATGCATGCTAATTTATGTGATCCTGTATGGAGAGGTTCATTTCCACATTTAACTAAAATTTTTATGCCTAGAAGAAACTTCAGATGCTAGGTTTGAGTCAGACTCAGTTTCTTTCTTTTATAAGTGAATATTTCCAGTATTGACTTTTAGTTACCAAATAAAAAGATGTTTAATAACTACAGTTGAAGTGGGTTTATTCAGACCAGGTGTGTCTCATTTTTAAAGCAGCACAGTCTCCTTTATTAAATATACTATTGGACTTAAGGTGACTGGTTTTTCTCAAGTCCATAGGCTTTTATTACGTGATCTGCCGGTGATTGACTATAGCCCCCTTCATCACCACTAGTGTAAGAACTGATCAGGTTGCCTGCTTAATCTCTTCTTTAGCACAGTGTTCTTTTGTGGAGAGATGACCCAGATAGCTTTAGGTCATCTGAAAGATTGTTTGGGATTTTAGAATACACAGCCAAGAGAAGGGAGGGAACACAGTGACACTAGTACAAAAATGTCCCTTGAGAGAACTCAGTAGCATTCCCTGTTTGAGAAGAAGCTTCACTTGAGTTGGTGTCCAACCTCATTGGGTACGTATTTTCGTATAATAGGTAGACGTTTTTATATTTGGGCTTATAGTAGTGGGTTACTTTTTTATTTCTGTGATAAAACACCATAAGCAGCTATCTTATAGAAGGAAGGAATTATTTGGTGGCTATGGTTCCAGTAGGATTCATAATGATGAAGAAAGCATGCAAGGAGGAATGAGACATGAAGGCTGGAATATGACAGCTCACATCTCAAACCACAAACAGGAAGTAGAGATCGAGCACTACTGGAAACCACACATCCTCAAAGCCCTATTAACACACTTCCTCCAGCAAGGCTGCACACCTCCTAAGCCTTTCCGAAACAACGAGGGACCAGGTATTCAGGTGCCTGAGGCTTCTGAGGGACATCTCATTTGAACCACCACATTCTGCTTGTGAGCCCACAGAGGCTCCTGGTCATCTTATAATGCAAATATATGCATTTAGCCTAACTTCAAAACCTCCCACAGTCTTTTGAGACTCAACACTGTTTTAAAGTCTAACGTCTCTTTTGAGAGTCAAGACAGTCTCTCAGCTATAACCACCTGTATAATCAAAACAAAACAAACCCAAATTACATAGTTGTATCATAAAGGACATAAGATACACATTACGGTTCCCAAAAGAAGGACTACGGGAATAGTGAGGAAATAGAAGACCAACGCAAGACCAAAATCCAACAGAGCAAACTCCAAATTGTGTAGCTTCTTGTCTGATATCAAAGTGCTTAGATGGAACTGTCCTTCCAGCTTTACTACCTGCAAGATCACCACACCACCAGGCTGGTTCCACTCCCAGATTGTGCACTTTTTAATATCTTGGGTCTCCAACATAACCCAGGTTTTACTTGACACACAGTTTCCGGCTTCCATTGAGCCCACCGCCCCCACGCCCACATGCCTAACCTCAGTGACTCTCTTAAACCTCTGTTTATCTTTCATGACTTTGAAGCCAGCACCATGTGAATGACACTGCTAACAGGAGCTGCAAACATGGGAAGAATTCTGCCTCCCTTTACTGCATTAGCAGCAGCTATTTTTGTTGTTTTTTAGGGGCAGATTTTTTTTTTTTTTTACAAGTTGAAAGCTTAGTTGGGAGGGGTCTTGCGCTAAGGGCATCCTTCCCTTTATTCCACTGCAGATTTGGCCTCTCCTTTCTTTAAAAAACAATTATTATTTTTTTATTAATTACAGTTTATTCACTTTGTATCCCAGCCGTAGCTCTCTCTCCCTCATTCCCTCCCAACCCCACCCTCCCTTCCTCTTCTCTCATGTCCCTCCCCAGGTCCATTGATAGGGGAGGTTCTCCTTCCCTTCCATCTGACCCTAGCCTATCAGGTCTCATCAGGACTGGCTGCATTGTCTTCCTCTGTGGCCTGGTAAGGCCGCTCCCCACTCAGGGAGGAAGATGATGGAAGAGCCAGCCACTGAGTTCATGTCAGAGACAGTTCCTGTTCCATTACTAGGGAACCCCCTTGGAGACACCAACCCTATATCTGACAGAGGGCTAATATCCAGAATATATAAAGAACTCAAAAAGTTAAAAAGCAACTAATCAAGTAATCCAATTAAAAAATGGTGGTGCAGAGCTAAACAGAGAATTCTCAATAGAGGAATACTGAATGGCAGAGAAACACTTAAATGTTCAACATCCTTAGTCATCAGGGAAATGGAAATCAAAACGACCCTGAGATTTCACCTTACACCCATCAGAATGGCTAAGATCAAAAACTCAAGTGACAACACATGCTAGAGAGGATGTGGAAAAAGGGAAACCCTCCTCCATTGCTGGTGGGAATGTTAACTTGTACAACCACTTTGGAAATCAATCTGGCGCTTTCTCAGGAAATTAGGAATAGTGCTTCCTCAAGATCCAGCTATACCACTCCTAGGCATATATCCAACAGATGCTCAAGTATACAACATTGGCCTCTCCTTGGTGTGAATCTTAACAATTACAGCCTCTCTTCTAGCACAAGCCATGGCTATAACACTTAGCTTGCAGTGTCCTTTTCTCTAAACTGTACATTTTATATATCTTTCTACTGCATTTGCTCCTTTTCATTGTAGACCTACATATGATTGGTGGCTAATAATCATACAACAGAGCCAATATTAGGATACCTTGAAATTTCCACCCAAGAAATTAGACTATTACTTTTAAATTTAACCTTAAGGAAGTTGTTAGGACAAGGGCAGAAAAGCAGCCATATTCTTTGCCAAAATACCAGGAATGGTTTCTAGCCCAGTTGCTAATATTGTTCCTTCTGAAATCTCTTGAGCTGGCCCTCTCCTTGTCATAAAGCACTAATGTCTTCCAAGCTCTTGCTAACATGGCCCACTAAGTTCCCATTGAGCTTCCCCTAAGTGTTCCCGCTTTTCTAGTTCAGAATTCCAGATTCCTCTGCACTCCTCCAAAAAGCAGCATGGTCAAGTCTGTCAGAGCTCACTCCCTGGTACCAGTTTCTGTATTCGTTAATTTTCTATTTGTGGTAAAACATCATGACTAAGACAGCTTACATAGAAGGAAGGGTTTTAGCCTCACAGTTCTGGAGAATTAGGTTCCATAATGATGGAGACAGCCTGACAGCCGGTAACAGATGTGACTGCTGGAAGCTGAGAGTTAAGAGCTCCCATCTCAAACCATAAACAGGAAGCAGGGTGAATTAGGAATGTTGTGTAGCCTTTGAAGCCTCAAAACCTGCCCCCAGTGACACACTTCAGCAAGGCAATATCTTAATCTCTTTAACAGGGTTACCAACTTGGGACCAAGTATATTCAAATGCCCAAGGCTCATGGGGAACATCGCATCCAAACCACCACAGCTAAAAGTAACTAGCTGTTTCCTCTTTGAAGATAGTATTTGTTCATATTATTCTGAGTATTTTTGATGACTTGTTTTAAGTTTAAACATTTTAAAATTTGTAGTTAAATTCATTGAAAAGTAAATATTTCTGCATGATGCAGCTCCAAAATTTGTAAATAGTGTTGTTTTTGATATGGTACATACAACCAAGCTTTCTTCGAATCTGTAGTTAAGTTGAAATCCACTGTAATTAATAATTGTTTTAGAAGAAGTAAAATAACAGTGAGTAACAAGTACTTACTCTGTCTCATTAATACTCTAACACTAAAATAAGGCTCTCCTTTTACTATATTTTACCCTCAGAGCTATAAAAGTATTAAAAAACAAGAAAACAGTAGCACTTCTTAGCAGCATCACTTACAACTGAAGCTTGTACTGTCACAACTGAAAAGCTGGAGCCCAACTGCAGACTCAATTCGCATTACCTCTGCTACAGTCTGAACCTTTCTTCCTGCCTGTGCCTACCTGCCCTTTGTTGCCACTCTCACTTCACCTGGGTAAAATCTGCACACACATTAATTTTTACTCTACAACTTCACATGGGTAAAATCTGCACACACATTAATTTTACTCTAGAACTTCACCTGGGTAAAATCTGCACACATTAATTTTTACTCTAGAACTTCACCTGGGTAAAATCTGCACACACATTAATTTTTACTCTAGAACTTCACCTGGGTAAAATCTGCACACACATTAATTTTTACTCTAGAACTTCACCTGGGTAAAATCTGCATACACATTAATTTTTACTCTAGAACTTCACCTGGGTAAAATCTGCACACACATTAATTTTACTCTAGAACTTCACCTGGGTAAAATCTGCACACACATTAATTTTACTCTAGAACTTCACCTGGGTAAAATCTGCACACACATTATTTTACTCTAGAACTTCACCTGGGTAAAATCTGCACACACATTATTTTACTCTAGAACTTCACCTGGGTAAAATCTGCACACACATTAATTTTACTCTAGAACTTCACCTGGGTAAAATCTGCACACACATTAATTTTTACTCTAGAACTTCACCTGGGTAAAATCTGCACACACATTAATTTTACTCTAGAACTTCACCTGGGTAAAACCTGCACACACATTATTTTACTCTAGAACTTCACCTGGGTAAAATCTGCACACACATTAATTTTACTCTAGAACTTCACCTGGGTAAAATCTGCACACACATTAATTTTACTCTAGAACTTCACCTGGGTAAAATCTGCACACACATTAATTTTTACTCTAGAACTTCACCTGGGTAAAATCTGCACACACATTAATTTACTCTAGAACTTCACCTGGGTAAAACCTGCACACACATTATTTTACTCTAGAACTTCACCTGGGTAAAATCTGCACACACATTAATTTTACTCTAGAACTTCACCTGGGTAAAATCTGCACACACATTATTTTACTCTAGAACTTCACCTGGGTAAAATCTGCACACACATTAATTTACTCTAGAACTTCACCTGGGTAAAACCTGCACACACATTATTTTACTCTAGAACTTCACCTGGGTAAAATCTGCACACACATTAATTTACTCTAGAACTTCACCTGGGTAAAATCTGCACACACATTAATTTACTCTAGAACTTCACCTGGGTAAAATCTGCACACACATTAATTTTACTCTAGAACTTCACCTGGGTAAAATCTGCACACACATTATTTTACTCTAGAACTTCACCTGGGTAAAATCTGCACACATTATTTTACTCTAGAACTTCACCTGGGTAAAATCTGCACACATTATTTTACTCTAGAACGTCTCTCCAAAAGACTAGATGTTCTCGCCACTTAGGGGCAAGTGCTCTGTTGGGAAGCGATCGACGCACTGCCTCCATTCAAATCGTTTTAGCTGCTGACGTCACCCTTTCAGCATAGGGAAAGCGATATTCAAAACAATTTCATTGTCCTCTTGTAGAAAACAGTTTTTATACAGAGTAGGAATCTGGTGTTTCTGTTTTTAGGAATTAGACCTAAAGTATGCGTGTCTCAAAAGCTTGCAACCTAAGTATATTAGCCAGGGCTGTCCTTTAAAAAAAAAAAAGAAAGTGCCATCAAGCAGTTAGCCTAAACAACAGAAATTTATTTTTCACATATCTGGTCAGAGCCTACAATCAAGGCAAAGAAAAGAATCTTCTCAAAAGAAAAGGATCTATCTGTTCTGTGATTCTTTTCTTGACTTGTGAATAGAGGCCTTCTCCCTCTGCTTTCAGCCTGTCTGTATCTGTGTCCACATTTTTTGTTCTTTAAGAAATATTTTTATTTAACTCTTTGAGAACTGGGGGCTGGAGAAATGGCTCAGTGGTTAAAATAGTCATCAATGCCATCTTCCTTAAATTGCTCTGCTCTTTGCCTTCAGATAGTTTGCAGTGATTTCTCATGCCAAAACATCTACCAGTAACCTAGTAGGAACAGTGGAGCATATAGTTTTTGTTTGCATGACTAAGAGGTAGTGAAGAGGCTAGAGGCTAACTAGAGGCTGTTAGGTTTTGTTTTGCTTTGTTTCTCTCTACAAAGATAGTTTGTGTTTTAGGGGAATATAATGCTCTTCTTCCTCTCCTCCCAATTTTTATTTTCCTTTCTTTATCCCTGACTTCCTTGTTAACCTTTCTGGGTAGTATTTTATACTCTTGACTAGCTGTTGGTCGACTTAACTTTACTCTGGCTGAGTCTTTTGCATAGAATGGCTTTGCTGTCTGATGCAAATATTAGTGTATAGATAATCTTAAGAGTTCTTTGTAGAACAGAAATCTGTTGCCTTTGGAGAGTTTACCAAAAGAGGCTCTAGGAATCTCAAACATTAAAAATGTGCCACTGTGCTTGCGACTCTTACGTCATTATTAATGTTGTTGTTAATTAATTTCTTTGATAGAAACACAGCAACTACTGTTCTTGAAAATGTACATCACTAAACCATGTCTATTATTATGCAAATCACAAAGAGAGAGACCTTTTTCATTGGTGCCTGAAGTTTTTCAAAAGTTGGCCTTTACATAAGAAATTAAAGCATTTGATTAGTGCTTTTAAAAGAAGCACAGGATGTAATAAAAACTGTCTTCTAAAGAAAAAAAAAGATAATGATCAGAAGTTTAAAATCTTATCATTGAACAAGCCTTGTATTTTTTGTATTGTAGCAGTGTAATATCCTCAGTTAACTTTTAATGGATTCTTTTTTGTAGTTACTTGTTTCAGTAAATTAATTTGTGTTGTTAATTACATGAAGAAGAAAGACTCAGAACAAGACAGAATAAACAGGAAGATTTTTTTTTATTTTGATATCCTTAATGTGCCATTAAATTAGAATGTTTTTAAGTAGTTATATATCTGATAACCCATATCCAAAAGAAATATTTTTAAAATACCTTAAATAAAATAAAAATACCATATATATATATATATATATATATATATATATATATATATCTCCCATTCCTGGATTGTTTTTTTATTGTTTGTACTTGAAACCAAATTCTTGGAATTTTTCATGATCATCCTTTAATTTTTTTTTTTTTTTGCTTGAGTATGTTTTATTTTTTGAGTAAGTATAAAATGTTTTTTCTGTACATATATAGAAAATAATGGAAACTATAATAATAGAGAATAACAATCGCCAGCCTTTTGTATGCCTAACCAACCAAACACTCAGTACCTACTTTTTAAATATTTTGCTATTCCTCTATGGTTTCAGTGTTTTATATTAATGAAATAGGAATATAGACTTATCTTTTTCTATTTCTAATTAAAGGTAAAACATTGTTTATAGTTATTGCTTTTTTGACTTTATTTTTGAAAGCTATACACCACATCAAGAGCCTCATTTTTTTGTGACAGCCACATTCTGTTCTCTGTCATTACTGTAAAGCTAACTTCTTGAAGGCATTTATGAGATCTCTCTCTCTCTCTCTCTCTCTCTCTCGTTTTCTCTCTGCCTTTGTTGATCCAGGTACTATCTCTTCTAGTTGTCTGTGTCTGTACCTTTAAGCCTGCATTTCCATGTGTAGATATATATGTGGACATAACTATTTTTATAGAAAGAGACATAGGGATTAGAGAGAACTATGGAGGTAATTGAGAGACTGAAAGGCCCCATTGTCCTTCACTAACTAAAACTTGAGCCTTCTCAAAAAAGTGAACATTTCAAATGTTTAACCTAGACGCTAACAGTCTGACTTCACTCTGCCCAGGTTGTCTACCGTATCCTTCCTGGCCTCCGGGGACCTGGCAAGTAGTTGCCTAAATAACTACTTACTAAATAGTAAATAGTACTTACTACTTACTAAATAACTTACTGCATGAGTATACTTTTGTCTGAGGTGAGTGCTTGCGTGGCATGTACAAGATCCTGAGTTAGCTCCCTAGCCCTAGAGAATATTTGTAAAATATATCTACGACTCTTGGACTAGTTCCTCATTTTGTTGACTTCACTCCTTCCTTCTGACTCAGCATTCTTGAAAGCTCTTCCATTGGCTCTTGGTTCTGACATCTCTGTTACTGTTGATAGCTACAGAGAATTCAACTCCTCTGAAATTTTTAATTGCTACATTTATGTTCTTCATGTTTTATAGTTTCTTGTGTTCAGCACTTCTAAATCTACCATCAACATGTGCAGTGTGTACCTTGGGTTTATTTACGATAATTTTTATACCAATATATTATAAAGTGTATAGGGATGAAAAAACTTAGGCTCAGAGGGGTCACAACACTATTTAGAAGGGTTCTTCGGAGGCCGTAAGTATGGAGCTATAACGAAGTAACTACACTTGATCATCCATCCCCTGGACCCTCACACTTAAAAACACAGAATCAGTGTAACCGTTAGAAGTATGAATTCTAGCAATACTTGACTCTGGTTTGTGCACATTAAGTATAAAACTGCAAAAAATTATTAAGGATTATTCAACATACTTTTGTTGTTGTTGTTATCATCTAGGAAATTAGGAATCAGGGTTTGGGGCATAAATCTACAGTGATGTATAGGACAGGACCTGATGGCCAGTCGAATATCCAGAGCTATTTCCTTTCTGCTCACAGCATGCTACAAGTAGGAGCTGCTTCTATTTGGTTCATGTTTTAAAACTTACAATGTAATATTTTTATCTTAATGTGTTTGTATTCTGTTGGTACTTTTGTCTGTTCACTTAATTTTTTAAAATTACACATAGTTGATTTTTAAAAGGTCCTTCTTTAAAGTTTAGGTATAACCAGGAAAGACATGTAAACTGTTTGTTTCTTTGTTTTCCTACATCTGTGAACATGGGTTCACTTTGCACAATGACCCTCTAGTATCAGTGTACAACTATCATTGTATTACTTTATGACATTATACATTCATTAGTAAAGAAATGTAATGAAGATTTTAAGTTAATATCCAGTTCATCTTGGAGTAATACTGTGTTTGTTTCTTTTAAGTATTTGAGGTTAACACATATTTTAAGGTGGGATTTGATTTTATATTGAATATGCTCTGTATAAAGGTGGCTTTTCTAGCCTAAATATAAAATGCTGTTTATTTTCTTTTTAATAAAAAGAACTGATTCCCTTTTGGATAATTACATCAACTTAAAAGAATTTTGTTTTATAACTTAAGGGTAACTTATTGGCAGAAAATATACAATTAATTTTCCAATCGTTATCCCATTGGGACTCCATCTAACTTTAGGTTTATTTAAAAAAATAATTCCTATAAAACATTTCAATTATGTTTTTCTTCTTGTTGCAGGAGCTAGAGTTAATGCCAAAGACAGCAAATGGTTGACACCTTTACACAGAGCAGTTGCGTCTTGTAGTGAGGTATGACATTTCTCTTAGTAAATGTGTACAAAGAAGCCCTAAGGAGGCCTGCTTGGGGCCAACCTAAAACTGCATTCTTAACCAAAGGAAAGAGACTACTAAAGTATCTACACTAGTCATTTGACTTCAGAATTTGTACAAACTAAGCTAATTGTTGCATTTCTCCTTTTGTGTGTCAGGGTTTTAGAGAGTCTGAAGTAAACAAAAAGAAACCCTTCTGTCCTTCCTTCACAAGAAAGTGTTTTTCTAGCCGGTAATCGGCTCTGTGTCTTTTCTTTACTGGTTCATGACACCCTATCCCACAAAACCCTTTCCCAAGGTTCATGCTGAGCATCATGTCATCGGTGTATCATGACTGATTTATTTGAACATTGGAGTTAATTTTAGGAATATTACTTTTAAGTGCTTTTTTATAATGAATTGGGGGGTGTCCCCAAGGCATGTTTGCTTGTGTTTCTCTAGTGAATGGGGGGTGTCCCCAGGCCATGTTTGCTTGTGTCTGGACACATGTACACAGGAGTGCCCTTGCATCTCTAAGCACATGTGTTGACATCAGACGTTTTTCCTAATGATCATCCACTTTATTCATTGAAACAGGGTCTCTTGCCAGATTTCACCGACTCAGGCTGGGCCAGCTAGCTTCACCTGGGTATTCCTGTTAATGCCCCCCAATGTGCTGGGATTACAGGCAGCTGCCACACCTACCTGGTTTTTTTGTTTTTAAACAAAACAAGGCTTCTGAGGATCCAAATCTGGTTTGATAAAGCATACTTGTGCTTTTTCAAACACTGCCAGTTCTCCAGCCCTTGATGCCCATTTCAGCAGTTTGGAAAGTATTGCCTTAAGGAATATGAGGTTTTTCACATAGAAAAAAAAAAAAAAGATTCTTTACTGTTTATATCTATAAACAGTAACATTAGGGTAACTGGCAATTGTCCTGGTTGGATTTGGTTAGGTTGTTTGTGTGTTCACCTTGGCATAAGCTGGTCATCTAAGAAGAAATTTATTTACTTATTTTGAGACAGGCTCTTATTTTGTAATGTAGGCTGACATCAAACCTCTGATTCTCTTGCCTCATCCTCCCAAGTCAGGATTATAGGTGTAACCACCATACCCAGCTTGGTCTGCTCTTTTTTCTTTTTCCTTTTTTCAATGCATATAGGTGTTTTGCCTGCCTGTGTGTCTGTGTGCCACAGGTCATGTGCCCAGAATACCAGAAGGGAGTGCCAGATCTCCTGGGACTGGAGTTACAGATGATTGTAAGCTGCTGTGGGTCCTGTGAATTGATTCCAGGGCCTTTGCAAGAGCAGCTAGCACTCTCAACTCCATAGGCATCCCTCCAGCCCCAGAAGAGAGAATCTCTATTGAGAAATGGCAATATTGAGATTTTGGCCTATAGGCCAGTCTGCCCAGCCCACTGTGGGTGATACATACCTTGGCAGGTGGTCCTGGATTATATAAGAAAGCACATTGAGCAAGTTGCAAAGAACAAGCCAATAAGTAACATGCCTCCATGGCTCTTCTTCAGTTATTGCCTCCAGGTTCCAGCCTTGATTTCATGCCCTGATTTCCTTTCATAATAAGCTATATGATGAAATAAACCCTTTCCTCACTAAATTGCTTTGGTCATTGCAACTTTTTGTTTCATCACAGCAGTAGAAACACTAAGACAGCGTTCTTGAATAGGTCTGTTCATTTTTCTTAACTGGAATGGAATTGTGGGGTCATAGGTCGCTGTGTGTCTTAGATTTACTGCCTGACTTCCTCAGCAAGTTAGTAGATTCCTGAGCAATAATTCAGTCTTTTTGTCAATCCTATTAAATACTAGTGCTGTTTCCTATATTTCAGACAGTTCTAATTAATTGTTCTTTATTTCAAAGTCTTAAAAAGTTGTGCATGTGCCATAAACAATAGCCTTTCATTTAATTATCGTTGTAACCTTGTAACTTTATAGCTATTCACACTTTAATGTTCTCCATGTGCATTGGCTCTAGCAATCTTGAAAAGATTGGCGGTTAGTAAGTGTCCTCTTTCTCCTAGATCAGAATATTAAGGAGCAGTTTTGCAAGACTTGAATAGTATGTTTTGTAAGTGGAGTTCTTTATGCATGCCCAGGAAGAAAAGCTGAGTCATATGGTAGTTCTATTTTTAATGTTTTTAAGGAATCTCCAGGCAAATTTCCATAATGACAGTGTTCATTTTCACCCCCACCAGCAGTGAAATGTGTTCCTCTTTCTCCAGTCCTCCCCAACATGTATTGACTGACAAGCAGAGCCAGTGAGCCGGGAGCTTGACGGCATGTGCTGGGAGGGGCTTCAGCTGTGTGGAGGGCGGCACTGTTGGAGCCTCAGCCGTGCCAGCTCCGACAGGAGCCCGGATGACCTCCGCAAGTGCACAGGAAGTTCACAGGGAGCCAGGGTCACACAGCGCTAGTCTCTTAACACCACTTGCAAACACCATATTTTTCAAAGTCACACAGAATGGCTTTACACAGAATGGCTTTACACAGAATGGCTTTCATAATGTTTCTAATGTTAGAGCCAGGTTTCTTTTCTTTCAGTTTATTTACATTGATTTTATGTGACTGAGTGTTTTGCCTGCAGAGGCAAGATGAGAGGCCTTTTAGTCCCCTGAAACTGAAGTTACAAATGATTGTATCCTGCCATTGTGGGTGCTGGGAACCAAACCTGGGTCTCAATCTGATCTATCTCTTCAGCCCCTGCTGTTAGATTTCTTCAGAGCCAAGTGTAGTTTTAGTTGTATTTCCCTCATGGTTAAAGATATTGAACACTTCTTAAAATCAGTTACTGGCCATTTGTGTTTCTCATTTTATTTTTTTAAAGATTTATTTATTCATGTGTTTTATCTATATGAGTACTGGTGTCTTTATGCACATCAAAAGAAGCAATCAGATCCCAGTATAGATGGTTGTGAGCCAATGTGTGATTGCTGGGAATTGAACTCAGGACCTTTGGAAAAGCAGTCAGGTACTCTTAACCACTGAACCATCTGTCCAGCCTTTATATATCTGTGAGTTGTTTCCTCTGCTGATAGTTCTGTTGCTGATAGTTAATTTTTCGTATAATCTTGTTTGTTGATACTTGAGCCTAGTTCCTGTGTTTATGTTCTATTCAGAAAGTTCTTTTTTAACCTAGTATCTTGAAGAGTATTACCTGTTTTGTCTCAGTGTTTCCAGTTTTAAATTAAGGAATTTGATCCATTTTGAATTTATTTTTCTTAAAAGGTGAATATAATCTGATTTTATTTTTCTGCAGCTAGATACCCAATTTTGAGAGCACCATTTGTTATCTTTTTTTCAAATACGTGCTTTTTGGTCTCCATTGTCAAAATTAAGCGGGCATAGGTTTGTCATTTTACTTTTTGGAGCCTCCTTTCTGCTGGCCTTCCAGCGTTTGTGCGGGAACTAGGCTGCCTCTCACTGTAGCTCTGTGTAGTGTAGTGTGGGGTCAGGTGTTGTCACACTCCAGCAGTGTTCTTTCTCCTTAGGATTACTTTGGCTAGTTTAGTCTTTTATGGTTCTATATGGTTCTTTATTTTTTTAAATATGTCAGTATGACAATACATTTATTGATCTTTAGGTAATCTGTGGAAAAGAAATATGACATTAGATTTTTTTATATATAGTTGCAGTAAATCTGTACTTTTTTTTTTTTTTTTGTTGGTAATACAGCCATACCCACAATATTAATTCTGCCACCCCAGGAGTATGGAAGGTCTTTCCATCATCTATTGCCTTCTGTAAGTTTCTTTTTCAGTGTCTTGAAGTTTTTATTGTTTAGAGCTCTTCGTATTCTTTGATTAGGTATATTCCCAAATATTTAATTTCTAACAGTGATTTTGAATGGGATAGTAATAATTTTTAATTTATCTTTATAATTTATTTCTCTGAAATTGCATTGTATTTTTATATGTTGGTTTTCGTGTTCTGCAACTTCACTGTATTTATTAGATTCCAGAGTTGTTGCACACTTTTAAAAACTATTTTATTTAGGTTCCTACATCTCTTTCTCCCTTCTCCACCCCAAGCTCTTCCAACACCCCCATACCAGGTAGAAGAGAGAGGTTAGTGAGGAGAGGGCCATAGTTATCTTAGGCTACTTCCTGCTGGTTAGGGTAGTTGGTTCCTCAGGGCAAGTCTAGTCTTCCCTTCAAGATATCTCATCCAATTCTATCAACAGCAAAGAGGGGGAGCACCAGCCGCCTTCTTCTTTCTTAGAGCCTCTCAACCCTCTCCAGGCTCTAGCCTTCCTTTATTCCCTTTCAGAGTCCTCAGATTTAAACTATCTGAAGCTGGCCAAAGGCCCACTCAGAGCCGCACCAGGCAAATAATTTGCTACTGTGGACCATCTGAATCAGTCTTACATCCTACACCTAGTATCAAAATAAAAACATTTACATCCAGACATTTCCTCCTTGCTGTTAAAAAAAAATGGCTTTACTTTTAATATGAATGAGACTTGCTGTTGCTTTTTTAAAAGGAAATGATCAAGGAACCAAACCTTTTTTTTTGGGGGGGGGGTCAATAGTTTCTTTTGTAACCTGATAACTCTTGGCTACTCTTGTCTGGAATGGTTCCTGTTTTTTGCTGTTGGGCCTTGAGCTAGGACTCCAAAGCAGTGTTCTAACAGCCAGAAGTTACCTTGTGTGTCTCTCTTGAACATGCATTCACTAGTCAAATGGCCCCTTTTATCATAGCGCCTAGAACCCAGTGCTACCAGAAAAGGCTCGTTCTTCTCTGGCGGAATGTACTGTATTTCTCAGATTAACTTACCGGCCTTTTTGAGCTCTGAGGCTTTTAGTGGCTTGGTCACATTTCTTTTCAAATGACCAATCTACCACAATTGAAGTACCAAGCATTTTGATATCTAGGGCTTTGGTGGCTACTGGGAAAATTAATGGTGTAATCTCTTAACCCGAGGCTGCTGCTGTGGCAGCTCAGTTTGCTAAAGATTAACCTTTTTTCTTGAAACAGGCTGTTTCTCTTTAAACCTTTTGCCCTGTACAGCCATCTGCTCCTCCTGGCTCCCCAGCCTACCCAGAAGCTGTGGGAACTTGACACAGAAAATGCTTGGTGCAGGGCAGGGCTGCAGTTTTGGGAAAGTCCTACTCTGAGTTCCCAGGTTTGAACCCTTTTGTACTCCCTTTTCCAGCAGTGCTGTTCACTTACCAAGCACTTCCACCTCTACCCACAGACTCTGTAGTAGCACAGTCAACTCTGCAACCCTTTCAAAAATGAAAGAATTGAGTGACACTTCTGGTTTTCCTATTTCATCCATTTTGTTTGTTTCTCATATCTCTCCATATTTACTCGAAATTTTTCTAATTGTTGAACAGTTCTCCCAACCTTCTTTAAAGTGGAATGCAGTAAGATGCTGAAGTAAAACCAGAAAATGCCCTCTGGTAGCAGCAGCAGCAGTTCCTTCTACTCACCTCCTGAAATAGTGTATTTGTCTCAGTGCTCTGCTGTCTCTTCTACAGCATTAGCCATTATTCTAAGCCCGACATCTGGAGGCCACTTGATGTTATAAACAAAAATGAAAATCCCAACTGTTCTATTTTACCAATAAAGGCTCAGGAGCCAGATGCTGGGGTGAAAACCTCCTAGCTCAAAGAGGCAGAGAAGCCACCCAGCTGAGCTTCCTTCTCAGCTCAGGTCCAGATGGGAAGAACCCAAAAGGCTCACTAGCTCAACTGACAGCCCAGGAGGAAAAGGAAAAAAAAAAAAAAAGCCAAAGGCTTGCTAGCTCAAGGCTCAGAAACCCATGAGCTGAGGAGCTGAAGCCAAAGCTGAAAGCTTGAGTTAAAAGCTTTCTTCCTCTCCATGCTGTCTTAAATACCCCTCAACTCAAAGTCCCTCTTTAATCCCTGTCAGCTGGTTTCTTACTCTGCCCTTTGACCTAGGGTTAACTTTATTAAATCCTGTGTACAGAAAGCTCTTGGATTAAAAGAGTATGCTAGGGCTAGGGTGAACCACACCATAACTACCTGTTTATAATAAAAAATTCTTGGATTAAAGATGTGTGATAGGGCTCAAGCACACCAAACAAGAAACAGGATTTTACAGTTCACAATTTTGGGATTCACAATGGGATAAAATATCCTGCAAAACAAGAGTTCTCTAGTAAACTGTATAGGGCCTTTTAAGTCAAGGATCATGCATTCTGTTAAAAATAGTTTGGCTTTTTCCTTTTTTATTTTCATTTCTCTCCTTTGTGTCTTTTGCTATAGCTAAAACTATGAGTAACAGTACTCATCAAATAAAAGCAGGAAGAATGGGCATTCTTATGTCTTCCTGATTTTAGAGGAAATGTTCTCAGTTTGTCTCTATTTAACATAATGTATGTTATAGATTTGGGATAGATTTGTTGTGTATACTCTATTATTTTGAAGTATATTCCATCTCTTCCTAATATCTCCCAAACTTTATCATGAAGGTCTGATATATTTTGTCAGATGCCTTTTTAGCATCAATCATAATAACTATGTGATTTCTATCATTAAGTTCATTTATATAGTGTATTATATCTATTAATTTATGTATGTGAATGAACCAATGTTGTCTTTCTGGGATTAAGCACACTTGGTCATTGTAATTCTGTATCTAACAGGAGCCTGGGCCTTGTCAGGCCCAAACTGGAAGGTCAGGGCTACTTCCGGTTTCTAAAGCTTGGGGTAAAGGTTCTGCCTCTCTCAGGAACACTGATCTCTGGGCCAAGAAGGGTGGAATGTGGAACTGAGATCGCTGCCAGGAGATTTCCAGTTCAGCCAGAAGTGCAGGAGAAAAGACTTCTCTGAAATAAGTGTTACTGCTGCTTTAGCTGAGCTGCCAGCTCCAGGCCAGTTGGCAGCAAAGAGCTCAGGGTTCTGAAACCAGAGCCAGGTGGCAATGAAGGTCTGGCCTGACTTGAGCAAATGGATGGCTGCTTCAAGATCAGCTGTTAGTGGAGGCTTAGAGCTCCAAAACTAAGAAGCGGTGTTTTGGTTTGGAGAGACAGGGGCTATGTGGTAATCCCAGACTTGAACCTTAACAGCAGGGTCCAACAGCTCATAATATGTAATCTTAATGTGTTCCTGAGTTCCATTTGCAAGTATTTTTGCTGAGAATTTTTGCATGTGTGTTCATTAAAGAAACTGGTCAAGTTTATATTTTCATTCTTGTGTCTTTACCTGGTTTTGGTATCAAAATAATACTAACCTCATAGAATGAAGATCAGAATTATTCTGTATTTTCTGTTTTGTGGAACAAGTCTAGAGGAATTGGTATAAGATCTTCCTTGAAAGTTTGATAGTTTTCAGCGGTTAATCCATCTAATCCTGGGCTGTTCTTTGATTGGAGGCCTTGGCTATGGCTTCAGTCTCATTACTTAAAATGGATCTGTTTACATTATTGATAATCTTCTAAGTTTAATATTTTTAGGTGATGTACATTTAGAAGTTCTATTTCTTCTGGGTTATCCAGCTTTAATTTTAGAGAATAATTTTTCATAATCCTAGTATTTTGCCAGAGTTTGTTTTAATGACACCCATTTCATCTTGAATTTTGTTAATTTTTATCTTTTCCCTTTTTCTTTGTGTTAAATTGGCTAAGGGTTTGTCAATCTTGCTAAGTTTTTCAAAGAACCAATTTTTTAATAGATTTTGTGGTTTTGTTGTTTTAATATTTACTTCATCAATTTAGTCCCTGATCTTTATAATTCCTTGCCATCCACAGCGATATTTGCATTCTCATGTTTATTGTTGCTTTATTTACTGTAACAAGAAAATGAAACTAATCTCATTGATAATCATGGATAATTATAATCTGGTACAAATGGAATATTATTCAGCTCTAAATAAAAGTGAAATCACAGTTGGCAGGAAAATTGATCAACTTTAGAATATATAATATTAATCGCAGTCACACAATTTCAGAAAGAAAAACTGTGTATTTTTTCTTGTGGACTCTGGCCTGTAATTTATATGTGTACATGTATAAAGAAGAACAAGAAAGGGTAAATATTAGGTGATGAGAAAGGATAGAGTGCAGATACAGGACAAGAGTGATGACTGGATATAAAGCTGGTTTTTTTCTAGTTTTAACTCATGGATTTGGAGGGGGTGGTAGATTAATGCGTGAACATATAACTGATACTAAAGGTAAGGTCCAGTGTAAAGTTTCACCGCTTCAAGGTGACCCATTTCTAACTAGAAGTTCATTGTGATTTATAGACTTTGAGTCTGTCTGATTTGATTTATTTGTATGATGTTTTTATTTGCAAGTTCTCTACAATAAAGTTTTAATTATTTTAAAAAGTCATAATATTGAGATTCTGTTCTAGTTCTGCTGTGTTTTTAATTGTATATGTGGTTTTGTTCTTACCAAACAATTATCACTATAAGAAGATTTTGCTGTTTAATTATGATTATATTGCTGAATGCTAAATTCCTAGATTCCTAGGAATCCTGAAAAATATCTGCTTTAAAGAAATGGTAATGTGACGTTTCCATGTGCTTCTAGGAGGTGAATTTCTTGGAACAGTAATTTTTAAATTGCCTCAATACTGACATTCATGTTAAAAAGCACTATAATAAAAATCTTTTACATAATAATTTAATGAACCAGACATAGTGTTTTTTTCTCACTTATTAAAATGTAATACATACTTCTTTGAGAGATGAGAGATATGTCTTTTTAAATTTTTGGTTATTTAATATCAAATAATAAATCTTGTTAAAGCTCTTCAATGAATACGCTAATTGTATTTTGCTAATAAGAAACTTAAGAAATGACCATTTAATGAAAAACATACATTTCTTTAGGTTCCCCCCCCCTTGTATGTTTTCATAGAGAGTGCTGGTTTATCAAGATTTATCTTTTTATGGCTCTAAATACAATCTTTCAATTCAAAATATTTTCTTAAATTTCCATTACTTACAACAGGCTTTTTCAGACTTCTATTTTCTCCATATGTATACATCTTTATAAGTTTCTAAAGTTATTCAACCCTCTCGTTTGTATTGTAGGAAGCAGTTCAGATACTTTTGAAGCATTCTGCCGATGTTAATGCTCGAGACAAAAATTGGCAGACCCCTTTACACATAGCTGCTGCAAATAAAGCTGTAAAATGTGCTGAATCTTTGGTACCTCTTCTGAGTAATGTGAACGTATCGGATCGAGCAGGAAGAACTGCATTACATCATGCAGCTTTCAGTGGGCATGGTGAGGTAGGTGCATTCAATTAGAAATTGATTTCCTTCCTCCCAGCCTCTAGTTATTAATGAATTTGCCTTCTTTCAATTCATTCAGTTTGTAGAAAAAGCAAACAAAAATATCTATCTTCATTTCTTCTGATATTGCCCTTAGCAAACCTCCCATCTTTTTTCTTTTTCAGTGATACAAGTTTTCCCAAATTAAAAAGTTTATTTCATACTTACTACACATACACTAGAATTTCATAATGACCTAGAATAACAAGACTGTCAGCTATAGGATCACACAAGAGATATGTTCTATCATTGTCAAGAAACTGCAATTTCATTGTTCTTTCAGAAGGAAGGATAATAGCAGAGAAAGGCAATGTTTAGAAACTATGCTTTCTTCTAGCTTAAGATAATTCCTTAGTGATAGAACTGTCAAAAGAGAACAGATTAAGAAAATTTGTCATCACAGGGCTGGGGAGATGACTCATTCCATAATGTACTTTCTGACCAAGAGTAATAACTTGAGTTCAGATCCCCAGCACTCAGAGAACTGGTGTGCTGGTGTGCACCTGTAAGCCCAGCATAGGGAGGCAGAGACAGCAAGATCTCTGTGACTTGTTGGTTAGCCTGCCTAACCAAATTGGTGAACTCCACGTGAGAATACCTGTCTCAAAAACTAAGGTGAAACATGGAGGAGGGCACCCGATACCGAGCTCTGCACACACACACACACACACACAAAATGTTTAGTTATCTTTAATCAGGCATCAGCTAGCTTAGTTGGACCAGAGTTAGAAGAACCTTTGTCCACTTTTTTCTCTGCCTGCCTGGCTTCTCCTTTTCTCTTGCTTTGTTTCTTTCTTTTTTGTACTGTTGTCCGTACTCTTCACTTCCCTTTTTAATTTTTTTCCCACTTTGCAGCCTAATTGCAGCCCCCCTTCCTCTTCTCCTCCCAATCCCACCCTCATACACCTCCCCTATTTCCCTACCACCTTATCCTCAGAGAAGGGGAGCCCCCCACCATAGGTACCACCCCACCCTGGTACATCAAATTGAAGCAGGACTACTTGCATCTTCTCCCACTGAGACCAGACAAGACAGCCCAGCTAGGAGAAAGTGATCCAGAAGCAGGCAACAGAGTCAGAGACAGCCCTTGCTCTAATTATAAGGGGACCGACATGAAGAACAAGCTGCTCATTTGCTACATATGTGTAGGGGCCCTAGGTCCAGCCCATGCATGCTCTTTGGTTGGTAGTTCAGTCTTTGTGAACCCCCATGGCCCAGCTTAGTTTATTCTGTAGTTCTTCTTGTGGTGGCCTTGATCCCTCCAGCTCCCTCCATCCTTACCCCTACTCTTCTGTAAGACTCCCTGTCTCTGCATGTGTTTCCATCAGCTGCTGCGTGAAACCTCTCAGATGACAGTTATGCTAGGCTCCTGTGTACAAGCATAGCAGAGTTTCATTAGTAGTGCCAGGTGTGCTCTCTCCCATGGAGTGGGTATCAAGTTGGGCCAGTCATTGATTGGCCATTTCCTCCATGTTTATTCCTGCACTACTTGTAGGCAGGGCAGATTTTGGTTAAAGGTTTAATGGATGGGTTGGTGTACCCATCCCTCCATTGCAAGTTCTGCCTGGCTACAGAAGATGGCCTCTCCAGGCTCCCTACCCCAGCTGGGGTCACCGCCATAGACTCCTGGAGGCCTTCCACCATCTTCATCTCAGAGATCCCCCCTCCCCCCCAGTGATTTCTGTTCTCTCTCCCAGCCTTCCCCACACCATTTTTAAATTTAAGGTGAAATATTGCTATGTTCCAGACTCCAGGCTCTTCTCCTATCTCAGCCTCTTCTAGAGCAGCTGAAACAACAGTTGCACTCCAGTGTGCCCAGACTCTAGTCCTTCATTTTGCAGACACAAAAGCACAGTTTTAGAATGGTATTCACAAGATTTTGCAGCTGTAAATACAGTGGCCTCATTTTTTTTCATTGCAATGCCATGAATCCTTGCATCAACTGTAGCATAGATCACAAAATGGAGAAACAATTATAAATATGTTTTATTAATATTATTAGTAGTAGTAATATTAGTTCATTATGAGATAAGTGGACTTTGTAATAATTTGATTTAAATATAGTGGCTCTACCATGAGGGATTAAATTAAATTTCAGACATTACTAGTATGAGACAGTTACTTTCTACTAACACTTCAGGCTTAAATAGCAATACAGTTTCTATTTAAGTATTCAAACTTTAAACTGTCGAAGTGTGTGTTTACTTAGATGTTCTCAAAACACGAAGTTGCAAAGCTGCATCTTAAAGAGGCTGCAACTGGACTTCAGTAACAGTGAACCCCCTCCCACGTCATCATAACTATATTAAATGTCCTTCAACTGCAGCAAGTCAGTGCCAGAGAAGCTGAATAATCACAAGACATATTCATGAACAATTCTACTCTAAATCTCAATAAACTATTTACTTTTATTTCAGATGGTCAAACTACTCTTGTCCAGAGGTGCCAATATTAATGCTTTTGACAAGAAAGATAGACGTGCAATCCATTGGGCAGCATATATGGGTATGTGCATTTTAAATTTACTTTTGACAGTATATATTTAGGGAAAACGTGTTTTTTTGCATTTATGCATTTTTAAGAAAATGATAAGTCATATACTATCTGAGATTGCTGCTCAAGAAGAACAAGTAGAAGAGGGTTGCTGCAACAATACACTGGACCTAGCTTATAAAAACTGAAATAATTCTGTTCTTAACTTATAAAAGGAGAGACGTCTCATACAGTGGCCTGGGATGTTTAACTTAAAATGGGTGTTAATTCTCATATCCATTTTTCTTTTTATTGCATTATTGGCGTATAAGTTGTAAAGATGCATTGAGAAGCATCTTATTAAACTGGAAGTATAGCTAAAGTGATACTGCGTTTGCCTTGTATGCACAAGGCCTTGGGTTCAATCTCCATCACTGCAGAAAAAATAAACCCTATTATTATAAGCTAAGATTGTGGGTGTGTGTTCATGTATTCACATATGCACATGGATATACATGTATGCCAAGTCAGCTTCCAGTATCATTCCTCAGGAATTATCTACCTTATTTTCTGAGTCAGGGCCTCTGACTGGGACCTAGAGTTTAATACACTGGCTAGCCAGAAAGCCCCATAGATCTATGTGTTTCTTAACTCCCCAGCACTGGCATTGACCGTGTTCACTTTTACCTGTAAGGGTACCATTTTGGTCACATACCCTATTTTGATGACCAAAAGTTGAATATGTGGTGTTTAGTGCCAAAACTATGTGCCTCTTCTTATACAAGGAATTTTTTTCTTGTGTTAATTGAAGGTAAAATAGCCAGAAGGAGTTCTGTTTCATCCTAAAGTGTATCACTCCATGTGGAATTTTATATCCTTAAGTCTTGGAGAGTTTCTGAATAGTCAGTGATAGATTCTTCATTTAGACAGTTTAGAAACAGTGTATGTGATTTAAAATAACACATTTTGTGTTAAAAAGATATCCACAGTCAGTGGAGTCACTTTCACTACAAAGGAATTTGGTTTGACCTAATGGACTATTTTCATGAAATGAAGGCCAGAATAATTTTATGGCTTGCTTGAAGTTGAGCATCCAAAGTAATAAAGTGTGTGGATCCTAGTCTGGGCCTAGCATGGCTTGGTTGTCATTGATACACTTGATCACGATTAAAAAGGTATGTTTTATTTTGCCAAAAATAGTACATTCTTGATCTGTGTTGCTATAACAAAATATTCAAGGTTGGGTAATTTATCCTGAACAGAGTTTAATTTCTTTCAAATTTTGGAGCTTTGGAAGTCCACATGACAGTGCTGTCATCTGGCCAGCGCCTTCCTTCCTGCTGTGTCATGTCATGACCTGACAGAAGATATCATAAGGTCAAAGAGAAAGCAAAAGATGTTAAATGACCATGAGTTAGAGGAACAAAATCTAGTCAAAGTTAACACTAGATAACATAGTAAATTGTGTTGTTTTTTTAGTTATTCTCTCTATCATTTGTCAAAAATATTCTGAATTCTTGGGTTTTTTTAATCCTCTTGTATTACAGCATGAATTATTAGTCATCGTGCATTCTAAAATTAATGTGCTGTTTTACATTTCTTAAGTAGTCAGGATATATTTAATAATTTCTATGTGCTGATGGTTTTTTTGTTTGTCTCTTTGTTTTGTTTTGTTTTTGAAAATGTATTTTCAGGTCACATCGAAGTAGTGAAATTACTTGTATCTCATGGAGCTGAAGTGACGTGTAAGGATAAGAAGTCTTACACACCTCTTCATGCAGCAGCCTCTAGTGGAATGATCAGTGTAGTCAAGTACCTTCTAGATCTTGGAGTTGATGTAGGTATATAGATTGAGCCGTATAAAATTAATTGTTCTGTGGTTTTGCTATTATATTCTCAGAACTTAGGTTTGAAAGATAGCAGTACATCTTGTACCAAATACCTCTTTAACAGTAATATCCTTTTATCAGATCTTTCTGACTCTTTCACTGGCTAGTATACTGATGTGATCAATATATTTGTCTTAGTTAAGATTACTGTGCTGCAGTGAAATACCATGATCAAAAGCTACTTGGAGAAAGAAGGGTTTGTTTGGCTTATGCTTCCATATCACTGTTCATCACTGAAGGAAGTCAGAACAGGCACCTGAAGGCAGAAGCTGGTGCAGAGGCCATAGAGAAGTGCTGCTTACTCCTTGTAGCTTGCTCATCTTGTTTTCTGTAGCACCCAGGACCACTAGCCCAGGGATGGCACACCCACAAAGGGCTGGGCCCTCCTCCTCAATCATGAATTAGGGAAATACACTATAGGTTTGTTTGTAGCCCAGTCTTATGGGGGCAGTTTCTCAATTGAGGTTCCTTCCTCTCAGATGACTCTAGATTGTGTCAACTTGACATTAAAAATAGCCAGTGTACTTCATAATTAGTCAAAATATGTAGAGTTAAAACCCATTCCAAAGATGAGTGATTTGCCCAAAGTTTTTCTTTTCCATCACATTTCATTTCTTGTAGCTCTGTTTCTTCCAGCTCTCTGGGAACCAGCAGATCAGACAGCTGTGTTACTATAGTCTGTATTATGCTTAGTTTTCTGAGCCAGTAAGTCTAACTTTATTTTAAATGACTGCAGCATTATGGGATAGTGGCAAAAGCAAGAGGGGAGAGAGGTAAGTACTATAAACACTATAGTAATGCCATTCTTTTTTACTAGGAAGGGATGCTTCTCTCTTAGTATATATTTGGTTCCTGAATAAGAATGCATGTAGTTTTTATATGCCATGCTTGAAAACATGTTCTTTATTCCCACTTTTATTATATTTACTCTTTTGGTTTTGTGGACAGTTGCATTGTGTAGCCCAAGTTGGCCTCAAATTTGGAATCCTCCTTCACCTTCCAAGTGCTTGGGTTAAAAGTGTATGCTACCATCCCTGCTCTAATGTTACTAACTCTAGAGACATGTGGACCAAACTTACTAGTTCTTCCAAGCAGTAGATAAGGAAAAAGGAGAGTGCAAAGAGAGGAAGACAATAAAGTGTGGGGTTTTTTTTCTGCTTTTTGGTTTGTTTTTTATTTTTTTAAGACAGGGTTTCTCTGTGTAGCCTTGGCTGTCTGGACTCGCTTTATAGACCAGGCTGGCCACAAACTCACAGCAATCTGCCTGCTCCTGCCTCTCAGAGTGCTGTGATTACAGGCATGCACCACCACACCCAGCTAACAAAGTCTTAATTGCAAAAACTGTCAAAAATTATGTGATTCTAGTTAGACAAGACATGACAGGATTATAGAGCTACATAAATTGAGGGCTGTGAGAAACACTTCACTGAAAACAAGAAAGACATTGAAAAATGTGGGAATTGGGAAAAGTTGCAAAACACCCAAATATTGTTGGGAACCTGGAAAGTTCAAGGTGGCTAAAAGTTTCATTTTGCTCAACAGTTTCTGTAGCTCTTTTTCAACCAATTAGCATAATGGCCTTAAAAGGTCTCTGAAACAGATGAATGAGGTACCCTTGTTTCTATTTACCATTTACAGTAAATTCTCCCTTAGCTCAAAGACTTTTGAAATACATTGTTTTTATTTTCTTAAAATGATTCTTATAGAAGAATTTAACATTGTATTTGTGAAGCACATTCTCTAAACTATGTAGTCCGTTTAACATAAATTGCCTGTTGTTGTTTAAAACAACCTTAGCATTATACACCTCATCTTTGTGTTTATCACTTTTTCTATAATTAATAATTTAAAATAGCTTATGGCAGCAGTAGAAGAATTACTTCACATTCCCATTTTTCCCTATAGATGAATGAAGCAAATGCCTATGGAAACACAGCTCTTCACGTAGCCTGTTACAATGGACAAGATGTTGTCGTGAACGAGCTCGTAGACTGTGGTGCTAACGTAAACCAGAAGAACGAGAAAGGATTCACTCCTTTGCACTTTGCTGCCGCGTCAACACATGGAGCACTGTGTTTAGAACTTCTGGTTGGCAATGGGGCTGATGTCAACATCAAGGTATGAGACGGAGTCAGAGCCCGTGCTTTAAAGTATTTGGTTAATGTCTAAGACAGCGTTCATAAAATACCATGCACAATTATAAAGGATCTACTGGGAAACTGAAGAATGGGACTATGACCAGGCGGTGACAGCACACGCCTCTAATCCCAGCACTTTGGAGGCAGAGGAGAGCGAATCTTTGAGTTTGAGGCCAGCAAGCTACACAGTAAGACCTATCTCTATTGCCAACCCCCTCTACCACACCCCCAAAAAGCCTATGGTTAAATCTCTAAAACATTATGCCGAAGAATCAGAGGAAGAATTTAATACATTTTCCCTCTATGTAAGATTCTAGAACAGATGGAACTCTGCTTATTTGGAATTCCAGAATTTATAGTTGGGGGAAAATAACAGATGCATTGTTGCCCATGGGAAGGAAGAAAGGGTCACCTGAGCAAGGGGCATGAGGAGCTCGTATAGGGTAATGGTGTAGCTTCTTACTTTCACAGGGCTTTGTGTGCTGTAGATAAGCACTTGTGAAAACCGTCCACAGGTGCTTTTGAGATAGGTGTTGAATAATGATACATCCTGATTGTCACATAGTGATGACACCTGTGACTACCTCTGAAGCATCAAATAATGTATTGATAATGTGATGAAAAACATGGAGTAAAAATGTTAGTGCTAGAATTGAGATGATATGTATATGGATAGTCATGCTGTAATACTTTTTTGAAATTGTTCTTTTCTGAAATTTCTGTTACGATGTTTTTCATGGTGTTAGGATAGAAACATTGTTGGTGTCTTACACATAAAAAATAGTCACTTGGCCTTTTTGTGAGGTAAGCATTTTAGAAATATGTTAAAATTCGGAGGCAAAATAAATTTATCTTCAATGTGTAATTCTGTGAGAAACACAGGTAACCAAGATTTCAAGCATTATTATTTTATAGTACATGATTATTTTAGATTGTCAAAAGGTGTTTTCACTGTTTGCTCCTGTATTCATCAGTTTGTCATTTAAGCACTTGACAAACCCATGGAAGAAAAACTACAGTCAATCAAATTGAACCGTTTAGGATTAGTAAAAATCTGTAAGCTTACAAATACTGTTTACAGAGAATCTCAGCCCATTTTGAATGTGGATATAGATGAGCCCTGCCTTGCCTAACTTCAGTGAAAACACTGACCTACTTGGCATGTAAATCAACATTAAGTCCAGTGGGAGTTCATTCTTTTCCCTCCCTCACAGGAGGGACAGATTTATTTGTGTCATGCTCAAGCAAGGAAGACCAGAAGTATCATTAAGAGCCTCTGTTGCTGAGCGCCATGGCGCACACCTATGATCCCAGCACTTAGGAAGGCAGAGGCAGGTGGATCTCTATTTAGTTCAAGGCCAGCCTGGTCTACAGAGTGATTCCAGGCCAGCCAAGGCTACAGAGAAACCAAAAAAAGAGTCTTTATTATGCTGTGGGCTAAACTATCTTTTTAAAGTTCTTTTAAATTTTAAATTATCTTATTATTTTATGCATATTGATATTTCACTTGTATACATTTCTAGGGCCCACAGAGGCCAGAAGTAGGAGTTAGATCCCCTGGAACTGGAATGGGTGCTGGAAGTCAAACTTCTTAACCTCTGAGCCATCTCTCCAGCCTCTTTACTTGAAAACTTACCCAACCCAGAAAAATAACAATTTTTTTGTGGTAAAAGGAATTACAGTTTATCTTAATGGACCTCAGAAGTTTTTTGTTGGTTTTTTTTTTAGTGATACATGTTTATATAAAATATCTAAAATTAATTAACCTGTATTACTTTGTGTATTTCATGGAAATATCATTAGTTATTATAGACTTTTCAGCTATATGCTGCTATATTTAAAGGATAAAGATTAGATTTTAAAGAAACCAATTTATACACTAACGTTTAGACATGAATATTTTATGCAAGTTGATGATAATGAGTCACTTGGTTCATATAAGTGTGTTTATAGTTGTCTGTAATACCTTTGATTGGTTCTGTTTATCTTCTCTTTTAAAATTTAATTGGGAATCTGTTCTCTAAGAAGTTTAACTTACAAAATGTTCTAAACAGTGGACCTGTATCCTTAATAATTTATAAAATTCAGTACTGGATTTTGTACATGACATAATGGTTTTTGTTAATTGGCAAAAGGTACGATGTAGTGATTAAGGCAACAGCCTACAATAGATTGATAAAACTTGCCTTAATCTTGTCTAACAATTTGTAATAGTCCTTTCAATTCAGTTGTCTGGATTATATTGGGGCTAAATGCCATTGAAGCATGTTTCTTGTGTTGATGATTTCTGAAATGCCACCTAGCTATCAAATTGTACAAAGATTATTGATAGCTCTAGGTTTTCAACCAACAAGAATTCTCTGTGCCTTATATTTTTGTATTTGTCAAGTCGGTGTTTGTTGGCTAAGGAGCCAAGGCCTTCACATTTGTCTGGGAGAACCGTTTTGCTGATCGTTGATCCCCCTAGAGTTCGCTGTTCTTCCCGCCATTCTCACCAGTTTGTTGTAAATATGGAACTTGAAATGTGAATTTAAATTTATAATCATTGGCTTTCTAAACATTTGATTTTTTTTCAAGAGTAGTAAACGTAAATGTGCTCTAAAACATAATTATGGTCTAGTTTCTATAACTTTTTGGTTTTTTGAGACAGGGTCACTCCATGTAGCCTTGGCTCTCCTGGATTCGATTTGTAGACCAGGCTGGCCTTGAACTCAGAGATACGCCTGCCTCTGCCTCCCATATGCCGGGAATACAGTCGTGCACCACCATTCCTGGCTATTCTATACATAACTTTTCTTCACTTGAGCCGCATTACATTGGTTGTTTTGGTTGCATATATACACAGCTTCTTCTACCTGCTGTATTACTCCCTAACTTCCTCTGTCGTGTCATGTTGTGTCCCCTGGTCTCCTTTTCCTTCTCTTTCTCGGATGACTAGTCCTATACTTACACCTTGACACAAGCTAGAGTTACCTGAAAAGAAGAAACTTCACTTAAAATGCCTCCATAAGATCCAGTTGTAAAGCATTTATTATTTATTTTCTTAATTAGGACTGATGAGAGAGGGCCCAGCCTATTGTGTAAGGGCCATCCCTAGGCTGGTGGCCCTGGGTTCTATAAGAAAGCAGGCTGGGCAAGCAATAGAGAGCAAGCAGTAAAACAGCACCCGTCCATGGCCTCTGTATTAGCTCCTGCCTCCTGCACTTCCTGCCTTGTTTGAGTTCCTGTCCTGACTTCCTTTAGTGATGAACAATGTAAGCCAAATAAACCCTTTCCTCCCCAAGTTGTTTTTGTCATGGTATTTCATCACAGCAGTAGCAACCCTAATTAAAACAGTTTCTCTCCCTGTTGTAGAGACAGGTTCTCTTGTAGCCCAGACTGGCCTTTAATTTGTCCTATATTGAGGTTGGCCTTGCTTCTATTTCGTAATTGCTGGGATTATTTATAGTTGAGTATAGCACAATGCCTGAGTATCTCTATTTTGGGACAGTTTCTTTCTGCATACCCCAGCCTGGCCTCAGGCTCAGAGCTCTTCCTGCTTCAGCTGTTCTGTGCTGAGCTTGTGAACAAGACCAGCTGTTCTGTTCTTAATAAATTTTTCAACCTGAAGTGGTGGCACATGGCTTTAATCCCAGTATTCGGGAGGCAGAGGCAGACTGATCTCTATGTTTGAAGCTAGTCTGGTCTACAGAGAGAGCATCAGGACATCCAGTGCTACAAAAAGAAACCTTGTCTCAAAAAACCAAGATAGATAGATAGGTAGATAGGTAAATAGATAGATAGAAAGAAACCTTGTTGCACAAAAAACAAAATAGATAGATAGATAGATTGATTGATTGATTGATTGATTTTTTTTTTTTAAACTAGGTAGTAGTACCATATGCCTTTAATCCCAGCACTTGGAAGGCAAAGGCAGGTGGGTCTCTGAGAGAGTTCAAGGCCACCTTAGTTTACATAGTGAGTTCCTGGACAGCCAGCACCATGTACTGAGACCCTGCCTTACAATAAAATAAAATAAAAGAAATAACAGAAAGTAAACAAAATAAAAGAATAAAATTTTCAGCTCATCAAGATGTATCACACTAAAGTTTAAGCATAAAGCTACTATAAAATATGTGGCTTTTGTTATTTTTACTGGATTTTGGTAACAATTCCCAGAATGTTGGTGATCTTCTCTTTATTTGCTGGCAAGATAGCTGAGCAGATCAAGGGCATTTACCACCAAGCCTCACAACCTAAGTTTGATCCCTGGAACCCACATAATAGAAGAAGCTTGCCCCATGACACATTCACTTACATGGAACAAAAAGAAATAATATATAAATAAGTATTTTAAAATTTAATTTCTTCTTGACACTTAACATGATTTTAGATCCTTAAAGACAATCTCCAAATTTTTTCTTCAGTTCAAAGAGAAATAGACATGCTGTCCTACTGGTGTTAAGGCATATTTTTCAAATGGTAACGTTAATGCTCTTCTTTCTTTGTATATTTACCTTCTCTACATGTTCCTTCCTTTGTATATATGCCTTCTATGATCAGTGTATGGAAAGTAAAACTACTGTAATGTTCTCTATAAGCTTATAGAAGGCATTATTTCTTACTAGCTAGAAGACAAAATGGAATTCTTTAATCTCAGGCTGTTTTCTTGCTTATAAAACAGAAGGAATAGTATATTTTCATATAAATCTTGTTATACTTTTACACTTACTAAAGTGTGTCTTGAACTTGCATGCATGCTGAGATCAGAGGACAACTTGCAGGATTATCTTCTCTGCGCCTACCATGTAAACTCAAGGCTTAGCAGTGAGCTCTTCTTCCTGCTAGGCCATCTCGCTGGCCTGAAGATAGTAGTATCTGTCTCAGGGTTGTGAGGATTAAATGACTAACATGTTATACCTAAGATCTGTTTACAAGACTTAAAAATGTTACCTGAAGTCATACTTACCAATTTCACTATATTATGAATCCTGTTTTTATTATACATTCTTATTTGCTTTTCTTTTTGTCTACAAAAATAGCTGTTGGTAAAATTAAACTAAGTTGAAATTAGTGTCCGTGAAAATTTTTGGAAATGTGAAATTAGAGTGCTTTTGTTAAATTTCTGCTGCTCTTTCTCCTGGTTAAAGGAATAAAATAAGAAGTATAGGTATATTATGTAAGTGGTTTACAAAGTTGGTTATATTTAGACTGTGCAACAGACATGTAAAATGTAGATAATATCCTCATTTTCATTTGAGGAAGAAAAGGTCAAAAATAATATAAATTAAAGAGGCAGCCTGGGTGTGGTAGTGTATCCCTATAATTCCAGCACTTGGGCGGCTGATGTGGTAGGATTACAAGTTCAAAGCCATTCTGGGATATGTAGTGAACTTGAGTTGACATCGTGTGACCGTGTCCCAAAACAAGCTAGCAAGATTATAGAATCAAATACTTTGATAACTGTTCGTGTCTATATAACATGAAAAGTTTTACAGGATTAGGACAAACTTAGTACATTTGTTAATATCTGTTGAGAAGGCATGCTGCATAGTGCCAAAGGGTTAGGAACACAAAACAGGTTTTTCCCCTTTGTATAGTTTAACTCACCGAAAGATTTTAGAGATAAAAAAGACATCATTTAACTAGGAAGATAATATTATCAATTGAGCATTGTTTTTCACATTTGGAATTTCTTCTGAACTATAGAAATGCACAGCCAGTCTGAAGACTTTACATAGTTCAAGAAAATAACAGCATTGATTACAAATAATTACTGTAAACAAATTAAGACATGGTTTTTAAATGACTTACAGTGACTCAAGGTGGGAGGTTCCAGGTTTCACACAATGAAAGCATCGGTGCAAGGCGAAAGTTCCAATATTAAACTTGGGAAGCACATCGTGACTTGGGATTATGGTGCCCTTGGTTGAATCATTTAATAGCCTATGTTTTAATATCCTACCTGTAGAGTGGAATGTTAAGGTTACCTTTACAGTGCCACACAGGATTAGTATAAATAGTAAGCATGGAGATTTTCATGTGTTTTTTATTTGATATACATACTAAAAAATAAATAGCCAGTTCATACCTTCATAAGACTTGCTTCTTGAGTAGTATTTATAAAATGTAAAGTATAACTGAGGGATGCATATTCCGGGTATAGCATAGTAACTGAATAATTTACGTTTTCCGTTGTTTCAGAGTAAAGATGGAAAAACCCCACTGCATATGACCGCCCTCCACGGTAGATTCTCCAGATCACAGACCATTATCCAGAGTGGTAAAAAGTATTTCTGTTTGTTTCTTTTATTTCTTCAATGTAGTTTAATTGAGGGTTTTTTATGTGGTTGGTTTTTGTTTTGTTTTGAAATTTTTTTTTTTTTTATTTCAAATCTCTTGAAAATCAACACAGGATAAAATGCCACAAATATATGTCATTCAGTATATATTCATGGAAATATATGTCATTTCTATTCTTCTGAATTATTAGTTCATTTCTTTGTCCTTTGAGGGAACGGGAAGAGAGGAGTCTTTTGCATAGCCTCAGCTGGGCTTGAATCCAGAGCACTCTTATCGCATGCACCATCTTGCCTTTGAATTTTACTTTAATTAGTGTTGACTTTTTTCCCCCAGTATTTCTAATTGGATAGCTAGCTACCTTTCTACATGTAATATATATTGATATATGCTTTTTTGCATTTTCATTTTTCCCTCTTTGCATTTTGAACTCTTGGGTTTTTTATTTATTTTCTGTACTTTATTCTCTTGTGTTTGAATTAGTACTAGACAAACTAAACTTTTAAATAAAATAATTTTATGTCTGTTAATGCAAATCTGTTTCTCAGACTGTGTTCCAAAGGACTGTTTGTTAATAGTCCTTAAGATTTCATTCTTATTAAAGGTTTGTATTGCTCTTTTTAAGATTTTGTTAATTTTTTTATTCTATGTACATGAATATTTACCTGACTCTCTCCTTGTGCACCACGTGCATGTGTGTGAGAAAGACAGTGGAAGAAAGGAACACAAGTGCTGTAGTGTACATGGTGGGGGTCGGAGGACAGCCCCAGGCACAGTCCTCACCCTCTGCCGTGCACACGCCAGGCCTGAGATATTAGCTGCTGGTCCACACACTTGCAGGGATGTTTTCATCCCCATCTCCCAGCTCATCATCTGAGCATTTGGCCTATCGATGGGTGCTGCCATGCCCGATACGACTTAAACATGAACTCTGTTGCTCAGGTTTAATGGCAGGCATTTTGTCCATTGAGCCATTTCCCCAAGAACCTCTTTGTTAGCTTTTTGTTGCTGGAGTTCTGCAAGGGGTTAAAAAGAGCTCATGATGTAAAGATTTGTAAAGTGCTATAAGCAGTCGTCATCAGGAAGCACAGGATTACCCTAAAGTGCTGCTCTAAAGCATTGTCCTTAGCATCGTAGTCTCTCGACTCACTGCACCTAGAACCCTTCTGTTAGATTAAAATATGTTTAAATCCTATGCTCAATTCACAAAACTGCTTTAAATATGCACTTAGTAACTCCAGTAAATATGCTATGAATGATTTAGTTAGAATTGCGATATCCAACATCTTACATCACATTGCATTTAACAGTTTTGTCCAAACTGTTATGTAATCTAGTGCCTGACATTACATCCTTTCTTGCAGGAGCTGTAATTGACTGTGAAGATAAGAATGGAAATACCCCTTTGCACATAGCAGCCCGGTATGGCCATGAGCTGCTCATCAACACTCTTATTACAAGTGGTGCCGACACTGCGAAGTGAGTAGCGCTCATGGAGGTGGTGGTAGCCATCTGGGGAGGAACAAAAGCGAGGAGCTAGAGTTTTCTAGCTGTTCCCAGTAGAAACGCGCATTTGATCTTCTGCGTGGTAGTAATTGCTTTGACTATTTGTTCCGTGGGTTTTGTTTGTTTGTTTGTTTGTTTGTTTGGGTTGTTTTGTTTTGTTTTACCTTATATTTTTGACATTGGTAAATTTGAAATGTTCTATGTATAATTTTATTTGATTAGTCAGTGTGGCATGTTTTTACATTTCTGTCTCTTTTTCCCCCCAGCATAAATAATACAAAGTTTTGATAAGAATTTTAACTTTTATGATTCCTTTGTTTTTAATCCAGAAGTTCCAACAATTATACACACCAAATGCTATTTTTTGGACCATCTCTAGACAGTGGTTTTAAACTCTGTTGTACAAATTCCAGGAGCCCCTAGGTGGTGGAACAAAGGGGTCCCTTCCTGCTCCCCAGCCCCAACTTTTTTAATCAAAAAGTTCACTCTTTATTATTTTACGTATTAAAGTTGCCCTATAAGCTTTTAAAACATGCATTATTTTGTATAAAGTCAAGATCATACTCAAATTGTTTCCAGTTTCTGTATGTTTTTATAAGTATTCCTGAACAATTGTAAACTATATATTTGTAAGTGATATGCTACTAAATAAGAGATTTTTATGGTTTAAAAATGTATATTAATATTGAATTAGCCATATAGAGGCTTGAGATTTTTTACATTTCTATAGATATCACTGGTTATTTATGGGATTTAATTTTACTTTGTGCAGATGCATTCAGTATTCTCTTATTTACCATCAAGTTTCTGTCAATTTTTCACCGTTACAGAATGACTGAGATGAACATTCTTGAGCATACTACCTTGCAGAAATGATCTTAAATGGTGGGGTGAAATGGGCAGAAGTTTTGCTCCCTGAGCAAATACCCCCAATTGGTTGGGGAGAACGGTATCAATGATGTATTTCAGAGGTGCTGCTGGGCATTCAACATTTATAATATAGACCTGTATATACACAGTGAGGCTATAATGATGATAGTGCTGAGGTTAGAAAAACAAGCTTTGGAAAATATAGCTAAGGGATGAATTACACCGCGTTTCAGTAATTGGCCAGATTTTTTTCCAAAGTAAAGTATTAGGAGATTTCCGCTCAACCAGTTATCTTTTACTTAAATGCTGTCTCTATGACATATTTAACTTACTTTGTTCTTCTGTGTTGTGGTGACGTTTCTGTCCTCTTAACTTAAGGCGTGGTATACATGGGATGTTCCCGCTCCATCTGGCAGCCTTAAGCGGCTTCTCAGACTGCTGCAGGAAACTCCTCTCCTCAGGTGAGCGGGGCTTTGCACAGACTGGCTTGTTTGTGCATGCTTGCTTGCACGCTCTCTCTCACCCTTCTTGCCTCCTCCCTCTCCTCCTCTGTGGTCACAGTCATCTCATCAGTTCTGAAAAATGCTTTATTCTTGGACTTGATTCCGTTTGTCAGTTGCTGGCATGGTGTAGAGTGTCTGTAGAGCAGCCTTTACGCAGTAATGGTAGTCTTCTTAACTTGTCCTATTCAGTGAGTCCTAGAAGCAAAATACCTTAATTGGCATGTTTCGTTGGTCTTTGTTTTGAGAATTAAAAGTCCTATAAGGATATCTTATAGGCTCATTAAATTATTACTTCATTACCAGTACATAGATTAAAATGCTGTAACTATAATTGGTGTGGATTTTATCAGTATTATTGCAAACTATAATTCTTTAAATTGATTGAATTACTGACTATAGACGATTTCATTATTTTTTAATTGTTTTGTATTTCTCAGTATATAAAAATATTAGCATTCATGTTTACTGAAATAAATGTGGTTTCAGTGAAAGTATTATATAGTGAGGCACTCTTCTGAGGTTTGGAGGAGTTGTTTTTGTTAATGTGTGTGATATATTTTTATGTGTGTAAATTCATTGTTGTGGTTGTTTTATTTAAGTCTGTATTGACAACTATTCATATGAAACTGTTCATTTCCAATTTGCATGAAAAGAAATACTAAAATCTCTCCCTGGTATTAATAATAGCCACATGGAACAAAGTACATATCCTTTTTTTAGAAGGGAGGGAGATGATGAGTGGAGAGTCTGTAGAGCCAAGGCTGACCTTGAACTTGCAATTCTCCTGTTTCTGCTTCCCAAGTGCTCAGATGACAGGTGTGTACCATCATGCCTGGCTAAAGCGCTTTATGGAGATGTTTGTGTGCTATACACTTAGAAATTCACTTATTTAATGTGTACAGTTCAATATTTAGAATATGTTTGTGTGGGTATGCAGTCAGTGCGGAGCATCTTTAATCCCTGTGAAAGAAACACTAGTAGCATAGAGTGATCTGTTAGCCACCTAATTAATACCTTTCTGTAGAATCACCTAACAAAAGCTTTTCACTTTATGTTCTTAAAGGGTTATATTTGGGTCTTTTATCGATACTTCACTTCTTTTTTGTTGTGTTGCTGACTGTTATTACCATTGTGGTAGCGTTTTAGAAATTAGAATGGTTTGGTCTGCCTGCCTAGCTGCCTGCCTGCCTGTCTGTCTGCCTGCCTGTGACAGGCTTTAGACCATGTTACCAAGGTTAGCCAAGGCTCCAGGGATCTTTCCACCTTGGCCTTCTGTGCAGCTGGACTGTGAGACTGAAGGTGTGACCCATCACTCCTAGTATAGTCTTTCAACAAGCACTATCGCATTTGTTGTAAAACTGACAAACCTGTACTGTTTTTTTTTTTGGTAGTTTTGTACATTACATCTCCTTAATCATTTTGTACTTGTTATGAATATATAGGTTTGCTTGTGATTGAAAAGAACATCGTGATATTTGACATTTTTATATACTGTCTTAATGCAAAGTAATACATCTCTAATATTATATGAGAGAAGCTATATATTCATTTCTACAGGATTTGACATAGACACCCCAGATGATTTTGGCAGGACCTGTCTCCATGCAGCTGCAGCTGGAGGGTATGTTAATAGTGTTTTCATTTCTTTTCAAGTACAGAGGGAATGATGGAAGTCAGTGTTAGAGTAGACACCCAAGAGCACCTGTGCTCAGTCCAGAGAGATCAACACCAGTCACGGAGGCTCTCTCTTTATTCCTCTTCATTAGTTCTGAGTTGCCACAACATAGAAACTGGCTGGAGTTTAACAAAAGACAGTCAAGGGTAGCCAAAATTGGTTTTGTTTTTTTCATTGTTGTTTGGTGATGGCGATAGGTTTTTTGTTTTTGTCTTCTTTCAACTAAGTAATAAGTCTTAAGCCAGGAAGGAAAAAAACCTACAAAAGGAAATATTTTTATAAAAGAAGATAATGTCTCAACAAATAAAAATGTTCATGAAATTATGAGAATATAAAAAATATTTGCATATTCTAAATAATATACTCCATACTCTGTAAATGGTATTTTAAAAATAGTATCTTCAGGAAAAAATGTTGATGATACAATTATGTCTTGGCTGAGAAGAAGAAATAATTGTGATTAGAACAGTTTAGACTAAGTTTTATTTATGTTGTTTGAGGTTTTTTCCTCCTAGATTTGTGAGACAGAGTCTTGCTATGTAGCCAAGGCTGCCTTAACAATCAGTCCTCCAGCCTCAGCCTCTGAGGTGCTGGAATTGTGAGCACGCACCACCCTCCTTGTTTAGATTTAGTTTTAAGAAGCACTGCGGGGAAAGTTAGTTCTGCTGGATGACAGAACGTCTGGTCTCTGAAGGCATTCCGTTAACTTAATGCTTCTGACAATCTAGATTTGTATTAAGCCATTTCATTCATGGTTTGTTTCTAGTGATAACTTCTTAATATTTTTCTGTGATTTCAAAGAACAATTATGCTGAACCAAGAATGACACCAAGTCTAAATTACAGAGATGATGAACATATGTGAATCAGTCCTTTGTCCTTTTAAGGCCACCAGAGAACATGTCAGTTAAAAACCGTGTGTGTGTGTTGCCTACAGGAGAAGTCATTATACTATAAAAAGCTGATGTTAGGTTTATAAAAAGTTATAACAAGCGTGCAAGAGTGTCCTACAGTTTTAACTAAGGTTCAGTTTGAATAAGTAATAATAGTTTAGGAGACAGTGGAGGACATTCACTTGCTATTATTATATGTGTTTTAAGGATACAGGGCTTTTTTTGTTCTTAGTTCATTTTAATTTAGTATTTTAAAATCCCTTAAATTTAAGACATTTAAATATAAGTATTGGTTTTCTAAAAATCTCTTAGGATCTCTTACAAATGAATTTTAATGTTTTATCTTTTATAAAATAAAAAAGTAATCCTCATTTTAAAATATGCATTTATGCTTCTTTAAGCCTACCATTTTTATAATACAATCACTGACAGTTATACTTTCAAACTTTTTTTTTCCCCTAACTAGAAATTTGGAGTGCCTAAACCTTCTGCTAAATACTGGTGCAGACTTCAACAAAAAGGATAAATTTGGAAGGTAATCTGTGATTTAACTACTCGGTAAAACCAGGTTAAATTTGCTTACCAAATAGTTTGCTTGACCTTTAACAACTTCTGAAATATAATTTTATGTGTCACACAGGATCTTTTGAGTTGTAATCATGATTAGTTAAGAGTCTGAAGTAGGGCGTGGGATGTGGCTTACCTTCCTCAAATATGCAGGGATTGATCCCAGCACTGCTGAAAGGAAAAAAAAAAAAGAGCACCAGTGCACACTAGCCAGCCAAAGTCAGTAGGGGCTAAGTGTTCTCAAGCCCAGTCTTTTAACTGGGTTCCACTACAGCCATAGGCCACATCTGCCCTCCTTTTAGATTATTAAGAATTTATCTTAATCATTTTGTCTGCTTGTATGCCCATGCATCACGTGTGCACAGTGCTCATGGAGGCCAAAGAGCAGAGCATCAGATCATTGTGAGCTCAGCATGTGGGTGTTGGGCGTAGACTCCAGGTCCTCTGGAAAAGCAGCCTGTACTCTTTAACTGCTGAGCCATCTCTCCAGCTCTGTCCTTCTTGATATTAATTGTCCTCTTCCCATAACCATAGTGTGGAAATTTAAAATTTCACTGAACCAAAGTGCCTTCAGAAAAAACACATAGCACCTAAAATTTTCCCAGGTCATTTCATGAGAAACCCTACTTCCCACTACTAGAAGGAAAAAAGTAGGTTACAAATATATGTGTGATTTTTTTGTTTTCCTCTGTCTTCTTATTCACATCCATATAACCTGCTGACTACATCTGCAGGGGAACAGCTACAAAAGGATAAAATCTCATTGTCTAGCCTGCTGCTAGCATTTGTAGTAATAGCAGTTGAAGCTTCTGTTATCCATTCCTACTCATGTCAGGAGTAGACACACACAATACATTAAGACCATGCAGAAAAGAAGTAAATGCCGTTTGAATTTGTTTGGAAGATGTAGGTGACAGTCTAAGCAATATTTGTGAGCAGGTAAAAGCTGTGTTTGTCAGACTGTTCTGGGAAGGGTATAAATCAGAAGGAAATGTGTGGGAGTGTACTGGTGTTTATAATAGTACCAATGCAGAAGAAAAAGAGAAAGGATTGTGTATGGTAGGAAGAAATGAATAGAAGAAACTAAATGCTGTTTGACCCCATAATACTTGAGGAATAAACTGAGCTCATAAATGTACTAATAGAAGGACTGAATGGCCCACAAGATGAAATTTCATAGCTAATTTTCTTATTAGTAATTATTTGTACATTCCATGCAACAAATAGCACAGAGGGTTTTGAAGTATATTCTATTATGAATTTTGTAGCTTTATATTTCCAGGGTTAACTGCATTTTAAAAATCTCTGTAATAGCTGGGCATCAGGTAAATGAATTAGAGGGGGAAAATACACTGTAAGAAGCTCTGAATCAGACTTTCCATAATTTCTGGGTTTTCATTTAATAAAATCATAGAATCGTCTTATTTTTATCATCCTAAAATAGTTGCTCCTATGTTTAATAGTATTCTGTGTGATGTTAGTAATTAGAAATTAGCTATGGTTATTCAGTCTTTAGAGATTTAAAGCAGTACACGAGCTCTTCTGGGTAGGAAATTAGTCTCTAAGACTGTGCCTAGCTTATTGCCTGAGAAATCTAGTGAGAACAACTCTTTTATGCTTCTGTTTTTGTTGTTGTTGTTCTTTGTTTATGCTTTTGTTTTTGTTTTTTTTTTCCTCTTTGCTTTTATCATTCAAGGCATGGACTATGGGACATTTTTGTCAATGGGACATTTTATTAAAATGAGAGTGTTAGGTTTCTAGGCAAAAAATAGAGGTTGTATAGAGGAGACTATTATAGCTAAATGTGTGGAGTAAGGGTCACCTGTGCTCTGTCTATAAATGTATATTCTTGGCTTTTATTTTTCTTGTGTTAATTTGGTCACAAAAGATCTCCACTGCACTATGCTGCTGCCAACTGCAATTACCAGTGCCTGTTTGCTCTTGTGGGATCAGGAGCAAGTGTGAATGACCTTGATGAAAGAGGCTGCACGCCACTGCACTATGCAGCTACGTCAGACACAGATGGCAAGTAAGTACCACGTGGGCAGAAGAGGGTTACTATTTCTATAAATTGGCGTCTTTGTGTGAGGACTGTTTTACTGTAAATGTGCTTCCCTTTTGTATTTTTATTATTATTCCCTGAATACACAATTTGTAAAATAAAGGCTTTTTTTAATTATTACTAAATCCTACCTGCTGCTGTCTTCCAAGCATCTGGCCCTTACTTGAAAAATATGATAGAAGATGGTCTTTTCTCCTTCCTACAAAATAGTATTTGTTTGGTTGGTTTTCGGTTTTTCATTGCAGGTTTTCTCTGTGTAGCTCTGGCTCTCCTGGAATTTGATCTGTAGATTAGGTTGGCCTTGCGCTCAGAGATTGCCTGCGTTTGCCTGCCAGGTTCTGGGATGGGCACATAGTAGGTACATGTTGCTTAAATAAATATTATTAGATATCAGGCCAAGTAAATGTTGGTCAAGAGTGGTGGTTGAGAAGACAGGATAAGTGGTATATAAACTGTTCCATAAGAAATCCATTGTCAGATCCATTTTTTTTATTTTTCTTAGACTAAAATAAACTCAATGAAAACAGCAGTTTAGATCTTGAGTGTTTCTGGTTATCCCCATGTGTCTGAGTCAGCAAAGAGTGAAATGTTAGAAAGAATAATGACTCCTAGAGAAAGATGTTAAAAAACATACTTCTGGGAAGTTATATTTAACATTAAAAGTCTATGTTTTGCTTTTCACTTCTTTATCCTTTTTAAAAATACATCTGGTTCTGACTGGGGAAGAGGCTCAGTGAATAAAGCACTTGACCTCACAAGTTTGAGTACCTCAGAATCTCTGTAAATCCTAATCAGTAGTAAACACCTAGAATTATAGCATTTGTACTGTGTGGTGGAAGTCAGAGACCGGAGAATCCCTGGGAGTTCACAAGTCTCAAAGATGGGAGTGGGGTCTGATACCCAGGGTTGTCTTCTGACTTCCACACGCATTAGACACACATAACCATACCCAGACACACAATTATTGCTACTTTGTACATGTGTATGTTGATATATGTGCAGATACGGGCACGCATATATAAGTCAGAGGACAATTTTCACGAGCCTATTTTCCTTCCACTTGGGACCAGATAATTGAGTTCAAAATATCAGGCAATTCCTGCTTGAAGGGTGCTATTTGTTATCATTGAGGGTAATTATATGTATTTCTGAAAGTAATCCCTGAGAGGTCTGAATGGTTTTAGACAGTTCAGCATTAGGGGAATAGCAGTTAGGAGCTGGATAAATGGGTTTGTAGTTAAGAGTGATTGCTGTGCAAGCATAAGGACCTGGGTTAGGATCCCTAGAAACCATGCAAAAAGTTAGATGTGGCTACACACACGTGTAACCAGCACTGGGGTGGAGAGCAGAGACAGGTGGATCACTAGAGCTTACTGGCCACCAACCTGGCTTAAAAAAAGCAAGCTCCTGATGCAATGAGAAATCCTGTCTCTAGGAATAAGGCAGAGAGTAGTGGCTGTACGCTCCTGCACACAACTTGTGTACACACACACATACATACACATACATTGAAAAAGAAAAGAAATAAGGATTAGCATCAAAATGTGAATGCCTACACACAGACACACATATTTAAAAATAAAAAATATTTTTTTAAATCTACAGAGCTAAGGTATCAAGAACTATATTACCAAGTGGTAGTGGCACTCGCCTTTAGTCCCAGCACCCAGGAGGCAAATATAGGCACATCTCTTGAGTTCAAGGCCAGCCTGGTCTACGGAATGAGTTCCAGGACAGTCAGGGCCACACAGAGAACCCTGTCTTTTAAAAACCTGATTCTGGCCATCTTATGAGTGTATATTGACCCTTATCTGAATGAGTGAATAACACCTCTCCACACCCACACACACCCTTAATCTTTTAGCAGTCTGATAGTACTCAAAGACCCTTGTGAGCCAAGTTTTAATCTCAACAGAGTACTGTTTGACTTGTCAGAAACCATGCTTCTGAATAATATTAATAGACAAAAGTGTGCAAATCTGTTGTGTATGGCTTAGCAGCTTACAAAACAGTACACCAGCTATAGTTTGGATAATAACAGGTTGGTAAAACTTTTTTAAGAGTTTTATATTGTTAGATACCTTGTACCTTGATAATTTATCAAGCACAAAAGCATTAGTAGTATTACAGCGACATACAGTTTTTATATATTAATTTAGCCTGTACTTTTGAAACAAAATTAAGACTTCAGAGATTTAGACCAAATTAAGAAAATGGTAGTAATGACCCAATGCACAAATGTACCTGACATATATAATAGCCCCATTGTGTGAAACCAGTAGTTACTTAGACTTCTTCCCAACTAATTATAGAAAAGAGCCTTTTCCCTGTTAAAAGCCTAATAAAATTAACAACAACAACAACAAAAAACCAAGCAATTATAGTTTGGATATAATATTTATAGTATGTAATCATGGATATAAAAGTTTTAATAACAAACTAATAATTACCAGTATTTAATCATTGGTTTAAAATGTAGTTAGAAAGGCAAGGTGTGGTGGGAGGCAAAGGCAGAAGGATCTCTTAAGTTCAGACCAGTCTAGAATACAGAGTTCAGGATAGCCAGAACTATATAGAGATGCCTTATTTCTAATACATTCATACACACCTTGTTCCGAATGAATGAATGAATGAATTGAATGTGGATTAGTATCTAAAAATGTATTTGATACTAAAAATATAAAATTGAGTGTGAAATCCCACAGTTTCCATTCCAAATGGTTATTCTTACTGTTTAGAAAAGTTTATTGGGTTTTATAGTCTTTGGGTCTGGTTAGTTTTGGTGTGTGGGTATTTTTTTTTTTTTTTGGCAGTGTTTTTTATAATAAAGTATTTTAATGTAACTTTCAGAATTTTCATTTTGCTGTTATTGTATCTAGGTGCCTGGAATACTTACTAAGAAATGATGCAAATCCCGGGATCCGGGACAAGCAAGGATACAATGCAGTTCATTACTCAGCTGCATATGGCCACCGTCTGTGTCTTCAGCTGGTAAGACTCCTGAGTTCTGATGACAGGACTGGTGTGAGTTCGTAGTTTGATGACATGACTACATGGTCCAGAAAACATTCAGTTTTGTTTTTTAACATATTCAAACTTCTTTTACCTCTTGAATTCAAGGTTGCTCAATAAGATAACTCTCCTCTATTCCTTTCAGAAAAAGAAAAAAATAATATCACTGAGCCCAGTGTGGTAGTACATACCTGTAATCTTAATCCTTGAAAAGCTAAAGCAGGAATAGTGTTAGGTTCGAGGCTACCCTGGGCTACAGTGAGATACTGTCTAAATGACAGGGAATTTAATCTCTTGAGGGGGAGTCAGGCATAGCAGTCTACCTACCCCTGTAGTCCTAATTGGGAGGCGTGACACTGGCTTGGAGTCCAGAACAACATAGTGAGACACCGCCTCAAAAACAAACAAAACCAGATAAATCTCTGAAGAAGGCTCCTAAAATCATGTTGTGTTTCTTGAGATAGTCACATATAGCCAGGCTGACCTCAAACTAGCTATGTAGCTGAGGATGACCTTGAACTTTCTTGAATCCTGAGCTGTGTGCTGGGACTCAGTTCATGCAAGCACACTACCGACAGCTATATACTACCAACCTCCAAATCCTTCTAATAGTTGGCTCTAGCTATATTGTGTTTATTTCTATTCCTTTAAATAAATAGTTTCCATATTTCTTGTAAAGTTACAGCCATATCTTACTTGAAAAATAAAAATGAGAACCCCTGATAGAGTTAGATTTCTCCCGAATGTTTAGAGAACCCTGCAAGGTCCTTTCATTTCTCAGTTCTTCCTAATGAGGGGTAGTCTACTTCTGCAAAGGAAGCTTGAATTTCATCTGTGGTCTTGTCCTTGGAGTATGCACACCATTCAGAGCCAGTTAAAATACACTCCTGTGTTACAGATCCTTCAGGTTAAAGTTTCCTTTATCGACCTGAAGCATTGCTTCCCTTTGATAGAAAATAAAATTCAAGAAAGGTATATAAGAAGGTCAGCATATTTAAATATCATGTAGTGTGCTACTATAAAAATAACCCATAATTTCATAGGTTACTGTGGTTCTTTAGACCAAAATCTTAGGCTGTGTATATAGATGTGTTGTCTATTGTAATGTCTGATTATCTGTGTAAAAGACTTCTTTTCTGGAGGCAAAGCATGGATTTAAAACAAACTAACAAAGCCCTATATTAATAAAGATATCAAATATATTAATATGTATGAATAACTTCGTAAAATGTCATTTCTTAATTTTATTTCAGATTGCAAGTGAAACTCCTTTAGATGTTGTAAGTATTGATTCCCCCATAACATCCAAAATAGAATACCACCATTCAAAATAGTGTGTTTCTTCGTTCTCATTAGAATAAAGTTAGACGTGTTTTCACATAGTACCCCTGAGACCAAGACAGTGACAAGAAAGTGTGTTCAGGAAGGCGGAGTGTTTACCTGATGGAAGAACATTTCCCCAAACACCTAGTTGATAAAGCTCAGAGTCAGTGGTTCTTACGATACTCTTGTGATTATCCTGTCCTGTGAATTTACTGAGTTATTGCTGTGCTCTAATATGGTTTGGAGTGAGGGATGGGAGAAATAACTGCTATGATATACTTAAAAGTATTATTTCTAACATTTTTAAATGTCTCTTAATATTTTTAATGCCTCTCATTTTTTCAGTTAATGGAAACCTCGGGAACAGACATGTTGAGTGATTCAGATAATAGAGCAACAATAAGTCCTTTACATTTGGCTGTAAGTACTACCCTCGTAGCCAGTTAGCTAGTTCACAACATAATTCTACTTACGTTAACTCAATATAGAACCCTAGACATTATCGTGGAATTAAAACTTCAAGAACTGATTTAATACAGAAACTTCTTTAGTGTATTCTTGGTATCTGCTTCTCACTTACCTTTGAGTGGTGGTGCTTAGCCCCCTAAAGCCCTGCTTTCAAGTGACGAGTATGACTTTGAATTTAAAATGGACTGCCCTAGTAGGACTGTAGTTTGATGAGCAGGTCATACACACCACAGTTTCTCTAAATTTCAGCAGTTGTGGCCTTGCTTGTGGCCATGAGTGCTAGCTAACTGTAGAGTCAGTACTGCATCCACTTGCTCATTGCTGTAGGGTTTTGGTACATGCTCTGTAATTTCCTATCCATTTCCAGATTCCTCTGAATGCCAGTCAGAGGAATCTAAGCCAAGGAGATTAGGAAATAATAAGTAAAACCCATCTCAGCTCCTCTGGACTGAAAGAATTTATTTTTTAAACAAATTTGGATGGAGGACTGTAATCATCAGAAGACCAGGATATATCACCAGCTATTTATATGACCTCTGATGTTACGTATAGAACTTTGTTTAGCAGGATCACTAGAAGTTAGTCATCTCTTTGTTTCTTTCACATGTTCTAAAACTTTTTATCTTCATTTTCTCTTTGCATGTGATCAAACACTAACAAACTAAATCTTTCTTTCTGCCTCTTGCTCCCCTCCCTCACCGTACTTATCTAAATAACTAAGATGATGCCCGGCTTAAAGTTTCTATTGCTGTGATAAAAGATGACCAGAAGCTAATAGGAGAACGTTTTAGCCACTGTTACTATTGCTGTGAAGAGGCACCATGACCAAGGCAATTTAAGATGAAAGTATTTGACTGGGGATTTGTTTATAGTTTCAGAGGTTGAGTCCATGACCCATTGTGGCAGGCAGGCAGGGGTGGCACTGGAGCCACGTAGATAAGAGCTTATGTACTTATCAGAGCTTATGTGCTGATCCACAGGCAGAGAGGCAGAGCAACACTGGGCCTGGAGTGGGTTTTTGAAACCTCAAAGTTCATCCCCCATGACATACCTTCTCCAACAAGGCCACACCTCCTAATCCTTCCTAAATAATTTACCAACTGAGGACCAAGCATTTAAACATAAGAGTCAGTGGAAGGGGCTAAGAGATGGCTCAGAGGTTAAGAGCACTGGCTGCTCTTCCAAAGGTCCTGAGTTCAATTCCCAGCAACCACATGGTGGCTTGTAACCATCTATAATGAGATATGGTGCCCTCTTTTTCGGCCTGCAGGCACACATACAGGCAGAATACGAATAATAAATAAATCTTTAAAAAAAAAAAAAGCCAATGGAAGCCATTCTCATTTAAACCACTGCAGAGAGGAGAGGGTTATTTTACTTGAACTTCCAGATCACAGTTCATTATTGAAGGCCATCAGGGCAGGAACTCCAGCAGAGCAGGAATCTGGAGGCAGGAGCTAATGCAAAGGCGGAATGCTGCCTATTGGCTTTCACCTTTGGCTTGTTTAGCCAGCTTTCCTAGAACCCAGGACTGTCAGCTCAGGGGTGGACCCGTCCACAATGGGCAGAGCGCTCACACATGGATCACTGATTAAGAAAGTGCCCTACGAGCTTGCCTACAGCCAGATCTCCCCCTGGCACTTTCTCAGTTAAGGGTCGTTCCTCTCACGTAACTCTAGCTTGGGTCAAGCTGACATGAAGCCTAGCTAGCACAGTGTTGTAAAGCTTTCTGCTTCCTTGTCTTCTCCACCAAATCTGAATTGTGAGGACTAAGTCTGAATATGTAAAGTCAGTATGGAGGAAGTAGCTATTTTACTGTTGTGACAAGAAAAAACCTTTCTTGCAGTGTCACTCTCTTGCAGTGTCACCATCACTTAGCATTGTCATTTGAGCATTTGCTAAGTGCTAGAGTTACCCTTTAGTAGAGATTCAATAAATTAGTATCAGTGACTTCTGAAAGTCTTAGAGTCTGTCATGGGACTGTAACTCTAATTTACTGGTATTACTTTCCTGTTCCCCAATTTGACAAGTTCTTCCCTCCCTCCCTCCTCCTCCTCTCTTCATTACTCACAGGGTCTTGCTTTGTAGCCCAAGCTAGCTTGCCTTAAACTCACGGTTCCTTAACTTAGCCTCCCATATTCTGCAATTACAGCCATTTTTAGCACATTTACTTCCTTAAGTGTCTCTTAGAGTACTGTTCAGTAGCGTTAGAGCTCTAGAACTTTTGTGTCTTAAAATTTGAAACTCTAAATTCATTAAAACAATAGCTGTGTGTATTCCCCTTCCTCTAGCTACTACCATAAATTTAATACACAGTTCCTTCAATTTTGAGCCTACATATGTGCACAGTGCATTTTTTATTCAGTCTTAGTTGGAGTTTCCATTGCTGTGAAGAGACACCATGACCTTGGCAACTCTTATAAAGGAAAACATTTTATTGGAGCTGGCTCACAGTTTGAGAGGTTCAGTCCATTATCATCGCGGTGGGAAGCAGTGTGCAGGCAGACATGGTGCTGGAGAAGGAGCCGAGAGTTCTAATCTTGATCTGAAGGCAGCAGAAGGGAGAGCTGTCCACGGAAGGCAGAGCTTGAGGATAGGAGGCATCCAGTCCTGCCCCATAGTGACACACTTCCTCCAACAAGGCCACCCCTCCTAATAGTGCCACTCCTCAGGGCCAAGCCTTCCCACACATGAGTCTTTGGGGGACATTCACATTCAAGCCACCACAGTGTTTAATCCTAGGGGACCTTCAGAAATTAGTTGAAATAACTCACCTTTTCAACTTGATACAGTGGTACACTGGAATGAGGCTTAAGGAAAGTGTATTTCTTCCTAAATGTATTGGTACTAGACATACAGGCTTTTTCCTTTGGCCCAGTAGAGGAGGTAATGAGGGGAAGAGCCCTATAACAAAGCATCATGATTTCTAGTCTTCATATTCTCTTCGTTTGGGGGTTTTGTTTGTTTGTTTGTTTAAATACAGTCTTTGTGTCCAGTGATTTCTCAAAGCTCATTCTTGGAGTAGCATGAGTTTCACTTTATGTTGCTAAATATAGTTGGACGTGATTCTAGATTCTGTTGTCTATACTCTAAATCTTTGAGGAGATAGTTAAGCTTGTAGATAATTAAACTTCCTATACAGGCATCAGCAAAGCCAAGCTTTCTCTTTGCTTGTACTTTCTGATTCTTTCTTTCCTTCTTTTAGTGTGGATACTCTGATCCATCTGAACGTACCTCATTTCAGTCCATCTCATAAATGGTTTTGAGTCTGTCCCACCTTTCCATGAGTCGTGGAAATTACACTTAGGTCACCAGGCTTGCGCCACAAGTGCCGCTGCACACAGAGCCATTCCACCAGCCTACGTTATGGCCATTTTGCACTAAAAATGCTGCTTTATCGTCCTTTGAAGGAAGCTTATTGCTTTCCTTCCCATGCAGTCCCCTGTCCAGTGTAAATAATATATATGCCATTGATGTCTTGGTTTTGTTAAATGAATTTTCTGGAAAGCTTCCTTATGCTGTGTAACGAAGGGAACTCTGTTTTTCTCTGACAAATCTTTTAAGTCTTACTGTTTTCATAGTTAGCAAGCACCGTGCTTGATAAATATTCTACCATGTCTCAATTTACTGTTTTTGTGCTGAAAGTATGCTTATGTTTAAGCTTTGGCACATCATGGGATAAAAGTAGTTGCTTTAATTTGAGAAATCAAGACTTGAGCACCAACTCATTTCAAATTACCCTTCTGTCCTTGTCTAATAAAGTTCTGTCAAGGAGTCAGTGTCGCAGTGACTGGGCTCATAAAGCGCATGAGCCTTCTTGTCCTAGCCTTACAGCTAGAGCTTCCCGTGACTTCCTGTCACATCCATTATCTTTATGTCTGCATGATTCAAGCATTGTTACCACCGGATAGTGGGGGTTTTGTTATGTATAGATTATTCCTTAATGGGAGAATACTGGTGATTATATACAAAATCTGTGGTTTAAACTCTCTGGCTTCTCAATATAAAAGTTTGTATTATCTCAGATGTAACAATGTAAAGATGAATTTGCTTACTTTACATTTTCCAACGCAGTGGGGTTTTGGGCTTGTAACTCAGTGGCAAAACTTGCTTACTTCCTTACCTACCTGGCATATGCAAGTCCTTAGTTTCAATCCCCAACTGTGGGGCGTGTAGCGGGGGCTACTTGGGGAGTTGGTCTGAATATGTATTTGTTTTAATTTATATATTTGTATTTCTAGGCTTATCATGGTCATCACCAAGCACTGGAAGTGTTGGTACAGTCTTTGTTAGATCTTGATGTAAGAAATAGTAGTGGTAGAACACCCTTAGACCTTGCAGCATTTAAGGGCCATGTTGAGTGTGTGGATGTACTCATTAATCAGGGAGCGTCAATCCTCGTAAAAGACTACGTTTTGAAGAGAACACCTATTCATGCAGCAGGTATGCCAAATATACTTGATTTGCCATTTACAATCTTAATGTACTTTTTATGCTGCTGCCATCATTGTGTTTACTTTTTTTTGTTAAGTAGTCAAATGATTGTATTCTGAAGGAAAAACAGCAGCAAGACAACACTTTAAAAAAACATAAAATCGAAGTTATTTTAGATTAACATATACTATTATGGCAACTGTTAATGTTTTAAAAATATTTTTATTTTTAAGACTTACTTAAATTTCATATGTATAGGTGTTAATGTTTGTATGTGTGTGCCACATGTGTGCCTGGTGCTTGCAGAAGCCAAAAGAAGGTGTCAGATCCCCCAGAACTGGAGTTAAAGGGTGATTGTGGGCCAATAGCTGTTCTTTTTTTTTTTTTTTTTTTTTCAATGCAGTTTATTCAGGAACCTTGAACAATCATCTGACCCTGGGGAAAGCCAGCCCACGACTTAAATAGCCTCTGGGTAGCCAACCCCAGCATGCCAGGTGGGCAATGCAGATAGGTCCACATACATGGAAGCAAGCCAGATCCTCAGCCTTAGCCAAATGTGGAGTTGTTTGTGACAGAGAGCACTCACCATCGGGAAGGTGGAAGGCGGAAACCAGCTCCATCTTTAAGGCGCGGCATTACGCAGCTCTCTACAGTTCCCCCTTTTTGTTTTAGACGCATCAGGCAAGAGTAGAGGTCTGATCTCTGATATTAGAAATAAATTGGGACTTTGTACTGATCAACAGCTGTTCTTAAGAACCAAACCCAGGTCCTATGTAAGAGCAGCAAGTGCTCTTAGCCACTGAGCCATTTCTCCAGCCCTAATAATCATTTTACTTATTTTACTAGTCTAGTGTACTGCATTAAACACTGAGAAAATTTTACAAAATGTTAAATTCTGCAAGAACTACCCAAAGTTGTGATTTCATAATGTTGCCAATGTACAAAAAATGCAGAGATCTATAACCAAGTTATTGGTATATGGGAAAAGATATGGGAAATGACTTAGTAGCAACAATGTATCCGTAGAAAACACAAATTCCCCAAATCTTTGCAGGAATTGCTCATTTTCAATAACCTAGACTGGTACAGTTGAAAACTGGTAGTCAGGCCAGGTGATGGTGATGCATTTGTTAATCCCAGCACTCAGGAGGCAGAGGCAGGTGGATCTCTTCGTTAGAGGCCAGCCTGTTGTTCCCACTTTGTGTTTCTGTAGTGATCCTTAGGGAACCACTCAAATATATGATTCGAATTTTGTATTGTTTGGGAAAGGATACAGGATACATTTCAGAAGATAATGGAAATACAGAAAATATTCACTGTTCCTCTTAGAGCAACTTTTTAAAACTATTGGATATTTAGGCAAGGCTTAGAGACAAATGTTTTAATGAGAATATGAACTCTCCAATAAATTCGTTTATAAAAACTGGCAAGTGGTATGAATAAGTCATTTTCTTTTATAAATAGGAATGGAGTTATAAAAATCTATATCCACAAAATTATATTGTAACCACAGATTATTTACAGAACCAATATAAAGCTTTAAATGGAGCATTTGTGTTGTCATCCCCCCCCCCCCCACTTTTTTTGTAAGACATGGTCTCATCAGTCTATACTGGCTTAGAATTCTGCTGTATGTAGCCTGTGAGTGCCTCCAACTGACAATTTTTCTGCATCAGCCTCCCTCTCAAGTGCTAGGAGTACAGGCAACCACCAGTATAATAATTCATGTACACTCTTGAAAGATAAAGAGCTTTGAGGCACTCTGGCTATATATGCACCATAAATGCTACCCATTAAATAGAAGAACAAGCACGTAATGAAATGGTTTATCACACACACACACACACACACACACACACACACACAGTGTTCTGACTGCATGTATGCCTACAGGCCAGAAGACGGGAGCAGATCTCATTATAGATGGTTGTGAGCAACCATGTGGTTGCTGGGAATTGAACTCAGGACCTTTGAAAGAGCAGCCAGTGCTCTTAACCTCTGAGCCATCTCTCTAGCCAGAAACTGTGTTTCTTTAGATGTCTTTCACAATCAGAGATCTTTTGGGAAGCATCTTATTACTTACATGCTGTGGGGAAAGCACTTTTTTTTCCTCCTTGAAGGTTAACATTCTTTTCTCACAATGGTACTGTGCTGGCATTGTAGTTATCAAACTTAGAAACACAAAAACACTCATCAGTAGCTACTGTGTACTGAATGTAACTGAATTAGTGTTGTAATAGTAGGCCAAGTTAGATCTCTCTGGACTATCCCTAGGTATTTTGACACTTGTTTATTACTAAGCTAAATGCTGTTGTCAGAGTTCAGCATACAAACTGGGGGAGGGTGGTTTTGAATGGTAAGTTTTTATAACTGCTAGAGTTTTGTATAACTATTAAGAGGTAGAAAGGCCAGGGTGTGACTCAACTGGTAAACACTTGCCTAGCGTATGTGGAGCCCCGGGTTCAATTCCCCAGCCCACATAGAAGAGGGAGTGGTAGTGTGTGCGCATGGTGATGGAAGCAGAAAGGTCAGCAGTTCTCCCCCAGTACCACATAAAGTATGGTGGTACTTGGTTGTAATTTCAGTAATTAGGAGGTAGAGGCAGAAAGATCAGAAGTTTAGGGCTATTCTCTGATAAATAGTGAATTAGAGGCTTGCCCAAGCTGCATGAGACGCTGTCTCCAAAACAAAACAAACAAAGGTACTATTGGCAATTAGCCACCTAATTGTCTAAATTACATTTTTTTTTTCTATTTCATTTTGTCACTTAACATATTTCCATACACTGTGTGGCAGGACCTAAATTTTGGAGGAGATATAACATACTTTAAAAACTTCCTATTGAGGTGGAGAGATTGTTCTTCTGCTTGCCAGTTATGCTTTTGGGCATATAAAAACATTTTTTATGAAATATGTGTCACTTATTATGTAAGTGCACTTGGAAATTCTTTCAGCTATAAATGACCTAACCAATGCATCCTAATTGACAGGGATTTAGTCTCATCCAAGAGAGTAGTGCAGTCAGCACACCATCAAATTCTTTATTATCTTTTGCTCTTGCTTTTGTGTCACAGGATGTCACTGCTTTGCAGCTTCACATCCACAACTGTGGTTGTAGAAAGAGGCCTTTTTTTTCGGGGGGGGGGGGGGAGTCCGAGACAGGGTTTCTCTGTGTAGCCTTAGCTGTCCTAGACTCACTTCGTAGGCCAGGCTGGCCTTGGACTCACAGAGATCTGCCTGCATCTGCCTCTCTGAGTGCTGGGATTACAGGTGTGCCACTGCGTCAGGCCAGAAAAAGGTCTTTTCATTATCAGAATTAAAATTATTTGCCAAAAGCTCTCTGGACTTCTCAGTGTCTTAATGGTTGATTCTGGTCCTTGTACTCAACTTTGCAGCTAATCACTGTTGAAAGGAAATATGATTACCATGATTGACTTGCTCTGAGACTGACTTGGTCTAACATAGTTGACTTGATCGAACCCCTTTGCTAGAGGCAGGTCACTTCTATTGACAAGCTAATAAAATGAGGATTCTGTTAGCGTGGAGGATGGTGAAGGGATGAGTGTCAGGTGTGCATTCTGCTTGCTGTGAACAGATTTGATTCCCGAAATAACAACTAAAGTATAAAACCTGCTTTGTACACAGGTGTTGTCCTTCTGCTTACTGAATTCAGTGAAATTGTCCCAAAATTATATTCTAAAAGATGTGCTTACTCTAAGATGATTTTTGTTTTACTATGTATATTAAAGTTATAACTTTTTTAACTCTACAGCAACAAATGGTCACTCAGAATGCTTACGGTTATTAATAGGAAATGCAGAACCACAGAATGCAGTAGATATTCAAGATGGAAATGGGCAGTAAGTTTCAATAATTTTTAAATTTTGGGCTTTTTTTGAGACAGCGTCTCATTATATAACCCAGGCCTCCATCCCACATTCTTACTACCTCATGCCTTTTAATGCTGGGATTACAGGCTTATGGCCCTATACCTTCCTTTTAGAAAGCTGTTAAAATACTAGATATTCTACTACTTTGGTCCCTATTTTAGTAAATACGTCAAAGCTTGTAACTGAAAAATGTTATGTCACAAAAGTGCATATATAGGAAATAAGGTATTTTAAGTGGTAGAACTAAACCTCATTCTGTTGCTGTTCAGGACACCTCTTATGCTGTCTGTTCTCAACGGGCACACGGACTGTGTGTATTCACTACTGAACAAAGGAGCAAATGTAGATGCCAAAGATAAGTGGGGAAGGACAGCATTGCATAGAGGGGTAAGCCGGAGTCAAACTAAAGCTGGTCCTGGTGACACCCCATAGTATATTTAACACACCTAAATTATTTTTGCAGGCAGTTACAGGCCATGAAGAATGTGTAGATGCATTACTTCAACATGGTGCTAAGTGTTTACTACGGGACAGCAGGGGCCGGACACCTATACATTTGTCAGCTGCCTGTGGACACATTGGAGTTCTTGGAGCCCTTTTGCAGTCAGCAGCATCTGTGGATGCAAATCCAGCCATAGTAGACAATCATGGGTATACAGCACTTCACTGGGCTTGCTACAATGGTTAAGTATCAGATAAAAACCTGCATTGAGTGCCTGCCTACTAGGTACTACATGAAAACAAGCAGTTCATAATGCATTGTGGGATTGAGGACAATAGCTTATTTTTAAGGCATATTTTTATGATTTATAATCTTAAAGTGTAAGATTAGTAGAAAGCCTAAGAGAATAATCTACTCTGTAGTTACTTCTCCTGTTCTTTATCTTGCTAAAAACAGGTCACTAATTTTCAAAAGTACTTGAGATAAGCCTTAGCCTTTACATTTTTCCTTTAAACTCACTTTTAATGATTTAATGATTATAGCACACTAGCCAAAGATTGTCCCGGACTCAAAGGAATTACTGTATATTGCCACTTAAATTTGTGTGTGTGTGTGTGTGTGTGTGTGTGTGTGTGTGTACATACATACATACATATATGTGTGTATATATATATATATAAGTCTGATATACTGAGAAAGTATCCATAGTTGTGAATTTTATTCAAAAAATAGTGAGATCAACTTGTAAAGCAATTTTTTTGCTGTTGTTTTGTTTTTTTGAAATAAGGTTTCTCTGTCTTTGCCTAGCTCACCTAGAACTCACTCTGTAGACCAAGCTGGCCTCAAACTCAGAGGTCTACCTGCCACTGCCTCCCAAGTGCTGGGATTAAAGGCATGTGCCACCACCATCTGGCTAAAGCAGAATATTTTATTGACTGATTTTTTTTTAATGTATCAGCGACAATTAAAAAAAGAACACCATTTAAAAAACCATTTAAACCATTTAAAAAAAAAAAAACAAAAAACACCGAAGTATGTTTCCTAAGATAGAGAATTTATTTGTTCTTTGGAGAGCTACTTTATCTTATAACATTTCTTTTTTTTTATTATTTTTATTAATTATACTTTATTCACTTTGTATCCCCCCTGTAGCTCCTTCCCTCCTCCCTTCCCACTCCCTCCCTCCCTCCCCACTTCTCCACGTATGCCCCTCCCCAAGTCCACTGATAGGGGAGGTCTTCCTTTCCTTCCTTCTGATCCTAGTCTATTAGGTCTCATCAGGAGTGGCTGCATTGTCTTCCTCTGTGGCCTGGTAAGGCTGCTCTCCCATCAGGGGGAGGTGATCAAAAAGCAGGCCAATCAGTTCATGTCAGAGACAGTCCCTCTTCCCATTACTATGGAACCCACTTGGACACTGAACTGCCATGGGCTACATCTGTGCAGGGGTCTTAGGTTATCTCTATGCATGGTCCTTGGTTGGAATATCCGTCTCAGAAGAGACCCCTGTGCCCAGATTTTTTGGTTCTGTTGCTCTCCTTGTGCAACTCCTGTCCTCTCCAAGTCTTACTATTTCCCACTTCAGAAGAAGGAGAAAACAGGAAACAAGTCAGGAGCCTGCCACAGAGGGCCTCTGAAAGGCTCTGCCCTGCAGGGTATCAAAGCACATACCAAGACTTAAGGCCAACCTTTGGGCAGAGTGCAGGGAATCTTTTTTTTAAACTTGTTTAATTTTATTTTACGTGCATTGGTGTGAGAGTGTCAGAACTGAAGTTACACACAGTTGTGAGCTCCCATGTGGGTGCGGGGAGTTAAACCCGGCTCCTTTGGAAGAGCAGACGGTGCTCTTAACCACTGAACCATCTCTCCAGTCCCTTATTACATTTCTTACAAGTCTGTGTGTGGACTGCTTTTCTTACTCTATCACTGGTGAACTTGGGCTTTCTAAGTACATTCTGTATCAGAAACAGAATTCTGCACAAACTGCATGCCTGGTTGCCATCAAAAGAAAAAAGTGTCTGATTTTCAGACAAGCAAAATTTAACGATTCTGAATTGAACGGGAAGAAATAGATGTTAGTTAATGGAATAAGAGACCAGACAGTCTAAAATTAATGACATATTTATAGCCAAATGCCTGCCTTATAATTTGACATTATGAAAGTGAAATATATTGAATGGTTTTACTCTGGTTAGTAAGTTTTATACAGAAAATAGAAATACTCCAATAAAATCAAACAAGCTTTTTTTCTAAAAATGAAATGATAACCTAGTTTTAGAAAAGGATTAGCTATATACTTACTAAGCTTAAAGTTTAAAATTTCAGTTGATACAGTCATGCTTATATAGATATAATTTTGAGTATTTTGATTATTTCATTTTTAACGTTCAAAAGTTAATCAGCCTTTTTGCCTCTCCTAAGCACCCTCAGCAGTCGCTCTCCAAAACATTAGCAGAGGTCCTGAGTGTCAGCCTGGTCCCGCCCAGTGCTGATTCCTGCAGATGTAGATGCGGTAGTCTATACCCAGTTTAGACAGTGGCTCTCAGGGTTTGGGGTTTACAGATGTTAGTAATGTCTTCATTATTAACAGGAACTGAAAAATTTAAAAATCTTTACAAGAGTAACTTTTTGAGGGACCCACAAAATGGCTCAGCAAGTAAAGGTACTTGCTACCAAGTTTGACAACCTAAATTTGGTTCTAGGAATCCATATGATAAGAGAGAACTAACTCTCAGGCTAACAACATCTGAAAGTTTTGGTAGGGATTTATTGTTTTGTTAGGTTGTTTGGTTTGGTCTGGTTTGGTTTTAAGGTTGCTTTTTTAAAAACTCTCCCCCTACTTCTCTCAACAGTCAGGGTGCTTGTCCTGTCTCACAAAACCGTGCTTTAGGACATTGTCCTGTGTGTGCTCTTATTAAAAGATACGTGCGTTTATTAATTGAAAAGGAAAGTTGCAGAACAAAGCATACCATTTGAACAACAAAACGAAAATAAGTGTGTGCAGGCAGCTTTATATGCCTAGAAAATTTCTAGAGCTTTTGAGATCATTGGTTACAGTCTAAAGAGTGGAGATGGGTTGGGGCAGGGACTTAAAACTTTTTTCAAGTATGTCTTGGATGTTAATATATAGTTCTTATGCACCTATTAGGTCATGAGACATGTGTGGAACTACTTTTAGAACAGGATGTTTTCCAGAAAATAGATGGAAATGCTTTCAGTCCATTGCACTGTGCTGTGTAAGTAAAGCCATACTAAATCAAATTGGGCTGTTTTAAGAAAGACTGTTATTACTGTAAGACCGACCTCTTTGTTATTTTATCCAGGATTAATGACAATGAAGGTGCTGCTGAGATGCTTATTGACACCTTAGGAGCCAGCATTGTGAATGCCACAGATTCAAAGGGAAGGTAGGATTCCACTAGTAGCATCCATTATTACTTCCAAAAAGAGAAAATATGGTGACTACTGACCATCTGAGAGCTTATAGAGAACTCACAACTGAACAACATTATTAGGGAATTTTAATTTTTTGTCATTTTATTTTAAGATATGAAGGTTACTCTGTTTTAAGAAGTATGATTTTAAACCCAGAGAAAATTGCTTATAAAGTTAACAGTTTTCTAAATTGGATTAAAGACTGGAAGAACAGTCCGGCAATTGTAAGAAGTAGTAGATTGGGGGTAAACATTTGTTTCCTTTAAGTTTTCTTTAATGATAGAGTGTTATTTTAACAGTGTTATGTAGTTCATCTTTATTTTAGGCAACTTATGGTTTAAGATTGTTTAGATTGTGTAGAGAAGACATTTCTAAAATAGAAACTAGTTCCATTGAGCTTACTTGTCTCTTCACAGTGCTTTCATAACGTAGCATGTAAAGCTTTGAAAATGTTGTGTTCTAAAGTAGGGCGTAATTTTTCCAGTGTCTGTGCCACTTAATGTTTGTTGTATTTCACTCTGCCCAGAACTCCTCTCCATGCTGCTGCCTTCACAGACCATGTAGAGTGTTTACAGCTGCTGCTCAGCCATAATGCTCAAGTCAATTCTGTGGACTCTACTGGAAAAACACCTCTCATGATGGCTGCGGAAAACGGGCAAACCAATACAGTTGGTAAAGAAACTAATTAGAGAAGGCTGAGGCAGTAAAACTGCCTTAGTTTGCTGCTTAGCCTTGACTGCATAGTATCTCCATAAGAAAAGAGACGTTGTTTAGAACCAGGCTTAGTATGAGCCCAAGAGCCTGTCAGAAGATTACAAGTGTAAGGCCACTTTGGGCTAGGTAGTAAGGCACAACCCACGATGATATATATATTTTTTTTAAGAGTAATTTTGTTCTATGTGTATAATTTAGATTCCCAGCCCTTCTGATGTCCATGAATTATCTCACCATTCCACATTTTCATTTTAAACCATTGCCCTTAACGGCTGAAAAGCTTTATCAAGGTAGTTTAACCTCTTGGTTTAATAACATTGGCTCTGGAATCATCTTGCATAACTCTAAGTCTTAGATCTCATTAAATGACCTCCCTCAGTTCTTTTACTTGCAAAATGAGAAAAATGACAGCATCTACTTTAAAAGATTGATGTGAGAGTTAAATAAGTTCCTATAAATCCAGAGCACATAAAACGCTGTTTGAAATTTATTAACACTCCAAAATGTTAATTATTATTTCTACTATCTGATTTGCTTAAAAACATAAAAGTTCCAATAATTATATGGTAATAAGTAATACAGCATTTTTCTTGTAATTAAGTAATTATTTGCAAGAGGGATTTTTTTTTTTTTTTTTTTTTTTGCTTTATGTCTTCATTTCTCTACAATGAGTTATTGGTAATCTAAAAAAAAAAGTTCATAAGCATAAGAATTGATGCGCTTTTTTCTCCCAGAGATGCTGGTTAGCAGTGCCAGTGCAGATCTGACCTTACAAGATAAGAGTAAAAACACCGCCCTTCATTTGGCTTGCGGCAAGGTACGTACATAGTTTAAGGATGTATCTTCATGGTTACTATTGAGTGGCATAAGTTTTTCCAGTTCACTGAAATGAACAGAAGTAGGAGGCAAGCCTGGTGATTACTAACACTGAATTTCTCGGGTGGGGTGGGGCGGGGTTTGTGGGGAGTATTGGCTTACTAGGTTTTGAAACATAAGCTTAACACTTGATTCTTTCAGACCTGTCCCTTCTTCCCATTTCTGATACATTTGATACTTCAGACATTAGCTTAAAAAAAAGTGTGGTATGTTTGCAGTACTGTACATGTGTTAGAAATGGTTGGATTTATGTTTATTCTTAATATTGTGATGTTTTTTAAGAGCTATTTGCCACAATTTTAGGGTCATGAAACTAGTGCCTTGTTAATACTGGAAAAGATAACAGATAGAAACCTCATCAATGCAACCAACGCAGCCTTGCAAACGTGAGTACTTTGAGGGTCTAGCTAAACTTAGTGACCTCTATAATTTTAAAAAAGAATAAATGCACTTTTAAAGAATGTGACAAATAGGATAGACCAGTCAGAAACTACTTAAAGAATAATTTTTACAATTGTCAGACCTCATTTCTGAAGTAAAACAACTAAAAGCTCTAATACTTAAAAACATTTTTTTGAACTGAAACTTTATTACAACATTGATGATAATGAATTTCTTATTCATATAATTTTCTAAAGGAAGATAGTGCTTATTCTGTATATTATCAAAATCATCTGAAAAGTGCCATTTCATAAAACTATTAAGTGTGTGTGTGTGTGTGTGTGTGTACTTGCTAAGCTTAAAGCGGTTTCAGAAAGAAATAGCCTCTTAATATAAGCAGTGAGCCTTGAGTTTGACCGAGGGTTTGTTTTGTTTTGTTTCGTTTTGTTTGAGACACTGTGGTTTCTCTGTTTTAGCCCTGGATGTCCTGGAACTCACTCTGTAGTCCAGGCTGGCTTCTGCCTCCCGAGTGCTGGCATTAAAAGTGTGCGCCACCACTGCTCGGGTTTTTTTGGTTTGTTTGTTTGTTTTTCAGTTTTGACTGAACTCTTAGGCCCAGGTCTCTCATCATCTTCTCTCAGTATCCTTTTTGTTTTGTTTTGTTTTAAGCTTGAAATAGCTCACATTCTGGGTTTAGTCAAATCCCTCAAAGGTCCAAATATTAGTCACAGGGCCAGTAAACATCTTTTAAAGATTATCATAATAATAATAATGATAGCTTTATTATTAATAATAATGATAGCATAATAATCATAGCTTTTATTGTGTATTTGCTAACTTCATTTCTTAAAACAGTAAGTTAAGACTGTAGCTCACCCAGTCCCAGTGGGTACATCTATAAAAAACTCCTGCGCCTAAAATTGAGGGAACATTTTGGAAGAGGAGGAAAGGTGATAGGAGCCAGAGTCGGAATTTTTTTGTGGGACTGTTTTGTGGTAAAGTGAGACCCTATACCCATAAAGTCTTGCCAGAAGGACTGCCTAAATATGACGTAAACAAGGACAACAATAGCCATCTCAGAGTGGACTAGGGTAAGCCCAGGAGGCCTCAGCTCCTCTACAAAGAACTACCACTAGTACCTATGGAGTGCTGAGAGCAAGAAATGATCTTCTCTAGGGAAGAGCACATTAATCTAATACCATTGGTCATTGGTCAGCCCTGAAAAAAAGGTGCCATGAATTTGAAAGAAAGCAAAGAGGAGTATATGGGAGGATTTAGAGGAAGAAAAGGAAAAAGGAAATGATGTAATTATAACCTCAAAATACAGTAACTTTATAAATATATATGTGCATCTGAAGAATGTAGTTCATTTGGTTAACTCTTTACATAAGGAGTCTTGGAAGGTGCAGTGAGTTTGATGAGGTCAGGGAACTACTAGCGATGACTAGGGCTGAGCTTTCTGTGGAGGCCCTGCTGTCCCTCCCACATTGATTGGTTGAGAACTGGGTGTCCGGGGTTTGTATCTCTAGGTCTTCACAACTTGGCTAAATGTTCTTTGGCAGCCAGGTGTGTATCTGCATGCACTGCACATACCTGTACGATTTCCCCACAGACCCCTGCATGTTGCCGCCCGGAACGGGCTAACAGTGGTTGTCCAGGAGCTGCTGGGGAAAGGGGCGAGTGTACTGGCCGTCGATGAAAACGGTAAGTGGGCTCCGCGCCTCCCCGGCCAGCGCCTTGGCTGGGGACCTCCTGACGGCGCGCCTTTGAAGTAAACGAACTTTGGTGGCTTCTAATTGGGCGAAGAAGAGCACTGAAGTTAGTATTGAGGAGTTCTTTGAGTGGGGAAATGAGAGCAAGTGAAAAGAAAGTACGTCTGGTAGGTGAACTTCTGAATCCACCTATTTTCAATTAAACCAAACTTGATGGTTCCTGTTCGGTGACCACTATTATTCATTTTGGTAGCCAAAGATTTTGTTCTTTCAACAAATATTTACCAAGGCCCTACTAAGTGTCATGTTCTTAGGTGAAGCCGATTCTTCTACTCTTAGATTCTGTCTCATTTTTCTGTTAGAGACTGTCACTTTAACGATTACTCCTTATTAGTATCACTCTGTGTTGTATTGGACCCAAGTACTGCAAGTGCTCTATCACAGAACTGTCCCCCCAAACCTCTCCCATAACCTGAAGACATTAGTGCTTCTAGCTGCTGCTATAATGCTTGCCTTCCCCCACAGCAGAACTACTCAAGAATTGGCTTTCTGTAGGCAGGCCTGTGTCCCCACCTCACTGTAGAACTCTTCTCACCAAGGTTCCTGATGGTTCTCAACAGTGTTAAGGCAGTTTTTATTTCACTTGGCAGGTCAGCTTTTGGTATGTGCGTACTCTTTTTTTTTTTTTTTTTTCTTTTTTTTTCTTTTTTCTTGGCAGACTTTCTTTACTTGGCTTTTAGGGACTCCACACAAATGTTGGAGGGCTCTGAAGTCTGTAGTCTTTGTTGGTTTTTTTCTCTGTCCAATTTACCCTCTAGATGATCTACTTTTAACCTTTGATTCTGAAAATTATTTGCTGAGACTTCCTAAATGTTTATTGCTAGCCCACACCTTCCTCAGTGTCTACATTCTTGTATCTGTCTGGCTGCATAATTAATAAGACAATATAGATGTCTAATAAATAGAATTGTCAACATTTCTCCTTACCGACTTCAAACTTACCCTTCCGACACCATCCTGATTTCAATTGAAGACAGTTCCCTTCTTATAGCTCGAGGCAGGAATTTGAATTGTCCATGGTTACTCTCTCATGCCCACTGTACAGTGAATGCTACTGATTCTTCCTTTAAAGTAAGTCCATCTGTCCACCTTTTTCCCTGCTGACTGCCCTCACAGGTAGTTCTTTACACACATGAGAACGTGTTTCTACTGTCAGCTTGTCCACAGTTCTCACAGTGACCCACAAAGTGCCCCACTCCTGTGCCCTTGCTGAGCTGGTCTCTGGCCCCTAGCCTTTCTGCTTCACTTTGCCCTCCAGCGCCTCCAGCACAGCCTCTGCACATGCTTATAATCTTTGTTGTTTTCTGCCTGGAACACTCTGCTCTGCAGATACTCTTTGACTAAACCCTTCACCTGTTTCAGACCATAGCTCAAATTTCATCTTCTCCAAGAAGCCTAACCCTAGTAATCTATCTCAGTTCCAGTCAACCTGTTCCTCTCTTTCTTATTTTACTGTCTAACTTACTGAGTATAATGTGCCTTTTTTCATGTTAATGTGTGTTCCCTCCAAGAGAGTGAACATTCACTCCTGAAGAGCAGAGAATCTTTGCCATCTGTGTTCACTGATGTTTTCTAAGTGTTAGAAGAGTTTGAGGGTTCGGTGGATGTCTGTTGCATGTGTAATTTTGTCAAAACTGTTAAGTTCTGAGACATCTTTGTGGAATAAGTATGTCATACTCTGCTCCCTATAAAGGCACATTAAAAAGTCTTGACCCTTCCTACAAGATCAGATGAGACATTCCAAAGCAGCAGCAAGTTGGGAGGGAACCTTTTTTTTTTTTTCCATGTATTTTTTACTTTTTTTCGCCTCCCAATTTCTCCCAGGTCCTCCTCGTTTTCCTGCCCACCCAATTTTATGTTTGTTTATTCTTTCTCCTTTTCTCTCTCAACAGGAAACACAGACACATAAAATGACCAATAAGATAAAAAAAAGTTGAAAGCAAAATGAAACAAAAGTCTACAAAATATTTAAAAATACACAAAAATTTTAAAAATTATTTTAAAATACAAAAATAATAGTTGTTGGCCAACTCCTCGTGGACATGGGAGCCTGCCCTGAAGTGTGGTTAATATTCTCAGTGAAACTCTAGTGGAGAAAACTAAAACTGATTTTGTTTTTTCTTTTGCCAGTGGTTATAAATTGAAGATAGCTTCTTTGTTAGAGATGGGAGCCTTGGAGTCATCTATCTCTTGTGGATCTTAAAACCTTTACCCCTACCTCTTCCATAGAGAGCCTTGAGCCTTAAGGGGAGAGGGTTGGTGAAGAGATCCCATTTGGTATTAAATGCCCCAAAGCCTCACACTGCACAGTGTCCAGTTGCAGGTTTCTGTGGTAGTTCGGGAGAGAACCTTTTAAACTGAAGAGTAAGCCCGTTGAGAGAGAACTTGAGATGAGCACAAACATTGGATTAAGTTTTTAGGAGACCAAGCATTGGAAAGTGGGCAGTAAGACTAGAATGGGAAATAAGACTTAGAGGTGTAGGTGGCCATCAGCATTGAGGTGAAGGTACTTGGAATGGCAAATGTATAATCATAGGTTCTTTGGGACTTGGTGTAAAGGAGAGACAGGGTTTTGTAGGTGAAGTCATACCCACTGTGGCTTGGGAAGCTTGTATGGATGGCACTCTAAAGTGTCATTGAGTCAAGAATACAGGGGAAAGAGTGAAGTTAATTTGGAGGCATATGGAAAGCTGAGTGAAACTAAGTAATTAAACATATAGATCTGAAACCCAAAAGCTAAATACAGATATTTCTAGGAATGCAGCTACTCATAGTGATTAAAATGTGGAAATAAAAACATTAATATTTGGCCACATTATGATATGTAGGTCTTTGTTGACTATTTCCAAGAATTTATATTATTTTTTTAATAAATAAAAAAAGAGGCCAAGCGTGATGATGCACACCTTTAATCCCAGAACTCAGGAGATAGAGGCAGGCAAATCTCTAAGTTTAAGGCCAGCCTGATCAGTATAGCAAGTTCCAGGACAGGATGGGAGGGAGGGGGGTGTAGAGGGAGAGAGGGAAAGAGGAGAAAAGGATACTAAACCTGTTGATGAAGGTCTCCAGTGGCTTTAGTTGACACGTTGAATAAATACCAATCTCATTTTATGATTGTGTGTACTGAGAGTTGTAAATTAGTCTCGTAATAACAGTTGGATGATTAAATATGTTCTGAAGACTAAATAAAGACAAGCCAGGCAGTGGTGCCGTACTCCTTTGATGCCAGCACTTGAGAGGCAAGAGGCAGGCAGATCTCTTGAGGTTTGAGGCCAGCCTGAGCTATAGAAGGAGTTCCAGGACAGCCAGGGCTACACAGAGAAACTCTGTCTTGGAAAACAAAAGACAAGATGAAGGGGCCAGTATATTCTGTGCCTTTGTTACTCCCAAGGATGGGGTTAGAGGTGTTGAGATGAGTTTTCTGAAGAAGAAAGAACATGTTACATATTCATGGAACGTCCTCAAGGAGTTTCTTATTATGTAACCACACCAACTCATATAGAAGAGAGGATTCTGTTTGCAGTCATATTCTTTCTACACATACTGCTGAGAGATGCATTCCCACTCACTCAGGGCACTCTGTGCTCTTTAATGGTTGGGCTTCTAAGTTTGCCAGCCTCAGGGTAACAACAGCTGGTACCTTCACATTTTCAAAAGAACCTTTGAAAGATATGTGAGAATAAAGAATTCACTCAGGCATTTTGAGGAAGTAATTGAATTAAATCATGTCCATCCTCCAGTCATTTCTGCCAGTCCTTCAGAGTAGTTAGCTAGTTGTTCCCTTTGATAGTTAACAAAATGGTAATTTTACAAGGGAAATTTTTAAATTTAATCATGAAGGCTAATAATACTTAATAATGATCATGATGAAAATAGGAAAAGGTAGAAATAGCCAAATGCCCAGTAGTTAAATATATACTGTGGTATGATCATATAGTGAAATACTGCACAGCAGCAAAAGTTATCTTACTATAGTTATGACAGTATTAGAAGTCAGATTTAAAAATACATATGCTATATGCTTCTACTTATATTTGGTTCAAAAACTAACTAACAGCACTCAGGCGAGCAGAGGCAAGTGGATCTCAGTGGTTCCAGGACAGCCAGAGCTACACAGAGAAACCCTGTCTTGAAAACAAAACAAAACAAACCAACAAAAACTACACAACAAGGAAATAGTCACCACAAGAAAAGGTCAGGGTAGTAGTTACCACTGTGAAGGAGGAAAAGCCCTGTAGTACTTGTGGTAATAGTTTCTTGCTGTCCCTTCTGGCTGGTGGCTTTATCAGTATTTGGTTTGTAATAAATCATTCTGCATTAAAAACAAATTATGTCCCTTAAAATTCACATGTAAAATATAAACATAGTAATATGAAAAACAGTGCAACAGTAAATAGAGCTGCAGATTAAAATTTCAAGACCTCTGTAGCCTTGGCACCTTTTGAGTTCACATGGCTTAACACAGATAAAAAAACACAGGTAAACCATCACATGGAGTAACTGAAGCTTGCCATCGCGCTGTTGCGCACACCACCTTCTCTCCCAGGCCAGTTCTTGGCCACCAAGGCCTTACATGCCTTCCCTGTGGCTCTCCCATCGACGCCTGCTGCTGGGGCACTCTATGTCTGAGGAAGGATTTCTGCAAAAATAAAAGAAAATTCTTATCTTAGGTTTGGGCTTTTAACATTTAGTTTAGTTTATAATTTTCTTACACGGCTGTGTCTACCCAAGAGGTCCTAGGAACTTACCTTTTTAGCAGTAAGATTGTAAGTGCATACCACTGTGGCTGGTTTATTTACATGGGAGCTAGGATTGAACCCAAGTTCCTGTGCTTACAAGGTACTTGACCTACTAAGCCATCTCCCCAAACCATAGTCTTCATCTGAGGTTGACTGACAGACACATCAAGAAAAGTTTGACTACTCTCATTCATTCATTCGGTATGTAGTTAGTGAGCATCTCCTTAATGTTTAATTCATATAATTGTACATCTAGATGCTCGGCATATAAAAGTTGACTTAAACAAGTCTGAATTTATGGTAAGCTTTGACTCGCTTGTCTTAAACTGGCTAATGTGTGTTTATTGGGTTTTTCATTTCTCTAAGAATGCCCTGTATTTTCTGAGTTGGTTTGAATATGTGTGTTATGAGATGTTGGGCAAAATATCCATTGGGAGGCTCTAGTTTCCTCTTGTTATTTAGTAGGAAACCTCTCCTTGTACCCCAACATTTTTATGATTGTGTCTCTTTCTGCTTACTAGCAAGTTGTGTTATCAGTCTGCCTAAAGAATTTGTTATCAGCCATAGGATCTATGTGTAAAGCTGAAGACCTTTAGAATTGCTGTCTCATGCTTTATGGCTTGTGTGTTACTAATTTTTAAATTTTAAATTCAATTCTAGGTTATACCCCAGCTTTGGCCTGTGCTCCTAATAAAGATGTGGCTGACTGCCTGGCTCTCATTTTGGCCACCATGATGCCTGTCTCATCAAGTAGTCCGTTGTCATCCCTGACATTCAATGCCATTAACCGTTATACCAACACCTCAAAAACAGTTAGCTTTGAAGCCTTGCCCATCATGAGGAGTGAACCTAGCACCTACTGCAGTTTCAACAACATTGGTGGGGAACAGGGGTACGCGTACACTGATGTGGACGAGCTCAACGACTCTGATTCTGAGACCTACTGAAAGGCTGAGCCTGGACCTCTGTGGAAGCTCTGACACTGAAACTTCAAACCAGCTTTTTCAGGAAAAAAGCACTTTTCTTACTCAGACACAGATTCAACCTGAAGAAAGATCACGCAGTGAACAAATAGAAGTATTGTGATGACATTAGGAAGAAGACTCTTAAAGGCAAGTTTTGCAAAAGGAACTTCTAGAATCTTAATAATGACTTGACCAGTGGAAAACACATTGATGTCAGTTGCTTTGTGGGACTGTTTTAATTGGCTTTGCAGTGCCAGAAATTGGGACAGTGCTCCCTGACCTGCTTATGTGGGCAACACTGCTGTAAAGGAAGAGATAAAAACACTAGGTTAAAATTTACCCATAAAATTAGAGCTAAATTTAAATGCAATAAAAGTTTGATATAATAGGCATTATGTTACACACCAAATTGCCATGGACCAAATAACGTACAGATTTTTTTATTAGAACTCCATTTTGTGGAAATGGAAATAGGTGGAATGAGACAGCTTCTAAAGCAAACTTCAATACTTCTGAAAATAAAGCTAAGATTTGATTTGATGTTGATTTTTATTAAGAAAACATCTGAAAGCCTTTCAGTACTGTATTGAACCATGAGAAAAAGCAGATGTATTTTTACATTTTTATATAAAAGATCTTAAATTACAGTTTTTATAGAATTCAAGACCAGATGACTAGGTGCAGTGTGGGTAAAAGTACTTGTGACAGAGATGTAGATTAGGTCAGGGCTGTTGCCCACTTTTGAGTGGTTTGGTTTTAAATTGAACTATTTTTGTTTAAGGGATTCCATGAAGGAAATTTTTTATGAAATTAAAAACAGATTATTTTACCTATTGTAATGTAGTGACCCTGGGGAGTGGGACTGTCCGAGCCTCTACTTGGGGGGCACACGTTCATCACTTTTAGGTGACTTTGGGGTCTCTACATTTGGGCTGGAGGATTTTTACTGTTATTTATTTTAATCTTAACTTTGCCAAGCAAGAATCAAAATAAAAAAATGTTTAAAGACTCTTGTTACAAGACATTATCTAAAACTAGTTTTGAATTCTATACAAACTGGAATTTTAAGCATTTTTATGTAAAAGAAAACAATGTAAAAATACATCTGCTTTCTCTCATGGTTTATGACAGTACTGTAAGGCATTCAGCTCTTTCTTTTTTTCTTTTCTTTTTTTCTTTTTTTTAACAGGATCTTTCTGTGTAGTCCTGGCTATCCTGGAACTCACTCTGTAGACCAGGCTGGTCTTGAACTCTCAGGGATCCACCTGCCTTTGCCTCTCTGAGTGCTGGGGTTAAAGGTGTGTGCCACCAACACCTGGCTTCAGATATTTTCTTCATAAAAGTCAACATTAAACCATTTGACTTCATTTTCAGAAGTATTGAGGTTTGTTTTTGATGATGAGTCATAACAAACAGAATCAGGTTACTTGGAAGGCATTTCTGTGTTGGGCGAGAGTTAAAATACTACAGGCTTTAGGTTCTGCTCAGATCTAGAGCACCACTGTCGGAGAGAGATTGCCTGCCAAACTGAAGATGGCCTTTCAGGTAGTAGAGAAGAGGCTGACATGAGGCTTTTAAAGAACACTCTTCTGTGCTTCTGTGTGTACTCTTAAGTGTCACTTTCCCGTAGAATGAGTTCACACGGGAGGTCTCACGAGAGCTGGGTAAAGTTCCATCCATTGCAACAAACGATACTCAGTTTCATCTTAACCTTTTTGTATTGTGAAACTGGACCTTTATGACATTGTAAATTATCAGCTGGTTTTTCTGAATATAAAGTGTGAAAACACAGAACAGTATTTTGGTCTACTTGATAATTTTGGGGTTTTGGAGAATTAATGAGCATGTACATAGAAATAGTGACTGCTTGAATACTGTATTTACCTGCACTCTTTCAGCACATCAAGATTCCTGTATATTTTAGAGTATAATAAAACACAGATGTGAGTTGTATTTAATGAATAATGTATTTGTATCTGTGCATATTACTTAAAAATCTATAAAGTTTCTAGGGCATTGACTACTAGATTTTAAGCATTTTTTCTAAAATATTTACAAAATTATAAATATAATCTCCATCTTTTCTTTATAATATAAAAAAGTCATAATGAACCCTTCCTGATTAATAGTGGTAGAAGGGTAAATATGCATTTTAAAGACCGTAGACTACATTTTCTATTGTACCTTTTAAAAAAAAAGAAAACTCAAGAGGATTCTAAAAGTATACCATATGTGTGCTTTCTCTTTCCTTTTAGGAATTCTCTTCTGAATTCCCTGAGGGAATTTTCTAGAATCTCAGAATTGAAAGAGACCTGAGGTTCATCCAGTCTAACCTCTTAACAAATGCAGGAGTCCCTTCTCCAAGGTTGTCTTTCCACCTTGAACACTTCCAGTGACTACCTCACGAGCAGTCCACTCATTGTTGAGCAGCTCTGTTAGGAAGGTCTCCTTAATGGAGTGGAAGCCTCCCTCCCGGTAACTTCTGTCCTTGGGCCCAGCTCTGTCCTCCAAGAGTGTTGGAAGGATGACTCTTCCACCCTCTGCCATGTCTTCTTTCACAGGCTGTTGACTCCTTTTGCTGAAGTGATTTCCAGAAGGACTCATTAAACACATTGTCTCCACATCTATTGAGATCCAAGGTGTAGCTATAAAGTAACAAACTCATCTTTTAATTTATCCTCATGTGTCTGTAGAGACCATAGATCCTGCATCATTTTATGTAAATGATGCCATAACTGGGAGGTGGTTTGTGCTGTTATCAGCCAACTGGGAAAGCCGTTCCTTTGCTTTGTGCTAATTTGTCCCACGGGCTTTGGTGTGCGCTGGAAGAGGGAAGTTCTGAAGTCCTGTCCCAGAAAGTGTTGGCCAGCACCAGTATTCAGAGTAAATACAGGAGCAAAGCACAGCGCCATAAGTTACTTTATAGTTACACACACCCAATGTGGGACAAGCCCTGGACCTGGTTCTGTTGTGTTTTTGTCCTCGCCCACAAGGGAAAAGCCCATGAGCTTTAACGTGTGCGTGAAAGATGACATCTGAGATGTGTATTACAGTAATACCATATTTTGCTCAAAAACAACTTTGGGGAAATAGTGATGACAGGTGACCTCGAACAGTGCCATTTATAGTTCAGGAGATCTCTAAATGTAGCTGTAAATTTGGGGTTAATTTGGCTTCATATATTGGATCTTTTAAATGAAATAAAAATTTTTAATGCAAAAAAAGGAAGTGTCTTTCTTTTTTTACATATACAGAATTTTTCCCTTTAAAATGTGTTCACTTATGGCAGGTTTTTGTTTCTGGGTCTCAGTACGGCCAGGATAAATTCTGGCTTGTTCTTCCTCCACCTCCAAGTGCTGGGATTACAGGTATGTGCTTCTATGCCCAGCTGTGGGTTTTGCCCTGAAATTTTCAGTGGCTTTTTAGTAAACTTATTTTAGACTTTTGAACTTACCTAAATGAATCTTTCAAATGTGTTAACAAGTATTTATTCCTTACCTGCTTTGTACCTGGGGGTAGCAGTGGGCAGAATGGTGGCGGGATCCTTCCAACAGCTAAGAGTTTCATAATGAGATGGTGTATCAAGATAAACTGCCCAGGAAGGCGAGAGAGAGAGAGCACGCAGAATGAGCTTTGTGGAGAAGGTGACACCGAGGCCGGGCATTGAGAAACAAGTCTGTAGGCGGGTGAAGAAGGACTGAGTGATTTCCTAGGTTCGAGAGCAAAGCCAGCGGGTCTCAGGCACTTGGAAGAGGGCAGTATGGGGCACAGTGCTCTTCAGCACTTAGCATCGTGACTCTGAGAAGAGACTATAGGCAATTGTATGGAGCTTAGATAGCAAGCATAAAAACAGGTATGTTTGAATAGCTGGTTGGGCAACAGATAAACGGGGGCCGATAATCTTTCTTGAAATCATCTCTGCAGGTAAACAATAATAGAAAAGGCCGGTAGAGCATTCCTCACGTACCAGGCAAAGACAGAATGCTTGAAACATGTTATCTCTTAATCCCCATGACTGCCTATGAGGTAAGCACTATCAATAGCATTTAACATGTGGAAGCAGATAAAATAACTTTTAGCCACAGTCTTAACTTTTAAAACGTGAATTCAAGTGCAGTCAGTCGTCTTCTGCCCGTAACCCTTCAGTTTCTAACATGTTTGCTGACTGTCTGGTTTTTATCCTGACTGCAAAATTGTTAAATTCCCTTCAGTTTTATTCTCATAGATCACTATTTTTAGGATAAACAATTGTGGTCGCAAGGATACTGAACACGTGCTACTTGCAGTGAAGCCGAGGCTCTGGGCGTGGAGAAGTACGGGAGAGTGGAGTGTCGTTCACCCTTGGGCTGGAGTGGAACCAGAAAGCCTGCCATCTGCTCACCTCAGTTACTGTTGCCATCTTTAGCACCCTATATTTTGCTAGCTCAAAATAACCCTCACGCCTTTCTTTGTAGGTTGGCTGACACAGGCTTGTGGAGTGACTGCTTCGAGCCTGGGGCCTTCACAGGCTCCGGTGTGAAGCTTCCAGGGGCTTGGCCACCTCTTAGGGAGTTGCTCTCCATCTGTTTATCTGTGCTGCCTGGGTTGAAATACAAGAAGTTGTGTGGAAAGTTTTTATGAGCCTGGGAGGAACTGTGACCACACCCACTCCATTGGGTTTAGCGAGTGGCATGGCAAACCCAGCCTCTCTAGGATGGGGGAGGGTGGTTTGGGAGCCGTTCACATAGTCCTGAGGTGATGTGCCGGCTAATTGGCTGCACTTGGAAGTCTTTATTTCATGCCTGCTCCTCCTCCTCGTCTCTGTGCTTCCCTCTCCTATTTGTTTGTTTGTTCCTTTTGAGACGGGGTCTTGCTGTGTAGCCTAAATTGACATCAAACTTGTAATTTCTTGCTTCCACCTTCTGAGTTCTTCGGTTGCAGGAGTGTACTGCCGTCATGGTCAGTTCTTGGTCCCCTTCTAGTTTGGGTGGTCTGGAGGCTGGAGAGTTTGGGGACGTTCAGATGAGTTGATCCTGTTGAATCTACTCTTTTCCAAAGATAGGAAGCCAACCTCTGCCCACCACAGCTCCCAAAAGAGCCTGTGTCTCGTGCCTCACTGTGCTCAGCCCTCCGAAGCAGATGCTAGACTAAAGGGAGGTGATAAAGCTTGGAGAGTGGCTGCTTCTAAAAATCAGAAAAGATGGTGATGTACAGTGTTGTGTGACGCCAGCTCTCCATCCTTCAGCGCTGCTGTGTCCCCATCCTGCTGTACTCTCTCTCTTCACACTTGCAATTTGACTACTGCTTTTTGTTTTTAGAAAGAAAAATGCCTTCTAACATTAATTGTAGATAATAGATTCTATTTCTGCTGTTTTAGCTAGATTTTAAAACAAAACTTTAGTAATGACTTAAGTCTTTTTGTTTTTGATGGTGGTGGTGGTTGGCTTTTTTATTTTGTTTTGAGTTTTGTTTTTTTTTTTTTTTGGGGGGGGGGAGGTTGTTTTTGAGACAGGGTTTCTCTTATAGCCTTGGCTGTCCTGAAACTTACTCCATAGATCAGGCTGGCCTTGAACTCATAGATCCATGTGCCACTGTCTCCCCTAGTACTGTGATTAAAGGCATGTGTCACCATTGCCTGGCTCATTTATTATTTTTGACTGGTATAGAGAGTCTTTGAAATAAATTTGGTGTGATATATTCATAAGACTGTTGGAAGTTTAGGTAAAAGAGTTTTACCTATTTGTGAATAAGGTTTTTTGGGGGTGGAGTTGTTTTGTTGGTTGGTTGGTTGGTTGGTTGGTTGGTTTTTGGAGATGGAGTTTCCATGTAGCCCTGGCTGTTCTAGAAATTTCTTTGTAGTCCAGGTTGGCCTGGAAATGAGATCCACCTGCCTCTGCCTGCCAAGTGCACCATCGCCTGACTCAACATTTCCTAAGCACATGGTATGTTGAAAGTGAATGAAAAACAGAAGTAAAAAGGAAAGGACACGACTGCTCCTAGGTAGGCAGAGGATAGGTTTTCTTGTAGATAAAAGGGAGAGCGTAGGTAGACGGAGGGACGTATGAGAGAGCCCAGAGCGGACATGACCCCAAATCATGTGAGGGGTGGGGAGGGAAGAGCAGCTGCCAGCCAGGAGATGGGACCAGGTAACCGAAGTGATTGGTTTACATAGGGGTAGGCGGACCACTCTGGGTTGGAGGAATTTAGGGCAGGGGCTCAGGAATCGGAAAGAACCTGTCGGGTCTGCTTTGATTGCTAGGTAGGCACCCAGCCATTCGTCCAGGGTTTAAGGCCTAACAGAAAGCATGCTCTTAAATAATGGAAATACTGGGACCAGGTGAAGTCCTTGTCCTCGGAATGCTTATGCCTTGATCAGAGGGGAAAAAAATCCAGATAATTACTTGCTGACTGAGTGCTGGTGTGTGAAAGAAGCCCATGAGGACGTGAAGGTTGCTTTTTTTTTTTTAAACACTGAGGATTACACAGATATTTCTGGTAAAAAGTAACAATAATAAGTAAAAAGTGCTGAATAAGTAAGGATATTCAAACTCGTGGGAGCAGAAAAGATGAAGACAGCGAGCGAGCCTGGCAGCACCAAGCACAGCACGTCACAGGTTCACCCAGGAGCCTTTTGTCCTTTGTTTGTTGTTTTGGATTTTTGTTTGTTTGAGCTGTACTGTGGATTGAACTCAAGGCCTCAGATACACTAGGCAAACCCACAGAGCCCCATACCCAGCCCTTCAGTTTTCTTTTGAGCTAGTTTGTCGAATGTGAGCCCTCTTTGAGTGCCTGCTGACTGTACAGCATCTAACTGGCTTTGCCTCCAGATAGCCTTAAAGATGGCACAACACTTGAATTGGAGAAGCACTGCTTTCTAAAGCATGAGCTTTATACAAATAAGGAACACTTAGAAAACAGGGCACGCTGGTTCTCAAGAGTAGCAGCAGGCACTGTGACCACTAGGCCACGGTCTAACAGAGACAGCCAGAATGCCCATTTCGTATGGACTGGAAAACTTGCAGGTAACTTCTGCTGCCTTGGTAGCCTGGCGTGAGCTCACATTCTGGTCACTGAGGCACAACATACATGAAAGAAAACTTCCTTGTGGTTGTAGTAGCGAAGCCTTAAAACGGGAGTTACCAAGCAAGACCAAATGGATGAATGAAGATAGTTCAAGGCAAAGGTGCTTCTGGAGGAGAGGGGTCTCCTTTCAGCTGAGCAGCCATGAGTGTTAAAAGAGCATGCAGGAAAAATCCTGCAGTTGGCCTGCAGCTTCGTGATGTAGGACATCTGAAGCCAAACTTTGGTCCTACAAGTCTGGGTTTAGGACTCCATCTCCATTCTTCCCCAGGGCTGTGCTGCCGATGGAACAATGTGCCCAAGCTGGCAGCCTGTGCTTCACTAAAAGTCCCTAATCCCTAAGAAGAAGGATGACCAGGGCCATAGGAGGGTCCAGGCCAGACATGTGAGGGGCTTGGATGAGCAAGGTAGCTTCCAGCCTTATCCATACCCTAGCCAATGCCTTACCAGCTGAGCTGAGAGGACACAGCAGCTTCCCACCACTGGCTTAGGAGAGCTGCTCTGTTGCTTGCGTTCTGTGACCCCAGCGAGGATGCTGGTGAGAAAAAGAAGGGCTATTGTCCATCAAGGAGGTGCTGATCAGAGAACATACCACTGTATTTACTAGCACACTCTTGGAGTGAGCTTCAAGAAGCATGCCCACCCGAGCTCCAGGCATGCACCACGAAGTATGGAGACTCCAGATGTGCACAGTGATGCCAGGCCCAGCAAAGACATCTGCACCAAAAGTGTAATGGTTGTGTGCATCTATCCAGAAAATGTGAGGATTTGCCAAACAAGCCCTATTTCGGCAACCTGCATCCCTGTTACCACATTCAGAAATCTAGATAGTCAGTATAGAGAAATTATGACTGTCAAACACAGTCAGGACACCTCAGTTAATAAAAAAAGCTTTTGCCAAGTGATGATGATGAAAATGGCAGAAGAAGCAGTTTGGTATTTGCCTCACAGAAGCAATGGTAAACTAGCAAACTGTCAGAACTGAATTTCCCAAATTGGATTATATGGCTGCCAGCAACCTCCAGAGTATGAGTTTAGAAAAAAGCACTGACTGTAAGAACAGCAAAAGCCCCAGCCTTTGCCTGGTTGTACCCCTCACTCTTTAATTCTGTAGTAGCTTAGAAACTAATGGCCCACATTCCTGGTGCAGCCTGGCAACCACTAGACAGCAAAGCTAATGCTCTTTCAAAGCCACCATTCCCATTCTTGCCCGATGTTAAAATTCCTATTCTTCAGGCAGCAGCACAGACCACAGACATCCACACGGCCCCCGGCTTCAGTAGGGCTCTGGACCCGGACATGGCGCTTAGTGACAGCACTGCACACAGACAGCAACATGGCTCCGGGCTTCAGCACAGACCAACGAAAGTAACAGCCTAGACAGAAAGCCATCGAAAAGAATTCTTAAAATTTGTGATAAAGATGCTGAAATGCAGCTCTCCACTGTTGATGGCTTCTGGTGGAGTGTGGGTGAGAAAGGACTCAGTTTTCTTTAAGGAGCTGGCCAGCAGGAGTTTGACCGTGCTTCAAGAGTGAGTATATGGGTAACACAAATTGGACTTGGGGGGGGTTCCCCCTTTTTTGGAGGCGGAGGTCACCAGGGTAGGGAGGACTGGGAAGTTGAGTGTGTTCAAGGTTTGTAATGTGAAATTCCCAAATAATAAGAACATGAAAAAAAATCTATCATTCTTTGGCACTTATCAGTAGGGTATCAGAACCAATGATGAAAAAATTAAAGTTGATGAATTCACTTTATACTTGAAGATTCTCCTACCAGTTAACCAGTAATGGGGGACTAGCAGGTGGAAACTCGGCAGTCAGAGCTGATCTCAACAGCATTGTCAAAATGCAATAGGGACAACAACTGTAGAATGCTTCCCAACAGCAAAATACACATTCATCCGAAATCACATGGAGCTTTCGCCAAACAGACTGTAATCTGGAGTATGGAACCAGCCCTCAGACAGGAGACAGCAGAAGATACATGGAGTCTGCTTTTGGACAGATAGTATTGTTAGAAGTCAATGCAACTGAAAAGACTTGAAGGTTAACGCATATAAAACCAAGCAGGCCAAAGAAGATAGTGTACTTTTAAAACAGTGGGAAGAGGACAGGACGGAACAGGAAATTTTGGTGTTGCTATACGGGTGTTTACGTGTAAAGTACTTGACATTGACTTGTCTATACTAGAAAAGGACTGAGATGAGCCATGCGCACATCCACCTTAGGAGACTAGAAAACTCACGCAAGTGAAGGTTAAGATGATTGAGAAAGGTGATGATGGCACAGGCCTTCAATCCCAGCAGAGGCAGATGGAGCTTTGTGAGTTTGAGGCCAGCCTGATTTACAGAATTCCGGGACAATCAGAGATATACTGATAAACCCTGTCTTCCAAAACAAAACAACAAAAATCTAGGAATCAATGAAATGGAAAGTAATTTCATTAGCAAGACAGGAAATCCAACAACTGGTGCCTGGCAAAGACTGATAGAAGTCTTTATCAGACCTTGGGGGCCGGGGGAGGCACAATTAGAAGATGGTTACAGAGCTCGTGGACATGAGTAGTGAGTTTCCAGGAACAACTTTATACAGAGATTTCATAACCTAGATTAAACAGACTGACTTCTTAAAACAAACCGAAACACAATTTGTGAAAAAACACAAAAAGGAATGTGTTCAAGCTACATGAGGTGAGTTTATAAAACAAAGTTTTTTTTTTTTTAAAAACTGGAACAATATTTCATGTTTATACATCATCAATATTGTGAAGATATCAGATACCCTCCCTTTATTTATAGTCAATACACCCCAAATGAAGATTCCAGCCAGATTATTTATAGGCAAACGGATTCCAGAGTTTGAATCTAGGGAAAAGTCCAGAAAGTCTCATGGAATGCTGGAGAAAAAAGGAGCCGACAGGAGCTGGCTTCATAGCATAACATAAAGCTATAGTAAACTATAGACTAGCTACAGAGTACGACATTGGGGGGAGGAGTGAAACAGTGCAGGTATAAGAGTCACAGCGTTGCTAGCTAATCTTTGAAAGCAGAGTTAGAGGGATGTAATAGAGCCAAGAAAGCCAACGGCTGGGATTCATGGACATTCACTGCAAGTCAGCCTAGGCACAAGTTGTACACACTTCTTGGAACCTAGTTCAGAATTGGATTGCAGATCTGGATATGAAACTCAGAAGACGCCACAGGTAAAACCTCAGTGAGCTGGGGTTTGACTTTAGCTACAACATGAAAGGCACAATCTAAAACGAAAGACTTCAATAAAAATTTAAAATTCTGCTTTGCAAAAGTTGACTGTAAGAGAATGAAAGATAAGCCATAGGCTAGGATAAAATACCAACAAAAGCATAACAGATAAAGGAGTATTGTCCAAAATATACAGATGACTTAAAAAAATCATGAAACAGGCTGCCCCACCCTTGCTGCGCAGGCAGCAGACACCAGTTTGATGGATATACACGTGATGGAGAACTAGGAATAGAAAAACAGAATGTAGGCTTGACAGAAGGACAGCGTCCTGGAGCTTATGCAGACACAGACTCAGCCCCCGAACCTGCTGCCCAGCCACAGGATTGCCCTGGCTCTGGGCAACGATGGAGGCCAGAGATGAGGAAAGGTTCACTCATTTTTTTAGGATTGGGCATCCTCTAAGGACCACTGTGGTCCATGATGCCACCAGAGGCCATGTTGATGTCTGTGGTCCACGCTGCTGCCCCAGGAAGGAAGGACGGGAGGGAGGGAGCCTGTTTGCTGTCTATGCCACTGACTGATGCCTTGGTAATGTCCCTGGGCTTTCCTGCCTCTGGGGGCCCTCTGACTGTGAGTGGCATGTGTAGCCATCAAGTCCGTGGTCCATGCAACCGTTGAAGGCTGGAAGTGATGCAATGGTCCTGATAAAACCAGGGCTGTGTTGATGTCTGTGACCCGCATTGCCCCCCTGAAGTCCATGCAGATGTCTGTCCATGGTCTGGGCTGCCAAATGAAGCCATGGTGATATCTGTGGGTACGAGAAAGCTGGCCCCTCCCCTTTCCAGCTGCCACATGGTGGTGCACCTGTGGGAGAGCTGGCCCAACCCTTCCAGCAGCTGCCTGGTGGTGGCATGGGCTGGCCCCCATCCTTCTGGCGGCCATATAGAAGCGAGAGATGTCCTGTCTTCTCTACAGCTGCCTCACTGCTCTCCATAGTTGTGTCGTCTGGTAGAGAAAAATTCACCTTCCCTTGGGGGAACTGGCCACTAGAAGTTTGTCCATGCTCCATGAGTATATAGACAACACGAAATTAATTTGTTTCTTTTTCTTTTTTTACCAGAAGGTCACAGGTGAGGGGCGTCACTGTGGGAGGACTGGGAGAAGAGCATAATCAGGGTACATGATGTGAGAGCCCCAAAAATCAATAAAACATAAAAAATAATAAAAATTAAAAACCTTGGAAAGGAGAGATTGCTAAGGCTCTGAATTGGGAAAATAGAATCTTAATTAAAAAAAAAAAATCCATAATAAGCCATTGTGGAAAACAGCCCACAGACCTTGCCAAACATCTCTTTCAAGCAGATAAACAATCTCGCCCCTTATTGGTGGTTTCGCTGCAGGGCAGGAAATTTAAATGTCAAAATCCAGAAGTAAACAGTCCTCGAGTCCTGCAGCTGTGCACCGCTCTGAACAGTGTGGTAAAACAGCTCCTCCTCCTGCTCCACCACTGGGGACGGAGATCATGCCTGTGCCCACAGGACACGCCTGAACGCGCTCATCACTTAGCCGTCCTGGCTATCAGGCGATCGCTGCCGAGTCTCAGCACTGGTGTCCCGCTCACCCTACTGTGCCTGATAATGGCCCTGAGCTCAAGAGTAGGGCTCTGAGAAATCCAGGTACACCGTGAACACGTCATCCAGGGCTTCCTGCAGCCAGAAGGTGAAACTGGCTTGACTTTCTAATGAAAGAAACCATTTGCTGAGTTTGCTCAGAGTTACCGTGGAGTAAGGTAGTTTGAGTGGTCCCGTTCACGTAACTCACTTGCTACTGTATATTTTATAACTTCTATTATTGGTTTTTAATCTCTTGCTAAGATTTACAAGTTAAATTTTATCATACATATACAGATAGAAAGACACAGAAAGTCTGGTACTGTAAGGTTGCAGGTGTCCCCTGAGGTCTTCGACTGTGTCCATATGGATAATAGGACAGAAGATGGGGAAGATACTCTACATCACTGCCACCGAAAGCGCGCGGACCACCGCACCAAGTAGCCTGGTGGGGACCGAGAACCTGGTGTGGCCGAGACTGCTGAGGAGTGGGAACGCCGTCCATTCCTCCTGGGAATTCAAAACGTTTCGGCCACTTGGAAAAGCACTTTGGCTGTTTCTTACCAAACCAAAACATTACTTAGTCCCCAGCACAGAGGGAGGCAGAGGCAGGTGGGCACCTGTGAATTCAAGAGCAGCCCCAGGCCAGCCAGGGCTACACAGAAAGACCGTGTCTCAAAACCTAAGACATTACTACATGATTCAGCAACTGTGCTCTTTGCTATTTACCCAAGGAACTGGAAATGTATGACCACACAAAGGCCTGCCCAAGAATGTTTGTAGTGTACACGGTTGCCAAAACTTTGAAGCTACCAGGATGGGTTTTGGCAGGAAAAGGCCGGGTGTGCTAGTACATCCAGTGCCACTCAAAGCTAAAAAGAAATGACCTACCATGGAGCTGGGGAGATGGCGCTGGCGGGAAAGCGCTTGCCATGCAACCTGAGTTCAGATTCCAAGGACCTTTATGCCTCTAATCCCAAAACTGGGAAAGCAGAAACAGGAGGATTCCTGGAGCTGGCTGGCCAGCCAGGCTAGCCCAAGCAGTGAGCTCTAGCTTCAGCGAGAGATCCTGTCACAAAACATTAAGTAGAGAGAAGCAGAATGTACCTAATAACCACTGGCGCCTTCATACATATAATGCATGCACCTGTACACGTGTGCACACACACACACACACACCCCTGGATGCGAACATGCGTGCACCACACACAACACAAATGCAGATGACTAGGTCAGTCTGCACATCCCATGAGTCCAAAATATTCTTTTGGAGAAAGAAAGAAAGATTAGAGACACAGCAAGATCAGCGGTTGCAGAAGCTGGGTTGGGGGAGCCGAGCATGGGGTGTTGGGTGGGGCAGCAGACCCGCCCTGACGGTATGAAGCGCCACCCAGTCTGACCGCTGGGAGACCGCAAAGCACTGAATTGGCTTTGCCTTTACCCAGCGCAAGTGTTTTTTACGGATAGCGTGTTTATAATTTTTACTTTAAACACTTGTCGTCAATGTCCGTGTCCACGTGGATCATAAAGACCGTTTAGACAGACACTTTGAGTAAGTACATTTGGTGTTTCATGGAGTCGAGGTGTTCCACTGATGGACTAGATACATGGGCAGTTGTGCTCTGTGTGTGTCCCAAGTCATGAATAACAAGACTGGAACCAGATCTGGCCTGGGGTTTAGACAAGAGGAAGGTTGAATTCCTGAACCAGCATTCCATCGTGAGTGGCAGGGCTTAGAGCTGAAGTCCGTGACGAGGAGCCTCAGCGGGTCACCTTTGCCAGTGGGGTGACAGTGTGGCCTCCTGACCGGGCCACCTCTCCAGTTTTCCTTACTTTTGTTTCTCAGCTGAGAGGCAAAAATAGCGATGTGTGTCAGCGTGATGTACGCTGTGAAGCCATGCCGCCGTCTCTGCGAGGAGTGTGGTGGAAATTAAAGAGAGTGCATGTGAAGGCTGGCTTTCACGGGAAGGCTTAAATGAGGTAACAAGCCTTGAATCTGAACTCAGTGACTTTCAAACCAGTAATTTAACTTCTCTGAAGTTCAAGTGGTTTTTTAGCTTTGTTTATAAAACGAAAACTTCTTTTATCTCTCTGGCTGCTGTTGTTGTTTTTGTTGAGAAGAAATCATGGGCCAGGTGGTGGTGGTGGTGCATCCCTTTAATCCCAGCCTTCAGAAGGCAGGGGCAGGCGGATCTCGAGTTCGGGGCCTGCCTGGTCTACAGAGCAAGTTCCAGGACAGCCGGAGCTTCACAGAGAAACCCTCCCTCCAAACAACGAAAGACAAAAACAACGACAACAAAAAGAAATCATGAAGAACCAGCAGGAAGGGTATGTCCAGAGGACCGGGGCATGGTCTGGTGCAGGGAGGCGCTCCTGGAAGGCAGCTTGCAAAAGGCCTTACCACCGTGACGTTCTGTTTCCTCACCAAGGTATGATCTCCTTTCCAGGGAATACAAGTCTCCCAGTCACTCAAAGGTCATCAAAAATCTCCTGCCTTAGTCTGGGTCCTCTGCAGAGCCAAACAGGTGATTGTGCAAGAGTCTGACTAAAGGAACTAGGGATGGTGGAGCCTGAGGGGCTTCAAAGCAGATACACAACTAACCAGGCCAGCCTCAGTGACCCCACTTATCAGTTTCTTCTGTGTGACAACGCACTCAGGAAATCTTGGGCCAAATGCCCTCCTTCCCAGAATGGTTCTGCCTTAGTATCCTCAGAAGCTGTCAGAGAAGACCTGGCCTACTGGAGCACCATGGTAGCCCAGGAGAGCTCTTCAAGGCTGACTCAGTGTGTGTGTGTGTGTGTGTGTGCGCGCGCGCGCGCGCGCGCGCGTGCACATGTGTGTAAATGAAGGGTTTTGCCCCTTAACCTTTTTGCAGTGGTGTAAATTGTATTGGCATCAACCACAGTGCAGTTCCCAGTCCCACCAATCCCAGACCCCACATATAGAACAGTCTCACATCCTGAACCCATCACTGGCATCTTGCTGAGCTACTTAGGAGAGCTGCAGCGGCCGAGCTCCCTGAGGCTGGCGGTGCTGCCTTCTGAGGTAGGCGCCACGCCCTGGTGTGGCTGCAACTTCCAAAAGCTATGATCCGGATATCTAGCGAATGGAGAGGAGCGGTTGTTTGCCAGGGTGTGGACAAGAACACTTCAGGCTGTAGGCTGAGAGGCTGTGCATCCTGGCCTGGCAATATAGACTTTTTAATGCCAGGCACTTTCATTCCCAGACGCTACTGTTTCTCTGTGTGGTGCGTGTGGCGTCAGGGAAGAGGTAGGTGTGGACCCCTTCATTGACCGGAGAAGAGCTGTTGAAAGGGCCACATTCTGGGTGGACCAGCCCTTTGCTAGATGCACAGTTGCTTGTCCACATACAGGCCATGGACAAGCGCACAGTGACACCTCTGTTCACTGTGACCTGCTTTCTCTCCATACTGGTTATGTCTTAGGTTCCTGCTATTCCTTGGCTGCTTGGAGACTTCCATCTTGTTCGTAAGCTTCATGTCCAGAGAGAGAGACTGCTGGACCACTTTGGAGATAGCCTCAAGCAGCCCTTCCCTCACCCGCAGGCATGATCTTCTGTGCCTGCCACAAAACAGCCTCTGTGACCGTCCGAGCTAGACAGGACATTGCCCGACCAGGGAGAGGCTCTCTCCTGAAGAGCGCACAGGCTTGCCTTGACACCGCCATTCAGAAATTGATGAAAACACATACCTTAGTCAATTCAGTGATTTCTCACGCACAGACCAGCCAATTTCAAAATCTTGCTCACACATGACCTGGTAGTCCTTTGCCTCTTATTTCCTCTGCTGTGAAATAACTTAGTAAAAATATCTGCCTTGGGCTGGAGAGATGGCTCGGTGGTAAGGGGGCTTGCTCTTCCAGAGGACCTGAGTTTGGCTTTCAACATCCCTATTAGATGGCTAAGAACTGCTTTTAACTCCAGCTCCAGGGCATCTAGACCCTTTTCTGGCCTCTGAGCACCTGCATGAGTGTGTGCGCGCGTACACATACATACATACACACACACACACACACACACACACACACACACACGTAAATAATTAAAATTTAAAAATATATCTTCTAGAGTGAAAACATCAGATTATCTATAGCATCTGCCACACTAGCGAACTCTCAATAAATCAAATCTACTGACTCTCTAACTGCCCCTGCTGAGGCAGGCTGGAGATGGCCGCAAGTTCCTTCACCAGCTTCTGCCCAACTTCTGCTGCTTCCTCCATTTGACCGTGGGAGGAAGCCAGAGTAACACAACCCACGTGAGGCCGCTGCATCGCTCTACCTATTTCTGGCCCAACCTTAAGGAATTCTAATAGTGAACTTGAGGCCAGCTTGAGCTATAGGAAACCCTGTCTCTCCCCTGAAAACAGAACAAAACAAGACAAAAACAAGAAAACAGGGTCAGCAAGATGACTCAGCCAGTCAAGGCTCTCGTCACCGAGCTTGATCTCCGGGGCCCACAGCAGAAAGCGATAACCAGCTTCTAAAATGTTGTCCTCTGACCACCATGTAGTCACCGGGACACATATTTGGCTGTGTTCATACACACAAGCATAATGGAAAATAAATACCGGCCTTTATGAGGTCCCGGGTCTCATTTCTAGTACTGAAATTAAAAACAAAAAACAAACAAACATGGGTGCACACATACAAACATAGACAGAGGCAATGAAGTGGCCCAGGCAGTAAAGGTGCTGTCCTCCCAGTCTGACAACCTGAGTTTGAGCCCTAGGAGTCTGACAGTGGAAAAAAAGAGAAACAACTCTCATACATGGTCCTCTGGCCTCCATATGTAGGCTGTATGCACACACACAATAAGTCATTTTGTTAAAATAACATTAAAGGGGGCTCCCTTTTCCTGACTCCAAGAACCCAGAAAGGTTAAGTTGGAAGTCTCAGCTGCCCTGAGATCAGCTTGGCACAGTGTAGCACACTATGGCAAAGCAGGGGCGGTGCTCCTTGAGTCTTCCTGTCTCCCCACCATGTGCCTGGACTGCCTGGATGTGGGTGTGGAGAAAGTGCCTTTGAAGCAGCTTCCACCCCGGCCACTTCTCTAGCCCCACTCACCCCCAACTTAAGGCAATGGTTGTTTCAAGCAATGATGGTTCAGAGTACTTCCTTCTATTATCAGGAAATGATAATACTGGTTGTGAGAATCTAAACTTACTAAACAGATGAATGAGGCAGCCTCCAGCCTGGGGACACATGATTCAGATGCCAACGTAGGTGCTTGCTTTTGTTTACAAGGTATTCTATGAGCCAGCCCTGGAGATGCTGTTACTCCTGTTGACTGTTCCGAAGAATGGGGTGTCTGAAGGCACTGGCATAGTCTTCCCCACCCCAGAGACAGGAACCTTTGGCCCAGAGGGGGAAAGACATGGGTATCCAACGCCACACAGCAATTCTGTAAAACATCAGACTTCATCTTGACTCCCCAAACAGGTCTCTTCAAATCTGGTGTGTCGTTTAACTTTTCATATTCCTCTTTAGGAATGAATCTATATTTACACATGTCCATATTACATGCTCAACATACATTACCCATTCCTTGGAAAGATCTGAGATAGAATAATCAGGGCTTGTAGAAAGTAAGGCTTACATTGCATAGTTACTACAAAAAAAAAAAAAAGATTCTTACACTTTTTCAGTTCATTTACAATGCCAAACCATTGGTTCTCACACAAGGACATCTTTGTTCATAGTTCATCACGACAGTCATTTGCCTCGTGCATACGTCAAACTCTTGGCACGGTACAGCTCCATTTGCCCCAGATGACACAACCTTCTTTGTTCTTTTAATGGTTGCAGGAAACTCGGGCTTGCAGCTTTGGTTCTGTTTCTTGGTTTTGATGTATCTGATAACGCTTTAAAAACTCGGACTTCACTGCCCCCTAACACTCCTTAAAGCCTGCCCAACAACCCCAAACTGTACCCCTCCTCTCGGCTCCACATTCCTGCCCACAACTCCAGCATAAGACTTCTGTTTTATGGGAGGCCATGCTGGTACTAGGGACCCAGGTAAGACACAGCCACAGCTTGCTAACACTACTGAAAGCCCTGTCCAACAGCCCTCAACACACCACCTCCCTGGGGTCCCATATTTGGGCTCATGATGTCAGTGAACATTTCTGCTTTACTTGGGGTCACTCCACATTAGGAATCCCAGAGACCAAGCAGGGACCCCGAACCCCAGAGGTCACACAGGTACTTGCAACCTCAGAGGCAACATTGGCACCCAAAATCAATAGGTCACACAGTCTGCAAAAGCCCCAACGGAAACAACCTACTGGACCTGAAGACTCCCTGGTCACCAGAACCCCAGGTCACTCAATCTAGAAGACCAGAGAGGAAACAGAAACCAGGGGGAAACCATACAAAAACCATCTATCAAATAAAGATAAACTCAGAAACCAGTACCTAAGTTATAATAAGCACAAGCCCAGATGAGTAGAGGCCATCATAAGAACACAATTAACAACAGTCAGGGCAATCTGGCACCAACAGAGCCCAGCTATCTTATCACGACAATCCCTGGGTATTCCAATACAGCTGAAGCACAAGAAAAATCCAATCTTATGAAGAAGAAAAAGGCCCTTAAAGAGGAAATGAATGAATCCCTTGAAGAAATCCAGGAAAATACAAACACACAGGTGAAAGTAGTAAATAAAACTGTTCAAGACCTGAAAATGGAAATAGAAGCAATAAAGAAAACACAAATGAGGGAATCCTGGAAATGCAAAATCTAGGTAAGCAAACAGGCACCACAGATACAAGCATCACCAGCAGAATATAAGAGATGGAAGAGAGAATCTCAGGCATAGAAAATGCAATACAAGAAGCTGATACATGGATCAAAGAAAATATTAAATCTAAAAAGTTCCTGACACACAAAATCCAGGAATTCTAGGACACTATGAAAAAAAAAAAACAACCAAACAACAACAACAAAAATGAAACAAACAAACAAACAAACAAACACCCCAAACCTAAGAATAATAGGAAAAGAAAAAGGAAAAGATTCCCAATTCAAAGGCCCAGAAAATATTTTTAACAAAATCATAGAAGGGCTGGAGAGATGGCTCAGTGGTTAAGAGCACTGGTTGCTCTTCCAGAGAACCTGGGTTCAATTCCCAGCACCCACATGGCAGCTTGCAACTGTCTCTAACTCCAGTTCCAGGGCATCTGACACAGACATACATGCAGGAAAAACACCTAGCCAACTTACTCAATCTGGCTTTTCTCTCTGAGTTGCTCTGGTTGGCCTCAAACTAACTCCAGCAGTCTTTTCTAATCTCCTGGTTCCTTCTCATTCTCTAGCTCATTATTTCTTCACCTGAGTTCTCTCGCTGCAACCTGTCTGTTACTGTCCCAGGAAAATGTCCCCTTTTCTCTTATTCCCCTTAAGTAGCCTCCCTTACCTCTCTTCTCTTGGGAGCTGGGCATATCCTATTCTGTCAAGTCTTTCTCTGATCCATCACTGAATCTGCCACTCAGCTTGACATCACTTTCAAACATTGTTGCCTCTACAAACTTTACAAATGGGATTAAAGGCTTGTACCAACCACACCTGGACCTAAGGTTTTGGTTTTTTTTGTTTTTTTGGTTTTTTTGTTTTTTTTTCCTGAAACTTTCCCTATACCAGGCTGGCCTTGAGCTCAGAGATCTATCTGCTTACCTCTGTCTCCTGGGATTAAAGGTGTCTTTGTATTCCAGCTGGATTACAAAGTTCTAGAAGGCCTTTGGATGTGATCTCTTGCCAAAACAGCCATGCTCTTAATTAAAATTGCTCTAAAACGTCTCCCTTTCTGTTTAAGCTAAAAATTGTACACAGTTTAACTTTTACAATGATCAATCTCACAAACAACAGTTCGAACGTCCTCAGCCACTGATGCGATGATTGTCTATAATTGCAGTCCTGATTGCCTGTCCTTCAGCAACAGTCCATTTCAGCATCAAGGTTTTCCAGCCTGCCAGACGGATGAACTGTCCTTCAGCTGGTTTGTTAAGCTGTCTCCACACAGGGAATATGCTTTATCATCTGCATTGCTATCTTTCTGTGTCACTTCCTTGTGTCCTGCCTTTCATTTGGAAACTTCCCTTATTTGAATCTAATCTTTATTATTATTAATTTTTGTTTGTTTCAAGACAGGGTTTCTCTGTGTCCTTGGCTGCCCTGGACTCGCTTTGTAGACCAAGCTGGCCTCAAAATCATGGAGATCTGCCTGCCTCTGCCTCCTGAAATGCTCCCACCATGTAAAGGAATGCAAATGAATCCATATTTATCACCCTGTACAAAACTCAAATCCAAGTGTATCAAAGACCACAACATAAAACCAGATACACTGAACTTGACACAAGAGAAATTGGGGAATAGCCTTGAATACATGGGTAGAGGAGACAGCTTCCTGAACAGAACACCAATAGTGCAGGCACTAAAATAAAAAATTAATAAATGGGACCTCATGAAACTTAAAAGCTTCTGTAAGGCAAAGGACACTGTTAAAAGGACAAAATGGCAGTCTACAGAATGGGAAAAGATCTTCACCAATTCCACAACTTAACAGGGGGCTGATATACAAAATATATAAAGAACCCAAGAAACTAGAAATCAACAAACCAAATAATCTGATTAAATTTAAATCCAATTAAATAATCCAATTAAAATTGGGTACAGGTCTAAACAGAATTTTCAACAGAAGAATCCCTAATGGCTGAGAAGCACTTAAATAAATGTTCAAAGTCCTTAGCCATCAGGGAAACACAAATCAAAATGATTCTGAGATTCCATCTTACACCTGTCAGAATGGCTAAGATCAAAAACACTTGCTGGCGAGGATGTTGAGCAAGAGGAACACTCCTCCATTGCTGGTGGGAGTGCAAACTTGTACAGCCACTGTGGGAATTAGTATGGCAGTGTCTCAGAAAATTGGAATCCATCTACCTCAAGACCCAGGTATACCACTTCTGGGCATATACCCAAAAGATGCTCCACCATACCACAATAGCATTTGCTCAACCAGCAGCTTTATTTGTAATAGCCAGAAACTGGAAACGACTTGGATGTTCCTCAACCAAGAATGGATAAGGAAAACCTGGTACTTTGATACAATGGACCATTACTCAACTATTAAAAACAATTACACTGTGAAATTTGCTAGCAAATGGATGGAACTAGAAAAGATCATCTGAGTAGGGTAAACCAGACCCAGAAAGACAAACCGTGGAGATTAATCAGAAAGTGCAGGATAACCACGCTACAGTTCAAAGACCCAGAGAAGATAAGCACAGGGAGGGCTCAAGGGGGGTGCATGAATCTCACTGTGAAGGGGGAAAAAATAGACATCGAGGGTGATGTGGGGGAGGGGCCCAGGTGGGGGAGCAGGGATGGGAACAGGAGGGATCAGGCTGGGAGAGGATGGAGGGAGAAAGTACTGGGAGAGACAACTGGAATGGGGGGGGTGTTGGGGGCTCTCTGGGACAAGCTAGAAGCCTAGAGCAATGGCAACCTCCAGGAATCTATGAAGGTGACCCTAGCTGAGACTCCTAGTCTTGGGGGATATGTGGCCTCCTGTGACCAGGAAAACTGGCTGTCTCCTGTAACCAGGCAAGACTTGCAGTAAAGGGGTAAGGACAGCAACCCAGCCACAAAACCTCCGACCTACATTTTGTCCTGCCTGCAAGATGTGCTGGCGTAAGGGTGGAGCAGGAATTGCGGCCAACAACCGCTGAAAACATGTGGAGAGCCACAGTCAAACATTAGGTGGAGCGCAGGGAATCCTGCAGAGAGGAAGGATTGTAGGAGCCAGATGAAAACCTATAGAACCAACCAACCTGGACCCACAGGGCTCACAGAGACTGAACTGCCAACCAGGGAGCCTGCATGGGACTGACCTAGGCCCTCCACACATGCGTTATGGTTGTGTAGTTTGGCCTTCATGTGGGACTCCTAACAGTGGGAGCAGTGTGTCTCTGACTCTGTTGCCTGCCGTTGGGACCCTTTTCTTCCTACTGGGTTGCCTTGTCCTGCCTTCACAGGAGAGGAGGGGCCTAGCCTTACTACTGCAACTTGAAGTGTCATGGCTGGTTGATATCCATGGGAGGCCTGCAGGGGAGGAGTGGATGGGGCTGGGGGCCACTGGGAGGGAAGGAGGGAGGGGAAACTGTGGTCCCGATGTAAAACAAACAAATAAAAACTTGGGCCAGAAGGCACTGCTCTCCAAGTCTAACAACCCTAGTTCGGTCCCCAGAAGCTGCATGGTGGAAAGGAGACCCAACTCCTGCTCCGACCTCCACAGCCCACCATGGGGTAAGTGCCCCACCCACACCCCCACACCAAAACAAGCAGGGCAGATTTGGTGACTGCTAACAGCGGAAGAGGGAAACGCAGATTCGTGGAAAGAAACTAACACTAAATTAGCCTTCAGAATGAGCTTCATTAAGGGAGAGAGCTTGACAGTCACAGGGGCCATGATGGGGCCTGGGGCGGACAGGCAGCAGAAGAGACTTAGACCATCCTATCGGTGGGCACCACAATGGGGGCTTGAAGAGAGAGAGAAGAGCCTTCCCTCCAAATCCCTGAGAACAAAGGAGGCTCGAGACTCCCACGTCCTCCTGCCCCGGCTGCCCTACATCTGAGGAGGACAGAGGCCGACACTCCCCAGGACCGCACACCCACCTTGCTGCTACGAGCTGGGAAGGGGGTGGAGCAAGGACAGCTACAGGATCTGTGACCCAACAGTGGAGCAAGCTTACAATCCCAACACCGGAGAGGTGAAAGCAGAATTGGAGTTCAAAGCCAGCCAGGCAAAGGACTGCAAATAGAGACTATTAAAGTTAGAATGAGTAACTCCGAGGAACTCAAATTCTCTCTCTCTCCCTTCTTCTCTTCTTCTCTCCTTCCCTCCCTCCCTTCACCCCTTCCCTCTCTGCCCCCTTAAATTGTTCCTTATGCGAAGTTCTAGCAGTTGTTCCATTTCTTAGAAGGGCTATTTTACTGTTACTTTGCCTTGGCGATCCCACTAGCTGCTCCTGAGGTGTGCATGACTTAGAAGGAGACAGAGCTTCTGGAACTCAGCAGCCCGCCAGGGGAATCACTTCAAATGGCCATGTCACTCCCCAGCTTAACACGCCACCGTTAGGCAGAGACCCACAATCTTCCACAGCCCACAGGGCACACAGACGGTAGCTGCTAATGTGTCCTCACTGGCCTTTTATACTTTTTATTTTTTAAAGACTGTCCCAAACAGTCTTTTTTTTAAGCAGCCCAAACCTTGTGGTTCACCAGTGAAAGCTCCTACTGAAGAACAAGCCATCCCAGAACTCAGAGGCTCCAAATAATAGTCACTTATTCTGGCTGACAGGTGTGCAGCTTAGGCCTGGCAAAGTGCAGATGGCTTGCCTCTCAGCTTTAGCTGCCACGGCTCTCTGCAGCTATGGACTCTGTTTCTCAGGGGCAGCAGTGTTTGCTGGGGCTACAAGCTGACCAGGGCTGAGGCTGGGGCCCCCATTCCCTCAGCCCGTGAGCCTGTGAGCCTGCACATATGGCCTGCATTTTCTCAGAGTGGCTTTTTGGGTTCCCAAGAGGAAGCCTCGAGAGACAGAAGTGGTGTCTGTGCATAATCCGGCTTAGAGTCCTTTCCAGAGCTAAAGCAAGGAGCAGACACTGCCCTGATCAGGACCGGCCAAGTTCCAGAAGAATAGAGGGGACTGGAAACGGTGGCTTAGACGTTTGTGGAAATACACTCTGTGGAAATGTACTAACTGTCACCAATTTTTGGTTGATTCTGTTGTTCTGTTTCTGTTCTGTTGTTCTATTGTTCCTTGTTGTTCTGGGAATGTTGCACTATGCTCCCGGCACTGTTTAAACACACTTTTTGTAAGTGTGTTTGTTCTGTTTGAGACAGGGTCTCATCATATATGTAGCCCTGGCTGGCCTGGAACTTGCTGTGTAGACCAGGGTGGCCTGGAACTCAGAGATCTGCCTGCCTCAGCCACCCAAGTGTGGGGAATTAAAAGCAGGGGGCCCACTGCCCCGCCTCTTCAGCAGTGTGTGAGTGTGGTGTGTGTAAACTTGATAGTTACCTGAACCAAGGTAATGAGCTGTCTCTAAGAAAATGATATCTTGTAATGTGACTCCATACCAGTCTGTAACAGCCCTAACTTACATGGACTCTATTTTTATTTTTTATTTTTACTGTTATGTTCTGAGTTGCAAACTATCTGTTGCTGCAGCAACAATCTTCAAGAATCAGAGCCTTCCCATTGCAGCTGATCTTCAAAGCACACTGCTTAAAACGTCATCTTTCAGCCATCACTCAGGGTACTTTACAACCCTGGGCTTCGCCAGCCATACAGATCCTTTGAGACACTTACAGTGTGGACAGACACGCGCGCTGTCTCGGCTGTGAGGAAAGTAGAGCCTTTGTGTATAGCTTAGTGAGACGTGACAAGGACTCCAGGGCAGCAGATAGGGGTCCTCGGGATAAAGAATGAGCTGAGACCTGCTTGGGACAGTTTATCATGCGGGATTAGGCAGCTCACGCTGGCGTTGAGGAAAAGCCTGAAGGCAGCGCACAGGCCTGACCTCCAGCCCAGCAGCGGTCCTCGTGGGATGTGCCACTCCGCCCCCAGCACTGCTTAGACACATTTTTGTAGGTTTATGTTTGTGTGTTTTTTGAGACAAGATCTCTCGAGGTAGCCCAGGCAGGCCTCTGTCTTTCGATCCTCCTGCCTCAGCCTCCTGAGTGTTAGGATTACAGGTACATGCCGCTGAGGCTTGTGTACATTTTTAACAGCTGGGACTTTATCCTGCCATCTACAGACCCTGAATGCTGGATACTGAAAAGTCATGTTTGTCCTGAGTCATTCAGGCGGTTCCAAACTTCAGTGGGAGTGGGGGCTCACTGCTGCCACCACACACACGCACACACACTCACACACGGAGTTTTTGCACCAGGCCACTTCCCATGACAGGCAGGCAATCTGCCTGCCCTGGGCCAGTGCACTTCAGCCAAGGGGTGGCTCCCTGATCCCCCCAGCAAAGTCCTGGTCTTTGCTAATACTTTGGCAGCTGAGTTAAGACTTCTTACCAGAACCGTAAAATCCATTTGGCATTTATTGGAAAGTTACTAAGTTTGTGGCCGTTTTTTTACACAGCCATCATGAACTAACACAGTCCACGCTGTCTCACCCGTGAAGGGGTCCATAGGTGGGTTTTCTTCGGTGGCAGCATTGGCATGTCTGCCCCTATGGCGGTAGCCTGGAACTGGGCCAGTCTTCAGGAAGATTGTTGGGGTGGTTTTTTTTCCTTCTTTGGGGTACAGATGTTAAGCTCATTGTGAACATATCTCACTGTGCCTTAACTTCCTTTGTGAGAAAACCCACAGCCAGGCACAGCTGCACCTACCGAAGAGCCCACACAGACTAAGCCACGTCCCCCAAGTCTGCTGCCACCAAAAATACACTTGGCTTCCTGCCTCCAAACTGTGGTCAGAAATGCCATTTGCTTCCTGAACTTCAGGATCATAGTTAACAAAGCATAGCACAATCGTTAGTCATGAGCATACTTTCCTCCTGAAGTGTTGGTTTCATTCATTTTCCCATCCTTCCCTTTGTTCTGCCATCTGGCAAGTTCTTTCAGTGTAAGAGTCCTTTTGTTCTGTCACCATCATTTGTCGTAGCCCTTCTGTCTGGACGAGCAATTCATTCGGAACTGTCGCTGGAGGTCTGGGCCCCAGTCAGTAGGGACAAATGCCGACCTGACAGGTGCCCAGGATTGCCACTTCCCGGGAGGAGTGAATGTGGTGGCCTGCATTCAGGACGAGCCTTTCTGTACCTGCTCATCGTGCTGGTTTGGGTCATCATGGCACAAAGCTGTGAAACACATGTTCAAGAGACTTTCTGTCTCTCTAGGTTTGGAGCCAGGAAAACAGCACTGACTGTGGACAGCCACATCTGCAGCTATATCCAGCCTGCCAGGCCCCACCTCTGGGCAAGGTCTGAGCTGGGAGGGCAGGCAGGCACTGTCATTTGGTGGGAGAGGTCCTGCAGCATCCCGAGGGACTCTCCAGGGCACGGGAATCCCAGGACTTCCTGAGGGATCCTGAGCTGCTTATTTCCTCAAGACTTGACTCACTCTAAGCCTTTGCAAACAGTGAGTCAGCTGGGGCTGGGGCCACTGGGGGCCTTTTCCTTTTGGCCTGTGCTTGTCCCGGGATGAAACAGCACCAAAAGGCTTACACCCGCTGCCCGGGCCCAAGCAGCGACGGTGAACGCTGCGCTCACACTTGTAAGAGCTGTCCGCTGGAACCCAGGGTACAAAATTTGCCTCATAAATGCTGTCGCTATTTAACGCCTTTAAAAGTGTGTGTGTGTGTGTGTGTGTTTGTGTGCACACGCGCACGCGCACGCGTGCCCACGATGTGTACTGTACTGAGCATGTTCCTCAGTTTCTAGTGTGGGGCCCGTGTTCCGTGCTTCTGTGGGCAAACACCTCCTGCCGCTGGGCTAAGCGGAAGTGTGTGACTGCAGCAGGCTGACAAGGCGGCTCCCACAGCCTCGCTGTAGAGGGCACCTGGCCTCTCTGCACAGGGGAGCCCTACGGGGTGCAAATTTAACTAGACCAGGGTCACTGTACCTCACCCAGTTGGACAAAGCTATACCGATTCGTTAAAGTCTCTGGAATCCCTGGCCGAGACGCCTTGGACATTACTCATGTCTTCCTAGCCTCGCCTTGTTCAACATTTTCCAACCCTCACCCATCTCCCCAGCACCACCCTCTTCCGGTTATTCCGAGGCTGCCCACACACGAATCTCCTGACAGCAAGGCAGATGTGAGAAAAGCCCGTCTTCTATTTTGAAGAGCTGTGTCTAGGGTACATTCCTGACTCTGCGGGTGGCTCTGGCATTGCCACCTCATCTGGACAGAGCTCCCGTTGAGCAGAGCAGGGCCAGTCACCAGAGCAGCCCTTCAGACAGTTGTTGCTCTGGGAGGCTGCCGTGTGCCACAGAAAACGTCTGAGGCTTGGGGAACACTGACAGGTCTCACTCCATCAACAGCGGGAAAACAGCAACAACATCCAATACTCTGTGGATTGAGAAAATAGCAACTGATGTTTATTTTTTGGCTTAGCATTTAAAACCAATTGTGTAGTGGGAAGGTGTGGCTTGAAAAAGGATAATGTGAATAGAAAATAGCAGAAAATGTCTCGGTCATTATGGAGAGAGGAAAAAGGAGCTGCCTCTCCCACCTTTTTACAGTTCCCAGGGTGGGATCAAATGCTTCAGACGTGCCTTTTCACCGTCTGGGCAGAGATGGTCCCAGCGCTCAGGATCTGTGGTCTGTGAGGAGGAAACTGGCGGAGCCCAGCCCACTGGCCACACAATTGTCCTAGTTCCTCTCATACAACCGCCCATAGAGAGCTGCTGTCACCAGGCCGGAGGACAGTCCACTCTTCCTCAAGAAATAGTGGTCACTCTCCCACCCAAGCTGGTCAGGGCTGTCCAGAGTCATCCCGGAAGTGAGAAACAAAGGGAAGATATAGGAGGTGCTGAAGTTCCCCCACAGGTGAAAGTCGAATAAGCCTTGGGCGTCTGTGATCTCCTGCCCGCAAGTGTCGAAGCCAAGGCCCCCACACTTGACCAGGGCGCAGACTTGGATGTAGTAGGTGCCGTGCACGGTGTGGGGTCCGTCGAAGACAGCCAGGGCGTACAGCTCTTTGGACAGCGTGGGCCTCTCGTACAGGAGGTGACAGCAGAGGCTGCCGGAGCACACCCGCAGATAGCCTTCCTTTCCCCAGACGGGCACCAGGGTGAAATTGTCATACATCATCTCCGAGTGGAAGGTGGGCGGTGCGTTCACGGTCCACGGGGCAGCCTCCTCACAGTGCACTTCCTGGGCATCCTTCTCACAGTACGGGTCACCTGACAGGACTTTTAAGAACTTCTGGTGGGATGGGTCCATTTCACTAGTTGTATTCCCAACGAGGCCCGGTGGGTTTGTGGCTACCTGGGCAGTTATAAGGTGGCCTTTGGGGCTGTCCATGTCATGGTACCAAAAGGACTTCAGGGGGGTGTGTATGCCACTGCCAGTCATCCCCAGAGTCGGGTGGTGAATGTTAGCTGCCAGGACGCTGACACCGAAGGCAGTGGCGAATGCTTTCTGGATTTCGATGGCTGCCAGAAGAGGCAGCTGGTTCATCCAGGCCGTGGGGTATACAATGTGCTTCACCTCAGAGTCTCTGAGGAGTCGGACCGCCGGGTCAAAGAACAGGATGTCAAAGCAGGTGAACACGCCGAACTTGCCAGCAAACGGGGTGTCAAAGGTGACGAGGTCCACGTCAGCAGGGGTATCGAAGGCTGCCTCAAAGTACAGGTTGTGCTTACGGTAGCGGCCAACAAGCGTTCCGTTGTCACTGAACACTACGTTTGTGTTAAACTGGTATCTCCCATCGTGTGGGCACGCCGGGTCACTGGTAAAGCAAGGCTGCTTGGTTCCAAGGTTGGCCACCAGAAACATGTCTCCCCTGATGGCCATACAGCTCAGGCGCTGGAGGACCTGGGTGGGTAACAAGTAAAATAAGTGATTTTAAGTCCTGCCTTTTGGCTCAGAGTTTTAATAGGAACATTCCTGTATGTGTCTTTAATATACAAGCTTCAGAGAACATGTGAAGGGTATAAACAGGGGACTCACAGGACAGATCTAAGAAGCACCTGGAACAACGCTTAGACTCAGCAGTGATGAAAACGCAAATTAAAGTGACATACTTTTCACCTTTGTTAGAACAGCAAGAGCTTGGGGGCTGGAGAGATGGCTCAGAGATTAAGAACACTTGCTGTTCTTCCAAAGGTCCTGAGTTCAATTCCCAGCAACCACATGGTGGCTCATAACCATCTATAGTGAGATCTGTGTGCAAGCTGAATGCTGTATAGATAATAAATAAATAAATCTTAAAAAAAAAAATAGCAAGCCCTCAAGGGAGCATTCCATCTTGTGTTGGCCCAGGGGCAGGAAACAGGCTCTACGCTAGTACTGGAGATGCAAAGTGAGAGAATCAGCTTTTAATTTCTAAATTCGGTATTTAGAAATTATATATATATATATATATAGTGTGTGTGTATATGTGGCCTTGAGAAAATTCTCCAGGAGTTTTATAGGAGAACTTGAAGATGTTTATAAAAATGTATCCACAGGCGCTATTCACTGAAACCGTGCTTAAAATAGTAAGAGATAGAAAGAAGGGAGCTCGTCTCCTCCTAGGCAGTATGTTGGTCGAGGGAGAAGAAAAGGAGGCATAGCAATTGTTGCCGGAAGCCTCTAGAGTGGAGGGGCAGACAGAGATGGAGATGAGCTTTTAGAGTAGCTTGTTCTTTTCTCTTTTTAAAACTTGAATGTTAAAAATGTTTCAATTCATGTGACTCTTGTGTAATTCACCATTGAAAAGACTAAGCACATCAGCAAGAGGCCTGGGAAGTTTGGGTTTGGCGGTTTGGATCCTCAGGCAGCATGCCGTGGCTTTTGGCCATGGCCCTGGTCCTGCTCAGCCTGCTGGGCTCCTCACCCACCTCTGTGTCATTGAACCGAAATGGCTCCAAACACGGGTTCCACCTGACCAGCTTGGGAGATGGCATGAAGTCCAAGAAAGGGTAAATGGATGTTCTTGTGAAGTTGAATCCATGGATGCCATCTTCTGGGAACACTATAATCTGTGCACCCTGCAAGCAGAAAGACAGAGGAGAATACCATGAGGGGAGGGGAGCGCCATGGGGGAAGGGAGGACCAGTCCTTTGTTGTCAAACAGGAGCCAGCTCACTGGCTCGGCTTAAAGATGATGACTGACTCTCAGCTCAGAAGGAAGGCTCGCTCTCCGTCCTCAGACGAGCACCCAGCCCAGGACAGCGGCCTCAGTCTCCGTGTCCTCTAGGAGGGACCATGAGCATGGCGGGATAGAGGGAGCAGTGAGCAGCTCTGCTGAAGGCTGCACTCTCACTGTACAGTCAGCACTGGGCCACTTGTGAGGGGCTTAGAGTACTGGTCCTGTTCACGGTGGGACGTCTTCTGTCCAGCGGCTTCCAGCCACCCACCCACATCTAAGTCAATCGGGGAACTTCTGCAAAGACCCTGACATGGGGACCCGTCCACAGAGCGGCTGACTGGAAAGTGGGGGAGCCCTGCTTCGGTATTTGTGTAAAAGTTGATCCCGCCGAGTCGTCACAGTTGGGGCTCTGGGAGCCAGGGGTGAGTGGCAAGTGCGCTGTACACAAAGCCCCCCCCCCCGGGAACTTAGAGACGCCCTTCAGGGGCTCCAGCCGCTCCACAGGCCTCTCCCCACCCTGGGCTCCCCGTGGCACCTACAGCAACGCAGGGAGAAACAGACCAGACAGCCCTCAGCTCTCCCTTCGCATCTCATTTCCCAGGGCTCTCCAGTTCTGTGCTCTCTCTCTCTCTCTCTCTCACACACTTACATCCTCTAATACAAGGTCCCTTTCTCCGTGCATGTGACTTTCTCAACGAGAACACTGAGAAATTCCGCCTGTAACGGCTGCCCCCTAGGTAAGACAGCATCATTGCTCCTCCTGAGCATCTGAATCCAACCTCTGTGATAAAGATAAACAAAAAGGTGCAGCAGCTGTCTGCAGGGTGTGGTCGCTCCCCTGGCTGTTGCACGGGCCTTTAGGTGATTCCCTGGTCATTTCCTGAGGATAGAGTGGATTTCGCATGGGAGAACACTGGGTTAAAGAGCAGTGTTTCTATATGGCCAAACCAGCATGGGTCCCCAGGGCAGAGTGACAGTGACATTCGTGAGTATACAATGGGAATGTACACTCGGAAGTGATGGTGCAAACAACTCATCACAAACCCGGAAACCAGTCTAGATGGAGACCGCGCGCCCTTCCAGACTAGCAGGCTGGCTTCAGTCAGGTGATCTGTGTGCAGTGTGCCACTGATGGGCTCTGCTCTTCGGATCGGCCCCGGGAGGTGGAGGTGGAGGAGCCTGAGCTCAGAGTCTCGCCAACGGCCCAGAGCCTGTTTCAGAACGAAACAGAAGTCCTCACGCTAAAGACTACATCTGTGCCCCGTGAGACGCTAGCCAACTAGTTCTCTGGCTAGCAGCACGGTCCCCGGCCAGTGCTGGGCTGACTGGCAACATTCCCACCCCTCCGATTCCTGCCATTATCTAAGAATGACTTAAATAGAAACTGTTCATTCTGTATTTGCATGAGTCACACTTTCAACTTTTTGAAAAATATGTAGAGAGAGGTTTTCCTCTATTCAGAAAAAAACAAACCTTGAAGGCTATCTTACGGAGTTCCCCATCTCAGCTGTGTCTACACTGACTACATCATGTGAGCAGTGCTCTGACGGGCCTAAGGAGGTCAAGAGCTTTTGAGGAACGAAGGTCCCAGCCCTAGGCCTGCACGGGGAAGGCCATCTTCCCCCTGGGCCTGGGAGCAGTGCTGCGCTCAGCCTGTGAGGAGCTCCTGCTCTCAGCTGATGTGATGGAAAACCGATGCCCGTGAACACAGCGGAGGGGTCGAGGCACCGACAGCACAAAATCAACCCCGAGCAGCTGGCACGACTCACGGAGCCGCATGCCAGCTCCAGGGAGGGGGCCCGGTAGTCGGCGGACAGATGGAGAAGCCGGATGAGGCGAGGCTGCAGGTGGGAGGTGGCGCTGTGCCATCAGACACCTCCACCCGGGCCTGCCCTTGACCGGGTCAGGCTGGGCCGCGGCCTGAAGGTGCGGCTGGGCTCTGTTTTCCACCGACCTCAGCAGCGACCCAGATGGGAGAAGTATGGATTCTATGGGTGCCAGGAGAGAGCCCTGGATAGCCCATCGGGTGGACGGGCCAGCAGCTCAGGTGGGAAGGCTTGCTGACTGCACACGGCTCTGTGGGTAAAGGAGCGGGGGTCCCTTTACACACCTGGAAATGCAGCGTGATGTCATTGCCAGAAGTGTACTGGGAACAACATCTGGATTTGGGGCCCGCACTTCTAAGCAAAGAGGGAGCCCCTGAAAAGGGCTAGACGCTGAATCTTCTCCTGGGGAAACTGGCAGACAACACTGTCCCCGAGTGCACATGGAAGGTCAGAACTACGGTGAAAGCCTTCCCACAGTTGGCCTGAACCTGGGAAGTGGTGTGTTCTGAGCTCACGGTGTGTGTGTGTGTGTGTGTGTGTGTGTGTGTGTGTGTGTGTCTGAGGAGCCAGGTTGGGACAGGACAGGAGAGGCTTCCTGTCCATCAGGCGTGTTGGACGATAACTAACCCAGGATTTTAAAATGCACCAGGAAGTGGTAGCCGTGCCCTTTCAGGCCATGAGGTGTGTGCGCGGGGGTGGGGGAGCTGAGGGGCCCCACGGCATGGCCAGGTCCACACCAGCAGCAGAGGAGTTTGGCTCCCTTGCACAGCAGCGCTTGGTGGCCTCACCGCCAGGGAGAGGGCCCAGACTCCCTGGGCTCCAGGCTTCCTAGCCCCACAGCTTCTGAGGAAAGCAGCACTTCCGGCTCCGTCCCAGGGGAGCCTCTCCCCCACCCCACCCTTCCTGGCTGGCAGGAGAGGAGAGACAGCCAAGCTCGAAGCCCTCAGTCAGGTGTGGGTCTGGGGTCTGTTCTGTCTGGACCAGGGGCTCCCCATCTGGATGAAGCAGCGATTCTGAGGCACTTAAAAGTTCCCAGAAGCTTTGGGTGCCTCTCAGAACATGGCGTCCACTGCGCTCAGTGGTTCTCAAGTTGTTGTTGTTTTTCCGAATATCAGAATCGCCCACGCCAGGGTCGGGGAGGGCGGACTTTGAAAATTCCCACTGACCAAACTGCCCCTGCTTTGGACCAGTTGGCTACAGCACCAGCCCCAAACCCCGGCCCTTGTTTATAGTTCACCACTGAGTCCCAGGACAGGGACGTGAGTCAGTGACCTAGGCAGGGCTTCTCCAACTTGGGCAGAACATTCCCCAGGGAAGACCCTGCCGCTTCTGACTCTGGGGGCCGGGGCTGGGGCCTGACTCTGACCCCATTTCTCAGGAGGACCCTGGGAGCCTGGGGTTTTTCCTCGCTCCGAGCAGCTGGCTCTAGGCGTCCTGAGCCCGCGTCAGGACCAGAAAGCTGCTCTTGCCTTCTGGGCTGCAGCCATCACTTGCTGTTCATAGACGTCGAGGTTCTGCTTCATGAGCTCCAGGGCCTCCTGGCGGCTGCTGAGCTCCAGCGGATTTGGGCTTAGCACCGGCCGGTGCTCGTACACAGCAGCCACGTAGTTCTCGGCCTCGCGCTGCTCCAGAGAGCCCCAGGCGACGCCCGGCGCAAGCGCAGAACAGCCGAGGAGGAGGAGGAGGAGGCGAGCAGGCGCAGTGCGGGCTCCAGACATGCTGCAGACCGTAAATCTGGAACGAACCGGCAAGGGGAGAGGAGCTGAATAAGGAAGGCTGCCAAGGACTGAACTCTCGCAGCTGTGACTTATTAATCCTGGCAATTACACTCGCCCGCAGCGATGCTGCGGCTCAGAGAGTTTGTTTCCTGTCCCCAATAAAAGCCCGTGTGTTGCTCTGCAGACACGCAGGGCTGCATTGCAAACAGCTCGCTGGGTTAACAGACTGGCCTCAGAACATTTCCAAAACAGGGTCGGTGTTTGCCTCGGCTTTCGTACGTGGCGTGCGGGAGGCCTGCAGTCTCGCTAGCCAGGCGCCCACACTGCACGGCAGCGAATTTTTGACACAGTTCTGCGCGCGGTGTAGTTGATGCTCCCTGCCCGACCCTGCCTGCTCAGCGTTACAGGGCAGCCCGCTAGGGCAGCCATGATGGCCCGGAGGCTCCCGCAGGCAGGGCGGCTTCCTGGCCGACGTCCTGCAGTCTTTAAGCCAAGTCTGCAATCCTAGCGTCTGCTGTGTCGCTCACAAGGCAGCCGCGTGGAAGTCTCCCTGTCAGAACCCAGCACGGCTTTCACCTTGAACCTCAGTGAGCCTCTCCGCTGCTTTCTGCTCTGTCTGCCACTCCAGATCACTTGCTTAAAAACATAACCGGTTTGGAAATGAAATCCTTCTCACAGTGATAGCATGGAGCTTTCTGGAAAACTGGAAGTTTTGTAGTGAGTAGACTCTACTTACCATAAGAAACTAGACACAAGTGAATCACAATTCTGCATCCCCCTCCTCCCACCTTCAAAACAGAAACGTTTACTCCCCATAATTGTCTGTGCCACTGACTGCGATTCCAGCTAGGCACCACCATGCCTGGTTTTTGCAGCGCTAGGATCAACACGGTTCTGAAAAACACCCTGGCCTCCCGCTGAAGGCCCTCCCCTGGCACGGAAATTGATCTGGCAGTGTACACTGCCAGGCAGCTGCCCACTGGAGACAGACAGGGGCTGACAACTGGCCAAGAATCCTGGTTCAATACCAAGGTAACACTGACAAACCAAGGAATCCCATTGCTGTTTTTTGAGAAGAAAATGGCAACCCATCCAAAATAACATCCAAAAATAACATCTGCCCAAACCTCGACTCAGGACACTTATGTCTGTGTTCCCAAACAAACTCCATAGGCTACCAGTTCTGTGTATTATTTGGTTAAAAGTTCCAGAAACAAGCCATAATTATTTCAGCAACAGAATCGACCTAGGGATCCTCAGTCAGAATCCTTCATCAGCAAAAGCTCCTCCGGGAGAAGCCTTCTCCCTTCCACGCCTACCCCCTCTCAAACTGCTACTTGTTTTCTCAGGGAATAAATGTACCATACAGAGACCAGAGTTTGCCGCCATTCATCTGGGCACTGTAAGCAATGTTCTGTGGTAAGAACAAGAGGCCTTTGAGGGAGCAGTCATGAGTTTTGGAATGGAAACAAAAGTATAATTGATAAGCTTTCTTATTGGAACTTTGTCTCTAAAGGCACCAAGGAATGATTTTAGATGACTCAAAAATCTACTTTGTATTCCATTTTGAAAGGATGATAATGCCATAGCTTGGGCGAGGTCACAGTCATAGTGATAGCACGTTTAAAGTCCAAGTCCATGGCCTCTTGAAAGGTGGAAACTGAGGCTGAGATAGAGACACAGGCGGCAGGCCCTGGCGATGGCAAGTCAGGACTTCTGGGTTAGGAGGGGCATTTGCAGTATCGGAACCACAGATGAGGGCACATAGGCCTCTGTGTGTGCCTGGGGCAGGCTGGAGCCCAGGCTCTCACTGAGCCAGCCTACAGCCCTGCCACCGAGCCTTAGCCCAGCCCGGGGACACAGAACATAGAACTCTGACAATATGTAATCCAGCAAAACAAGGAAACGGCAGAGCCAGCAGGATACCACATTCCTTTCTATTTTCAAAAAATAAAATTTGTATTACTTGCAGGTGTCCAGCTCTAGATGGCAATCACTCGTGTGTGTGTGTGTGTGTGTGTGTGTGTGTGTGTCTGTGTCTGTGTACACAGAGGTAGATCAATAAATAGAGGCTGCACGCTTAACCAGGTATTCAGGCTTGAAAGATTCAGGCTTAATGAGGTGGGAGAGACTGAGTAATTATAATAAAAATAGCTGCAAGAGTTTGCCCTTCCCAGACAATGGTGAAGCAGGAGACATTTGCACTGACGCCGTGAGGCTGGCTTTCCCTCCGCACTTGGCATCACACACAGTCTCAGGAACAACCCAGCAAAGCTGAGCAAGGACACTGAAGGGCTCCGCAGCAGCTCAGCCTTAAAGTGACAGGCCTGGGGACCAGGAGTGGGGCTCAGCGGACGGAGTGTTTGCCTAGCATACACAAAGCCCTGGCTTTGGTCCCAGCACTGCAAAAATCAGGCCCGGTGGTACATGGCTGTAATTCCAACACCCGGGGAGTGGAAGCAGGAAAATCGTTAGTTCAAGGTCGTAGCTCTGGGGAGATGGATTGGCAAGTAAAGGAGATCTGAACTCTGATCTCCAGCATTCTCGTAAAAGCTGGGCATGGTGGCACATGCACACGGCACTTCGCAAGGTGGAGACAGGCAGGTCCTGGGGACGCTCCAGTCAGCTAGTCTAGCCACTGAACCCAGGCCCAGTGAGAAGCCCTGCCTCAAAAACAGAAGAAAAAAGGAGAGAACAATAGCGGAAGATTCCTGATGTTGACCTCTGGCCACCAAGACACACATATCTGGACACACAAATTCACATATACCACATCAAAAACCAAAACAGAAATTCAAGGTTATCCCTACCTAAACAGGGAGTCCAAGGCCAGCTTGTATCAGGGAGTCAGGGGGAAGGGAGGGATGAAGGGACAGAAAGAAGGCGGGAGGGAAGGAAGAAGGAAGGACTACAGGGGCCAGCACTTTTAGATAGGAGCAGATGAGGCAATTTCTAGGTGCTGGCTCATGACCATAAGCTCATAACCAGGTACACTGGAATACACGGATCCCTGTGACAGGGGCTCTAGAGCCAAGGAGTTCTTGGAAACCCAGTTAGTAACCCATTTTTGGAGATGGTCAGGACCTTGACCCTAAACAAAACAACTAGAAGTAAGTGTCTGGCCTAACCTGGTGGTAACCTCATCCTTTCACTGAAGGACATGAGGGAGATTGAACTGTAGCCGGGCCTGGGCTACTACACAGCTGTAGAGACACCGTGCCTGCCCCTGTGGGATGCTGTGCTCTGAGGCAGGGCCCAGCTCTGAGGCACGCCACTTCTAGGAAGACACTCACTTCATACACTAGTCAACTAGCCCAGGCATGGAATGCAGCAACCAGCCAACAGGGCCTCTTGGAGCTCATCCCTGAATGCACAGGAGGCCGGACATAATACAATCAATACGTCAGGCAGCAAGGAGAAACCGGCAGCGAGGTGGGTACAGTCTTTTACAGTGCGGGGAAGGAAGGGAGACGCTAAGTCTAAGAAAGGCTTGGCCAGAGGTGGGTGTGACAAGGCATGTGAGGTCAGGAGGAGGAAGAGCAGCGTCCATACAGAGGGCCTGAGATAGGGGCATGCCTCCTCATTCAAAGCATGACAGGAGAAGCGAGCAACTGCTGGAGCGCGGGAGGCTGGCAGGAAGGAGTGGCGGCAGTGGGGCGGGTGGGACATGGCAGCCAGCGGAAGCACAGCCAGAAGAGCAGTGTCTAGTCACTCGACTGACGTCCACCTCATTAGAAGTGTTCGGCAGAATTATGACCTGCTTACTGCTGCCATCTGGAAATTAAGCATGACATAAGGAGATGTCCTCCTTATGGGTGAAGCTGACTAATCTTGGTTGTCAACTGGACTACATCTGGAACCAACCAAAGCCCAAGCTACTAGACACCCCTTGGAGGGATTTCTTCAACAGGACATTTGGGCCAGGAAGATCTGCCCTGTGTCTGGGCCCCACCTGCTGGTGCCGGCCCACAGAAATGGACACGGGCACTGCCTTTTGCCCCACTCTAACTGGCCAGTCCATCTATCCTGTTGCTGATGGTGTTAAATCCAGCTTCTTCAGAACAGTGTAAACTGAAAATCAGCAATAGTCCAGGAATCCTCAGGTTAGGGCTGCAGAGACTTCCAGCCCTGTGCACTGAACACTTCACTGATTCTTGGCCTTTCTACTGTGAGACAGCCATGGCTGAATCTGGACAACAGCCTGTAAGCCCGCTGAAAAGGTCAAGTGTAAATGAGCATGGTGTGACAACCAGTGACGATGGGGAATTCGTGGCTGAGCCCACAGGGAACAATAAAGAAAGGATCAAGTCCTCTGAGGAGCTCTGGTAAACTGTGGCTTCGCTTTTTCCCTTTAAGGATGTCAGGCAGAAGTAACCACACTGTGCCTTGGACAGGGGCCAAGTTCTGCACCGCTAGCTAGAATGACTTATCCTAAAACAGAGATCTGACAATCGTGACATGTTAACTTGAGCGTTGTCTTTCTCTCACATGGGGAATACCTTCACAATTTAAATAGAATAGAGCCTTCAGGACTAAGGGGGTAGCTCTGTGAGCCAGCATTGGGCCAGCATGTGCAGGCCCTGTGTCCTCCTGCAGTTAATTAAACCCCTTAGCTTCTTTTGCTCATTGCATTTGAATTAAAATCTTGGGGTCTTTGTGTGCACCATTGTATGGGGTGGAAGGTGGGGGATGCCCAGCTGACTGATTTTGCAGGTGTGACTGCCACCTGGTGGACGAAACAAGAATAACACCAGTGTAGCAAAGGGTTTTGTTTTTCTCTTTCCCCTCCTTTCTCTCTTCTAATATCTCACCTATCTACTACATAATGAAAAAGAAAACCTGATACAGCTGATTGCCTTAAGACTCGGTCTTTCTAAGCCAGGAGTCAGAACCATCATCTTTATTTCTCAGGTGCTTTCCCTTAGGCCCGGTAGAATGTGGACAGATTACAAAGTGTTTCCACCAGCAACAGGCAAGTATCTATATAAGCTAACCAGTGATGAGAGCGTACTGCCAACAGTTTGGCCTAGGCCAGAGTGCTGGGACACACCTATCACCGCCTGGGAAGAGAGCTCAATGAGGGATTACCTAGGTGAGGCTGGCCTGCGGCCATGTGTGTGCAGGCAGAGGCCGCCAGTAGTCTGCCGGGAGCAAGGCAGTAGCAGCCAAGCTGGCGATGTCCATGCACTCCCCCCTCAGCTCTAGACTGTGGGTGTGGGGGCCCTCCGCCACCTCTTAGCCACAATGCACTGTGACTCGGAACTGAAAGCGAGACAAACCCCTCCCTGCCCTGCGTTACTTTGGGTCAGGGTGGCTCAGAGCAGCCACAGAAGCGAAACAAGGTCAACCAGAGAGCAGATTTGGTGCTCATCTTAGCCATGCCGGGAACACCTTAGATAACCGACCTTTGCTGTTTTCACTCATTCAAAAAGAGCTTAACAGGCAGCAGGACATGGTGAATTCTCTGAAAAATCGTCCAACCCTATTCTACAAAATATAACGGACTTTTCACGAGCAGATCAGAGTCCACAGGAAAATCAGCAAACACCCTGGACGAGAGGGCAAATGGAGTGAGGAGGAAGACAGCCCAAAGCTGGCCATGGCCGCAAGGAGAGTCCACACAGGCAGCCTCTGTACTGCCGCAGTCTTGGCCCGGAAGGGCAGTGGGACACCTCCGGTTGTTCGCTCTTCCGTAATGCCTGCAGCTTCCAAGAACCATCACTGAATCCTCTAAGGTGCCAGGAATAGTGTGTGTGAGCCCTTCTATTCAGACGGCCTGGCAAGAGAATAACCTAGTTTAAGACCCGGGAAATATATTGAGAATTTGTCTTAACATTATTTGAATTGAGTCTCAACAGGCATCAACAAGGAATTGTTTTGGGAGAGTGTATGGAACTTTCAACCCCATTTTCCTGTTGAGCCAGTTAAAATCAAAGTCACGGGAACCACCCTCTGAATCACCAGAAGGCTGCAACACAGGGGCTCGAGTCCCCTGCCATCCTGCGGCAAAGATGAACTCAGCAGACGGACAACCTGAGGGCTGACATTTCCCATTAGCTGCGTGCTGGGCACCCCCTCTCCCAGTGGACAACAGACACCACAACTCTAGACATGTGGCAGCCAGAGCCAAACATCTGCGACAGTCGGTCCTGTCACCTTGTGCTCTTGTCTGCCAGTCCTCAGGAGTGGGAAATAGAAGATGTGGAAGCAGGCAGCAGGGAGCGGGGCCAAAGAATCCTGTCGCTCGCATCAAAATGACAGTCCTTCACAGGACAGTCTTTAAGAAACACTACCTAAGCGATGGCAGGAAGTGTGACCGAGACAAAACAACAAAAGCCAAAGCAAGAGTCCCACAGGTTAACACGCAGAGGCCCCTCTATGCAGAGGTGAGGGTACATCCTGGAGGTAACCAGGTTCAGCAGGAGAGGGACAGAGACAACCATGTACCAGTTCCTACATCAGGGGGAGGAGGCACATGACCTAGGACGCAGCACCGTGTGGACATGGGCACACCACCCTGAGACAGGTTGGTGGTGTTCGGTTAGAGCGTGATAAAAATGACAGCCCCATCGCCCTGGCCTGTTGATCTGGTCAGCAGATCTTCTCACCCAGAGCAACACAGAGCCATGAAGAAATGAATGACTGTCTGCACCTGTGCCTGAGAGGCACCGAGCATTTCATCTGGTCTGATTTGGTTACATCAGTAATTTCGTGGGTAGCTTCTTTTTCTGTTGCAAAGGTCCCAACTCAGCTCCAGCTGCATGCAGGTCCCAATACAAGTCCCACTGTCCTGTGCTTCCAGACTCTGAGCAGGACAGGCGTGCGGCTGGTCCTCTCAAATCCTGCTGCTTTACCAAGCTTGAGCCCACGTCCTCCAGACCTGGGGCATGCCAAGGTGCTGGGGATATGGCTGAGAAGGGAGGTTTCAGTCTCTTCCATGAAAGTGGTAGGCTCTACACTGCGTAGCATTAACTACAGAGCAGAGGAAGGCATTCTAGCTCCTGGGTTGGAGGAAGGTTACCCTTTAGCTAGAAGGGGACGTAAGCCGCAGCCAGGATTTCACCCACGCCATCTTCCCAAAAGCCCACACAGTCTTTTTATGCCAGACTCAAAAAAAAAAAAAAAAAAAAAATAGAGGAAAGGTTGCCTGAATCAGCGAACCTGGGAGACTAAATAACAAATTGGAAATGAGCTCAAACACCTCATGACACCTACAAACAAAACACTCCTAATTTGGATTTAATATGTCATAAATTGGAAATGAACATCAGATATTTGGGACAAACGTTAAATGATTGTAAAATTTAACAAAAACTAAAATGATTGTAGAACAGACTGACAAAAATCTGTATGCAAAATATAGACATCAAGATAGCACAAAAGGCCAAGTGGCGGTGATACACACCTTTAATCCCAGCACTAGGAGGCAGGCGGATCTTCGTGACTTTGAGGCCAGCCTGGCCTACAAGATAGCTGGGGCTATGTAGAGAGACCCTGTCTTGAAAAAAAAAACAAAAAAGCAAAGAAAGAAAGGAAGAAAGAAGACAGCACTTTAAATAGACAATGGAGAACAGATTTTCACAAGAAAGTGAATAATAAACAAACACTTCAAAAGCCTTTGAACTTACCTACAAAACAAAAATTCAAACTGGTACCTTCCCAAATTTTAAGTTTATAACAAAATTAAGGCAAGCAAGCAAAGTGATGGTGGTGATACCTTTCTGGCATAAACAAGCCTGAGAGTCTACTCGGAGTCACATCTGCTGTGCAGCTCAGGACGTCGTTCAGATGAAGTCTGAGGGTGCTGCACGCACAGCATCCGTGAACGTAAACAAAACATGCTTTCAAGTTTCAGTATCCAGAAGTTTAAAGCCAGCTGATCCTTCAGTATAATAAGGTTATAAAACTAAGCTTTAAGCCAGGCGTGGTGGCGCATGCCTTTAATGCCAGCACTCAGGGAGGCAGAGGCAGGTGAGGACAGCCTGGTCTACAAAGGGAGTCCAGGACAGCCAAGGCTACACAGAGAAACCCTGTCTCAAACAAAGCAAGATAGATAGATAGACAGATAGATAGATAGACAGCTTTCATTCCTTCACCTGTAAGTTGAAAATAAAGCTTAATGTAGAGTGCTCAGTGTTTAATGAACTGCCTTGGCTGATCCTGGAGATCATGTCAACAGAGGAAAGTGATAAGCAGAACAATAAACAGTAGGAATGTACAGTCCAGGACGGTCAAGGCTACACAAAGAAACCCTGTCTCAAAAAACCAAACACAGAGAGAGAGAGAGAGAGAGAGAGAGAGAGAGAGGAAGGAAAGAAGGAAGGAAGAAAGGAAGGAAGGAAGGAAGGAAGGAAGGAAGGAGGAAGGAAGGAAGGAAGGAAGGAAGGAAGGAAGGAAGGAAGGAAAGAAAGAAAGAAAGAAAGAAAGAAGCTTTAAAGAAGAGCCTGATAATGAACTATGCTTAGCATGAGTTACAACAGGAAGCTGCCCGTGGCTGCTGTGATAACCGCTGAATAAAAGCATGCGGGCACGTCAGCAAAGACTGGAAAAGAGAGTGAACGCAGGCAGGTTTTTCATGGCAACCCACAATGTTTTGTGGTTTGGTTTTGTTTTGAGACATGCGCTCACCATATAGATGGGGCTAGCCTTGAACTTGGAGCGATCCTCCTGCCTCTGCTTCCTGTGCTGGGGTCACTTAAAATGTCTTCTTAGCTGGGCATGTTGGTGCATACTTCTAACTCCAGCTCTGGGCAGGCAGAGGCAGGTGGGTCGCCACGATTTTGAGGCCAGTCTGGTTACGTCAAAGAGCTTATCTTTTCAAAAATTGGTTTCTGAGCCAAGTATAGTGGCACTCGCCTGTAATCCCAGCACTCAGGGAGGCAGAGGCAGGTGGATGTCTGTGAGTTCGAGGCCAAGCTGGTCTACAAAGAGAGTCCAGGACGGCCAAGGCTACACAGGGAAAACCTGTCTCACAAAACAAAATGTTTTCTTAAGTGTTACAATGTTTTTCTAATAAATTAAAACCACTTAAAAAAAAACAGCAAAGAGTTCCAGTTTCTAGATTGGCCAAAAGAAGCACAGATACCATAGCTCTATCCTAACAAGAGCTGGACAAATTGGACAGCAGGGTCTCCCCTCAGCCATGGCAGAGAACTGAGGCCCCGCAGCTGAGCACTGCCCCCAGCTGTACATTAACATACGAGCAGATGTGGAGAACCATACCTTACCAGAGAGGCCGAGGAGCAGAAACTCCCTCAGAACCTGGCAGGAAGACCCTGAGAACCTGGCAGGAAGCCGAACCCGTAACTGAGGCTTGCAGGAGCTGGGTGGTGGAGGCTGAGATGGTCAGACCCAGGAGTCAGTGTGAGTGAGCCTATAGTTGTTGTACCGATTTTCACAGTAATGATTAGAGAGCCCTTCCTTCCCGAGGGCCAGGGGAGAGCAGCCAGAGGTTCTGTTCTGGAGCAGCCCCACCCTGAGAAGAAACCACTTTATCAGAGCTTATCCTTGGCAGGTTTTATCTGCATCTCACTGACCTGGAGGAAGAGGAGTGCTGACTCCGGCTCTCTCAAGCTTCCGAGCCACCCCACCTCACCTGGCGGGAGAGCCCGAGTAGCACAGGTGAGGTCCTCAATCCAAGGTCAAAGGGACAAGGATACAGACAGTCCAAGACAGCTCTACTGTCAACTCGAGGACGCCGCTCTGCTCTTTGGATTGTGACAGGACGAGACAGTGCAGAGGACCCTCCACCCTGTATTCTTGCTGAGGCCATGTCAGATTTGATCTCCCTGACGGTAAGCCCTATGACAAACTACCCAGCTCTCTTCTAGGAACCCAGCTCCAGATGCCCCAGATAATGTGCATTAGCTTCTGTTAAACTGCCTGTGTGGACACCTCCCCCACATTTATCTTATCTTCTGTTAAACTGTTTGCTGGCGCAAAACCTCCCCTTGCAACCACCGAGAGAGACAGCACCCAGTGGTTTCGGCCTTCAGAAGCCTGGTACTCCCAACGCCTGCCACTGCGCTTGGGTCCTGAACACCTGAGTGTCGTCCGGCCGGCTGGAACGAAGCCTTTCCGTTGGCTCCAGACTGACTGAGTGGGCTTCTCTGGTGGGCTTCCCACAGCCACAGCTCATTACCACATGCCTGGGTACTGTGCCTGCTTTGCCAGCACATACGGTTATGGCTCAGCAACAACGGAATTGACGAGAATGCTACAAAGTCAACACCAAAGCTGGAAGAGACGGCAGAGATCAGAACAGCGCTTCCGAGAACTACAGCTATGCTGAGGCCTCCGCTGCGGAAGAACAGACACTGGGGAAATGGGTAAGATAAGCAAGAGGGACATTCTAATAAAGTACTGAAAGTGATGACATTGACCAAAACCAAAAACTGCTGACAGAAATCTTTTAGAAGCTCATTACTAGAATAGAGATGGCTGGGGAGACAATCTCTCATCCTTATCTGGCAACAGAAGCTTCAAATGTATGGACTCAAGAAACCAGGAAGGGGAGGATTGTCAGTACCAGGCAAACACATACAGCGAGACTGTCTGAAAACAAACAAATGAGCAACAACAAAAGCTCAGAAAGAAAACGCTGAAACAGACGATGGGGCGCTGACAAGGATGTAAACACAGGGACAGGGTACCTTACAAAAGGAAAGGGAGCAGGGTGGGATTCAAAGCCATGACTGAGAATTCGGCTTGGATATCCGAATCCTCGTTTCCTGGTTGGTGTCGCTGTCTGGCGAGGTGGTGCAACCTTGATGAAGGAAATACTCCACTGAGAGGTGGTGGACCTTTGAGAGGTCACGGTCTCAGGCGACTTCCTGTTTGCTTTCCCTGCTTTGTCTCTGTGAATGAAGACTGGCTCGCTCAGCCTCCCAGATGTCCTGCTTCCATGTTACCTCACCATGCTGGGCTCTTTAACGTAAGCCAAACTAACTTCTCTATACATTGCTTCGGCTGCGGTGTTTTTATCACAGAAGTACCACACGGCTGGAAAAGCAGAGCTGAACACCTGACAGCTACGCTTGGCCAGCAGGGACCCACGGGGTGGGCAGTGGCCCTGCCCTCTGCTGACAAGTGAGCCCTGTCACCTGTGGATCACAGCAGAGACTGGCAGCCAGCGTCCCGTGGATGGAGAGCAGCCTCGCTCACCACTATGTGTGCCTGAGCCCAGGTCTGACAGACTGCTGGCTTGCCAAAGCATAGCAACCATAACCACTGCATCCATTACCAAAAGACACTATGGGCAGGGTAAACCCTAGTGTAAACTGCAGGCTTTGGAGGAGGTGGATGGGTCGGTGCAGGCTCATCAACTGTGCCAAAGGAGGTTGGTCTGGGATGTTGATGAAGATACGAGTTGTTCATGAGTCAGGAGCCTAAAGATGCTCTTAAAAATAAGTCTTTTAAATAGAAAACAAGTTAGAAATTAGAGACCAGAATGGTGAGGTAAGATTGGGACATTTCCCAGTCTTGGCATCTAAGAAGTTTAGGCTTTTTTGTTTTTTTTGTTGTTGTTGTTGTTTGTTTGTTTGTTTGTTTTTGTTTTTGTTTTTTTTGAGACAGGGTTTCTCTATGTAGCCTTGGCAGTCCTGCACTCACTTTGTAGACCAGGCTGGTCTCGAACTCACAGAGATCTGCCTGCCTCCAGGTCCCAACTGCTGGAATTATAGGCGAGTGCCACCATGCCCAGTAAAGTTTAGGAAAAGAATCTCAGGGTTGCTGTGAGATCTGTGCATGTAGAGGAGAAGGCTTGAGGAATAATTCCCTCACTGAAAGGACGGAAAACACAAACACTCGCTTGCCTAGACAACTAAGTGCTTGGACCTAGAAACTCTCTCATCGCAGGCTCTGAGTGGGAAAATAAAACCACCAGCACCCCACCACCCCAGGAGAAGAGGAAAGTGTCCCCCAGTATAATCCCTGAGAATTAACCCACTTCTGACCCCAGAGCTCCTGCAAGGTAAAAAGAGACAATGGTGAAGCACCAGACCAGAATGCTCTGAGAAGCGGTTTCCACAAGGACACTGACTCCCGTAGTACACTGGGAACCGACAGGCCGGTGCTGTGACCCGTGAGAAGCAGAGAGAGCTTGTTCCCTTAGCCACCCTCTGAAGGCAGCTTGACCTTGGGATGCTGGCCACCAGGAAACAAAGTCAGTCAGTAAGACAGAGCAATGCTTAGTCGGCTAGGCAACCCTTTCCCTGGGGTAGGCAGTGTGAGGAGGTGCGGTGGAGGGGCCCATGTTCTCGGTCTCCAGGCTGCCAGCGCTGGACCGTGTGGAAATGTCACGTCTCCAGCCCCTCATCGCTGGACTCTTCTTGTTAATAAGTTTCAGTCAACCTTGTGTCTGGTGTTGCCCTCCATCTCGTGGCAGCCTACCATAGCAAGGTGAGGCTATGCGCCCCACACTCCAGAGATGTTACAACCAAAGCTTTTGTTTACGTTGAGTTTGAAATCCAAATTGGGACCGTACACACGACCCAGGTAACAAGAAAAAAGGGCAGAAAGTGCTGAAGATGTTCACAGTCCTGAGAGGCCTAGAAAAGCCAGCCCGCAGCCCCTCTCTAGGACTCTTCACCCAGGCCACTCGGGACAGCCCCACAATTAGAGCCAACAAAATGTTCAAAACTACAAAACACACAAAGAAATTATTACTCAAGAGAGTAAAAAGAAGACGGCAAAATGGGACCCCAACATGATGATTGTAACACAAGCGAAAACTGCTAAATACAATGATGACAACTAAAGTAGTTCTCAGTGGACTGAAGAGTGGGATACTGTTACATCAGTCAGGTGGAGAGGTTTCTAAACTATGAGGATTAGAGCCGCTAACAACGCTTAAAACAGCACAGAGGGGCTGGTTAAGAGCACTTGCTGCTCCCCCGGACCTGGGTTTCCACCCCCGCGGCTGCTAACCACCTGTAACTCCAGTTTCAGAGGATCTCATGCCCTCTTCTGACCTTCTTGGGTACTGCATGCATGTGGTGCATAGACCTATTCAGGCAAAATACCTATTAAATAATTTTTTTAAATCTTTAAATTAAAAAATATATATAGCATAAAAATGACAGCAACAAAGAAAGAGGGTGGGAGACAGGGAAAATCCGTATGACGTCCCACAATACTCCTAAGAAGCAGTAAATAGAGAAAGTGACACACACAGGAATAAGGGCCCCAAGTTCAATAATGGAAGGCAGAAGTAATAAATTCAGGATGAGGAAGAACCCCACAGCTAGACACAGTATTACAAACCCGTGGCTCCCTGAAGATTTTAAGAAGAAGATGCAGAAGGAAACATGGGAAAGCAATGATCTTTAAAGATACAGTTATTTAGGATCGTCTCGATGGCTCAGTGGGCAAAGCTGTGGCAACCTGAGCTCACTTCACAAATCCCAGTTAGTGACGAAAGGAGTGAGCCAACCTCAGGGTGCCGCTCTCAGAACCTCCACACACGTGCCTGGCACCCGCTGCCCTCGCCCTATATCATCTTTTCATTTGAAAAAATGATACAGTGATTTTTTTTTTTTATGGTGATCTGAACACTAGCAGGCATTTCAATATCGGAGAAAGGAGTGAGATATCTTCCAAGTGCTGAGAGAAGGTAACTATCAAACACATAGCCTTGTTTACTTCCCACATTAATTCCTCCAAACAAACCCAAACAGCACAGCACGGAGTCGCTCACTTGGAAACCAGTAGACAAAGAGTTGAGGCTATTTTGAAAAACAGTTTAAGAAAATAAATTGGAGGTTACTCACCAGAAAATTGCCACACAAAAACTGCAAGTAAACACTGCCATGAATGAAAAGAAAGTTAACAACTGCTAATTTTATATTAAAAGACCAGCACAAAATAGACGAGAAATAAAAGCATTAAAAGGAAGAGGAGAAAGAGGAGGAAGGGAAGGAAGAAGAGGCTGAGGAAGAGAGGGGAAGGGAAGGAAAATAGGAAGGAAGACAAAATTGAAATGTCACCTGACAGGGATTAAAAAGAAGCAGGAACAAATATAAAGAAAAGTAAAGCTAGAGAAACAGCCCCATGGGTAAAGTGGCTGTGCACAGTATAAGGACCCAAGTTCAGATCCCACCATCCACACAAGAGCCCAGAGTGTTGATGTGCATCTCGGACCCCAGCGTGGTTCGAGAGTGGAGATGGACCAGCTCCAGGTGCTTCCTGGCCAGCCAGTCTAGCTGAATCCACAAGTTCCAGGTGAGAGATTCTGGACAGCAATAGAGGAAGACACCTGATACTCCTAATGTCCCTCTGGCCTCCAGATGTGGCCTGTGCGGCCCCCTCCAACACATTTAAGGCAAATACAGAAACAGTCAAAGGAACTAGATGACACTCTAAATAAAGTACATGATAGAGATGGTCAAGAATTAGAAAAACGAGCAGCATGGACGGGAATAAAGACCTAAAAGGGAGCCTGGAGAAGGGGTGACGGCTCGATGAGCTCCAATGAAAGGGTTACAGGAGAGCCCGGAAAGCAGAGGACTGGTGTGGTGGGCACACCACAGGGACCCCCGTATAGGCAAGCCTCTTTTCCTCCTGTGCATGTGGAAATGACGTTTTACTCCTAGCCAACAATGGACGAAACTGAGGAATTTCACGGTGTACTAGAAGCCAGTCAATTCTGCTCATCCAAAGAGATGTACCTAGTCTACAGGCCTTTAAAAGAAGCCAGCCACTTTAAAAGTGACACACTCCTGCTGTCCTTACACACGCAAGTCCCCATGAGTCCTAAAGCTTCGAGAAAGTCATTCTTCAAACAGCATTTGGAGACTGGATGACACCTTCCCTCAGCAGGGAGAGTGAGATCCAAAACAGGTCCTAAGCCACACCCAGACTCCGACCCACAGAGACTTCCAGATGGTGAATGAATCTTATTTAAAGCTGTCTAGTTGGTACTAAGACAATTTTTAGTACAATAAATACTGCATAACAGGTCAGAACAAATGTTTAAGGATGCAACTGAAGAATGTTCTCCAGGAACACAAGCAGATTCGAATGACCAGAAAGACAGCTCAAGAAAGGAAGACTACGCCTAGAAAAAGTGTTTCCTGGGATGAAGAGTCATTTGAGGGCTAAATCAAAAGATCAAAGGCATTTTTGTTCGGTTTGTTTTCTGAGACAAGGTGTCTCTATGTAGCCGGGCTGGCCTCAAACCCATGATCCTCCTGCCTCAAAATCCTCCTGCTAGGACTACAGGACCACTACACCTACCTAAAGACAGTTTTTCACAAGGACTTATGTATTTAATTATATGTGCATGAGTATTTTGCCTAGATGTATGTTTACACATCATGTATGTGGAGTGTGCACACAGGCCAAAGGAGGGTGTCAGGTCCCCTGGAACTGGGGTAACAGAAGGTCATAAGCCACCACATGAGTGCCTACAAGCAAACCTAGGTCCTCTGCATTGTAGTAAATTCAAAAAAGAGTGTTGGGCTATATAATGTTTATTATCATTAGCCCTAAGATTATCACGATGGTATTACTTAACCCACTATCGCAAATAATAAGACACAGATTAACTGTTAGATTTTACAATCGCCTTATTTACCTTGGGCCGGGCAGATATTTCACTCACACCACCTCAATATCCTCACCATCCATCTCCCAGCCCCCATCCAATGCCATCCACCTTAATGCTCCCTATCTGGACTACCTTTCGTCCATAATCCCATGGTTCTTATGTTCTTCATCTGGGGCTTTTCATGCCATTATTGGAGTCCTTACTCCCGGCTCACATGCTTTTTTTTCTCCATACTAACTCATGATGGTGTTCTCCTTCCTCTCTTCCCGGCCATCTGTTTCTTGTGATTCTCTCTGAAGCCCGGGAACCTTGGCCATGCCTCCCTATTCTGCCCTGCCCAGGTATGGGCCATTTAATGAACCAATCAGGTATAATGTTTTAGGCAGGTTTACACAAACAAGGATGGGTGTAGCAGCGGTCAGTAACCAGATCTTGAGGGCCAGTAATTAGCATTAGATCAGCCTCCCACACCTCTGCAAGAGCTGCAAGTACTCTTAGCCACTGAGCCATCTCTCCAGCCCTGAAAAAAGACATTTTTAAGGGCCAACATTCAGGCTGTTCTCACACTATCATAATAACATCAATGTTGGCAAAAGCCTACAGATTCATTTCTAAAAAAGAAACTCTGACTTAGAACTGTTACAGGATGTTAAGATTTGGTCGAACTCTAAAAGTGACTGATGAGGAGTTTGAAAACCTAAGAACTTAGGACTCTTGGTCTCATTAGTTTCATCAGCCTTTCTTGAAAAGAAAAAATATGTTGAAGCTAAAGTTCTGCTGAGCAGGAAGTGGATGGAAAGACTAAGGCAGGAGCCTCAGCTATACAATAAACACAAGGATTCCGTTTATAGAACAGCATGCAAATGTTGTAAACTTGGCAATGCAGAAGTGAGAAAACAGCCGAAGGTCCCAAGAATGGGAAGAAGCAGTGTCTGCTAACGGAAGCAGACAGCAGGAAATAAACGTGGAAATTCAGTGAGAAAATGGAAACTGAGAATAAAGTTCTGTGATAAAAAGAAAAGGAAATAGAACATTATCAGCTAACCTAATTACGGAGAAAATTGAGAAATGCAAAAACAAGCAATAACACAGAGGAAATAAGTACAAAAAGTGAAAATAATGAAAAAACTTAGCTAAAATGAGGATTCTCCTAGAAAACATCACCGGGTGGGGGTGGGGCACGCCTTTAATCCCAGCACTGGGGAGGCAGAGGCAGGCAGATCTCTGAGTTCCGGGCCAGCCTGGTCTACACAGTGTCTACAGGACAGCCAGGCCTGCACACAGAGAAACCCTGTCTCAGACAAACCAACCCCCCCAAAAAACAAACAAACAAACAAACAAACAAAAACATCTCCAGTACTTGGTAGGCTGAGAAAGGGTGACTGTAGTGAGTTCAGCATTTGCGTGGGTTGCTAAGTACTGAGTTCCAGAGCAGCCTGAGCTAGCCCTACACAGCAGGGTTCTTCCCAGAAAAAACAGAGGCACACAATTCTCTCTCCCTCTGTCTCTCTCTCATGCGCGCGCGCACACCCCCCCCACCAACACTAACATCACTAAAACTACAGATAAAGAGAAAAAAACTGAGCTAAGGCGACAACCACAGAAGAAATAGTTATGAAACAACCACTACCCCCATCCTGTCAGGGTCCCACCATCCCCCTCCCCCACACCTCATCTTCCAATCGCTAAGTGATCCCAGGTGGTTTCTGGAGGGATGTATGAAGGAGCAGAGCACCCCACTGCTCCTGGAAGCAGCCCGGGACATAGCAGAAGAACGTGTCTCTTGTGAGAGACTCGGGGGTTGTAAGGGCCCACATGCCTCTCTTTCCTCCTCACTGTGTTGCACGCGACTTCCATCTGCAGGATTACCTTGTGGTGGCAGCTCTCACTCTAGGCACCGTGTGGTGCACAAGTAAGGAGGTACTGCCCAGGACCACGGACACTGTTCCCAAAGCTCTGCCTGGCATCCTCTTCCAGTTACAAGGGTGGCTGGCCAATAAACCATCTTGAATAAAATCATGGTTTTGCCAGATATAAGAAGGCCAGCTAAACCGGGCTTGGTGGCTCATGCCTGTAATCCCAGCACTCAGGGAGATAGAGGCAGGCGGGTCTCTGTGGGTTCCAGGCCAGCCTTGTCTACAAAGCGAGCCCCGGACAGCCAAGGCTACAGAGAAACCCTGTCTCAGTGGGGGGAAAAAGCCCAATTAGATCCGAATTTTATATTTAAAAATGTTGAGTATGTTTATACTAAACTCCCCCCCCCCCCACACACTTGATTTGAATTTGAAATGTACCCCATGTGTGTGCACGCTTGTCCCCTGTGGAGGGCACTGTTTGGGGAGGGTAATGGTGCCTTTAGGAGGTGGAGTCTTTGCAGAGGGAGCATGCCTGCCCTGCTGTGCCCTCCCTGCCATGGCTTCTACCCCTCTGGAACTGTGAACCAAAACACACTCTTTCTTTTTGATGTTACGTTTTGTTATGGTATTTTATTAGAGCAAGAGAAAAGTAATAAGTGTATAAACCTTGATATGTATCTAAAGTGACATTGTATATTATCGGGATAAGAATGAACTGTTACAAGTGGTGCTTGAACAACTCTTAAGATAAACTACTATTATAAAAAGCAATCAATTAGTTCCCTCTCTATTCCCTCATAACATAATTTAACTCAGAGTCTAGTCTAAATTCAGCCATGTGACTTGCTGTGTCTAAGGGACATTACCGAACATACAAAGGCTTACACAAGACTGGTCTCCTTCCAGTCTACAGCCTGTGAAGAAACAAGGTATCTAGATGAGGGAGTGCAAGTTTCAGTGGCAGGTATGCCAGGTGACCAGAGTGGCAACCCTGTTGGTCAACTGCCAGTGTAAGAAGAGTAATCTAGGTGACAGGCAAAGGATCACATGAATGAGGCAGCGGAACCCAGGTTCGCAGACATGCTAAATAGACGGTAGTCTTTTAACCACTAAATTAGGGGTGGATAGATGTCCAAGCAAACCTAATTGATAAAGATATTATAGAGAAATGACAAATGCTGGTTCCTTCCTCTACTCCCACCCCAGTGTGTGTGTGTGTGTGTGTGTGTGTGTGTGTGTGTGTGTGTGTATTTCCTGGCTGTTGGGAGCCAGGCTAGTCCAAGGCTTTCTCAGAGGCCCTTAAGAAAGGCAAAGAGAATGCTAGTTCTGTGTCCTTGCCCACGGACACTCTTGGCAAGATCTGGTCTGGGGCTGGTATCAGGACCTGGAAGGAGGGAGGGTTTTGGTTCCTGGGAACATGGCCTTTCCCCTGAAGAAAGTGGAGTTATCAGTCCTCACACTGCCGTGTGCGCTCTGACTATGACACGCTTGGGTTCCCTTTGTGCAACCCGCTTTCCCGGCTTCCTGCTGACACCGTCCCCTTGTATGACAGCTTTCTGCTACCTCTGCCTCATCTCACCCTGTGAAATGAAGAGACGATAATGTATTTCTTTTCAAATAAGTTATTTCTTTTTATTTTATGTACATTGGTGTTTTGACTGCACGTATGTCTGTGTGAGGGTGTCGGATGCCCCGCTACAGGAGTTACAGACAGTTGTGAGCTGCCATGTGGGTGCTGGAAACTGAGCCTCTGGAAGAATAGTGCTCTTATCTGCTGCGCCATCTCTCCAGCTGTGTTGGTATATATTCTTGTGGAATGTACCCTTGTTCATTCAAATGCTGATTTCTCTCCCCCACTATCTGGTTTCAATATGGGCATTGCATTGTGATGCTTATTCTAAGCATCACCTGTCTCATGTTTGTGTAAACATGCCACCATTTGTTCTCTATATTAAATTAAACAATTAAACATCCAGCCAGTGCTGTGCAATGGAGAGGATAGGGTGGGACACCCTGGTCCAGAGGGGAGGAGAAGGAAGCAAGAGAGGAGGAGCAGAGGTTGGCATGAGAGAACTTGGAATCATAAGGAAAAATGAACTGGACCTAAAATGTGACTAAAAGCAAATATAAGGGGTGAAATCAGAATGGTAGGAAACTGTGCGGGCTTGGAGGTTTAGGATGGAGTAAACTATTGCCCAGCATTGTGCTCTAGGTTAATTAAATAAATACTAGTCTCTGTGTGGTGATTTGGGTATACAGATGGTTTAGGAATAACTGCTGCTTAACTAAAAGATAAATCAATAGTAAATATTAATCACCCACAACACGGCTGGTAATGTATTTTTTTTCCCTCATCCCTGGACCTCAGGGGCCTGTCATTAAAGAAGGACTTGCTGGTCCAGGTCACCAGGTAGGCTAGAGACTTAGGTATGAAGAATGATCTTGGCATAGTGGTACACACCTATGATGCCAGCACTCTGGAGGCTAAGGCATAAGGATACCAAGTTCAAAGCACAGTGAGTCGAACAAGGCCAAAAAAAAAAAAAAAAAAAAAAAAATCAAATACAAAAGAGAAAACAGACTTGACACAGAAAAAGCTTAACAACCTCAAATTAGGGACCATTTATAAAACAAGATACAAAAAATAACACATAATGGAAAACAGTTGTCACAAATAATTGTGAAAATAGCATTGCAACAGTAACTGCAGGTAGGTCTCTAGTTTGAGATCAGCCTGGGCAGGTTGGGAATTCTTTTTTCTCACAAACAACTGTAAACAAAGTTAAAGGACAAGTCATTTTGCATTCAGGATATATAAAAGATGTCTATAAGCCAGTAAGAAAAAGATAAGCAATCCTGTAAAAAAAAAAAAAAAAAAAAAAAAGGGCAACATATATACATATATGAGCCGTTAACTGACAGGTGAAGAGCCCATGACTCTGCCTCATTCATAGTCAGAGTATGTTTGGAAATGAGAAGTCACCTCAAACCCGTCAAACTGGCAAAGAGGATTAGAATTTTATTTTAATGTTTTGTTAGTGTGTGCTAATTATATGTAACAATGGGTTTATTGTGAGATTTTACATACATACATAATGCATTTCAACCATATTCTCCCTTATTAGTCTTCCTTGCTCCCTGGTATTAATACCCTTTCTAACTAGCCCTCCCCAGCTTTCATTTCTTGAATTTTCGTTTATCTATCTATCTATCTATCTATCTATCTATCTATCTATCTACCTACTTACCTGCCTGCCTGCCTACCTATGTTCAGACAGGATGCCATGTAGCTCAGGCTGGCATCGAACTTGCTAGGTAGCTGAGGATGAACTTGAACTCCTTATCCTTCTGGTCTATCTCCCAGTGTTAGAACTACAGGTGTGCACTACCATGCCTGGCTAGAATGACAAAAACAAAAACAAACAAAAGCACTGAGTTCCCAATTGACAGAGAAGAGGGCATCTTTCACATAACAATGATGTGAACGGAAGTTCTTTCGACTTTGGAGAATAACTTGACGTAGAAACTCTCACACGGGTGTGAAACATACAAAAATGTTCAGAGTACAATACCCATACCCTGAAAAGGTAAGTAACCTACATGTCTGCGACTGTTTTAAAGTGTTCCCCTAAATCATGAGTTAGACCCCTTAATACAGCCATGCTGAAGGGCGGGTCTAATGGGAGGCATCCAAGTCATCCGTCCTCATGAATGCTTTCGGTCTAGGAATCAGCGAGTCATTTCTACCTTGGCCTTCTGTTTCTCTCTCTCGTCTTTCTGCTCTGATGTCCTCACCAAAAACAGATGCTGCTACCAACAGACTCTTAGACCTCTGAGCTGCTACAACAGTGGGCAAAAATAAGCATCTTTATAAATTACTTAGCATTGGCTGGGGTTGGTAAAGCAGACTCCATAATCCCCAGCTGGTTGGGACACTAAAGCAAAAGGATCACCAGTTCAAGGTCAGGCTGGGCAGCTCACAGACCCTGTTTCACAGTAAAAAGCTGGGGGAAAGGACAGGGCTGCAGTTCAGAGGTAGGGCGATGGCCTCCCCAGCACTGATTTACAGAGTAAATCAGTAATTCCTAGAATCATGTGCTCTCTTACAACAGAAAGTGGATTGAGACCCCTTAAAGAGTGGATAATGAAGGTACTATACACATTAAAGTCAAAGTGATGGCTCCCTCTAGGGGATGGGGAGGGAGATACAGTCAGGCAGGGACACGTGCACATGGAACTCAGAGGTCATGATGAAGAAACAAGTTTATGGGCTTAAGTCTTTCTTGATAAAAGTCCCCAGTTCAACGCCACACCCCGGGAACCTTGCAGTTTTATCCCATGGAGAAACACTACGTTGCTAAGCTATTATGTCCTCATACCACACATGGAGTTGTCACTCTGTTATGTACAGCAAAGAAAACCATTGTGGTAGTTATTTTTTTTTTATCAACTTTACTTTTAAAAGAAAAAAAAAAAAACAGATAATGCAGGAAAATCACATCCTTTCTGTTTTCTTCCCATACTGCTCCCTGCTTCAGTGCTAGTTCGTGGGTGCATCAAACTGCTAAGCAAAGTTCAGGCTGTGGGCAGGAATCCAGCTTTCTCTAGGTCAGAGGGTACTGGGGAAAAGTGCTCAGAGCCTTTCAACAGACAGGCACTGGGAGCTTACAGTATTGAGTTATTACTAAGATGTCCCTGATAGCTCCAGAATATAAAGTCGTTTCCCATTGCTTTTCCCTCCTTTGACTGTATCCCTAAGCTTTGCTACTATGCAGTTCATAAATTTAATGAGAAGCAAACAAAATCAACTTAAACCTGTTTCACTCAACCAACCATTTGATTACATTATTTTTCACCTGTTCTTTCTCTAATGATGTGTTTCCTATAGCACATTCCTATTAAACTATTAAACTATTCCTGCAGTATAGTTTAAGTGGTGTTTTTAAAAATGGTGCTTTGTAGCCAGGTAGCGGTAGCACACGCTTTTAATGCTAGCACTTAGGAGGCAGAAGCAAGCGAATCTCTGTGAGCTCAGGGCCAGCCTGGACTACTGAGTGAGTTCCAGGACAGCTAGGGCTACACTGAGAAACCCTATTTTGAAGAAAAAAAAAATAGTGCTTTATGTAGATTTTCTTTTAATTTTTGTTTCTGGTTTTTTGTTTGCAGGTGGCATAGCTCTGTAATTCCGGCTACTCAAAAGGTTGAGCCAGGAAGATCAAAAGTTCAAGGCCTACCTGGACAACTTAGTAAAACCCTCTCTTAATATAAAAAACTCGGAAAAGAAGAAGATATGCACTCAGTTTTCATTCTCTCTGTCAGCCACGTTCATTTTTTAGCCATTCTACAACCTGACACAGCCCAGAGTCACCAGAGGAATGAGTCTCCATAAAGTAACTGTCCTTAACCATGTTGGTCTGTAGGCACTTCTGTGAGGGATGAATCAAGACAAATATTAATCAGTGCAGGAGGGGCCTAGCCCGTGAGGCTGATGGTCCTGGGCTGTCTGAGAAAGCTAGTTAAGTGTGAGTCTGGAAGAAAGCCAGAGAGCGAGCCAACAAATCGGTTCCCTACGGCTCCTACCCTGACAAACATCCCTCAAGGATGGTCTGTGACTTGGAAGCATAAGAAAAAATAAACTTTTTCCTCCCCTGACATGCTTTTAGTACGGTATTTGTCACAGCAAAATGAAGTTAGACTAACACATAGCCCTGATTCGTTCTTTATTTCATAACCACGCACTACATTTTGGTAAAGCGTGGACTGTTTTTTCACAGCCAGGAGGGTGCTTATAAATGAGCACAAGAGTACCTAAGTGGGAATGACTGAGATAAAAGCCACAGCTTGGGGGTCTATGCAGTCACACCTATAGAAGCTGCTTTCTTTTGAAAGTTAATCTTCTCTAAGTCTAATACTGCAACTTGCTGAGACAGTGTCTCTGTCTGGGGCCCACTCTGGAGTTAAACTTGTGATCCTCCTGCCCTGGACTCTTGCATACAGATATTATAGGCAAGCGCCATCACACCTGAGTACAACTCTTACCAAATCACCCGGCTACCTAGATACTATCTTCACCCACTTGGAAGAAAGTTGTCAGGCCACTCCTCATAATCTCAAACCTAGATCCCTAAACAGCCACTCTGTGGACTCTGAAGACTGGATTTGCTCTTTGGAGAGCATGCTACCAATACTGCCTTTCTTTGCTTTTCATCATTATTTTATTTCATGCGTATGGCTGTTTAGCCTGCTTGTATGTCTGTGTACTATGTGTGTGCCTGGTACCCTCAGAGGCCAGAAGAGGGCATCACTTTCCTTGGAATAGAATTACAGATGGTTGTAAGACACCATGTGGGTGCTGGAGATGGAACTCAGGTCCTCTGGAAGAGCAGCCACCACTCTTAACCACTGAGCCGTCTTTCTAACCCCGTAGCCTTCTGTTGTTTAAGAAAGGTAAAATTTAGGGCTGGAGATACAGTTCAGGGGTACAGTACTTGACTGATATGCACAGGTCCTAGGTTCAGTTACTAGTACTTAAAAAAAAAAGATTTCTTTTTCCTTTGAGTAATAAATGTCAAAGCCTTTTTCTATTTCCTTCTTTCTTTCTTCCTTCCTTTTTTGAGACATGTTCTCTCTACATAGCCTATCTGTCCTGAAACTCACTAAGATTCCAGGCCGGCCTCAAACTCACTGAGATCCATGTTCCTCTGCCTCCCAAGTACTGGGATTAAAGGTAAGCCACCATATCTGGCTCTGCAATGCCAAATTTCAACAACAAAATATCCAACAAATAAAATTCCAAGCACAATGCCAAGGAAAATAACAGAGAACATGATCAACATGTTCAAACTCCACAGAGGACTTTGTATAAATCACAGCTCCTGGGATCCTTCTATTGCAGCTGGATGGAGCAGAAATGACTCTTGGCCTTGGAGGAAGCATTTGCACCACTTCCAATGAATGACTGCATGCAAAGGAAGCACGGAATGCTGAACCTTGAACTGCAAGGTGAAGGCAAGAACCAGTTCAGCGATTTTTCTCTTGGCTAAAGGTCAAAACTGCCGAGTTAAAGACTGATCCTTTAAAAAAACAAAACTCACTTAATCTGAATTACAGTGATCTGTTCCAATCAGAGTTTGGTTTGCACTTCGTAGAGTTCTTCCGGTGATTGTTTTGAGAAAGGAATAGATGAAAGCAGCCATGAACTGACTACACAGCGGACACTGTCAGAGTTAAACATGGCTAGCCTTGAGCCCGTAAGTCGAAAACAACCAACACTATTACTTTGGTAAAAGTCCAGCAATCACACATTAATTATTAGCTTATGGCTCTAACAGACCTTTATGATACCCAACTGGAATAACATCAAAATATAGCAAACACCAGGACAGCTGCGACGTTAAGAATGCTCTGGGCATTCTTGGTACGAGCACGCACGGAATCATCTACACCTCTGCTCGCAGACTTACGTAAGGTGCACATGCTGTAGCGTGCAAAAACCACAAGCTTATGAAACCAGAGGGCACAGAAGCATGACAACACGATCCAAAGGCCATTTTTTTTTTTCCAACTGCAGACTCTAAGATAGCCGCGTCCCAGAAGCCTTTGCGCAGCCTGCCCCCGACGAGCTAAAGCCCCGGGGCGGAGACGCGCGCGCGGGGGCCACGCCCCCTCCCCGCAGGGTCGGCCTCGAGCCTCGAGGTGCGCGGGGCCGCGCTGCTCCGAGGCCGCCCCGCAGAAGTGAAGCTCGGCAGGCGGCCTCAGAGGCTGGTCTCTCACCTGTGGGCCCGGCGGCGGCCTCGGGCTCGTCGGGGAAGGACCGGCTGGAGAGTGGGCGTGCCTACATCGCCGCCTCAGCGCGGACTGCCTCCTAGTCCCGCCTCCTCGCCCCTTCGCTTAAACCGGTTGGCTGCCCTCCTGTCAGTCAGAAGCGGGAGTCGCGGGCTGCGTGCGGCGGCTCCGAGGCTCGTCGGGCTGGTGGAGTTCGGGGCTGTGAGAGAGTCTTGGAGTAACTCGGGGCGGAAGATGCCGGGAAGTAACTCGGCAGAGGCTGGCGACGGAAGCGGGGAGCAGGTGTCTGGTGCTAAAGTCATCGCCCAGGCCCTGAAGACGCAAGTACGGTGGAGCCCTCGGGAGTGAAAGGCTCTACGGAAGCGGGCGCGGGGACGGGGCACGCGTTGTCATGGAGACGGAGGGCCAGGAGTTGGGGGCGGGTCCCGTGGTCCTTCCTTTGGACCTCCTCGGGGGGGGGGGGCTGGAAGGCGGGGTCACCTGGTGACCCGCGTTTATGCCTCTGTTCCCCCCCAGGATGTGGAGTACATTTTCGGAGTCGTAGGCATCCCCGTGACCGAAATCGCCCTTGCTGCCCAGGAACTGGGCATCAAGTACATCGGGATGAGGAACGAGCAAGCGGTGAGTGTGGACACAGGTAGCCGAGTGGCAACTTTACGCTGCGCACCGCGACCCATCACTCCTCAGGCGTCGCACGCACCGCTGTTGATCCTACTTCACAAGAAAGTGAGGTGCCGAAAGACTAAATCAGACGTGCCCCCACGTGAGTCATGGGTGGTGACTTTTGAACTCAGGCATTCTGAGTTCAGGATCTGTGCTCCCTGCCTTCTACCGTAGTGTGCGCCACCACGTCCAAATGTTAAACCGGAAGGCTGAGAGTTTTAGCAGACAAGGCATGTTATTTCACCAGTGCGTATTTGTGTTACCTGTCTGGTTCCTGTACGAAAGTGGCTCAGAGAGATGTGGGAGAAATGCCTGAAGGCCAGGACTCACACTACATAAGGTGAAAGATATTAGCGATGGTAATGCCATCCCTGGAACTCAGGGCTCTCAAATCCCAGTCCAGTGCTTTCCCTCCACGTTATGCCCCAACCCATTCAGGGACCTATCTGGAAGTAGGAAAAGCAAAACAGACATTTTATACACCCACTTGTAGTGTTTCCTCTCTCAGCAATACCGGCAGAAATATCATGAATCTGGTGCTACAAACCCTGATAACTGAGTGTAATCTCCTGGATGCACGTGGAAGGTTGAAGGAGATAGACTGACTTATGTTGTCCTCTGCCCTGGACACACACACACACACACACACACACACACACACAAAGTATTTAAAGAATCAAGAATTGGCCCTGGAGAAATAGCTCAGCAGTGAACAGCACTTGTTGCTTTTTTAGGGACCGGGATTTGGTTTCTGACAACCTACATGGTGGCTCACAAGCCTCGATCCAGCTCCAGAGGATCTAATGGTTTCTTCTGGCCTCCATGGGCACGCACATGGTGCGCGTACGCATGCCCCCCCCCACATTTGTAAGGACTCACACACAGGCAAGAACAAGAGTCTGTTTTGTAATAGTGTCCGCCCAGCTGAGGCAGAGTCCTGTTTTCACTCCACGGCTGCCCTTGATCTCTGCTCTTGTGCCCTCTTGCCACCTTTTCTCTCCATCAGCTGCAAGTTCCAGTGCAGCGGGAGTTGCGTTTCATTTGTTCTTGTGCCTCCCAGTGCTGACTTGATCGAGGTCTTTGTGTGATATGGCCGTTCATTATATTGTTTACTAACTGAGAGACACTTGCCGACAAGGTTTGAAGAGTAGAGGGAGTTTTTAATCTGAAAACTTGGATTTGTGAGCCTTACACTTTTATCCCCCTCTCTACCCCTCTTTTTTTCAGAGCTGGGAATTGAACCCAGGACCTTGTGCATACTAAGCAAGAGCTCTGCTGCTGAGCTATAGCCCTACCTTTCAGTTTGACCTGCATGAGAAAGTATAAGCGTTGATCTATATTTCACTACTTTTCTAGAGGCAGTATGTTTGCCACCCCTTTCTTTTTCATGCATTACGCACATGCTGAGTATGTTCCATATGCTTGCTCTGTGTTGTGTAAGCAGTGCAAGAGAGGGACTTAAAGAAGAAATGAGGTTTTGAGTTAAACTCCAAGTTGATCAGTCGGAGAAAGTGGGGCTAAGACACAAAGAGACAGTCTAGAATGATGGTCCTTACAAAAGAAATGGATAGAAGGAATAGTGTGAAGGAGGTGACTGGTTCTCTGTGTTGCGACAGGAAAGATTGCTCAAAGAGGTACTGTCTGTTCATGCTGCATCCATGTAGCTTAGAGGCATGGCAAGCTGTGGGGGTGGATAGGTAGGCCAGAGGATGGGTATAGAAAATACACAGCACACAACTCTAATCCCTGTATCTACTCAGGAGAAACAGAAGATCTCAGGTTTGGAGCCAGACTAGTCAGCTGAGGCCCTAAGGGTTCGGGTTATAGCTCAGTGGTACTGCCCAAAATGCCTGGTGCTCTGGATTTCCTTAGTAGAGCAACAACAGATTTGAATAAAAAGACAAAGAAGTCTTCAGAGAAAGCATCCCCACAAAAGATAAAGAAAGAGTAGGCATTACCTATGAGGAAGGAAAAGGCTAGCTCTTGTAGAGGTGATTTCTAGGTTAGGGGCTCGTATCACTGACTGATAATTCTACTCACTGAGGTTGAAGATAGAGGAGAACAGTTTAGGAGGGAAGATGGTGGGTTTAATATGGAGTTTTTCAAAGGAGTATGTGAAATGGATCAGAAGGATTAAAGAGCATGTTTGTGCTAAAGGGAAGTATGCTTGGGTATTGCTTGATTATTCATCAGCTCCTAGAGTAGTCAAGACACTCACGTGGCCAGAAAGTAGGCAGATTGTCAAGAAGTTAACTGTATTCTAAGTATTTTACATGTCTGAGGTCACTGACTTCATCCTCATAGCAATGCTCTGAATTACATTGATTTTATAGATGATGAAGTCAGTGTGCAGAGTAATTTGTCAAAGTCACACAGTAGAATGTAGGGGACTGGGATCAAAATCAGAGCACTTTGACTCCAGACTTTAGCATCTTGAGAACTGTGTATACTTTGGGAGGGGGGTGTGATTTGATAGGAAAGCAGAGGCCTTTTGTTTTGTTTTGTTTTGTTTTGTTTTTAATGGTAATAAAGTTCGTTACTTGGCATGTGCCTTCAATCACAGCACACAGGAGGTAGAGGCAGGTGGAGCTCTGAGTTCAGGGCTAGCCTGGTCTACTGAGTGAGTTCTAGGACAGCCAGATGTACAAAGAGAAACCCCATGTCTGAAAACAGCAACAGCAACAAAACTAAACTAAACAACAACAAAAATTTGTTATTTCTCAACTTTTGGCATATACCAGAGGAACATGCTTTTTGTATATGTTTTGTATTTTACTGTTGTAAAGTGGACAGTTACTCTCAATATATATATGAATAAGTATACTAATTTTGGCAAACATTTTATGCAATTTACTATTATTTTTAAAGATAAGACAAGTAACACTATCATGTTTAGACAAAGAATAATTTTTAAATGCACTCAGCGTTTTTCCTGGGCACTGGTCTTGTTTAACCTAGTGCTCTCTGTCTTCCTTATAACCTGGATGAAGTGTACACTCAGTGAAAAGTGACCAGGCATGGTGACTTCCAGGTGTATCCCAGAGCTCAGGAGGCTTTAGAGGCTTCCGGTACAATCAGGGCCAACCTGGGCTACAGTCAAGGCCAGCAGAGTGAGAGCTTGTCTCAAAACAAAACAAACAAAAACTGTGTTGGCCACAAAGACAGTTTCTCCAGATTGCTTGGTAGGAATTAAAAACACTCAGTAAGCCATATGTAACCATGTGGGTGTGAACTCAGTAACAGGGAGACAACTAAAGAGTCACATTTAAGATGAAGCAGCATTCATGGGTCCATATAAGTATCCAAAAACTTCAAGGCACACTGATCAGGGATAAGAGAGAAAACACAGATAAGGAATGGAAGTACAGATAGCATTACAGACCCTAATGTGCAAACGGGTTGAAGAAATCACAGTGGGAAATAGAAAATACTTTTAATAAATGATAATGAAATGATGAATATCAAATATAATTCATAAGATATAGCTAAGATACGTTCTAGATGATATAGTTGAAGTAAATCTATTAGCAAAGATTTAAAACCAATGCTGTCACATTTTTCAAGATACCAGGAAAGGAAAAGCAAATCAAACTCAAGGAAGGAAGTTAAATAATAAATGCATAAGCAGAAATTAATGAACTAGGAAACAACACCGAGAAAAACAAAACAAACAAACAAATATCAAAACAGCCAGGACTTGAAAGGCTGACGTGTGAATCATCGCAGGCTACATACAAATTGAAGGCCTGGGTAGTGAGACAGGCTCTAATGGAATAGCCTAACCCTTCAGAGAGGAGTGAAAAGAGATACATGATCAATAAGAAAGAGGACATTCCTACTGATTTAAAAGATACTTAAGCAGTTGTAAGATGATAACATGAATAGCAGAGATAGTAATGACAATTTCCTTGAAAAACTAAAATTTAGATACCTAGATACTTAAGCCAGTCCTTGAAATTTCTGGTTATCACAGTTCATAAAAATGAGTACATTAAATCCTTTACTATGTAAATTCTCTCTCTCTCTCTCTCTCTCTCTCTCTCTCTCTCTCTCTCCTCTTGGTCTGAGACAATTTCTCTGTTTAGACCTGGCTTTTCTGGAACCAGGCTGGCCTCAAACTCAGAGATCTGCATGTCTCTGCCTCCCGTGTGCTAGAATTAAAGGCGTGTCCTACCATGCCCAGCTCAAATTCTCTTTTAGTAATGGCCTTTCTCGTATTTATACCCAGTGTGTCTCACTGAGTCCGGCTGTCCTTTCTTTGTAGGCTTGTTACGCTGCCTCTGCGGTTGGATACCTGACGGGCAGGTAAGCTACAGCCGGCTTCGTTTTAATAAATTGAGAGTTTGGGGTAGAAATCTACGTCCCAACTGAGGGCTTAGTTGTCTTGAAAAGATGACAGAAGACAGGATTAATAAGAAATGAGAACTTCCCTAGGCCACTTCATACAAAGGTCTCAGTTCCAGAATGAAGGTGCTAGAGCATATTCCGGTCTACTTGTGTTAGCTGATTACCCTCATTTTTATTAAAAAGTAATGCTTTTACACCATTTTAGAAAACCTAGAAAATATATGAGGAAAAAAACTGAAATTGCTATAATTCCACAGCTGTTAATTTTTTTCATATGTTCTTCTTTTTTTCTACATTCACATATTTTCTAGGTAGAGTTTAGACCTCTGATAAAATTTGTACCATACTTTTTTGCTACTTATATAAGCTTTAGTAAGTGTTTTGTTTTGTTTTTCTAAAGTTGAAGTTAGTGATTAAATACTAAGAAAGGTAGAAAAGCAGGATATAACAATCCTTCTTTTTTAATGGGAACCTTCCGAATTTGAGCCTGAGGAAAGTTAGGCCATCTAAACTGGTCTCTGAACTACTTCTGTCACTTGGAGCATGTCACATGTAAACAATGGTTTAATCTTTTGGTTGACCCTAGAAAGCATTTAAATTACAGTCAATGATGCTTTCATTGACTCTGGACCGATGATTATTTTGAAGTTTTTGTTTTGAAACCTTAGAGCTGGACTGTCTAGTATTGTAGCATTAGGAATGGGTAGCTATTAACATTTAATTCAAAACAAGCAACCTTCTCACTAGGGCTTCTCATTTGTAGTGGCCGCATTGTTAAGTATTCAGTGACTGTGTGTGGGGTCCACATCATGTCAAACCCCACAGGGAATATGGTGACTACTGTGAACCTTCTGGGAGGTGGGACTGTTCTGGAGTTTACTCTCTGCTGGAAACTGTGTTTAAGTCTGAAAGCTTCTGTATATCAACTCTACAGTGATACTTTATTACCGAGTGCTTGAGGCTCAGGACGCTATGTCAAGAGAAAGAATTCAGAAAGATTTGGAGGAAAACCAGACATTTAGAATCATTTTTCCTCACAAAGATATAGTACATTATATTTATTTGTTAAGAAAATTTGTTAAAATTTCTAGAAAATAAATGTGGCCATCAAAATTTACTTCTGTAATCAGTTAACTTGTTCTAACTCAACTGTAATTAGAGCCAAATAGGGAGTTTAGTGAAATATGATGTGAAAGTAAAAGTGTACATTATGTCTTAAAAGAAACTTAATGTCACTCTTTTTTAATTAAGATTTTCTGATGTTTACCAATTATATTAAAGACCTACATGGCTTTCCTTTGGCCACTGAGAAGTTTCCATGGAAACCCTAACATAATATGAATTGGTAGTTGGTCCGTTCCAACCTGAGGTAGCTGGCACCTGCCCCTCTTCTTTTACAGCTGTTTAAGTTTCATCTGCTGCTGATAATCTCTGCCCTGCTTCTAGGCCAGGAGTATGCCTTGCTGTTTCTGGCCCGGGTCTCATCCACGCCTTGGGTGGCATGGCAAATGCAAACATGAACTGCTGGTAATTAAATCATTCTTGTTAAAAACATTTGTTAATGTATCTTTGCATAATTTAACCAAGTAAAACTGCTCTAGGGTGGAAGGAGTTGGGGAAAGCAAAAATCCACTTTGCAACACTTAGAAACAGAATAGAAGGTACTTAACTGGGAAGTGGGCTGGAGGTCGGGAGATGGGGCAGAGGGTGCGGCATGAGGACAACAGTCAATACTTTTGCACTGAATATTAGAAATTTTCTGGGGAGAGTAGATTTGGGATACTTTCATGGAACATAAAAAAGTAACTAACATGATGAGTGTTAACTTGCTTGACATCAAAAGTATCCTCTAAATATATTCAATGCCAAGAAGAAAAAACAATATTAACTCCTTTACTAAGAGAGAAACAGTTAACATTTTGGTTTCATTCTGTATATATGTGAGCATGCATGTAGTTTTAAATGGAGTACTTTTTAAATTTGTTAATTATTGAACCTGGGGCCTCACTAGGCTGTATAGGCCAGGCTGGTCTGGAATAGTTCTGCTCCTACTCCTACTTACTACTATTTCTACTTAGTACTAATTCTACTTAGTTCTACTACGGCTGCTTCCTCTTTCTCCTCTTCCTCCTCTTCCTCTTCATCTTCTTTCTCTTCCTCCCTTTTTTCTACACGGGGCTTCTCTGTGTATCCCTGGCTGTCTTGGAACTTGTTCTATAGACCAGGCTGGCCTTGAGTTCTGGTACTGGGATTAAAGGCATGTAAACTGTGTGTGTGTGTGTGTGTGTGTGTGTGAGAGAGAGAGAGAGAGAGAGAGAGAGAGAGAGAGAGAGAGAGAGAGAGAATGAGAATATCATTAAGGAGGCTTTGAACTCCCTCAACCCAACCAGGCCTTGAACTTTGTGATCCCCCTGCCTCAGCCCTGAGTATTTAGGATTATAGGTTTGTACAACCACACGTAGCTAAGAGCTGTTGTTTATTCTCACCCTAGCTTAGTATGTAGAACTGTATATTCTTCATCTTGCTCTGCCTGGTTAGTAAAACATTTATATTCTTTTGTTTGTTAAAATTTTCAGTATAAGCTATTTAATGCTTATTCTTCATCCTTACCTTTAGCCTTTTCTTAGCTACTTTACCAGTAATAGCAGGGTGAAGGGGATTTTGTTCTAACCAATTCAGAACATATGTAATCTTTTTTAATATGAAGGATGTTTCCATCCTTTTCACAGTTTCTTTCTTTATTTCTTCCTTCCTTCCCTCCCTCCTTCCTTCCTTTCTTTTTCCTTTTTTTTTTTTTTAATTATTTTGTGTGAATGTGTGCACGCAAATGACCTGGCATGTTGAGGTAACAGGACAATCCAGAGGTTCTCACCTTCCGGACCAAACTCACCCCAGCAGGATTGATAACAAGTGCGCTTACCCAGCAAGCTGTCTCACCTGGCCTTCAAATAAGTATTTCTTTGAGAAATAAAATTGAGAACTATCACTCATTTTGCCATTTCCTTAGATTTACTTAGGAAAATATAAAATATCTTCTCTCCATCTCGGAAATAAATACTACAGGCATAAAATTAATTTTGTGTCATTATACTTGGAAGAGTAAGCATCTGGGACAGGTGGAGCTGCTGTAAGAAAAAGCATTTGCTATCTACATCAGTGGTTTTCAACCTTCATAACGCTTCAGCTCCATAATACAGTTCCTCATGTCGTGGACACCCCAAGCATAACAATTATTTTATTGCTACTTCATAACTGTCATTTTGCTACTGTTAGGAATTGTAATGTAAATACTTTTGAAGATAAAGGTTTGCCAAAGAGGTCACGAGCCACAGGTTGAGAACTGCTGCTTTACATTATCCATATTTGTGAATTTTGGGACAGTATTTCTCACATCAGATTGGCTCTTAAATTTTTTTTAATGTCCCGTTTTTCAAGGAAGATGTGGTTTTCTGTATGTCTGTTCTCTCTCTGAGTCACAATTACTGTTTGTTGTGCATTGGACACTGTTGAATGTTTTATATATTCTCATTTGTAATAATGTTTTTTTATTCTTATATCAGGCCCTTGATTGTGATTGGTGGTTCTTCTGAAAGAAATCAGGAGACAATGGGCGCCTTCCAGGAGTTTCCTCAGGTATTGCCCCTAGCATCCAAGCAACAATTAAGTACCACTGAAAGCAAAAGCAGTGTCTCAGTGGGGTTTCTGTTGCTGTGATGAAACACTATGACCAAAGCAGCTTAGGGGGGAAAGGGTTAATTTCCTCATCCGGACCGTCAGACCGAGGCTGATGCTCCTTGCAGCTTACTGGCTCACTCAGCCTGCTTTCTTATCCAGCTCAGGACCTCCTGCCCAGGGTGACGGGGGCCCAGGGGAGTGTAAGCTGGGCCCCCCCAAATCCATTATTAATGAAGAAAACGCCCTATAGACTTGCCTATAGGAAATCTGACTGAGGTATTTTCTCAGTTGAGAGTCTTCTTTCCAAATAACTCTAGCTTGTGCCAAGTTGGCAAAACAAAACAAAACCCAAAAACATCTAATTAGCACAAACACAATTTATAAAATATGTAAAAAAATAAAATTAAAATAAAATAAATCTGTATTGCAGGCAAGATAAAGGAGGTAAAGACACTTATCTCCAAGCCTGATAAGAGAGAGACCGATTTCCACAAGCTGTTCTCTGACCTCTACATGACACTTCTTATATAACATATCTATATCAGTGTAATTAAAAGTTTTTAATCTGTAAAGTGAAAACAACAAAAAGGAAAAATTGCAACAAGTGTGTGAGGTTATTTCCTGAGCAAGACTGTGTCAGGTTGTGTTAAGAAAAGGTTTAGGGGGCTGGAGAGACAAATCTTTCTTACCATGTGAAGGACTTCACAATTTCAGATTAAAAATCAGGTCACTTTTGGAGGGACTAGCGAGGAGGCTCAAGGCAAATAGCACTCACTGCTCTTCCAGAGGACCTCTTCCAGAGGTCAGCGGTTAAGCTGTTCTTGCAGAGGTGCAACCATGCACAGCTCCAGCTCTAGGGGGCTCTGACGCCCCCTTCTGGCTCCTCTGGGCACTGCACTCAAATGCACAAACACATGGACAGAATCAGAAAGATCCAAAGAAGTATCTCAACAGTGACACGATTTAAACTTTTTCATTTTATTTATTTATATCAATACTTTGCCATAAGTATAGTACTTGTGAAGGCCAGAGGGGGCATCAGATCCCCTGAAACTGAGTCACAGGTGGCGGCATTCTACCCTGTGGGTAATAAGAATCTAATCTGGATCCTCTGGAAGAGCATCGAGTGCTCTTAGCCACTGAGCCATCTCTCTAGCCCCTAAAATAGATCTATTTTATTATTGCTAATTATGTGTACGTGTGTGTATGTGTGTGTGTGTGTGTGTGCGTATGAGTATGTGCGTGTAAGTACAGGTGCCCATGGAGACCAGAGATGTCAGACCCATGGAGCTGGAGTTACAGAGGGCTGTGACCTACCTGACGTGAGTGCTGGGAACCAAGCTCAGGTCCTTTGGAAGAGCAGTGAGTGCTGTTGGCCTCGAGCCTCCTCTCTAGTCCCTCCAAAAGTGACCTGATTTTTAATCTGTAATTGTGAAGTCCTTCACATGGTAAGAAAGATGTGTGAATTAAAATGGCATGTAGATATATCCTTCTCCTTTGCAGAAATAGTTAAAAGAAAAAAATTCTTTTCAAAATTATTAGACTTGGTATACATTTATTTTTATTTTAGGAGAAAAGAAAGTACTTGAAAAGTTGAAAAAAATAAATTTGTCAATAAAATGTTGCAGCTTCAAAAATAATTTGCAGAGCGCTGAAGAGATGGTTCAGCAGTTAAGAGCACTTGTACTTGCAGAGGGCCCGGGTTTGGTTCCCAGCACCCACACAGTGGACTCACAACCATCCAAGACTTTAGTTCCAGGGGATCTGACGTTCCTTTCTGATCTCCACAGGCACCAGACACATACATGGTGCACATACATATATGCAGCAAAACACTGATATACACAGAATTAAATAAATAAAAAATAAATACAAATATGTGAGAGTGAGTGATTGACACTTAACATGAATGCATTGGAGCTACACATGCTAGGCAGATTCTCTACAACTGAGCCAAACCCAAAGTTTCATCTAGAATTTTATATAATAAACTGCTGAAAAATACTACACTTTCCTATAACTTAATGGAAAAATTATGTCTTTAGAGTCTTGAAAAACAAAGTTCTATTGGTTAAGTGTAGAGTAACAACAGTGTTTAAATGGTGCTCATGTATCCAGAAAAATAGAATTGGTAAGTAATTGAGAGGAAATTTAGAAATAGACATGGGTGCGGTGGCACACGGGCACACGCCAGTATTCCCACCAGTCAGGAGGCTGAGGAAGATCATGAATTTGATACTATCTTAGGCTAGCCAGACCCCATCTCAAAGCAAAACAAAAATTTTGGGTAGGCAAGATAGCACAGTGAGGAAGGGCACTTGCCATCAAGCCTGACAGCCTGGCTTTAGTGCTCAGAACCCACATGGTAGAAGGAGGCCCAGTTCCCACAATTTGTCCTATCATCTCTTCACTCCGCATACACATAGTTAAGGTCTCTATTGCTGTGAAGAACACCATGACCTGGGCAACTCTTGTAAAGGAAAGCATTTAAACGGGGCTGCCTCAGTTCAGAGGGTTAGTCCATGATCGTCATGGCGGGAAGCCTGGCGACATGCAGGCAGATGTGGAGCTGGAGGGGGAGCTGAGAGTTTTAATCTGGATCCTCAGGCAGCAGGAAGAGAAAGTTACACTGGGCCTGGCTTGAGCCTCTGACACCTCAAAGCCCACTCCCTGTGACACACTTCCTTTAACTAGGCCACACCTCCTAACTGTGCCACTCCCTATGGGCCTATGGGGGCCAATTTCATGCAGACCACCACATATAGAGGAAATAAATGAGTATAAACATTTTTAAAGAAAAATTGAAGTTACCATAAAAATTATATTGATGGGAAGCAGGTAGCATGGCATTAATGCCAAGTGTTAAAGTATATTTTCCTAAAAGTAATAAGAGTACATTAGATTAAAATAAAAATTAAAACACAGTTTGACTTAAAAACCGAATGTCCTTTTCATATTGGAAGTTCTTAAAGCTGGAGGACATGCACATATATGGGGTGGCCTTGGTTCTGGCAAGCCTGTGTGACTGGGGCTGTCATCTTTCCATGGACTTCATACTGAAGGGTCTGAGAAGGAGGCTTCTCCACGTTTCTCAGAGTACCCTAGACAGTGCAGAGGCAGAGGGCTCTCAGCTGCCATGTTCCTGGTGGCACAGCAGCAGCACAGCAGCCCAAGCGTATGACTACATAGTCCTCGCGGGCGCCTGCTGGGCCCACGGCTGCTCCTTCATACTAGGCGAAAGGTCTGTTGGCTTCCCTTCTGTGTGCACTGTCCAGCAGTTAACCAGCGCCTGGCCTCCTAGGTGTGGCATGTGGTACGTGCTGTGTGTTACCTTCATTTTTGCCAACCTGAGAAATGGAAATAGTGTGTTGTTTTGAATTGTTTCTAGAATCATCCTGAGGAAGAAATTTGATTGTGATCTGAATGTTTTTTGATATGATCTCAAAAAAAAAAAAATCCACAAAAGCAAAAGGCACTTTTAAAATCTTGCCTGCAAATGTAATAAGAAGCAATACCTAAACATTGTCTTCCTTTATGTGAGCAGTATGATTGCGAGCTGAATTCAGATGATTTTCATGTTGTGCATAGGTTGAAGCGTGCAGATTATACAGCAAGTTCTCTGCCCGGCCGAGCAGCATAGAGCGTATTCCGTTCGTAATTGAGAAGGTACAGTGTCACTGCAAAGCTCTTCCGGGTGTGGGACCCAGCGCCTCGTACACGCCGAGCACACGCTCTCCTTCAGAGCCACACACCAGCACCGCTGTTTCCGTTCTTACTGGAAAGATAGGAGTCTACCCAGACTGAAAAATAACAATGTCAAAAAGCTGTTTACGTTCTAATGTTCACTGCCATTACATTTAATTATTGAAACAGAGGTAAAGAAAGTCATTTTCGGAAAAAAGTTCTGTAAATTACTTTCTTAAATTATTCTTTTTAATTAAAGCAAAGTAATGACAAATGTATAATAAGCCCCTGGGCAGTAATCTCTTCAGCATTTGCAAAAATATCAGAGCTGCTGCATGTAAGATCATCCTTCTCAAAAAAAAAAATCATCTTTTAGTTTATTAAATAGCATGCGGTAAATTGTTAGATAGCAAGAGTTTCATGTGAAATGTTATTTTAGCTATTTTCAAACCATGAGTTACAGGATTGATTTGACACACATTATCACGGTTTCTGAGAACTCTGGGGTAGAAGTCCATATTCCAGCATAACTAGCAAGCAGAACCTCATGGGAGCTCTGCAAGTGTAACAGTACATTTCAAAGCCCTTCAGCATCCCTGCCCCTTTCACATGAAAGTATCTTTCAAAATATAGTTAATTCCAATTTTAATTATAACTTTTCTCCAACTAAGAATACCTCAAGACAAATCAGTGCTCATTTTAGACTTCTAAATTAATTTAAGAATATTGTGATAATTGAGATATTGAAAATCTTCCGTTTGTGATAAACACAGGCAGTGAGGAGCAGCATCTACGGTCGCCCGGGTGCTTGCTACGTTGACATTCCCGCAGATCTCGTGACCCTCCAGGAGAATGTGGCTTCTATAAAGTAAGGATTATTCACAGTTCTTCCTTAATTTTGTGTTGTCATACTTTTCGAAAGGAATTTATCTAGAAGTTCATCAGTTAATTTCCAAGTGTCTCAATATTTTTTGATGATTTTGTAACCAAACTGAATCCTAGCCAAAGGCTTAGTTCTCTTCATTAAAAAGGTATTACTTAGTAACTGCCTGTGGATTTGATTACTAAATCTAATTCGTGGAACTTTCTGAACTCCTCATTTGAAGTTTTCCGCCCAGTAACTTCAGATCTGTATCTATGTGGAAGTATGGGTTACTGACGGGCATCTTAGCATAAGCGGAGAGATGAGGCGGAGGACTGTTAAAAACTTGCTGGGACTCGGCGTTAAAAGCTGTCTCCATAACATGAATGTTCTCAGGTGTGTTCTGGGAAGAATACAAAAGTCACCGTGCTGTCGTTCACCTTGATAAAGATGCTGCTGTGTCCATCATAAAATATGCTTTCCCTTCTATAACATTTTTAGAAAAGTCCAGCTATGTAGAAATAATTCTTTTTTAAAAAATATTTTATTTATGAGTGTGTATGTGTGTCTTTGTCACTGTACGCCACAGTGTGCGGGTGTCTGTGGAGGCTAGGAGCTGAAATTACAGGCAGTTGGGTGCTGGGGACACAGATCAGGTCCTGGAGGAGCAGGAGGTGCTCTTGACCACTGAGCCTTTCCTCCAGCCCAAAAGAAATCTTTTAAGTCTAAGGAATGACAGTTTTAACATTTAGTTCGTGGCCTCTTTATCATGCATGCTTAGTCAGCGTGTTGACTTCTACATTTAGGGGTGTTTGAGACTGGGTCTCATTGTAGAGTCCAGGCTGGTTTCAAACTCTCAGTCCTCTGCCTTCAAGTGCTTACAGGTGAGCCCTGCTGTCCCGAGCCTTCATACAGACTATGTATGTTGCATTCTTGTTATAGTTTATTTATTGACCATCGTAACGTGCTTCCTGGTTTTAAGGGTGTGTATGTGTGGGGCGGTGTATTTTGAGTCAGTGTCTCACTGCAAAGCCTTGGCTGTCCTGGAACTTACTGTGTAGACCAGGTGGCCTCAAACTTATAGAGGCCCATGTGCCTCTGCCTCCCAAGGACTGGGATTAAGGGCATGCATCAGCATACCACACATGTTTCATTGTCTTAAAGTTAGTCTTAAATGCAACTTTTGTGGACCTTGTTATTATGGAAATGGTTCTGTAACGGCTACAGATGGTGGTCATTATGTCTATTGTACTGGGGTAATTTCTATCTTTGAGAATTCAGACTCAAGGAGACCTATTATCTGAATATGACAATCAAAATAATACTAAGGAATGGAGGACAGTGAGCCTTAGGCAAGTTAAAAATCTGTAACCTTCCTTTAGAGGTTGATGGCCTATTTTATTGTATGTCCAGATATTTGGATAATATAGATCCCAGTTTTTATTTGTGAGAATAAGTGACCTGTCATAGTGAGGACCTGTTATTCCAAAATACTTAACTATGGCAGTTTTAATAGTTCTTTTTGTAAAGCCTGCTGTGGTGCCTTACTAATTTTATTTTACTAGTGTAATTTCAGCTTAGTAGTGAGTGGAATTGGGAATGGTGAGGTTAAAGCAGCCAGGACCTAGGTGACAGAATCCTGCAGTGCATCTTGCCATGTGCCATGGGGAACTTGGCACAAATGAGATAGTAGTAATACCTTGCCTTGTTTTGAAAATCAAATGAGACTAGCTAAAGGGGATGGGAGACCAGGGAAGGAGGGTGGGACTGGGAGGAGTTGAGGGAGGGGGCTTCAATCGGGATATATAATGAATAAATTGTGAAAAAAATAAAGTTAAAAAGAGAAAATCAAATGAGGATATATGGTATATAGTATTACATATCAGTTTATTTCTATTTTAATTCCTACCGTTTTCTGACTTACTGTTCCTGAAGTGGTGCCATTGACCCAGACTTCCTGGCAATGAACTACCCGGTTGACTGACCATTAGCTGATGTTAAGAAATAACTCTTGGTTTGCTAGGTGTCATTAGGACTTGATAGTTGTATAAAAGCAGGTCCTTATCTTTTACAGCTGCATTTTCAAGCTTTTGAGAATAGAAGGTCAGCTGGGCACAGTGGTGCATGCCTGTAATCCCAGCACTCAGGGAGGCAGAAGTAGGCGGATCGCTATGAGTTCAAGACCAGCCTGGTCAACAAAGTGAGTCCAGGACAGCTAAGGCTACACCGAGAAATCCTGTCTTGAAAAACCAAAAAAAGAATAAAAGGTCTGATTCCTGCAGTGACTGTGAAAAGATTCAGTGGGGGGAGGGGCTATGTGTGTACATGTGCGTGTACCAGTGATACAGATATGGTGAGATGGTGCTCTCATTGAACTCCGCATTGAGCTTATGGAATTTTTCAAAGACAGGGTCTGTGTATCCCATACTGACCTGGAACTACCTATATAGACCAGGTTGGCCTCAAACTCACAGAGATCTGCCTTCATCTGCCTCCTGAGTGCTGAAATTAAAGGTGTGCAGCACCATGCCGGGCCAAGTATTTAGAATGTATTATCCTATTTTTCTACTTTATGTAAAATTTGAAATTTTTACAGTAAGAAGTTTGAAAATTAGCCTCTTTGGTTTTAAAGATTTACTTATTTTATGCATGTGAGTGCTCTGTCTGCATGTGTGCCTGCACTCCAGAAGAGAGCATCAGATCCCAATATAGATGATGGTGAACAACCATGTGGTTGCTGGGAGTTGAACTCAGCCTCTGGAATAGCAGCCAGTGCTCTTAAGCACTGAGTTGTCTCTCTAGCTCCAAAATTATATATATATATGGCTGTCTTAGAACTCACTGTGTAGACCTGGCTGGCCTCAAACTCACAGAGATCTGTCCGCCTCTGCCTCCAGAGTGCTGGGATTAGAGGTGTGGGCCGCCACTCTCAGCCTAAAGCATTTACGTGTTGGTGTGCATATGCGGGGTTTAGTGGTCAGAGGATAGTTTGCTGGAATCAGCTCTCTCCACTCACCAGTCCAGGGAGTGAACTCTGGTCTTCAGGTCATCAGGCTCAGTGGCGAGTGCCTTTGCTTGCTGAGCCACCTCCCAGCTCCTAGCCTCTTGTAATTATTATAACATCATTTTTCTCTCCAGGTACAAGGAGTGCTGCATGCCACCTCCTGTTAGCATGGCAGAAACCTCTGCCGTGTGTACGGCAGCCTCTGTTCTGAGGACTGCCGAGCGGCCCCTGCTCATCATCGGGAAAGGTGAGCTGAGAGCTCCCCACTCACAGCCGTGGGAAGGCTGCTTCTCCTCAGACACTGCCTTCACTGTTCTGTGTTACAGCCAAAGCGTTGTAGAGACTCTAGAAAGATCTGCAGAGCTTTAGAAACTCATGCACCCTGCACAGGAGACTGCAGAAGAGGTTTGTTTACTGGCAATGTAGAGCAATTCATGAAAGTGCAGTCTTTGTCCTTCAGGGCAAAGGTCGTTCCTACCCACTTGTGCTCAGGGAATTGTAGGTAGTAGCTTAGTAGGCCTAGAGCATAAAGCAGGAAAGTGACAGCCGCAGGAAATACAAGATGCAGGTTTTGTTTAGAGGAAGTTCTTCAGGATAGCTGTCACCATTCATTTTGTTTTCAAGCTGATGTTTATGCAGAAGGAGAGTTTGGGGACCTAGAAGCAAATTCATAGGAAGTATTTGAGGCCCCCGTGCTAAGTGTAACTAACCATCCAATGGTTTGCATTTCTTGTAGGTGCTGCTTACTCCCATGCAGAGGGCAGTATCAGGAGGCTGGTGGAGCAGTGCAATTTGCCATTTTTGCCCACCCCTATGGGGAAGGGTGTTGTCCCTGACAATCATCCAAATTGTGTAGGTGCAGCCAGATCCAGGTGAGTGGCGTTGCAGGCTTTAGCCAGATTTTACACTGGGTTAATGTTTTTGTGACCTTGATGAATTGAGTGAGGAACTGTGAAAGGCTCATGTAATTTTAAACATACCTGTTTTTGAACTTTCCAGTTTTTTAAAGATACCGTTGATTTTGTTCTTGCTTTTGTGGTTTTAGAAGAACACCTTTAGTTTGTATCACAGTTCTCCTAAACATAGTGTCTCATTATCTCTGGCTACTTTCAAGAGTTCTCTTAGCTAGGTGCAGTGGTACATGCTTGGATTCCTTGGAGACTGAGTCAGGAGGTTATGGTTGGCCAGCATAGTGAAACCCTGTCTCATTATGGAGGAAGAAGAGAGGGATGGGAAAGAGAAGGAACGTAGTTGGGAAGGAAAACCACTGGAGCCTGGGGTGACTGCTAATCCGCTGCTTCATTGGAAGGAAGAAGGGAAAAGAAATGTGAGAGGAAAGAAAGGGATAATGACTGGGCAGGAGGGAGGGAACAGGGTAGAAGCCGGGCTGGAATAAGTGTATATAGATGGGCTTTTGGCAAGAAACGGAAGGAGGAGAGTTGGAGGGTGCAGAGTGCTGGGGAGCCTTGAATGGGCGTGTGCTGATGGGCTTCACTGAGGAGTGGAAGTTGTTGGGCTCTTACCCAATTTCCGTTTTTTTCTGTATTTGTAAATTCTTCAGTTGGAATCCCGCTAACACAGCGTCTGCCTTCTGGTACCTACAGAGCGATGTATTCACAGTACCATCTGTAGACTGCTTGGAATTCACAAAGCAGATGACCCAAACGTAGATGATCAAGTTACTGAAAATTTGTGAAAACACAGCCTGCTCTGAATTATGTGGGCATTTGGTAAAAACGCCTAGTGTATTTTAGAAGCAATTCCAGGTCGAGGAGGTAGCTCAGTTAGGAGAGTGCTTACCTAGCAGGCATGAAGTCCTACACTACATAACTCAAACATGGTGGCACATGTCAGTCCCACCACTGAGGAGATGAAAGATGAAAGAATCAGAAGTTCAAAGTCATCCGTCTACATAGGAATTTGAGGCCAACCTGGGCTACATGAGACTATGTCTTTAAAAAAAGAATGAAATTCTAGAATCTGAATGGTGCTGCTCCTAGACATCAGTGAAGTATGCATTCTGATGCCGGTGTAGGAGCTGGGAGTCTGGGGTGTGGCTCAGTAGAGTGCTTGCCTTTCAGGCATGAGGTCCTGGTTCCATCCCCGGCCACACCTGAGAACAAAAACACGCGCAGGCAGGGTTGCTCAGCTGTAACCCCAGCATTTGGGAGGCTGAGGGAAGAGGATCACAAGTTTAAGACCAGCTTCAGTTAAAAAGGCAGTACCTTATCTTCAAAACAAAGTAACAACACATGTCCTGTGTGCATGTGTAGGTGTGATGTGGTGGTGGGGGGTACACACTTGCACCCCTGGATGGCAAAGGTGACCTTTGGCTTCTCAGTCACTTTCTCGCCTGGTCTTGAGCACAGCCTCAGCACCTGGCTTCTGGGATCCGCCCGCTCCACCTTTCCTCCCTCAGCGCTCAGCTTATGGGTGTGCACGGCAGGCAGCCCCTCTGTGGTGGGGATGCAAACCCAGGGTCTCATGTTCGCACAGCAAGCATGGTGCCCACTGAGCCGCCTTCCCAGCCTCCTGAAACCTGCTTTGATCTGAAAGGTCAGATTTACTATAGAAGCTCCAAATTATTTAGGCTTTGAAAGTATTTTAAGAAGTTTAGAACAATTCAAGTAAAAAAAAATTGAAAAATTGTTAAATTGTTTTGTTTTTTTTTTTTTTTTCAATAGGGCTCTGCAGGCTGCTGATGTGATTGTGCTCTTTGGAGCGAGACTAAACTGGATATTGCATTTTGGACTGCCTCCAAGATATCAGGCAGATGTGAAGTTTATTCAGGTACTCCGAGGGGGACTGCAGATGTGCTCCGTGCTTTTCAGTCCTCCCGCTCAGCCACTGTAAGCTCTGTCTTCTTTGGGCTTTTGTAAAGAACCTTTTGTCTTCATATAAAAATAGATTTTACAAATGAGCTAACATAATTACAGGTACTTTTCAAGCCTACAAAGCATCTTGTGGTAATTCTAACCAGAGAAGTGTTCAAAGTCAAGTTTCAAACAGTTTGAAAAGCATAATTTGCCTCTTCAGAGTTACAGTATATTTAAAGATAGAGAAAGAGGGGTTGAGGAGGGTGGTGGATTGGATTGGAGTGACACCCTCAGCCTTGGTTGGGGGGGTAAATTCTTTTTTAAGATGCCAAAACTGTCAGCCTCTGGAAATCTCTAAATGACTCCGCTTTCAGCTGCCGTTAAACTGAATGTATAGAAAGCACTTTAACCTCTCCTGTGACTCTACATTGCATGCTCCTGGTGCCCTGAGGACAGAATAGGGCATCGGGTCCCTGGAACTCTGGTTCCTGATGCTTGTGAGCCTCTATGTGGGTGCTAGGAAGTAAACCGAGGTCCTCTGGAGGACCAGCTCTGGCTCTTAACTTCTGAACCCTCGTTAGCCCGTCTTAAAGCTTTTTTTGAACACCATTGCTTATTTTATTAATTATATTTATTTAGTGTGTGCATGTGTGCACATGTGTATGTGCACTTGCATGTCACAGCAGGTCCCGAGAGCCAGAAGACAGCCTGTGGGTGTTGGTGGAAGGTGCTTTATCACAACAGCCTGTTTTTGTTTGTTATTGGTGGTTTTTCATTTTTGTTTTTGTTTTCAAGACAGGGAGGGTTTCTCTGTGTAGCCCTGGCTTTCCTGGACTCAGTTTGGAGACCAGGCTGGCCTTGAACTCACATCAATCCTCCTGCCTCTGCCTCCCTGAGTGGTGGAATTAAAGGAATGCACCTCGATGCCTGGCTCACAGTAGCCCTTCTTAAAGGTTTTTGAGCACAAACACAGTGGTCTGGAGAGCTGGCTGCTCTTCCGGAGGACCTGGGTTCAGTTCCCAGTACTCACATGGCAGCTCACAGTGACCCGTTACTCCAGTCCCAGAGTATTTGATGCCCTCTTCTGTCCTCTCTGGGTACCAGGCACACGTGTAATACATACACATATGTGTTGGCAAAATACACACACAAATAAAATGTAAAATAAGTTTGTTCAAAACAGAAGAGCTCAAACATGGCTTGTTCTTCAGACCTTTCTCTTTTTTAGATTGACATCTGCGCAGAAGAACTGGGGAATAATGTAAGGCCTTCTGTGACTTTGCTGGGAGACGTAAATGCTGTTTGTAAACAGGTGGGAGCCTTTCTGTGAGTTTTAGTTTCTGGGGCTTAGTCCCTCAGTCAGTTCTAGATAAGATCAGGCTTGAAGCACTTGGTGGCCTGTCTAGTAACATCAATTTTAAACCAGCTTTATGATGAAAACTAACTCTAACTGCAGCTTTTGAACTTGATAAATTCAGCTTATTGTGTATGGTTCATATTTGTGGAAGTTACTCATTTTAGAAAGGTGATTTAACATCATAAAGATTTAAGGTCATTCAAACCAGAATTCAGTTAGACAGAATTCAGCTAGCTGAGAAAAATTGCAATATAGCTTTTAAAGGACTTAAGCTTGACTTACACGGGGGTGGGGGGGAATCTAACAGTATTTTTTTCAGGTAATAAAAGAGATTTTACTCTTCAAACTATAATCAGTGACTTGTCCAGCTTCCTCTTTATAGGTAGCGTATACATTTCCTTGTGGTAGGAGGTAAAATATGGTCACAGTCACCACTCGATTTTGTATGTTATCTGGAGTGCACAGCACTGAGATGCGGGTGCAGGCCCTGTCACACATGCAGTCACTTTTCAGCCCTTGGTCTGCCGTGTGGCTCACCGTGCTCCCCACTGATCCACACCTGTTTGTTGCTCACTGCAGGAAGAGGAGCCAGTGTGTGAGCAATGTGAAGGGCAGGGCAGTGTGTCCTCTACCTGCTTTAAGAAGATTTTTATGGTCATTCAAACCAGAATTCAATTTTTTTTTATTTTAATTTTTTTTCTTCACAAGTTATTCATTATATATCCTGACTGAAGCCCCGTCCTTCAACTCCCCTAGTCCCATGTTCCCTCCTTCTTTCCTTTATCCCCTTCCCCTAAGTCCACTGAAATGGGGAGTTCTCCACTTCTGCCATCTGCCCATAGCTTGTTAAGTCTCATCAGGACTGCCTGGATCCTCTTCCTCTGTGGCCTGGCAAGGTTGCATCACCAGGGGCCAGTGATCAGAGAGCAGTCAACCGAGTTCGTGATAGAGGCAGCCCCTGCTCCCCTCACTCGGAGATCCACATGGAGACTGAGCTGCCAATCAGCCCCATCTCCACAAGGAGACCAAAAAGCTAAAGGATCTGAGCCCAGGCTCTCCCGCAGACTGATGCACCAGAATTCAATTTTAAGTTACTATGACGCAAGTTTATTTTCAAAAAGGAAAGTTTTTGTTTTGTTTTTGTTTTTGTTTTAGCTTTTAGAACAGTTTGATAAAATCCCATGGCAGTACCCTGTGGACAGCAAGTGGTGGAAGACGCTGAGGGAGAAAATGAAGAGTAATGAAGCTGTGTCCCAGGTACTGTGGGGCCAGTGGAAAGTCAGGATCCCTTTTGCTTGGTTCTTTGCTTAGTCCTTCCACAACAGGCGTAGACGGTCTTAGGAAGCACTGTTCTCTGTAAGCTTAGGGATCAAAACGAATGCTGGGGCACAGCTCCCACAAGGCCCACAAACCAGAAAGTGAGGTCAGAGCTAGCAAAGAATGGTTGTGGCTCCGGGAGCAGTGTTGCACGCCTGCAATCCCAGCACTCAGAGGCAGAGGCAGGCGGATCTGAGTTCGAGACCGGCCTGGTGTACAGAGGGAGGCCAGCACAGCCAGGGCTGTTACACAGAGGTAAAAGATGTCCAAGTCTCAGCTACGTAAGTAGCTAAGAAAAGAGTGTGTGCATGCCCATACATATGGTACGCGTGCTACCACCACTGTGCGCCCCACCCTGACCGAGACTGCACACTCCTGCAGCGCAGCATTCACAGCTGTGGTTCCCCAGCTGCTGGGAAGTGGGAGAAGAGAGGCGATCTGACCTTGGAAAGTTACCGTTCATTTTGGTGCAGAGTAGCAGTTATATCCCAGGGCAGGTGAGGGTATGGTTATCTGCCCTTAAGGTAGCCTTCCTTCCAGGCATGTGAGTGTTCCTTCTTCAAAGTGGGCAACGTGATCAGCGTGTAGCCCACTGCTCCCCCCCCAGCGTGTGCCCACATGTGCATGCACACACACTGCCATTTACTTTTGTGTCACCACTCGGACTTCTCACAGCTTTCTTTCACACCTGCCCTCACGGCTCTGCTTCCTAGTGAAGGGTTTGGAGATTGTCATGAGTTTTGAAGTCACCACTCATCCTTACTGCAATGAGTCAATCTTGCAGTGTTTGGTGTTTTCTGTTCAAAGTCATTATACATATAGTATTTTCCCCTTGATTGTTAGATGGGATTCTGGGTTGTTTTTCTTTTCTTTTAGTGTTTGTGTATTCATGTGTGCCTTGGCTCAGCTGGGCTCAGTGTTCAGTCTACACCAGGGTTTCCTCCTTTTTTAATTTACTTTTATTTTACGTGCACTGGTGTTTCGCTCACATACTTACCTGTGTGAGGCTGTCGGATCCCCTGGAATTGGAGGTACAGACATTTGTGAGCTGCCGTGTGGGTGCTGGGGATTGAACCCTGGTCCTCTGGAAGAGCAGCCAGTGAGTGTTCTTAACCACTGAGCCATCTCTCCAGTCCCCAGGTTTCTCCTTTTTAAGTTACTTATTTTATTTTTCTGTACCTGAGTGTTTGTCTGCATGTGTGTGTGCTCCATGTGCGCCTAGGTCAGATGGAACTGGAGTTGTGGACAGTTGTGACCTAGATGTGTGTGCAGGGACCCCAACCTGGGTTCTCTGTGAGAGCAACAAGTACCCTCGACCAGTAAGCCATCTCTCCAGCCTGGAGGCCTAGGGTTTCCTCCTGATGGGATGATACATTTGAAGTTTGAGTTAGGCACTTTTGCCCCCTAATGTGTCTGCCTCACAGAGCCAAGCATCATAGCAGAATTGATGTGCCTGACTCCGCCAGTCAGGGAAATCTTAGTAAGTGACCATGACTACTGTCAGGAGCCAGTCTCGGCTCTGTTTTCTCAGTACCTCAGGACCCCCTCAGGGCGAGCTCCTCTGTCTGCTCTAGGGTGTGTAGAGTCTGCTGTGCACCTTGGTATAACCCCAGCACAGCAGGGCAGCACAGGTGAGGTGTGCTGGGACCAGGCAGCCTGGCAGTGAGGAAACCCAGGGGCTCCTCTGAGCGCCAGTGGGCATATGGCTGTCTGAAGACACAGCTGCTTTACAGTGTGTGAAAGAAGAGCCAGATTTTCAGATCTTCTGTAATCCTAATGTTAGTTTTAAATTTAGGGCCATATTTCAGATAAAAATATTCTGAAAAAAATACATAAGGCAATGTTTTTCTAAGAGTGCACAAGTAAGACTGTCCTGTTTTGTTTAGCCTAATGTTGCTCAGCCATCTTTCATATATGACTTTCCTAGGACATAAGGGATTCACCAGCTTACACATTGTGTCCCAAACTGGGACTGTAGGCATGTTGCTCACAATGCGAGGAGTAGCCCCTGTGTAGCCACTGGGACTCTCCTAGCAACTGTTGGTATTCTTCCACAATAACTTTGATAATCGCTTACTGACGTTGGTGATTTTCATTATGTCCCAATATAATTTAGTGTATACTCACCTCTATTGTTTCAGGAACTAGCTTCCAAAAAATCCCTCCCTATGAACTATTACACAGTGTTCTACCATGTTCAAGAACAGCTGCCCAAAAACTGTTTTATAGTAAGTGAGGGAGCAAACACTATGGACATTGGACGAACTGTGCTTCAGAACTACCTTCCTCGTCACAGGTAAGACTCCAAGAAAGAAATGACATCGTGCTTAATTTGAAACCACAGTAATGCTGATTAAGAAAAATATTTGAGAACTGTACATGCTTAGTATATAGGAACATATTTCCTAAGTGTATTTTAATTTTCTTCAGATTTATTTACTTTATGTGTATAAGAGATTTGCCTGTGTATGTATGTACACCACATGCCTGCCTGGTGCCCTTAGAGATAAGAAAAGGGCTTTTGGATCTGCTGGAACTGGAGTTACAGGCTGTTACAACAGCTTCCTCCTGGGTACTAGGAATCCAACTCAGGTCTTCTGCAAGAGCAACAAGTACTGCTAACCTCTGAGCCATCTCTCCATCCCCATATAAGTGTATTCTTTTTTGTTGTTGTTTGTTCTTCAAGACAGTGTTTCTCTCTTTCCTAGAACTTGTTCTGTAGACCAGGCTGGCCTACATATAGTGATCTGCTTGCCTGAGTGCTAGGATTATATAGGTTTTTTTAAGATTTATTTATCATTTATGCAGTTTTCTGCCTGCACGCCAGAAGAGGGTACTAGATATCATTAGAGATGGTTATAAGCCACCATGTGGGAATTCAACTCAAGACCTTTGGAAGAACAGTCAGTGCTCTTAACCTCTAAGCCATCTCTCCAGCCCGGATTATATAGTTTTAATGCTTCATAGTCCTTGGTATAATGTGATAACTTGAATATTCAGTGTTCTAAGAGTGTATTTACAGTCACCCAATCAGATGAGTGGCTTTTTTTTTCATGCTGTTTATCCTTGACAGATTAGTTCCGTATGTTTCAAAATTTTTACATTAAAGAAAAATTATTAATTGTTTTTATAAACCACATAAATATAGACTGAAAGGCTTGTGTTAAATGCACACTGTACACCATGTATAAGGGAGTTTGATTTTAGCTTTGTTTCTCACAGGCTCGACGCTGGGTCTTTTGGAACAATGGGAGTCGGTTTGGGATTTGCTATTGCAGCTGCTATGGTGGCTAAAGATAGAAGTCCTGGACAGCGGGTCATCTGTGTGGAGGGAGACAGTGCCTTTGGATTTTCAGGCATGGAAGTAGAGACCATCTGCAGGTAAAACAGCCATAAATCAGAGCATCTCATTCTCATGAAAATGGAGACTTGCAGGGCCCAGCTGCTTCACCAGCAGGTGTCCTGGAACAGCACTTTGTCCTGAGGTTGCTAGTACAAGTTCTCCTGTGGAATCTCCCACCATAACAGCACAAGGTCTCCACCGGCCCCTTACAGCTGTATTCAAGCTACACTGAAACTCTTCTGCTTTGGGGTCTTAGTAGGGTTTTATGAATCATGTTTTGAGACTTTCAAAGCTTTGGTATGTAAAACTGTCAAGATCAAGGGGAAAACCAGGTTTGTCAATGCACTCTGAGGTCCCAGCACTTGGGATTACAGCATATCAAGTTCAAGGTCAGCCTGGGCTACATGAGCCAGTGTATTAAGAGAACGTGTGGCCTGTTAGAGGTCTATATTGACAGCTAATTGACATAAGCCAAAAAGATAATGTATAGAGAGAATTTAGCCTTTTAGAGGGTGACATTTCCCATCTAGCACAGATAGTCACCACGTTAATTATGTATATATTTAGAAAAGAAAGCCTACCTTCTTTTTCAGCTCTGTTTTGCCTTTGCTACGCTGTCTGCTTGTTGGACGCTCTTTGTCTTTGCTGACCAGGCCGTGCTGCTTTCGGCTAGAGACGCAGATTAGGCATTGGTCGGCTGTGTCTCTCACAGCACCCAGATGGTGTTTCTCTGGAGAGGCGCTCTTCTTGTAGCCAGCTGTGTCTCTCACAGCCTCCAGGTGGGGTTTCTCTGGAAAGGCGCTCTTCTTGTAACCAGCTGAAAAAGTTTTTCACCCAAGAGCCGCAGCTAAGAAGACTACCAGCCCTAGTCTTGAATAACAGTCCACAACTGTGATGTTTCTGTCAGTGGTTTGGTTATTTTTTTATTAGGATAATAAATGCTTGATTTCCCCTCTATTGAAAAACTCTTCTAGAAAACATCCACTTTAAAGTAAAAATGTCAGTTTTAAGAAAAGAAATTGCTTTAGAAGGAATGATCTCTTCATAGTTTACTTTCACTTTAGGTACAACTTGCCCATCATAGTCTTGGTAGTAAACAATAACGGAATTTACCAAGGTTTGGATGCTGACACCTGGGAAAAAATGTCAAGTTTTCAAGAAGCTGCTACAACGTGAGTAACTCAACAGTGTGTGGCTACATTATGTCAGGTGCTCAGTTTGTCTTCTAGACGGCTGCTGTATAGAATGTGCCTCTGTACTAGAAGCTTGGTTGGCTGTCAGGCCCTTTAAAGGGCAGAAGCCAACTCTTCTTGGTTCCTTTTTATACAGCTGTCCTTGATGGCTTCTGGTCAGGGAGTCACTCACGACTCAGATCAGGATCTGTGACGTCTGCACTTGGGTCATAGCTGTGCTGTTGCTTCCACCACAGTAGGGAAGATGTGGATGCTGTCAAGGCCTCTCAGGGAACAAAACTCACAAGTGTACATCAGAAGCCGCCCATCTTAAAAGGGGATGTACTAGAGTGGTTCACAGGCTTTGTGCTTGTTTGCTTGTTTGTGCTTTAAAGGGAAAAAGAACTTGTTGGGTTTTTTTTTGTTTTTTTTTTTAAATCTATCCACAGCCAGGCATGGTGGTTCATGCCTTTAATCCCAATGCTCAGGAGGCAGGGACGGGCAGATCTCTTGAGAGTTCAAGATCAGCCTGATCTACACAGCAGGTTCCAGGTCATGCCTGGTTATATAGACCCTGTCTCAAAAACAGACAAAGGGAAAAAACAAACAAGAGCCAGCCAATACTTTTCAGTTATTGTTGCATTAACTGTTAAGGATGTTGTCATTGGCAGCTAGAGCTGCTGTTTCTTTCAGTAATAAAAGACCTGGAAGTCAGCTCACTCACCAAGGAGGCATGAAAATACTGAGATGAATGAAGGGAAAATTACACGTGTGTTATGTGCTGCTGTTTTATAGAGCTGGTCTGGGGAAAAATATGCCCTGTGGGTCAGCTTAAATTGTTTTGCAGATAATCTTGGAGATTTACTTTCTTCTAGAAACTTAAAGATTTTAATTTTATTGACTTAGCAACTTGCTTTTCAGAGTCCCTCCAGTATGTCTCTTGCCAAACTCACATTATGAGCAAGTCATGACTGCATTTGGAGGCAAAGGGTATTTTGTACAAACACCAGAAGAGCTCCAAAACTCCTTGAGGCAGGCCCTGCAAGACACAAGCAGACCCTGTCTCATCAACATCATGATCGAACCACAGAGTACGCGGAAGGCCCAGGTAAGTTCAGTTACTGAGCAGAAAGCAAGAAATGCATATTCTCTCGGGACCCCTTCCATGATCCAGAGTTCCTTCCAACTTTGTTTCTGAGTTTGGCAGTTTTGTTTGCTTGTCCAACAAGTATTTGTTGAGGTATTGCTATGTGTGCTTGTGTAGAGTAACAAGTGAGCAAAACCAGGCTAGTCCTCACAGCACGGAGCGTAGAGTTCAGCAGGGGCAGTGGACAGCGGGGACATCACAACTCGGCACGACATGGCCGAGTCATGCTCTGTGTCAGGAGGGAGCAGGCCGCGTTTGCGGAACTGAAAGAAAACAAGCTGATGAGGGCGCGGTGTAGATGAGACTGCTGTCCTTGGGCCCGGGCAGTCGCATTCCACTCAGTTACCGTAACCTCAGACGCACAGTGATGCAGTAGCTACAACAGGGAATGGACGGCCAAAGAGTATGCCGCGCAGATCACCCTCCCTTCTCAGAGTAAGCTGATTTTCATTCTTCCTTTGTGTACTCTGGTCCTTCGGCGTGCCTGTTCCTAATACCTGCCCTTCGTGACTCCACTCTGCATATCAGCCACTCTTCAGAGCAGAAGATCTACTCAAATACTCATTCCTTCTCTCCCTTCCCCCGCTCCATTCCTTCCCCATGCTAGCACGCATGTATGGATGTGGTGGTGTACGTGTGTTCACGTATGTGGGTGCCCGTGTGTACAGTGAGTACATGGCCAGACGTCTCCCTCCACAGTGCTTCACTTCCCTGAGCCAGGCTCTCTTCCTGTACTCAGAGCTCCCTGTCCTGGCTAGCTTAGCCCAGAGGGATCTCACCTCTGCCGCCCCAGCCCGGAGGTTACATGTGTTTATGTGGGTGCCTGGAGTCTGGACTCCCATCCTTCTGCTTGCACAGCAAGCGCTTTACCCACGGAGCCATCTTTCTCGTCCATCTCACGTGGTTCATAGGCTCAGATCTACTGTCAGCTTCTTCCTCGAGAAAGGGTACAGATGAGCAGATATCTGAACAATCAGTAAAATACACAACAACTAATTTGGAAACTGTCATATATCAAGAGTTCTGCTGATATTCTGCTTGTGCGAGAGTCGACACGAAAGACTTCAGAATTTCCTTAGAGACAAGAGAAAGGATGCTGAGAACAGAACCTGCCGGCCACTCAGATGCACATACAGCAAGTAGGGAGGTGGCTTGGCAGGAATCTTTCTAAAGATCCTTTTAAAGATCTGCTTCAACATCTGTCTACAGTTTCCCTATGAATGTCATTTGTAACTGTAGGATTATCCTTATATTAAATACTTTAACATTTTTATTTCCATTCCAGTATTATTCTGACATTTTCATTTCCAAGCTATTATTTTTGTCTTGAATGTTTGTCTATCACCATTTGTGGTTGACTCACAGTGGCTGGCTGCTTCCCACCTTCTATGATAACCTGTGTCTAGGCCAAGCGGGGAGGGCCTGTTAGTCAGCAGGTCTCACTAACTCATTTTCAGCTCATTTTGACTAAACCAAACACAGACCTTATTTACCACTGTTGTATGGTTCTTCCAGGTTTTAAAGCAATTACAGTGAGGATATAGTGTAATACAAATTATTATTATTATTATTATTATTATTATTATTATTATTGTCGAGACAGGGTTTCTCTGTGTAGCCTGGGCTGTCCTGGAGCTCACTGTGTAGAACAGGCTGGCCTCGAGCTCAGAGATCTGCCTGCCTTTGCCTCCCAAGTGCTGGGATTAAAGGTGCGTGCCACAAATGCCTGGCAATGCAATTGTTTCTTCTGACTGCTGTCTTTTTTTTTTTCTTCTAGGATTTTCACTGGCTTACCCGTTCTAACATGTGAATAAACTAGTTGATGGTCTTGAGGAATTTTCTCTTTCCTGCAAGGTAGAACTTATTTTCCATAGCAAAATTACCATAATGCTAAAATTGTATTTAAAAATAAAATTTAAATTATGTAGTAAAGAATTTGATTAAAAAGCAGACATTATTTGTTATGATTTTGGATTTTTTTAAATTTACATTGGTGTTCTGCCTGCTTGTACATGTGTGTGAGGGTGTTAGATCCCCTAGAACTAGACAGTTGTGAGCTGCCATGTGGGTACTGGGAGTTGAACCCACTCTGGAGGAGTCCTCTGGAAGAGCATCCGGTGCTCTTAACTGCTGAGCCATCTCTCCAGCCCCGTGATTTTGGATCTTAAATTGTCCCAAAGGCTTTAAAGGCTTGGTCACTGTCTCATTGGCACTGTTGGACGGTGGAAAGAGGTCACAGAGGATTAGGACCCTGCGTGCAGCCACTCCTCAGCCCCTGCCTCCCAGGTCCCATGAGATGGGCAAGTTCTTTCATGACTCCCTGGCATGATAGACTCCAGGCCCAAACATAAAAGGACTGTGGACTGAAACCTTCACATGAGCAGGGCTGGAGAGACGATTCCGCAGGTGAGAGCACAGACTACTCCTTCAGAAGATGTGAGTCCAGTTCTCAGCCACACTGGGTAGCTCACAACCACAAATGCCTGAGACTGCAACTCCAGGGGCTCCAGGGGGATTTGATGCCTTCTGCTTCCGTGGGCACTCACACTCACATGCATAGCCCCACACACATGTCCACATGCATACACACATAAAGTAAAATAAAGCTTGAAAGGCATGAGCCAAAGTCAGTATTTCTTTCTTTCAGATTGATTTCCTCGGGAATTTTGTCGAGGAATAGAGATTGACTCACAGTATTCTTCCACATAATAGCATTGTAAGTGTCTAACTGCCAAGTTACATGTCAGTTTCCTTGTATGTAAATCATTTCCCAAGTGAAAAGCTTTATCTTTTAAAAACACCTTCTGGAGAAAGAAGTGAAAGGTGTAAAAGTGGCATAACAGAGAGAGATGTCGGAGCTGTGGGCTCAGTCTGTTTCGGATTTGTCTTTGGCGGTTCTAGTCTCAGTCGTAGTGGAACTTGTCCTGTAGCTGGTGAGCTGAGAGCTTTTCCTGGATGGGACTGACTGAGCCAGAGAAGTCACAACTAACCACTGGAGATTAGCTGCCGCGTGTGTGCATGCACGGTGAGAGCAACAGGAGTATCTGTGCCGTATGGTCATGTGCTGTTTAAGGACATTTGGGTCATTGGCAGACCACGTAATGGTAGTGGGACCTCAAGATTGTAAGGAAGCGAAAAAATTTCTTTCACCAGCCTGGCCTACACTGACAGTTCAGAGTGAGCCTGGGCTGCATAGTGGAGTGACTGTCTCAGAAAAGAGCCAGGCTGCAGATGTGGCTCAAGGAGACTGCTTTCCTGACACACCGAGCCCCGAGCCTACTATCCTCAGCACTACCAATAAATAAATAAATAGTTAAAGGGCAGAAGGAAATCAGGCAAGTGGTTCACGGCATGAGAACACTTGCCTTGCAAACATAAGCAGAATCTGACTTCTCGAACCTACATATATGTAGGAGAGAAACGACTATGCAAAGTTGTTCTCTGACCACTACACATGGCTGTAGCACACACACACTCACATACATGCACTGTATCCACTCACATAGAAAATAGTATTCTTTAAAAGAAGTAATTGTGTCCAATAAGGCAATGTAACCAAACTTGTGCTTCTACAGTGGGGGTGGGGGGACACAAGCAATAGAGCCTGGGATTTCAAGATTTTAACCTGTGCTTCACGGGTTTAATGCAGCTTTGTGATGGAAGTATGTTTATATCATTTTTGTCCCTTAGAAAATATTAAAGGTCAGCCAGGCAGTGGTGGCACACACACAACTCTAATTCCAGCACTCTGGACACGGAGACAGGCAGATCTCTGAATCTGAGGTCTGCCTCATCTACAGAGCAAATTGAAGGAAGGACAGCATGAGCTACACAGAGGAAACCCTGTCTCGAAAAATCAATCAATAAACACACAGCAACAACAACAAAAATGTGAAAAGTTTTTGTCTTTGCTGGGAATTGAATCTAGAACTTTGTACCTGCTAAACAAACAGTTTACCACTGAGCTATCTCCCCAGCTAAAAGTAAGCACTTAAAAAGATCAGAACTGTATTTTAAAATGTTAGAAATCAGGGGTGGAAAGATGGCTCAGTGTTTGCTGCTCTTGCAGAGGTCCTAGGTCCAGTTCCCAGCACCCATGTGGAGGCTCACAAGTGTCTACAACTCCAGCTCCAAGGGACCCAGCGCCCTCTTCTGGCCTCCCAGGAACCAGGAATGCACATTGTACACATAGATAAATGCAGGTACTCACATCAGATTTTTTGAAAAATAAATGAATAAATAGAACTAAAATATTAGAAATGAACATATCTGTTATTTTGCAGTTTTTTATGAATCAGAGCACAAGACTATATTAAAATCCGGCTTCTATACATTGCACTAGATTTGTCTGTAATGGCTAAGTTGGAGCACAAGAGCCCACCTCGGAGTAGGGAACTTCTAGCTTTAGATGAGAACCAGGAGATATTTGTAGTGAGCATTTGACTAGCTTCTGACAGGCCCCTGACCCAACTGCTTTTGTACTTTTCAATGTAGTGTAGAGAGCTTGGGCTGCCTGGGAGGAAATAGACAGGGGTGCGTCTGGCCTGGGTAGCCACCAAACCTCATTAATCTCCTTTGCCCATGGATGCCTGCCTGACAGCCAAATGTAACACAAAGCTTGACACAAGACAATGTGGAGGTCTTAATATTTTTAAGTTGAACTGTATAAATCCAGCTAGATACAATTAGGGGTAAATGTCCCCTTTTCTAACCCTGTCATCTCAAGTAAAGGGAAAACAATTTTTTTTTTGGCTGATTAATGGTCTGGGCAGCAGAGGTCAGTCCAGATGTATAAAAACCAGATTCGTCCAGGATCACTTTAACTGATCATCTACAGCTCGCTTATTTGTAAAACGGCCTTGCAGTTAGCCCTACCACAGGGGCTACTTCCTAGAAGGATAAAATATTGAGTTGTGTGCACCTGTAATCCCAGGACTCAGGAAGATGGGACATGAGAATCGAGTTTGAGGTTGGCCCGAGCTACACAGTGAGACTCTTTGTCTCAAGAACAAACTCCTTTAATATGAATCTGTTTGTTGATACTCAAAATCATAAATCATGCTGGGCATGGTAGCACACCTCTTTAATCCTAGCACTCAGAGAAGCAGAGGCAGGCAGATCTCTCTGAGTCTGAGGCAAGCCTGGTCTACACAATAAGTTCCAGGTCAGCCAGAGCAACATAGAACAAAGTCTTACATATTTTCATCCTGTAGTTGAATAACATCCAGGCTTACAGTGCCCCCTGGAATAACTCGGTGACTTTTCTCAGTTTAGGACAACTCAGAGCAGTGGGAAATGATTTCTCAGGTTAGTTCCTCTACTGATGTGTTCTGTCCTATTTTATGGGGTTATTTGGGAAGTTCAAAAGCTAACCGTAGCCCCTAGCCCTTAGCTGGGCACACTGTCCCTGGGGAAGGTGAGCCCTTAGCAGGGAATACTAGGTGGAACACTAGTGACTCAGAGGGAGCCACAGTGCTTTTCTTTTGAGGTAGGTGGTTCTCCCTCCCAGAGACAGTGGGTACTTACAGGAAAATGGGCCACCATGTCTTCAGGGGGTCGCTAAATAAGAGCTGTACAAAAACGCGTAGTAAAAACAGTTCTGTGGAGATTATATGAAGTCAGTAGATACCCCCACACACACCACTTTTAGGGAAGAGTCCATTACAAGGAAAGCACTTGGAACACCAAAGGAGAAAGAAATCAGACGTGAAAATGATAACATCCCCTGCCACCCCCATTCACCCCTTCTTTGGCAAGATCTTGCCATTTGCCAAGCTGGCCTGGAACTCAGCCCTGGCCAGCTTCAAATTCAGAATCCCTTTGCCTCCACCTCCCAAGTGCTGGGTGATTTTAAAGAGAGACAGTGGGGAAATACTGCACTGCCATGAAGAAGGCCTGAAATAAAAGCAGACTTAGACCACAGGAGAGTATTGTTGTATGTAGCGATGTATTAAGAAGTCTAGAAACCAGTTAAATTCCAGTGGAGGGATTGGCAGAAAGCCTGAGAAGCCTGTCCTGACAGTTGTGGGGAGCTGAGTGCAAGCCAGTGAAGGCTGAGCCACCTTGTTGCTTGTGCTGTTTGCTGCTGCTAAACTAAACCTGAGTGATGTGGAAGAGAGCAACTGCTGGCCTCCAGGCTCCACCTGGAGAAGGAGCAGCAAGAGACCACCGTGGATTCGGAGGACTCCACAGAACAATCTTCCATCTTCCCTCCTCCGCAAGGCCTTTCTGTCCAGGAAAGGGTCGACAAATGCACTGCAAATTCAGCTGGTGCACTAACCCTCCAGTTAGGGGGCAAAGAAGGGAGCACGTAGAATCCCAGCATCTCCAGTGCCAAAGGACGGCGTACGAGTTTAACCCTTAGCAGAGAAACAGCTATGCTATGGAGGTGGCAAGAGCCATCATTTCTTTCCTGTGGTCGTTGGAGCCAGCTCTGTGGTGTGGTTAATCTCCGGTCATGTGGTTTTTTTTCTCCTGAGGCTTGTTCTCTTGGTCCCCGAATGTTCCTGGTGACAGCCTCCCACTCCCGGTCAAGGGTGAGTCAGGAAGCCAGGTGTGGTCTCACCCAGCTCAGCTTTGCCCCTGCTCTTGCTGCTGCAGCGTTGTACGCCACCACCGCCCGTTTTTACCCCACAGTTCTTCTGAAGCCTCCTCCCCCAGTGCCCCTGCTGCACTCTGTGCATCTGAAACCTACAGTACTCCTGGAAGGTTAACTCCCCCACCCCCTGGGTGCGGTGCCTGTGACCCAGGTCACCGCCCTTATCGTCTAGACCTGCATCCTCTCGCTCCTGTTTGGTCAGCTCTGGGGTGACTCCTCCAGCCTACACCTGGCAAACAGCAGTAGAGTATCACCGTCCTGGGAAGGAAGAGACTCCGGAGGACTTGCAGCACCGAAGGACCAGAAGCCTACCCTAATGCCTGGGTATTAAGTAACCCAACAGTGCTAGGGCCAGAGGCTGGGGCAGGTGAGGCCCCAAATCAATTGAAGTTTACATTTCTACCTTGGCAAAATAGAGTTGAAGATTTATGTCCAGTTGCCAACAATAATATTTCTTTCACACTTGAGGGCTGTAGCCTAGATTTTACACCTGTGACATTTATAGAAAATAGCCCATCACAACATACCTGCCTCCACGCTCTGCATCCTCTCCTCCACCTGCCCTTACCCTGCCACCCCGTGTTCCTCTCTCACAGTCTTCTGTGATTATTTGTACTCAGTTGTTTTTACATGTTAACTGTGATGATCAACTTTGTCAACCTCATTGGAGTGAAGGATGACTAAGAGATGTTTAGCAAAAAAATGAGTAAATGTTTAGTACAAACAAACAAACAAACATTTTTGTTATGTGTGTGAGTGATAATTTTCAGAAAATTAAAGAAGAGAGGCAGAAGCAGGTGGATCTCTGTGAGTTTGAGGCCCAGGACAGCCAAGGCTACACGGAGAAACTGTCTCTGACAGGCTGGGGTGAATAAAGAGCAATGGCTCAGCCTGTAGAGGCACTTCTACCACACTGGATGACTTCAGTTTGATCCCTCAGACCCAGGTTGAAGAAGGAGACAACTGACTCCTTCAAGTGGCCCTCTGAACACACACACACTGTAGCATGCATGCTGTGTGAGTACACACAAATAAATGCAATTTTTAAATTCCTTAAAAGTGTAAGTGAAAAGAGGAAAGTCTGTTGGCATGGGTGGGTATCTTCTCTCTTCTGTTCCTGATGCCATGAAGTGAGTTGCTTTCCCTGACCACGTCCTTCCTCCATGATGTTTCTGTCCTAATGGGCCTAAAAGCAATGGTGACAGCCAGCCATGGACTGAAACCATGAACCAAAAACTTTCCTCCTCTAAGTTGTTGGTCATAGTGACAAAAGACTAACTCAGAAAATTGATTCTGAGAAATGAGGCCATTGCTGTAAGCTCCTGACCATGTGGTTTCTATGTTTTGTTTTTTTAACTGGTTTGAATAATAAATGTGGAGAAGCATCCAGAAGAGGTTTAAAAGGCTACAATGGAGCCCTGGTGGGAGATCAGGTGTAGGCTTAGATTTTTCACCAAACCTACTTTACTTATGGTTCTTAAATACCTTTACCTCCCTTCCAACCCCATCCCACCCCTACCCCCCACCCTCCCAATGTTAGAGAGGAGATTAGTAGAGAAAAGGGCTGTAGACCTCTTTTATCTACTTCCTGCTAATAAGAGTTGATGGGGATTACCAGACTCAGTGGTCAGGATACCAGCAGTCCAATCCAAAGGCCAACACCAAGAAACAACATGAATCGGCACAAGTCATTCAAAGCCTCAAGACTAAGGTGCATTGCCCCAAGACGTTCTCTGGAATGTGTGTCTCTCTCTCTCTGCAAAGTCAAGGGTTGAAGCACGAAGATCAGCGCAGCACCAAAAAGTGATGTCTCACTTCCACTTCAGTCAGGAGACTAGAATGCTGTTGAAAACATGAACAGGAGAGTGCTCATGAGGACCCTCTTGGGAATTAAAGTAGAGGCTGCTCATGTGAAATTCTAGTTAAAAAAAATTTCCATGCTCCAGATTTTGAGGCTGAATTATTTTTTAAAATAAACTAGTTAAACAGGAAATTCTCAGAATTGAGGCTGTTGTTTAATTATTGCTGGAGGCTTTTAGCCAAGTTTATAATAAGACAAGAGCAAAAGAGGTAGCTGAAAAGTTAGACAGTTTTCTCAGAAGAGAAGCCCACGTGATACTAGGGTCAAAAGTGTGGCCGTTGAAGAGATTGGGGCTGTTAAACTAAGGCAATGGTGCATACCCAGGCATTAGGAAAGATGTCTTTAGCTCTTCTTAGGAATGAGACTCCACCCGTCTCAGGTTCTCAGGTGCAAAGGTTTTAACTCATCTCAGAGTTTGCTTCGAGAATTGCGCTCACACAGGACCACATAGAGAAATGTTTCCCACAAGTGACAGTTCATGCTGGCAAGGATGTGGAGCAAGAGGATTATAGCCCTGGCTGACCTGGAGCTCACTCTGGAGACCAGGCTGTCCTTGAACTCAGAGATCTGCCTGCCTCTGCCTCCCAAGTGCTGGGCTTAAAGGCGTGCGCCACCACTGCCTGGTATTATATCTATTAGAGAATAACGTCTTTCAGCTTCCGGAAGTGGTTGTTTTGTTTGCTTGGTGGTGTTTGTCCTTCACCAGGGTTTTTAAGTTTTTATCATACTGACCCTACAGAACTTTTGTTAAATTTGTTCCTAGATACATACCTGCGTCATTGTCAATATAAACGTGTTCTCAGTTTTGACTGTAGTTTATTTTATGTTTGCATATTTTGTGTATTGATTCTATACCTAACGAATATTCTCTTAAGATGAGGTTTCATATAACTCAAGCTAGCCTCACCATGTAGCTGATGACCATGAGCTTCTGATTCTCCTGCCTTCACCTTCCAAGAGCCGGGATTACAGGCATGCACTACTAAGCCCCACTTACTCGTTGCTGGGGAGGGACCCCAGGGCTTTGTGCATGCTATGCGAGCAGTCTACCAACTGAGCTACAACTCAGCCCTCAGGGAATTATCCTGCGGCTTTTCCTTTCTCGTCCAGTGGCTGGTGCTCAAGGAGCAATGTTCAGTGGCGTTGGCCAGCTGGTGTCCTTCTACATGTTTTAAGATCAGCACATCCCTTATCTATGTTCCTCCTTCAGGAACAAAAGATGGTGAGAAGCCTCCAGTGAGCACTTGCTGAGGCTGCAGTGTTTGCATGATTTTAGATTTTAGATTTGCATACAGTTAGATTTTATATGTTCTCCAAGAGCCCATATGCTTAATGTCTGTATTTTTGGGAGGTGGAGGGACCTTTAAAAGGTGGGACTTAATTGGAGGAAGTTAGGTCACTGGGGGTGTGTTCTTGAAGGGTACATTGAAACCCTGACCCTTCCTCTCTCTTTGCTTGCTAGTTGCCATGAGGCCATCAGCTCTATTATATGCTCCCTAAGAGGTGTCCTACCTTGCCACAGGCCCCAAAACAGGAGGGCCCTACCAATATAAACTGAACCCTCAGAAACCATAAGCTGAGATAAATTTTTCCTTCCTTAAGTTGATTTCTCGGCTATCAAATATCCATCCCAAAAATATGTAATGACACTGGGAATGATTGTCTACCATTCCTAGGCAGGATAAACTACAATAATTGTGTTTTGTTTGTTTGTTGTTTTTTCAAGACAGGGTTTCTCTGTGTAGGCTTAGCTGTCCTGGACTTGATTTGTAGTCCAGGCTGGCCTTGAACTCACAGATATCCACCTGCCCCTGCCTCCCCAAGTGCTGGGATTACAGGTACAGGCATGTGCCACTGCACCCAGATTACAATAATTTTTAAATTTTGATCATTGATAAAGTGATAGTCAATGATTTGTTACTTAAACTGCCTTCCTTCCAAACATTGAGGCAGCAATAAAGGCAAACATTGAAACAGCTGGTTTTTGTTGTTGTTGTTGTTTGGGGGGGTGTATATGATGCTTTAACCTTTAAAAATCTTGAGCCAGCTTTGCTTTGGTGATTTCTCCAGGGTGAGAGTCTTACCTCTCTTTTCCCACATAGGGGGAGACACAGTAAAGAGGGCTGCCGTAGCCCGGATTCTCTTGGGAGACTGATGATAATGAATGGACTTAGTTCGGGTCCTCTTGAGAGGCCAGTGATAATGCAGAGGGACTTTTGAAAAGGCTGCCTGAGCCATAAGATGATGGCTGAGATTAGATCCCAGGGAAAAGGAAGAGAGGAGGCATCCATGCTTCAGGAAGCAGAGACGATGGAACACAGCTGAAGTCCACATGTGTCTCAGGAGTGGGGCCACCTTACTGGACTCATTGGTGGGGAATAATACAATCCCTGGAAGACATGGACTCAGTACATTCATGGCCAATTTCAGAGTGGCAGTTGGGGCTCTTGCTTCAGTGGTGCCTCCGTGGTTGGAAGGAGTCTCTTGGCTGCCCCCAGCATATCCATGAGGTCTGCTTGCCACTGCCTTTACACTGAGAGGAAAACCTGGGAGGCAGAGTTCATTTGGCAAGACAGATCCGAGGGTCAGACCCAAATCTGTCTGCCCCTGTCCATTTAAGCCAGATGGTATCTCGGGGGGAAAAGACTTTGCTATAATGAGCCTGTCCATCCTGGCTCTGCTTCAACCTCTCTGAACCTCAGCTTCCTCTTCTCTCTAGGGAAGGTAATAAGGAAACTGAATGTAGAGTTGTATGGTGTATATACTGCTCACAAAAATGCTTAGCAGCAAATGGAGCACACACACACACACCCTCCGACCTCTGTTCACACGCTGGACCCCAACCCACAAAGTAAAGGGTCAGGAGAAGTTCTTCTTTGGCTCATTGTGGAACCCTTTGGTAAGCAAAGTCCCCACAACATACGGTGATTGTGTGTCTGACAGTCTGGGGAGGCCACATTTCATTTGGCAGGCTTCCTTCCACACCTCAGCACAAGGCTCAGCTGTATTGTTAGCTCAGTAAAGGCCCATTCATCTGAGCCAAACTGAATTAGCCAGGGAGGTCGGCAGCCAGGAAGTCACATGCTGCATTCCCAAACCAAGTAGAAATTAGTTTTAAATTATTTGTCGGTTGCTATTATCCATGCCACAGCTCCCTCCTATTAGGGCACATCAGAGAAAATTGGCTGCAGTCGATGAATGGATGTTTGGCAAGCCATTTGCTAGTGTGGGGCTGTGTCCTTTCATGTGTGAGGAGTGGAGTCTGCAGCCCACGTTAGCACTGAAACCAACCGGGGGGCTTCAGATAATCTTGATTATATTGGAATCTGTCATAGCCACAGAGCCACACTGGTTAACAACCCCCCCCCCCAAGTATCCAATGTCCACCACAGTGTAAAAACAAGTGGAAGATAATAAATAATAAATAAAAACAAGGAGGAAAAAAAACAAGCGGAAGGTAGTTTCAAAGCTTCCGCTTCTAATCACAGGGACACAATGACCTTGAAGAAAGCGTGGCTCACTTCCATTTTGCTTTATGTATATGGGAGTTTTGCCTTTATGCATATGTGGGCTGATTCTCGGGGAGGTCCTCATTGGCCCATATATTTGAATGCTTGGTTCCAGTTGGTAGAACTACTGGGGAAGGATTAGGAGGTGTGGCCTTGTTGGAGGAGGTGTGTTACTGGGGGTGGGCTTTTAAGGTTTCAAAAGACTCATGTGATTCCCAGTGTTCTCTCTCTCTCTGCCTTCTGGTTGTGGATTAAGACGTGAACTCTCAACTGTTCCTTCTCTACACCATCAAGGACTCCAGCCCTCTGAAACATGAGCCAAATTAAACGCTTTCTTTCATAAGTTGCTCATTCATGGTGTTTTATCACAGCAACAGAAAACTAAGACAGAAGCCATTTCGCCTGCTCGCCCTCACTCTCCCTGGAAAGTGCATCCACCCTGTCACTGAGACGTTCCTACTCTGGGTTAGAAGCCACTTCCTGGGGATTCCAACAGGCTGAAGGCCTGCAGCATTTCTCTAAGACTTCCCTGGGACTCCAGCACTAGACTGGAGCCGCAGAGGCGTCCAGTCCCGTGGACCGAACAACCAGCATGTTCTTGGCCTTTCTGTCGGGAGATGTCCATTGTCTGAGTGACTGGTCCACAGATTGTAAGTCACTCTAATAAATCTCACATATATATATGATTTATATATTAAATATATTAAGTATATAATATATTTCAATATTTAACATTATATATACATATATTTGTGTATGTGTGTGCATTCATTCTATCAGTTCTTATCCTTTAGAGAACCCTGACTAATACAAGGGCATTGGATCCCTTGGAATTGGAATAACGGATGGTTGTGAGCCACCATGTGTGTACTGGGAACATAGGTTCCCTGGAAGAGCAGCCAGTACTCTAACTGCTAAGCCAAAACTCAAGTCACTTCTAAATGCTTAGACTTAGTGTTTTATGACTGACAATGAAGTGCCCTCCAAAAAGGCCCATATGTCTAAGGCTTGGTTTCCAATGCAGTGCTCAGAGGTGAGCCTTTAGGGAAGTGATCAGATCAGATGGCTCTGGTTTTGTGGGTTAAGGCATTGATGGATTCATAATTTGATAGTTTTATTGGAAGGTGGTAGAACCTAGGAGATGGGACTTAGCTGAAAAAAAAATGAATATGGACTTGAAAGATCCCTCTCCTTTTCTCCCTCCCTTCCTCTTCTTCAGCTTCCCACCTCTTTCCTCTTTCCCTTTCCTTTTTTTCTTTGCCATCATCAGGTAAACAGGGCACCACAGCACCTACTGCCTTCATATTCTGCTTCACCTCCCATCCAACTAAGGGTTGAAACCATGAACCAAATAAATTCTTCTTTCCTAAATTGTTTTTCTCCAGTATTTTTTGTCCCAGCAATAACAATTTATGAAACTTAGCTCCTTTTCTCTCCCTATTTCTTCCCTCCATGAGGATGATCTCAGAGACGATAAGGCAGTATATATACCATCCTGCCCTCAGGGGAGAAATTTGCTGCACTGTTTTCTATCACAGTGTGAATGTGACATCAATATTCCCCATTTTGTCCTGCCCCATTGTGATACCAGAATGCTCCACTGTGTCCCACTGTGACATTAAAATATGCAATTATGACATCACACTATCCATTGTGATCTGACAAGTGTAAATTGCAATGATTCAGTGTTCCTTTGTTCCATCACTATTTTGTGTTGTGATGTCAGAATTCACCATTGTGTCATCAGAATGTGAACTGTGGTATCACATCACTATCCTCTCTTCTCGGCCATCAGAATGTTCCATTGTTTCACCCCATTGCTGAATTATGTCTTTACAATGTACCATTGGCCAGGTTGCACCTTTGTGATGGAACAATGTTCCATTGTGACTACCAGATGCCTTATTGTGACATTAATATAATCCTCTATTGTGTAGTGGAAGGGATATTAGACTCTAGAGGGCTTCTCTACCCCAGCTAGTTCCCAAATAATCGAGGCAGAGACCTTTTAGATTAACAAAAGCATTAAGGCACCATAACTGGGCAGACATCAACCCTCTAAGCTATTTTGCTATTTCCCAGCTGCCCACTCTAAGTTACTTGGCATAATTGTTCCTGCCTGGGCTGCTTCTGTTCCACCAGCCCAGCCCCCGTGGCCATGTGCTCATGGTCCATACTGCCCCATGGCGACTTCCTTCTCTCCAGCTTCCTCATCTACCTCTCTCTCTCTTCTTGTCTTGTGGTCCCCATCTGCCCCCAGCCCCATCCCAAGTCTGGGAAACTAAGCTCCTCCTACTTCTGTCCTGTTATAGGCTTCAGCAACTTTATCAACCAATTAATTTTAAATTAGGTAGAGCAAAGTGTACACAACAAAGACTGGTGTATATAAGGATGTACTCTCAACTGCAACCAGATCTTAGGGGCCAGTAATTTAGCAATTGAGTATACAGCACCAGACCAAACCCAACACTACTGAGCCATGATAATGCTGCAGTGTTCAATCAGTGTTCTGTTGTGACACCACAGTACCCCATTTGGCCATGAATATCAGAATGTTCCTTTGTAATGTTACAATGCACCATTTGGCCATCACAATGTATAGGGTGTCACAATTGAGGCATCATGGTACTCACTGTGCCGACACAGTGGGACAGTGATGACAAAGGGAGCATTATGACGTCACAATGCTACCTGTCATGGCAAAGTGGAGCTCTTTGATAACGCAATTCGACACTGTGACAGCACAAAGGTGAATTGTGGTGTCATTTAATGCAGTGATGGTACAGTGGAGCATCTGCTCATCACGATTCACATTTGTGATGCCATGATAGAGAATTGCAATGGTATAATTGAGCATTGTGGTGTTATAATAGGGTATCATTCTTTTTTATAGCATTCAAATATGTCAAATATGTCCTGTGCATACACATGTACATATATATATATATATATGAATTATTCATGTAAATTATAGAAGGTTATACTTTTTTTTGGATTTTTTTGAGAGGGTTTTTCTGCATAGCCCTGGCTGTCCTGAAACTTTCCTTGTAGATCAGGCTGGCCTCCAACTCATAGAGATCCATCTGCCTCTGCTGGGATTTAAGGCATGTGCACCAGCCTTGGCTAGAAGACTATAATTTTATCTCCCAAGTCTTGCTATTACTAGTGCTTGTATTCTGTCTTTTATTTTTTTGTGATAGCAGCCTGTGTGTATGAGGTATATGTGGTACACATATGTGTGTGCATTCATACACACAAGTGTACACAGGGGCCAGAGAACAACTTTGGGTGTTTTCCCCTATGGAAGTCCACCATGGTTTTTGAGACAGGGTCTCTTCACTGAACTCGGAGCTTGTCATTTGGCTAGACCGGCTAGTAAGCAAACTCCCAGAGATCTTTCATTCTCCATGCCCCCCGCCCCCACCTAGGAGTAGAGGGGAGCGCTGCTGTTAGGGCTGCACTGCCCATCTTTATGTGGGCTGGGGGATCTCATGTCTCCATGACTGCAAAGTGAGAACTTCCCCAGCTCTACATGTTGGCCCTTGAGGTAAGTCTCCCACTGGGACCTGCGGCCAGCTGATTAGGCTGCTCGGCCCCGGGAGCCAGTGTCCCCTCCTGACCAGTGCTGTGATCACACACATGCCACCATGCCTGGCTTCTTATGCAAGTGTTGGAGATCAAACTTGGATCCTGCTTACGCTACAAGCACTTTCCCAACTAAGCTCTCTCCCCAGGCCCCGGCAATGGCCCTTCAGTACGGGAGAGAATATCTGTGGCTACACTTCCTTCCCTAGAGATGAGCCCCTCCCCCCAAGGTCCCCCCAAGGTCCTAAAGAAAAGTGAAATAAGATCCTACCACCATTTTTTGGACTTCCTTACAGAGCATGGATGAGGAGCACAAGTAACCCCAAAAGAGCTGCAGCATGAGGTCTTCACCCAGCGTCGCCATGTCCTCCCGAAGCCCCCTTCCCTAGTCCTCCCCAATGTGCAAGTCCTGGGACCCTGTGTAAACCTGCACCCCAATGGCTGGGAGGAGAGGCTGGAACATCCAGGCAGCCCCCAGGCCCATTGTGATGGGCCACAGCAGGTAGACGTAGCTTATCTCATGAAGATGGAGGCAGCTGAGGGGGCAGCATATCTCACTGTGGTTCTGAATCGCGTTCCTCTGATGATTACAAAACTGGGCATTTCCTTCATGTACTTGCTGGACCTTTTCATATGCCTTCTTTTGAGATGTACCTAGTTTTTAGCCTAATTTTGATTTTTTTTTTTTTTTTTGGCATCCATCTTTTGAGTTCTTCATGAATTCTGGCCATCATCTCTTATAAGATGAATAATTTTCAAATATACTCTCCAATTTTGTAGGTCGTCTCTCGGCTCGGCTGACAATTTCCTTTGCTATGCAGGAGCTTCTTGTATATGACATAGTCTGACATAATCCCATTAACTGTACCTCTGGTCCTACCAAAATTATCATCGCCTACAGCTGGCCTCGTGCAGCCTTTTGACATTGCAACATGATATTGTCATCTAGCAAGTTCATATTCCAGACCTGCCCAATTGATTTACAAAAACAAAACACACAAACGTCTCATAACGTTGTAAGCAAGCATGATTTGGTGTTGGTCGCCATTTATCTAGGGGTGCATGCAGACTGCAGGTCTCAGGGTGGGCTCACCCATGTGTGTTCCCCTTATGTTTTCTTGCAGTAAGTTTGGTTTCAGGTTTAAGATCGGGCCTGTGATCCATTTGTGGCTGATCCCTGTGTCCTGTCACTAGAGGACGAGATCTAGTTTCAACTTCCACAGGTGCAGTTTTGCCAGCACCATTCCACGACGTGACTGTCTTTTCTTAGATGTTCTTGGTGCCTTTGGGAAAGATAAGCCATCTGCGTGGATGAGGATTATTCTCTGGTCCTCTATTCGGTTCCATTGTCCTGTGTGTGTGTGTTTATACTATTATCATGCTGGCTTAGTTATTATAGCTTTGCATTATATTTTGAAATTAGATATTGTGACACGTCCAAGTTCTCAAGACAGTGGTTTCTTTTTTCCTTTTTTTCTTTCCTTTTCTTTTTTTTTTTTTTTTTTTTTTTTGAGATAGGGTTTCTCTGTGTAGCCCTGGCTGTCCTGGAACTCCCTCTGTAGACCAGGCTGGCCTCAAACTGAGAGATCTGCCTGCCTCTCCCTCTCAAACACTGGGATTAAAGGTGTGTGCCACCAAGGCCCAGCAAGACAGTGGTTTCTTGTTTGTTTGCTTTTCTGACAGTGCTAGGGACTAAGCCTAGGACCTCAGGCATGCTGAGCAGTGCCCTGCCACTGAGCTACCACCGTAGCCCTTTGCCTCTAGGGTTTTTTTCCTCCCTTCCTCCTTTATTTTTGGCTCTGCTTAAAATTATGTTGGCTATTCATTTTTTTTTTTTACGGTTCCAAATTAACCAGGAATTGTTTTGCATTTCTGTGAAGAAAGTTGTTGGTGTTTTGATGAGATTGCATTGTAACTATAGATTATAGCTATAGTATGGTGATTTTCATGCTACTGATTTTTCCTATTTGCAAACTAGAGCATATTGTTCCATTTCTTCTGGACATGCTCGCTATACTTTTTTCCATCAGTGTTTTGTAATGTTCACTGTAGAATTTTTAAATTTCCTTGGTAAGTTTATTCATAAACTTTTACATGGATATTGCAAATGAGAATTACTGAATTTCTCTGTATAGGGTTCATTATTTGTACACAAACTATTACTGTTTTTATATGTTGCCGTTATAACCTCTGGCTTTGCTAAATATCTAAAAATGCTTTTAAGACCACTGTTTGCTTTTTAATTGAGTACTTGGTTCTTTCTATGGATAGGATCATGTCATCTGCAAACATGGATAATTAAACTTCTTCCTTTCCAATTTGGATGCCATGTGTTTCTCTTGATTAATTGCTCTTGTTAAAACTTCCAATACTTTATTAAATAAGAGCAGTGAGAGTGGCTGTCCTTGCCATATTCTAGATCTTAGAGGAAATGCTTTCAGCTTTCTGATATTGGCTGTGTGTGTGTGTGTGTGTGTGTGTGTGTGTGAGTTATTTTCCTTCTAATTGGACTTGGAGTATGATCTTTTTGATGTGCTATTATTGCATTCAGCTTGCTACCATTTTATTAAGAAGTTTTGTGTCTGTGTTCATAAAAAATATTGATCTATAGTTTGTGTGTGTTTTAGTATGAGTACTGCCAAAGTAATGCATAAAGGAAGTTTGGCAGAGTTCTTTCCATTTCAATGTTTTTGGTACTTTTAGTTCTATTTTTTTTTTTTTTATTAATTTTTAGATAGGGTCTCAGTATGTAGCCCTAGCTGGCCTGGAACTCAGAGATCCACTTGCCTCTGCCTCCCAAGTGCTGGTACTAAAGGTGTGTGCTGCTATACCCAGCCTTGTATTTTTATTGTTGTTCTTTTTTTCTCTCTTATTTTCTTATTATATATTTTCTCTTCACTTTCTATTCTGTGTGTTAGTTCATCTAGTAAAGTATATGCATGTGTGCTTATGCACTGTTCATTATGGTAGTTATTGTTAGCATATAGGCAGCCAGCTTCTGGGTTGCTTAGTAACCTATGATGTCATCATGTGTCGTCCACCAGGTGTGTGTGGCAGGTGTGGTTCAGCTGTGCATGCACAAGCTATAAAAGGACCAACCCTCCACTTTGTCCCTTTCTCACCTTCCTCTCTTCCTCTCCTCTCTTGCTCTCTCTGCGTCCCTTTCTTTCCTGGAGCCCCCACCATGTCTCTCTCTTTCCTTTTCTTCACTATCTCTCCACCTCTGTCCAGTCAATCTCTTTCATATAATATCTGTTGTGTTTGTGTCATCATTTAAAAATAAATACTGTTATTATATTTTTATTTTTCTTTCCTTTTTTGTTTTGTTTTGTTTTTTGAGACAGGGTCGCTCTGTGTAGCCCTGGCTGTCCTGGAACTCCCTCAAGACCAGGCTTGCCTCAAACTTGGAGCTCTGCCTGCCTCTGCCTCCAGAATGCTGGGATAAAAGGTGTGCACCACCATGCCTGGCTTACACTTTTATTTCTAATGATTAACTTTAAAAGAAGAATTTGGTGCTGTGGGGGAAGGAGCATGTGGAGGGCAGGGGCAGCATTTGGGAGTCAGTGTTCTCCCTTCACCCTGTTGGGGCTGAGTAGCCCTGGCTTCTGCGTGCAGGTTAGCTCTGCCCACCCTCCCCGCCTCAGAGGGCCTCCAGTCTGCTCCCGTGCCTTGCCTTGGGAGAGCCGGAGCCACAAGACTGGAGCTCACACACACATGAGTTTGACCTGAACCCAACTGAGTGATTCTCAGGTCCTGAATTTCTGCTTTGCAGCAGGAGTCCTGTAAGCATTTCCCCCGAAGGCTAGTCTGGTTGTGACAAAGTGCCTCAATTTCTTCTCTGTTTATCTTCTAGATCTGGAGATAGTTTTACTGGGGGTGGTATTTCTAGTGGATTTGGTTTGGTTTGGTTCTAGTATCTAAATATGCCATTGTATTCTCTGTTCTGAAAAAATTCTTGTGAAATACTCACTGAAAGTCTAGTGGGACTCCCCCTCTACACAACTTAGTGCTCTACTCCTGCTGCTGGGCCTTCTGCTCAAAGAGGTAGCAATCTACCCAGAGGAAGAAAACGGGTATTTAACTACTGCTGTAGGCTGAAGATTTCTGTCCCCTTCAAACTCAGATATGGAAACTGACACCCAAGGTAACCATGTTCGGAGATGGGAACCTTGGGCTGATGATTGGCACTGAGGATTGAGCCATCACAAATGGGACCAGCATGTTGATGATGGAGCCTTGGGGAGAGCCCCGACGACTCCTGCTCATTGGGAACACAGCAAGATGTTGTTGGCAATTTGAAAGTATGGTCTATTATAATGTTTATGATTAGCCCTATAATTACTACAGCGGTATCATCTAACCCGATATTATAATCAATAAAAGACACAGACGCTGATAGATTTTAGAATAGCGTTCTCTTACCCGGGGCAAGGCATATGTTACCTCCTAAGCAATCTTTACCTCCCAAGCCCCCATCCCAGGCCAATTGTTCTAATAATTTCCACCTGGACTACCTCCCCCCATAAACGCTTGCTTCTTGTCTCATCTGGGCCGCTTCCTCCCTCCATGCCGATCCAGCCATGAGCTTCTCTCCACTCTAACCCACGGTGGCTCTGTCTCCTTCCTCTTCTGGTACCTGTCTCCTTTCCAAGATCCTCCTCTCCTCAAAGCCAGAGAACTTTGGCCACACCTACCTACTCTGCCCTGCCCAGATTTGTAGGCATTTATTTGGTCAATCAGGAATAATTGGGGAACATTCTTTATCATCACCATCACACGGTTCAACATTATAATGATACCCATAGCAGGGTGGTAACCAGATCTTAAGGCGTTGAAATCAGCATTTGAAAACACGGCTGGACTTTCCTCCAACAGCAGGAAGACAGGCATTCATGACCCAGGAAACCAGCTGTATCTGCCCTTGCCTGGGCCTTCAACATCTTACCTCCAGACCTCTAAGAGAGACCTGCTCCTGGAAAGCCGCCCTGTCTGTCTGTCGTGGTCTGCCTCTTGCCGTCCACACAGACTAATGGGAGTATTTTACCACATGGACCAGAGCTGCTCTATTCTCTCTCTCTCCTGCTGATGCACTGACAGAGGTGACTGGGACCTCTGAGGAATTGAACCACTATTAATTCTGGGCCAGCAAGACCAGCCTCAGAGCTATGTTTGTCTGCCAGAACCAATCAATAACGCCGTCTGTCCCTATGACATGTGGGCAAAGGATTTGGACTTGGAACATACAGGAGAAATGCCATTTATTTTTCTTCATTACTCCTAAGTTGGATAGAGTTTAATCCTTGCATTGTTTAAAATGAAAGGTAAAATTTTGTGAAAATTTGGGCTGAGAGTCGGCTCAGTGGTTAAGAGCACTTGGTTTTCTCACAGGGGACCTGGGTTTGATCCCCAAGCTCTCTACTTCCTTCGGCGCCAGGCATGTAAGTGGCACACAGACACACATTCAAGCAAAGCACTCACCCTCACACAATAAAATAAATCTAAAAGAAAAAAATGCCTGGTGATGTACACCTTTGAATCCCAGCACTTGAGAGGCAGAGGCAGGTGGATCTCTGTGAGTTCCAGGACAACAAAGGCTACACAGAGAAACCCTGTGTCGAGAAACAGACAAAAAATTGTAAGAATTGACATGACATTTAAAAAGATTAAATAAGAAAGTCTCCATCACAATTTCGGCACTATTTGCATATAAAAAGACTGAGGTTTGCCTGACTGCTCAGAAGTTGACGGACAGAGGAGAAGAATGTGCGGCAGGCAGAGGAGAGTAAGATGCCCCGCTGCATCCCTGTAACGGTCCACGGCGGTCTGCTGTCAGCCTTTCACACCAGGACGCAGGGCTGAGCTGCCTTCGGAAAAAGACTCACTAGTTTGTCTGTTTATTTTGTATGCATGTGTGTGTGTGTGTGTGTGTGTGTGTGTGTGCGCGCGTGCGTGTATATGCATGTATGTGTGTACGCGTGTGTGTGTGCATTTGAGTCTGTGTGCACGTGTGTGAGTATGTCCACGTGTGTGAGTGTATGTGCACCTGTGAGTGTGGTAAGAGAACAACCTGCAGAGCCGCCTGTCTCCATCCACCTTGTGGGTCCTGGGAGTCAGCCTCAGGTCATCAGGCTTGCTGGCGAGAGACCATACCCACTTAGCCACCTCACGGCTGAAACATGTCTCTTGTCTGTGGTTCCGTATGACTTGGGCTTCTGACATCAGAATTCAATGTCATGGTGTGGCTGGTTGATCTTAACTGTTAATTTGATGGGATTTAGAATCAACTAAAGGCTACACCTCTGAGCGAGTCTGTGAGTAATTCCAGAGAGGTTTAACTGAGGAGGGAAGACCCGCCTTGGTTGACGGTGCATCGTCCGTGGGCTGGGGTCCTGATTGGTGGTGCACTATCCACGGGCTGGGCTCCTGCACTGAATGAAAGGAGAAAGCCAGTGGAACATGAGCATCCATCTCTCTCTGCTTCTTGACCAGCTGTGCCATGCAGCCAGATGGCGTCATGTGACTAGCTGGTGTCACGTGACCAGCTGATGTCATGTGACCAGCTGCCTCACACTCCTGCTGCGTGCCTTCGCCAACGTGAACTGTACCCACAAACTGAGCCAGAACAAAACCTTCCTGAAGCTGATCTTGTCAGGTATTTGTCCCAGCAACTAGGAAAGTAATTGAATAAGATTTACACCATCAGGGGCTTTAGCGTCTATATTTTGGTCTATGATTTATTTTGAATTGATATTTTAAGATAAGTCTTGCTGTGACCCTCCTGTCACAGCCTCCCAAGAGCTGTGACTATAGGAATGTCCAGCTTGAACTAATTATTTTTATTATATTTATTTGTTCATTTATTGTGTGTGTTACTTGTGTACGAGTGCATGTGCCTGGCAGAGGCGGCAGGGTGCACACGGGTGCGTGCGTGCGTGCGTGCGTGCGTGCGTGCGTTTGATTGTGGAGGATAGAGGTCGACACTGAACGTCTTTCTCAGTTACTTTTTCATCTGAATTCTTTTAGAGCCTCTCACTGAACCTGGATCTCACTGGTTCAGCTAAGCTGGCCGGGCAGGGCTGGGCTGGGATCCACCACTGCCGGCAGTGTGGTTAAGGTGTGAGCCACCCTGTCTGCCTTTTACATACAGGCGGAAGAGGCACACTACAGTCCTCATGCTTCATACAGCAAGAACCTGCTGAGCCATTTCTCCAGCTCCTGAGCTAATTCTTACAAGTGGGGCAAGGTAAGGGTTAATCTTCATTTCCGTTTTGTAAGTTGAAGTTCCATTTCCCCAGCACCACTTGTTACCAAGACTTTTGAATTTGTTCTGTGCAGGGAGCTCAAGCCCAGGGCCTCATACATGCTAGGCAAGTGTGACACAGTCCATCCATTGACACAGTCCATCCTATATTCTTTTTAATGACTGCATTCCATGGACCACTGCCTCCATGTTTTCAGTCTGATGAACAATGAATATTCTTGAACCTAGCCCACGGGGTGGCCGACTGCTCTCCCTGTTTCTCAGTAAGGTGGCACCGTGTTTAACAGGGATCATCCTCCAGCTGACATCCCCGCCTAAAACCCCTTAAGAGGCAGCCCTGGCTGGCTTTATTGATGTCAGCCTCTCTCTAAAGCCAGGTGACTTCCTTTGGACAGCCTCGATCCCTAGATTCAGTCTTTCTGGCATGGTCTGAAGAAGAAACCATTTCTTCCTTGGCTAGCTGGACTATCATAAGAAGGAGGCTCATAAAATACACAGGAAAACGGAGATTTCCTAAGAATTCCTTAAATGCTGGAGGCTTGCAGGCATGTCTCTGTGGGTCTCCAAAGGGCAGCCATTGACTGCATTGGCTTTTTGTCATCAATTATACCAGTTAGCTATTTTTGCATCCTTTTTGGTTCCTGAGTGACATGCACATGTGGAGATGTGAGGTATTTGGGTAGGCACCTTTGCATCTCTCCTACCACACCTATTTGGACTTCATTTGTGCCATCGTTAAGTTTGAATAGCATTCATCCCACATTATCTCCTTGAACCTTTCGAACACCCTTATCAAGGGACCTCTGTCTCTTGGATGACACAGCCAAGGCATACAGGAGGTCAAACAATTTGTTTCCTGCCACTTAGAGCTGAATCAAGGCCAAGTATGGTCCTGAACTGTAGAGTGGCATCACACTCCGCTCCAGCCACGGCCTGTCTTGCCCGAGATGAGGGTCAGTGCTCACTGCATCTGAAGAAACCTTCACAATGAGTGTATTATGTAAATAAAGCAAATTGAACAACTCTATGGATTGGTATTGAATTGTTTTCTTTAACTCTAAAGATCACTGTGAAAGTCTTTATAAACCTGTAATGTATTTATGTTTTTTTTTTTACCTTGTTTATCTATTTTTTAAATTATGTGTATGGGGGCGGGGTATGTGCACATGAGTACAGGTGTTCTGAGAGAACAGGGGCATCAGACCCTGGAGCTAGGGTCACAGGCAGTTGGGAGCTCATAGCACAGATGCTGAACCTAAACTCTGAGTCTTTTTTCATGAACATGCTCTTAGCTGCTGAGGCATCTCTCTAGCCCCTGCAATTACTTCTGTTTCAAGAAGTTTTGTTTGTCTAACCAAGATTAAGTTGACGATGCTGTTGCTCCAAGTACAGTTTGATAGTGGATGGTTGGTTCACTTTTATGTCCTGTTACAGTTCTCATCGGCTGTGCTTTTGCTTTGCATGAGGTTGAAGGGTGGCAGTTTCAGGGGGGTGGGAGTAGGGATCTTTTCATAGTGACAGCTGTTTGGAAATGCAAGTTCCCCAAGCAGAAAGTCCCAGCTCGGCTTGCATTTGTTACTGGTGGGTAAGACTGCCCTAGGCCAGCAGCTTGTCCTCGTGGAAGGTAGTTTGTGCCAGGAGACTTGGTTAGCCCTAAGGCAGGACACCTGTGTTTCAAGTGTGTCGCTGGTGGTGGGGAATGGAGTAGGAAACCCATCTGCCCTTAACCATGGCTGCAGATAAGCTCTGGGGGCTTGGCTGCCCTCTTTCTCATCTCTTCAGTAGCCACTCAAAATAAGAGAGAGAGAGAGAGAGAGAGAATTCTGACATCTTAATTTTAATGTGGGCATTTGACCCAGAGATAAATATAACCGCGGGTAGTACGGAGAAGGTTTAATGGGAAATGGTTGGCATTCTTTCTAGATAAAGGCATGGGGAAAGAAGAGGGAGGGAGGAAGAGAGGGAGGGAGGCAAGGAGGGAGGCAGGCAGAGAGAGAGAGAGAGAGAGAGAGAGAGAGAGGCCAAGAGCAGTCAGGACAAAGCTGAGCTAAGAGAGGCCCCCAGCAGCCTTGCCCTCTAACGTGATATTTACCAGACTTGGCCAGCATGGTTGTTCTGAATCCAATGACTCTGGGAATTTATCTCCAACTCTTCTTCCGCTCCATCGCTTCGCAGCCGACTTTCATCAACAGCGTGGTCCCAATCTCAGCAGGTAACTGATGACCACGACTTTCCTGGCTTCCATCTGGCAGGGGAAGGGGTGGGAGGGGTGGAATCAAGGTTGTCTTGCAGTATGTCCTGGTATTTTTACCATTCTGCTCTTAGCAGAGGAAGGCTGATGTTCCCCCAGGGTGCTTCCTGTCACCCGAGCTTGTCTCGGAAAGCCCATCTGTCCTGGCTCCAACCGTTGCTACTCAGCTACTCAAAGCCAGACGGTTGCTTCTCTGTCCCTATCTCTGCTGCCCATTTGCTGCATGATTCATTTTGATCGGGAAATTGGGAGGTGGGGATGGAGAAGTACAAGTTCTAGAGAAATGACTCCCAGATGTTTCTGTAAATCTACCTCTGACCTCCTCCTAGTGGGGCTTACCTCAGGATGCTGGAGCAAATATCTCCCTGTCAACCTTGCTGAAGGGCAAGGGGTCTGCCTGTCAGCACACCCCTTGCTGCCTTGCTGTCTCCTCAGCCAGGCCTTCTTCCCTTCAGCTCTGACAACCCATCTAGAGAAGCTGGGAAGAGTGAGGGCTTCCAGGGGGTTGGTGGGCCAGGCAGCAACCCTTTCTGCAGGCACCAGACTGCCGTCCTTGTCCTGCCTGACCTGGTACAGGGGAAGTATTGGGTTACTGGCATAGCCTTTTCAAACCTTTCTGAGGAAATTCGAGTCTCTCCAGTGGACCGGAGGAAGAAGCAGACCCTCCAGGGAGGGCCTCCCTCCTAGCCTCCTCCGTTCCTCTCAGCCACGGCTGCAAAGCCCTTTTAGCCACACCTTATTTTCTAAGCACCGTAGTCGAGTCTATGTCGATGCCTCTTTCCTCTGGACCCACCCCCGGCCTCTCTCCATTCATAAAAACAGCTCGTGGTCAAGCTTTGCTGCCAAACTGCAGGCCCGAAGGGAACGGTGGGGAGATTGCTGTGAGGCTAATTATAAAAGTGTGAGAAACTGAAGAAGCAGGGAAAAGAGAAGGAAAGGGTCCAAGAGAACCCTGGGGCGGGGGCGGGGAGGCAGACAAAGCAGGTGGTAGTCCCACCAGGAGTGTATAGCAGCGCCTCTCTCGCAAGCTCCTCTAGTCTGCAGATCATTATCCTCTGATCCACCGAGAAGTTTGATAGCAGAGTGTGCAGACACCCTGCCTGGGATTGCTCTTGGGAAGCTGAGGCAGAAGGGTGCTGTGTTCAAGACTGGCCTGGGTTACATAGTGAGACCATGCTTCAAAAATCCCAAGAGGACTTGATAGCTAATTTTGGTCTGACCTAGGGTGTGTTTCTGTGTTATATTTGGGTTATAGATTTCTTTGAGAATCTGCTAAGGACTTGGGAATTAGGGAAACTTGCTTCTCTGGTTTCAGCCTGGCCTCTGATGAGCTGTCTGGCTTCTGGGAGACAGTTGGGTCTAGACTCCAAGCACCAGGGGGTGTCATTTTGTGCTTCCGTTAACTATAGATATTTCCAGGGTCAGACAGCGCTAGATCTGTAGATGCTCAGTAAGTACCTGTTGAGTGAAAGAAGGTGCGGGGACCATTCGCATTTTAAAATTATCTAATTTATGTAAAATCAAGGTCGCTAAGGTCTTCCTAAGGCTAGACAGAAAAGAATCTGTAATTTCTTTGAGCTGCTCACTTAGAGAGGACCCACACAGTGTAGACATGTCTTAGAGAAGGTTTTTGACAGGATGCAGCTTAGTGTAAAGACCGGAAGGAGGGAAGGAAGGAAGGAAGGAAGGAAGGAAGGAAGGGCTCACTTCTTTCAGGGGAGTGGGGTCTACACCTGCAGTGTCAAGAGACACAGGGATTTGTGACTGAAGGAAGACTTTCCCATCCTGTCCTTGAGAGGGCAGGAGGAGGAAGTAGGGGAACTAGATCCCAGGAGCTGTGGTCTCCTGCAGGAGGGGCTGGCAAGTGTAAGTGAAGTCACACGGGTCCCAGCGCAGGGAGTAGGGAGGCCTCTAACCTCTCTCTCCTCCCACCCCAACCACCTATTGGCAGAGCCTCCTACTGGCCAAAACCAACCCAAAGCAGAGGTCTAAGAGTGTGAAGCTCCTTAATGCAGACCACGGGATCAACCTGAGTGGCACAGGGGCTGAGGGGGACACAGACTAACCTGCCCATCATGTGTAGGCTCATCTTCCCGCCCTCTCTCTTTCCCCCATTCCTCCTTTCCTTTTCCATTTTCTTTCTTTTCCCATTCTCTTTCCTCCCTTTTCATTTCCACGGTGCTGGGGATTGAACCCAGGGCCTGGCACAAGCCATGCGAGCACCCTACCACAGAGCTACACCCTTAGCCCCGCAGGCTCTTGAGATGCATTGCTAACCCTGGATCTTGTGATTGGGAATGTAGGCTGCAGACATTCGGCCAAACAATGGCATCAACCACAGAAATTGTTACCAGTTCAGCACAGTTATCTGCTGTCTCCTGCGGCCATCCCTTCCCTTCGATCCCCTCATTTAGATGCCATGGCTTCCCAAAGCAGCGCCCTGAAGTTAGTTCAGGACTTGTAATCAAACAGTTCCCTGAGCCGGGATGACTGGGGTCCTTTCAAAATACTTAGAGCAGTCTGACTTGATCTGACCTCCTCTGTGTCCTGAAAAAGGTAAGCAGTATTGAAGCTGAAACAGCCCCCAGGAAAACACTTTCTTTTGGCTCCCTGGTGACCTTAGGAGAGTCTGCTGTGTGCCTGATGGTGTGTAAGGTGCTTCAGCGTTTCACAGAGGCAGGCAGGGTGCAGCCTGTGTTCTAGGGGGCTGTGCTGAAGTGCTGGCTTCATAGGCACCCTTCAGGACTGTGCTGGTGGAATGTCTCTCACAGGCCTGCAGGAAACGCCTGCCCTCCTGTGTGTGTGTGTGTGTGTGTGTGTGTGTGTGTGTGTAAGGGAGGGGGAGGGCACCCTCTCTTCAGGAAGGACCCTGCTACTGAACTGCCAAATAGCCCCAACTCTCTGAATCAGGTGTGCATTACCTGACAGCCTCCACTGCTAGGGGGAGAGGAGAACCAGGCAGGGAGCAGAACGCACCAGAGGCCAAAGCTGTGACACAAACCTACCATTCCAGTTTGGGTTTTTGGCACACGGCTACCTTGGGCTGGCTCGGCTCTTACCCCAGTCTTTGAGCATCGTTCTCGCAGGCACACACGCTGTTCACGATGGATGCAATGACAACCACAGGCAGATATGTTGATTACATTTTTATTCGTCGCTGTGTCATGGTCAGGGTGCATGTGGTCAGAGGACAGGTTATAGGCGTTGGTGGTTCTCTCCTCCTACCACCTGAGGTCAGGGATGGAACTCAGTTCTTCAGGCTTAGTGGTAGGTATTGAGTGTGATGGCGCACAGCTGTGATCCCAGCACTCTGGCAAAGCAGAAGCTCGAGTTGGAGGCCACATGGGCTAAAAAACAGGGCGGGAAGAAAAATAGTAAAGAAGTGGGGCATGATTTTGAGACCACAAAGACTGGTTGAGGGGGATGAGGCATATGGCCCCTGAGGGTGACATGGACTGCTGCACAGGAACAGGGTGATCACAGATGGTCCAGGGAACACCGAAGAACGGGGTTCCCCCCATTTAGCTTCCAAGGGCAGGTAAGTGACAGATACAGTTCAGGATAACTTTTGTTAAAAATGCCAGGAGCCTAGGGTGTATTGCGTTAGCCATTTGCTGGGGCAATGTACTTTGCTCCGAATCTTAAAACTAGAATCGTTTATTGCTGGAGTTCTTGTTTCGTGGGTTCCCTAAGGGTCATCTCATCTGGTGTGGGATGGGCTGATCCTAGCTGGGCTCTGTCTGGGTGTATGGACTGACTTGGTGCTAGTGTCCACTTACAGATGGAGCGCCGTCCGTGGTTGTGGCTCCCCGAAGGGTAAAGCATTAGACCCATAGGCAATACTTCTGGAGGACCAGACCTCAAACAAGATGTTTGTAATAATCACACACCCATGGTGGGGATGGGGCAGCACTCTTACTTCGAAAAAGATACCTAGAGGTTAGTTAAGATACAGAGGTTAGTTAAGTAACCCGCCCAAGGCCACACAGCTGGATTGTGGGAGGTCTGGAGACTGCTTTAAGTCTAGGACCTTCATCAACGTAGACCAAATGCGCTTGTGGCCAGGAAACGGGCGAGGGGCCTTCTCAGCACTGCAAGGCTGTCCTCCGTCCTTGTCCTTGGACTCCTCTGTGTTCCTTGCTGTCCACTCCCTCCTGCCTCGTCCTCAGATTGTCAGTACCCAAAGTTCCTACAAACAACTGAATACTGATTTAGTCTGTTATTGTTGGTGGTGGTGTTTTACTTCCTTCTAGTGCCCACTCGGCCTTGAACTCACTCCGTAGGTCAGAGTGGCCGAAGCGTCACCACCCTCCTGTGTTAGTCTTGTCTCCCAAATGCTAGGATTACAGACACGTGCCTCCCGGCTCAGCCTGGCATTGTTTTATAAACGTGTGCATGACTTGCCCAGACACTGATTTACCTCTCTGGTACTTCTATCTTAGTGACAACATAAAATCAGAGTGAGTCAGGGTACTTTGGCCTGTGATCATGACGACTTCCATAAACTTTTTCGGGCCTGTGAGCCATCCTACCCTCTGCCTATATGGACATATGCTCCTCTTCCATAAAGGATTTCCCAGGCAGGCAGGAAGGTAGGCAGGAACTCTCCAGGACATTTGTGGGTCCAAATTTCAGAATCCAGATGGGGGAGAAGACAGAAATCTAGTGCAGTAGAGTGAGGGCACATGGAAGGATGAGATTCTGTTTGGGTGCTGGAATCCTCCGCTGCTGCATTCTGTGGCCTATATGATGCCCAGCCTCCGACTCTGCTGCCTGGAAGCCAGCCAGACCACCACTTGGGGAACATCCAGATTCTTGGCACTAGATCACGGGTCATTTATTTGTGTCTGATGCTGATCAGCTATTGTTTAATGTCCTATAATGCACTTGCAAGCCATCTCCTCTCATTTAGCTCCCCATATTTCCTCTGTATAATAAAATCAGAGAGGGTTCTTAAGATCCAGGGCTCTGTAGGGGGTCTCAGGCACCTGCCATCCTTATCCCAAGTCTCTATAGCAGCAGGGGCCTCCCCACTCCCCTTCTCTCTGAAAGGAGAGGTGGTATAGGAGTTGGCTATCCTGACCTACCTCTCCACCCCATCTCGCTACCTTTCAGCATGCCGAGGCCTGCCTTCCTCCCATGCATAACCACACAAAAGCAGCATGGCTCTTTTTGGAGACAGAGTGCCTCTGGCTTCCATGTGACACGCGAGATGCTGGTGACTGGCCTTCCTTAAGTGCTCCTGATGCTCATGAGTACTACCTATGACTGTTACCAGTGTCCCCTGAACCTCTCTATTACAGAGCCCTTGACAGCTACGGAAGCCCGTGATCTTTACTGCATCCCCCTGCAGTAAGGGGTCCTGTGTTTAAGCTCCGACCGTCATGGTTATGAACTGGATGGTAATGGGAGTTCATGTCACTGGGATAAGCCCCAAGTTCCTGTCTTTAAAAGGGGCAGAGCGGTCTCTGTCTTACAGAGGCACTCTGGGAGAATTCCTTCATTCGGCTAAGTTTTAATAAGAGCCAGCCATGTGCCTGCAAGCGGGTCGCAGCACACAGACACAGTTATCTGACCCACAGGTGACTGTGAGAACTTGCCCTAGCTGTCCTGCTGGTGACTGCCTGCGTGCTTTGGACCATGGAAAGAGCAGGGGGTTGAAGGTTAAATTGCTTTAATTGCCAATGCTTAAAAAGTAGATGGTTTTATATTTGAGCCTATTTCTGGCTTTTCTTAAAAACACATTCCTTGGACTGCCGACTGTTGTGATTGTCCTGATCCCTCCTTTGGGGATGACATGTTGACTGTGCTTGGGGCCTGCTCCCCCTCATCCAGTGTCTCCATATCCTCCTGCCTCACACCTGCTTCACTCTTCTAATTATATCTGCCTCTTTGGGCTCCCCTGGGCATGTGACTCAAAAGCCCTGCTAGCTTTCCCTCCCTTTGCAGTCTCAGCATGTCTTTCTAGTTTCCAAAGTTCTGCAGAACTGAACTGGAGGGCAGCACTCCACAGCCCCATAACCCTGTACCACAGCGTGGGTTCCAGTCCAGCAAGAACCACCTAGCTCGGGCAGCATTTCGAGTTCTCCTGGTGATCGGAAGGGTTAGCCTTAGCCAACCATTGCACTATAGCGGGCATCAGAGTCAGTGAGGGACTCGCTAAAATGCAGGTCCCTGGGACCCGTCCAGGAGGCCCTGACCTGGGGGTGCGAGCGTGTGCCCGAGCTTCCGCATCGCCCCGCCTCTGGTGCTGCCGCGTGGCAGGCTCATGGTCCACACTTTGAAAACCCCTGCTCCAGCTCACTGCGGGGTCACTCCATTAGCTTCCTGTGGACATGAATCACCTCCAACACAGGCATAGGACACCTCTATTCTCTTATAGTTCTAGAGGTCCCAAGACTAAAATAATTTTCACTGGGTGGAGGCCAAGCACCCAAGGAAGTTTAGTTCCCTCACGTTTTCTAGATCTAAGCTGTGTTTCTCAGATGCATTGATTCCAGCCTTCTTTTCCATATTCACGTGAAGCCATGCTACTGGCTGCTTCATGCCGCCTTCCTTCTCAAATCGCCTTCCTCGGTACGTTGTGTTTGTTTGTGGTGCTGGGGTGTAAACCCAGGGGCTTGTACATGGTAGGCAAGCACCCTAAAGTGGAGTTGTATACCCCCCATCCCCCTCCAGCCTCTGCCTCTCTCTTGAAAGAACAGTTGTGATTACATTTAGGAACCATCAGATAACCCAGGATCGTCTCCTCACTTCAAATATCTCAGTTGTACCCACAATGCCACCTTTCCCCCAGAAGGTAGCGTTTACCAAAGCTCAGACAGTGATAGGGGCCGTTCAGTGAGCCCCATTTCTCTTCTGCTTTGTTTAAATGCTATCCGATTAAACGAAGCAACAAGGATGCGGTTGCAGTGGAAAAAGGGAAACTCTGGGTTAGTCCACATGGGGTGTTTTCCTGAACTGCTCACCCCATGGGTGGCTGGATTTCGACACTACTGGGGACCCCAGGAAGACAGGGATCTGGGATCGTTACGAGCCAAGTCTTGGGGGCCAATCTTTCTCCCCAAATCGCCGCAGAGGCCTCTCCAGTGGCATCAGGAGGAACACTTCTAGCACTCTGCTCCCTGGGATCAAGATTTCTGTTTCGCATAGCTTTGGGACCTTAGGCACATTGCCATCCGTCAGGCTAAAGGTACCTAACCCACAAATACACTGTCAGGATGGGGGGGGGCTCATTCTGAACACTACAGAGCTTTGAAGGGTGCCTGTCACATAACCTGTGATATATACACACATTTCTGACATTGTTTCCAGATCTCACTGTGTGTATACACACAGCAAAAGGTTATTTACCCTACAGTTCATTGCACCGAACCCCAAAAACCTAAATAACTTTTTGCTTAAAGCACTTAGTGAATTCAAGGAGGAAATTGAGCTTTCTGTGTAGCGCTCTTCATTTGTAAACCAGGCCCTAAAGAAGGAAGACGCTGGGCCACTTAGGGAAAAGGATCTCCTGCCCTGGTGACGGGCTTCCCCTGACGCCTTTAAAAATATACCTGGCACTCTTCCATCTCTGAGCCCCAAGGAACTCTCCATTCAAACCCATACTTATCTCCCCATGGCAACCAATGAAAACATGGGGTGTTGCACACTTGAGAGCTTGGGACAGCTGAGGGAAGCTCGTGTGGTCACCCAGCCAACCATCCGGGGCAAGGACTGAAAAGAGGAAGGAGGGAAGCAGGAATGAGCCATCCAGGCCCCTCCCCTTCCGGCCCTCCTCTGCTCACCCTCCAGCTGCTGTCCTCTGAAGGGGTTGGGAAAACCCCAGCAGCTGCCCTCCTGCTTCAGGGACTTCCCTCTCAGACTCTTGCTTCAGGATGGCCTTTCTAACTTCAGTGACACGGGGAGGCGGGGCGGGGGGGCGGTGACAGCAGCCGACCTGCTTACAGAGCCCTGCCCTCAACTGGAGCACGCTGCTGCTGTGACCCTCCATGAGAACCTGCATTGTAGATGAGGGGCCTGCAGGGTCTCATTGTCCAGAGAGGTTGAATTTGGTTGGTTTGCCACTTTGTGTCCACACAGGGCCAACTTCCTGTTCACCACCATCTTTACTGAGATAGACCTCATGGTGGTTCCTGGCAGCTTCCAAATTCTCCATGGTCAGACAGAAACCAAATTCTCAACATGGAGACTTAGTGTTTGAAGAGACAAAGAGGCTAGGGAGACATTGAGGGAGGCACACTGGTCTGGGTGAAGAGCTCCCTCACTACTGGGATGTCTATAGGCTCAAGAAGAAAGGCCCCATGAATGAACTGACACAGTTCTCAGAAAAAGCAAGAATGGCCAACGAATATATGAAAGCATGATCAACATCCTTAATCATCAGGGATGCGCAAGTCAAAGCTACTTTGATTCTTTCACCCCAGTCAGATTGGCTGTCATCAATATAAGAAGCTGGGCGTGGCGGCCTGACCTGGAAGGCTGAGACAGGAGGACTACTATGAGTTTGAGGCCAGCTTGGGCTATAGACTGAGACCTTACCTCAAAAAACCAAAAAGGAAGAGAAAGCAAGCAACAGTAAAAGCCGTCCCGGATGCGGAAGGGGAGGAGCCCTCCACACGATGGTGGGAATGCAAACCTAGTGAAGCCCTTGTGGAGCTCAGTGTGGAGGTTCCTGAGAAAACTGGAGAGAGAGACGCTATATGGCCCCACTGCACCCTGCATTCCTGAGCCCACCCAAAAGGACTCCACATCAGTACTCTTCAGAGACACCCACACACCTGCGTTTATTATAGCAGTAGTCACAGAAGCCAAAATACAGAAGCTGGCTATGTGTCCATCACAGACAAAAGGGTAAGGAAAAGGTGGCATGTAAGCACACTGCAGTTTTCTTTAGCTGTAAAGGATGAAACCAGGCCATTTTCAGGAAAGTGCCTGCAGCTGGAGATCATGTTGAACAAAATAAACTAGATTCAGGTAATTTTCATGTTTCTCTCACACAAGGACTCTAGACCCTGCTCATAACACAGAGCTAATACCCGTCAGAATATGTATAATCCTAAAAACACTTATTATACATGTATGTTTGTATATGTGAAAACAGGAAGGAACCTGCATGGAGGGAGGAAATACCTAAACGGAGAGGGGAACAAGAGGGAAACGAGGAAGAAAGACAAAACATCCTATGTCTCTCATGCAGAGTCTCTATGTGGCTGTGGTTTGATTTTGTGCAGGACACCACAACCATAGTGAGTTCATGAGGGCTGCAGCCAGGTCAGTTTCCCAGCACCCCATCCACCCCCTCTCACCTGGTTTCTGCCCCCCTCTCCCATGATTTTCCCTGAGGCTTGTGGGTGAGTGTGGGTGTGACAGCCCATTTGTGGCTGAACAGCCATAGTCACTTATTCTCAGCACTTTGACAAGTTTTGAGTCTCTTCATTACCCACTACAGAAGGCAGCGTCACCAGTTCTGTGGAGATTAACACAAACATTTAAAGCAGTTTGCTGCACGAGCACTTAGCAGAACACCAGCGGTACAAGCCTCCCCACTAAGAGAGCCCTCCCAGCCATGGGCTTTGACCAAGCTTTTAGAAACAGGCTTCTGTTTTCTGTTTTAGGGTACAAAGTGTGTCTTCTGTTCTCTCATGTGTGGAACACACACACACATGCACACATGAGACTAAGCAGGAGGCCTATCTGGGAGAAGAAAGACCAGTGAGAAGAAGGGGGACATAAAATGCTAATGGGAGGCACATATGATAAAATATACCAAATATAATAAAACCTATTATTTTGTATACTGTTAAAAATTAATAAAAAGAAAAAAATGCCCTCTGAAAAAAGTAAACAGACTTACATCTTAGACTATAATTGCAAACTAGTTAAATATAAAATACAAGTATAAATATATTTTAAATATAAAATAGGAACTATAAGATTATTAAAACAAAGGGAGATTCTTTTTTCTTTTTTGTCTTAGATTCTTTTTTAATTTTAATTTTTATATTAATTACAGTTTATTTACTTTGTATCCCAGCTATAGCTCCCTCCCTAATTCCCTCCCAATCCCACCCTCCCTGCCTCTCTCTAAGACCACTGATGGGAGAGGTCCTTCTCCCCTTCCATCTGACCCTAGTTTATCAGGTCTTATCAGGACTGGCCGCAATGTCCTCCTCTGTGGACATAGCAAGGCTGCTCCTCCCTTGGGGGGTGGGGGGTCAGGGGAAGGCAAAGAGCCAGCCACTGAGATCATGTCAGAGCTAGTTCCTGGAGATTCTTTTTTTCTTAAGTGGTGGTAGGGTAGAGCAAAATCCAGAAAAGAGTTCTGCATTAAATTCTACTCCACTAAAAAATATGTTTGAGGCCTAAACAAGCTGGGAGAAAAGAATGGAAGAAGAGGAGGAGGAAGAGTAGTCATAATGGGCACTACTCTCCTTCCCGATGAGAAGAAAGAATTAACCCCAGCAGCCCCTGAAGAAAGAATTAGGGGTCTGCAGTGCGTGCTGTCCTTGGTGTCATCTACTGTATGGGAAATGCAAATGAAGACCACACCAGATCTCTGTCTCACCTCTCACAGCTACGGCACCCCCTGTGCCTGGGAGGGAGAGTCGGCTCCGTGGGGTAAAGCAGGTGGCACACGGAGAACACTCCCCCTGCCTGGCACTTCTGTTTCCGGAAATTCTCTGTCACACACTACATGTAAAGAAGCATGGGGTGAGTGCTGAATGTCTGCAAGTCATCTGATTGCACATCAAAAAGAGCAGAGTGAACAAAAGCCTGCTTTTTCCAAGTGGAGAAAGACCATGAAGCTGTATAGAAGAATGCAGGCGCATAGTGATGGAGCACGGGCTCTCTACCATCATCCCGGCAGCAGAGCGACAATCCGTGGGAGGCAAGGGGGCAGGTTCAGGTCATCATCACTCAGTAGCTGTGTCGGTTCAAACTTCTGGAGTCTGACCCTGAGCGCTTTGTTTTAGAGATATTTAAGCACAGCACAATTTAATGAAAACATATCCCGGTGTTAACTGACTCAGACCTGAGTGCACCACAAAGCAGACATAAATCAGAGGAACAAAATCAGCTAAATACAGATTGGACGTGGCTACATCGAAGATCCTTGTAAGGTGCGTAAAGATGGGTGCTGTACGTTGACCGAAAAAAACTGGCTTATGCTAAGGGTCTGCGGGAGGATCCAGTGTGGCCTCAGCCACACAGACAGAGCACAGGTCACCAGGCTAGCAGACACGTCTGCTCGTGGTTTCCTGGACAGATACCAGGCTATACGTTTCTTCTTCTGGAGGCACAGCCTTGCGTGTTCAACATTCCAGATCCTCCTTGTGCTTACCGTGAGCACAAAGACCCCCGGCCTCCTACAGAAAACGGACACAGAATAACCTCTTGGATATGTGTACGGGAGCTGAGAGGGCTGGACATGGTGACACACAGCAGTGATCTCAGCCCTTAGGAAGCTAAGCAGGAAGAGTTCTGCAATTACAACGTTACAAAGAGCTTCAGGCTTAGCTTGGCAACTCGGCTGCCTTGAAGCTTTGTTGTTCAATAGAGTCCAAAGGGGCAACCCTGTGTCCCCCAAATTCTGGAATACAGGGATTCATGTGAGCTGGCAGATACTTGTCTGTTCCTTGAGCAGCCAAGGACTCCCAGGAACCCAGCTTCTCTCCTTCCCATTTGTAATGGGACCCTGGACAACTCATACAGCAAGTGATATAGAAAGGTCATTTAGGGGAAGGCATTAAGTGAGACACAGAGTTTTGTATTTCATTTTTTTTTTCCATAGCGAAGTGTCATTGTGGAAAAATGAAGGCATGGAAACTCAGGGTCTTTCCACCCAGCCACAGCTGTCAGCAGGTGTTGGAAATAACTCACCCTGCAGGCCCAGGGCAGCTGACCTGTGGCCAGATTTCCTGAATAATTCCACAAACTTGGCCTTCGCTGTCAAGCCCAACAGAAGATTTAATAGTGCCTGCTGATTGATGCTGGCTGCTGTAATCCAATTCTGAGCTGAGGCTCATCCAGCCTCAAGGAGGCTTCCTGATGCTCCCTGGTCTCCTAATAACATTGTCTCCTCCTCCCTCTGCATCCACCACAGGCCATTTGGTCAAATTAGAACATGAACTCAAAGAAGCAGATGCCTTCCTTTAGATAAGATACAAAGCAATTCCCTTGCGGAAGGAAAGGGGATGGGTTTGTTTTCTTTTGTCCTTGTGGCTAAAAGAGGCCCTGTTGATACGTGGCTTGGATAAAATAATGACAACCAGGAGGTGGCTCTCTCTCAAGGTGTCTCTACGTCTCTACAGGGGGTGGGTGTCTTGTCTTCATGATGAATGGCTGCAAACTCCCAAAAGCACTGACATCCAGACTGGTCAACAGAAGCACAGGGCTGACCTGCCTCAACCCATATCTTGTAGTTCTAAGTTGCTTGCTTAAAGATTTTCAAGTTCTCATTTTATTATTATAAAGTATTTCAAAAAATTCAAAAGAAATTGTGAAAAGAATTGTTCAGGAGCCACCAATATTCAGCTCACTGCCCTGGACTAAATGGTGCCCCCCTCAAGATTCTGCACAGCCCCCCAGAACCTCAGAATGGGACTGCCGAGGGCATGGAGGGTCTTTAAAGAAGCAACTGAGTTAAACAAGGCCTTGGGGTAAATCCTAATTCCTTCTGGCCTTATTGAAAAAATAGGTTTGGATGTACAAAAGAGACCAGGGACATAGCAAGATGGCACCCAGTTGCCCATGAGCCAGTGAGGGAGGGCACAGGGGAATCTAAGCCTTCAACATGTTGACTTTGGATTTCTGATGATCAGAACTCTGATGAACGAGTGCATGTTAATGAAGCCACCTGGTCTGAGATGTCTCCATACATAGCTCAATAGGAAACCACTTCCCTGATTCCTCCGGCAGCACTTGGCCATGTCTGTTCTTCCATCCATCCATCTTTGTTTGTTTGTTTGTTTTTAAGACAGGGTTTTTCTCTCTGTAGTCTTGGCTGTCCTGGACTCAACTTTGTAGATCAGGCTGGACTCAAACTCACAGAGATCCACTTTCCTCTGCCTCCCAGAGTTCTGGGATTACCGGTGGGTGCCACTGTGCCTGGCTTCCATCTGTCTTGTTAATTATTTTGGCAGATTGTAAAGTGACCTGAAAACCCTGACCACTTTAAAGGGTAGCCCATAGAAGGCATATGTATTTGATAAAGCTTACCAGCTAGCACATTGAGTTGAGCTCTGGCTGTGACTAGAGAGTCAGGAAGGCAGCCTAGAGGTCTGCCCAAAGGTGAGTAACCGTAAAGCTTTATTACAAAGAGAGGATTGGGGACGGAGAGATGGACTCAGCAGGTAAAGGAAGATGCTACCAAGTGTGATTTCCCGAGTTCAGTGCCTGTGGCTCACATTGTAGAAGGAGAGAACCAATTCCTACGAGTTGTCTCTGACCTCCATATACATGCCATGGCACATGGGCACACATATGCACATACATAAGATAAATAGTAAAAACTTCTAAAAAAAGAAAGTGGGATTTTTTATTATCTAAATCTAAATATAATAACCATGTATATGGTTATGTATAATTATGTTATATATAATTGTATAAAACATGTTATATAAATTGTATATAACATATGCTATATATAATTGCATATAACATAATTATATATAATGTACACATACATATGTATGTATATATATATATCATAAAAGTAGAAGGTGATCTATGAAGGGAAAGAAAGGAATCGAAAGAGACTGGGGAGAGGGAAACAAGAGAAGTTCATGAGGGGAGAAAGAATATATTCATGTTTTCTTGTATGTAGAATGTAGATTTAAATGTACATACAGAATTACATGGCCTGAATGCAAAAGGGGGTTTTGGGGTGGTGACAGAATGGAGGAAGAAGGGGCAAGTCAGAGCAAGGCATACTGACATTGAGTGAAAATGTGATCAAATAACTGCTATATTTTATGCACTAACTAAAAATAAAATAAAAGCAGACAGGTCCCTAATATTGGTAAATAGCCATACCTCCAGGCCAGTTTTGGGGTACAACCTCTGGCTTCTCTGGGTGTCCGTTCTCTGGTTGGTACCGGGCACTGTGTTATCAGTCTGTTCTACATAGTGAGTTCCAGATCAGCTGCTGCTACACAGACCTTGTCTAAAGAAAAAAAAAATTCCACTTAGAGTTCAGTACCCTGGTAGGGGATGACTCATCTCCAGGCTGGCACTCAGGCTGGGGGTCCTTTCCTTACTGTGTTTCCGTCATCTTGACTCCAGGGTGGAATCCCCCGCGCTCAGAACTATTGGCAAGAAAAGTCACACGCCCCAGTTCCCAGGGGCGGCTCTGGTGAGCATAGCCTCGAGAGAACCGTAAACCTTCTCTGTTCAGCTCCAGCTCCCAGACAGTTCTGAGATGGATAGACAGAAGCTGGGAGGGGGGTGGCCAGCTGGTTACAGAGTGATCAGAATGGGGAGAAGCTGCCGGCCCCGCAGAAGCAGCGAGAACAGGGAGAGTGCAGATGGCTGGAGGCACTTGAGCTGCCCCCAGCCTGGCTGAGGTGGCTGTGGAAGGCCAGCTCCGTCACAGGGCTGTGTGTAAAATTCCTTATGGACTTCGTTTCCAAGTCAATTCTAGCTATGTAGCCCCGACCTGTTAACATGGGTTCACCAAAAGTCATTTTCTCCCTCACAAAATGGAGGTGGTTAGCCAAGAAGGCTAGTGTCTGAACGTGTGCAAAGTGTTAACCCAGTGTCACAATTATTTTAGTGTGCAAAAGGCCTAGCATGCATAGGCATTCAAGGAATGTTTGTGGACACCAGGGGAATGCTCAGTAGGACTGTCCCGAGACAATGAAGCAGTGGATCTGGAGACAATATTTAATAGAACTCAGGACCGTTGTCATTGAAGCTAAGGCTAGCCCAGAGGTGAGTAAAGGTCTAGAGCAGCTCCAGTACGAGGACAAGCAGGGATTCACAGCCAAGGAGCCAGTCGGGAAAGTGGATGGAAAAGTACTAAAGAGAGACCAGGGTACGGGGATTCTGGTAAAACCAACTCACAGGATCTTGTCAAAAGCAGCCCAGAGCCATTCAATGTCAAGGGTGGAAATGAGGACTTGATCTGCTGAAGAATGAGAAATTCCTTTAGACTGATTAGCTGGGGATGAGGAAAGCAGCTACAACTGTAGCAATGAATGCAGAAGCCCAGAGTCAAAGCTGGAGTATTGTCAAGAGAAGGAGTCAGCGAGCTCCGTCCCAAGTGTGGTCAAGGGGAAGGGGAAGTCTTTGGCAGTAGGCTTTGTCAAGCTACCCACTGAGGTCTGGAGGTGGGACAACAGATTTGAAGGACTGGTAGAATCCTGAGCTCTGCTCCCAAACTTGGAGACTTCTGAAGATGTGTGTGTGTGTGTGTGTGTGCGCGCGCGCACATGCATGCTCATGCATATAGAGAACAAAGGTCAGCTTGCAGGAATTGCTTCTCTCCACCATGCGGGACCCTGGGACTAAACTTAAATTGTCAGGGTTGGTGAGAAGTGCCTTAACTCATAGAACCACTTTATGATTCTTTTCCTTGGATTTTTGAAACAGAGTTTCATTATGTAGCCCATACTGACCTGGATACCCTGGAGCCCTGGGATTGCAGGATCGTAGTTGTTCACCATATCCAGCTTAAGTGCAGACACCTTTGCCTCCTAGGAGAACTCTGGGCCCCAAGGTTGGGTGCTGGAACTAGCTTGGCCACAGACGTCTATCTGTGCAGCAGTGGTAGGTGAGCCAGGGGAGACTGGAGCTGCAACAGAATCCATTTGGGCTGTGATCTGCAATTACAGGCCCCTGTGCTGCAGAGGGGACTGGAAGGCCTGGCACGGTGCCCAGAGAGGCGATGATCCAGAAGTGGTCTTCTGGCCTGGTTGATAAGTCGCAGAGCCACAATTCAGACAGAGCACTGTGAATGTGACACCTGTTGACAGCGGCAGGATGGTCCAGAAACTGATTATGAGTGTGGCTTCACAGGCAGCTCCTCAGCAGTAAGCTGGGCCTGGGCCTAGGCGTTGGAGTGACGCTAAGGACAAAACAATGCCAGGGAGCAGGGGTGTGCCTTTAGCTATCCAGGGCCCTAGGGAGGGTCTCCACGTCCAGAAAGCACAGCCTCTGTAAAGCGAAGCTGGAGAGAGCTCAGAGCTCACCGGGCAGATGCCCTTTCATGTGGGGGGAGGGCAGGGGCGATAAGTCACCCACATGCAAACAGCTATTTCCTGCCAGGGAGGTGGACCGGGATCCCAGGTCCCAGGTGCCGGGTGGCTGGGAGATGGGGGAGCAGCAGAAAGGTAGAGAATTTGCATAGGCGTCTGACTGAAGAAAATACAACTGTTGGTGCCTGGGAGGACAGAGACAAAGAGAGCAGGGTAGGGTAGAATAAGACAGACAGAAAAGAGAGGCAGAGGACATGTACGCAGAAAGATGCAGACCACAGACTCGCAGGCTGTCATTAGGAGCAGACAGAAACTCAGAGTTGGCCAGGGCCCAGGGATGGTGGGTCCCGGTAGCCCGCTGAGCTGGTTACAGGTGTAAACCTTTTAAAGGAAAGCTTGATGTTGATGTTAACAGCTCAGCAGTCAAAAGCCATGTTGCTCTTCCAGAGGACCCAGGTTCTATTCCCTGCACCCACATGGCGGCTCACACCCTCTGTGGTTCCAAGTTCTAGGCAGCCTGAGGCCTCTTCTTACCTCTGAGTGCACCCAGCGCACACGTGGTGCACATAAGTATATGTAGGCGAAACACTCGTGCATAAAATAAAAATGAATAAATCCTTTTTTTAAATAAAATTTTGATGCTACATGGTTAAAAAAAAGAAAAGAAAGAATGGTTTTGCTGTGAAAATGGCAAATTATCCAAGGACTTGTGACATGATGCTGGGAAAAGAATGCAGCTCTGATCAGATGTGGTGGCACATGCCTGTGACCCCAGCACCAGGGAGCACAGGACAGGGACTACTCTAAACTGATATCCTAAACTGCAGTGAGTCCTAGTGTAAGACAGGATAGAGAATGAGAACTCTCCGAAAAAGAGGAAGAGGAGGCTTGGGGAGGAGGAGGAAGAGGGGCAACAGTGGGACTGTGTTAGTTAGTTTTCTATTACTGCGACGGACGAAACGCCATGACCAAGGCAACTTACAGAAGAACACATTTCACTGTCTGTGGCTGCAGAGGGTTAGATCCATGGTGGCAGAGCAAAGGTGGCAAGGAGCAGCGGGGAGCTCACAGCTGGGAAGGCAAGAGGCAGAAGAGAACACACTGGGAACTGTGAAAGTCTTTTGAAACCTCAAAGCCTCTCTCCCAGACTCCCAGTGACAAACCCCTCCAACAAAAATGACCCTAGTCCTTCCCAAACCAGTCCATCAATTGGGGACCGAATATTCAAACAGATGAGCCTAAAGGGCCTTGCTCTTTCAAAACATCACGGCCGCCATGACCACATAGGGGAGCTGGGGAAGAGGAAGCAGATGATGCTATTCAACTGTTGGGCCTCTGAACTGAATGCTCCCTGTCCTGGATGCTGCTTGCTCTGATGTCTTAGACCTAGTTCCCAGAGGAACTGAGTCCAAGCCTTCCCTCTCTCCTCCTCCCCACTTTGTTGGAGAAAACTCTGTGCTTTTAAGGCTCATCTTAAATGCCACCTCTTCCAGGAAGCCTATTCTGACTGCTCATTTCATTCTCTCTCCATCTATCCCTCCTGTAATTCCCTCCCTGGACTCCTCTCTTTCACCCTAACCAAGTTACCCAATAAAATAGGTTGAAAAAGAGCTCTCTTGTGTGCCAGAAACGCCAAAAGCCTTGGCTCTAATCCTCCCAGCTGAGCAGCAAAGTGGCTTCTGCAACAATGCCCATTTCACAGGTGGCTCAGAGGCACATAGCTAGTGAGTGGCAATCCCCGAACTTCAGCGATGTCCCCTTGATGCTGGGATCAGTACTGTTTCTGTGGTATTAAGCAGCACGTTCCTGAGCTCAGAAACCAAGTCTAGTCAACGTACATCTACATCCATGGCCCTCTCTCCATGCTGCTAGCAAGCGGTGCATACGATGAACAGATGCGTCGCCATCCTTTCGTTTGATGGCATGAGTGCTGGAGTCGGCGGACTACAGCCTGAGGGCCAAATCCAGCGTGCCTCCCATTTTCATAGAGTTTTACCAGAACCTGGTCTCGTTCATCTTTGGAGATTGTCTATGGCTGCTTTTATGTACAACGGCCAAGTTCTTTGCCGCAGAGACCGTGCCACCCATAAATCCTAGAACATTTAATTAGCAGCCCTTTGTAGAGGAAGTTTGCTGCTCTGGTTACAAAGCTTGTCACGAAGCTGCTCAAATGAGTGCTGATCACTAAGCACCAGTACCTTTGTCTTTCACGACTGAGAGTATTATATATGTTCGTGCTCCGGTATACACGAAAGTGTCAGTCCACTTTATTATTTTATGGACAAGGTTCCTGTAAAAAAGGTTCGAGATTGGGGATGTGGTTCAGTGGTGGACTACATGCTGAACATGCATGAGGTCTGGGCTCAACCCTCATGGTCTTCCGAAATACATATACATGTATGTGGAGTGTGTGTGTGTGTGTGTGTGTGTGTGTGTAGAAGACTACATAGCTACACACATACATACATGCGCACATGGCTACATACATACACACCCACATATATAGAATAGATATGTAGAGTTTGTGTTTTGTGATTTTGAGTGTGACTTGAGTGCACCCTGCCAGATGCAGCAAACACTGAGCCACGCAGGTCATCCCTGAAGCAGAGTGTCTGTGGGCTGCAACACTGAAGCACGCCCGAGCAGTACTGATGAGGCAGTCTTGAGGCAAATGAAAAGCCACCTGCTCGACAGACTGTGCTGTTTCCTTCTGGTGGTGTACGATGATCATTGCCCGGAGCTCCCAACCTCACATCCTCTCCCAAGCAGAGGACACAGACTGCTCTACAGAAGCATTGGTGAGCAGCTAGAGCAGGGCTACCCACCCATCCCTGCACCCTGGTGCTCAGGACTGGCCCCTGAGAAAGCCTGCATCTGGGACAGAAGCAATATCAAAGCAGGGATTGGCCGACTCCCACCACAAATGCCAAGCAGGCCAGGCAACGGCAGCACTTGGGGGCGTGACAAATCTCAGCCTGTCTCCAGCTTGTGTTCCCAGGCCAGTCTGCCTTGGGCTTTGCCACACGATGACGGGCCCATCATTCAGCTTCACTCACCTACTCCTCACCATTTCAGGGCTTCTCTGTCACTCAGCTGGCTACTTGGGTAAGTGTGTGTGTGTGTGTGTGTGTGTGTGTGTGTGTGTTAGAGAGAGAGAGAGTGAGAGAGAGAGGAGAGAATATGCATGCATTATTTTTTTTTTAAAGAAGACTGGAAAGCAGGCTCGTCCTGGGAGCATCAGCAGTATTTAAATTTGAAATTCTTCAGCCAGTGTTAAGATTACAATGTGAAGGAGTGTGATGGAGTCAGGAGGGGGCCTTGCCTACAAGCCCATGTGTGTGAGTTTGTTTGCTGTCCCTCTTGTGACCTTGACTCTGGGGTGGCTGGCAGCTGCTGTCCCCTGACTTTGAAGTAGAACCATGCTCTGTGGTCCATGACTCCCCCTGGCATTCAGTGGCTGGGATGTTCGCCATCATCCCAGGCCAATTGGCTTAGGTGACGGGGCTCAAAGACAGCAGCCACCCAGTCACTTTCTTTGCAGCTGTGTCCTCACTTGGTGCCCATGCCTGCTCGGGTGAAAACTTCCACCGTGGCCTTTCAAAGACTTTCTAAGTGTTTTCCTCTTTAGGATCAGAACTTGCTTTTTCTAGGCTGTATGGTCAGCACCTGGGGTTGAGGAAAAGTCCTAGAAGGCGGGCTTCTCAGGAACTGTGAATTGTGGACAGCTTTGGGAAAACTGCGGTCAGCTAGTGTGTGGTTCCCCCTCTTGCTGTGCCTTCCAGCCCCGTGTGGATGCGCCCAGTGACACCTGAAACAAGCGCCTTTCACCTTCTCGCTTCCTCTGGGGTTTCCGTCTAGCACTAGTCCAGCAGGTGGGAGAGAGGCAGAAATTTGAACCCTGTGCACAGGCCGGTGCAGAACCACCAGCATATGGCATTTTTTAATCTGCCAAGGCAGGATGCCATCTTCCATGGCTGCTTCCTTTGCTGACTTTTAATGCCACACTGGTTTTCCAGGAGGGGTGCTGCTTGGCCTAGGAGGTTGGCATAGGAGCGGCTGTCTTGTGACCTGTTGGAGGGCTTCTCTTACATGTAGGGAAATGAAGACAGACCCACTGGTGATCCTGGTGTCATACCTATGTTTAAAACTGTCTCTGGAGGCGGTATGGGCCAAACTCTTCATGGTACAGATGAGGAAACTGAGTCCTTGGTTTGAGAAAGCGAGTGTAGTGTATCGCGTGGCCACAGGTATTCCAGACTCACACTCTTAGCTGCAAGGTCCCGTGTTTCCAGGTGTGGATCGCTTTCCAAGAGCATACCTCAGTTTCTCAAATCGAAGCAGAGAAAAAGCTCCTTTGCAATGAGGGGGAAATCCCAAACACTTGCCCAAATCTTCATTAGGCAATGGCCTATGGTCTAGCAGCACAATAAACACAGATAACATGACACTGGTATGTTTAAGTGAGGACGGGTGGTCCTGGAGCACCTTGATAGCTGACATTGCCAGGGCAGCTGCCTGGGGCTGAGCCATGCACGTGGTGCACCTGGCCACAATGGGCACCACGGACTACACACACACCAGTCTCCATTATAATGGAGCCTTCTGGGGCTCTTCCAGGTTGGACCCTGAGCTTAGGTACTCTTCCAGCAAGACAGCACAGGCCTGGAAGAGACCCACAGGACGCACAGCACCAAAATAGACATGTGAAGCCCCGGATTAGCAAACAGGGAGAGTGAGGGTGGGGGAGCTGCTCCCAAACTCATCCACCTGATGGAAATACTCAGTGCTGGCATGAGCTGTAAATAAACCAGACTATGCTAAAAACAAACAGCTCCTGGGGTTGGGGGAGAGGCAGAAAAGGAAGGCCTCCACCTGCTGGGATGAAGTAGGTCAAGGGGGAGAGAGGGAGGGATGGGTAAAAGACAGACGCTTCGGCAGCAAAAGCAGCTGGTAATTTATGTTCACCATAGATGATGACTGCTCTAGTTTCCAGGAAGAAGCGAGAGAAGTGATTGCCTTGGGAGACCCAACAGCTTTCTTTAGCGTAGCTCTCAGGGTGCAGGACAGGCCACACTGGAGGCCACATACCGACTGGAAAAACAATGGTTATGGTGCAGATTAGCCATGTGACCCACTAGGCCCCAGGTGGTCTTTCAGGGAGGGGCCCTTTAAAGAGCTGTAGCCTTGGATATTTGCCGTCTAGTGAGGCACAAGAGTTTTAGACAGTGGGAAACTGGATCTGGAGAGACCCCAAACAGGCTCTGTGGCTGGGTGTACCTGCCACCCTCTCCGCTAGCCCAAGGTGGAGAAGCTGAAGTTGTCCACTCCTGGCTTCTCAATACTGGCAAAGACCTGGTGATAGAGTAAAGTTTGAAAACGTAACAATCACTTTCCACCAAGAAAGAGGATGGTAGGGCCTGGAGAGATGGCTCTGAAGAGCAGCCACTCTTCCAGAAGACTAGGGTTCAAATCCCAGCACTCACATGGAGGCTGTTACCTCAGCTCCCGGAAATGCCCCCTTCTGGCTGTCTCCGACACTTCTTGCACACCATGCAGAAACATGCATGCAAGCAAAACATGCACACACATAAATTAAAACTTACAGGGAAGGAAGGGAGAACAGTGACCATGATGCTGGAGCTGCCCGGCCCAGTGTTTGGGGTATCCCCTACCACATATAATCCCACAGACTTCAACCTCAGACAGCAGGGCTCTGTGACCCTGATGGATCAGGACAAAAGCAAGAATATCCCCCAGGTCAGAACTAAATACAGGCAAAAGCCAAGGCTACCCCACCACAAAATGACTATTCTCATCCTTGACCGTGACTGCTTCTTAACCAATCAGCTTTTGGGTTGCTCCATTCCTCTTCCTCAGAAGACTTGAGCCAACTGACCATAGAACAACCTGTTCTTCTGAGTGGCTGCTCCAAAGTGAAGCTGGACTTTGCCTTTCGCAGTTTCCTCCACAAATCTGCAAGGATCTGGAATCCTACAATAAGTTTCTCTTTGTGCCCCTGGTTCTTCCTGTGTGTGTTTTCCCTTCTTGCCGTGAGCCAACAAACCTAATTTAGTTCTTCTTTGGATGTGACCTCGATCGTCTTTGGTTGGAAGGCATTGGTACAATGGGGCTGTGGGAGGCCCCTGCCTCCTTCGTGGGTCCTAGTTTCATTTTTACCCATCTGGAGTCAGTGTTCAAAGAGAAAGCTCTGGAACCAGCCTGCCTGAGTGTAAGTATAGGTTCCACTGTAGCTGTATGACCTTAAGCAAATTGTTCAAGTTACTGGCTTGGTTATCTGAGTGAAGTGGAAAGGACAATGGTAGTATTGGCAGTCAGGTCTCCCCTTCCACCGTGGGGGTTCCAGGGATTGAACTCAGATCATCAGGCTTGGCAGCAAGTGCCTTTACCCACTGGGCCATCTTAGCGGCCCAATGATGGTAGTGTTCGTGGTGCTTGGCCCAGGTGCCCGCAAAGACTTGGCATATATGAACCACACAAACGGTGCCTTGATTATAGTCAGCATTTGTCACTAAATTGTTAATTCAAAAACCATTTCTAGAGCTCTAGTGTCTAACACATATACTGTTAGACCCTGGGGAGGAAATCTGGTCCCTTCCCCCAACTCACAAGAAGCACAGTTTATGCTGGGAGGAAGAAGGAAACAGTTTGAGCCCATGGAGAAGCACGACCACAGGGACAAACAGAGAGAAAAGCATAGCAAGGTCCCCAAAGCTTGGCCTGGAGGTGAAGGAAAGCTTCCTGGTGACGACATTCAACATGGAGCTCGGGGCTGAGAGGCACAGGGAGGCCACCAAAGCTTGCTCTGGGAGGTCAGAGATCCCAGGAAGAGAGGAGGGTAGAGGTACCAGAAATCTGAGGCCCGAACTAGGAACCAAAAAGATCTGGCTTTAATGGCTGTCGCCGCTACAAACATTCTCGTGCACCTGCCCTTTCTACTGGTAAATTCCTAGAAGCGAAATTGCTGAGCTGTAGTGTGTGTCTATGTTTAGCTTTAAAGGAAAACACCAAGCAGCCAGGCATGGTGGCACATGCCTTTAATCCCAGCACTCAGGGAGGCAGGTCTCTGTGAGTTCGAGGCCAAGGCAGCCAAGGCTACACAGAGAAACCCTTTCTTGTCGGGGGAGGGGGGGAAGAAGAAGGAAAAAAAACACAAAGCAACTTTTGAAAGAAGATAGCTTCCTCCATTCCCACCTGCGAGTATACAATGACAGTTTTGGTTGTCCCACCGCCTTGCCACGTTTGTCGCCTGTCCTTTTCATTGTAGCCGCTCTGGTGTGTGAGCCTTGACGTGAGCCCAGTGCGCATGGATAAGTACATTATGGTCCTATCCACACAGCAAAACTCTGAGCGGACTGCAAAGGGAAGCCTGTCCCACTTCCTCCAGCGCTGGGTTGAGTAAGAGAAGACAAACGTAGGCATTCACATTGCGAGGTGCAATTTGCATAAAATACAGACATCCTCCCGGTGCGTCCCTGGCATGAGACCCAGTGACGTGTGGGCACACAGACGCTGGCGTTTGACGGCCTCTGCCGCCGGCAGGTTTTACCAGCTCTAGCCGCTGTTGTCTGGAGTCTGCTCACCCTTGCTGTAACGTGGGATCTGAGTCTCTGTGCCTGCCTTAACCCAGACTGCAGACTAAAGCCAAACTTAGAAAAGACTCCGTGCAAGAAGCCCAGTGGCCATTCACAGCCTCACGCCTGCACACTGGGACATTTAAGTGGAACTCTCTAGTGAGGTGGAGCATGCAAGCGAGAAAGGATAGAGTCTGTTTCAAACCTTGGCTCTGAGTACCTTGGAGTCAACGCTACTTCCAGCCCTGGTCACCAATCTGTGTAAACAGCTTCCCCCTGCTTCACCATCACCACCTTCTGCCTAGCCGTGGGGCCATGGCGGGTCTGTCTAAACTTTGCATTCCTTGCCAGGCCTACAGAGGTAGTCTCTGAAGGAGAAAAGGACGCACACCTCAGTGTCTGTGCCATCTCCACTCAGCAGAGGCAAGAGAGGGTCTGTGTGTGTCTCTGTTGCCCTGAGGCAACAGGCGGGGCCTGCTCAGATCTCAGGTGACCGTGTAAGTGTCCCTTGGGTGTGGCGGGCACGACGCAGATCCTCACCCCGTGCTAAGGAGCAGCAGTTTTCTCTGAACAGCCCTTCCTGGCCTGGATCAGAAGAAGCGGGGCAGCCACAAAGCATGCTGCCTTCCGATGCCCCCACCACCCCCGCTGTTCCCGCCGCCATTCTCCGGAGGCAGCCGCAGCCCGGTGAGTACTCTGGACTTGGGTGAATAAAAATCTCCAGACCCTTCCACGTCAGCCCCGTACCTGGCTCAGCGTGGCCACCTCAGAATGTCATTGGAGAGAGGCCTAGATTGGGCATTGTGCCAATTCTGCCAATTTCGCCACAGTTATGTCCCCCTGCCTTCTTCAGTCAGTGGAGGTGGAAGTTTTTTCTTGTCTGGATGTAGCAAAACACTTCATCTTTTGGAAAAGACTAAGGTGCATTCATAGCTTCCGAGCGCCCACCAGCTGATCAGATACAGAAATCTCCATTTCCTTTCTTAAATCAAGTATTCTTGAAACCCCTCGGGTGGGGACAAGAATGGAAGAAGGGAAGACAAAAATGGAATGTGGAGGACAGAAACAGAGAAACAGGGTAAAGAGGGGTTAGATGACAGGTTTCAAAAGTCGGTTAGATATGAGACGTTAGGGTGACTACAGTCTGTAATAACTTATTGTCTGTTTAAAAAAAAACAAAACAAAACAAAACAACTAGAACAATAAAAGAGCCCAAAGGGTCCCATTGCGTAGAGATAGAGCCTAGCCGAGTCCAGGGAGAGGCCTCTAACCCACTGCTGCTTTTCCCTGAAGCTTCTCTCCCCAGACATGAAGAATCTTCTGGAACTAGAGGCTTCACCATCCCCCTGCATTCAAGGCTCCCTCGGCTCTCCTGGCCCCCCCGGGCCCCAGGTAGGTGCACCCTTCCAGGCTCCTCCTGTGCCTTCCTGTAGACAAAGATGCACAGTGGGCAGAGCCTCACAGTGCCTGGCCCTGAGGTGTGCTGTGTGTCTGGTTTTCCTCCTGTAGCTTCTCTCCAGCTGCAGAGCCCCAAGAGACTCTGGCTGAATCTTGCCTGACCCATGCAGCCCCTGCCAGATAGATTTGAGAGTCCCATAGGGTGCTTATGGTAATGGCTGTTGTCACTGTCACCAATTACAAACATGACCATTCACCCCACTTGTGACCTAGAAGGGCTTGTGCTCAGTTCAGGAAAGTGGCGGTCAGAGAGACCAGTTACCCGCTGTCCCGGGCTCTGGAACACAAGCAGCCCCCACCCGAGGTAAAAGAGAAGAGTGAGGAAGGAGCAAGCCACTGGAAAGAACTTCCTAGTGCACTCCAGAGATCCCCATGCCAGGGCTTGGGTGCTGCCATGAGGGCTTTTCCAACTGCTCGGAGACTCTGGGTTCTCAACGTGGAGGAGAAAGAGGAGACAAGGAGCACATTTGCCCTGAGTCCTAGGCAGAAGGCACAGCCATCACCACTCAGCTATGTGAGCCTCTTGTGGTTTCCTAGTGTTAGAAAGGCCAAACTCTCTGACTTGGAAAACAAAGTCCTGTGAGTGGACTCTGGCTTGGACTGCACCGTCAGCTCGCATACCCTCTGCCTTCAATTTAGCTACAATGTCTGCCCCTCTTCCTCAGACACACCAAACTTGCCTCAGGCTTGGCTGGTGCCCTCCAGGGCCCTCCTGATGAAGTTCTTTCTAGCTCCTCCTGAAGGCTCAGAGGTTGGTTTTCATGCCGCCTCCCTAGAGATGCTTTTCTCAGCCAAGCACGGTGACAGATAGCTCTAATTCCAGCTCTCAGAGGGTGCTGAGACAGGAGGATTACTATGAGTTTGAGAGCGGACTGTAACTCACTACATAGTGAGTTCCAAGACTGCTTGGGCTCAGCACTGGGGTTTCTTCACTTGTCAAACACGGAAGGCTTCTGGGGAGGAGCAGAGAGTGGCAACTGCCTTGCCATGAAACTGTGGAGAAACGAAAAAGTGCGGGAGGAAGAGGAACAGCGGGGAGAAGGGGCTGCAGGGCTAAGAGGTCCCCGAGAGAGGGTCCCTGGAGCCCCCACACCGAGAGTCCACCTGCTCTGCAAAGAGCCAGTGCTGCAGGCCTCCACCACAGGCCCTCCCCCGACGTCTCCCCTTGGTTGGGTACATGCCTTCTTCACCTCTTATCTCCATTGTGTAGGGTCCACCTGGACTTCCTGGCAAGACAGGACCAAAGGGAGAAAAGGTATGAGCCACTGCTTTCTAAGTACCACCGGGCCTTGGCAGTGACAGCTTGCTTTCCGGGAGTGCCACTGAGAATGTGGCAAAACATGTGCTCATTCTGTCTTAGCAGACAAGGAGGGCTCCCCCATGAATGGCTGCCGCTGTGGCAGGGGGTGCTGTAACTGGTCAGGTGACCAGCTGGCCAGCTGACTGACCAAGCCACAGCCATGCCCAGTCCTCAGCCCTACCAAGTTTTCTGATTCGAGAACTTCTCTTTCAAACAACCTTTGTCTATCTGTGTTCTCTATGCGCAGGGGGATCTTGGCCGCCCAGGAAGGAAGGTATGATCCATGCTGTTCTGTCAGGCACGTGTGCTGCACGCACGTGTGAGTGTGCTCGGGGGCCACTCGTACCCCGCTGATGACATCAGCATGCTTGCCTTTGGTTAAGAGCTGTAGCCTGCGGCTGCTAGGTATCTGGCCAACATCTTCCAGAGGCTGCTGGGCCTGACCACACTTCTCCAGCCTCATCTTGACACCCAGCAGGGAACTCTCCAAGCCCCCCAACCAGTGACGCAAAATGACCTTCATCACCTACTTGATTAAACTGGAATAAAGTGCTTGGACAGACAGGAACAAATGCCTTTGCTTTGGAAATTACAGTCGCTCTTAGTGAACCAGCCATGTGCCATCATTAATGTCAGAGGAAAAAAAAAAACCAGCAGGCAATATTGCTGTAGTCAGTGGGTGCTGGTACTGAAGTTCTAGGTTTTGAGTGTGATGAAGGAAGAGCAAACCCAGCCTAAAAGATGCCAGGGGCTGTATTAGTAACAGAAACCATACACAGACTTTAGCAAAGTACAAATAAGGAGGCCAGCCACAACTCAGTGACCGTGTTGAATGCTGGCCTGGACAGAATGCCATTGTGGCCCCACACTGAGAAGCATCAGGGTCTCTGTTGATTAGTAATGTCTGCCATGAGCATGGAAGGCAGACGTAGAGCATACACGCCAGCAGCCAGCATCCGGCACCTCCGAACTCTCGGCTGGGCCGTTTGAGCCCTGTGCTAACTGTGAGGTGGGCCACTGAGTGCGGAGCTCACGACACACCCCCTCGTCTATAGCCCTTCGTTGAGGTGGGGGTCTCAGGAGCAGAGTGGGTGAATTCTGAAGGAGCACTGTCAGGAGGAAGCTGTAAAGAGAAGAGAAGTGTGCATAAGGGCAAGCCCAACTCTAGCAGCATGGACTTAGGCGCGAGGATAACCTGTCTATTTGTTCTTCCTTGACTTCCTCATGGCAAGAGATCCAGGATGTTGGCTGGGGGGTTCATAAGTGACTGGGAGGCTCTTGTGCCCCGCAATGAACTTCACGATTACAGGCTTTTATAGAAGCCGACAGTGTGGCCCCTGAGGGATGGTGCAGCAAGCAGGCAAAATGCCCGTGAGGGAGTTCCAAGAGCATCTGCTGCTGCTCCGTACGCAGCCCCAGCTCATAGCCAGAACAACCTGTGGAGAGTGCACAGGAAGCAAGGGCCAGTGGGTACACTGAATAGAGGTGACGGAAATTGAAAAACCAAGAAGTTTAGAATCCCTCTGTCCACTGTCCTCTATTTTTTTTTTTAAGTAAAATAAAACCTTGTTTGGTAATATAGTTAGTAACAAAAGTCTAACTTATATTTGTTTGACATGGTTTTTAAAGCCCTCATTCTTTGTAGGGTAAGAATGAAGGCACAGGGACCTATGTTTGGTGGCTTCATACTTTTATCACAACCCCAGAAATTCTTGGCTGGAGCAAAGCATAGCGAGGTGTCTTGACTCTTGTTCTTGGTCTTTGAAGGGCAGACCCGGACCCCCAGGTGTTCCTGGCACGCCCGGGCCCATTGGCTGGCCAGGCCCCGAAGGTCCCAGGGTAAGTACTGCATGCGTTTGGGGCTCGTGTAGTATCAGAAAATGAGGGGGACTATGACCACCCTGGGTCCTGGGCCAGCAGTCAGGCGCATCACTTCCTTAGGAGGGAAATAACTGGAAGGTGGCTCCCAGACCCCATGAGCTTCTCCTTCATGTGGCCTGTGGACCCCGGTCAGCGCTGTGGCTCTGCTCCTGTGGAGAAGTGGGGCTGTCCCTTTCTTTTCCTGGAGCCCCTGTTTCCCCTTTGTCCCGAGACTCAGTGTGCTCAACTTTGGCTTCTCTGAGATGACCCAGAGGGACCTTGGGTCTGGGGAGTCCTCCCCAGTCATGCTGATCTGGCAGGTGGAAAGTTGAGGCGTATTGGCAGATGCTACAGTGAGCAGGGATCACCTCCTCCTCAGAGAGAGTGTGCAGAGCAAACACAGCCCATCTTTCTTTGGTTTGTGTTCTTGCTGCCCACCACAGGGTGGCACAGTAATGACTTGGGAGTTTGGCCAGCAGAAGCCAGGGCAAGGCAAGCGAATATCCTCTCTGCTCTGCCTTACTGGCTGTGTTGGTAACACAAAAGTCCCAAGATTTCTCCTAACCCACTGTATCCCGGGCTGGAGAGATGGCCCACAGTTGAGAGCACTTGTTGCTCTTGCAGAGGACTTGTGTTCAGTTCCCAACACCCTCACTGTGGCTTATAACCACCTGTAACCCCAGTTCTAGGCACACAATGCCCTCCCCTGACCCCTGTGCTTACTGGGCATGTGCCTGGGGCACATAAATACGTGCAGGCGATTTTCAGTTCACTGTATGGCCAGGGCTTGGTGGCTCATACTTACAAAACTAGTCCTTGCAAGGCTGAGATAGGATCACTGAGTTAGAGGCCAGCCTGGGCTACAAAGGAAGTTCCAGGTGAGCCTGACCTACAGTGAGATTCTGCCACAAACAACAACAACAACAACAACAACAAAGCCCCACAAATTGATGCCCCCAACCAACATATAGTTTACTTTATATTTTGCTAATTAGAGGTGGCATGCAGTTGTGTAATACAGAGAACACTTACACTTATTCTGAGGAACAATGGAGTCCACCCTAGCGTTAACCACCTTCCTCTGGTGTCTATGCCCAGAGGCTGACCTTCCCTCCACTTGGCTTCAGATTGAGGGTGAGAGTGTAATGAGATGTCTGAGGCCCTCCCTGTGCAAGAACAAAGCAGGCAAAGAATCTATATGTGTTATAGTCTTCTGAGGCCCTCACGCTGTCTCCCCTGGCCTCTCGCAACCCTTTCCAGGAAAAGAGCAAACAACACCGTTTACAGCAACTTAGTGAGTATTTAGTTTGGTGATCTGTTCCACCTTGGGCATTCTTGTTCTCTGTTTGAGCTCAGGGACCACAGGGAAAGGTGGACAGTAGGGCTCTGGGAAGAGGGGCCTATGAAACCTCAAGTCTGCAATCCAGCCCCAATACCCTGGTTTCACCCTAGTTTTGCCCACAACTCCAGTTTCTATTCCACCAAGAAATGTCAATAAGGGTCTTCTTTTCCATCTTCTAATTGCCACAGGGTGAAAAGGGTGACCTGGGTATGATGGGCTTGCCAGGGTCAAGAGGACCGATGGGCTCTAAGGTCAGTTTGTGGTCCAGACGGATGTTTCCAGTCCTCCTCGCTAACACTAAGGAGCTGAGCTGTCTACACAGATGGGAAGGGCAGTGCTGGGGCACTGGGGCTGTGCTGGTGAGCCAGCCCTTGGGGGAAACATCACACCCTGGGCTGCGGGGACATGGGAATTTTGTTCCTATTCTCTTTGGCTATCAGGGTTATACCTCTCGATTAGGCATTTGGGGGCTGAGGAAGGCCATGTTGCTTTTTAGATCTGGTTTAAACACAAGCTCTCAGACATCTTCATGTTCCCATAGAACTCACAATGCACTGCAGTGCTGAGCCTCAGCACCACATTCAGGGAGTCCCCATTCTTACAGCACCCCTAGCTGTCTTAGGGGCCAATTATAAACATCTGTCTGCTTTCTTTTAGGGCTTCCCTGGATCCAGAGGGGAAAAGGTCAGTGCTCGTCTCTTGTGGCATCCCACATCCTGGTCTGGACACAGCTCTGGAGTTGGTGGTGGGTGGAAGACAGACTAAGCCCTCTCTTCAGTCATCAGCTGAGGCTATCATTCCTAGCTATTCCTCTGTCCTTCATGGTGTGGGAGCTGAGGGAGAAGTGAGGGGCCTCCCGAGGTAGGACAGTTCTGGTAAAGAGGGACTCTAGTAAGGCCCATGTTCCACACAAGAAGGAGAACAAATGCTAGCTGGCAGGGAGGAGAGGGGTTCGGTCAGTCAGCACAGGGGTGCTGGAAGAAGAGGATTTGTCCTCACGCCGAGTTTCTAGCCAAGCTTTCTCACCTGCCAAAACAAACACCAGCCAGCACCTGCAATACAGGTCCTGCGTGATGAGAGGCTCTGAAGCCCTGAACTTCCGATTGAATTTCCTTTCATTGACTAACATTACAAGGTCTCAAGGGTCTAAACGGAGAGCATCTCTTTACTTTACAAGCCGCCTGTTAGCTGAGCCCAGAGCGTTGCAAAAGTGAGGAAGTTGGCCTAAGGACTTTTTCCTATTTGAAATGCTCCAATACCAACCCCCAACACAAGGGCAGTAGTAGAGCATTGACTCTGTCTTCTGGTTTCCTCCTAGGGATCCAGAGGTGAAAGGGGTGACTTGGGTCCCAAAGGAGAAAAGGTAATGGCAAATGTGCGCAAGGGGTATGCTGCAATAGAAGTGTCAGCTCCTTCCCCTCCCCCACCCCAGCCGGTAGACTGATGTGCAGCCATCTTGAAAATGGCTGACCAAATCCACCCTCAGCTCTTCCAAGTGGTATTTCAAGACAATCATACTATTTGGTGTTCTTTTCACAGGGTTTCCCTGGATTTCCTGGAATGCTGGGGCAGAAAGTAAGTATGTGGAAGTAGGGAGGATAACCTCAGGCAATCCCAAACAAAGCAAATGGAGCCCCTCCTCTTTGTCCTTCAGGAAGAGAAATCGATTTAACCGTGGAAAGGTCCCGTTAGAGGTGAGGAACAAGTTGTCTTATATACTGGGGGGAGAGTAGCAGGAAGGTCTGAGGTCAACATCCAGTTAGTGGGAAAGGCTTTTGCCAATACCTCCCCCCAACACACACACACCAGGGTGAAAGGCCCCTCTCTGCCTCTCCTACCTCATGGAGCTCCGTGGCAAGGTTAAAAAGCTGGACATTTCTCCTAGCTGAGTCACAATGGTCAAGGCCCCTTCTTCCCCAGGCCCTGGAACGAAGTAGGGAGGGGTATGTTTGATTTAGTTTCACTGCTCCCTAAACACTCAATACGGACTTCAAGGGTGGCAGATACTGTTGGAGGGACATGGGGTTATTTTAAATAGATGAAAACTGTTCTACTTAAATAGTGAGATATTTAGTATGTCTCTTGAGATAGGCCTAAAAGGAGGCAGTTTAAAAGGAGACAGTTGTAGATATTAAAGAAAAGCTTTTGAGTAAATAACCATGGGTGCTGTACTGATATATCAAAAATTGTGTAGGTGGCAATAGAATGACAGATGTGGGGAAACTCTGACTTAGATTTGGGACCTGGAACAAAGTTGGGTGTTAGATGAGGGAAGATATCAGAACTTAAAAAAAAAATGTAGCCAGGCACAAGTGTCACACTCTTGTAATCCCAGCACCCAGGGAGGTAGATTTCTGTGAGTTCAAGGCCAGCCTGGTCCACAAAGCAAGTCTAGGACAGCCAAGGCTACACAGAGAAACCTTGTCTCGAAAAAAGGAAATGCATAAATGACCATGTAGGACAGTCCCTAAGCTGGCATGAAATTCTGGGTCCTCACAATGTAATGCATTGACTGTAGGACAGTCCCTAAGAGGATGGGGTTGCTTTTCTCTTGCTGTGATAAGATACTGATGAAGGCAAGTTATAAAAGAGTTTCAGAAGCTTAGCATCTATGACAGGGGAAGGAAGGCAGAGAGTCAGGAAGAGCTGAGAGCTTCCGTCTAGATCCACCAATGGGAGGTAGAGAGTGAAAGAGCACACTGGACACGGTGCCCTCCCTAATGGCACACCTCTTCCGAGACCACATCTCCTAATCCTTCCCAGACAGTCCCACCAGCTGGGGACCAAGCAATCAGATACATGAGCCTATGCGGTTCATTCTCATTCAAAACCACCACATAAGCACGATGCTTTCAGTCATTCTGCAAGTCATGTAGCTTACCCTTAACCTGTCAGAACCTCAATTCCTGCTACCCTCGGCGGGCTGCTACGTTTTAGAATTAGACTGATCACATCAACAAATTAAGGCAAACTTGAGAGAAGAAAATACCTTAAGATATTTGGTCTAGATTTTCATTCCCCGCAACAGAGAATCTCAAAGACTCATAAGTCACTGTAAAATTAAATGTGACAGCTTCTCTGGCTTCTGCACCGTTTACTAGACGTGGCATGGAGAGAGCCGTCTTCCCCCTTTCGTGGCGGGCTGTTTTAAGACAGGCCTGATATGATAATCATAATTAGGTCTTAGGAGAGAAATTAGATCAAGAAATCACTGCCTGCTTCCAGCCGGTGGAGAGAAGGGCCGCACTTCCTTCCAACTACCTCTTTTTTAAAATTCCTACTCTGTGTGCTGATGTCTTCTTCTCCTAGCCAAACAAGACATGGCCTCCCTGGGCTCCTTTAAACAGCCCAGGGGCATTGTAAAAACATCTCCACGGCTAAATGGCACCATTGACCCCTCATACTCTCACTACTGAGAATCCTGAAGGAAAAGATGTTAGAAAGATAACATGGACTTAAGGAAATTTTTTTCTTAAAAATTTATTTTTTTTGAAAAGATTTTCTTATCATATGTATATGAATGCTCCGTTCTCATCCATGCCAGAAGAGGGCATCAAATTCCACTACAGATGGTTGTGAGCCACCACGAGTTTGCTGGGACTTGAACTTGGGACCTCTGGAAGAGCAACCAGTGCTCCTAACTGCTGAGCCGTTTCGTCAGCCCAAGAGATTTATTTTTAATTGTGTGTCTGTGTGTCTGTATGCACATGTCAGTGCGGGTATCTGTGGAAGCTGGAAGTCTTGGATCCACCTGGCAGTGGAAGTTTGTGACAATTCACAACCGCCTGGAGTTACAGCCAGTGTGAGCTGCCTGATAGAGGTGCTGGGAACTGAGCTTGGTCCTCTGGAGAGCCCGTGGGAGCTCTTGCCTGCTGCCTGCGTTGGGGAGGGACAGAGTCATCCTGTGGCTAAGCTGGAAGGTCAGCTTGGGCGTGGTCCTCAGCATCTGCCGGTACCCTCTGGAATGTCCCTGTGTCACAGAGCCCCACATGAATAGCAGCCTGAGTGCCTATTGCTCTCTCTGAGTGACTCGGGTGGCCCTTCACGGGCACTGGCTGCTGGTAAGTAGAAACTCCGCTGGTAGCAGTTGCTGCGTGGACCATGTTGGTGATGCAATTTGGGATTGCAGGGCAATTGATTAAAGTAGGAACAATGGACTACGTGAGTCCATAATCCTCAGTAAACGGGACAGGAATCCTAGACAGACAAAACTAAGAAGAAACTGAGGTGACGAAAAAACATTTAGGGGTGTATGTATGTGTGTGTGTGTGTGTGTGTGTGTGTGTTACACACTCCAGATGCAAGTCTAGAGGTCGGAGCTCACCTGGTGGAAGCTGTTTCTCTTTCCAGGTCTTTGGTTTAGCTTGAGCACCTTCACTGACAAAGCCATTTTGACAGTCTGAGTAATAAATTTTTGCAAAAGGTTGGCCTTGAACTTTAAAAGAGCTGTTTTCAATTAGCAATGTAATTTACTTGGCTTTACACATTTTAATGCTATTTCATTGATGACTATTTGAACACATACTTGAAACATCTCTGCTCACAAAAAGTGTTTTCATCTGAGCTGGGCATAGTGGTACATTTCTGCAACTCCAGCACTTGGGAGGTAGAGGCAGGAGGATTAAAAGTTCAAGGTTATCTTTGGCTCCATAGGGAGGTAGAGGTCAGCCTGGGCTACTGAAGACCATATCTCAAAAAGAGAGTTTTCTAACTAGGTAGAAGTGAGTTGAGACTCAAAATAATATTTACTGAAGTGTGGAGAGCTGCTCAACATAGCGGGATACATTCTAAGCCCAGCATGCAGGAGGCAGAGGTAAGCAGATGCCTAGCTGGGCTAGCCTGGCCTACATATCAAATTCCAGGCCAACCAGGAATACATAGTGAGAACCTAGCTAAAAAAAAAAAAAAAAAAAAAAGTGGAGAGCTACATAATCCTAAATAAGGATCAGAAACATACCAAACATGATGGTGAACAAGATTGTTCCCAAATATAAAAAATAAAAACCAAAGCAAACCAAAAACCTCACAGGTGTGAGTTTGTGCTAAAAACAAAACACAACAAACCATAATGAAAAATTTCAACTATCCAAGAAAGCCTTTTCCTAGTCTGCAGTGACAGGCTCACGTGCGGCTGAAGCGCAGAACCCTCTGCTGACCGCCGTGGATGGGGTTGGTTCCCCTGCTTGACTGCTGGAGCGCCCACTGCTCTGCAGCACTAGGCCACACACTCGGGTTGCCTTGTTTCCTTCTTCTTCCTCGGCTATGAGCTCACCAGTCTCTCAAGCTCCCAGGACCGTTTCTGTGGAAAAGACTTGGAATGATGAAGAGGAGGCCCTGGCGGCCAGCGATTAGAGAGACCAGAACGGATGCGGCCACTCTTTCTCTTGCTTCTCTTTCTTCTCCCCAGGGTGAAATGGGTCCAAAGGGAGAACCTGGGCTAGCAGGAAATCGAGGCCCCACAGGAAGACCAGGAAAACGAGGCAAGCAGGTAAGGACCCCGGGGTTTACTCCCATGAGGTCACTCCTGGCTTGGAGATGTGTGGAGAAGCAGGCAGGTCGCAATTGGAACCATCCCACAGTCCTGGATTCAAGTATCCTCGGGGCTAGTGGGCAGAGCAGCCTCACTACTGACCTTCAGGCTTCTCCCAGCTGCCATGGTTCAAGGTTACAGGTGCCATCCAGGGTCAGAAGCAAGAGTGGCCCTAGTTCGAAGGAACACATATGTCTTAACCAAAGCAGCTGGGAATGGAAGGAAGCTGGGGTCATTACGCAGAAAATGGAGTTTTCGAGAACAGCTAGACATTCCCTTGCTATTAACAGATCTCTTGGACCTCAGTGACAGTTTTTACTACACAAGCCCATAACTTGGAAGTGATCCTCCTCAGTGGGTTTGTACTGAGTTTAGGGAAGTTGTTTGCTTTGAGCAACCCCACCCCATATTGTGGAATGACCATTCATGTTAATATTCGTATCTTTCTCTTCAGATAGTTACTGTTCTTTGTCATGAGACTATTTGAAATCTGTCTGGCTCCTTGGCTTTTTATCTCCATCCTGTTGTTGGTTATGGTTTGATCTCAGTATTAACGGCCTTCCATAATTCTTTCTTTCATTTTAAAGTTCCTTTCTTTCTTTATTATGTTGTTGTTGCTCTTTCTATGTCCAATATGTAGTTATTTTGTCCTTCACTTATAACTCAAAATCACAGTGTGTACAGCTTCTTGTTATTGTAGAAATTAATGAATTTTAAAGCATCTTCTTAAAATAGCTGCATCCTATTTTAATAAAGAACGAAGCAATAGATTGCTTGGAGGCCCACCCGGATCATAGGGAATGCTAAGAGGAACACACCTGTGGGAACAGAGCTTTTCTATTGTGCTACTTTCCCCCCAAGATCAGAGTGAGGCTCCTCAGACTTAAGTGGAATCAGCATCACCTAGGAGTTTACTGAACCCAGATTCCCCCCGAACCCCGCAGCTACAGTGGCTGCACTTGAGTTTGCTTCTGGTCCTCCCTGTGCCTGGGCCTTGTCTTAAAGACAGTGGTGTAGCTGGCCTGGAATAGACTTCAGGATATGTTGTTGGAGCCACCTGTGGGATTCTACTGTGAAGCCGGGAGTCTGAAGCACAGTGATGCTATGAAGCTAATAATGATCTTTCCTAAGTCAATGCGGAAGTGACGTGGCTCCACCAGGGATAATTCAGACCCTACAGGAACATGGCTTGGTTTTGTTTTTCAACTGAAGACAAAGCCTTGATTTTTGTACAATTATTTAAATCAGATATGTCAAGATTCTATTTGTTTGTTTTCAAGGTCACAAAAAGTCTCATTTTGACAGCTTCAAGGGTGGCATTGGTCACATGGCTTTGGAAGCATGCCACAGACGACAGTTTCCTTAAGTCTCAAAAAGAAAGAAAAAAAGAAAGAGGGGAAAAATTCTCCCCTACCATGACTTCATTCTAGAATGTTTAAGAATGGGCTGTTGGCTTCTGCCCTCTAGACCTTTTCTGGGGCAGCATTCATCTTTCTTGAAAAAGCCAGAGGCAAGTAGGCTATGTGTTGATGACAGTTGTAACGTTGGCGTGACAGTAAGAGCTACACCAAAATCACTTGGCGGTCTCAGAAGAATCAGGGAGGAAGTCCTCCTTTTTATAAGATGCTGGCGCTGACCTGTATGCCCTCCAGGGTGTCCTTCCACTCCACAGACACTTGGACTGTTGTTGGAAGTCTGACCTCGCTTCCTTCATATCTCAAGTTCACAGATATGTAGAATCATATATCCAGAAGGACTATGACTTCTGGAAGTAACTGTATGTTAATTCAAAACTAGGAAACAGAAATCTAGGAAGATTCCGGAGTACAATTTCAAAGACAGGATTTTAGAGATCATTTAGATCATTTTAGAGATCATTCCCTTCATATCTCTTCCATTATTCTTGAGGAAACTAAGGGCTGTGAAGTGGAGTTGCTTGCCAAGACTGTTCAGCTGAGCCAACTTCCAGGCCAGGGTTAGAATTTGCTATGGCTCTGTCATAGTCCTGCTTCCAGACTTGTCTCCAGGCAGGTCCAGGAAAGCAGCTGTTGACTTGATGATAAAACCCTTCAGGGGCTGGGGTTATAGATAAGTGGTAGAGTGTGTACCCAGTGCACAAAAGGCCCTGGGTGCAAGTCCCAGCACCACAAGAAAGAAAGAAAGAAAGAAAGAAAGAAAGAAAGAAAGAAAGAAAGAAAGAAAGAAAGAAAGAAAGAAAGAAAGAAAGAAACAATCCTTAGGTAAGGATTCAGATAGGTTCCTCAAGAGAAACCTTGTAAGTTTGCAGCAGATAAGGAATAAATAATGCTTTTCCTGGATAATTCAGCTCAGTGAAACCTACCATAAAGACATGGCACCTTCCACACAATGATCAGTGAAGCAGAAAATTCCTTCACTGCTTGTGTCAGAGTCAAGGAGTGCTTCCAGCTCCTTCGAGCCATGCATTTCCTGTGCTCAGAGCCAGCTGGCCTGGCTGTTAGAAAAACAAGCCTTACTGGCTATATTAAGCTCGTGTGACTTCCTTTGCCATTCTGGGCCCCATCTTGGTTACCATGTGGAATGCTTCACCCTGGTCTGAAGATTAACGGCCTCCTCTGTGAGGGCAGAATTGGAAACAAACTAACCTCACGGGTCCCATGGGACAAGTACAGGAACATCTGTGGTATTCTGGACTCTGCAGAATTCTGGACTGTGGTATATCTGTGACTATGCAGGACAGCACCTCACTGAGTCAGTGTTGTGATTGGAAATGGAGTAGCTACAGGTGAGACTTTCTTTAAGAAATCAAGACTTCAGCAGGGTGTGCTGGCGCACCCCTGTAATCCCACTACTTCGGGAGGCAGAGGCAGGCGAATCTCTGAGTTCGAGGCCAGCCTGGTCTTCCAAGTGAGTCCAGGTCAGCCAAGGCTATACAGAGAAACCATGTCTTGAAAAAAGAAAAGAGAAGAAAAAGAAAGGAGATAGGTAGGTAGATGGATGGATGGATGGATGGATGGATGGATGGATGGATGGATGGATGGATCAGAACTTCCTGGGCATAAGGAACATTTTGCAGGGACATCTGTGATCCCATTGATCATAATGATTGATCAAGCTGGGGGAACTCACTGCTCCATGTGTCTCCTCCATGTAGATAAAGATGACCTTCTTCACCAGAGGACTGTTGCTTGATCAAGAGTATACAAGTAGTTGTGCTTCCCTGTGAGACTCCCCAGTGGGCTCTCAGAAAATCAGATCTCCTTGAGAGAAGATGAAGCCTGACCAGCCACCAGGACAATCATCTTGTTGTCCTGTCCCCCTTCATTCCTCACAAAGCATATTTTCACTCCTGCCATCTTGGTTAACCTCACAATGAACCTAGGTGGGTGCATATTTACTGGCCCTACTTTAGAGAAGATAAAACTAAGTCACAAAGCAATGACATGAGTTACCCAGGCCTTCACCATCAAAGTCAAATATTTCCTTCTTCATTTCTTCTGGGGAGAGAAGATGAACACGGTGGATTCTAGCCCGCATGGAAGCTGTGGCACATGGGGAGACAATGATGAAATGACCACATAATAATTCGTGATCAACGATCTGAAATAAATGCTAGGAACAACAGAGTGTGTGTGTGTGTGTGTGTGTGTGTGTGTGTGTGTGTGTGTGTGTCTGTGTCTGTGTGTCTGTGTGTGTGTGTGTGTGTGTGTGTGTGGTTTCTGAGTCTGAGTTTCACACTGTAGCTAGCGCTCACTATGTATCCCCAACTGCCTTTAAACTAGCAGTAATTCCTCTGCCTCAGCCTGTTGAGTGTTGCGATGAGAGGCGTGCACCTCAGCATGCAGCTTGAAGGGAAAAGCTTTGAGAGAAGTGGTGAGGAACACCAGTGCAGCCTGAGGAGGTCAAGGAAGGCTTCGCTGCTGAGACATCAGAGCCTGAAGGCAGAAGGGCATAAAAGAGAGTTTAGATTTAGGACAGAACAAGAGAATTTTTTGAGAAGTGGGATAAGAATCATGGTGTCTTTTTTTTTTTTAACTAAAAAACAAAACAAAACAACAACAACAAAACCACCACCACCAACAACAACAAAATAAAAAGCTCTGACTTAAGGCTGGAGAGCAGGGTCATGACCAACTTCTTGGGCTCAGTAAGGATCTGGGTCTCTACCAAGAGAGCAATGGGAAGTCTGTGGGTAGAAACAACTCTCCTGATAAGATGAAAATTAGCCTAATACGTAGATGAGAGCTTAAATGACAGGTCTAACTCAGCCACGTGAACACTAGGACTTTGCACAAGTCCTGCTCTTAGACCCTGTTTCCTAACTCATGCCAGGGGATGAGGTGAATTGGTTCTGCCATCCTGTGCCGTGTTTCTAGAAAAGAGCAAGAACTTAATGAGGCCTTCAAACTTGCAAAGATCATTGGCTCTGTTCTTCTCAGCAGCTGGGTGCTGGAGACCAGTTATACCCCACGATGAGCTTCTGCCCATCTGAGCCAGGTGGTCTCTGATTTAGAGGCAATGTGGAGAGAGAACTTTTTCTTGCCATCATATCACAATGGGCTCTGTCTTTCTCTCTGGTAGGGTCAGAAGGGAGACAGTGGAGTTATGGGCCCACCAGGCAAGCCCGGGCCTTCTGGTCCACCTGGACTTCAAGGTCCTCCAGGGCCGCCAGGACCCCCATCTGCAGGTAAGACTTATGGAGCTTCACTTGATCTACATAGTTGCACTCCCAACTGGGTCTCCCAGAGAGGCCACAAGGAGATGCCAGCAGGGCTCTGCTTTGTAGCTCTTGTTAGAAACTGCCAGAGTCTCTTTTGCATGTCTTCGTAATTTCTCTATGATTTGGCGCATTGAATTTTGTTTAATATTTTGGCGAACACACACAGAGGAGGTAAATTATAATGGTGATGTCATTTGTACTTTCAGTGAAAAGGGTACCTATTTCATCAACTAAAATCTTTTTCTAGAAAAACGTTTCATGGCTCCAAACACCTTAAGCCCAGAAGTAGAGTAGGCATTGTAGATTTTTCTGTCTTACACAGTGTGGTGAAAGATTGTTTATTTGCATTAGAAATATTGGGTACATTGGAAGGAACTGCTAAAAAGAAATTAAGAGCCGATCATTGAAGATGAAATAGGTATGTTTCTACCTTGTTTTGCCTATTTAATTGAATTAGCTAAGTCTTTTATTTTATTCCTTTATCAGCTCATCATTAGGCCTTTCAGGGAACATCACCTGTATGAAGACAGCATTCCTAGGTGTAGCCTCAAAAGGAATCACAATTTTAATTACAGTTTTCTCTTAAAAAATTGGAAACATTTTTTAAAAATTCCACAATGCCTTTCTTCTACTGTATTTATGGGAAAATGTTTGCCATTACATTGTGGAGGTTATCATGAAATGTCCTGTTCTGTTAGATCCCTTAAACCAAAGGGAAGAGAAAACCCTGAGACTCTTTCCTGTCAAGATGCCATGAAGAATCAGTCTCATTCAAAACTCTTCTTGGGCTTTTTTATTTCCTACCTTTCTAAGTGCCACAAAAGGGTTAGGTGAAGAGCTAGGTGGTGGTGGCACACGCCCTGAATCCCAGCACTTGGAAGGCAGAGGCAGGGGATCTCTGTGAGTTCCAGGTCAGCCTGGTCTGGAGATCAAGTTCAACGACAGTCAGGGCTGTTACACTGAGAAACCCCATGAAGCAAACAAACAATTAGGTGAAGACCCTGGTAAATTATGGTGGGAAGCTGAGGAAGGGTCCTTCTGCTTTCACCTTTGACTCACTCCTCTCACAATCCTTATTTAGTTAATGGTCCATGTATACCTGGGGACCAATGTCTCAGGCTGAGCTTGGGCATCACAGCATGTGCAAGACAGGAAACCTTGGAGCACCATGGGATACCAATCAGGGACTGACAATATGGTGCAAGCCTGGTTTTACCACAATGGAACAAACTTTCCTGGGCCTTGGAGTGTTTAGGGGGCAAACAAACAAACAACAAACAAAAACCCCTGAGGATTCTCGGGATATGGTGGTGATACAGACTCATATGAAGGTGGTTGGCAAACTGAGACCTTAATGGTCCTATTGTGCTTATGAATCTTTGTAAACCTGGCCCCATCTGACCGTAGATTCCTTCCTGGGCCTGGGGACTCAGGTGAGCAGGTTCTCAGAATGCCATGTTTGTGCAGTCAGTCTTGAAAACCGCAGCCCAAGGATTTAGCAGCAAGAACAAGTTTCCTTTCCAGACCTTCTAGTTTCTTCTCTTCCAGATGGGTATGACTCTTTCCCCCTTTACCATCCTATCTTCTCCCAACAGGAGCTATTGTCCTTTGTTATGGCTTTTACCACTGGTGACTTGATCTTTCTTTTCTCCTTTCCTTTTTATTCCACTCTATTTGTGCTATTTGTGTGTGTGTGTGTGTGTGTGTGAGTGTATGCATGTGGCTTTCAGAGGACAACGTATTGATTGGTTCTCTTTTTTAGCTTGTGGGGTCTGAGGATCAAACTTGGGTTATCAGGCTCGGTAAGTGCCTTTACCTCCTGAATACTCCCGCTCTCATTCATGTCTCTGTATCTGTCTGTCTCTCCTTCCTTCCTTTTTTTGTTTTTTGAGATAGGGTCTCATATTGTCATATAATCCAAACTGGCTTTTAACTATGTAACTGAAGATGATACCAAACTCTCGATCCTTCTGCTTCTACTTCCCAAGTGCTAGGATGAGACGTGTGCCACTGAGTCCAGCTCAAATGATGTGACGTTCAGCATATGTGTGTGAGTGTGTATCTGTGTGAGTGTTACTGGGTGTTGGGCACAGGGCTTCATATACACTAGGCAAACTCTGATGCTGAGCTATAACCGCAGCTGACTCGCTTTTTGCAGATGTGTTTCATCTTCCTGCTAGATGCCAACCCCCGTGAGAGCTGAGTCAGCATCACATCCCCCATGGCATCTGCTGGGTGGAACCACTCAGGGACTGTTCCCTCCACAGACTCATTCTGCCCTCCTGAGTCTCACCTGCAGTCTAGCAGGAATGTAGACCATCTCTTCAGACTGATGCTCCCTCCCTATTCCTTCCTTTCTAAGTATTTCCTTTCTGAGGAGCCACCCAGAGGAAGAGGGCCAAAAAGAATGAGGAGGCAAAATGGGGCAGTATCCTGCTCTTTGTAAAAATCTAGGGTACAGGGAGTATAGGTAGGGGCTCAGAAGGGACATCCCTGTGCCTAACGTGGATACTAATACAGAGTTAGAGCAGGCCTCTGGAATGACTGCCCGAATTTAATCCGGTACAAGCCCCAAACCTGCCAGGTATTGTGGTATCCATTCAAGAGAGTACAGGAAGTCCTCTAGGCTAGCCTAGAGGAAACAGAGGAGAACAGATGGAACAAAGCCACAGAGCCACTCAAGAGGGAAATGTGTCCTCTGCTCCTTCCTTAACTCCTGGTCTGGATATGCTTGGGCTCCAGAGAACACAAGACAGTGTGTTCATCCACTGCTCTATCTCAATCCTTCATGTCTAAGAACCACAAGCATCCTCAAGGCCACAGGGCTGACCGGTGGCTCCCGATTCTACCCGTGCCTCCTGAAACCCCCACACAGCCCTTTGATTGTCATGCCCGGTTCCTCTGCCTTCTCACACTGTCCCTTCCTGACCTGCTACCCACAAGAAGCTCCTGGGGAAAATGGAGAGTTGAGGACCCCTGACAACAGGGCATGGCAGCAAGTCTGGGGTGAAGGAGTTCAAGTTGTGCCCTTCAGGGCATTGTGGCAGAAAGCTGGCAGGATGACGGATGTCCTCTGACAGCTGGGAGGAAGCAGAAGCAGTGGGGAAACTGCAGGGTGGCAGCAGGCTCCCTGCCACGTCCTGTTGGGAGGCTACCTCAGGTCTGGTTCTCAGTACCAGGGGCCAGCTGGTGCTGAAAGAGCTGGGAAGGGTGGGACTTTTTAATTACTCAAGTTACAGGGAAAGAGGGGATAGGCGTGAGGAAGGAATAAAGGCAAAATTTAAGATGTAACTTGCCATAATACTATTACAAATTTGGACAATTCTTTCCTGTATCCAGACAGGATCTAAATGAATCAACATGGTACCTGGGAGTGACAGTTCCCCTGGGAGCACCTGAGTTCTTGGATCTGTCAACTGAATGAAACTGAGTTAGGTGAAGCATGAGTTCAAATCTCAGCCATTCCACTAATTAGATGAATATCTGAAAAGCCTTACAAGGCTCTTTACAAGACTGCGGTTCTGGTGGAGTTCTGGTGGGGTTGTAGAACATTCCAGAAGGCTGCTCTGATACCACTCTCACGTTCCTCCTTGTCACAGAGAAGTCCCACTTCTCCAAGTGGAAATCCCTGATGTCCCTGGGTGTTTGCTCAGGACGTTCCAGAGCTGCTGGTGTCCCTGTCTCTTTGGAGTCATCTGAAAACATCAGAAGTCAAAGCTGGAGCTTTCCCCACAGAATTCTCGTTAGAGCTGTAACTTGACATCTGATGTTGGACCAGCTTGTGAGCCAGCTCAGGGAGGCTTAAGGTGGTGGAAGTCTTCTACGGGGTCCGTTTTAGTGTATGGCCTTGTCTGTTTAGTCCTGACCAGATCTTGCGCCCTTCTAGGATGGGCAGTTCCTGACTGCCCCAACTGGACTGCATAAAGCCAAGGACAGGGTGGTGTCCAATGGGCCTTATTGTTCTTGGAGGAGGGACATGTCATCACTCTTTTCATCCTGCTCCTTCCTCTCTTCCTTTATCCTGTCAAATGGCCCCTGCTTCAGCAGCTTTCTCTCAGGCATGTTGTGACTTCTAGTCTTTCACAAAGATCTTTGCTCTCTAGTTACTCAGTCATCTTCCAAATATGTGTCAAGCCATGGCCTGCCCTTGTCAAACTCACCCTGAGGACAGAGAGACCTTAGTGGAATAATCTTAGGCTGTGGAGGCTTGTAAGTCAATGCACCGAAGTGAGTGTGCCAGATTGGGAGGATTCGGGCAGGCGTCTCTGAGGAGGTGATGTTTGAACTGAGAAGGGCCTTGGAGAAGGGAGGGATGGGAGGTGAGGAAGATGATCTGATGTGGAGATACTCTGTACACATACCATTTCCTTTGTGGTTCTCCATCAGGATGCACAATGGAAGCACCTTGAGAACTTTTAATCCTATAGATGCCCAAGGGCTGGCTGGGAGTGTGGCTCAGTGGCAAGTGCTAACCAAACATATGCAAAGGCCCTGGGTTTCAGCCATAGCACTGAAAAAAAAAAAAAAAACAACTATGGATGTCTGTAGGTCTGTCTAAAATACTTAGGGTGTGACTTAAACATCAAGGTCTTTGAAAGCCAAGGTGAAACATTGAGTATGATAGCTTCAGCCTGTAATTCCAGCACTTAGAAGACAGAGACAGAAGAGTCACCACCAGTTTGAGGCCAGCTTGGGCTATATAGAAAGTTTCTGATCAACCTGGGCTACTGAGTGAGACTCTGTTTCAGGAAAACACCATTTAAAAAAAAAAGTCAAGGCAAAACTGGGTATAGTGGTACATACTGGATCCTCCAGTCACTTTGGAGGCTGAGGCAGGAGGATTGCTTAAATCCAAGAGTTCAAAACCAGGCTAAACTCCTGATGAGACCTAATTGACTAGGATCAGAAGGAAGGGAAAGAGGACCTCCCATATCGGTGGACTTGGGGAGGGGCATGCAGAGGGCAGAGGAAGGGAGGGATTGGGACGGGAGGAGGGAGGGAACCACGGGGGGATACAAAGTGAATAAAGTGTAATTAATAAAGAATTTAAAAAAAATAACAAAACAACAACAAAAAAACCAAAACCAGGCTAGGCAATGTTGTAAGACTTCATCATTTAATTAATTAAATGATGAGTAAAATTAAAATGAGACCAGGCGGTAGTGAGGCATGCCTTCAATCCCAGCACTCGGGAAGCAGAGGCAGATCTCTAGTCTACAGAGGGGCCAGCCTGGGCTACAGAGTGAGTTCTAGCTCATCCAGGGCTACACAGAGAAACCCTGTCTTGAAAAACAAAACAACAACATAAACAAAGACAAAAAACAAAACAAGAAAAGAAAAAGAAACTTAAAAGACAGTGAAAGTTGGGCCGGCAAGACAGCTGGAAGGGCGAAGGCACTTGTTGCCACACCTGATGGCCTAAGTTCCCCCTGCCGGTCCCCTGTGGGAGGAAGAGAGAACTAACTCCCAAAAGCTGTCCCCTGACTTCCATTCGTGTGCCCTGGGACGTCCCTCCTCCCCCAAATAAACAAGTCATTCTTTTTGAAATACAGTAAAAGCTTTCCATCCACTGCACATCCATCTACCAGAAGATCCCTTTAATGATCGTCACCAACAAGGAAATGTAGAGACAATCAACAGATGATCTGTTAGCTCGTTTGAGCCTTTGGGTGTCACTCTCCGGGCTGTGGCTCCCACAAAGCCCTTATCTTTCTTACAGGCTGTTACTTAGTGGTCAGACTGAGGCTGCTGTATTGTCTGGCTTCAAGGCAGGATTGAGGGGAAGGCTCGTGACTTGCTGGTTTTTCTCCCCTATTCCCCCAGGTCGTGGCGGGGGGCCTCTCCCTCTGCCTAGAACTTTCAGGTCTCTTCCTCAAACAGGTTGCTCATGTCTCCTGACCTGCTAGGCTTTAGTTACACAACAGTCTGTTGCTTCCTAGGACAACTTGTAACGGGACTCAAAGGGGAAAGAGGATTCCCAGGGCCTCCGGGAAGATGCCTTTGCGGACCTCCTGGGAATGTGAATAACCCCTCCTATGGGGACTCCATGTATGGGCCCGGCTCCCCTCGAGTTCCTGCGGTAAGGCTCTTTGGGGCATGGTCCTGGTGGGTGCTGAGGATGCTCTCTACCTGCTCCTAGGCCTTTGTGGTGTAATTTAAGAAAAATTCACTTTCCCTTGTTACAATGGCTACCCACATCACTATGGGAAATTGCAAAGTGGGGACAAAGGCAAAGGAAAACAAACTGTAAATTTGGATGTGAGGCCACTGAGGGCATTTCCCCTCTTTTTACTTTCAAGGCTAACTTTGATGTGTTAGATTATATTGTCTGAAAGAACTGTGCATGGCTAAGGATGCAGCTCAGTAGCTGACTGCTTGCCTAGTGTGCTCTGAGTTAAATACACAGTATTGAACAGGATGAACATCATTGTTAAAGATCATTGTGTGATCATTGTTGAAGAGTCATTCCCAGATGTCAAATTACTTACCTATGTAGCATCATCTTTTAAGCCTTGGTAACATATTTTTTTAAAAACACTTAAATATGTTAAATCAAGGTAGATAGTTGTATTTCAAACTCTGAACTGGCTTGACACTCTCCCCTATGTGAAGCAAACAGAATTGGTTCCTCTGGCTCTTCCTGTCATGTGGGGAAGCCTTTCTAGGCCCTGACCACTATGTTCTCTGGCAGATTTTTGTGGTCAACAACCAGGAGGAGCTTGAGAAGCTGAACACCCAGAATGCCATTGCCTTTCGCAGAGACCAGCGATCTTTGTACTTCAAAGACAGCCTTGGCTGGCTCCCCATCCAGGTACTCTGGGGCTGGCCCCTTGGGCTGTGATCCTCCTGTCCTCAGCCAGGAAAGGGACACTCCTCTTAGAAGAGAGAGAAGCTAGAAAATTGGGGATGGACAGAGCTTCTGCTCTGTGTCTGCAGAGAGGGCCACGGGTCCTCCCTCATCTTCTGGGCAGCCCTCCATAGACTACCCAATCAGAAGCTACTCTTGAGCCAGGATTCCCTTTGGGAAAGATGGTCTCTCTCCCCCCTCCCCAGAGGAAGATGAGGGATGCCTCCTAGACCCAGAGCATTTGTTCCCAGAGCTAGAGACTGTCCTACCTTGTGGCTGCCTAGGCATGCCACCGTCGTTAATGCTTGTGTGTTTCCTTGGCCAGCTAACCCCCTTCTACCCTGTGGGTTACACCGTAAGGCAGCGTGGCACCTGTGGGGATGGGGTCCTGCAGCCTGGGGAGGAGTGTGACGATGGTAATCACGATGTGGGTGACGGCTGCATTGGTGAGTGGGGCCCAGCCTGAGAGACCTGGACAGCAGAGGGGGTGGGCTAGGCCCTGCTATCAGCTGTGATGTTTTGAGGCAAAGGCAAGGGACAGTATATGGGAGAGGGGGGACACTTTGAAGAGCTGCTTCCCAATCCCAGGCCACACGTTCATTTTCCCCCCACATAAGCATGTCAACAGAGGTGTTCAGGGGCTTATCTCTAGAGATGCCTTCCTTGTCCCTGGCCTTCTTCTTCCAAGACTGACTTCTTGGCAAACCCATATTGCAAGCTCAGGAGAAGATGGTGATGGCCCTCACTTTGTATACTAGAGAGAAAGGCAGAGAGACAGGCCGAGACCAAATCAGAACTCCTTTTCTAGGTAGACACTAGACACAAGCTGTCAGCTGTCAGTGGTCAGGTGGGGCAGCTAACACTGCTTCCAGGCTCTTGGACAGTGCTAGGACCTGGCTCTGGAGGATTCGCCATGATTCGGGCGTTTTGTTGTTGTTGTTTCCATAAAGTGACCAGAACAGGAAGTGAGACAGATATACAGTTTTCAGAGTCAAAACAGAGTTCAGTAGCTGGCTCTGGTTGCCACCCAGTTCATCAAGGATGGCAGTGGGGACCATTTCCAGCTGAACCTGGCTCTCTTGACTGTAAGAGAGGTTTGAGATGACAGAGGCTCGTGTCTCCATAGATCCTTCCAGCTGATGTGTGAAGGGGTTGTCTGGATGAGGCTTGGGGTCAGTGCATCCATCCATGACTCAGTTTGCCTAAGTAAGAAGTGGAAATGTGTGGGCATCATTGCTGTCCTTCCTTTTTAGAAGCTCAGGGGACAGATGACAGACACTGAGATGAAGTTCCACTCAGGGCTGAGAGGCAGGGGGAGGTTATTATTCTCTCAGTGGAGTTGCACCAGACCCCTGACAATTTTTGGATGACAAGCTCTGAGGTGCTGGCTTTTCCAAGAATCCCTTCAATAGGAGCTGTCATAATCAAAAGAAAGTAGTGAAGTCTCCCTGCCCTCTAAAAATAAAGGTGAGGCAAATACAAGCGTGGTAGCACATATCTGTAGTCCTAGCATTTGAAAAGCCGAGGCAGGAAGATCATCAAAAATCAAAGGCCAGTATGGACCACATAACAAGATCGTGTGTAGGTAGGTAGGTAGGTAGGTAGGTAGATGGATTCACGCATGCACGCATGCATGCATTCGTGGGTGGGTGGATGGATAGAGTCCTTCTCCTGGTATGAAAATAAAAGTCTCTGTGAAGGCCACATGGTCCCTTCAGAACCCGGGCAGAACCTAGTAGTAGCCTGCCTCCCCAGAGCGCTGTGCTGACGGAAGCTGCACCATGCTCTCTCACTGGGGTCTGGTAGTCCAGTCTCCTAAGCCTTACCTTACCAACGCTCCACAGTAGCTCTACGAAGGGGGGACAGTGCCACCCTCCCAGTTTTGCAGATCACAGGAAGGCCCTGGTCTCCCCGGGAGGTTTGTTATACAGAACCCTCAACTCATCGTTCTTACCTCAGGCTGTGTCAGTGCGATGCTTGGTCCTGGGAGGGTCTCAAACCCTATGGAAGCAGGTTCTTACATGGGTGCTCTTGGGGCTCCACTGGGTCAGACTGTCCTTACTGTGTGGGCAAGCCTGTTACACCCTGCTCCTTCTCAGGACTCTACTTCTTGTACCTCTAGACTGTCACCGGGCCTACTGTGGAGACGGTTACCGGCACCAGGGCGTGGAAGACTGTGACGGCTCTGACTTTGGCTACCTGACATGCGAGACCTATCTCCCTGGGTAGGAAGGCCACCCGAACTCTCAAGATTTCCCCCCTCCCCTGCTCTCCTTCACAGATAATTTCAAGGGCCTTCTGTGTTCCTGGTACTTTCTCAACACTGAGGTCGGGTTAGAGTCCATGTTCCCCAATCATCACTCTCACTCCCCAAGAGGCCCCGGTCAGAGCACTCTCAGCCCATAGGTCCATGCTGGGCCAGGATAAAGCAGGCTCCAGGTCAGCTAGTCCCAGCGGTTACTGGGATGTGTGGCCTGGGAGGAAGTAGAGAGGGGAGCACAGAGCAGCAACGAGGGCATTTCACAGACTCCATCTGTCTGCCCGGCTGAATTCCCAGAACACTAGCCACCTCCATAAATCTACAGGAAATCAGATCAGAATCAATATGTAACCTTAGGATCTTACAATATAGCTCAGAAAGCCAAGGTTCAATTCTCAGTCCTGCAAGAAAGAAAAAAGAAGGTCTGTAAGATGACTCAGTGGGTAAAGGCACTTGCCATGCATGCCTGGTGACCTGAGTTTGATCCCCAGAACCTAGGTAAAGGTGGAAGGTGAGAACTGACCCCACAAACTTGTCCTCTGACCTGCACGTGTACTCCGTGCGTACTTCTGTCCCATCACACACACACAGAGAGACAGAGACAGAGAGAAAGACACATACACATAATTTTTAAAAAGTAAAAAGAACAATGTCTAATCTCACCAGTTCATGATCTCTCAAAGAAAAGATCCCCTTCAAGGACCCCTCTAGACACCTCAGAAAATCCTCAGAGGATATTCAAATGTGTTAATGTCCTGCCTTCCACAGTGGCATCTTCCAAGTGGCACCTGAAGCCCCAGCCTCCTGCCCAGAATGTACCCTTCCAGTGCAGAATGGCACTAACGGGTGCTGTGCTCCCCTGACCCTACTGGAATCAGCGGTGTGGCACTCTAGGGAGCCGTTCATCTGCCGACCCTTTAGATCACTTCCTCTCTCAGGAGTCCAAGCCTCAGCTTTGGCTTTCGCCACTTAGCTTCCGGCAGGCCTTCAGCGGGCTAGAAAACAGACAGCTCCCTTCCCACAGTCCCCTCCATCCCACACTCTCAGGTCCCTCCTCAACACTCAGCAGCCTATGCCACCTGGCTGCAGGAGCCGCACACCTCCTGTCACCCCAAACTCCAACCCTGGTTAGGCTCAGCCAGAATCCCACTGTGGTGTATGTGGGAGGCACGGGGCACTGTCCTATGCCTGATCTAAGGAGAGCTCCTAACAGCCACCTATGGGACCTGGCCAGACTGAGCTGCTTACTGGCCTTATAGGGTCACGTAGTGTTAACAGCTGGATCGAGCCTGGGGCTTATTCTCTAGCTCGCTGGAGCTGCTCGTCCAGTCACTAGAAGCCTCCAAGAGACAGATGTGAACATGTGTAGATAAGATACTGGATGAAGATTACCATTTGGGTTTGCGGAAGTGTAGACCACTCTGTCCAGCTCGGCAGCCCCTTTCCAAATTAGCTATCGTTTTAAAACCGTTAGAATTTTAAACTCAGTCACACTAGCCAGATTCCAAGGGCTCAGCAGCTGTGCCAGGCCTCGGACACAAATAGAGGACATCTGCCTTGCTTTTAGTCCAGAGTGGTTTCACAGACAGCACGAGACACCTGTAGGCCTTGAGAGGGGTTGAGCGTCTCATAGGGGATGTGTGGACATCGGGGCTGTCCTACCACGCCAGTCCCACTGCTAGAGCTTGAAGTAGAAAACCCCAGAGACCACACCCCGAATGAGGCAGAAAAGGTTTCCTAGACTATGGCTCTCATTGAAGGTTACGGATCAGCAGTCACTCTTCAGTGTGCTTTTCCCTGCCCACTACGCTGTCTGCTGAGCAGTACTTTTTTTTTTTTGCCTCCCTCAGATCATATGGAGACCTTCGGTGCACCCAGTACTGCTACATCGACTCCACACCCTGCCGCTACTTCACGTGAGAGGCTCAGGGAACCGGCGGGCCGCAGCCCCTGTCACTGGCGGCTGTTTCTCTGCCCTTCACATCAAGCTGGCCTGGCCCTCTCCTGGGACAGTGCCCACTGACCTTCATGAGACAAAACAAGGATACATTCTTGCTGCTAAGACGTGCTCTGGGCTCAGTCTGACTGGAGGAGTTTTGGACCACTGCATCCTGTCTTAATCAAAAGAACCAGAAACCCTCTACACGCCCACCCCCACCCCACCACCATCTGGCTAAACAGCTGGCTGTAACGCCTTATCTCTTCTGAAAAGATGCTGGCTCAGGCCACATGTGGACTTGGCTTAGCACTGTTAGACATACAGGAATCTGCGGCCCCGGCGCGGTTTGTTCTGGTCTCACTTGGGTTGAGGAGCGCTGGTGTGTAGGCTTCCGCACCGCCACGCACAGCTGTTCTGACCCCAGGCAGCCAGCTGTTGTGTCTCTCACGATTTAAGAGCCACAAAACAGGAGGTGAGCATATTCTCGTGGTGCAGCTCCCAGCTTCAGACGTGCTGAGGGCCCCTTCAGCTGGCCAGAACCTGCGTCAGCCTCGTGTGAACAAGGTCCAGGCTTACTCCCAGGAAAAAGGTGGACACTCAGCTGAGGCACTTGCCACATGAACCCTATCAGAACAGAAGCCTCCCTCCTCTTGAAGTTCTCCAAGGGACAGTGGCTATAGCTTCAAATCCCAGGCACCATCTTGGCCTTGTGGTTCTCTCTGCATCTTGACCTCTGTCTTGACAGTGCCCTTCACAACGATGTCCTGTGTGGGAGGCTGACTCCACACGCCCTGTCCAGGACAGGCGCTGGTGTTTCCTCATGCTGGCTCCCCGGGTTTGGGGTTCCACTGCTGAGTCCTTGCTGCCTGCTGGAGAGGCCCTGCGACCCTCCTCCAGGCCTGCCATCCTGTACACCCCTGTATGTTGTGTTGTCTTTCCTTATCCCCGCTGTGTGCCCAACCTCTTCCTTTCCCCAGGATTCCTTTTTCCTTAAGTCTGCATATCTTGAGAACTGTCTTTCCCATATTTCCTCGAGTGGGTTTGGCTCCATTTTGGAAAAAACCTTTTGCCCACCTCCCCAATCCACACATCTACCTTGTCGTCACATAGGCTGCCCTTGGGCTGTTACACGAAACTCTTCAGTGAGCCGAAAATCTTGGGAACTCAGCAAGTCCGAACTGTGAACTGTAGTTGCTGAGGGAAATCAGCAGGCGGCTGTCTTCGCAGGCAGGCATCTATGTCATTTCCATTACTGTCTGGGGCTTCTGGGTGGACGAGCAAGGAATAAAGGTGATTCCTGGCTGTGGCCTGCTCTCCCTCAGGTGCTGGGGCCACAGTGCTTATTGGTCCCAGATGGAGTGGAGAGAGTGGGTTCAGTTCGACTTTCCAGACTCGGATGGATTTGCAGAGCACCTATTTTCCTTGAGGATAAGCGAGGAAACTGCTGCCCAGAGGCTAGTGAGTCTTGTCAGCCCAGCATTGGCGCTGACCTTGCTGGAGGACCTGCTTAAGATGGGTGAAGACCGAGTGCCACCTGAGCAGCTGAGATTCTGACTAGGTCTTTAGAGATGCAATTAGCAACCAAACAAGGCTATGCCAGCCAGCCGAAGGCTGGTATTCATTGAGTCACAACTGAAGTGTCCAGTGGTGGGTAGGCAGAGGTCAGCGAGTGGCCCTGCTTTATAGCTCTGCATCCCCTGCTGCCAGGGTCCCTCCTGCTAATGTCAGCTGACCGACATGCTGTCAAGCTCTGTCTGCTCTGCAGCACGGCTCTGGGGAGTAGAGAACAATCCCACAGGTTCTTAGCCCCGAAGCCCCCAGGGAAATCTTGCCGTTAGACTACTCAGCTTGTTTTGGGTCCCAGGCCTGCTTTTAATGATCAGAAACACGGTGTGTGCTGAGTCCGTCAGAGCTGGGTCCTGAACACATGCTGGCAGCCTATCCTCTGAAATTCTCCATGGTTACCCAGCTGACCACTGAAGAGCAAGAATAAGGGTTAGGATGCTGTTTTGATTCTTTTCTAGTTGCTGTGAAAAAATACCCTGACACAAACGGCTTTAGGGTGGCGTGGGGTAGGGCAGTGAGATGGTTGGGCAGGTAAAGGCATCTTCCACTGGCTTTGATGACCTGAGTCAGACCCCATTAACCCCCATGGTGGAAGGAAGAACTGGCGTGCTGTTCTCTGAGCTCCACAAGCACACCGTGGCCTCTATGTCCTGCATAGTTTACACAAAGGACAAATAATAACCATAATTTTAAAATATTTTAAAAGAAAATTTTATGGGATACAGGGTTTATTTTTACTTAAAATTATAGGCTACCATCACTGTGGGAAAGTCAAGGTGGCAAGAACATGAAGCAGCTTGTCACCTCACAATGACAATCAAGAGTAGAGAGAAGTGAATTACCGGGGCATGCTTACTACCCAACTCACTTTCTCTTCTATACAGTCCATGAGCCAAGCCCAGGAAATGACGCTACCCACCGTGGGCTGGCTGGATCTTCCCACATCAATGAACATAATCTCTCTTCCAAGGTGATTCCAGAGTGTGTCAAGTTGACAAAGCCAACTATCATAGATGCAAACGCTCTCCATCCCAGTGGCCACACTCTGTCTCTCTCTGACAATAAGCCAACACTTGTAATAGATGTTTAGGAAGACTGTGCATACACAAGCTCTACACAGGTTCCCTTAGGCCTAGTAAGAGAGGCTGGCTCACAAGGATACCACAGTTCAAGAAAGATGAGGAATTTGTGTGTGTGGGGGGGTGGAGATTGAATTCCTATAAATGGATTATTATTTACTGGCTTGGGCCTGGTAAATCATTTATTTAGAGAGTCAGCAGTGTTTTTCTTTCTCCCTTAAAGCTGGTTATGTGAGATGGTTTGGGGCATCTGTTTGGACCACAGCCCTTACTGAAAAGAAAAAAAAAAAAAAAAAGACTGGTTTTTATACACAGTTGCCCCTTTCATGTGTTCCACCCAGGAGGGAAAAAAAACATCAAGGTAGACCAAACCCCAGAACAAGGGACAGCTCTTCAGGTCAAGACAGAAGGGACAGGGTCTGGGGAAGGATGCATACAGAAGGGACAGGGTCTGGGGAAGGATGCATACAAGCTAAAGGCATACTGAACTGTGATGAGCCCCGCTCAGCCAACAGCAGAGTACACAAACGAATTGACATCAGGCCCCGTGGCAAAGTGAGTGCAGGACCTGATCCTCCGAAGACTCCGGAGTTGAGATGAACATGGAGTGTTGTGCCTGGAAGCCTGTCAGGACTCCTGAGCCTGGTAGCTAGGGAGGCAGGTCTGCGAAGGGCTTACCAGACAAGCACTAGGACCCAAGTCCTGAGCACTGTCTTCAGAATCAATGTTTAAGGAAAAAAAAAAAAAAAAAAAAAAAAGCTGGGCATGGGAGTCTGTTATTGTAATATAAGTGCCAAGAGGCAGATACAGGTGGATCCCTGGGCTCAATGTCCAGCAGCTAGCCTAGTCCACTCGGTGAGTTCCAGGCCAGTGAGAGATACTGTTCCCCTTCCCCCCAACACCAGAGGTGTCTAACCTCACACACATGTACCTGCATGCACACTTACATAAATGTAGAAAGAAGGAGGGAAAAATAGGAGAGGGGGGACAGAGAGGAGGGAAGGGGAAAAGGAGAGGGAGAGGAGAGAGGGGCAACCCTGTGTTTAACTCCAAGTTGAAGCTACTTTTCTGTGCCAGCCTGACCCCTGAGGGTCAGCTCTCCCAGGCGACAGTCGGATGCTCCATTCCTGCTGATTGACTTTCAAGGCACAAAGGATTACGAGCCTGAGAGTTGAGTCCCCGAGGTTGGCAGTGCTGGGAGTCAGGTGCTGACAGTGACAAAGCGAGGCTGGAGATGTCACGGACAGGCCACTTGAAACTGCAGTGACAACAGCCTTGGGAGAAATGTCACTTTTTTTTTTTTAAGATGGTTTTGTGGTATCTGCTGAGGCAATCTGATGAATGACAGGGGCGTAAGGTGGCGCTGACTCCTCCTGGACTAAGGTTCCACCCTTTTCGTACTGAACTGGCTTTTGATGATTTCATCAGTGAGAGAGGCCCGTGTTCTGCCCAACTGACTCACAGGGACACAGTCTGCCAGAGGTCAGCCCAGGACTCCTCACTACCCAGCCGTAAGGTTATGTGACGTGTGTAAACAAAGTATGGTCTCTGGAGAAAGTCTGTCAACTAGTACTCAAGGAAAGTGATGGAACAGATTTCTGAGTATTTCTGCAACACGCAAGTATCCGTCACCTTAGTAGGGACACGGAGAGCACTGGGCATTTGATGAAGAACCTCCAAGGCTCATCATAATCGGTGGGTCAGCCTATGCCCCAGTCACCGCTCCGGAGAACCTTCTCCTACCCGTCTCCTGTAGCAGAACGAGTCCATTTAAATCATCAGTGAAGTTCGGTTCTCCCACCTGTGTGAAGAGATCAGCCCCTGGGTCAAGGCCCTTTGGTCACTGGCCAAGGATCTCATTCCAACATTAATTACATGTGCCAAAGGTTCCAGGAGCAAAGGTCCTTCAGCATATGGTACAAGAGTGAAGCTGGGTGTGGTAGCACAATCCTGCGATCCCAACACTTTGGAGGCTGAGGGCAGGAGGACCATGAGTTCAGGCCAGCTTAGGCTACAAAGCAAGTATAAAGCCACCCAAATCAACACAGGGAGGCCTGGTTTCAAAGAGTGATAGAATACTCGACCCCTACCTTGCCCAACTAAGTAAATAAAAAAAAAAAAAGGAAGGAGATGACCACTCCTGGGTAGATGGAAAAGAAGATTTATGGTAGATAAAAGGAGATCATAGTCAGAGGCAGACACATCTGGAGAGTCCAGAGTGAATGTGGCCAGACTGGTCTGGGCCATGTGAAGAGAGGGGAATGGGGAGAGTAGCCATAGACCAAGATGGGTGGCCTGGGCCAAGAGGCTGGCCAAGAGAGTAAAGGGTAGACCAAAAGGCCATGTAACCAAAGTGACTGGTTTATCTAAGGAAGGGAGCAACTGGGGAAAGGGCAGCCCAGCCCCTGGGCTGGAGAAAGTTAGGGTAATGGATAGGCTAGGCTGACCATACCCAGTAACGGAGACCTGGTGGCCAGGTCTGCTTTGATATGTTTGTTTCAGGTTTGAGACCCAACATCAACTCCACTGAGTTGCAAAGGAAGTGGACCCACATTGCCTTTCTCTGAAGGGAAATTCTTCCCGGTCCCCAACAAGTCTCCAAGAAACACAGTCTTAGTGAAGGAAGACAGTAGGGGCCCCTGCCCTGTTTCTCCTGGCTTTTGTAGGTGTGACACTTTCTGTTGCAAGGCTCTGCTGTCTCTAGTGTCCAATGGTGCATCTGGGAACAGCGGCTGAGGCAGAGGTGAGTGAAAAGCAGAGGCTGGGGTGGAGCTTTAAACATGCATCCATTACAGCTATGAAATCTAGGCCTCTCCTTTTGAATGGGAGAGGGGCTGCTTTGACCAATAGAACACTGGCTTCTTCAGATGAGGTCATAGGTGACACTGCTTTCTGAGAATACATCAAGAAGGAACCAGATTTTCTGGAAGAAAGCCAGCCACCCTGAGATGGCTGTGCAAAGCCAGGTAGGCCCGGGCCCTGATCCAACCCATCGTGCCAGACCTGTGAATGAAACCACAGAAGCAGACCTGCCCAGTCAAGTGTGATGCCAAACCTTAACCAACAGTTTCCATGATATGAAGTGGTTGTTGTTTTCTACTAAACTTTGGGTGGTGTGTTACAGCAACTGGAATCTGGAATGTCCCTGGAGTAAGGAAAGCGTGGTAGCCCCACTTGTCAACTTGACACACCTGAAAATAGGGGTCCTCTATCAGATTAGCCTGTGGGCAAGCCTGTGGGGCATTTTCTTGATTGCTAACTGGTATGGGAGGGCCAGGCCCACCGTGGGTGGTGCTACTCCTGGGCAGCTGGGTCTCACCTGTGTAAGAAAGGCAGCTGAGGCAGCCAGAGGGAGCAAGCAGCACTCCTCCGGGGCTACTGCTAGAAGCTCCTGCCTTGAGCTCCTGTCCTGGCTTCCCTAGGTGATGGACTGTACCCACAAGCCAAACCATCCTTTTTCTGCATCAAGTTGCTTTTAGAACAGAAAGAGGGAGGAACAAACTACAGCATGGAGGAGTGTGTGTGTGTGTGTGTGTGTGTGTGTGTGTGTGTGTGAATAGCCAACAGGAGCTGCTGCCTTGCATTTGGTGCCCTCTGCAGGAACCAGAAATGGAAACTTAAAAACTAGTCTCTGCTTCTACTGGAATTTCCCATCTGAGAGCCATACACACAATGACAGAGATCCAAAGGCCTCAGAGACCCTCTTACCCTCTATCTTCAACCTAATGTCTATTTGGGCTAACAGAGACTGACTTAAGGACTGACTTAATGTCTAACCTCCTTGTCTTTGCTAACTCTGTTAAGCTTTTGCTATTTTGATAAGCTGAGTCATATAAGAAACTGTGATATTCTGTAATGATGCTCTATGAGAGGACCAGGAAAGTAAAGTTGCCAGTTTATGGACTGTATACACAATTTACAATTTTATTTTGATATTTGAAGAGCTTCAATTCAGAAATTGTTAATTTTTATTATAAACTGTTAAAGATCAAGTTTTAATATGCTCATAACTCTACTTGTACATGTGCTGTACAGGGGGCTTCCAAGTGTGTAGAGATTGGAGGCCAACTGTGGGAATCCAATTTTGTATGCACCATGCTTATAACATTACAACATTTGTTTGCATAACTACCTAATTTTTTATTTTTAAATTATGTGTACGTGTGTAGGTTTGTATATCATATCAGCTTAGCTAGGCTTTCTATTGTTGTTGAGACACCATGACCACAGCAACTCTTATAAAAGAAAAAATTTAATTAGGGCTGACTTACCGTTCAGAGACTTAGTCCATTATTGTCATGGTGGTAAGCATGGTGGCACACAGACATCGTGCCGAAGAGGTAGCTGAGAGTTCTACGTCTTGAGATTTCTACACACGCAGAAAGAAGAGAGAGTGACACTGAGCCTGGCCTGACCTTTTGAAACCTCAAAGCCCACTCCCAGTGACATGCTTCCTTCAGTAAGGCCACACCTACTCCAACAAGGCCACACCTCCTAATAGTGCCATTTTCATTCAAACCACTTCATAGGCTTGTAGCCATATCATAGGCCAACTTCAAAGGTCCCCATAATCTATCAAAGTCTCTTTTGAGACTCATGGCAATCTCTTAACTGTAATCCCTATAAAATCAAAATCAGGAGATCTCATACTTTCTATATACAGTGGCACAGTATATATATATATATATATATTCTGTGTATATATATAAACTGTTCCAAAAGAAAGGGGAAAGGGAGCATAGTGAGGTAATACTGGATCAAAGCAAGACTGAAAACCATCTAGGCAAACTCCGAACTCTGCATCTCCGTGTCTGATGTCAAAGTGTACTGTTGTGGGTTATTAATATTTATTATTGATTTCTCTGGCACTAAACAGCAGTTATTCCTAAACCAACTGTATACCCAAATCACCAAACAGAGACTAGGATTTACTTAATTAACCTAAAGCACAATGCTGAGCAGTGATTACTCCATCCTAAGCCTCCAAGCCCGTATAGTTTCTTCCCATTCAGATTTCCCACGTTATACTTGCTTTTAGTCATTGCCTAGGTTCTCCCCTCCTGCCAAACCCACTCTCTTCCCCTCCAGTCCAGGATGTCCCACCCTATTCTCTCCATTGCACAGCACTGGCTGGTTGTTTAATTGACAATTACAGAGAACAAATAGTGGCATGTTTACACTAACTTGAGACAGGTGATGCTTAGAATAAGCATCACAATGCAATGTCCTTATTTAAACCAGATAGTGAGGGAGAGAAATCAGCATTTGAATGAACAAGGGTAAATTGTATATATTCAATAAGAACATTACACCAACAGTCCTCTTCAGATCCCCAATTCCTGTCAGCTTTGTTGACTGAAACACACTTCTCTCTCTTGGGCCGACTCCACTCCCTATTAGCAGCTCTCCCCAATAAGAATCCCATGGCTCTGGCATCTCCAACATTTTGGGGTCTCCAAGGCAATACAGGATTCACTTTCACAACTTCACAGTATGGCCTCTCTGGACCTGCATGCAGGGACACCCCTGCCACACGCCTGGCCTCAGTGGCTTTCCTTAGCTTCAGAGGGAGATTCTATAACTCTTTCTTGTACCCTTGACTCTAAAACCAAAAGCATGTGACTGAAGCTGCCAAGTTCTGCTGCTTGCTGGGGGAGCTGGAACATGGCCCCTAGTTCAAATACATCTTAACCAGCTTTCTGTTTCCTTCACCACCTAAGCTTGGCTCTCCTGGATCTCCCTCTGTAGACCTTGCTGGCCTTGAATTTAGCAATCCGCTTGTCTCCTGAATGCTGGGATTAAAGCTGCTCTTTAATTCCTTTTCACAGTTGGAAGCTTAGCTGGGTGGGGTCTTGCCCTGAGCTCACCACTCTTTTTAATCCATTTAACATTAGGCTTTTCTTTAATCTGTTTATTTTCTTGAGCATTGGACTTAGCTCCATTCCATTTCCTGATACCCTTTTTCTCACAAACTGTACATTTTCTATTTTTCTTGCTCAGCTTGCTCCTTTTCTTTATAGATCTGAATAAGAGTGACCACTAATAAACCACATAAAATAGTCAATATTAGGTTGTCTTGAAAGCTCCTCTGCCCAATGCAATTAATCCAAAAGTCTTTCAATTTAACCTCAGGCAGATGGTGACATTTTTATTTGGGTTCTTGTGTCTACCACCCTTCACCTCCCCAATCATTTTCAACACCCCAACACCAAGCAGAAGAGACAGAAAGTTAGAGACGAAAGTGGGTGTAGGTCAGAAGAAGGCAGTATATCTCCTGGGGCTAGTGCTAAGACAGTTTCAAGCTGCCATGTGGATGCTGGGAACCAAATCTGGATCCCCTAGAAGAGCAGCCAGCGCTCTTTACTGATGAGCAAATGCTCCAGCTCTTTGACATCTTTTGTTCAGTTTGAAGAATTCTCTTAACATCTCTCAGACAAGATTTCAGGCTGACCTCAAACTTACTATGCGGCTGAGGATGACCACTTTCTCTTGCTCTGCATGCTGGTCAGATTTTTGTCATTTTGATACAAGCTTGGGTCATCTGGGAAGAAGGAACCTCAACTGAGAAAAATGCCTCTAACATACTGGCCTGTGGGCAAATCTGTAGGGCATTTTTTTCAGTGGTTGATGTGGGAGGGTCCAGCCCACTGTGGCAGGTGCCACACCTGGGCAGGTGGCCCTGCGGTGTATAATAAAGCACACGGAGCAGATTATAATGAGCAAGCCAGTGAGCAGCGTTCTCTTATGATCTCTCTGCATCAGTGCCTGCCTCCTGATTCCTGCCCCACTTTAGTTCCTGCCTTGGCTTCCTTCAGTAATGGACTGTACTGGGGATATGTAAGCCAAACCTTTTCTACCAAGTTGCTCATGGTCTTTATCACAGCAAGAGAACAAACAAGGATGGTCTAAGATTTCTACTGAGAAGTTGTCAGTGATGAATATTTTTTTCTTTTGTAGCATTAAGGATCTTCTCTCTCCCCTGTGAGGCTGTTTATAAGGTGTTTAGGGCCTATAATCTCATCACTTAAAGGCTGTGGCAGAATTTCCATTGACTTAAAGGCCACCCTGGGCAATATGATGAGTCCAGGCTAGCTTGGGCTTCAGTGTGAGACCTGCTTTTAAAAATCAAAAAAGCATTCCAGCCAGTGAAGCAGGTAGGTTAATTGTGGACTTCACCTCCCCTCTATTCCTCCAAGTCCAATCACCCAGTCTCACTCCCAGCTCTGAAGAAGACTTTCTATGGTAGCCTCTCCTCACTCTCTGCCCCAGTTCCCAGGGGACTAACTAAGTAGATCCTGGAACACCCTGATTTCCCCCTTGTGAAGCCCCTCCACTACCCACTAGCCCAACCCCATTCCTAATTTTCAGGTCACAATACCCAGAAACACATTTTAACTGGAACACCCAGCAACCACACTTCTCAGGACTCCAGAAGATCTTCCTACAGGCAGCACACAGCCACCATAGTCTCCTAGAAACCATAAAGGAAACAGAAACCAACAAACAAAAACCCACCTAACAAAGACAAGATCGGATATCAGCACCTATAATCACAATTGTCCCAATCCCAGAAGCCTAGACACTAGCACAAAAACACAGTAACAGCCATGACAATATGTCTCCAGTTGAGCCCAGAAACCCTACCACAGAAGGCCCTGAATATTCCAACATAATGAAGCAGGCTTAACGTATATGATAGAGGTCCTTAAAAAAGAAACAAATCTCTCAAAGAAATCTATGAAAATACAAATGAAGAGTGGAAGGAAAGAAATAAAATCACTCAAGACCTGAAAGTGGGCAAACAGGATAGACACCGGAAGCCATGGAAGACAGGGAACAGGATGGGAGCCTGCCATGGATGTCTTCTGAAAGACTCCACCCAGCAGGGGATTGAAGCAGATGCAGAGATCCATAGCCAAACTTTGAGCAGAGCACAGGGAGTCTTATGGAAGAAGGGGGAGATAGAAAGACCTGGAGGGGACAGGAGCTCCATAAGGAGACTAACAGAGCCAAAAAATCTGGGCCCAGGGTGGACCTTCAGAGACTGATACATCAACCAAGGACCATGCACGGAGAGGACCTAGACCTACTGCTGCTATGTAGCCCATAGGCAGCTCAGTCTCCATGTGGGTTCCCTAGTAAGGGAAGCAGGCAGGGGCTATCTCTGACAAGAACTCAGTTGCCTGCTCTTTGATCACTTCCCCATGTAGGGGTGACCTTACCAGCCCACAGAAGAAGAGGATCCAGGAAGTCCTGATGAGACTTGGTAGACTAGGATCAGACAGTAGGGAGGAGGACTTCCCCTTTCAGTGAACTAGGGAAGGGGGATGGGGGTAAAGAGGGAGGGAGAGTGAGACCAGGAGGTGATGAGGGAGTGGCTATAATTGGGTTATAAAGTGAATAAATTGCAAAAAATAAAAAAATAAAAATAAAAAAATTGAGGGGGAAAAAGACCCGAAAACAGAATCAAAAAAGAAAACCCAGACTGAGAGAAATCTGAAAATGAAAAATGAAAAAAACTCAAGCAGGAACCACAGAGGCAAGCTTCACTAACAAAATCAAGAGACGGAAGACAGAATTCTGGGTGTTGAAGACATGATAGAAGAAATGTATACCTCAGACCAAAAGAAAAAAAAAAAAAAGAAAAAGTTAAATATAAAAACCTCCTGGTACAAAACACACAGGAAATCTGGGGCACTATGATAAAAATAAATCTAAGAATAATAGAAATAGAGGAAGAAGAAGAAACAAAGGTCAAAGTCATAGACAATATTTTCAATGAAATCCAGAAAAAAAAAATCCTAACCTAAAGAAGGAGAAGCCTACCAAAGTACAAGAAACACACAGAACACCAAATAGACTGGACTAGAAAACAAAGTCCCCTCAGCACATAAACATCAAAACACTAAATGTACAAAAGAAAGAAAGAATACTGAAAGTGGAAAGGGAAAAAGTCCAAGTAACATATAAAGGTAGACCTATCAGAAAAACATCTGACATCTCAGTGGAGACCCTGGAAGCCAGAAGGACCTGGCTTCAGGTGTGCTGCAGAATCTGAGACCACGAACACCCAGCACAGACCACTACAGCCAGCAAAACTTTCAATCACAATAGATGGATAAAAGAAGACATTCCCCTCCCCCTGAGGGGGGAGCAGCCTTACCAGGCCACAGAAGAAGACAATGAAGCCATTCCTGATGTGATCTGATAGACTAAGATCAGAAGGAAGGAGAGGAGGACCTCCCCTATTAGTGGACTTGGGGAGGAGCATGCATGCAGAAAGGGGAGGAAGGGTGGGATCGGGAGGGGAGGAGGGAGGGGCTTATGGGGGGATACAAAGTGAATAAAGTGTAATTAATAATAAAAAAAATAAAAAATAAGTAAATGAATAAATAAATAAAGCTAACTTAAAAAAAAGAAGACATTCCATAAAATTAAAAAAAAAAACAAATTCAAGCAATATCTATCTACAACACTGTTCTAGCACATAAGGAGGTGCTAGGAGGTAAATTCAAACCTAAAGAGGTTAACTAAATTCCAGAAAACACAGGGAACAAATAATCCCAGTCTGGTCTTGAGCTTGTATATCTGCCTGCCTCTGCTTCCCAAGTGCTGGGATGCATCAAGGGCACCCAATTTTGTAAAAGAAACAATACTACAACTTAAATCATATATTTACTCTTACCACTGATAGTGGGAGACTTCAACACCCTACTTTCACCAAGAGACAGGTCCTCCAGACAAAAACTAACCAGAAATACTGAAGCTAACTGAAATTATAAACCAAATGGACTTATCAGATATTTACAGAACATTTCACCTAAACACAAAAGATCAAATATACATTCTCTGAACCTCACAGAACTTTCTCTAAAATTGACGACATACTCAGACACAAAGCAAGTCTCAACAGATACAAGAAAGTCAAAATAACACCCTGTATTCTATCTGACTACCACGGATTAAAGCTATTTGTCAAAACAAAAATAACAGAAAGCTTACAAACTCATGGAAATTGAACAATTCTTTACTGAATGAAAACATGGATCAAGACAGGAATTAGCAGGTGGTGGTGGCGAACACCTTTAATCCCAGCACTCAGAAGCAAGAGGAGGCTGATCTCTGTAAATCCGAGGCTAGCCTAGTCTGCACAGTTCGAGGACAGCCAGAGCTACATACTGAGACCCTGCCTCAAAATAAAAACAACAACAACAACAACAAATGGAGCTGCAGAGATGGTTCGGTAGTTACAAGTATTGGTTGTTCTTCCAAAGGAGCAGAGTTCAATTTCCAGCTCTCACATGGCAGCTCACAGCTGTCCATAGCTCAGAATCTGGCACCTTCACAGACATACATGCAGGCAAAACACCAAGACACATAAAAGAAAAATACATAAATCTTTTTTTTTTAAAGAAAGAACGAGGGACTAGAGAGATGGCTTAGTGGTTAAGAGCACTAGCTGCTCTTCCAGAGAACCAGGGATCAATTCCCAGCACCCACATGGCAGCTTACATCTGTCTGTAACTTCAGTTCCAGGGGCTTCAACACCTTTACACCAGCATACATGCAGGCAAAACACCAATGCACAGAAAATAAAAGTAAATAGATTATTTTTAAAAAATGTAACACAAGGGCAAGAAAAGATAACTATAAAGGACTCTGAGTAAAGCTGTGTGAAAACAGGTTGTGCATGAAAGAAAGTGTCCCCAAATAAGCGCACAGTTAAGAAGTCCACGGAATCCTCTATGCCAGGCTTTAGAACGACAAGTATGCTAACTTCTACAGCTGTGGGGAAAGGAGCATTGGTCTTAAAGTGGAAGGCCTGGGCTCCCCCTAAATCTCTGGGAGCCACCTGAGAGTCTCAGCCTTTCAAGACTAGCTCTGTACCTTCCACAGAAGGTTTATCTGCTGGGTTAAGAAGCTTCACACACCTTCCACCTGTGGGCTAGTGTCAAGAACCATTCTGTTAAAGGAGCTCGGTAGGCATGTGGACTTCGTGGAAGGTAATTCAGTATTTTGTAAGGTCTGTACCATGATGCACCCCAGACTTGCTTCCAGCCTATGACAATCCCATCATTTGTGCACTGCTACATCTCTCTAAAATCTGGCATAGCATGAAGCATCACTTTCTGGGCTTTTACACACTCTAGTTGAACAAACTCCCTACGGGATCTTTATGAAGATGCACTGCTGTTCAATTGAATTCATGATTTGATGCAAACAATTTTAAAAGTCAAATTGTTTCAGAACTTACAAACCTTAACGTCAAAACATACAAACTGTTCCTTTGTAATTCCTTATACCTTGTCAGTTTATGGCATAATATACTGTTATTTTATTTACTTTGTTTCTTGGAATGAGGGACAGATAAAATTATTGTCCAGAACTCACTATAAACTAAGAGATGGCTGAAAAATGTGTAACCAGGTCAGTCTTAATTGAAAAGACATATATTCTTGTAACTTCTTGGACCCTGTTAATCTTTAGGCCTTGTCAAACTGTCATTCTGAACTCATTATGAACTTATGTAATAAATACAGAGATAAGAAATGTTTAGTTTTAAAACATGTAACCTATTGTATTTTAGAATTCATCTGTTTCTGTGATTAATTGCCTTTTTGACTATGAGGTAATTCTATTTTTCTGACATGGAAAGCTTTGTCTCAGAGATATAAAAACTATGACCAGACAATAAATGGGATTGAAGTTAGAGTTTTTAACTTAAATATTTGTGTGTGTGAGTGGTCTATTTTTTTTTAAATTTCTCTCTTATTTCTTGCTTTCCTGTAGATTCACTAATAGGTAACAGACTTAGGGATCTGTCGTTAGCAGCATATTTTAGCCTAAGGGAGATCTCTGAAAAGAGGCCTATCTACAGATTAAAGAGCCTCCTTTCACAACCCTCTGCAGTCTGTGGCTAGAAGCCACTTTAGCCTGGGTGTAGGAAAAAGATGACCAGTTTAAGCTTTCCTCCTTAGTAGCAGTGCAGCCAGTCTTGAGTCACTAGAGAAGAAATCCTGGGCTCCCTCTCCTCTTCTTCTTTCAATCATCCATAGTAATCAGCTGCCTGAGCCATCAGCTCAGTGACCCAAGAGATGAAGTGAAACCTAAGAGATGAAGGGTATAATTCAGATTATACCCTGGATCTTGCCAAAAGCTGAGAAATTGGCAGGCTAGCACCTTTCATGGCAAGCTGAGTTCTAAAGATAAAAATATAAGATAAAATTTTTATCCATATTTTCTTTAAAGTCCTTTAAATTAGGCTGGAAAGAGAGCTTAGCTACTAAAGTGCTGGTCATATGAGTGTGAAACCTGAATTTAATACTCAGAACCTATATGAAAAACTGGGTATGATTTCACAGTGACAATGCTTATGCTAGGGAGCTGGTGACAGGGATCTGTGGGGCTTGATAGCCAGGCAGCCCAGCCTACTTTGTGAGCCTGAGGCCAGTGAGAGACCCTGTCTCAAAAAACAAGGTGGAAAACATGGCAGTATACAACTGTCTGTAACTCTATTCAGCGTATCTGCCACCCTCACACATACATACATGCAGGCAAAACACCAATGCACATGAAAAGAAAGAAAGAAAGAAAGAAAGGGAGAGAAAGAGAGAAAGAAAAAGAAAGAAAAAAGAAAAAGAAAGAAAAGAATAAAAGAAAGAAAGAAAGAAAGAAAGAAAGAAAGAAAGAAAGAAAGAAAGAAAGAAAGAAAGAAAGAAAGACAGACAGACTTTCTGGGTTGAATGAAAATGAATACACAAGAAACCCAAACTTATGGAACACAATGAAGGCAGTTAACAGCACTAAGTACCTATGTTTTTAAAAAGCTGGAGAGATCTCATACTAACAACTGAAACTAACATACCTGAAGGCTCTAGAACAAAAAGAAGTAATCACACCCAAGAGGAATAAATGGCAAGAAATAATCAAACTGGGGACTGAAATAAATAAAATAGAAACAAAAAGAGCAATACAAAGAATCAATGAAATGAGTTGGTTCTTGAGGATAATCAATAAGATTGACAAATTCTTTTCCAAATAAACTAAAGGGCAGAGAGGGGAAGAAGATACAAATTAATAAAATTAGAAATGAAAATGGGGACATGACAACAGACACTGAGGAAATCCAGAGAATCATAAGGGCATTCTTAAAAAAAAAGAAATGGCTTTTCTTGACACATACCACTCACCAAAGTTAATTCAAGATCAGATAAGCAATTTAAACAGACCTATAACCCCTACTGAAATAGAAGCAGTCATTAAAAGTCTTCAAACCAAAAATCAAGCAAACAAACGAAAACAAAACAAAACAGAAATACACACTGGGAAAAAAGACAGCATCATCAATAAACATTGCTGGTCAAACTGGATGGCTGCATTTAGGAGAATCCAGGTAGATCTATACTTATCACTGCACAAAACTCAATTCCAAATGAACCAAAGACCTCAACATAAAAACCAGATGCACTGAACCTAACAGAAGAGAAAGTGGCGACTATCCCTGAATTCATTTGCACAGGAAAAGACTATGTGAGCAGAACACCATTAATTAGCACAGGAACTAAGATCAACAATAAATGGGACCTCATGAAACTGAAAAGTTTCTGCACAGCAAAAAATACCATCCTTTGGGACAAAGTGGAAGCCTGCTATTGTGGATATAAATGTTTTTGTTTTGGTCCCAGGTGTGGGATATGGGACTGATTGCGATGGTCCACAGCAGCAGACTATTTGCTTTATGTGTGCTCTGAGAGGAACTCTTTGCCAGCTGCAGATAGTTTGAATCGGAGGACTCTGGAGAGAGGATAAATGCCAGAGCCAAGAGAGTGGCAACAAGAAAGAACAAGGCTGCTCCTGCTTCCCCCTTGCTGCTCCTAGTTGTTGTTGTGAAACAAGAAGATGGAGATCTCCTGAAACGAGGATTGGACTGGCTCCAAGGAACCCGACCCTGACCATCAGGAAGCAGCTAAGAAAGAACTGCAACCCATCCCACTAACCCTTTCTCTCTCCTACCCGGTTTTGAGGTGTTGGAAGGGATTGGAGTGGAGTAGGGAGAAGATAGGAGAAATATAAATAAGAGTTTTTAAAAACTATTGCCTACAGTCTACAGAATGGGAAATTTTATTTTTACCCAACTACACATCCTATAGAGGGTTACTAACAAAATATATAAAAAACTCAAAAGACAAAGTGTCAAGAAAACAATTAACCAAATTAAAAATGGGATACAGATCTAAATAAAGAATTCTCAAAAGGGAACAAAATGGTGAAGAAACATTTAGTGTTCAACATCCTTAGCCCAAGATCCACGGAACAAGTGACAGCTCATGATGTTGAGGCTATAAAGAGGAACACTCATACATTGCTAGCAGAAGTGCAAATTCATCTAGCTACTATGGAGATCAGTGTGGTGGTTCCTCAGGAAGACGTGAATCAATCTGCCTCAGATCCAGTACCCAACTCTTGGTCATAGACCTAAAGGCTGCTTCACCCTGCCACAGAGAGACCTCTGCTCAACCGTGTTTACTGCTACTCTATATTCACAATATGCAGTTACTGCAAACAACCTAGACGTTCCTCAACAGAACGGATAAAGAAAAAGTGGCACAGTTGCACAATAGAGTATCACTGAGCCGTTAAAAAAAATGGTATCATGAATCTGCAGTAAATGGCTGGAACTAGAAAAAAAACATCCTGAGTGAAGGGGTATCCCAGACCCAGAAAAATAAATATGGTATGTATTTGCTTATATGTGGCTATTAGCTGGTGCCAACACACAGCCTTCCCCTACGTTCCAGCGTCTTCGGTACAGGAAGGTACTCTGCACACTATCAAAAGAGAAACACCAGAATAGCCACAGACCTTTATCTACAATGGTGTATATATGATAGAGTAATGGTGGTGTGAAACTTGTGGGAGCAACCAATAAGGGATTTGACTTAAGGTCCATTTCATGAGATGTAACCAATACCCAACACTGCTTGGGTGACCAAGAATCCAAGAGTAGAGAGCCCAGGGTCCTTGGGGAAAATCAAATACTACTGTTCTAAACAACCCCCAAAATGTAACAGTAAAATGGTTCTTAATGGCTGGGCAGTGGTGGCACACAACTTTCATCTCAGTGCTCGGGAGGCAGAGGCAGGTGGATTTCTGTGTTTAAAGCCAGCCTGATCTACAGAGTGAATTTCAGGAGAGCCTGGACTACACAGGAACCCTGTCTTGAAAGAAAGGAAGGATTCCCAATGACATTCTGCCATACTTACAGATCAGGGTCTTGCTCATCTATCACCAGAGGAGATGGGAATAGAGAGACCCACAGTGTGATTTCACAGAGATTTCAGTGTGAAATCTGTGAACACAGCCCTAAATGGGATGTTATCATCTAATCCTTCCCTCTCAGAGCTCAAGCCAGGACACTGAGGAAAAAAAGACCCTCTAAGTCAACATGATCAAAAATGAAATGAACTCACAGAGACTGAGGCAGCATGCACGGGGCCTGGGTGTGTGAATAAGTGAGTCTGATTCTTGTGCCTTCTCTTGGGTTCTTTTCCTTCTGTTGGTTTGTCTTGTCCAACTCTGAAGTGATTTTTGTTTTATATTATATTTTATTTTGTTATACCTTTACTATGGTAAAGGTTAACAACTGAAATGTCATTTATACCATCTGAAGTGATTTTTGTTTTATATTATTGTTTTGTTTTGTTACACCTTTACTATGGTAAAGATTGACAATTGACCTGTCATTTACACCAGCTGGGAGAGGAAAAGTCAGTTTTCTCCAATAGAGCTAATATACTCTAGGTGTACTAACCACTCCTCATGTTCAGTAGTTGACCAACATATGATGGACTCCACACTTTGGTTACAGTTTGGTGGGTTTTGTTTTTTTGTTTTCTTTTTTTCTTTTTTCTTTTTGGAGATGGTTGTATTGGGTTTTGTTTTTGAGAAAGAACTTAAAGTTGGGTGTTTAGGGAGGGGGAAAGGATCTGGAAAAACTTGGTGAAGAGGAAATATGATAAAATATACTTAAATTTAACGATTGTTTTAAATAAAAATTAAAAAGCAAAAAGAAAGGAAGGAAAATAGAAGCCCTGTATAGCCCAGCTCCAAGGCCACGCCACTCCTGGTGGTAATGCATGCTCGAATAGAAGTCTACCCAGCTGAGTCAAAGGAAAGCACTGTGCTGGGGGCAGCTGGGATGCCCAAGGTCAGAGGACAGATGGCAGAAAAGGTCCCTTCACCAGCAAAGCTGGTAGCAATCTGGATCTAGTTAGTGACTGCAGCACCATGGGAGGGAGAAGGAATTCCCACTGCTGCAGTTGAAAACAGCCCTGTGGGCACCCAGGAACCCACCTGCTGTCCAAGCAGGTCTTGAGGCTGTGAGCTTTGACCTCTGCAGTGCGTCATTTCTGCTCCGTGTTGGCCTGTCACTGGGCTCGGAGATGAAGCCCCATGCTCTGATGCCCCGCTCCCCAGAGTGAAGTCAGTTCTGTGGGGACTCTGTTTCAGCGGTTCTCAACCTTCCTAATATTGTGACCCCTTAGTACAGTTCATGTTGTGGTGACCCCCAACCATAAAATTATTTTCATTGCGACTTCATAAACGTAATTTTGCTAATAGGAATTATATTGTAAATATGTGCTTTTAGATGGACTTAGGACTCCTATGAGTGGGCTGTTTGACTCCCAAAGGGGCTGAGGCTCACAGGCTGAGAAATGCTACTACAGGGGTTCTCTGATGCCTGACGAAATCTAGTTTTAGATGTTGATTCTGCAGGTATTAATCTAGTAGCCAAGTGTCAAAGGGCCGTGCAGGGCACTGGGTTCCACAGGGGTGCAGGAGCGCTGGGCCAGGTTTCAGGTCTCCATCGTGGACAGTCCATTTCACTCCCGTAAGTGGGAAGTGCCTTCCCCCACGCCTGCCTGGAGTTGAGGGGCGGCTGCTGCGGGCAACCCTGCCCCTCCCGCATCGATGGGTCTCGTTTTGGTGCAGTAACTGCAGGCTCTTCTCACTCCAGCAGTCTGTGAAGACTCCTGTGACGAGGTGTTCGATTGGGTGTGTACGGGAGAAGCACTGACTAGCAGACGAACTCAGCTGCTGTCGTTATCCAGCCTGAACTTCACCTTTTTTTTTTAATGAGTTTTGCTTTCATGTAAATATATCTGTGTAACATGTGCACACAGTGCATACCAGGACCACAAGGAAATGTTTGATCCTCTGCAGCTAGAGATACAGATAATTGTTAGCTGTTGTGCTCAGAGTCAAGTCTAGTTCCCCTAGAAGGGCAGTCAAAGCTCTCCATGGCCAAGCCATCTCTCCAGTCCCCTCACCCTCATACCTTTTTAAATCCAAAATCCATCTTTTAAATGTTAGATCTTCTTAAGGTGAACTTCATGACACAAAGTCAAAAGGAATCAAGTTAATCCATTAGACTTAAGCATAAAGGCGTCATAAAGAACCCTATTTTACAAAGATTTTCAATTTAAAGAAAAAAACCCGAGACATTAATATATTGTTGACCTTCATTTTTATTTAAATATATTCACCTTCAAAGGGAGGAAGCTACACAGCAAATATTTTATATAAATGTAAACATGCAGGTCTACATCAGAATTAAGCAAAATAAAATTTTAGGCACAAGATTTTAAATATTAAAGGAGATAAGGAATCTAAGACTGAAATAACAGGAAACAAAGACATACATTTCCTAACATTTGAGTTGGTCTTTGAAGCTACTGTTTAAGGCCTGAGTTTCAGAAAGTCTATGTTCCTTGCCAAGTGGAAAGATCCAGCTTGGCTGTTAATACATAGCTATAAAACAAATAATTCTCTTTCAAAATAATGCAATAAATATCACACACACACACGAGCTAAACCATACTCTGAGAAAAGGGAAGGAAGGATTTGGAACTTTCAAGTTTCCCTATTACTAGAGCACACCACCCACAGAGAAGATTATTCTGCTACAGAAAGACACTAACCAGTGGTATTATTACAAACCTCTAGTTTATCTGTATTGCGTTTTCCCATTGCTTTCAAAGATTGCCATGGCATCTCTGTAGAATTAGTCCTTCCACCTTACCTAAGTGGCCAACATTGCATAGAGCAAATAAAAGGTCATTTAAAATTCAGTAGAGACCTGTGTGGGTTTCTCAGCTTTGCCTCAATGCCTGCAATGTTCCCCTACATCCTTCACTACTTAGTTGTCTCAGCCTCTTCACCAACTAGGCTAGGAGCACCTGCATGTCCAGTTCCGTGATGACAGCCCCTACTTCTGAGGCGCTAACACCAACCAAAGATCAGGTAGGAGAAAGGCAGTTTGTATGTTCATCAGAGCATACCCATAGGTTGAAAAAAATGAAGAGTGTGTAAAGATGGTGCCTCAAGAGCTCTGGTAAGAGGTTTAGAGTGGGCAAAGAGGAGGGGACAGTAAAGGCACAGACAGGAAGGAAGTCCTTTGGTTGGCATAAGGATACCCCTGAGAAGCCATCCAGGAGACTACATTCTGGATTTCAAAATACAGCTTTCTTACTCTGGGAGGGGATGGGTGGGAGGGAACGGAACCACCCAAAGATTTGTGTGAAGAGCAGACACGGGAGCCGACTGAAGAATGACATGTGGTGCTGGGCAGGCCAGGTGACGGGGTAGTCTGGGGCTCAAAAGCTCCATGCCACATGCAAGTACTTCCTATAGAAAGTCACTGACCAGCATGCCAGCACCAAGTTCTGTCTCCACAAACCAAGGCTTTTGGGGAAAAGCTGGGCAAAGGGAGACTTATATAGGCATTTTTAGTTCAAGTTCCTGGAGCCTGTCCCAGTTTGAACAGGTTAAGAGCAGAAAAACAATTCAATTCCCACATCCAGTGACAACTGAAGTCACCCTACCACAACCTTCTCCTTCCCTGAGCTGTCATTACCAAAGATTCATAAAGCAATTATCAGTTTTCCAGAAACAGGTTCCCACCTGTCACTGGATCCACTGAGCATCTCCCACCTTCCACCATCTGAGACCTAGCACAGGGGACCAGTGTGTGCCCTGTGCCTGAGCTTTGGCCAGAGTGCTGTAGATGGCTGGATAATGGTCTCTGCCCCATCTCAGCTCACATCAGTCTTGGTGTGAATCAACAGTTGACTCTAACCGGAGCTCCTACCATGGACCATCCATTTCCTTTCTAGGTCCAGACCACCCTCCTCCACTAGCTCGGGAGGAAAAGAGTGTGTGAGTGGAGGAACGGAGGAAAGAAAAGCATTATTAATGTCTTAAAGCAATGACAAATTTCCTAGTATATATTCATTCATACTATAAAGATGGCAGCCACATTTAAGTCACCACATACTTCCATACTTCCTCAGTGTGGAACATTCACTAGTGACCAGTTTCCAGCAAGAACAATCATTTGGAAATGGCACACTGCTAAAGGCCATCTTGTGATTCTCTTCTATAAAAATACCAATCAGACTGGGAGTCAGGCACAACAGCAGCATGAAAGCACAAACAGAGCTTAAGAAGAAATGTTCTGTACTGCAGAACTCCTGTTTGGGTTCCCATCTGTGAAGGCTTGCTGCTGGTTCCTCTGTTCAGGATTCTTCACTGCATCCATCTTTGATCCCCACCCTCTGCTGACATCCATGGAATGAGGAACAACCTAGGGATGGATCCACGGGAAACCAAAGCCTCAGGGGAGCTGAGGATGTGTGTCAGTGTGGTGGCTGCTACTTTATCTGCTTACTCTGCCTCACATATGCAGGAACAGCGTGAGTCTGAATTCAAGTTGAACGCCAGCATCACTTTTGTCTTTTGGACTCCAACGGAAAGTTCCGTGCAGCAGAATCTGACGGCAGCAATTGTTCATATGAGGAAGTAGTGAGCAAGCCTGCCCCAGGGGAGGTGACTGGCCATTCCTTGCTGTATACTTCCTTTTCCTAACTGGGCTGGGCTGAGCTATTGGCTCTCCAGCACGCTCACGCGCGCGCGCACGCACACACACACACACACACACACACAACCCAACTGACCCAAAGACTCTGCCAAGGCCAGCTTCTATGGTCTTGTCAAACTGGGTCACACAAAAGTTCCTTAACACTTTGTGTCAACCATGCAAAGTGGTCTTAATATATTTCTATGACACAGTTTGAGGATCCCCTTTCCTCCCATACCCCTCAAAGACTTTGTTTTACTGAAGAGACTCCCTGACCACACTGAGGGCTGCTGAATTACTGGCCTGATGAAGACATGAGCTTTGACTGACCTAGACCCGTGGGGCATTGGCCTGTTTTTCATTAATAGTGTTAACCAAATAAAACAGAACTGTTAGTTCTCCTAGAGATCCACTTAAACTCTGAAACAAGAACTTATTCAAGAATTACACGAGAAAAATCACCCACCACCACCAAGTTAAAGACTGAGTATCTGAGTACTTCCAGGCCTTCACTCCGCCTACGGGCTCTGCTCCGCAACATCCTATGACATGGAGTCCAGGCAGAAGTAGCTGGGTCTTGCAGCGTGTTTGCGTACCAGAAAACAGATTTCAAAAGGCAGGTGCTAGTCATCACTGTCACTGCCAGACTCACTTAACTGCAGGTCATTTCCTACGAAAGAAAACAAAACCAAGCTGAAAGCCTGCTAATGACTTACTGTTAAGGCTCCTCAGCCTTCTCCACTCTCCATGCATAGCTCATGGCACTTTAATATGCTCATATTTTGACTCACTTAAAACATAAAGACTTCCTTAAAATTCTTTGGCTGGCTGCTCTGCTACCACATCACAGTACAAGCTTGCTAATCAGGGCTAGAGATATGGTTCAAAGGTTAAAAGCACTTGTTGCTCTTGCAAAAGACCCAGGTTGGATTCCCAGCACCCACATGGTGGCTGACAACCATTTGTAACTCCAGTTCCAGGGGAGCCAATGGCCTTTCTGACTCCTTAGGTACCAAGGCATTGTACAGCCCTGTCAGAAGGAACTAACCAGCCTGGAATGTGCATAGTGCTGAGACTAATAAACAATGTCTGCCTGAGCCACACTGCAGAGTTAACAAGGTCTGCAACCCCACCTCCACTGCCAGGCCTTCCAGCTCCTCAAAGGAAGACAACCAGGAGAGAGACCATTCACAATGCAAGTTTCCAGAGACAGAGAAAGAGAGCAGAATTGCCCCACTCTCAAACAAAGCCAGCTTTATTCTGGCTTTCCTCTGTTTTATATCAACTGTAGTAAAAGTTACCCAAACATGGTAACATTCCTTCCTTTCTTTTGCCAAAGGCTAGGTGTCCAAATAGAGGTGATAGGTTAACTTTTACAGGCCAGGAGGGAGGCAATGGAGGCAGGCCATGTATTAAACCTGGTATACTGAAAACCAACGAGCCTACACAATCAAGTTTAAGCATTCAGAAATCACAGCCACAAGTAAAGGGAAAAAGAAAGAAACCAGTCTGTCCTGGTCAACACCCCTTCCTGTGTACTTTATAGGTTCATGTACTTTATAGGTTCTAACACCTGGTAACAGACGCTGCACACAGCCCTCCCTGCCTCAGCTGACAAAGGAGGAAACACTTACTGAGCGTGTTCATGAGCTGAGAGCTTCCTTGGGGCCGGCTGGTTCCATTGGCGACTGCAGGCCTGCTGTTGTAGGGCTGCTGGTGTGAAGGCTGGGGAGGGGAGGCTGGGCCGTTGTCCTCTCCTCCACTGCTGGAGCTGTCATCATCACTTCCAGAGGAGCTCTCGGAGTCGGAGGAGCTGCTCCCACTGCTGCTGCTCATCTGCTCGATAATCTCGACCTCAGCCCTCAGCTCTGCAAAGACATGGCTCAGGGATGAGAGGAGGCTTCTACAAACAGCGAGCGGACAAAACCAACTGAGGGATTCCAATCCTCCCTGCTTCCCGAGAAAGCACACTGAGCCCCCAAACAGACAGGAAGACCTACTCTGTCTCCAGGGCTGATGGGAATACTGAATTCACCAAAATAAACAAAAGGTAGACCTGTTTCAGAGTGACTCTTCTGCATAAAAAAACACATCAAGCTTATTAATCATTTCCTTAAATGAATCTCTGATCTGGGTGTGGTGTGCGCCGTAATGCTAGCAGTCGGGTAGTAGAGTTAGGAAGATCTTGAATTCAAGACCAGCCTGGGTTACAGAGGGAGGCTGTGGTATAGACAAGCAAACAAATATGAGTTATTGTTATAAAAAACAAACAAGCAACAACAACAACAACAACAAAAAAAAAACAAGTGAAAAGTATAGAAAAACATTTATCTAACGTGGAAGACTGGGGCTTAGTTTGGATCCTCCTGTTTCTCTCTGTTGTAGTGATAAAAAACTCTGACAGAAGCACTGAGCAAGGATTTATCCTGGCTCACAGTTCCAGGTACAGCCTGTAAGGGAAGTGACAGAGGCAGGAGCTTGAGGCACTGAGCCACTCTACATCACAGTCAAGAGCAGAGCGACCGAAGCCTGTGCTTGCTCACTTTCTCCTCTTCATGGGAACGGTGCTGCACACTTGAGTGCATTTTCCTACCTCAATCAGACAATCCCTCAAAGCCACACCCTGAGGCTGAATAACCCTTCACAGGAGTGCCCAGAGCCTTGTCCCTAGGCACCCTGTCAAGCCAACAACATCACCACTGCTGAAGAGTGGTCAATGTAGATGGATTGTCTAAGCCAAGAAAAAAAATGGCTGGATACCTGAGTCAGCCCGAGACCTTTCTGACTCCCACGGAAGCCCGGGAGACACACCCTGGCCAGGGAAGGCAAATGCTGCAATGTCATTCGCTCTTTTGACTCTCACACATTTGATTCATGGTTGTGCTTGTCAGGTTCTGCATTCTTCATGGATGTAAAGTAGAGGTGAAAAAAACATGTTTTCTCTAACCAATCCAGTGTCCCCGAATACATACACGGAGGGAACATCACAGCAGCTATAAATTTTCCTGTCCAAACACCACCATGGCCTTACATGGCTATGGCTCTTTTAAGTGTGACTGGCAACAACTGGCTACTTGACCCAATTCCTATTACACTACAGTGGAAAGGTCCACAATGGCATTCTAGAATCAGAAAGGGAAAATAATCAAGAGGTGTAGCAGCTGCTCAAAGCTCAGGGTGACTGTTTGTGAGAAGGCAGGATTTCTACAGGATGAGAAAGGCAAACTCGCAGGAACACGCCTTCAACCCCTCCTGTTTTTAACTATTAGGGATTGCATCTATCTGTTCCACAAATGTGAAATATAATGCTGAGTCCCACAGTGTCTGAGAGTCTGGTAAGCTTGTCTTGACTCGGCAAAAGAAAGGCCCAAGCCAGACCTCTAAGTCCCCTGGGCCAGATTTCATCCCACTGGCCTCTCAGGGCCTTTCAGAATTACTTGCTTTGGGACAGCAAAGAGCATCTAACCCTGGCATTTTAAGAGTTCTCTTAATAAAGCAATTACATTTGCATACATAAATGAGTAGATGAGCTCAGAAGTTCTACCTGGGAGTCTTAAAGCCCTGTAAAGCTTTGGCTGACAGTGACACTTATTTAAACCCTAAGCTTCTAAGAAGAATGCTGCCAAGACAATCATACTCAAGCAACCACTCCTGGATTCATTCTTGCCAAATGATGTATGTGATAAAGTCTCAGCCCTCAGCCGCTCCAGAGCAAGGAACTCTGGTGAAATGGCTGTAAGGTAGTGAGCTCTGTGCGCTCCTCAGAGGAGGAGGTGTGACCCTTGCCCTACCCCGTGTGCTAGCCTGGCCCTGGCTCTCTACCTCTTTTGATGTCATCCAGCTGGGGCTCAGGAGAGGGGTTATCCTTCAAGGGAGAAGTTTTGGGTCCAGCTGGAGGCTTCGTCGGGGCTCGGAATGGCATGGGTGGTGGTGGAGGGGGTGGCTGTGGTGGCTGTGATGGCTGTGGGGGTCGAGTAGGCTGCTGTTCCATTCGGGCTTGGATTTTACTGCTCCCCTCAGCTCTGAAATTAAACCAAGAGGCAAAACAGTATTTCTCAAGATGAGCAAGCACACGGGCAGTGTCTGCAAAATGTCATCTTTGTAGCTTCACCATGAGAATGCATTCAACATCCGCATGTCAACTGCATACCAGAACTGTATTACACGTCAGTGACAGCCAACAAAATGACCCTCTGATTCCAAAGAGCTTGCTATTTTTTTTTTCCCTGAGTCAGAGTCTAGCTATGTCCTCCAGGACAGCCTCAGCCTAGAATTCAAGATCCTTTGCCCTCCCTCAGCCTTCCAGGAGCCAAAATTACAGATGTGCCACATCCAGTATAAGCTAAGCAAGGAGATAAAACACAGACACAATATGTACATAAGGTCTGTAAACATTAAATGTCTACAGGTTTCAGAATAAACTAGATTATGAACTAGCCTAGTGTTTAAACTTTAGCATCTGCACAAATCCCCTGGAGGTACCTGCAGGCTCTGACCTAGTAAGTCTGGAGATTCTGTGAGCATAACAAGCATCCAAGAGCTACGCTGCTAGTCCCCAAACCACAGAGTAAGAGGGACAAAGCACCACCCAGTGTCGCAGCAGCAGCAGCTTTACTAGAGGCCTTGATGCAAGGCGACAAAGGGGCAGGACAGACGCAGGCACTCCGCCTGGGCTGGGGTCTCAGCTCTAGCAGTCAAATTAGGTAAATCACAATTTCTGTAATCCCCAGTCTCATCCCCTCCCTCGAAGGGAGCGGCAGCTTTCTAAATTACTGGTAAAGATTAGGTAGCCCACCTAAAGCATCGGCATATTGGCCCATCATCTCAATAAAGAGGCGCTGTTTCCTTTTCTAGTGAAATGAGTGAAAGAAAAATGGAAACAGAAGTCAAGTTGTAATAGTCTCTCAAAATTTAATTAGTGGACTTGTGACTTAGCTTAGTGTAAGAGCACTCACCTACCACGTGCACAGCTCTGGGTCGGATGCCATGTACCCTCCCACACAAGAACCTTAATCACCATCTGCAGTGTATTTATATAGTGAACTGACTTTCAAAAAAACTCCAATGTTGAATGACCTATTAAGAAATTTCACTATTTAAAAAATTAGGACACATTTTATTTTTGTAATTATTTTTAAATTATATTTTTATTTATACTATGTCTTCTACCACGTGGTCCTGAAGACTGAACTCAGGTCGCCTGACTTGGTGGCAAACACCTTTATGCACTGAGCAATCTTGCAACACCGTTTTTTGTTTTTGTTTTGAGACAGGGTCTCATGTAACTCAGACTAGCTTCCAACTCACTATGTAGCTGCAGATGGCCTTGAACTCTTGATCCTGCTGCCTCTAACTTTCAAATGTTGGGAGTACAGGTATGATCCACCATACTTGGTTGCCAAGGTTTTATTTTGATAGTACAGTCACTTCAAGTATATCCTAATTTACAAAGCAGTAATTTCCTCTAATAAAGTTATGCAATTATTTTGTAATTTTAAGTCTATACATATAATAAATCGATGACCCCCTACTTGGTAGTATAAGAGCAATTAAGAGACTGACAAAACTGGCTCAATTCTAAGTACCTTGATTTCCCCAGTTACTTCATGTTTTCGCTCTTAAAAGCATTCTTTCTTTACTATATGTGAGCAAAGTGTACATTTTATTACTGATGTGCCTGAGGCAGGAATGGCTAACACTACTGATGGAACACTATGAGCGAGCAGATGTTCACACCTTTATAAAACTGGACACACTGTCACAAGGATTCAGAATCATTTAAGAATATCCTGCAGGAGAGCACCTGCTAGCACATGAGACCCTAGTTTTGATCCCACAGTGCAGGAAGGGAGGACACGGAGGTCAGCCATACCTTGTCTTCTTGACCTGAATGCTGCTGCTGAGCTTCTCCAGCACATACTCTCCAGTGTCATGATTAATAATGAGCACACAGTCTTTCTGATAAGGCCGTTTGTTCCCTTTGAACACCGTCATTGGTGGTGTGGACCCCTGTGTGCCACAAAAATATATACATAACAGTTATGACTCGCCCACCTTTATAAGGGACACTGGCTCATCCCATCCTTCATCAGAGCATCGCAGACTGATCTCTGTTTTAACTCCTCTGGCTTTCTTTCCAGGCAAAAGGAAAGGAGCAGTCAAGTGGTATCTAGTTTTAGGTAATCAAGAAGTGTAGCATAAAAAAAATTTTAAGTAATAGGCACATTTATAAGGGTATGGGGAAGTATTTCAAAGAACAGTAATGTACGACCCGAGAGAGTTAACTTTCCCCTACACTACCCAGAGCTACACTGTAACTGGTTAGACTAGGGAGTGATCTGTATTTCTTTACAATTGAAGGACCCAGGGCTTGCCCCCTCATGCAAATGACCAACACAACATTCTCTAAGAGTAGCCCATCAGCCCGGTGAGAAGAGACTTCCTCATGCTAATCATCTGCCTTTCAACAGCTCTGATGTTGCTCTCAGGCCAAAACCTTTAAGTCAGCCCCCCTGGCTCCAGCAACCATCTCTGGGCTCTGTAGTCTTTAGAAAGCAAAAGTCTCTTGTTCCTGCCTCAGAGCTTTAACTGGCCTTCTGCCTGCTATATCTTGACACTGTTTACTAGATATTCCTATGTTTAAATTCCAGATCCTAAGCTGCACAAAGGCCAGAAATGTAATTGTTTAGTTTAAAGTTAATTCTTAGAGTCTAGTAATGGGCTAGTACACTGGACACTGATTTAAAATATCTGTCAAATACAGGATTTGTTGTTCAGAACTAAAAACAAAAACAAAACAAAACAAACAAACAAAAAAAAACAAAACAGCAACAACAAAAATTGTTTGGATCTTCAACCCCTTATTTGCACAGTAAAGACTTAGGTTTGAAAGGGACCTTAGGGACCATTTACCTCACCCCTTCATTTTTCATTTGGGAAACTAAGGTCCAATGGGAAATGATGTAATTTGCCATGAGTAACTTGTAATAAAATATGAGCTCAAATGAACAGAATGTTTTTCCTCAGCAAAAAGTTTCCAGGTTTTGCTGTACAGACTCTGTATTCTGCCACCAGTTACACTGAGCTTTCTCAGTGTTTGAGGCCAGAGCCAGTTTGTGAAATGTGCTAAGAGCCTCTTCTGTTTTAACTTTATTTGTCTTGTATGTGTGTGGCATGCACGCATGTATGCTTTTCCCTGTGCATGAGATGTGTGTCGATGCATGTATGCATACATGCACCTGGAGGCCCACAGCTGACATCAGGCACCTTCCCCAATCACTCTTCACTTTGGAGGCAGGGTCTTTTGATAACCCCACTAAGCCTTGCTGACATCAGGCACCTTCCTCAATCACTCTTCACTTTGGAGGCAGGGTCTTTTGATAAACCCAACTAAGCCTAGCTAGCCAACCTGCCCCAAAGATACCCCATTCTTGCCTCTTACATGTGGGATCGCAGGCAGCTGCCATGTCTGCCCAGCTCTTTACGTGCCTCGAGGCACCCAAACTCCAGTCCTCATGTTTGTACACTTTACTCACTCAGCCATCCCTCATTCCAAAGTATTGTTAATAACCAAAGTGCTGCCCTGAAGAGCGCTTTATGTCTTTTCTTCCAAGTCTTTGGTGCAGCTTTTACCTGAGTTCTTTACCCCTAAATCAGTTGAGTGTTCCGAACCTTTGGTTCCTGCCTGGGACCCTCAGTATACACTGGATCCCTTACTAAATATAAAGATGTCCCTATGGCTCCTGGCCTGCCCTCTGGCTGCCCTACGTTCAAGAGCTGCTATGGCTACACAGGGCACTTAGGGCCTTTCTCTCCAGAACTGTTTGGGATAAATGCTACCTATGTCTAGCAGAGGGGCCACTCTCCAGATGGAACCTTGACTTCTGTACTGTATACTGGGGGAAGGGAGGGTCAGGAACAAAGACAGAGAACTACCTTAAATCAAACCCCAAGACACATAAGTAACTACCCACCAGACCCCTGAATTCCTATTTTACTTATGTTGGCTCTTTACAAATTAAAAAAAAAAAAAAAATTAAAAAGAAGCAGCCTTGAACTGTAAATAAAGCACAAGGGTTTGTTGCCTCAGACCACCAACAATGGAAACAACTTACAGGGATATGTGGCAGCGTAATTGTGACTTCATCTCCTTTGCCAACATGGAGCTCCCCTTCACAGGAAGTGTCTATCGATGCTGGCTTAAAATCATCTGAAAGGAAACAATGAAAATTCCCCACTGGGTGACTGACAATAAGGACTTCCTGGGTATTTTAATTTCAGCATTAAAAAATTTTATTACATAAATAAAAGTGGTTGAGGATTCTTTCATGTGTGTTTGTGTGTGTGTCTGTCTGTGCAGGGGTGCATGTATACATGCATGCATATCTCTGCAGGTATCTACAGAGGGCAGCTTTAGATAGTCTCTGTGGTACTATCAGCCTTGTTTTTTGAGACATGGTCTCTCACTGGCCTGCAGCTCCCTGCATAGGCTTCGCCGGTCAGCGAGTCCCCAGTGATCCTTCTGCCTCAGTATCTCCAGCACTGGGATTGTAACCACCACACTGTGGCACTTTCATGCGGGTCTCGGGAATCTAACTCGGATACTCACACTTTCATAGCAAGTACTTCACAAACTGAGCCAACTCCCCAGCCCCATCATTTAAAATTCTAAAATACTTCATCACAAAAAACTTCATATACACAAAAGTAGAGAGAATAGTACAATGAGTCCCAGATGCCCTGATCCAATTCAGTAATTGCCAACTCAGGAACATCTCTACATAGTCTGCCTACAGCTACACTATCATGTTAGTGCAGGAACCTGGGACTGATACACCCTACTGTTAATGCAAGATAGTCCCTTCCTCCAAGTGACAGATAACAGTTAACATTTCACTGGCCATAAGACACTAAAACTGTGCATGTAAAAGCAGCAGAGCAAACATTCTTAACTATAAATCTTACATGAGATGCAGGAGGCCACATGAGGTTGCCTTCCTTTTGCGCAAAAATGTTCAAAAATGTAACTTGCCATACTCAAGTTCTTTCATTTTGAAACAAAACAAAACATTTGGATATGTTCAGAAGCAGACTGATGAACTCCAGAAGTTATTCTATAAGTTATCCTGCGTATTCTAGCAAACTACACTTACACAATAAGAATAGCCACTTAACTTCATATTAACACACACCTGCCTCACACTGCAGGCCAAGTATACAGGTGCATAATCTCACTTAAACTGCCCTTCAGTGGAGGGAAAACAAAAACCAAAACCTACTCAACTCGAGAAATGATAATTTTTTCATTTCCCTACTGTCTTTTTGAAACAGCTGGATCTGCTGTCAGTGGGAAGCGCAGGCACAGCACAAGTGGCCACACAAAGGTGGAACTTTAATATCTGACACACCCCCTTCCTATGTGTTGAGTCATGTCTGTTAGCTCCCATGACAAAGCACGTCTTAACCAGTGTTAATGCTACCGGAAACCAGAAGCCTGTGAATCACAGAGGGATGTACTCAGTCAGCCAAATCTACTCAGGACACAGTGGAAGCACCCTCTCAGAGTCTATAATCATGTAGAAAAAGGACCAACATAATGACTATTTCCACATTCCTTATGCTGCTGTTTTCCAAACATACTCAAGCTTTAGCTTATGCCAGATCCACAAACTCTAATCTTACTCTTCACCAAGTGAGTTGGCCCAGAAGTCAAGGTGGTGTAGGTGACCTAAAGACATTAATGTCTGCTAGGGTGTGGTGGATCATACTCATAATGTCAGCACCACACACGCGGGGCCAGGGGGACTGCAGCATGTTCAGGGCTGGTTCTAGGCCAGCATAGCCTATAGTAAGGCACTGTCTCAAACAGCAGCAGACACAACAAAAACCACTGTGAAAAAGAAACACAGAAAGAGGAAAAGAAAACATTACGGTGGCACAAAGAAGGCAGATTCCCTGACTGTAGAGGAGACCGAGAGCAAGGGGAAAGGAAAGCAAAGAAAGGAATGGAGTAAACGATGCTCGTGGCAAACGGGAAGTCTTTTCCAGGTCGAGGGCTCTAATGGAATAATTCGACAGAGAAGGGAACAGAAGGGAGGGCCTCGCTCCAAACTAGTAAGGTTTGACTTCAGGGCTGGGAAGGGGATTTAAAATAAAGGGCCCAAGAGCTTCTGGAATGGTTTGAGACCATAAGGTAAACGAATAGTTGGTTGGCCAGCGCGATGGCGCACACCTTTAATTAGCACTAGAGAGGCAGAGGCAGGAGGACAACTGTGAGTTCAAGGCCAGCTTGGTCCTCAAAGTGAGTCCAGGGCAGCCAAGGTTACCCAGAGAAACCTTGTCTCGAAAAAAATAATTGGTTGGCAGCAACGAGAGGTTTGGTTTGGGAAGAGCAATCCGAAGATAAAAGAACAAGATCGAAGTCCCAGAGGATCTGGGGTGACAGATAAGAAAAACGAGGCTTTGGAGAGCCGAGGTTAGACAGGAGGGAGTCTGGCTGGCACGTGGCGGCCAGAGAGGCCGAAGTGAACCGCGAGGAACGCTCACTCACAGCGAATAGTGTGGAAGGAGGCCCGCGGCCGTTTCTCGAAGCTCTCCCCGAGCCGCAGGCAGTGCTCCTCCCGGTCCAGCAGCGGGTTCGCCGTGCCGTTCATGGCCTTGCACTTGCCTGGCACCCGGATCGGCGCCCTCGTCGCGCGGCCGCAGTCCCGGATACCCGCGCCAGCAGCTCGCAAGACCGCGCTCCCGGGACACTGCGGAGCGCGCACCGAGCCAAGTCCGCGCCCACGCGGGGCCGGAAGCCAGTCTACACCGCGTCCGGGGACGCTCTGAGGAAGTAAGGCCGCTGCACTTCCGGCATCGGGGAGGGACTTCCGGTTCCCCAACGGAAATAGCGGGAGCAGAGCCATGGAGAGGGGAGTCTTCGGGAAAACCGCTGCGGACAGTCTTGGGAGCTGTCTGGTCTAGTCTCGGGAAGTTTACACCTCGGCTAGAAAATTCTACCCTTGATGCCTGGGCTTGACCGACAGGTGAGTGCCCCCTAACTCATCCTTTGCCGGTGACCCGCTTTGTGAACTGATGGCCGGGAGCCCAGAGCGTGGGGAGCTGAGTGAAGGTTGGTACGAATGGCCCGTGACATGCCCGAGACCCTGGCGACCTGGTTTATCCTGTGGGTCCTGAGAGAGGGTGACGGTCCGGGACCTCAGCCACCCGGCCCTCGGACCTTCCCCCTACTTCGTTCCATGGTTGCGGTGTGAGGGTCTTAGTTCTTGGCCGGCCTCGTCGCCTCCTTCAGTTGCAGGTGCGGTCAGAAACTCCGCCCTCTCCGGACCAGCTCTGTCACCTCCGAACGCATGAAGGTCCTAACGCACCGCGATCCCTCTCTTGTCTGGCGGTCGTCTACCCGCTTTCAGTTAGGGCGGTTGTTGCCGTCGTTCTGAAGTCACATTTTCCACGGGCACTGAACGTTGACGAGAATTTTCTCCTCACATTTTGTCAGTCAATTTGTGGAAGCGCCCCTTTGCCCTAACTACACCTGTTTCTTTTAATACTTGACTCATCTGGCTTGAATTGAAGTCGATACGTGAGAGTTGTCGTCTCTGAGTATGCAGTAAGCTCTGGGCAGTAGAGACTGTCTTGGTCTTTATGACCTCTTCCAGCCCGCGACAGGATGTCGGGTGGAGTCAGCATCTGGCGAGGGTTTGATGAATTGACCCCAGCGCCTTAAAGAGCCCTCCAGGAACCTCTCCACCAGAGTCTTGGACTATTTTAGGACCCAAGGTCTAGAAGTTCTGAAGAATGCCCTAGTTCTGTGAGACGATTCAGCGGCAGTCACAGCATTTGAGACACTGAGGCAGGAGGATGTACTTTCCGCGGACAGCGTGGGGCTTCTTCCACCGGGAATTCAAGAACGGGCTTACATAATTAGACCCTGGTTCAGATAAACAGGAGGAGAGAGGGTCTGACAGGCTGTTAGAGAATCACTAACCAGAATCTCTTTTTTTTTTTCTAAGTAGCATCCTGGGCTTGAAAGTCCCCTGGGGAAAATACACCAGAGAAATTCCTGTGTCTGCAGTATTGGTGTCCATTATTCAGATGGTTAAAGAACAGAATCTTTAGCAGCATTGAATGTGTTACCGGCAACTGAAATGGCTTCATTCCAAAGGAAAGGACTGCAAGCAAGGATTCTTAGCTCTGAAGAAGAGGAGAAACTGAAAAGAGACCAAGCTTTGGTGTCTGATTTTAAACAGCAAAAACTGGAAAAAGAAGCTCAGAAGAACTGGGACCTTTTTTACAAAAGAAACAGTACCAATTTTTTCAAGGACAGACACTGGACCGCCAGAGAGTTTGAGGAGCTAAGAGCATGTAGGGAGGTAGGCTGGGGTTTCTCCTGGCCCTGAGCTATCTTCATTTACGATGAAGAAAGGTCCTTTACTACATTTAGAGTGTGCTCCCAGCTGTGAACATTAGCTGTCATGTCTCAGGAACTGTTTTTTTTGAAACAAGGTCTCTCACCGGACCTGAAACACACAGATTAGCTGGGGTGAGGGTGGGGGTGTTTGAACTCAGGCTCTTGTGGTTGTATAGCAAACACTTCACTGACAGAGCTAAGAAAAGAAAATTTATGAAACTCATCAAAATGCACCTAAGGAGAGTGCTGTTTGCTTTTAAGTAATTTTAGCAGTTTCTGGGCTGTTTAATAGGAAACAGAACTTTAAGGTTCTGTTTTTAGATTTGCTTCTCTTATTTTCTTATGTGTATGAGTGTTTTGTGTGCATGTATGTCTGTGCACCACATGTATGTCTGTTACCGGTGAAGGTGAGATGAGGATGTCAGATCCACCGGAACTGGGGTGACAATTGTAGGTTGCCATGTGGGTACAGGGAATTAAACCTGCCAGAAGAGCAGCACCTGCTTTTAATCCCTGAGCCATCTCTCCAGCCCCTTAAAGCTGTTTGGTGCTTACTTAAAGCTAATCTGAAAGTTAGAAATACTAACTTCTAACAGGAACCTTTAGTGACAGATTGGAGCTATTTACAGTAGTGAATGAACCATTCACTATAACTCTTAAATGAATTTTACATACGGTCTCCTACTCAAACTTCATAGCAGCTCTCTGACGCGCACTAGTGTAGTTCCCATTTTCAGAAAAGAAAATCAAGGGTAATTATAAGTGAGATGGCAGGGTTAGCTTTTCCTTACTAGTTCTGTTGTTTACTGCCTGCTTCTTGATGTCAGAGACGCCATCTCTTGCATGTTCAACCTTTTTTAGCTTGGTGTATGTCTTCAATATGCAAATGTATTGTGTTAAAACTTTTGTTTTTATTTCTCAGTATGAAGGTCAAAAATTGACTTTATTAGAAGCTGGATGTGGGGTCGGGAACTGTTTATTCCCACTTTTAGAAGAAGATTTGAATATCTTTGCCTATGCCTGTGATTTTTCTCCAAGGGCAATTGACTATATTAAGGTTGGTGCGCTCATTATGTATTCTTCTGTTTGTTTGTCCTTAGGCCAGTTATCCGATTCTGGTCCCCTACAAGGAGCTTGCCAGCTATCATCACCATGAGTGTCATTTTCTTCTCAGTGTACATAGGAAAACATTTGATTCAAAACAAAGCAGAAAAAAAATACGAAACAGTGTTTACTTCATTTGTATAGTTTATAGATTTGTGTCTGGTTGGTAACACTTGTAGGCCAGATTAATGTGACCAGTACTGTGTATATGCTTCTCAGAACTCACAGGCACAGTCCTCTGTGAGGAATAGTGGTAGAGACAGAATCCCTGAGAAGAGGGTGAAGATTTACATTATTAATAGGTAATGCCACATTTCCTTTCAAAAAGATCATGCCATTTTATAGTTTTACCAGTAATATAAAAGCACTCTTTCCTATTTCCTTAGTCTGTCTCTTTCTTTCTTTCTTTCTTCCTTTCTTTCTCTCTCGCTTTCTTTCTTTCTTTCTTTCTTTCCTTCTTTCTCTTTCTCTCTTCCTTTCTTTTCTTTCTCTCTTTCTTTGTCTCTTTCTTTCTCTCTTTTTCTTTCTTCTCTTTCTCTCTCTCTCTCTTTCTTTTTCTCTCTCTTGAAGGAAAAAAGTCTCAGTATTTTGTTTTTCTCATTACCAGAGTTATTGAAGACTAAAATATGTAAATTCCTTTCCTTCTGCCTTGGCCTTCTTTCTGCATGTGTTTTGAGAGCTTGCTGTCTGCCAGCTGCTGTTCTGAGCCCTGGGGGTAAGCAGTGAACAAGATATAGAGTCCCCACCTGCACAGAACCTACATCACAGGAATAATTATCTTTAGCCTGTTTTTCTGGACTTTTGTTTTGTTTTGTTTTGTTTTGTTTGAGACAGGGTTTCTCTGTTTGGCGTTGTCTGCCCTGGACTCACTTTGTAGACCAGGCTGGCCTCAAACTCAGAGATCTGCCTTCCTCTGCCTCCCTGAGTGTTTGGATTACAGGCATGCACCACTGCGCCCAGCTAGTATTTTGTTTTTAGAGTATATTCAGGATCTTATTGTACTTATGTTGCAACCCATCTCTTTTTGCCTGTCAATATTATTAATGGTGCCACCCTCCCCCCCTTTGTTTTCTTTCAGGACAGGTTTTCTCTGTGTAGCCTTGGCTGTCCTGGGCTTGCTTTATAGACCAGGCTGGCCTGGAACACACAGCAATCTGCCTGCTTCTGCCTCCCCAAATTCTGGGATTACAGGTGTGTGCCACTGCCCGGATGATAGCCCTTTCTTAACCCAGGGTTTAATTATCTTTTTGTTTTCTTTGCGATAGCTCAGGCTGAGGCAAGATGAAATTGTTGACTTTCTTGTCTCAGCCTCCCGAGTGCTGGGACTACAAGTGTGCACCACCATACCTGGCTCATATCAAATTTATTAACTTTTTACTTTTGAGGTAATAAGGTTTTATGTGTAAAAATTCTTTACTCCTGACACTTAGATAATCATTTATTGTTTTGTCATATTTTTTAATCTGAAAAAAAAATCTGACCATACTTCAGATAATTTCTTGAGTTCTTATTTTTTTCTTTTCCCTTCAGGAATTCAGTTACAACTCTCTTCTACCATCACTGCTCCACCACACACTTGCATAAACATCACACACACACTCAGCATGCCCTGATAGATGTTGCTTTGTGAGGTTCCCACTTTTAATCTTTTTGCATTTTTATGACATTTTGGACATTATTTCTATTGTCCTGTTTTTGAGTTCACTGATTGTTTTCTAAAGAGGTATTTCTCCAGTAAGCTCATTTGAAAAAGATTCGTTTCTTCTATAAATTCATTTCATGGTTTTTATTTTTTGGCATTCAAATTTTCTTCTTATAGTTTCTATCCCTCACATTACCGATCTTATTTTGCATGTTATCTGTCCCTTCCATTTGCATCTGTAACATTTTACTGTTCTTTTGGACTTTGAGAGATTTATTTTCAACCTTTAATTATAGTAGTATAATGTATATGTGGTGTGGATATGCCTGCATGTGGGTATGTGCACAGGAGCACCAGTGCCTATAGAGGCCAGAGGTTTCAGGTCCCCTGAGCTGGAATGCTGGCAGTTGTGACCTGGCTGGTGCGACTTGTGGGCGTTGAGCCAGGGTCCTCTGGAAAAGAGCGCGTGTTCTTTACTGCTGCACCATCTTCCATCTCCTACTGTCCTCTTTAAAGGCATAGTTCGTTTGCTGTTGAGTGTTATTGTATTGTTTTTTATGTGGGCATGCGCATGCCATTACACATATGTGGAGGTAGGAGGGCAACTTGCTCAAGGTTTTCTCCCTCCACTGTGTGGGTTCTGGGGATAGAAGTTAGTCAGACTTAAAAAGTACCCTCACCCACTGAGTCATCCCACCAGCCTCAGTATCTATGCCATTTTATTAATAATTACTTTAAATGCCCAAACTCTTAGTCTCTTATTCTGGGCCATATTTGAGTCTGGCAGTCTGGCTCTGATGGTTGCCTTCTTTCTTCAGACTCTTTTTTTTTTTTCCTTACTTCTCAATATTCTTTATGATTTTCTTTTTGAAGCTGCACATGATATTAGGACAGTAGATACTGAAATTAAAAGGGATTTATAATTAGGAGACGGGCTGTATTTGATGCTATTGATACAGTTTTTCTTATTCTCTTTGTTGTTGCTCTGAGTACCAGACACTGAAAACTCCTTTGGTGACTTTTGAGTGTCTTGTTGGGTTTAGTTTTTCTCTTGTCCTTGGCTGTCTCTTTCTTTCCTATTTTTTAAAAGATTGCTTTTCCTCTATGTATGTATGTGGAGCACGTGCATGCCTGGTACCCATGGAGGTCAGAAGACAGTTGTGGGCTGCCAGGTAGGTGCTGGGAATCAAACCTAGGTCCTCTGAAAAAGCAGTCAGTGCTCTTAACTGCTGAGCCATCTTTCCAGTCCCCATGAAATTTCTGTTTCTCTGAGAATACAGCTCTTCTTGACCATTCCTCTGCAGCCGTGGGAGTATCTATCAATGCCCCTGTTGTAATCTTGAGAGTATTCTGGGGTTTAGGCAGAGAAGAGGTCCACCACCCTCTTCCCAGAGCTGCAGTGATGCTTCACTGGTGGTTGTAGGCTCCAGCTTTAGGCTCCCTGACTCCTGCATAGTCACCTTTTCTTGCTTTTCAACACCAGGAAGAGGAGCATCTTTTTTGTGAGAGCCTGGCAGTATCCTTGATGGAAATACATTCAGCCCAAAGAGCTCCCATGATGCATCCGTTAGTGCCCATTCTCAGTCCCAAACCAGTTGCTAAGTTTTTTGTTTGTTTGTTTGGAGACAGGTTTTCGCTGTGTAGCCCTGGCTGTTCTAGAACTCACTCTGTAGTCTAGGCTACACTCAAACTTGGAGACCTGCCTGCCTCTGCATCCTAACTGCTGGGATTAAAGGTGTGCGTCGCCATAGCACAGCTACTAATTTTTCAATATTGTTTTTCCAGACTGGAGGCTTCTACCTCACATAAGCAAGTGGGTCTCCCCGAAGATGTTTGTTTTTCTCTAGAGTTTAAGGCAACAAGTTCTTGGTTTTCTTGTTTGAGGGCTTCACGTACTTGCTGTTACTTGCTGTCCTTGTGCCTTTTTCTTTTCTTTTTTTTTGGTATGGGATTATCTTTTCACCTGTGTTCATCTCTAAGATAAAGTCTTCTAATGTATCTGGTAGCTACTTTTCAGAGCACAGCACTTTGGGGAGTATTCATTATCATTACTGACCTTTTCATGGGATTGTTCTCTTTAACTTTGTCAAAATAAATTCTCACAGTTACACACGAATCTCTTTCGGGAATCTTCTCTTTTGGTAAACTGTCACCATTCTCAAACCATATTGTTTTATCACTATACTTTGTAGTATGTTTTGATGTCTGGTGGTAAGTTTCCTTCTGTTCCTTAAATTCCTTTTTGTGGGAGATATAACTGATTGCCTCCCAATGACAGATTGAGGCACAGTCCACCAAAGCTCACTCTGGGAGCCAGTGAGTTTCTTGGACTTTTTACAGAGCACAGGTGTGGGGTTGCTTGCAGGGCTATGAGAGCTCCTCCTCAGCATGCTGCACCTGTAAAGCCTTTACCCAGAGGGATGAGGGCTTTCCCGTAGCCACCTAAATGGAACTTTCCTTCCTTTGCCTCATTCTCCTGAGTTAGGGAGCAGCTAAGGTGAGGGTCTTAAGGCCCTTCCCACCCTTCCAAGAGGAGGTATAATCAGTTAACAAGCCCAGCTAGGATAATCCTTTTGCAAAGGTTTAAAGCTGAGCTCCCTATGATTGCAGCTGCTTGGCTTGGAGCATAGTCACTCAATATCTTTTTTATTCATTTTAAAAACTGACTTTTGTAGCTGGCCATGGTGGTGCCAGCCTTTAATCCCGGCTCTCAGGGAGGCAGGAACAATCAGATTGCTGTGAATTCAAGGCCAAGCCTGGTCTACAACAGAAGTCCAGGGCAGCCAAGGCTACACAGAGAAGCCCTTTCAAAAAACCAAATAAACAAACAAACAAACAAACAAATAAAACTGGCTTTTGCAGGGCTAGAAAGACAGTTCACTGGTTAAGAGTGCCCTAACAGAAGATCCGGGTTTGGTTCCCAGCTCCCATCTCTGGTGGCCAGCAACTGCCTGTAACTCTAGTTCGAGCAGATTCAAGGCCCTCTAACCTCTGAGGGCCACTCGTATACAGACGCACATACATTAAAAAAAAAAAAAGAATCTTCTAAAAATACATCCAGTAGTAGCCTTGCATATTAATTTACTCAAGTTTCTGTTTACGTGATAAAAAAGCTTATTCTCTTCCTTCGTAATACTCATAAGTGTGTTGGAGCCCACCAACCAACCAGAATGTACCAGGAATATACTTATTAGAAATTAAGATGGGATAGGACCTTTAGTCTTTTGTCCTAAGGGAAAAATGCCACATAAGAACTATGGCGGCATCCCAAGAGGGTGAACTGGAAGAACTCATAGAGTGTAGGCTTGTCATGGACAACCAAAGGAGGGGTAGGAAGCAGCTGCCAACTTTATATCATCCTTCTGGAAAAATAGGCTTCCAAAACTCAGTTTTAAATTTGTGCCAGACCGTATTCTGCCCTCAGTTAAAAGGTTTGCTGAAGTGCTGCCTTGCTCCCTGTAGCAGTATCAAATAGTACTTCTCTAGTAACAAGTGACCATTTTATGTAGCAGTAAGCGAGTAGAAGCAGGATCTCTCTCCAATGCCGCATGTTCATACATGTATCAGCATGGTGGCTGATTAAAATCCTAAGTTCTTTCTGTTTTCCCTTTCTAGCAAAATCCTTTGTATAACACAGAGAGATGCAAAGTATTCCAGTGTGACCTCACTAGGGATGACCTTCTTCACCATATTCCACCAGAGTCTGTGGATGCCGTCACATTGATCTTCGTGCTCTCAGCTATTCACCCCGAGAAGATGCGCCTTGTCTTACTAAATGTGTACAAGGTTAGTAACTGGATGTCTGTGCTTGAGGGCTGGCCACCCTGTTTCCCTAGCCTGCCTCCTCAGTAAGGCCTGAGTACTGTATTCCCAACGCCTTCCCATTTTCAGTGGGTAGACTGTAGCCAGTATAGGGAGAGGAAGTCTCTGGCATGAAATATTCACCGTAGTTCTCAGGTTGTGCAGTGCTGTGGCTGCACCTCAGAGCATCACCAGCCCCAGAGCAAGGAAGGTCTTGCTCTTCCTTGAAGCAGTTACCTGGGATCCGTAAGGACATGGGATTAAGTGGTCAAGAGCACATTCCGAAGGCCTAGGTTCTTAGCTGGGTTTTCTATTTAGGCAAGTTCCTTCCCCTCACCAAGCCTGTTTCTATGCCTGAAAAATGTTAGGATAATACATTTGAGATAGCGGCATTTGGGGGAGATTAAATAGGATATATGACATGTGCCCAGCACTCTGCTAAGCGCTTCAAAGCCAGCAATCCTTACATTCTTACACTACCATCATTTTATCAGGATGGCAGGAACCCGAACTGCTGTGGCCACCAGGCGCCTGATGTAGCATGCCTGTAATCCTAGTACTTGGGACTAAGGTAGGAGGAGTGCTGTGAATTGAAGGCCAGTCTGGTCTACTTTGTGAGTTCAAGACCAGCCTAAGCTGTAGGCTCTTCCTGAAAATAAACAAGCCACCATGATGGTATGTACCATCAGCCTCAGAAAGGTGAAGAGCTCAAGATCATTGTCATCTCTAGAGCAAATTTGAAGCTACCCTAGGTTACTTGACACTATCTCTAAAATAAATACGTAAAATAAAGCCTTCACCTGTTGAGGCGTAAGATTCATGACAAGCTATGGCACCTCAGCCCGTTTTCTAAACCTATTTTCTCTTAGTGCTAAAGCTGAGACTATAAGTGAGTGATACCACTGCTTTGTGAACGGCAATGAAGTATTTACTGCAGTGAACTGGAGACACTTAGTTAATTCTTAAAAATCACTGAAAAGGTAAATGCTTCAAGACATTGGAAAACTTAAGGAATTATTCTCCTCCAAAGTAGCATATTTTAAAATGTATACTTCTGCCATACTAGTTTATCTCTGCCTGTGAGTTTCACAAAGTTTTCTTTGGCTCCTCCTCAGTTCTATTCTGTCCCTGCTATCTGAGCAGGTGAGAACCTAGAATATGCACCCAAGTGGGCATGGACTTAAGCTAGACAGAAGAAAGGCACCAAAGAAAAGATGAGCATATTGCCTGATGTAGGCCCAGGTGAGAGTGAAGGGTTACTAGAAGTCAGGACTGAGAAAAAGAGAACATGCTTGGAGCGGAACGAGAGTGACTTGCCTGGCATTGCGTGTGTGGAGTGTTCTGCTTCTTCATGTTGCCGTAGCATTGTGACTTCGCTGTAGAAACAAGTCTTTGTAGCGAGGTGGAAGAGAAAGAAACTCAAGTCAGTAAGAGGCCGGAGTAGGGCTGGCAGGATGGCTCGGTGAGTAAAAATGCTTGCCACTAAGTCTGATGACTTGAGTTATTCTCTGAAGAAGAAAACCAACCCTCAAACTGCCCTCCGACCTCCACACCCATACCCACACACGTGCACACTTACATAAATAAATGTGAGGTGGGGAAATGACATTCTAAAGAAACCAGCATAGGAACTCAGGAGATGGCTCAGTGAGTAAAGGGCTTGCCATCCAAGCGTGAGGACCCCAGTTCAGAGCCCCAAAACATACATAAAGCTGGTAGCACGTATGTATAATCCCAGTGCGCTTTTGGTGGGATGGGAGGCAGACACAGAAAAATCCACAGATCAAGCACCAGCTAGCTTGGTGTGGACAGTGGTGAACAATGAGAGACACTGCTTCAAACAGAGAGGGAGGTGAGGACTAACATTCAAAGTTGCCCTCTAATTCTCACACATGCCCCCCCCCCACACACACACAGACTGACCAGCATAATTGGAAGGATAAACAGTTATCTACTGAAGCTGGCCAGAATTTAAAATAGTATGGCATTTAGAATGAGACAAGCCAGAAGATACAGTCCTCGCAGAGTGCTGAAAAGTGACCCTGGAATTAGTAGGTGAGAGTAACAAGGGATAGTAAGTGATTTGTCTGATATAAGAAAAGAGAGAGGAAGTGTAGAGAAGAGAAAGATGCACAGGACGCAGGGATGGCACTAGGCCCTGTGAGTGATGCAGAGTTGACGGGGAAAGCACAGTCTGACTTGGAGGGAAACCTGCCCTCCATGGGTACCATAGAGACAGCTCTGAGAATAGAGCTTGAAGTGAATTCAGCAGTAAGTGGCTCTCTGTGAGTTTGGGGTTAGTCTCTTTAATCAGTTCAGGCTACATTGTGAGACCCTGTCTAAAATAAAATTTTAATTATGGAAAGAACTGTGCCATGACACAAGAATGTTTCATTAGTTACCAACACAATTCATAATGCAGTAACAGCTTTCATAATTAAAGGAATGCTACACTACCATGAGAAGCAGTAAAAATAAAGGTGTGCCTTGATTTTCCACATGAAATTTACAGCCCTGTGAGCTCTAACATTATGCCTTCTGGACCTGTGCACTCTAGATAAAGAATTTCTTTTGACAGGTAGAGGGCAGGAGGGGTCCGGGCGGCTGTGGCCAGCTAATGGTCAATGGACCTCTTAGACAGAGCAGCAGACTCAACTGATAATTCATAGCGTACATGTATTATCTGTGCTTTGCATCACCCTAAGGTTTCGTAGTCATGTGACGTGCCCCATCCCAAGTATGCAATTAGAGAGGATTTACCTGTGCTTACATTATAATTAGCATACCACCGAGACGCTGAATGCTCCCAGCATCTGAGTTTCCTAATGCTCCAGCTCTGTCTTCATAGATCAGCGTCTTCTGAACTTTTTATAGAAATAAATAATATGTCATCTGTATTTTAGTGGGTATGACACATCATATTTGTGAAATATTTTCTTGAGCTTCCCCAGGACACGATCTCCTTTAGTGACAATTCCATTTCAGTATTCCTCCTGTTTTTAGTCTCCATTAGAGATCTTTCTTCATCTGGGCCACAATGACTTTCTAGCCCAGTCTGATTACTTTCTCTCTGCCATCAGGGTGAGTGGTTGGTTAATTTAAAATTGTGTGCTTTGTTGGCAGAGAAGTAGAAAGAGAAGCCATCTTCAGGCTCTGCAGACAGGACACCAGCAGCCTGGTTAAGCTCAGGGTGAACACTCTGGGGATACGCTGTCCACCATAGATCTCATTGCTCTTGGGTGCCAATGCCAGGCAAGCTTCCCTGCATATAACCAGACCCTCCCAAAAAGCAGGAAGGGGGTGGAGGGAGGATATGACTGTGCAAGTGCGTCATCACACGCTTTCCAAAGGAGACAAACTTGTCACAGGAGATGGCATCTGTCATTTTAAAACAAGTGCTGTATGCCCGGCCTGGTGCTGTGGGTGTGTGGAACGCCTGTCGGCCCTGAGGTGTAGAGGAGGGGTATGACACTGTCGACACCACAGATAGAAGACAGGCTCTGAGGAAAGATCGCTTTCCTCCTCCTTCCCGCACGGTGCAGACTTCCTGATACAAAGAGCAGATGGTCAGACCAGAGCTGAGCACTTCAGGGGAGGGGATCAGTGTTGAGACCCAGGAGGGAGTCTCACCCAGCAGCCCTTCTGAAGCAGATGTCTGGAAACTCAGCCTAGTGAAGGAGAGGGTCATGCTTTGCAGAAGGCAAAGAGTGTGTTAGCGTGTTTTATGTGCTTGTTTTTATGTGGGGCTTGAAACTGTATTATACTCCATTATATATATCCAAACAAATGATTTTCAAGGCATTTTATTTATGTGTAGTGTTTTGCAAGAATCCTCTTGCTATGTATTTCTGGTGGACCAGGTACTTGCTTTGTAAGCCAGGCAGGTCTTAAACACAGAATGATCCTCCTGCCTCAGCCTTGTAAGTACTGGGATTACAGGTATGTACCCCCACACCTGACGTGCTTTTTTTTTTAAAAGCAACCATTCATATTAAGTGTACTTTATATGCCTTCTTTCACAACTACCATAGATAGGTCTGTGTTTCAATTCCTAACATCATCAGATAGTATTTTTTATTTAATCTGCCTTACTTTTGTAGGTATTGAAACCAGGCAGAAGTGTCTTGTTCCGTGACTATGGGCTGCATGATCATGCCATGCTTAGATTTAAAGCTGGAAGCAAACTTGGAGAAAATTTTTATGTCAGACAAGATGGAACCAGAGCATACTTTTTTACTGATGGTAAGAGGAATGGAGTAACTCCTTAGAGTGTGTCATTCTCTGCTCTGTTTACTTGACTGCATCATCAGAGGCATGCTGCTTGGGCAGGTATGTGGCCATGCTAACACACAAGTCCCAAGTCCTTAGAGCAAGTGTGATGCACACCGCTTATCCAGTACCTGCTCAGACAGACCCAGCTCTGGCCTGTGGGAAGCTTGAAGGTCTCTGCTCACAGTGGCTAGTGAGTGAGCCTGGGAAAGTAGACAGGCCTCAGACATGTCATGTGATGCCAGTAGGAACTCTACTAGAAAGTGGGAGGGGGATCAGAAATTCACATCTTTGAAATAAGTGCCATAAGTTCAGCATGATGACTTGAGGTTACTTTCCCAGACCCAAAGCAAAAATCCTTTTTGAATAAAAGTAATTGGCTCTGTTTCCAAGTAGATAAATTTCCTATCAAAGAATACTGGGAAGGTAGCTCCGTTGATAGAGTGCTGCCTAGCATGGGTCAGATTCTGGGTTCAGTCCTCAGCACTGCATGAACTGGGGTGGTGGCACACAGGACTTAGATCCAGCAATCCAGAGGCAGAAGCAGGAAGAGTTAAAGGTCCACCTGGAGAAGTGGTTTAGCAGTTAAGAGCACTTGTTGCACTGTTGCACTTGCTGAGGACCCTGGTTCAGTTCTCCACACTCAACATGGTGGCTCAGCCATCTATAACTGTAGTTCTCAGGATCAAGCACCTCCTCCAACAAGGCCCTGTGGCACCAGGCATGCACATGGTACATACACTTCATGCAGGCAAAACACCCATACACAGGGAATAAATTAAACAATAGATCATTCTCACCAGCTAGTTCCTGGGCTATATGACATCCTGTCTTGAACACAACAACAAAGTTAGATGGTTGCAACTGGGAAGTTAAGAAGTGTTTGCTGAGCACCTTAGCACCCCTGTGAAAAGCCAGGTGTGGCGACATGGACCTGTAATCCTGGTGCTGGGAAGGCAGAGACGGTGAAGATCCCTGGACCTTGCTGGTCAGCTAGTTTTGTTGGCAGTGCCTAATTGGTGAGAAATCCTGCCTCAAAAAGTGGAGCAGGACAGCCAGGGTTAGATTAAAAGAGACTCCAGCTAGAGAGATGGCTCGGGAGTTAGGAGCATTGGCTGTTTTTCCAGAGGTCCTGAGTTCAATTCCCAGCAACCACATGGTCTCTCATAACCATCTATAATGAGATCTGGTGCCCTCTACTGGCATGCAGGCAGGCATACATGCAGGCAGAATATTATGTAAATAATAAATAAATCTTAGAGAGAGAGATCTGTCTCCAAAAAAAGAGGTGCCCTTATGTTTGGTGCATGGATTCTAAGAATTGCAGTGTCAAACTGAGTTTGCTGATACACACCTTTAATCTCAGTATTTGGGAGGCAGAGGCAGATGCATCTCAGTGAGTTTGAGCCTGGTCTACAAAGCGAGTTCTAGGACAGCCAAGGCTACACAAAGAAATCTTGTCTCGAAAAAACAAAAATAAAGCAGAGGGCTAGACAGATGCTCAGTGGTTATGAGCACTTGTAGAGACCTGGGTTTGAATCCCAGCAACTACGTGGTGGCTAACAAATGAAGTCTGTAACTTCATTTCAGGGATCCAACACACTCTGTCTGCCGTGGGTACCAGGCATACCTGTGGTATAAAGGCACATACTACATGCAGGCAAAGCACCCATGAACATAAATACAATTAAATCTATATATTTTTAAAGTAGAGAGTGTGACAGAAGAAACATTGACCTCTGGATTCTGTATGTGTGTGCTACTACACACAGATGCATGCACACACAACATATATTCCACACTCACGATAATAATAAAAATACTTGAAAAGCCATTTTGGATCAGAGGATGCTGTACAGTGTTTCAGTTTCTAAGTGTTGCAAACAGTAAATTTAAGTCTACTTAATAATCTGGAATCAAAGATAACTGTGTATCTGTGGGTTTGGACGGGTCTGTTTGTTTTTGCAGAGCTGAGGCTGTACCCAGGGCTTCAAGCATGCTAGGCACGTGTTCTCCCACTAAGCTGTATCCCTAGTTCTTTTCATTTTTAATTTTAGGGTTAGGTTTTTTGTTTGTTTTTAGGTCTTTTATTTTTAATTTTCTGTGTATATGTTTTGCCTGCATGTGTTTATGTACCATTTGCTTACCTGGTATGTGGAGGTGAGAAAAGGGTATCAGATCTCCTAGGAGTGAAGTTAGGGGTAGTTATGAGCTATTACACAAACAACTGGATCTTCTGCAAGAAAAACAGGTGCTTTTAGCCGATGAGCTATGCATATCTGCAAGCCCTATATTTCTTTTGAAACAAAACCTCAAACTGTAGCCCAGGCTGTCCTTAACCTTACAGCAGTTCTGTCTCTGCCTCATGGGTATCTGCCACCCACCTCATGTTTCTGTTTCCTGACATATTATTTTAGGTATTATAATTAAAGTTAAACTCAAAAAGGAGGGCTTGTAATTAAATGTACAATGTTAGGTGAAAATGAAGAAGAACTGAAGGAGTCTGAAATGGCCACATCTAGCCAAATCCATTAGAAGTTATCAGGAAGCCCAGTGTCACGTGCACAGAGCTCCAGCGCACAGCCTGTACAGAACGCCCCTACTAGGGTCTGCCTTGTGCTCCAGAGCCCTTCATTGTGCTTGCCCGGTCCATTTAACCTGTGTGATGTTCTGCTAGGGTGAGACTGTCCTCAGGCGATTGCACCACCTGGTGATCTTCTCCATTCTGGTCACAGATAGCCTTCCTTTCTCTGTGCAGGCTTTTTCAGTAGCTCGGTTGGGCTTCATTTCTTTTTAGTCACACTTGTGCTTGCTAACACATGAATAAGCCGAGATAGGTGCACCTCTGTTGATTCTTTAATTGGAGGTGTCTGTTTGAGTGTTAAGACCATGAAAAGTAGGAATGTTTGTTTTTTAGAAAGAAAGAAGAGAAAAAGAAAAAAAAGGAAGAAAAGAAATAGTGAATTAAAAGAAAGAAAAGCACAGGCCTTCCCAGAACTGGGGAAGATGAGAGAGAAGCACTAAAAAGTTTAAGCCAGGCAGAGATGTGAAGCGAATTCCTGTCACAAGAGGAGAGAAAAGTTTAAAAACAAAGTTTTCATTTAAAAAACAAAAACAAAACAAAACCAACCTTCAGCCTGTTTTGGCCCTCAAAGCTCATCACTGCTTGCCTTCTAGAATTCCTGGCGCAGCTCTTTGTGGATGCAGGTTATGAAGAAGTGGCGAATGAGTATGTGTTTCGAGAGACGGTGAATAAAAAAGAAGGCCTGCGTGTGCCCCGAGTTTTCCTTCAGAGCAAGTTCCAGAAGCCTCCAAAGGACCCAGCCCCTCCCACTGACTGCTTTGCTGAGAAGAGAAGTTTAAACTAATTTATATTTTTTATTTTGTGATTTTAAAAAATTTTATGTTATATTTTTGTACTAAAAACAAACGAAAACTGGGGAGATGGCTCAGCAGGTAAAGGTGTTGACTGTTCAAGGTTAACAACCTGAGTTTGAGCCCAGGAATCCTTGGCTAGAAAAAAAAGGCAGAGGCTGGAGAGGTGCCTCAGTGGTCAAGAGTGCTGACTGCTCTTGCAGAGAACTTGGGTTCATCTTCCGCACCAGATGGCAGCTCCCTACCATCTGTAACTCTAGCTCCATCCCAGGGCCTCATCAAATGCCCTCTTCTGGCCTCTGAAGGTGGCACACAGACATATATGCACGCAAAACACCCAAATTAAAAAAGAAAAAAATCCAGATTTGGCAATTCAAATCTGCAATCCTAGTTCTCCTACCTCAAGATGAGAAGCAGATGGAAGACTCACCCGGAAGCTCCAGGTCCAGTTGGCCTGGCAGACACGGGAAACCTGGCCTCAGAAAGGTGGAGAATGAGAACCCACTCCTGAGGACTGTTCTCTGGCCTCCACGTGTGTACAATCAGTGAGACACGGGAGATAGGCGAACAAATCAAGAACTTGCTGATAATGGATTATAAGACAATTCTTTGGTACACATACGGTCTTACCATTTATTAAAGACAAAATCAGATTTGCATACTAATTGGTTGGATGTGCATGTTTGTTTTTACATAGAGAATTAAATCTTGGGTTGAAACTGATGGTAGCTCTGTTGGTAGAACGCTTGCCTAGCATGCATGAAACCCTGGGTTACATCCCCAGCACTGAATAAGGTGTGGTGTCACACACCCATGATCCCAGCACTTGAGGAAAGAAGGCAGAAAGAAGTTCAGTGTTGGAGCCAAGGAGACAGCGAGTGAGGAGCTAAATTGAGTCCTAAGGAAACGAATATAGCTGGGCGTGGTGGCATACCTTGGAATCCCAGCAATGGAGACAGGAAGTGGGGACAGAAAAATCCTCAAAGTTTGAGGGCCAGCTAAGAGATAACCTGGTACAAAGTAGAGACCGGAAGTTGTCCTACCTCCCACAATGCCCCAACACTCATGTGTCCACACTCACAGAGGAACATGTGTATGCATATAAATACACAAAAAAAATAAGTTGAGAGCCACTGATATGACTCGGCATATATAGGCAGTTGCCAGCAAGCCTGCAGCCCCAGTTTAATACTTAGAGCCCACAGATTGTTCTCTGACCTCCATATGAGCACCGTGTACACGCACAAAGTGAATAAATGTAAAGGAGCTTTTTTTCTTTTTTTAGGCTATTATCTATAGTCCTTACTGTCCTGAAACTTGCTATGTAGACAAGGCTGACCTCAGCTCACAAGAGATTTACCTCCCTCTGCCTCTTGAACGTTGGGATCAAATATGTGTGCTACCATGCCACACCAAAGTTTTCATCTTAAGTTCAGAGTTATTCTTGGCTGCATAGCAAGTTTGAGGCCATGCTGGGCTATATGAGACTCCAGCCCCGAAACAAAAAGCCAAGGATTAGATCTTGGTTGAGAACGATGCAGTAGGATGCCAAGACCTTCAGTTCTTTCATAGTTGATTGATTGATTGTGTGTGTGTGTGTATGTATGTTATTGTCAGTGCTGGAAACACTACAGAAATGTGTAGTACAAATAGCACAAAACAAAACCCCAACCCAGTAAGTTTGTTTCTTAAATGTCATTAAATTTTGGTTTAGGATTAGGACCCTGTCTCAAAAAACCAACCAAACACTAAAAATGCTCAGGTCGCGAATCCATCTTGTCAGCCCATCACTGCTTGATTGTGGGTGTCCACAATAACTGGCCATTTGCCCTGAGACAGAAGGGATGGCCACCACCTATATCCCCATCTGCCCAGTGCAGTTTCTCCAGAAACACAGTTGCTACCTGCTTCAGAGTTTGCATTTTAGCTGTGAAAGGGCACCAGAGTGGGTCCAGTTCCCTGCTGCCAAGCAGTGCCTAAAGAGGAACCCTGAGACCCAAAGCTAATTTTGTTATAGACTATGGGGAACTCCCTAAACTGGTCAAGTAACCTTTCTCCTGGGCACTGCCGTATGTGACTTTTACATTATGCAACAGAATTGAAGTTCTGTGCATTAAATTGGCCTAGAAGCCTTTTCTGCGTTTGCTTGCCGAAAGCTATTGATGAGAACACCATCCTGAGCATATGACTGGCCTGCCTGTGCAGTACCTAGGGCCTCTCAACCCCACCATATCTTGAAGAGGGGTGGTCCTGGTGGGGACAAGGCTGGGCAGTGTTCACTGTGGTTCTGTCGAGTCAAAATAAATCATCTTATCCAGAGACAGGAGGGGCTGACTCATTGCTCAGCTAGTCTTGCTGGCTGACCTTCAGGGCCATCTGTTTCAGCTTGAGTAGAGCCCTTGCTCCTGATAGCCCATTGCTCTGTGCAATCTCTTCTTTAGAGGTTCGAAAATGGCTATTGCAAGTAAGAACAAAACTGATGAAATAAAGCTTGTCTTTTGCTCTGTATTTTCTTGAAATTGACTGTAAAGGAGGGGCCCCTACAAGAAATCACATAGGTCTCAGGGGGAGCAGTTATTGGGGAAGCCAGAAGGGCCTATAGTCTCATTTCAGTCCCCGGCCTCCACCAAAGGCCTTCCATGCTGGATTAGCCCTCATTGCCGCTCAAGGCCCCTTCCAGGAAGTCATTTTTCTCTAGATCTAACCTCAGCTTAAGTGGGTGAGTCTGGTGAAGACAGAATAAAGTAGGAAGTTGGAAAAGGCAGTGGACTGGGGAAGCTGGCCAGGGAATTCTGACTTAATCCTTTCACACTCTGAACCTCAGATTAGATTCTCTGTGTAAAATGTGACCTCACAGTATAAGGATTAAAGGGAAAATTTGTGATGTGTGTGTGGCTCCAGAGTAAACACTCTAGGTACACTGGCCTCATTTTTGACATATTGTTTAACCTGCACACAATGAGCTACATAAAAGCAAGGTCAGTGCCACAGTGGACACACCTGCGTGACGAGACAAGCAGCCAGCTGAAGAAGTAGCTGATGAAGACTCCAGAATCCAAATGTTCCTTCTCGGCACCGATCCTCTACCTGGGGTAACCACCATTTCACTTCCAATACTGCAGCTTTTTCTTTCTGTTTAAAAATCTCCCTGAAGGAATTTAAAGGTGACTAGTAAAGTAGACAGACTGGGAAGTCTGGATGGTTGTATAGTTAAAAGCACTTGCTACTTTGCAGAGGACCCGGGTTTGATGCCAGCACCGGCATGATGGTTCCCAGCCTTCCGCAACTCCAGTCCCAGGGGACCCTACATCCTCCTGGACCTCTGCAGGCACCAGTCAAACATACATGAAAAACACCTATACACATGTGTTAATTAAAAATTTTGAATAGGCAAGTTATAAGGAAGGAAATTAGAATGGAGAAAGTTGGGCTGGGAAATAAGATAGGCATACTACTGTGCATTTCAGGAGGTCTTACAAACCAGATCAGTTCTAAATATTATTTCTTATAGAGGGAAGCCATCATTTCCTCAGTGGAGATAAACCTGGGGTCTTTGCTCCTGAGTTCCCAGAAATTGTGTCTCCATCCTTGTTAGCCCCTTCGACAACTTGAGTGATATAATACAAGAGCCACTGTCATTTCAGCTAGTGTCACTTCATGAGGAGGTGTTTGGTCTGGTGGAGAGGGCTGGTAGGAGATGGGATTCCCTGAGGACTGGGGGTGGCCTGACAGTCTTGAGAATCTTCTTACTACAGCACGAGGCTGGTAAGATGGCTCAGGGGAGAAGACTTGCCACGCCAACCAGACTGCAAGTCCCCCCTGGGATCCGAGTTAAAAGCTGGGGTGCTGGGCCTAGCCCCAGCACTGCTAAATCCAGACACGAGAGAAACACCTGAAAATGCACAGGCCGGCTAGTGTGGAAGAAGCCGCTCTGCAGAATCCAGAAAGATCCTGCCTCAGTGACGAGGGAGAGAAATGACCGCCAAAAGTGTGTGCCACGGTATTCCAGCCCACACAGGAAGCTGCTGATGCAGGGCTGATGGTCTAGCCAAGGGACAAGCAGAAGACCCTGACAACAGGAAATGGAAGAGGTGAGGCTGGCAACCTGACTGAAAACAGGGGCTTCCCTCCCTCCACCACAGCTTGGCTAACAGGGCAGCCGAGTCTACCCTCTCCCCCCCCCCCCCAGCTGAGTCTACTCCCCACAGGAGTAGTTACACTCCAGATTCTTTTGCTTGCTTGTTTTTTTAATTTTTCGTGGCAGGGTTTCTCTGTGTAGACTTAGCTGTCTTGGAACTCACTGTAGACCAGGCTGGCCTGAACTCACAAAGATCCACCTGCCTCTGCCTCTGCCTCTGCCTCTGCCTCTGCCTCTGCCTCTGCCTCTGCCTCTGCCTCTGCCTCTGCCTCTGCCTCTGCCTCCCTAGTGCTGGGATTAAAGACATGTGCCACCATCACTTGGCTCCGATTCTTTAATTTCTTAGAGAAAATAATTGGCTCATGAGTGTAAGTGTTTTGTCTTCGTTTATGTAGTATGCCGCATGTGCTTGGTGCCCTCAGAGGCTGGAAGAGGGCACCGAATCCCCCAGGGAATGCAGGTGCAGGTAGTGTGCACCACCAGGTGGGCGCTGGAAATTGATCCTGGGTCCCCCGAAAGAGCAGGCAAAGCACTGCAGAACCACCTCTCTGGCCAACACCCCAGAGTTTTCACAAAGCGAAAAGGATGCAAAGGTTTCACTTGGGATACTTAAATCTGACTTGGTGGCAGGCCCCCCTCTGACACGGAGCAGTGTTGGCTCTCAGTGATGCCCTCCTCCCACATACACCTTGACTTAAATAGGCACAAGGCACACACAGGGCAAATGAAACAACCTAGACCACAAAGGTTTTAGGAAGGTGTTAAAGGTAAGTGCAAACATGTAGATGAGTGTTGCACTTAGGTATGTGCAAACATGTAGATCCGATGCATGGTTGGAAGTGAGAGGACAAGTTTTGGGAACTGGCACTCTCCTTCAACCACATATGTTCCAGGAATTAAGCTCAGATCATCAGGCCTGGCAGGAAGCACTTTTATACTGAGCCACCTCAATGAAGTACAGCGTTGCTGTGGCACACTCAAAACAGACCCCGGAGACCTAGAATTCTGCCTAACGCTGTCACAGGAAATGGTGCGTGTACAGTCCTAGCAGAGTTGGAGGTCCATGTGTAAATTATACCTCACGATACAAATTCTGTTCTCTGCAAGACCCTGTGTGCATGTATAATGAACGCTACATACTCTAGTTAAACAGACTGCGCCCATTAGTGCTAACAGTGCTATCGGCTGTGAGCTTGGCCATTCAGGAGCAAGTAGAGAACTTGTGCAACCAGTGTGCACCAGCCATGTCCCTGGACCTAGCGGTCATGTGTTCAAGACTGAGGTCGCTTGGGCTGCCACCAGGGCTAAATAAGACCATTTCAGAGGCCTTTGTCCATGCTGTAAAGAAAGCATCAACTGTGGAATCCAGCCAAATGCTAGGAATTTGTAATACTTTTTGCCTTCAGCCTCTTGCCTCCCACGTGATCACGATGTCCAGATGTTCCAAACAGCTCCTCTTCAAGAGGCCTAATTTTGGAATCTTTGCAAACACCTGGGATTGAGACTAGGCTGCCACAAGGCGGCGATATATGCTCAATGTTCGAATCGACTCCCCCCAGCCTCCCTTGAGTTAATGTCTCATTAGGTAGTCTTGATGCCAGACTGGAAGAGATCCTCCTGCCTCTGTGCTAGGATTAAAGGTGTGTACCACCACGACCAGCTTCTACTGCCATTTTAATTACAGCTACAAAAGGAGCATTCTTACTGTCATTACAAAGGAAGAAAAGAATTGTTGCAAAGGTACTCTCAGATAGTCAGCTGGTAGGGACCTAATGGACAATCTGAAGCTTTTTCATGTGGATAAAGAAAATATACTCCATAGATCTCTTTTATTCCTAAATGGCCCTACAGACGTATTTTATTGCTGCTTGGAATGAAGGCAAAGCAAGGTCAGGGTCGTATCCTGAACATGGGTCTGCCCCACATGTTTTTTCATAGTGTTCTTTCGTGTATTGGGGGATGTGCAGGCTGGAGGTCAGAAGAACCAACTTTCAAGAGTTGGTTCTCTCCACCATGTGAATGCCGGGATCAAACTTTGGGTCCTCAGACTTGGTGGTATATGCCATGGCCGGCTGAGCCCTCCCCTGGCCACAGGATTCTTTGAGAGTAGCTGGTTTCCTGTTCCACAGTTGCCACTTGAGGAAGGGGAAAATGAGAAAAGGGAAAGCAAAGGACCATATTTTCTGTGAGGAGGAAACTATTTCCTATAAACTTATGTATATTCAGTTTCTAAGACCAAATATTTTGTTAGAAATAAAGTTAGGAGGGCACTGGTGGTACACTCCTTTCACCCCAGCACTTGGGAGGCAGAAGCAGGCAGATCTCTGAGTTCAAGGCCAGCCTTGTCTACACAGGGAGTTCCACAACAGGTAGGGCTACCAGAGAAACCCTGTCTCAAAATAAATTAAATTAAACATTAAAACAAACAAGCTTAGACATTTCTTCAGTTTTCCTTTCACTCTTTTCAGATGTGTGGCTTTTTGCTACTGGGTACTGTGAGGGTATAAGGCCCTGTGGAGTTACTGTAGCTGGAGCACAGAGCTGGGGGAGATGACAGCTGGGAGGTAGCCTTCATCTGTGGCTGCACAGAGTAGCTTAGCCAGGGAGCCAGACGTAAGCACTTGAACAGGAGTATGCTGTTCAAGAAAAAGAAAGAAAGGAAGGAAGAAAGAAAAAAGAAAGGAAAAGAAAAAGGAGGAAGGGAAACAAAAACGCCTCCAAAAGATCAGGGTATATGCAGAAAAGCCTGTAAGACATTTTCTTAAACAGTGATTGATATGGGAAGGCGCAGCCCATTGTGGGTGGTGCCATCCCTGAGCTGGTGGTCTGTGTGCTATAAGAAAGCAGGCTGAACACACCAGAGTGAGTAAGCCAGTAAGCAGCACTCCTCCATGGCATCTGCAGCAGTCTCTGCCTCCGGGTTCCCACCCTGTTTTCCTTGATTCCTTTGATGATGAACAGTGCTGTGGAAGTATAAGCAGACTAAACCCTTTTCCTCCCAACTGTTTTTTTTGTTTTTTTTTTTTTTAAGATTTACTTATGCCTACAATGTTCTATCTGCAAGAGGGCACCAGATATCATTATAGATCGTTGTGAGCCACCATGTGGTTGCTGGGAATTGAACTCAGGACCTCTGGAAGAGCAGTCATTGCTCTTAACCTCTGAACCATCTCTCCAGCCCCCCAACTGGTTTTTGGTCCTGGTGTTTCATCACAGAAGTAGTAACTGACTAGGACACAGAGAGAGGTTTTGGCAAGTAGTGTAATAGCTGCCACTGTTGTTTAGAAGGAATGTTTCCACATCTTCACAGGGCAGCTGTGGCCTGGTGTGGTTCTCCTCCTGCCCGGGGGTCTGTCTCCCACCAAGCCCAGGAAGTCAGAGGGGCACGAGATGAGGAGCACGCCTGGAAAGGCTGGCGAGCACTGTACGGAGATCACACACTTTGGGAACCACTTCAGGGAGCTAGTTCCACCTTAATTCCAGAGAACAGAGGCTATCTACCTCTTGGGGAGTGTGTGGGCCTACTGGAACAGGTGTACATAATTGGTTAAAACTGGTTGCTTCGAGGATGCATGATTTGCATTAAATAGCATGCTCCTGTTGTACGATCAGGAACACAGTACCTAATTTTCCAATAGGCACAGGGAGGGGAGAGCTAGCAGGGAGCTGTGTCAAAGGCCATATATCAAATGTGGTTAGGGGCATCTGTGTCTAAATACACTCTCCAGATGGAGTCAGGCAGAGAGCAGGAGGCCCTGCTGGGGAGGAGTCCTGCACCTTACTGCCAAGCTCAGAATGTCTATCTGGATTGGGAGGACTGCAACCTCAAACAGCAGGGTCCTTCCAGCAGCCTGGGCATTGCCACAGAGATGGCATGAACATGGTTCCTTCCCAGTACCTTGCAAGGTGTGATCAAGACTAGCAAAGCCAGATGATTCTCTAAAGAATTAACAGCTGCTACCAAAATGGCCAATTAAAACTAGAAATAATTATAATATTAAATGGAGTCTTCCCTTTCTGCCTGTAAAACTGAGAAAGTTTTATCTTTGAGATTTGTATTTATGTGGATGTGTGTCTGTGTATGAACGTGCCTACAGGTGCTGGAAGAGAGTGTGAGGTCCCTGGAGCTAGAGTTCACAGGGATTGTGAGCCCCCGGCGTGTGAGCTCTGGGATCTGAGCTCAGGTCCCCTGGAGAGCACTTGCTGCTCAGAGCCATCTTTCCAGTCGCCTTGATATGGTATTCTTGCTGACAACAGTTTTCTTTCAGGACTTTGAATGTATCGTCTGTTCTGTCCTGACCTATAAGGTTTCTGCTGAGAAGTCAGCTATTACGATGACCATATTATAATATAATCACCCATTATCCTAGCACTGAGAAACTGAGGCAGGAGGATCATGAGTTCAAGGTCATCCTGGGCTACATGGGAAGGCCCTGTTCCAAAAACCGGAAAGTGTGCTGTTAATATACTAAATCAGCTACACTGACCTGGTTGGGTTTGGTTTGGTTTGAGGTTTGTCTTGCACTTTCCTTGCTCTCTACGTACTAGGGATCAAACCTTGCACAAATTAGGCAAGCACTCTACCACTGAGCCCAGCACCTTTTGTATTTTTTATTTTGTGATGAGGTGACCCAGGAAGAAACTGAACTTGAAATCTTCCAGCTTTAGTCTCCCAAAGAGGTGGAATTCTAGGCCTGTCTTGTATTTTTGACAGTTTGGAAATAATAGCCCTTGATTCTTTGTTGTTTGAGACAGGGCTTCTTTAGCCCAGGCTGGCTTCTAAGTCAACACTGGAACTGAATTCCTGAGCCTCCTGCCTCAACTTCCCAAAAGTTAGCGTTAGAAGCATGGGCCCCCATGCCTGGCTGCAGTCAAAATAGTCAAAGCTATTAAGGTCCTTCAGGCTTGCTAGACTTGGCCTCTCTATCTTCTCTGTGATTTAGAAAGTTTCCACAAGAATTCTTATTTATTATTTTGAGTCAGGGTCTCCCTGTGTAGCTCTGTTTGCCTGGAGCTTGGTGTGTAGGCCAAGCTGGCCTTGAACTCACCATGCTCCTCCTGTCTCTGCCTCCCAAATGCTGGGGATTGCAAGCACACAGCATCGTGACTAATTTTAGCAACTGTTTCATTGCAAAGGTTTTCTAGGGCATTTTATTTCTCTTCTTATGGAACACCCATTATGTTAATGCTTGCTTATTTAATTGTGACCCTTAGGCCCAAAGGCTTACTTTATTGTTTTAATTTTTCTGTCTCCTCTTATCTGTCTTCAAGCTCAGAAACTCCTTCTTGCCTCTTGTTTTGTTTTATTTAGGACATGGTCCTGCTGTATAGCCTTAGATGGTGGGAGAGTCACTGTGTATCCCACACTGGCATTGAAATGGCAGTCATCCTCTTGGCTCTGCCTCCTGAGTGCTGGGGTTACACATGTGTGCTATGCCCAGCTGTCAATGGGCCTGTTTATTTTCTTTATTATTTTCATTGGCTTATATTCTTTGTACATGGCACTGGGTTATATAAAAGTATATATAGATACATACGTGATTTTATGTATCTATACAAAACTCTCAAAGCTCTGTCTTTGTGAGACTAGCTTCATTTAGTTATCTCCAGTTGAATACACTTTCTTGCAACCCACACAACTTCATTTTCTGTGTGGCTAAAATTGCTCTATAGACTTACCTAGTGGCTAGACTAGTTTACCTTCCTAAAAGCAGTGTATATGGTTCCCTTTTGTCTGTGTCCACACCAACTTTGTTTTCTTGAAGACTGTCACTCTGACTGGGATAAAATAGAATCTTAATGTTTTAATTTACATTTCTCTGATGCAAGGGTTGAGTTTTTTCGTATTTATGTTGACCATTTAAATTTCATTTTTTAAAATGTTATCTGTGTGTCCATGTCTGAGGCACACATGTAGGCATATGTGGGTGTGACGTCCAGAGAACCTCAGGTGTCATCCATCCCCTTTGAGACAGAGTCTTTCACTGGCCTGGAGCTCACCAACTAGGTTAGCCTGGCTGTCTGGTGAGTTCCAGGGATCTTTCTGTCTCTGCCTTCCCAGCAATGCGACAACAAGTTCCTCCTTCACACCTGGAATTGCATGGGTTCTGGGGAGGAAGTCAGGCCTCATGTTTTCAGGCAGGCACTTTACTGACTGAGCCATCCTCCCAGCTCTGTACTTCATCTTTTGAGAACTTCTGTTCATTTCATTTGCTCATTTATTAATTGAGTTGTTTGTTTTCTTGTTATTTAGTTGTCATGAATTTTTTAGCTCTTTGCATATTATTTTTTAAATTTTTTTAACTCTTTTTAAGTGTGTGTGTGTGTGTGTGTGTGTGTGTGTGTGTGTGTGTCTGCAGGTGCCTGTGGAGGTCCAAGGCATCAGATTTCCTGAAGCTGAAAGTTACAGGTGGTTGCACCTGATACAGGAGCTGGGAATCAAATGTTTCTATATTCTAGATATCAATCCTGTGTCAGATGACTAGCCAGCAGGGATCCTGTTCCATTCTGTGGGTTGTCTCTTCATGTAATTAACTGTTACCTTTGTGCGGACAGAAGTGTCTTAGTTTTGTGAGGTCCCACTTGAAAATGCATATTAGAGACTGGCCTGCTCTACAGTGAATTCCAAGCCAGCCAAGGCAAGCTGGCCTGGCTCTGCCTCAGGAAAGAAAGAGAGAGGCACGGGCATCATCCTGCCTCTCTCTAATGTTATGTTTGGAGTGGTTGTGTTATCTTTGGTTATTTGTGGGAATCCAGAACAAAAAGGAAGAGTTAGTTTGAGGACAGCCTGTCTACAAAGGGAGTTCTAGACCAACCGGAGTTAAATGATAAGACCATGTCTTAACTCCTCCCCACCTCCTAAAAAAAATAAAAACATGTTGACTATAATAAAAGTAGCAGAGCCAAGCATCGTGGCTCAGGCCTATAATCCCAGGGCTTGGGAGGTTGAGGCAGGAGGATGGGGAACATGAGTGCGCGCACACACACACACACACACACACACACACACAGATACCACACACACACTGCTCATTACCTGGCTTTGACTGACTTTGAGAAGTACAGGAAACGAGTTAATCTGTGCTGGGTTGCTGTTCAGTACCCAGAGTGGTAGGCCACCATTAGCTGATTGGAAACTGACTGAGTAGCCTGCCCTGGGTAAATGGAGCCCTTGAAGCTTGGTGTTGTCCTTTGGTAGAAGGCGCTTTCTGCTCTTCTTCGGCCTTCTCTGGTAGCACTGTGCAGCAAGCAGAGCCGCGGCTGGACTTCAGGCCTCCACCTCCAGGCTGCCCTGTGCAGCAGAAGCACTCTGCTGTGTGGCCGGCCTGTGGCTCAGACGGCAGGCAGCCTTTATCCCCCTCTGTCCCCTATGCCCCTCGTACCAACAGTTCCAGGAAACACAAAACACCTTCTTCACCACCGAATCAGATATGTTTGTCTAGAAACTGGGCCTGCTGTGGATGTGAAATCCGACATAATTTTCTCACAGAGTAAAGACCTTCTGAAAATAAATGACAAAATAACAAGGCCTGTGGAGAAGAAGCACTGTAGCCGAGGATGAGAGCCAGGTGAACTCAGCCCTCTGAATCCGGGTCTCTGAGTCCAAGGAGGAGGAGCTCCCCAGCAGCCACAGCATAGAGACCACCCTGTCCCTTTGGCTGCATCTCTAGACCCCTAGCCACTAACATGCCGGCTGTTAAAGTTGTTAAAATGTCTTCATCGTTCTCTCTCACACACCTCTGAGGTCCCTAAAACCTCAGGGTTTAATTTTTTTTATGAACTTTCTGTGTTTTTTGGTTTGTTTAGTTTTGAAGACAGGGTTCTCTATGTAGGCCAGGCAGGCCTGGAACTCACAGAGATGTGCCTGCCTCTACCTCCCAGTGTGGGATTAAAATCGAGCATCCCACACCCAGCCCCACCTCAAAAAAAAAAAAAATGCAGTTCACTGATTCTGCCAGGCTGGCTGGACACTGAGCTACTGAGAGCTACCTGTCTGGTGCTGGGGTTACAGATGCATGCTCCTGCATCCTGCTTTTATGTGGGTGATGGGTTCTAAACTCAGTATTCGTACTTTTGTGGCAAGACTTTACCAACTGAGCCATAGCCCAGACCAGCATTTAAGTTACATTTAAAAAATATTTATTTTAATTATGTGTAGGAGTCTTTTTTGTTTTTTTTCCCCCTAAAGAGGGAAGAAAACAGAGAAGGGTATGAGGATAGTGAGCCAGGCACTGAGCCATGACAAATAAGGAGCTAAAGGTCAAAAGGAACTAGAAAGATCCACATGGAATTTGGTGCTTTCGTTTTGTCTTGAGGCAGGGCTCCTGTTGCCTAGGCTGGTCTTGAACTCTGTAGCCAAGGATAGCCTTGAACCCGAGATCATCCTGCCTCTACCTCCCCAGTCTAGGATTATAGGAATGCACTACCTACCACACCTGCTTTGTATGTTGCTAAGGATCACACGTGGGGCTTCATGACACTAGGAAAATGCTCTACCGACTAAGCTTCATCTCCACCCCCAGTTCTCAGTGTTCACTACCCTCAGGAATCCTGCTTGACAGTGGCTTTTGATTCTGTAAGTCTGGAGAGGACGCTGACATTCTATATTTTTATCTAAGAATCTCCTACTTCTTCCTTCTCATTCTCTTCCTCTACTTCTTCCTCAGAATATGGTCTTTCATAGCCAGAGCTGACCTCAGAGTCAATATGTAGCCAAAGATGACCTTGTGTTTGTGATGCCTTCATATCCAGTTATGTGGAGCTCAGGATCAAGGCCAGGGCTTTGAGCACCCTCTGCAAACACTCTGCCAACTGAGCCATATCCACAGCACTCACTGCAGTTCTTCTGAACGGCGGATCACACCTGAAGCAAACTGACTTCCCCTTCTGCCTTACTCTAGTCAAATGAGGGCCCTTTGAAGGCCCGCTGCTTAAACAGATCCCAAGCCAATCTTGAGCTGCTGGCTGGCATGACCCATTTCAGGCTGGCCCAAGGGTCCTCTCCTTTAGAAAGCCCTCCTCCATGCCTGTGTCTACAGTGCAGTCTGACAGGGAGCGCCTCCTCACAGCCTGCACCCATCTGTGGCCACACCTCTGTCACACTGCACTGCAGGCAGTGCCTAAAGTCAGCACTCAGATTCTTGGCCCTGGCACAGCACCGGCAAATAAGAAAAACATTTATCGTGCTCAGCTGCGAAGCGGCCTTGGCCTAGGACAGCGGTCCTCAGCCTTCCTAATGATGGAATCCTTTATTACACTTCCTCATGCTGTGGCAACCCCCCCCACCGTAAAATCATTTCATTGATACTTCATAACCGTAATTTTGCCCCTGTTGTGAATTATAAATATCTGACAAGCTGCACCATGGAAGAAATGACATAAACCTTCATAGTTACAGAACAAAGCAAAGGCATGGCACGAATCAATGTTTCCCAAATACATTTGCGGTTTCAGTGGTTAGGTGGGCTACAGACATGCAGGGTCATTTCTGCTCTAACTTTTAGATTCTGTGTGTGTGTGTCTGTCTGTCTGTCTCTCTCTCTCTCTCTGTTCTAGGGGTGAACCCACACTTTGTGACTTTATAGCATTATTGACTTCAGGGATGCTGTAAGGCCTTGATCTGCCAAACTTTGTGATCCAAGAGTTTATCTATGGGTTGCCAGGATGGTAGTGAGATCCAGAGGTTGATGATTCGTGGATGTTGGAAATGCCTAGCACAGTCCAAGGTAGCTTTAGGTCTAGATCTGCAACATCACACCTCTCCACAGCCATGATAATCTGTTAGTCAAGGTCAAATAGACTTCTGGTTCTTCACGGTGGACATAGCATCTTCAGAGAACTTGACTCTAAGGGACACAGTGAAGGGACTGGAGAGATGTCTTTGTGGTTAAGAACACTGGTTCTTAACTGGCCAGAGGACCCAGGTTCCATTCCCAGCACCCACATGGTAGCCCACAACCATCCATAACTTCAGGCCCAGAAAATCTGGAATAACATAAAAATTTAAAGAATTCAGTAAATCCTTGTGGTGTAAACGAATAGAAGGACAAACTAGAAATGGGAGCTTGGCAGTGACACAGATACTCCTGATCAGGACTTACAGGTCAGGCCTCTGTTTATTCCCAGAGCTGCAGTGATCCACTCGTCTCTGGTCAGGGACTGAACTGTATCCTCCTCAAATGCATACAGTGCAGCCTAACCCCAGGTGACTGTGTTTGGAGGAAGTTAAGATGAAGTGACGTCAGAAGCCTGGAGGCCTAATCCAATAAGACTTGAGCCTTTAGGAGAAGAGGCATCAGGATGCGTGTGCACAAAGGGCTGTGTAAGGACTCAGGAAGAAAGTGACCCTGGGCACAGCTGGGAGCCAGGCCTCTGGAGAAAGCAAAGCTGCCCAACAGCAGCGCTGAAGCCTCCAGAAGGAAGAACAAAGAACACAGCCTTCTCCTGTTTCAGCCACCTAGAATGAGGTGTGTTGTGATGGCAGCCCCGGCAGCTAGCCTGGGAATGGACCAGGAGCCTATGGTTTCTAGGCCAGCTCTGTTTCAAAGCCCTCCTGCAAGGTTTAGCTCAGCTCTTGAACTCCACTCCCCCAAGGCAGGAGTGGAACACTTCCCACCGGCTGAGGGGAGTTTTGCTGGGAAGCTAGAGAAATCTTAAGATTCCAGTGATAATTCCCAGAGGGACACCTCTGAATTCCAAAACACTGCTCTTGGGTAACTTTTCTCCTATCCACTTCTCTGAGTAACTACATCTGTGGCTCCTCAGCACTGTTTTCACTGGTTCTTTGAAACAAGGTCTTGTGTAGTCCAGGCTGGCCCCTGAATGTGTATCTGAGGATGATCTTGAACTACTCATCCACCCCCGCCTCTACCTCCCAAGCACTGGGAGTATGGTCACGCACCATGCGCTGAGGTGCCTAGCTTGGTTTCTTTGTTTTTGTTTTTCGAGTCTTATTTATTTATTTTTTTTATTTTATTTTTTTAATTATTTGTGTGTGTATCTGTTCATGTCTGTGTATGGGTGCGTCATGTGAATGCGGTTGTCCTCAAAGGCCAGAGAGGAATCAGATCTGATAGAGCTGAAGTGACAAGCCGTTTTGAGCCACCGGATTGGGGTGCTAGGCTGGGGACTCCAGTCCTATGTAAGGACAGGAATGGCAACGAGCAGTTCCCAAAGTCCTCAGGCTTGGTTCCTTAATGAAATCATTTCCCCTAGGGTCATGGAGAAATGGCCTGAGCATCACAAAAGTCATCTGATTGCCACGACATGTGACATGTATGTCATTCTTGTAGAAGACAAAAGATAGCTCAAGCCTCTTTGGGCCTCAGTTTCTCCACAGATATAACAATATCAGCTGAGCATAATGGCACAGACATGTAATCTCAGTATTAAGGAGACTAAGACAGAAGGATGGTCTCGTCTGAAGTTTCATAAAGTGAGTTTCCTATGGGCTTCATAGCAAAACCCTATCTTTAAAAAGAGCAGAACAGTGCTTGCTTCAGCAGCACATATACTAAAACTGGAAAGATACAGAGAAGATTAGCATGTCCCTGTGCAAGGATGACATGCAAATTCGTGAAGTGTTCCATATTTTTGTGCAGGGAATCTTATGAAAGAAAGGGGAGATAGAAAGACCTGGAGAGGACAGGAGCTCCACAAGGAGAGCCACAAAACCAAAAAATCTGGGCACAGGGGTCTTTTCTGAGACTGCTACTCCAACCAAGGACCATTTATGGAGATAACATAGAACCCCTGCACAGATGTCGCCCATGGCAGCTCAGTGTCCAAGAGGGTTCCCTAGTAATGGGAACAGGGGCTGTCTCTGACATGAACTCAGTGGCTGGCTCTTTGATCACCTCCCCCTGAGGGGGGAGCAGCCTTACCAGGCCACAGAGGAAGACAATGCAGCCAGTCCTGATGAGACTTGATTGACTAGGTTTACATGGAAGGAGAGGAGGACCCCCCTATCACTGGACTGGGGGAGGGGCATAGGAGAAGAAGAGAGAGGAAGGGTGGGATTAGGAAGGGACGAGGGAGGAGGTTACAGCTGGGATATAAAGTGAATAAACTATAATAAATGTATACATAAAAAAATTTTAAAAAGCAGAACAAAGGCCAGAGGCATGGCTTAGCAGTTAGGAGTTCTTAAAGCTCTTGCCAAGGCCCTGGGTTCTGTTCCCAGCTCCCATATGGGGCAGCTTTTACAACCCCCTGTAATTCTAGTGTCAGGAAATCTGGCAACCTTTCCTGGCCTCTGCATACATATGGTACACACGAACTCATGAAAATATATACATACACATAAATGTTTAACAGTGAGCCCAGCAATACCAGAACTCAGGAGGATCACACAGATAAAATGAGTTCAGGTTATCCTGGGCCACATAGAGAGACCTTGTCTCAAGCCTCCACCTCAAAGCCCAACAAATGTTAACTTTGCGGTTCTCAGTCTGCCCATCTTTGCAGCTTGTAAGATTGCCTTCTATCAGCATCAGTGCTGGGATTCAAAGCCAGGGCCTCATGCATGTATGTAAGCAGTCTACCCAGAACTACACCCACAGTCTGTCTGTCTGTCTTATCTGTAGCCTAGGAAGGCTTTGAACTTGTGATCCTCTTCCCCCATCCCCAAGTGATGCCTCAGAGTCCTACACCACCAGGATTGGCTCGCACTGAAACCTGAAACACACCACAGTTTAAATAGAACTGATTGAAAAGTAATGAGACTTGATATTAAAAACATTTCAGGGTAAAATGGCTGCATGGATTTCATATAATCTTTACATGGCTGGATTCCATACGATCTTTAAAACCCAGAAAATTAAGACATTCCTTGTGTTCCTGCTACACAAGTGTGAGCCATGGCTGTCAGCACTGGTGTCTCTGGGAGCTTGTTGGAAAAGCAGAGTCTCAAGGCCCAGCCAGAACTGCTAAATTAGACTGTGTGTATTAGCAAGCCCATAAGCAACTCATGTGCATGTTGATATTTGAGAAGCTGTGAGCTGCACCAGTGATTCTTAACTATGGCTGGTATCCTAGAATGTGACTAGAGAGATGGCTCAGTGGTTAAGAACACTGGCTACTCTTTCAGAGGATTCAGGTTCAAATCCCGGCACCCACATAGTCGCTAACAACTATCAATAACTCCAGTTCTAGGGGTCTGATGCCCTCTTATGGCACTGAACATACGTGGTACGCAGGTGTACATGCAGGCAAAACACCCACACACATAAACTAAGAATGAATCTTAAAAAATTAAAGCTCGGGTTACACCCTCAACAGTTTTTATTCTTGGTTAGGTGCATAGCCTAGGATCTGGGTTTTAAAATACTTCCTGAGCAAACTGGGTGACACTTGCAGTCTCAGCACTCAGGAGACACAGCAGGAGGGTAGCTGCAATTTCAAGACCAGCCTGGACTACATAACACATTCCAGACCAACCAGTGCTGAGTAGTGACGCAATGTCTAAAAAATACAATGAAACAACCCCTAGGTGATGGAGAATGAGAGAGTAAAAGTAAACTGCAGTAAAACAAGGAAAGCTTTAAAGAGTAAAAGCACATGACTGTAATGTTTGCACGTGGGAAGCTGAGGCGGGAATATTAGACATTCAGGCTTATTTCCAGCTACATGGGGACAGGAGGAGAAATGAAGGTGACAGTAGCCAGGCAGGCCTGCAGTCTGTACTTGGGAGGCTGGAGTCAGGGGAGAACCAGGAGTTTGAGTCCAGTCTTGGCTACACAGACTCCTTTTATTTTTTAGAAGATGTATCTATTTATTATGTATACAATGTGTATTTGCATTTATACCTGCACACCAGAAGAGGGCAAAAAATTTCATTTTAGAAGGTTGTGAGCTACCAGGTGGTTGCTGGGAATTGAACTCACGACCTCTGGAAGAGCAGCCAATGCTCTTAACCTCTGAGCCATCTCTTACACAGACTCTTTAAGGCCAATCTGGACTGCATAGCAAGACTTCTATCAACATGGAGTTTTAGAGGGGAGTGGCGTGGAAGCAAAGAATGTATTATTCTCAATTTAAAAAACAAAAAGCAACCAAACACACAAAAAAACACAGCTCCCAGGGACTGAAGGCCCATTGTGTAAACCTGAATTCCATCCCTGGAATCCAGGCTGTGGGAGGATAGAACCTACTCCTGGGGCAGATCCTCCGAATGTATGCATACACCTCTTCTCCCACAAAGAAATAAATGGAAATTTTGTTCTTAAAACAAAACAAAACAAAACAAAACAAACAAAGCTGCAGATTAATCTCATGGTTAAAGATCTAGTAGCGAAAAAGGTAATACAATAAGACCAAGCACAGCATGTCGTGTGTGTGTGTGTGTGTGTGTGTGTGTGTGTGTGTGTGTGTGTGTACTGGTTTAATAACTATTCTCTGAGAAAGAAAATCAAGCAGGCTTGACATATGACATTTGCCAGTTTCTGTGGTGTAAACACTCCCATCAGGGGCAGTTTTAAACTGCCAGCATGGCCTCAGCCAGTTTGAGAGGTTCTAGAGAAGCTAACAGTGGTCTCCCTCAAGCTCCCAAGAGCCAGCTGCAAACACTCCATTGACCCAGTTTGTCCCTAAAAAAGTACAATATCAAATTGACTGCCTCAAGTGGGCCAGGGCCAAGCATCATCATACCAAATTTTCTCCCAATCCAGCAGTCCCTAACCCACATGTTTGTGACCACGCCAGGACCAGCCAGCCATGCTGGGGCCACTTTTCCACTCAACAGTCGTAGCAGGAATTAGATTCAAGCCAGAGGGCAGACAAGTGGCAGATAGGCTGCTGTCACCTCTTCGTTTTTCTGCAGGACAGAGCAGGGGAACTGCTCTGCTTCCCTTGGTAGGCAGATATTTTACTGCAGACGTGTCCGCCCTTTCTCAAGCCTGAGGAACAGGAGAGCAAGGCAGGGTTCCACTGAAGTGTGAAGCAAAGGGTGGGCTTCCCGCCTGCCAGCGTTCTCAGCTTGCCTTCCTCTCTCTATGGGCCATCAGAGGAGCCCTACAATTCTTTACTTCCTGCACTGTGCCAGGTCCTCCTCCTGTGAGCATCCCCATCTTTCCAGTAAGTTCCGTTCTGTTTACCTATCCAGAGTCTAGTATCATTGCTGCCAAGTTATTCCTGAATACCATCTGCAGGGGAGCTGAACCCCTGGGTACAGGAACCCAAAAAAGTCATATTAAGGATAGATGATTGCCAAATTCATTGTGTGGGCTTGGAATAGGATTCTGGGAGTGTGGACCCAGCAGCTCCTTCCAGGTTAACCCGGTATTCGTTTTTAAGGTTCTGGGGGTTGAACCTGTAGGCTTGGACATGCCAGACAAGCACTGCACCAGTGAGCTACCCCTCAGATCCATGCGTGTCAACTCTTTGGACGGTTTTTAAAATATCTGCAGAACTTCTGGGAACAAACTGTTGTGCAAGACACTGCCTGTGGTCTAACGCTCCGGGGAAAAGCACGCTGTCTGCAGTCCCGGTCCTCCCTATCCCACTGTTCTCACCTTTCTGGAGCAGTGTGCCCCCACGTTAGGCAAAGCTCAGTGAGGCAAAGCCTATCAACCCAGAAACAGTAGAACACTGAGTGAGCCTGTTCGCTCTCCATGTACTCACCTAGCAGAACTATTCAGCACCTGCTATGACCACTTCTTGTCGGGTAAAAGAGCAATGAAGCAGAGAAATGTGGGCACAAGTAGCCCCATATTTCACCCAGAGCAGGAAAACAGTCCTAGACAAATGGAGGAATGGGTTGATAGAGGAAAAGAGTGAGCTTCTTTAACTCAAGAAGTCAGGGAAGGACATTCTGGGAAACTAACCCGGACAGAGGGAGAGCCAGCCATATGAGGGAGAGCAAGTCAGCTTGCCAGTCAGGGAAAAGCAAAGACAAAGGTCCTGTGGGGAGGTGGGCATAGGCCCAGGGTGGCTGCAGAAAGGTGGTGGCCAGATTATCACACAGGGCTGGTGGGCACCGGTGTTCTATGTTTATGCAGAAAATAAACAAGAAGTATTAAAGGAAAGGTCATTCGATCTGACTGGTTTTAGGATGTCGCTGTGGCTATGGTGGGGAGAGTGGACTACAATGGACCGACCGTGGAGGCAAGAACCTAGCTGGCAGGTGGCAGGGAGGCTAGAGCTGGTGGCAGCAGAAAGTCCTCCGCTCTGCAAGGCTGTGCGTAATCATGGGAGCCATCCCCAAAGCCGCCAGTCAGGACCTGTCACTGCAACCCAGAAACAGCATTTGCTTGCCAAAAAAACAAAACAAACAAACAAACAAAAAACAAAACAAAACCCCTGGGTATTTCTTCTGAAACAGTAGTAATCACAGGGCAGTCCTTCTTCACGCCTTCCCTTCTAACTGATGATCGCCCCCAGCAATCGCCTCCTGTAATCTGTTCAGCCCACCTGCTCCGACACCAAGTTCAAACCCTCTGCCACCCCTTTGTATATTACCAGCTCCAATATTATGAATTTATGTCAACAATTTTTTCGAGACAAGATCTCTCCATGTAGCCTACGCTGTCTTTGAACGTGCTCTGCAGACCACTGTTCTGCTGAGCTGGAACGTCCCCCTGCCTCCAGCAGCAGCGAGCTGAGAGTACAGATATGTGCCACCATGGCAGTCCTCCTGGCTTGTTTTCATGTATTACCAGAAGCATCAGGATTAGACAGAGTTTTTTAAACTAAGTTTCACTTATAAGTTATTTGATGACTTTGTAGAGCGTAAACACCCTAAATTCTTTACGATTTGCAGACATATATTCACTCACCTGATTATCCTTCTGTCCATCTGTCCATTTATCCATCTATCCACCAATCACTATGCTCTACTCCATTCTTTGATGGACAGGAGGCTAAGGCACATCTGCCGATTGATTTTACTGTGGCTGCCTCTTTATTGGACACCAACTCTATTTTGTAGGCCACAGAACTTGATTCCTTTTCTATTGCAAGGAGAGAATAAAATTCACACACACAAAAACACACACGGATTGTTTTCTCTGTGTCAGACACTAAGATGCTTCTGCACATTTTACTATGTCGTTACACCTCACAGCATCCTAGAAGGCAGATGGGATCACTTCCGTTTTTAATGGACAAGTATATTGAGAAAGAAAAGGTTTTTTGGTATAATATATAACTGTGTATAGCAGAGCTAGGACTGCAGCCCACCCTGCTCAACTCAAAACTCCACCCACACTCAGGAACTAGGGATGTAGCTTAGTGGTGGGGCACTTGTCCAGCATAGGCAAAGCCTTGGGTTCAATTTCCTGTATTACAAAGTGGCACATTTAAAAACAGGTGTAGTGGTACATATTTGTAGTGTCAGCCTTTGTGAAAGAGAGGCGGGAGGACCAAGAGTTCATGACCAGGCTAGAGGGACGGTTCAGCAGTTAAGAGCATTTGTTGCTCTTCCTGAGGGTCCGGCTTCGGTTCCCAGCACCAACATGTGAGTTCCCAGCTCACAACCACCTGTAACTTCAGTTGTAGAGGATCTGACACCCTTTCCTGGCCTCTTTGTGGGCCCTGCACACATTGCACACTCAGGCAAAATGCTCAAACATAAATAAAACAAAAATAAAAATAAAATCTTTCCTGAGGCTAGCCTGGTCTACAAAGAGAGTACAGGAAAGCCAAGACTACATAGAGACACCCTGTCTTAAAAAACTAAAAACAAAATAAGTTCATGGACCAGCCTCAGCTACATAATTGTAATTCCAGCACTCAGATGGCTCAGGCAGGAGCAACATGAGGCCCTGTATCAAAAATCAAAAGCAGGGCTGGTGGGAGGAGAAAAATGGACTCCACAGCCCATCATAGTTACAATGTAAAGAGGTGGCTCAAACAAGAAGCAATTATCAAACAAAACCAAAGAGAAGGACCCACATGCCGGGCCCTCCTCGGTCAAATAAGATGAAAAGGTATGTCCTGAAGTGACAGGACAGTCACCTCCGCAACAGCAAAGGAGTCATGAAAACCAAGTCCCCGTGGAAACACCCGAGGCTGCTTCATGTCACTGATGAATCATCCCGGAGCGCTGTGGCGAAGACTAGAAAATAGATAGGTTTGGGTGTAATTACTTACCTCAACTTGACTGGGAGGCAGAGTCCTACCAGAACCGTGTATTTATCGTACAGATGGCCGGGAGGGGGTTGGGGGAGGGACCTTGTGGGACTTCCTGCCAAGGAGTGTTTTCACCACAGTGCCAGCAGGAAGAGCCGCTTGGTACCTGCACCTCAACCTGGGGGCCTGTGCCCACAGAGTTGTTGGCAGGCCAGAGGGTGGAACAGGCCACAGATGAAACAGAGTAGAATCTTTACATGTATCCATTTCTTTTCAGAAGTGTGCAAAACTACCAGGCATAGTAATTGTGCTGGTAATCCTAGCACTTGGGGCTGAGGCAGGAGGATTGCTTTGAGTTCAAAGCCAGCCTGGGATACATTGTGAGACCCTGCCTTAAAACAAACGATAAGCAACAACAGACAACACTAATATTACTGATGATGCAAGCTTTGCCTAGTACTCAGGAGGCAGAGGCAGCCTGAGATATACAGAGTTCGAGGTCAACCAGGGACACATGGATACACTTTGTTCATAAAAGGAAGAGTAGGAAGAGGAAGGGGAGGGGGCTGATGCCAGATACAGTGGCATATACCTGTAATCCCAGCTGCTCGGGAGATGAAAGCAGGAGGATCCCAAGTTTCAGGCCAGTATGTGCAAATTAGCAAGATCCTGTCTCAAAATAAAAATAGAGGGGCGTGGGACACTGTGTGTGTGACTCAGGAGGACAAGTTTTGCCTCATATGTGCAAAGCCCTGGGCTCAGTCCCTGGTACCAGGCAAAGCAAAACCCCTCAAAAGCCATGGTCAAAACTGACCCTTATACTGAGACCTGTGATTCCAGCTACTAAGGGTCACAAGTTCAACGACTGACTACATCCTAGTGAGCCCAAGGCCATGACATTTAAGGGAAAACCTATCCTAAACAAAAAAGTTAAAAAAGAGAGACTGGTGCCAGGTGGTGGTGGCACACACCTTAAATCCCAGCACTCGGGAAGCAGAGGCAGGTGGATCTCTGAGTTTGAGGCCAGCCTGGTCTACAAAGTGAGTTACAGAACAGCCAAGGCTACCCAGGGAAACCTGTCTCAAAACAAAAAAAGTGAACAAGCCCTAAAACAAAACAAAACCACAAAAACATTCCTTTGATAACAAAAATCAATGTATCGTTACATGAAGTCTTAAGATGTGCACATCCTCAACTTCAGTGAGCTCAAACTCGTTCACCAGGTTGGCAAAGACCCCAGGACCTTTGGTGGGATCTGCCAAGATCTGTAGGATGGTTATCTCAAACATACGTCCGTTGAACTAGCCAGTCCCCAGTCTCAAATCAGTCGTAACCAACATTCACCGAGCTCAGTTTTACACTTGCTATTCTACTGGATCTTATTTCAGATTAGTAAAATAGTTTTTGCATAGTAGACTAATACATGTTCACGGTAGCTATCATAATCAGTGTTTCTTCTTCTTCTTCTTTTTCTTCTTCTTCTTCTTCTTCTTCTTATTATTATTATTATTATTACAGTTTATTCGCTTTGTGTCCTGGCTGTAGCCCCCTCATCATCAGTGTTTGACTGCTAGCACAGAAGGTCATAGGGGAGCCATTGTGTGCAGAGCCTAATCCAAGAAGGCTCTGCAAAGAAGTTTCAGCTGTGAGGAAAGGGCATTTCACAGAGGTGTTGGCTTGGCCTAGGCGGTCAGGGCGAGTTTGTGGTTCATGCAGGGAAGCCAGGAAATTATCGAGACTGGCGCCTTCAAGGCATGGGAGACACTGGTCAGAGGTTAGTAAGGCCAGTTACTGGGCTAAGGTCACGTGGGCCTTTAAGTGTCATCCTGGAGATGTTAGACTCCATACAGAGGACAATATTGAAGGTGGAGGGTGGCTTGTAGCAAGTTCAGATTTCTGGGTCCACAAGAGATATCTGTCCTGACACTCTCCAGTGATTTGGACAGCTCAGCTCATTCCTGTCACTCTTCACTGACAGTAATTCTCCTCGTTTCCAGAGTCCATTATGAATGTAATTACCACATAGGGTGGATGTATATGTTGCTACATCATAATTTTGGATAACATTTTAATAAATGCATCTTAATATAATCGATTTTCTTCATAATCCTCTGTGTTCAGCATGGTGGCACATGTCTGAGATCCCAGCCAGGAGAATCAGGAGTTTGAGACCAACTAGGACTATGCACGAGACACTGTCTTAAAAAAAAAACAGACCAATATATATGTGTATTATCTTGCAAAATATTTTATATATTATAGCAGTCTTCACAAGAGATTCTTGGCAGAGTCTTCAAACATGTGAAGACATTCTATAAACCATCTTCCCTCTTCTCCAGACATGCTAACTTCCAAACTAAGCTAGTGTTTATCATGCAGCACTCCCGTGTTCAGTGTGGTGCCCTGCTTTTGGAACCAGGCTGTCACAGGCTATCATCCTGGTTCCTCTTAATCCAGTTCTGACATGAGTCAAATGTCAGCCTCTCATAAGTTTCCTGTGAAACAATGCAGTCCTCCTGTTCCCAGAATTCAGCGAGCGGAAGAAGCTTTAACCCACGCCAGCTCCCTGCCCGGGTGGCTACAGACTGTGGTGTGCTCTGGGATACTTATGGGCAGAACAATCTCAGTAAGACCATTTGAGAAGGCTACTTCTGTGACCCTCTCATGATAGGTGCTCTGGCTACTCCTAAGATACAGACATTTCCAGATCTGGAAAAGGATTAATCAAATTCCTTTCAAGTCTGTGTTTAGGAACTGGAGGGATGGCTCAGTGATTAAGGGCACTGGCTGCTCTTGAAGAGGACACAGATTCAGTTCCCAGCACCTACGTGGTGGCTCACAACCATCTATAACTCCAGTTCCAGGGGATCCAATGATCTCTTCTATCCTGATAGCACCAGGCATGCAACTGGTACAAAGACATAAATTCAAATTCAGACAAAACACACATACACATACAAAATTAATTTAAAAATTAAGAGCACACTTCCATCCTCAAAAGTAAACCGTGATACAAAGTATTGGGGGTGAATGCTGCGTGATTTCTTTCAAAACTTACATTGGCTTGATTTAGTAATGGCAGGAAAGAATGCCTTTAAAGGTGTCCCACTCTACACACGTTACATTGTATTCAATGAATTCCATTATGTAGTCAATACTTTATTACAAAATAAGTGTCATGATAGTGATTTTGCCCCATTGTAGGCTGCAATTTGAGCGCGTTTAAGGTGTATGAAGCTGAGCTGTGGCTAATTGGCAGGTTAGGGTCACTAAACACATTGTTCATTTATATCTTTAGTTATGATTTTCTGTTGTTGCTTGGTTTAAGACAGGGTCTCACAGAGCCCTTGTGAGCTGTGAATTCTTGATCCTGCTGCCTTCACCTCCCAGGATTACAGGTTACACCACTACATGCCCAGCTAGGATGATTTTAATTAAGATACAAGTCCCTTCTAAACTAAACAGTGTCTGCGTCCAGGTAATGAGATAAGGATTCAGGAAGCGAGATAAGGATGACAATAGCCAAGAGACCACACCTGAGGGGGTGCCGGCCAGCTGGGCTACCGTCTTGCTGGGGACCTAATCAGCCTGTATACCTTGGCTGTTACAAGCTGCCTTGGGGGTATTACTTCCAGGGACCCTGGTCACGGAGGAGCCCCAGGGAGAAAGGCAGAGAGTAGAGAATTGTGTTCCAGTGTCACAGATGACTTTGGGTAGAGTCGTTTCCAGCCCTGCTTCACTGAGGAGGGCTGAGTTATAGTGTCCAGGCTCACCATGAAATGATTACAAAACAGATGACATAGAACAGTTTAGTTTTGACTTTGATTTCAAATGTGACTGACACATATTTGACCCCCTGGATCTCTCTGTGTCTCCTGCTCTCTAGCCTCATCTGTCTAAGCCTGTGATTTTCATGGGTAATTACTTTAGCAGCTTCTGTGCGGTTTCATCTCAAGGGGGTAATCAGAAACTCCAGCCACCCACTCTGTCAGCCCATGTGTTATTACTGGGAACCTTTTCGGCATGCTGAGGGTGAATGGTGAGAAGATGGTTATTGCTTTGGTCCTTGTTTATTAGTGACAAAAACTGAGTTCCTGGGTGTTTCTCTTTGGTCAGTGTCTGTTATTCAAATACACGCCATGACTTGTAATTCAGAATCTTAGGACTGGGGCCCTTAGGCTCATCTAGATAGATTTCCCTGTGAGGTAGAGCCATGAGAGCCGGCATCTCATTCAATAAAGGAACTCTTGTCAATGCGTTAAATTCCATAAGAAGCAGCTACAATCTGTTCAGTTTCCAGGTGACTGAGTGCATGCTGGAGAGGTAGCTTATTGCCATTATTTTTAAAAGTGCTCCATGGCAAAGGAAAGGGAATGCAAAATCTCAAAGCTGCTGCACACTGAGAACCATAGTGTATAAATTATGGAGCTTTGGAGACATGAGCAGAAGGGTCATAATGGGAAAAGGAATAGTCTTTTTAACCAGGAGAGTCAGTTTCTTTTTAAATAGAAGATAGATCACACAGCGTGCTGTAATCAAGTCCCAGCATGAAACATACCTCCCAGGATGCTTCCAGTTAGCCCTGCAACCTCTCTAGGCTCCTAGAAATTTGCTAAGAAATTGCCTAAAATTTCCCCCTAGTGCTAGAAGGAAAACATTGTGAAGGAGGAACTTTAAAATCTGTATGCTGAGTAAGAGAAGCCAGAGACACAGACTGCGCACGTGGTATGATGTCACTGCTATGAAATTTCTAGAAAAGAAAAAAAAAAGGCTACAGAAAGTAGATCAGCGATTTCAGGAGCAGAGATTGAGTATAAAAGACATAATGAAAAAAAAATGGATGCTGCCAGGTATAGTGGCACGTGCCATTAATTCCAGCATTTGGGAGGAAGAGGCAGGTGGATCTCTGTGAGTTTAGGGCCAGCCTGGTCTACAGAGTTCCAGGAAAGCCAGGGCTACACAGAGAAACCCTGTCTCAAGAAACGTAAAAGAAAAAAGAAAAAAAAGGAAAAGACCATTGCAGAAGGAATAAAGGAATATTCATGTGTAAAACAGAGCTCAACATCCATTTCTATTTACTTTGGTATTTAGCTCTGGATCTTTTCATGAAAACCACATGGTCTGTATTTTAAGCCGACCTCAAATTCATGGCAACTTTGTTACCTCTGCTTCCCTAATCTTTGCCTTTTGCTTTCTTTTATTTTGAAACAGTGTCTCACTATGTATCCCTGCCGACCTGGAATTCACTATGCAGAGCAAGCTGGGATTAAAGGCAAGAACCACCATGCCTGCCCTTCCAGCCTTGGTTTTTAGAAAGTGAGTTTCACACAGTCCTGTGGAACTTAGTTTTGTCTTTCATTCTTCTTTCCTTTTTTCTTTTTTGGTTCTATGAAATTTATTTTGTATCTGTGCATGCACACATGCTTGGATCCGTATGTGTGCTCCCACGTAGAGACCAGAAGCCTATGCTGGGTGTCTTCCTTAATTGCTCTCTACATTATTTTTTGAGATAGGGTTTCTTGCTGAATCTAGGGTACACCCCCAGCGAAGCTGGCCGTCCAGCAAGTTCTGAGGATCTGCATGCACCACCACCGGGCACAGACTTAGATCCCATGCCTATCCAGCTGGCACTTTGCCCTCTCAGCCCTGAGGAAGAGTTTTAATGTTCAATGCTCAGAGTTTTATTTTGACCACATAGCAACTTAAGTTATGTGCGTCCATTTAGAATGCCGGCGTTTGAAGTGAACATTGGGAAAGACCAGGCCATTTTGAGACTGGGAATAGGACGTGAGGATTTGAACTCATACTGAAAGTTATGTCTTTTTGTGAGGAAACTAAATCCCATCCTTGGGAAGGGAGAGAAGGGTTGTTCTACTGTCATGGGACTATCTGCTTATTATAGTTACTGAACCAAAACTACTAGGAATAGCAGGCAGAATAAGTGTCACAGATCAAGAGTAACAGTTTGGAAAGGCCTTGGGGTCTTAGGTGGGTTTGCTTTGATTGGGAGTGGGATCCGAGTGGTTGAATTTTTAAAATAATTTATTTTCATTGATCTTTTGACTGCACATCTGTTTGTGTGAAGTTGTCAGATCCCCTGGAACAGGAGTCACAGACAGTTGTGAGCTGCCATGTGGGTGCTGGGAACTGAACCTGTGTCCTCTGGAAGAGCAGCCAATGCTCTTAACCACTGAGCCATTGCTCCAGCCTCGAGTGGTTGAATTTTAGATGACGCTGCCATTTGAACCATGGTCAAGATTCTTCTGTAGCTTTATCAGTGAGTTCCCGTCTGCTGCTCACTGTAGGAGAGTCTGACGGTGCAGCTCCAATACTCACACAGCTAACACGTTATCCACTCAGCCATCTCCCCAGGCCGCAAAAGTAGTCGCATCCGACGTTGTCTGTGGTACCTGCTGGTGACCATGGGCCTTAGTGGAATTAAAACTGCTCTCAGAACTTTTTTTTTTTGGGGGGGGGGCACAAAGTGTGTTTTATTTTCATTAATTATATAAATAATTTTTATGAGATTCCAGGGAAAATAGGTGAGATTTGGCAGGCTGTTTAGGGAGAGGTCCCCTTCAGAGACCGGCAGGATGGGGCAGAGCGCCTTGCTTCACAGTGCAGCTCGTGGCTTTTGTCCATCTTCCAGGTGGCTCTCCTCCATCACGAGGGGGTCTTGGAGATTTTAGGATGTATGTTATGGGTGAGGTGAGTCCTCCAGGCTGGACTTTTAGGGAATTTCACTCTGCTCTTTCTGCTCAATGGTCTCTTTGGTTGAGAGGGTCTTCTCTTGTGTCAGAGTTTCTACAGCTTGGCTTTATTGAGACTGGTCATATCCATCTTGTCCAATGTTTTCTTTCTTTCCTTTTCTTTTTTGGTTTTTTTAGAGACAGGGTTTCTCTGTGTAGCCTGGACTCGCTTTGTAGACCAGGCTACAAAGAGATCCACCTGCCTTTGCCTCTGCAAGTGCTGGGATCACAGGTGTGCACCACAATGTTTTCTTACAATAACCCACAGTGTCATCTCTGGCCTGGACTCCTGGTGCTTCCAGAGACTAGCAATTTTTTAAGACAGTGCAAACATTCTGTATGACACTAGTTTTGACTGTCAACTTGATATGATGTAGAATCACCTTGAAAGAGTCTGAGTGAAGGATTGTCTAGGAAAGGTTGGCCTGATGGCATGTCTGTGGAGGTTATGCTGACTACATTGATCGATGTAGGCAGACGCATCCTGAATATGGGTGATATCGTTTCATGGGCTTGGCTCTGGACTGTAAGAATGGAAAGTGAGCCGAATACAGCAGGCATGGTTTACTTCCTTCTGCTCCTGACTGTATGTGACATGGCTAGCTGCTTCAAGTTCCTGTAACCCCGGCATCCCTGATACGATGGACTATAACCTGGAATTGTGAGCTAAAATAAACCCTTTCTCATCTAAGTTGCTCTGGTCAGGGTTCTTCATTACAGCAACAGGAAATAATGTCATTAGACCTTTGTAAGAATCCACAAGTTGGTTTGTCTTGGTTTTAATATTTGGCACAGAATCTCTCTATGTAACCCTTGAACCCATTTTGTAGAACTCATAGAGATCCACCTGCTTCTGCCTCCCGAGTGTTGAGGTTAAAGGCGTATGCCACTGTCTTTAGGGTTTCTGTTCTTGCAATGAAACACCATGACCAAAAGCAAGTTGGTAAGGAAAGGGCTGATTTGGCCTACAGTTCTGTATCACATATCAAAAGAAACTAGGATAGGAACTCAAACAGGACAGGAACCTGTAGGCAGGAGCTGATGTAGGAGTGCCCATGGAGGGGGTGCTGCTTACTGGCTTGCTTGCCATGGCTTGCTTAGCCTGCTTTCTTATAGAACCCAGGACCACCAGCCCATGAATGGCCCTGCCCACAGTGGGCTGGGCCATCCCTGATCAATTACTAATTAAGAAAATGCTTTACAGCATTTATCTGAAGGGAGAGGTTCCCTGGCTGTGTCATGTTAACATAAAACTAGCCAGCACAGCCACCACGCCCAGCTTGTTTTTGAGATAAGTCCTGGCTAGCCTGTTCTTTGCTACGTAGTCCAGGCTAGCTTTCAATTCTCAACAATTCTTCAGTATCTAAAATTCTGGGATTATAGCTATAAAAGCCAAAGAATGTCTAACACCAAGAGTAATCTGATTCTCTGCATCACAAAGAACAATAGCCATGACCCCAACAAAAACAAAGTGAAAAACAAGCAAGCAAAAAGACACATTTGATAGCATGGCAGTACACGCCTGTAATCTCAGCAAGGGGAAAGATAAGGTAGGAGGGTTGTCAAGACATCAGAGCTTGCCTGAATTTCAGAGTAAGGTGAAGGCTAGCCTAGGCTATGCTTGGAGAGCCTGTCTAAATAACAAACCCCACCAAGACTGGGTTTAGGTAGAGGAGGCCATGCTGTGGTGGGACAGGGGAACTCTGTACTCCTCTCAGTTTTGCTGTGGAGCTAAAACTGTTCTCTAAAATGAATGTAATTCACTTATAAAACTTGCTCAGCTGATGCACGTGGTGCCGTGCATGCCATGGATACAGGTGCCTCCCACTGATGATAATACGCTGGAAGACTGAGGATAGGGGATGCTTTGAGTTTGAGGCCAGCCTCTGGTACAGACCCGGCCTCCACTCTGAGAAGTATTTGCTCTGTAGCTATAGCACCTGGAAAAAAATTTTTTTTTTCTTCCCTGACATCACAGCTGTAGCTTTTTGTGCACCCACCAAGTTGGGGGGTGGGTGGCAGGGAAGTCCTCTAAGCTGGGCAGGAAGGAGGGAAGGCGATTGGTTGCTCAGCTATTGTTGATTGTTCTGGGAACTTCCCTTCTGGAAACTTGACTTTTTGTTTTCCTCTTCCGTTCTCTGGCTCATCGTCATGCCTCTGGGTGCAGGTGTCCCGGTTCCAATTATTGGTTTCTCAGGTATCTCTTCCAGTCCTGCACAAACATCCTCCTTTGAGGGGGGACGGCCCTGCCTGGAATGCAGAGGAGGAAAGGCTAACCTTAGCCTGCTCTCTGGTACCTGCCTTTAACCCACGCCTCCTCCTACCTCACAGCACATCCCGCTGCTTGCTTCTTTCCTGAGTTTATAACCTGGATTCAGGCCTTGCCCATCTCTAGGATCTGCTCTGAACATCAGTCAAACCCTCAAACTGTGGGTTTTATAGTAAGACCTTGACTTAAAAAGAAGCTCAAAAAAAACCTTTTAGAAACTGCCATTAATAAATATGTGTATATGTAAACAAGTGTACAGTGGATATAGCATGCTGTGAAGGAAGAAGCAAGGCTAATAGAAGGGGGTGAGAAGGACTGATCGACGGTGATGAGCATGAGTTACAACAGAGGATAGAAAGTTGCTTTTCTAGTTCTGTCACAGACTTTTAAGCTTTGGTGGTTGTGGTAGCTTGAATAGGAATGGCCCCCACAGACTCACGTGTTTGAATGCTCTGACCATAGGGTGTGGCACTATTAGGAGTTGTGGCCTTGTTGAAGTAGGTGGGGCCTTGCTGGAGGAAGTGTGTCAACCGTGAGGCAGGCTTTGAGGTCTCCTAAGCTCAAGATACGCCAAGTGTGGCACCCAGTCTGTTTCTGCTGCCTTCAGATCAAGACATATAACTCTCAGCTCCCTCTTCAGCATGTCTGCCTGCATGCTTGCCACCATGGTCATGATGGACTACAGCTCTGAACTAGGAGCCAGCCCCTTTTAAGCGTTTTCCCTTATAAGAGTTTCTGTGGTCACCGTGTCTCCTCACAGCACTGAAACCCCAAACTAAGACAATGGTGAATAAGTCATATTTATAAAAGTATATTCAGCAGTGAAAGTATGAAATCCAAGGTGAAGCTCCACAGATTAATAAGGTTTTTTTGAGATGCATAGATTTCTGGGTAATTTTGGTGTGTGATGTTTTTTAAATAAAGTTGAAAACATTTCTAAGTATAGGGCCATAGTTCAGTGACAGAGTGCCTACTGAGAATGTGTAAAGTCCCACGGAAACCCTACTTGAAGCAGAGTGGAGAAGATGGGGGAAGGAGAGGGGAAAGAGGAGTAGGGGGAGAGGAAGAGGGAGGAAGAGGAAGCGGGAGGCTTGGAGGTAGCACTTTCTCCCTGTTGTCTAAGGTGAGGCATGGACATTCAAAGCCAAGCTTCAACCCAGTCCAAACTAGGATTGAAGCTATTTTGGTAGTAGAACATCCTCATGATGTCCTCAAAGCCAGAAAGGTCAAAGACAGTAGCCTTTCCAAAGTGGAGAAACTTGACAGGCGTGAGGAAAGCCAGTCTGAGGAAGCTGAGAAAGTCAGGCTGGGCAGAGGCAGGGTGTCATTATGGTACCACATATGGGAGACAAATATAGGAACCCCAAAGCAGTGAAACATATTTTAGTGGTGACTTTGTTGTTTGTTTTTTGAAAGAGTCTATGTGTAGCCCTGGCTGTCCTGGAATTACTATGTAGACAAGGCTTGCCTCAAACTCACAGAGATCTGCATCAGCTGCTTCTTCTTCTTCTTCTTCTTCTTCTTCTTCTTCTTCTTCTTCTTTTCCCTTCTTCTTTTAAGACAGGGTCTTTCTGTATAGCCCTGACTGTCCTAGAACTCAGTGTGTAGGCCATGCTGGCCCTGAACTCAAAGAGATATCTGCTTGCCTCTGCCTCCCAAGTGCTGGAATTAAAGGCATATACCACTACTCCTGGCTCAAGATCACTTTAAAGATATTTCCTCTTTTTAAATGAATTCATGCTTTTCTTTCTAAATGCTTAATTCTAAGTTTATGTATGTGTTCGTGTGCGCCACGTGTGTGTGTGTGTGTGTGTGTGCTGGTGCTTGCAAAGGCCAGAAGACGTGTCAGAGCTTCTGGAGCTGGAGTTATAAGCTTCATGAGGTGTGTGCTGGAAAGCAAACTTTAAGTTGGCATTGTTCAGAATAGGTTCATTGTGACTTTTCCATATCTGCATAGAACATGCCTTAAAATTTGATTTTTTTTTTTTTGAGACCCCGTTTTGCTATGGTTGGCCTTGAATTCACTTCACTGTGCAGCCCAGATTGGCCTTAAACTCACAGAAATCCTCTGACCTTAGCCTCCCAAATTCTAGGATTATAGGCATGTGTCAATAGCACTGGCTTCCATAGATACTATACCTCATTAAAACAGCCTTTCCTTTCTTCCTTCCCTCCTTTCTTTTTCTTACATAAAACAAGAGTCTTCTTTTCTTTTTCTCTTATAAAAACTGAGTCTTATAAAAACTGAGTAGGCCAGGTTAGTCCCAAATGTACACTACAGTTGAGGCTGGCCTTGAATCTGTGCTCTTCCTGACTCTACCTCCTTAATGTTGGGATTACAAAATTACCATGCCCAGCTCATACTCAGAGTTTACACACACGTTTGCACGTGCTAGATAATCTCCAGTTCACAATTGCAAAGTGAGTCTATTCTCTTCAGTCTCCAGATAAGGAATCTAAGGCTCACAGGGGCTCAGTGACTCAGGTTGTACATCTTTGAAAGCAGCAGAACTAGGATTCTAAACTAGTTCACAGGCAAAGACAGAACTATGACACTTGTTACAAGGACATATGTGCTTTTTAATAGACCCAGGAAGACAGGAAACCCAATGAGCCAGCCTGCAACTGAAAAATAATGTAGCCAGTGCTCCAGGGATCAGCTGACACCTTGGGGGGTGGGGGGGGGAAGAAAAGAAAAGAGCCTGTGTTTAATATTCTCTCTTTCTCTCTCTCTCTCTCTCTCTCTTTGTGTGTGTGTGTGGGGGGGGGAAACAAAATAAAACAAAACAAAAGAGGCTGGTTTTAATATTCTCTCTTTCTCTCTCTCTCTTGTGTGTGTGTATGTGTGTGTGTGTGTGTGTGTGTGTGTGTGTTATTTGTTAGGAATTGAACTTCATGGTAGACTCCTTCCCTTGGGCTTGCTAGGCAAGTGCTCTACCATGAACTGTCCCCAGCCCATAAATGTTATACTTCAATGTTTAGGGGACAGAGCCTTACTGGATAGCCAGGCTGATCTGGAGTTCTCCATCCTCCTACCTTAGCTTCCCCAAGTGCTGAGGTTATGATTGTGTGCCACCATGCCTGCCTCAAACCTTTCATTGGTTTATATATTTATAGACAGTGTTTTATTTTGTAGCCCTAGCTGACCTGGTTTATACACCAGGCTGGCCTGGAACTCAGAGATCCATCTGCCTCTGACATCTGCCTCTGCCTTTCAAGGGCTGGGGTTTGAGGCATGAGTCACCACCCCCAGCCATGATTTCTTGATTTCCCTACCATTTGTGGGCTTCAGTGTTCTCAAATACCAAGTGCTATGATCTGGACGCAGTTTTTCCTCGTGTGTATTCGTGGAAAGCTTGGACAACGGGTTTAAAAAGTTATAGGACCTTTAAGAGGCAGGGCTAGCTGGACATTGGTGATGAACATTTAATCCCAGCACTCAGAAGGCAGAGGATGTCCAAAATCAGGCCTGCCTGGTCTAGAGTTCCAGGACATCCAGGGCTACACGGAGGAGCCATCTCAATCAACAACAACAAAAGAAACAGAGCTAGTGGAAGCTCACAGGTGCTTCCTAAGGAAGCAGTTCTGCAAGACACAGGGGAGGTCTTTGAGGACAGCGTTATTGAGGACAAGACTGGCCTCACAGCCTCTCTTGCTTCCTGTTTCAGTTCATTGCAGCAATAGAAGACTGACTAATGTGCATGTCCTTACAGATGACTCAGAGCTGTACTGTGCTCCAGACCGCAGCACTCATCTTCCTTGACTGTCTCCATGATGACTGGCATTAAACAAATCTCTCTCTCTCTCTCTCTCTCTCTCTCTCTCTGGTTTTCTCGGTTTCTCTCCTTCCTGGGTGCCCCTCTCCCCTCTCCCTTTCCCCCTTTCACAATAAACTTCTTTCCTTATAAAACAACAACAAATCCCCTTGGTCTTTTCTCCTCCCCACAAGTCTTTCCCTTTGTAGTTAATGAAACCACCTTCTCTTTAGGTGCACAAGCCCAAAGCTCCAACATCATCCTTGATTCCTCGTTTCTTCTACCTTCATATCCAGTGACTCAACATGTTGAAAGGACATCTTCTCTTCAGTATTAACACCAATTTCAAGCTTCTCCCTGTCTCTTCAGGATTACAGCTGTATCCCACTGACTTGCTTCCCTGTCACATCCTATGATCCTTTCCCAGAGTAGATCTTTGAGAAGGCAGGTCAGATCACTCATTAAGAATTACAAGGCATGCCCATTATTTAGGCAAAGATTAGGAAGGACCAGACATATTTTAGGTTTTGTGCGCAATATGGCCTTTGTCATTGGGACTCAACTCTGGATATGGGGAAGCCATAGCTGATCTGGAACTCAATAGGTAGTCTATACTGGCCTTGAACAGAGATCCATCTGCTGGGATTAAATGTGTCTAGACTGGAGAGAAGGCTCAGTGGTTAAGAGAACTGGCTGTTCTTCCAGAGGACCCAGGTTTAATTCCCAGTTCCTACATGGTGGCTCACAGCCATCTGTAGCTCCACCTCCAGCAGATCTGATACTCTTCTGGCCTCTAGTACACAGACACACAGACACCCATACGTGTTTAAAAATAAAGTCAAGAAGTATGCCCCACCATATCAGGCTTTCTTTGGACTTTTCATTAATGCACCTTAATCCACTGTCACTTTTCCTTCCTCCAGATAAGAAGCTGATGTGAGATGTAATCTCTGTACTTTTACTCACTTACTTCCTGTCCTTTTCTCTCTTTTTCTTCCTATTCCCTCTCCCCTTTTGTCCCATGTATCCTAGCCTAGCTTCAAACTGTGTAGGTGAGGATGACCTTGGACTTCTGACCTTCCTACCTACATCCAGTTGCTAAGACTGTGTGTCACCTTGCCCTGCTTTATGTGGTGCTAGGAGCTGAACACAGGGCTTTAGGGATGCTAAGCAAGTATTATACCAAGAGCTACAGCTACAGCCCCTGGGCTTTCTTAGTCTCATACTCTGTCATTTTCCAGGGCTTTGTTGCTGTTTGCATTCAGTCACAAAAAAGGAAAATAGGGGTTGGGGGAGATAGGCAGCCATATCATGTCATTGCTGGCCACCAAGTCACAAGGCTTCAGGACATCAAATAGTAGACAAATGCCACCTTGTTAACTGCTTCTAGGAAGAATGGACGAGCATGGTGGTAGATGCCTATAATCCCAGCACGTGGGAGACCTTGGTGGGCAAATGGCTGTGAGCTCAAGCCCAGCCAGGACTGCATGGGGATAAAGAAAAAGAGAATGGATGTGGTAGACAGCCAGTGACTCCATGATCCATAGCTAAAGTCATGGTGGGGCAAATTTAATCACTGATAAGCTGACTGCACATCCCTTCCTTTTAGAGCCAGCCCTGTACCCCTACTCTTTGGGTCAAGTCTTGGTCCACTGCTCATTCTGTCATTGTCAGGCTATAGCAGCATAATGTAATGCAAATAATGTGAAAAACTGGTGGCACAGCGGCATTGTCAGTGTTGCAGAATAAGCAGACTGCGGAAAGATTAGGAAGGCAGCTCCAGGTGCAGTCATCCACATGAAGAGATGACAGCTACGATGAGAGGAAAATCCGAAAGATAAAGACCACAGGCCGGAGGGTACTGCCAGTGAGAATGAGACAATAATTATAGCGAAAGGAAGGGAGACACCCGGGAGAATTACACAGGACTCAAATACTTCCCCAAGATTTAGTATTTCTTCTCATGCTTTGAAAATGGAACCGGAGCGGGCAGTGTCCATGTGTGCTCATATGATGTATCAAGAAGATAGGGGAGAAGTTGTTTGACAGTTGCTTTGCTTATTTTTGTAGCTACCGTTGCTGTTTTTAAAGATGGATGCTTGCAGTCTTCTTTATATTTTCTTGAGACAGAGCCTCATATAGCCCAGGCTGGCCTCAAATGAATCTGAGGCCAGTATTGAATCCATGATCTCATGTCTCCATCTTCCAGCTCCTAGGATTATGGGTTTTAATTTGATTAAAAACAACAAAACCTGACTGACTGCCTTATAGCCCAAGCTGACCATTATCATCCTCTCGCCTCAGCCTCAGGGTGCCGGGATTATGGGTAGGCAAGACCACACCTATTGGGTTGCTGGAGAGGAGAGAGAGAGAGGACGTGTGTATGACAGGTTTTGTGTAGCCCAGGCTGGCCCCTGCTCCTCTTGCTTCTACTGCTCAGGTGGCCACCAAGCTCAGTTAGCTGCAGTCCTCTGGTTTGGCTTCTCTTTCCAGGCTCTTCTGTAAATGATGTATGTGAGCAGAATAAAATCTGAATTCCCTACCCTGATGCACAGCACTGCATAGTCTGCCCACGGGCAGGGCTTGGATTTCATTTGCCTTGCTCTCTGTCCTCCACACACGCTTCTGTGCTCTCTCCACTTCCCTCTCCCCCCAGCACATTGCCAGCTCTGGACTTTTGCACTTGGTGCTCCAGTCACCAACTTGTTCTTCCTTGAACGGTAGGCACGCGTGGTTTGGCTTCTGCTGTCTTTCAGGTCTTGGCATGTTAAGTGCCCGCGTTCTAACCACAATCCCACCTCTACACCGTGACTCTGTCAGGCTTCATTTGCCTCCTCAGCGCTGACCACACCTGATGTAGGTTGTATTTCTTCTACGGTCTGAGGGGAACAGAATGAGAGCTCTGTAACTGTGACGAGTTCGTGTCTTTTGTTCGCGGCAGTCAGTTGGCACCTGGGGGTGTTCAGATATTAAGCACCCAATAAGTGTTAGATGAATAAACGGACAGACAGATGAACAGTGCCTCCCTCTCTAGTTTACGTTTGTGATGGTTATTCATCTTCATGATAAACTTGACTGGGTTTAGAATCACCTAGGAGACACACCTCTGGCCAGCCTGGGAGGGCATCTCGAGGGAGGTTTAACAGAGTGAAGATCCACAATGAAAGTGGGTGTCTTGTCCCGAGAGCTAGGTCCGAAATCAAACAAAAAGGGGAAAAGGAGAAAGTCAGCTGCGCATGGACACGCCACTTCTCTGCTTTCTGATCTGTCCAGATGTGAGCAATCTCGGGACACTATCGCCTTCCCTACCCGGACTCGTGCACAGCACGTGGAAGTCCCATCACCCCTGCCTCCCCATTCCATGGTTTCCTGGAATTTTGAAAAAAAAAAAAAAAAAAAAAAAAAAAAAAAAAAGAGACAAAAAGAAAAAAAATTGAGACAGGGTCTCACTATATAATCCTAATTGGTCTGGAACTTGTTCTGTAGACCATACTGGCTTTGAGCTCAGAGACCTTCTGGCTCCTGCTTTCCCTGAATGCTGTTATATAAACAGTTCCTGTGCCAGACACACAAAGGGACACACAAAGCAAAAGTAGCTCAGCAAGGAAATTACTTTTGCGAAAAGGACTCAGCAAGATCCAAATTGGGCTAGCAAGCACATCAGGCTAGGAAGTCCTTTTTTGGAAAGTATGTATATACACGGTTATTTTGCCTGTGTGCTGTGTGTATGTGCTCCACATGCATGCAGTGCCTGCCGGAGCCTAGAAGAGGGAATCGGAGCCCCTGGGTCAGCAGGTTGTTACAGCTGCCACGTGGGCACCGGGAACCTGAGCCACCTGGGAGAGCAGCCGGCGCTCCTAACTGCCGAGCCGTCCTCTCCAGTCCCTCCACTAGGGCAGGTAGTAACCGTGTGTGTCCGCCATTTGCCGGGGTCCAACCTCACTGTCTCTCAAGACTGGCTAGTTTTAAAAGAACTGGAGTGAAGGGAATGAAGGAAACTGGGGAAAGGTGGGTCACTTTAGCTCCATGAATGTGGATATGTGTATGTGAACAAACATTTTACTGGTAGGAGGGAATTAAAATATTTGCATTAAGATAGCACAAGACAAGGAGATAAAAGAAAAGATGAGTATAATAAAATCTTACAAGGTGAGAGAGAAAGAACAAGATTTGAATTCTTTTCACTAAACAAAAGTTTTAAAGTGACAAAAAAAAAAACCCAAAAAACCTAGTATTAGCTGGATGCACTCTTTAATCACTCAAAAGGCAGAAACACGTGAGGCTCTGTGAGCTCCAGGCTACCCTGGTCAACACAGAGTGATATTCAATACTTTTTTTTTTTGAGACAGAGTTTCTCTGTGTAGACCAGGCTGGCCTCAAATCACAGCGATCTGCCTGCCTCTGCCTCCCCGAGGGCTGGGATCACAGGCTGCACCACTGTGCCCAGCTTATCTAATGCTTCGTAGCCTGCTTAGATTAAAAGGCGTGTGCCACCCTGCCTAGCCTGGAAAAGGCATTTTTATTGAAAAAGAGACCAAGGAACATGTCAACACAGCTGTCCTCTTGAAGCTGGAAATGCGACACCCAGGAGCAGCATAGGACTTTCATTGTATGTTTAGTAAATAAATCCAGGTAGGTATAAAAATAGAAATACCCTCAACTTCAGCTTTCCAAGGAGAGGACCAAACAAAGATGGGTCTCTCTGTTGGAGCTTTGCTTGTTTGATCACCTGAACATCAGGCTTGAATGCCACCTGTGCAGCAATGTGACAAAGCTGCAGAGGTAGGGGGTAACAGCAGGCTGCAGACTTCATCCCACACAGGTCCTGACGGGTCCCCTAACCTGTGAGGAAGGTTCCAGCACAAGCTTGGCCTGACAGACATCCTTGTTATCCTCCCTCCCAAACTTCTCCCCATTGTTTTAAAAGGTTAACTGTGAAGCACAAAGACGATGAGTGTTACCCAGAAAGATCTGCATCCTGAGAAAGCAGTAAGGCAAGCACAGGCAGCATACTGACCCCGCTGTCTAGAGGGAAACAAACCCTAGGGTAATAAAGGTAAATTAAACACACCAGTGAAATCTTAAAGCAAAGCATTTCTCAAGATTTTGGCTAGTGCATCCCACCTGTATTAATCAAACTTTTTTAAAAATATTTTTTATTTTATTAATCAAACTTTTTAAAAATATTTTTATTTTTTTTTTAATTTGTATAGGTGTTTTGTCTGCATGTGTGCTTGTATATCACGTGTATGCTTGGTGGCCACAGAGGCTAGAAGAGATGTCAGGATCCCCTGGAACTGGAGCTACAGGCAGTTGATAGTTGCCATGTGGTCTTGGAAACTGAACCTGGAACAGTGGTTCTCAACCTGTGGGTTGAGACCCTTTTAGGGGCTGCATATCAGGTCTCCTTCACATCACATATTTAAATTATGATTCATAACAATGGCAAAATTAATTATGAAGTAGCAACAAAGTAATTTTACAGCTGGGGTCATCACATCTGAGGGATTGTACTAAAGGGTCATGAATTAGGAAGGTTGAGGACCACTGCCCTAGATCATCCAGTGCCATCTTTCCAGCCCCTAACCATCACTGTGACAAATTCAAGAGCAGTAACTAAAGCAAGAGAAGATTTAACTTAGCTCCCAGTTTTGGTTCGTGGTTAGCTGGTTCCGTTACCTTGGGCCTGAGGCAAGCCTCGGACACCTTGGTAGCAGGAGCACATGATGGAGGCTGTTTACCTGAAGGTGGCCAGGAAGCAGAGAGGGGTAAGCAGGGGTGAGAGCAAGATACACTCCCCGGGGCCCCACTTCTTCCAACCAGCCCCAGCACCTCCCAACAGTCCAGTCAGGTCCTGGCTTCATTTATGGATCAGTCCACTGGTGGAGGCAGAACCTGCATGACTGGATCATTTCCCTAAAGCCCCACCTCAGAACACTGCTTGTATCAGGACCTAGCCTTGTGCTGTCGGGATTCTTCACATCAGAAGATCAGAATACCCCTGTCCACACTGTGAGGTGGACCCCTGTTCAGCAGGGCCACAGTGCTGCTTTGACACAGAAAAAGGCACATACCTCTCAGGCACTGAAAGCTTGATAAGGAGGATTGTTATCCTTGAAAACGCATCACAGACAAAGCATTAGAGAGCTGTTTTCTCCATGAATGACACATTATGATCAGGCAATAGGTGTTGCCTGAAAAATGACAAAAAGCAGATCCAGGAAAGGACCGTTACAGCACCCTTTCCCTAACCAGCTCCTCGGGCATTTCAAACTGTAAAGTTAAGCTGGATGCATTTACAGTGGCCAACAAGATCCTAGCCAGAAACACACCAGCCACAGTGACTAGCCCACAGGGTGCTGGGGGAGGAAACAAAACAAAATCTGTTGTTTTGATTTGTGTTCTGGCTGTGTAGCTCAGGCTGGTCTAGAACTTATGATCGTCAGGTTGTGGACTGGAGGTTTTGGGTCCCTGCTGAAATCTTAACTCCTAATTCTGAGTCTTAAAGAAGTGAAGCCTCGGGAGGTGATAACCTGGGAGGGTGGAGGTCTGAGCAAATGGTATTAATAATATCCTTATAAAAATAATATAATAATATAATAAAATAATATAATCGCCTTATCCCAGAGATTTTCTAAGGCTTTCTTTCTGACACATAGAAGTTTGTCGAGCAGTTGGAAGTCTACAAGACCAGGAGGGCCCAGCTTTGCTGGCACCTTTCCTGTGGTTTCCAGCCTCTAGAATCAGAAATGGGCTGCTGCCACTTAGAAGCCCTGGTACTTTGACACGGCAGCCCTCCCCAAACAAAGAGTCCTTCCTCAGTATGCAGAGTAGTGAGCAAACTGTTTCCTGCTGCCTGGTGGGGATAGCCTTGTATACATCTGAGAACTTGTAACATAAAGAGTTTGTCAGTCTGTGAATGTGGTAATGACCTTAAGAATCAGAGACAGAGACAGAGAGAGGGAGAGAGGGGGGCAGTGGTGATGCACACCTTTAATACCAGCACTCTGGAGGCAGAAGCAGGTGGATCTCTGAGTTTGAGCCTGGGTCTACAGATGGAGTTCCAGGCTACACAGAGAAACCTTGTTTCAGAGAGAGAAGAGAGAGAGCGCGCGCTAAAATGGTGGCATGTGTCTATAATCTCAGTGCTTTGGAGGCTGAGGCAGGAAGATCAAAAGATTGAGGGCAGTGTGACTAGATAATGAACTATATAATGAGTTCCAGACCAACAACCTGCCTGATTAAAAATGTCGGCATGTGGGAGTTAGACAGAAAAATCAGAAGTTCAATGCCAGTCCCAGCTACATGAGTTGACACCAGCTTGGGCTACAGGTGTTTCAACCAAACAAAACGAATGGATGGGAAGTCATTAGTCTGACCTAATACGGAAACTGTTAAAAGGGAAAAAAAAGATCAGGCTCTTCCAGAAGGACACACTGAAGCATGGTGTGTGTGTGTGTGTGTGTGTGTGTGTGTGTTACAAGTGAGATTTTTCTGATGCCAGTTTTGAAGACAAAGAGGGCAGACAGCCCCTAGGCTTACACCTGGCCCTGGCTCTCAGCCGGGAGACCAGATCCTCAGAACTGAAGTTAGCCACCACCGAATGGGTTTGAAAGTCATTCTTCCTCAGAGCCTGCAGAAGGACACAACCTCGCTGAAACCCTGTTTCACCTGTGAGCCCCAGAGACCAGACTACCAAGCACGTCTGACCCTTAACTGCCATCTTGTTCCAGGCTTATTGGAAACCAAAAGCCACTGTATCTTTAGCAAAGAACTGAAAATCATTTGTCCCAGCAAAGTACCGGCAGTGAACAGGTGTGATCTCTTTAGAACAAAACCTAGGACCTGCAGCATCTCCATGAGACAGGAGTGGGAGCTTGCTCAAGAGTAACCCCTTTGCTTCACTTCTGGAGAAAATCGCCACCAGCAACTTTTGTAAGGTAGCTTTGACCAAGGTGCTCCGAAACTCTTTTCTCAAGTAAAGTTGTCCTCCAAACGCCATGTGATAGGCCACAGCCTCCCTCTACGAAGTGTCCGCTTTGCTCAGGGCATCTGACCAGGTATTTCCTGACCTCACAGTGGCTCCGGCACCTGTCCCCACACAGAGAAACCCTCACGCTGTTAGCCCTTTTGTGATGCTCCGTTCGCCGGGGAAGCTCTGCTTCCTTGCTTGGTGATGTTGGGCGGGAAACCACATGGTTCCTACACTGACCAAGTATACTCATGAGCAGGCAGTGCAGTGTCGTGAAGAAGGCGCCCCAATCCATGAGACCCCCGAGCTCCACGGGCTCTGGGTGCTTTCTGGGTATCCAGGTAAGCCCTAAGAGAGCATGCCTTTGCTTGCTGAGCTCTGCCCGGCGGGCTCCAGGCTTCGGACGTCCATTCGGTGGCTGGAGACTAGCTATCTTCTGCACCTGCTGTACAAATGAGATCACCGTAGAGTTCCCTTTTCGGGGAAACCAAGTAGATGCCATTCCCAAGGCTTACCCCAGACACTACCCAGGTCTCCACGGGTAGCTTCGGAGAAAGGAAATCACCGAACTTTCCTTTCGTGCCCTGACTGGCTTGGCTGGAGGCAGGAGGAAGCTAGCTTAAGGCAGGCGGCCCACGCGCGGGCTGGCGAGCCGCTGGGCGGCGCCTCTCCCAGTGGTCAGGGCAGGGACTCCAGGGCACTGGGCTTTTGTGACAGAGCGTCTGGTGACCAGCAGGCTACCAGGCGGCCTGGGCGAGCGGGCGCGGTGCGCGGCGCGGCAGCCAGGGGGCGGCCGCGCCCACTTCCTCCGCCGCTCCGCACCCGCCCGCGGCGCAGCGGGGCGGCAGCGCCGCGCGCCCAGAGCTACCCGACCGCGGCGAGGCGGCCCTGCGCGCGCTCCGAGCCCACCGCGCGCCCTGCGACCCCGCTGCGGAACGGTCTGCTGCCCGCATGGACACGACGCTGAAGCGGAGCCGCTCCGAGGAGCCCGCGGAGCTCCAGCCGCCCGCCAGGGAAGTGGAGGAGAAAGGGGAGGAGGAAGAAGAGAGGATGGAGCAGGGCCTGGAGGAGGAGGAGGAGGTGGACCCCCGGATCCAGGTAGGACGCGGGAGGGGAGCCCGCAGCCCCAACCCGCCGGGGCTGCCGCGGGAGCCGGCGTCCACGCGGACACACGCCTTGCAGCCCTGTGTGTTCGCGGTCGCGGGGTGGAGGCTGCTTAAGTCCAGGAGCTGCACCGAAGGTTGGGACACCCCATTTCCCGTTCTTCCCCGGGGGAGACTGCGGTGCCCGCGTGGACGCGGCCTAATTATTGCGAGGATCTCTGCAGACCCTCAGCCCAAGCGGAGGGTCCCTGCGACGCGACCAGCGGTTCAGGCTGATTGCAACAAAGGAAAAAGGGGGCGGGGGCCCCCGAGAGGAGTCGGGGTATCTTGGCGCGGCTCTTCGCGCCCGGAGCACTGCACAGCCCCCGGGCTTCTGAGCAGCGGTACCCCAGCTGGTGGACACAGACACCGTGGTGGGCTAGCGGTGACAGATGGTTGTCACCTGCCCCTGCGGCGTGGGCTGCACTGGTACGAGGCGCCGCGCGAGCCCTCACCTGGCGGAGGTGCCTGGCTTCGGCCGTCTTCCTCTTTTGGTTCATTGTCAACACCCAGAAGGCGTCATTGCCATCGCTGGCACAGTGCTGCGCTTGGCCTGACACTGGTTAAGACCCTGCGTTTGCTTGTGAGGTCGTTGTGAGCACCATCCAGGGGCAGCTGATGCGCAAAGCTGACGCGGAGAGGCAGAGAAGGCAGAGGAACCCTGGCTCTCTGTGCCTCCATTTCCAGGAGACATGGTTAAAAAGCAATTTCCAAGCGAGATCCAAGAGTGACAGCTTAACCTCTTCACCCCCAAGCATAAAGCACAGCGAATTCCTTTCCATGACCCATTTGTGTGCCCTTTCCATAAATCAGTTTTAAAAATTGCTGTTAAGCATGCTTTCCAGTTTCTGGGTCCGTAATTAGTTTTAGTGCACAGATTTTCTTTTAAAAAGCTTGCTTTTAATTCACTGGTTATGTCTTTTTTTTTTTTTTGTCTTGTCAAATTATCACTCTAAAGATCGGTGAGAAAACCTCATTAGCCATTCTGTTAACTCAGACTATGAGTTTGGACTATGGAATCTTGTGGGTTTGGCATGGAATTTTGTTAGCCAGACCCTTATTTCACAAAGTAAAGATGAGCTGGCTTCATGTTGGCTACTTCTTACAAAATGTTAGATTGCAAATGTTTAAAAGCGTGAGTAGGATTAACGCTAGTTAACCGCCAACACCCGTTAGGCAGGGTGAATGGTTAGGGGGAAAATTCATGTCTTTATTATACGAAATACCCACTGATGAGTTAATGCTACAAGTCTGTCTTTGGCCTGACTGTACTGGCTTTGTGATTTGGCTTGGCCTTATTTTCCTGTACCGATTTCCTTGAAAAGTTTTCTAAAGCTGTTTTGACTGTTACTGCTTGTAACAGGTGAGTTCACCCGGGGTGAGGGTTGGAGTGGTGTGGAATGACCTTTCAGGGAAAGATAAATCGGTAGGACCTTAAAGACGTCCTCAGAAAGGACGCGGTCGACAGAAGGTTTTGAAAATGCCAGAAGTTTGTCCTTTAGCCAAGCCTCTACTGTTTTAAGAGTGAAGTGACTTTCATCATTCAGGAATGATTTTCCAGTTGTAGGCTGAGTTACGCTAGAAGCAAGAGGCGTGCGCTTCACATCTCTCTCTCTCTTCATTAGGGGGAACTGGAAAAGCTGAATCAGTCCACGGATGATATCAACAGACGGGAGACTGAACTCGAGGTACAGAGCCGGGGCCTGTTCTGGGGTGGAAGAGTGGTGGTCACCTTTGACACTGGCTGCTTCGTTTTGTTTTAAGAGCCGGAGGGCGACCCGGGGAGGTCCCTGCCTGGATGTTGAGCCAGAGCCTGCATGGGCCTGACAGCCCAGGCTGCCGGCCGAGGCATGTGGATCCAATTTCATGTGTTGTTTTTCATTATGGCGGTTCCACTGGGGCCAAAATCAAGGGCAGAGCAGAGTAGACACTGCTTAGGGCCCAGGTATCCCTGTATCTGTTGAAAAGCCAGAAGACTTGGGATTTAGCTGAACTCTATTTAATAGAGTAGAATGAATGAGTTTACATTGCTCCAATGTATTATTTAGGCTAGCTCCTTCCATTCATGGTTGGAACTGTTTAGGTTTCCTCAGATTTAAGCCAGATATTTTACATTCCCATCCTAATAACTCACTCCTGCTTCCACTTCCCTGCTCATTTCTTTATCATCTGCTGTGTAGAATATAATTATCTTTAATGGTAACAAAAAGCTGTTTGTGCCGGGAAGGGCTTTCCTGCTGGGAAACTCTTGGGAGATAAGATCTTGATTTGAATTTGAGAATGTTCTAACCTTCCTGTAAACAAGTTGGGGTTCTGCGAAGCTACCAATTTCTAGTAGTGGTAGAGTTACTAGCCCAAGGGAGCCTACCTCTGTGAGTGACTGTCAGGCCTGAGGTAGAGCTCGGAGCTGTGGCAGGAACCTATTTGTTCAGTAGAAAGGGCAAGGCGGGCCTGAGGAAAAAGCAGAGAAAGAACCCCAGGCCTCCCAGAGTGAGGATGTGGGGGAGAGGAAAATACTTTGCAGAAATTTACGGGCAGCCTGTTTTCTGATAGCATGTAGCCTGGGAGATCACAGATTCCATTGTGGCAGTATGCACTGAGGTTACTCAGGGCTGTGTGAAGGCTGATCGGTTGCTGCCTCCCGTTCTGATGTATTTAAGGAACTGGAGCACTGTTGAAGTTGGGCAATTGAACTCTTCAGAGCCTCAATTTTCTAATGCATTAAACAGACAACAAACAAACAATCTCTACCCTTTTTAGAGGGCATTAACACAAGCCAAAGGTTTCCCCTACGGTTTCATGTGGTCCAATCACAACAGCCCAGAGCTGTACAGTTGGCTATGGGAGCCATGAGTTGCCCGCTGAACTGTTTTTGTTTGTTTTAAACATTCTTGTGTATTTTGACTGACTTCAGAATTCGGTGTGTAGCGGAGAATGGTTCTGAACTCTGGATTCATCTCTAGTTCTGTGGTTACGGGTTTGCGCTTCTGTACCCAGCTATTCCAAACGCTTTCGTTCGTGCGTCCCAAATGTATGTAGACAAGTTAGAAAGAATTTGGTTCTAGTTTTGAGCAAAAATTCTGGCTTGTTTATGTTTGCAGTGTAGGGACGAAGCCCTGAGCCCCATGCATGCTGCGCTAGCATTCTGCCAGTGGGCTTGTGGGTGCACAGAAATCCAGAACAGCTGACTAGGGACACTGAAGATTCCTGCTACCCCAGCACCTGGGAGGCAGAAGCAGGATGATCCGGAGCTGAAGGTCACACAGCCATAAGCAAGCTTTTGAAGCACGTGATCCTGTCTCATGGAAGGAAGGAAGGAAAGAAGGAAGGAAGAAAAGAAAGAAAAGTAATTAGGAATCATTGAGACAGAAAGCTAGAGATGGAAAGGGGAGTGGTCTGGCTCTGTGTTTGGGTTTCTGAGAGAGATAATTAAGCCTGGTTTGTCTGTCCCTTTTTGCTCTCTTAACCACAGTGGGTCACCATTCTGGGTAATGAACAATCTAGTCCATAGCCCTATAGCTCAGTCTCCATGGCACCTGCCTCTGGGGGGTTAGTTGGTTCATTTGTTAAACTCTGTTTAACCCCACTTTCCAAATTCCACAGATTTGGTGTGTCATAGGAAGGCACTGGACAGCTGTTTCCTGTTAGGCTCTAGGGCACATTTAGAACCCTAGTGTATTAGTCGGGCTTCTCCAGAGGAGCAGAGATTATGGAATGAAGTCCTTTGTATATAAAAAGTTTTTTTTTTTAATATAAAAATGAATGGCTTAAAGGCTGTATGTAGTCCAGCCTTGGCAACAACGGCTGTTGACCGATGGCAGGCCAAGAATCCATTAGTTTCTGAGTCCCCAGAGCTGGGTTGTCTCAGCTGGTCTTCAGCATAGGCTGGAATCCTGAAGAAGTAGGCACAAACACTGCCAAAAGGAATGGACCTGCTCAGAAGAATGAGAGCAAGCAGGCAAAGAGAGCAAGCTTCTTTCCTCCATGTCCTTTGTCAGCGGCCAGCAGAGGGTGTGGCCCACATTAAAGGTGGACCCTCCCACCTCAAGAGATCTGCATTAAAAAGTGGGTCTTCCTACTTTACATGATTTCATTCAGGAAAAATGAAATCTCTCACGGGTGTGCCCAGCTGCTTATGCTTTAGTTAATTCCATGTGTAGTGAAGTAGTGTGAGCAGAGGGTTTGCCTAGGGTAGCCTGGCTGGGCTGTGTTTCTGGGTGGCCGTCACCTAGAGTTGTTACAACCAGGACTGACTCAGAGAAGTATTCATAAGCCACAGAAGCAATCTTACAACTCCCTAGTTGCTACATTAAAAATTACAGAAGACATAGGGGAAATTAATTGTAATGTGTTTTGTTTAACCCATAGTATTCACAGTGGCATAAATTCAACAGGGAGTCACTATAACAAAATAATTAACTTGGGGGCTGGCAGTGTAGCCCAGAGGAAGGGTGCTCCCTGACGAGTGTAGGGGTTAGAGGACAGCTCAGTAGGCTTGATTCCCTCCCTCTCTCATGTGATGAGTTCTGGGGTCAGAACTCGGGCCATCAGGCTTAGTAGCAAGCACCTTTACCTGCTGAGCCATCTTGCTTTCTGTGCCCTCTCTTTTCAAACATTTGTTAAAATGGATTAGATACAAAATTTCTAAATGTAATTAGAGCCAAGATTTTCGGTATTCCCTGCCTTCAAGTGCACATCTATACACACACACATTTGTATATAAATATGTGTGTGTGTGTATATACACACATATGTATAAAATACCTTTGTAAAACCTAGTTTTCAGCATTTTTTCCTGCACGTTCTGAAGGAGGCTGTTCTAGGGCTGTGAAATGGACTGAGGAGCCGGAAGGGGTAGGCCATGGGCACCTGCTAGTTAGTCATTCAGCATCTTGTACTGGAGTTGACAGCAGGCTTTTCCCACCCTCCCTTGGCTGGGAGGCTTGGTGAATGTTTTTCTTCTCTGCCTGCGCTCAGAAGTAGGATCAGTCCCGAAACATGGTTTGAAAAATAAGTCACTGGAGTTCCCCCACCCCACAGAAGGCCTGCACCCAGAACCTGTCTTTTCCTCCTCCAGGAGCAAGCAAACATTTCATTTAAGAAAACAAAAACCAGCAACAAAAATAACAGCCATGCTTTGAGTTTGGGAACTCAGGGAAGGAGAGGAAGGAGGGGCCGGATTAGAGAGAGCCTGACTTCTGTCCCTAATGGATTATCAGCACAAGTCAGAAGAGAAAAATAACTATGTTAAAGGGCAGTGCTGTCACACCTACCAGTTTCTGGTATGTGTGTGGGGGCATGATGGGCACTAGGCCAGGAAGGTCCTGTGTCCAACAACGTGGTGCTTTGAAGAAAGTGCTAGAAAGCATTTGAAGTGATGACTGACCGAGAGGAAGTAGCCAATAACTATATGCTTCTTGAAGTGGGTACCAAATGCTAGGCCTGGTGGCAGGTCACTGGGCTGGGTAGAGCCTGACCTGGGATCTCCACGTGAGATCTGGTTGAGATGAATATCATCTCATCCCCAAGGTTTTTGTGCAACAAGAACACGAAGCAAATCCAGTGGGGTAGAGTGGAGTCCTGTCTGAGACAGCAGGGCTGTGGTGGCTGACAGAACAGGAGACCAAGTGTCTGCTGTCAGGGGGCCTCCCATCCCTTGCGTGGAAGCTGGTGGGGTGAGAGGGGTTCTGGGAGAGAACCACACAGGCATTGTGGGAAGCCCCTGAGGGTCTGACAGGATGGAGACCATTAAAGTCAAGTTCTAAAGGACTCTGGTCATCTGGAGTAAAACCTCAAGAGCAGTCTAGAGTGGCAGAGAAAGAGAGCTGACATGACAGACGTTGCCTGTGTGTGAGGACTACTGGGGAAGGAGGTCAACGCTTTTGTTTTATTGTTCGAGTCAACAACAGAAGCCTATGTTCTCACAGTGCACGAGGCCAGAAGTCCAGGCCTGGGATCCCTTCCCAGCTTGCACATGGCTGCTTCTGCCTGTGCCTTCTCACCAGGAAGAAAGCAAACAGCTGTCTATAGTTCTTTTCTGAGTACACTCATCTGTCCCTGTTACTGAGCCATGTTAGCAACTGGCTAGTTGTATAGACAACAGGTCTCTGTGAACATCTCATTACCTCCACTGGGCTTCCTGCTATACTGACCTGTCACTTGGGCATGCTTTATGTGTGTGTGTGTGTGTGTGTGTGTGTGTGTGTGTGTGTGTGTGTTTGAAAGAGAAAGAGAGAGTGTGAGTGAGTGTGTGTGTGTGTGAACGTGATACATGATGCTTAGGGCTCAAGGCCAGTTGCTCTACTACTGAACTACATCCCTCTCTCTCCTTTTTTTTTTTTTTTTTTTTTTTAATTTCATGATTTCATGTTAGGGTTTCACAAAGCTATGTTGCCTAGGCAGATCTCAAGTTCACTCTGTAGCCAAACCAGGCCTCTTAAGCCTACAGTCCTCCTGCCTCGGCTTCTGGAGTAGCTGTGATCATAGGTCTGTGCCACTGTGTCCTGTAGCATAATGGTGCTGTCCCTGCCTCAGGTTAGCCATCTTTGGGATCAGGTGAGAAAGGAGCAATTGACCTGTGCAGTGACTGGCTTTGAATCTCATGTTCCCCAATCCCGGACTGTGGGACCTTGTCGTGAGAAATTTGGAATTTCGGTTTCTCAAAATATTGAAATACTGTAAGAATGTTTTCGTTTTAATCCCAGGTGTGGGGATATGGGGCTGCTTCATAGCAGATGACTATGATTTGCCTCGTGCTCTTGCAGGGACATGATTTTGCCAGCTGCGGATAATTTCTGTGAGTGTGTGATGTTTGAAATTCTAGGGTCTTTTTACAGGATATATGAATGATAGGGCCCCAAGGGGCAGGGTTGCTGTTGTTGGCTGGTTGGTGAGTGGATGCAGTTTGTCAGGTAGTCATGTGCAAAGGAACAACAAGAAGAAATTAGATATCCTGACAAAGAAGATCAAACTTGCTCCCAAGGAACTCAGTGCCCCTAATCAGCAGGAAGTAGTCTAATGACAACACTGCCCCCTTTCCCCCTATCCTTTTTTCTCTCATGACTAGCGTTAGGAGGTTAAAAGGGTAGAGAAGGGTGGAAGAAAAAGGAATCCACAAAGTAGCAAATGCCGGCAACAGGACATTGAGCAGGTCATTTGAGGTGTGAGTTTGGTTTCTTCGTTTGTAAAATAGCTGTGCTGAAGCCTTGCCGTGAGCTAACAAAGCCCCAGAGCCACAGAGAAGGGTGCAGGTGGAGAGAGGAAAGACCATAGCTTTGGCATCAGGTGATTTTGGTTAAAATAGGAGGTCTAATGACCTTGAAGCCCAGGCTTATCTGTGACCGTGGGAAGGTGGTGATTCTTGTCCAAGTCCTCGGGTAACCAGAGGGGTGAGAGGAGATGCTGGCTGAGAGGTTACTTAGAGGGCCAAACAGGGAGGAGGCTTACTGGGTGCTTGGAGGGCTGAGGCCTGCTCGATGCTGGGCAAGAGAAGAACCCAGTGAATTGTCCATGTGGGCTAGGCTGGCCACAGGGTCTGGTGGTGCACTGTTGTCTTCTTATAGGTAATGCCATGTCCTTGGTCAGAGAGAGGGCTTGTATTGGCCAGGGTTAGGCAAGGTGAATTTTGCGGTCATGAGATCAGCAGGGCTTCGTGCTGGGTCACAGAAACAGCTGGGTGGGTGTGGTGGCGCATGCCTTCAACCCTGGTGCCTGGGAGGAGGAGGCAGGACCATCAGGGTCATCCTTTGCTGTAGATCCAGTTGCAGGCAACCTCTGCTACGCAAGATCCTGTCACAAACAGGGATGGCTTTGGGTAGCCCCTTTTTCACCAGTTTGACACTGCTGTGACATTTTACTTTGTGTTTATTTTTATAATGTTCTGTAGAAATAACAGTTCACAATGGAATTTTAGCAGATCTGTCATCACGTAGTTTGAAAAGCATGGCTCGGAAAAACAAGACTGCGCACTCGGGCATTACCAGTGGTTGCGGCTAGTGCCGACAAGGCTGGTGGCTTTATTTTCCATTTCTTGGTGCTTTTCTGAACTATTTATGGTGGCTTCATTTTAGCCTAGTAGGCAAGGGGCTGGGCAAGAAACAAAACCTATTATAAACAGATGATTGCTATGCCAGAGAAATTAATTTCTATGGAAAGAACTTTAGGAACCATAAACACTGTTGGGAAAATCTTGGGATTGGTGGTTCCTGCCCTAATTGTAACTCGACCCCACTGGTGCTGGGTGTGCTGGCTTAGTTTTTGTCAACTTGACTCAAGTTGGAGTCACGTGGGAAGAGCGAACCCGTCTGGAGCAATCGTCTCCATCAGACTGGGCAAGCCTGTGGTGCATTTTCTTGATCGGTGATTGATTGGGATGCCGAGCCTGTGAAGGTAGTCATGGTGGTGTTAGAGCAACAGAAAGCAATCTGGAGCAGTAGGATTGCTCACTGAATCACTGCATCATTGTACTCTCATTGTGATAATTCGTGGGAGAATGAAGACTGGCTTAAAGGCATTTTAGGATGCCCTGGAACCAAGAAGCCCTCATTTATGTGGTTGGTGAAAAGCCATAGAAAACATTGAAAATGGTAAGGCTGTTTAGATAGTCCGTCTTAATTGCTGCTTGTATTTGGGTATTGAACTCTCTACCATCTCTGTGTTTTGGAAACATTTCATGCAGCTCAGGCTAGGATTATAGGTGTTTCCTTTGCCCTGCCCCACCCCCACATGGCCTCTGGAGATAAGTCTCAAACTATCTCAGACAGGCCCGGAACTCAAGATCCCCTCGCCTCTGCTTCCCAAAAGCTGGGGTAGCAGGTCTGCATCACCATGCCCTGCTTATTTGAGTTGTTTCAAAAGGGACAAAGACTCGTGGGCACATGTAAACTCAAGTCTTGTATAAAAGTTCAAAGCTTGCACAAATTCATTCATTATAGCCACAACAGCAAATGACACAGTCTGGCGTTTGGCTAAAATATAGACATACCCATCTAATCCTGAAATTGAAACCATTGACAGAAAAAAAAAAAATTTGAACATTTCCTTTATTTATTTATTTATTTCTGAGACAGGGTTTCTCTGTGTAGGCCTGGCTGTCCTGGACTCACGTTTACAGATCAGGTTGGCCTCAAACTCACAGAGATCTGCCTGCCTCTGCCTGGATTAAGGGCATGGGCCACCGCGCGCCACCCAGCTGAGAGCTGGTGGTGTCCTCAGCTGGGACACATTGTCAGGTCACGGGTGCCGGCTGTTGCAGTGCAAACTGACTTTGTTCAGCCGTGTGGCCGAGTCCCCAGGTTTATCCAAGGTTGCCAGCCCTGCCTCCGAGGTCTTCCGAAGTCAGGCTGCGGCATTTGGCAGACTCATCATTGTCTCTGTGGTTTAAGAATGATCAGATTGACAGAACACTCTGGTCCCCATGGACTGTGACCTTTTAACAGTGAGCTGTGATTTTTTTTTCCCCTTCTCAGCATTTATTGTGGGGACATTTAACATAGTTCTTGTGTGTCTTGACCAAGTATATTAAACATCTCTCCGACCTCATTCTTTGGCAGGCATCCCAAATGTCTTTCCTCAGCCCTCTTCTCTGGACTTCCTCATTCTACCCATGGATGTTTCTAATAGTAAGAATAGAGAGCTCCCCTGCCCCCCAAAACGGATTTTAACCAAGAGTGTCACAGAAATTTGCAAAGCAACTCTTAGAGAGCTTGGTGAATCAGCCCCTTTCATTTCCTTAAAGGAAGACGGAAAATATTTGTTCTATTCTTGTCTCAGTTTTCCTTTGCTCTGTTTTGCTGGATTATCCAGAGATACTCATGTTTGCACTGACTGAAATTAACTGCTAGCAGGCAGACAATGAAAGGAACATCCGCTGTTTATTGTAGCCACGGCCAAACCCACTTTGTGGGACTGCTCTCATTGTTTGGCATCAAACTCGGCCAAAGCGTGATGAATGGGGTTCTCTTGACCTTGTTCACCCTGTCCTCTGATGCCAGCAGGCAGAGGGCTCAGATTGTTTTGATAGATTTGAAGCCCACAGGTTGAATGTCTGTCTGTTCCTTGGGTTTTGAGTTTTGTTGTTGTTTTGAGGGAAAGGATGAAATGGGTGTTGTTTGTTTTTTTCCCTTCTGGCTTTTATGGTTACTGTTTCTGCCTAAGAACACCTGCCACCTTCGCAGTTGAGAGCAGCCATTTTATTTGGGCCGTGGTTTGTGGGTGAGGACGTGGAGAAGCGAGGCTGGGCTGGCCTGTCGTTGCTTAAGGAGTGTCCAGCAATTCCAGTCAGGTAGTGGTTGGAATTGTGGTCATCTCAGAGTAGGGCGACATCCACAATGGCACCTTTCCAATAGGGTGGTCTCAGATTCTCTGACTTTCTTAGGATGTGTGCCATCTCCCGGAGTGCTGGTCCCAAGATGACCACATGAAAATGTTACTGTTTTTTTTTTTTTTTTTTCTGTCTAATCCTTTGAACTTTCAGTGTGGTGCATCTGTATTTTCTTGATCCAAGCACAGACAGAGCCAACGTCAAATTCTTCTGAAGGGGAGCAGTGCTGAAGAATTCTGTGTCGTGTTTATATACTCCCATGCTCATAGTGGTCACATAGACATGGTGGCTCTACTTCCCCGTTGGGGGCAGACTCTCAAGCAGCCACATTTCACCTTGTTTTTGAGAGGTGCTTTAATGTTTAACCAGTCGGCAAAACAAGGACCTTGGTTAGTACCCACAGTCATCTGAGACGAGCCAGCCACAAGAAAGGAGAACGAGCAGATTTTAGCAGTGCTGCAGTCTAGATGTGATACAGGAGATTTGTTGCCACTTTGCCATTTCTTCCAGATTGCGCTGTCTGAGCCTGCAAGATGGCTCAGTGGGTAACCAAACTTGCTGCCAAGCTGACAGCTTGAGTTGGATCCCTGGGACGACCCACATAGCAGGCAGGAGAGAAGCGACTTTTATAAGTTGTTCTCTGACCTCTGCGCACATTCCGTGACATTTGTGTGCACACACATACACACATACAGCAGAAACAAATGCAATTTATTAAATTATGCTATGGCCAATGTCTGTTTTTAAAAAAAATAGTGTCATCTAGAGCTAAAGGGAAGCAGTTCTGCTTGCTGAGCTGGAGGGGCCTCCAAAGGGCTGGGCCACCCCTGACTCAGTGTTCTGTCTTGCTGGCTGCTGGGTCCTAGTGAAATCAGATCCCGGTGTTGAGTTCATCTGCTAGAAACTGGGTCTGCTTCCCTAGCGGGAACTTGTTCAAGCAGCTGCACTCTAATGCTGTGAAACTTGGAGTCAAAAACTGCCTAGGAGAGTTTTTATGGGGGAAACAAGGAGAAATAAAGTCCATGGCTGTTATGGAGAGCTGCCTTCATTGTGCAGCTGGGAAGCAGGGCAGGGATTTTGTTTTGTTTTGATTTACTTTCTTTTTTGATGTAGGGTCTTGTTATATATATATATCCCTGGCTGGTCTGGAACTTCTTATATAGACCAGGGTAGCTTTGAACTCACATTGTTCCATCCATCTGCCTCTGCCTCCCAAGCACTGGGATTCAAGGTGTGTCACCACGTTTTGCTTTTTACTTTAAATTACATGTGAGTGTAATCTGGCGAGGAGGTGTGCAGGAGTGACTTAGGGGCCAGGAGGAGATCCAGGGTCCGGCAGAGCTAGAGCAAGGGTCCTCGGAGCAGGACCTCTTAACCCCCTAGGCAACCTTTTATCCCTGAGTTCTTTAGCTATTCTGAATTTTAATTTCCTTCTCTTCCCGATGCAGAAGGCAAAAACTGTCTGTCAAGGGCTTGTTAATGATTAGGCGAGGTGCTGTTCATAGAACTCGGCACAGGCCCTGCCACCCACCTCTTGCCCTTACCATCTCTTACCAACTGACCTACGTAACAATAGCTGTTGAGAGAGACCGTCCTGTAGCTACATGTATATTTAATGTTTATGGGGGTGATCAGGGTCTCCTAATGGCCCTTGAGGATGCTGATGAGAAACGGCACAGAGAGAGTCGTCTGTCCTCCCAGGTCACACAGCCTGTGGAGGCAGAGGCTGCACTTACATGCAAGATCTGAGGTGGTGATCATGTGCTTTAATGGTTTGGGGGTACGTGATTGGCAGTATGGAGGAGGCCGCTGAGTCGCCTGTTGAGACTGGTGAAGTGGAAAGAACACTGGCCTAGCAGCTGGTCTCCAGGCTTTGCTATGACACCGGGCATTCCTCCTCATGGGAGACCAACTTGATTTCCCCACCTGTGAAATGGGAGCATGACAGTTAACTGATGGGAGTCCTTTCCAATTCTCATTCTGTGGCCATGGAGTTCAGTTTTAGGCTAGCCATGTGCTTCCTACATTACCAAGCACAGGTAGTCCTGACACGCTGGGAAATCCAAGAGCTTTGTCTGTGCCATGACAGACTTAAGCTTTCATTTTTTTGAAGTACTGGGGATTGAGCCTAGGGCCTTATGCATTCAAGGCAAGACTCTACTACCGAGCTATATCACCCAGCCTTTACATATACCTATACATATATGTGAGATTTTTAGTTTTGTACCACGGGATCTGACAAAACCTGAAGTTTGTTGAAACAGTACTTGACGCGGGTTTCAAGAGGCCCTGAGAAGTAGGTTTGAAGGAGGGAGGCCTCTGCCCTCGCGCCTGGTTCTCTTCAACAGCTGCCCCTGCTGTGGCTGTAAAGTGGTGATGGTGGACTCTTGACACTGACCCCTTTGTACCCGAGGTCTTGCTCTGTGCTCTCCTTTCCTCCCGTGCTGTAGCTGCGGTGAGGAGGGAGACCGTGCGAGGCCGGCAGAAGTGACACAGCCAGTTTGCCTGGAATGCTGTGGTGGGCGGATGCCCGCTGTGGGGCGGAGGCAGCGCCAGATGACCTCCAGAGCTCCCAAGGCTGGGCTCTGCCCTGCCCTGTTGTCCCGCTTCTGGATACGAGCTGCTTCTGAAGTAGACCTGGAGTTTGAAACAGCTTGCTGGCCTGGTTAACATGCACATCAGTTGTACGCCTGAAATTTAATGACCCAGATCTGTTGTTTTAAGCTCGGGTCTCAAAGCCGAAACAGTTAAACCCTTTGGCTTAAATGAGGAAACGGTCTGCTTGTGGTTGAATTCAGGGAAGCTGTGCGGTTTTTTCAGCTCTGCCGCCTCTTCCTTAAAGAATCCTGTGGGCTCAAGCATGAGTGTGACTGACGCTTGACAAAGCACAGGGCCTGTCAGTCTCTGCAGCTGCGTGTCCTGGGCCAGGCCCATACATAGGGTGGCCGTCACTCCAGTCCTCCTCGGGGACTCGCCTGACTGGCCCTTGCGCTGGGCACTTGCGAAGGCTCATGAGTATCTTCCTCTGTGAAGCTGTGTCGCTGGCCTCCGGTGCTGAACATCCTTCCTAATGGCTTTAGCCCCATCCTTGTGGCATTGATGACAGAAGGTGAACTGAAAGGGAGCCATTTCCTAACTGAGGGACATTCTGAATAGTCACTGTACCATGCTCTTAAAAGCAATCCAAAGGCCATGAATGATGAGACAGAAGGGCTGAGATCAAAGGGCGGTGGAAGGACAGGATAAGAGAATTAAGTGGATATATGAACCCTGAGTAAAGCCTTGTTCATTCTTCCCCTCCCTCACTCCTGGTTTTCCTCTGCTTTTCTCCTTGTCCTTTCCCTCTTTTTCTTTCTCAGTGTGATCTGGTCTGGCCTACAGCTCACACTTCTCTTGCCTCAGCCTCCCCAGTGCTGGGATCACAGGTGTGTGTCCCCAGACTTAAGTGAGACAGCTGATGTAGGCTGCTAGCCCCAGGTCAGATCAGTAGCAATGGATCAGCATTAATGTTCTGATTTTGGCCACTGCACTACCGTGTGAGATAATGATTTTATCTTGAAAATGCACACCCAATGTTCACGTGTCTCCACGCTGCCGGGAGGTCCTCCTGGGCAGGATGTCCTTGTCAGGTGCCTTCACACATGGAGTGGGACAGGACAGAAGCCAGGAGTGTTGTGGACTAGACAGGGCTGTCCCCAGCTTCTGCTGCTCACGCTTGCTCCCCCTGCCTGGCCTACCTCTTCCTGGCTCCTGTGCCCTCATGCTTCACTTGACCTTCCTGGCTTATCTTCCTGGGCACTGCTGTACCCTGGCACAATCAGGATTCTTCTTTTGGTTTTTTGAGACAGGGTTTCTCTGTGTATCCTTGGCTGTCCTGAGCTTACTTTGTAGACCGGGCTGGCCTCGAATTCACCTGCCTTTGCCTTCCTGAGTGCTTAGATTACAGGCCTGTCCCACCACACCCAATTCTGCTGTGCGATTATTAAGGCAGAAACCATCCCAGCTCCCCTCATCACAGGGTTGTGGAGCATGGGCTGAGAGAAAAACAGACAGTGACAATAGCCAAAAGATGCCAGGAGCATGATGCAGTCATGAAGAGTGAAGGTTTTAGGAATAGGACTGTGCTGTTGGTATAGCAGCCGTTAGCCATGTGCAATTGTTAAAGTTAGAATTTAAATTAACTAAAATTTGTTGCATCAGGTGTTCCTTTAGCTTCGGCTTCAGTGCCTTTCAAACATCTCTGTTAGTGTGCAGGGAACACTCGCCTTCTCTCCTTCAGACATCGCTGGGAGTGCTTTCCGTGTGTGTGTGTGTGTGTGTGTGTGTGTGTGTGTGTGTGTGTGAAGTGCTCACACGTACTCTCCAGGCTCGATTGGACCATTCTGGAAAAGCACAGTCTGCACTGAGCTTCCTTTAAAGAGCTCGGTGCCCTGCCACCTATCAGTAAGCCAGAATGTTTCAGTGGTGCCTTTTCTCATTATTCTAGACTGTTCTTACCAGCAGTGACATGACTATCATTCTAGGCATTCTATTCCTAACACAGCTGGTACCAGGTCTGCCTGTACTACTTCATATTATCTTTCAAACTGATGTTTGTTTTTACCTCACCCTGCCTGAGAAGGAAGCTTCATTACCATCCATGAGCAACCATCCAAGACAAGGCAAATTTTAAAAGCAAACTTTTTTTTTCTAAAGCCTAATTTGGACTAGAAGATGGGTATGGTGGCACACACTTGGGAGACTGAGGCAGGGAAATAAATGGCTGTGAGTTTGAGGCTGGCCCAGGCCTATCTCAGAGAGAAAAAACAAAAAGAACAACAACAACAAAAAAAAAAACAACAAAAAACAGACAAGAAAAATAAAAATCCCAAGCCAACCAAGCAGGTAATAATAACATGGGCTAGAGGTGTAGCTCAGTGGTAGAACACTTGCCCGTATATATGAGAGGTTTGGGAGGGGGCAGGGTACCCCAACACTGACAGAAGAACACACGTGTGGGAACGTGAAAAGGCGAACCCCAGATGATGCTTGGTGGCTCACCATTTCCCAGCAGGTCACTTTTCTCCACAGACTCTGTTCCCCACTTTTCTAAAGACAAGCCAGAGATGCAATGGCACCTAAAGTAGGGTCATGTCCCCCCTATGTAGAAGCTGGAAAGATGGAAAAACATCCCAAGGAGGAACAACTATTACCTCTTGCTCAGCACAGCCTCGTCTCTCTGGTGCTAGATGTATCTTTACAGAGTAACAGACAAGTCAGAGTATGTGATGGCCATGATATGGTGCCGTGGAGCACTCTTGAACCTTTGGGGCCTTGGGTCACTTAAACCTCTAGTAATCACTGAGTATCCTAAGAATTTGTGAAGTCCCTGCAATATTTGCCATATTGGAAATTAAAGGGTTTCTGTTGTTGTTGTTGTTTTGAGGCAGGGTCTCACTGTGTAGCCCTGGTTGGCTAGGAACTCACTTTAGAGACTAGGCTGGCCTCGAACTCACAGAGATCCACCTGCCTCTGCCTCCCCAGTGCTGGGATTACAGGTGTAGGCCACCATGGTCAGTTTGTTCTCTTCTTTATAAAGAGTTTGTTTGCTCCACAGTTTTAGAGGGTGGAGTCCAAATTACATCTCATAACAGTGGAAGTGTGTGTGTGTCTCTTGTCTATATTCTATGTTTTTGTGATGCCACATGGCCTCTGGAAAACTCCAGGGAACACTCATGAGAGGATGAAGGTGAAAAGGCAAAGAAATCCATCCAGTGAGCTAGTTCAGTGACTACAGACACTTGCCATCAAGCTTGATGACTTCCTTCCCTGGAGCCAATGTGTAAGTGAAAAGAGAGGGCCAACTGCACAGTCATCTCCCGACCTTAACATGAAGGCCATGGCACACATGCGCCCACCCCCCATCAGATATACATAATCCCCTGACCTCCACATGAGGGCCATAGCACACATGCCCCGCCATCATATACACATATATACACTAAACTAACTTCTTTCAGAAGGAAAAGGTCAAGAGCCCTATTTTATTATGAAGCTGGGCTCCAACGTTAGACCTCTCCCTGGAGAAGCCTCAGGGAGCCCTGCCCAGTGCATCACTGTCTAGCATGAGGTACTTCTTGCCACACAGCCTCAGAGAGATCATGTGACCTGGCTCCAGTTGTCTTATCTGCCTGCTGGGGTTGTGGTTCCTGCTGAGCCTGTCTTACTGGGCCGTTTCCAGACTCCGCTCAAGCCTGTGAGGCCTCTCTCCCTAAACCAAAGCTGTGTAGTTATAAACGGCAATGCCAAGGAGCCTTTGAAGTATGTGTCATCTCTGATATGTAGGACAGTTATTTTTAAAAGGCTGACATCCTGTCTAAAGCCACTGGTTGCGGGGACACCTGCGCGAAGCCATTCATTATTCTCAGTTTACAAGCAAGGTGGTGGAGGTCTGGGTAAGCCGATTGGCCAGAAAGCAGGGATTTGTCCCCAGTGTATAATACCGATGCCCTGTTCCTGAGGCACACTGGCTCTGGATGACTTGGCTAGAGTTCTTATCTGATGTGGGGCTAGTGTTTTGACACACTGACACATTCAAACAGCTTGCCACTGTCAGCGATTCTCTGCTTAAATTACCTTCCACTTGAGTCACCTAAGCTTCGAAGCTCTAAGACATCACACACAGAAAACCAGTTTGGAACTCCTTGGAGTGCAGATTTTTAAGTCGGCTAGATTGCTGGGCGTGGTGGCACACACCTGTAATGCCAGCTCTTAGGGGTGGAGGCTGGAGGGTGGGGAGTTCCTGGCTGGCCTGGGCTATATAGCAAGCCATCTCAAAACAACAGATCGCCAGCCGGAGGATGGTAAATGGCTTGCCTTGGTGGCTAGGGGTTAAGCTGCCTTTCGACTCCCAGGCGCTAGAATTATACCCATGTGCACCTGTGCATGAACCAGTGGTTCATGTGTTTTGACAGGTAAAGACCTGCCCATCTTCTGGAGGTGTTTGTCCTTATAAAAGACCCATCTCACGGGTCATTTCCCAGGAAAACAATGTTCGGTGCACTCAGCTCTGAAGCAGCCTGCTCCATCTTGGAGGATCATTTGTGACAGGCGACAAGGAACCACAGGGAGGTCTCCTCTAGAACTTGGGGATGGAGCAGAAAGCACAAGTCTCTGGCAACTGGCCGTTCAAATAGTACTTAGGAAAATCTTGAGTTAAATCCCACCACCTCTGCTCCAGAGGCAGAAGCACCCCAGCAAAGAGCTGTACCTAATTACAGTGCTGTGCCAGGGACAGGATGTAGATTGGCCTTCCTCTCCCTACCCACTTCACTGTAACTATTGTCAGAGCTAACTAAGGTGTGTTTCAGTCTCATGGTTTTTCAGAGTCCACTTCGATGCATTTGATAGACGTTCAGTTCCAGCTAGCTTGAATAAAATAGAAAGCAAGGGTGAAAGTGGGGTGGCGTCCTAAGAGGGAAAAAAGTGGAATGTAGTTCTATTGGGTCCTTTCAGACCAACATCCTTATGGATATCCTTCATGCTTCCATTCCATACTAGCCACCTCAGTGGGAAAGTTCCCGAAACTCTTTAGGATGAAGTCTTATTAGTCTAATGCGTTGATTGGCCTCTTTTCCCACTATGGCTAGGAGTACGCATTGCTGATTGGCCAGCCTCTGTCATTTGACCACGACTGGGCCCAGAGTAGCTCCACCAGAGACTGAGGCCTAAGGCTGAGGCTGTTAGGTTGGGCAGGTGGGGAAGATCTTGATTTGTGGGCTCCCGTACCTCAGTACTTCAGGGAAATTGTCACTTAAGTAGCCACAATTTCTGACAAAATTAAGAACGAGCTCACTTAGTCTCAGTAAAGATGACCCTGCTAGCTGTGACCACTTTGATGAACAGATCTGGGGTGGCTGGATGGAGCTGATCATGTGACGCCCAGGTGTGTAGCTCACTGTTGGGGAGATGTGATGATCAGACCTGTCTCTTGGGCACCCCATGCTCTTGAATGGTCACATTCTCAGTACCCAGGCTGGGGGTTGGGGGTGGAGGCACTGCCCAAGGCACCTTCAGAAATGCTCAAAAGACCTGTAACAAGGGCTTGACAAGTCCCAAATATGACCAGGTCATTCTCCTGAAATCTCAGCCTCCCAGGAAGGCCAAGGTCAGAGGGTTGTGAATTCAGGGTCCTCTTGGGCTACAGAGGGGGGATCCTGTCTCAAAAAAAAAAAAAAGGTAAACAAAACAAAAACTCTAAAAACCAAACCAAACCAAACCAAACCAAAACAAAAAACCCAGCCTCTACTATCTCACCCACTGTGGTGATGACTCACAGAATCTGGAGCTGAGCTGGGTGGACTTGTAGACATCACCACAGAAAGACGCCAGCCCTTGCTTAGGGCTTACGTAACTGAGGGCCTGGACTAATGGATTCTGAACCGTCTGAGCATCCTGAAACATGAAAGCCTGTGTACTTCCCGATTCTTAGGAAATTCCCATTTTCCTCTAGGAGGGACCGTTTCAATTAGCTGTATATAACCCCCCCCCCCCCCATGACAATGACACAGAACTGGAGAAAAGCCTGTGTCAGAAGTGGGATTTGGGCTCCTGAGCAACCAAGGACAGCAGAGGCCACAGCGTCGTGTTCCGGACGGAAGGCCAGCTGTGTTGTCAGACTTATCTACCAGCCCCCCCGCCTTCCATGATAAGGGGATGATTAGAATTGATCCAAGCCTCCTTCAGCTCCAGGAGACCCTACAATTCTACGTGTACAGGACAAGTTTTTTTTTTTTTTTGTTTTTTTTTGGTAATTTCTTTTAAGGACAAGTTTTTAAGAAGGTTAATTGTGAGGAAGGCCCTTTCCACCTTGCAGAAGCCTGGCTCCCTTAGATGCCTGAAAACATGGCCATTCCCTGCCTCTTCTCAGCTCTCCCAACCACCGCCCCTCCCCCGCCTCACCCCTCAGTGTTCTTCCCCCTCAGACCTCTGTGCAGACCCTACCTACTCCCTTGAAGGTTTTCCAGGAGTCTCCTCTGCAGTAGCGAGTCTGGTGAGGGTCTCTGTTGCTGCGTTCATAGCATACCTACACTGGTTCTAGAACCGGTGCACACCCTTCAGACAGGAAGTGCCCTGAGGCCAGATGGTAAGCCTGCACTCAGTGTTTAATATTGATGAGCCCCAGGGTTTAGGGCTTCGTGGGAGGGTGGGAAATGGTGCAGTCATATGAACTGAAGCCACCAAAGGCAACTGAGAGTTCTTCCCCAGAGGACGGAGAAGGTTTTAACCCACTTGGGGCTTTCTGACAGCCACTGGACACAATTTACAAGCAAATGACAGGGTGTGGTGGCGACTGCCTAGTAAATCTCAGCACTGGGGAGGTAGTGGCAGGAAGATTGAGGGTTCAAAACCATAGCAAAGCTGTTCCAAATGCCCAAGGGAATGAATAACTGAAAAACTTAGCATGTGAATGTGGCATTTTCTTCTCAGTCACATGGTCAGCGTGAAGCTCTCATGTATCTGGTGGCCACTGATTGGGCAACGTGGATTCTGGATCCTCCTTACAATGCTGGCAGGTTTTGGGGAGTGGTGCCAAGCCTGGCACTGGCTTGGAAAATGGTTCTGGTCCCAGCGATGTGTGACTGCCTTCCAGGTGGTCACATGCAACAGGTGTTTGCAGCTTCCTTCCAGAATCTGATGGTGTTTTCTTTATCTTCCTCCTCCCCACCCCCCACCCCCCCCACCCCCCACCCCCTGCTACAGGATGCACGCCAGAAATTCCGATCTGTCCTGGTTGAGGCCACTGTGAAGCTAGACGAGCTGGTGAAGAAAATTGGCAAAGCTGTGGAGGACTCGAAGCCCTACTGGGAAGCCCGCAGGGTGGCGAGGCAGGTAAGGCGCCTCGGATGTCTGCACTCGCCCCATGTGAAAAGGCCATGGCTTTGTGCAAGGGTGGCTGCACCCGATCAGCCTTCTATACCCGCCCTCATCGGCTCCATCAAAGCTCGTGACACCATCAGTGCAGTGTGAGTGCTGGTTTGGGTGTCCTTGTCGCAGGACTTGGAGAGCTGTACTTACGGGCATTGTGAGCTTGTCCAAAGCTTCTGTGTGTCCCTCCTCTCCTAGTGGCTGCCTGAGAGGCAAGGGCTGAGTGACTCCTGAGCACTGCTTACCTCCTGCCTTGTTAGAGTTTGTGTCGACAGTGGCGAAGCTCCATATACGTGGACTTTTGTCTAGGGTATTCCATACAGACGGAATTGATGAGCAAACAAGTGAATGACGGGCCTGGGGGACCATGAGCCAATCCAACATCCTCTTCTATCTCCCTATCTCAGAATTCTCCCCTCCTCATCACCTACATCCCTCAAACTCCTTCCTGCTCATGGCTGGGTGAGCGAAGCAGTCTGGTCGGCTTGATCCAAACCATGCTTGGTGAAGGGGCCTCCATCTGGCTATGGCACACCCCAGAGTGGGGTTTACCGCCTTCCTGGCCTGAATCCTCTTTGGGACAGGTGGGAGGGAGCTGCATTGCGAGGCACCTCGTCTACTGGGAAGCAGTAGGCTGTGGCATAGTTCTTCCTCCTCATCTCTTCTCTCGCCACTAAGGATGGTAGTCAAGATCACACTGAGTCCCTTGGGCAGCCATTCAGTTCTCAGGTATAGCCAACCAGGTTCTAGCAGCTGGGTGACTGGCTACGACAGGCAGAGCCAAGATGAGTCTTGAGGGGGTTGAGGCTAGATCTGAGCCTGCAAAGCCTCTCTCTGACCTCTTTCCCAATGGCTGGTGGGGAAGTAGGGTGAAGGGTTGAGGAGCCCCGGCCCTTAGCTCCAAGGGGCCCTGGTCTCTAACAGAGATCCTGGAAGGATGTGAAAGGCCGAGAGCAGGCAGGATGTTACATTTCATTCTGTGGGTGACAGGGCACCTGGCTTGGGCCAGACGTTGGGACTAGCCCTGTGACCTCTGTGATGGTAGGAGAGTGTCAACCTCAGCTGCTGCCAAGTGGGGCTTCCTGTTTACTTCCTCTGCCTCATCTCCACCCCCTTCCTTTTGATGTTTGCAACCCTTCCTCCCATGCCCAGCAAGGGTGGTATCTGAGAGTCCCTGCCAAGCACTTCCTTCAAGTGTTCGTCATGAGCTTCTGCATCCCATTCTTCAGACACTGGTGGTCCAAGGGCCAGCATTGTTCTTAGGACTTAAATGAAAGGATGCAGCTGACACTAGGATCCATGTATGAACTTGGATTTCAGTGTCATTTTAAAAAATAATAATAATAATTTATTGTGGAAAATTTAGAACCAGCTTACTTGCTCCCTCCCCCATCCCTCCTCCCCTTCTTCCCCCTCTTCCTCTTCAAAGGTGGTTTCATACATCTGGAATGCCTGCATCCCCGACCCAGCATCTCATTGAACCCCACAGGGTACTTACAAGGAGAAAAACCTCTCCTACAACTTGGCTTTCTGTGAAGTTTAGAAAGACGTGGAGTCATAGGACCAGCAGAATTGTAGCACCCTTCAGAACTCTGCGTTGCCTTGTTCTCAATGTCAAATCGTTTTCCTAACAGTAAATCAGACCCATCCTGTGACCCCGATGCCAACTCCAAGTTGTATGAAGGGGAGCCAGACCATGCCATCTTTTCCGAACTGGGCTGGGGGCAGGAGACTGGCTTTGATTTCTCTGAGGGCTTTTGTATTTGGGCCCAAGCTTGTTTTCAAGGCTGCTCCGATACGTCTGGAGCCCGTCTGGCTGTCAGCATGAGGATGAGGGCCGTGTGGCGTGTGCCTCGGCCTGCTCCACTCCGTGGCCTCTAACTGCCCCAGCAGTAGTCTCGGACCTGCTGTGTTATCCCTAGTAGTCCAGCCTTTGTTTATTTGCCGGGTTTTTTGTTTGTTTTGTTTTGTTCTTGCCCTCTAAATCTATAAAACATATATAACAAGAAAATTTCCATTTAAACATTTAAAGTGTGCTGGTTCAGTGGCATTAACATTTACTTTGCTGTGCAACCCAGACTGCCAGAATTTTTTTCTCTTCTCAAATTGAGATTCTGTCGTCATGACTGTACAGTTCCGCCCCCCCTGCACCCCCTCCCACACACACACACAGAGACCCTGTCGACGATCCTTCTACTTTCTTCTGTAAGAGCTTGGCTACTCTGGATGCTTTGTAAGTATTGGAGTATTGAGGAGGGCTCAGTATTTGTGACTGGTTCATTTCATTTTCTGTATGTTCCTGGTGTATGAAAGGGACTGGGGAAGTCAGAGTACAGCTTGTAGGAGTCAGTTCCCTTGTTCACAGTGTGAGTTCTGGGGCTCAAACTCAGCAAACTTAGGTAACGAGGCTTGGTGGTCAGATCCTTTGTCCTGAGCCATCCCACTGGCCCTCCCGCCCTTTTTAGGGTGGATGTTATTCCACTTCGTGTGTAACCACAGCGCGTTCATCTGTCAGCACCGCCAGTCTTGTTATTTTTAAATGGTTGGAATGTGTCAGAAGAGGACAGAGCCCTTTGTAGTCTGTAAGGGCAGTGTCAGCATGACATGACAAGGTCAGAAAGCTCCGAGCTCCTGCATGTTGGGTGTTTATGGGGCCACGTAAGGCCAAGGTCTACACTTAACCTTCTTTAGAAGAGTCGCTGAGTGAGGAAACATTTGAAATTTGTAGAATGACTTGGCTGGATGAGAGCTGGCAAATCTTGGCCCACAAAGCCAGTCTGCACGTCTCAGAATCCCAGGTCTCCAGTTAGCTGTGGAACCTTCAGCCGGTCTCTTAATGGCTGAGCCTTCGCTTTCTCAGTTGTCTGGCAGTTAGCTTTTGCTACAAACCAAACCACTGTGAACACAGTTGCTTGAAACACTCATTGAGTTTATGCGCTTTGCCAGGCAGGTTTGTTTTTTGTTTTTTGTTTTTTGTTTTTCCTTATCTCCGGCTTGGTTGCTGATCTTGTGTGCACACGGTTGGTTGGCTGAGAGTTGTTCATCTTGGATGGCCTTATTTGTTAGACACTTGGTTGGTTGTTACCTGAGGGGTCAGGGGTGACTGTCTCTCATTTCACGGGATAGACTGGTCCTTTCCCATGTGTTAGATTTTAGGAGCAGAAAGAGTGTGCCCTTCCCAGGTCACTGCTTGGTTTTACATCTGTTGATAGCCCGCTGGCTGGCGTGGGTCACGTGGCCAGCCCCATTCCAGGAGGTGGAGAAAAATGACCTTCACCGAAGGCTTATTAGAGGCGGTTATGTAATCTACCCTGGTGACTGACGTGGTGTCCATTTAGAGAAATGCATTATTAGACATAATTTTTCTATCAAATATTGTCTATCTGTGGTAAATCTGCCGCCTTAAAAAAGTACAGTAGTAGCTAGACAGATGGCTCAGCGGTTAAGCACAGGGCCCCAGTGGGGCTCAGTGCCACCATCTGACACCTCACAGCTGCCTGTAACTCTGGCTCCAGGGGATCCAATGCCACACACATGCACACAAAATTAAAAATAATGAAGATAAATCTTTTTTTTTTTTTTTTTTTTTTTTTTTTAAGTACAGCAATAAAAACCAAGCAAAAATACCAAAACAGCTAGGGACAGAGTAAGAGGCAGGCCTTTGCTGGCCGGGAGGGGTCTCGTAGGCCTCAGTCCCAGATGGATTGCACAAGTACAGCCGCCTTCCCATCTTCTCCGGAGCATCATTATGTGCTACAGATGTTCCTCTAGCATGAACGAGAGCAAACATGTGTCCACGTTGGCAAATTTCCTCTTCCTTTCTCTGGGTGTGTATTGCACAGTGGACTCATTAACCGAACTCATGGCCAGCAGCTCTGTATCTCCCGCTTACATGACGCTCAGTCAGCTCACGTCTCTGCTCCCTGAGCTGTATCACACTCCGGTGCTCACCAGCACCAGAATCACTTTATAACTGCCCTTTGAGGCTAATTTAAATAGCAAAATCAGGAAAAAGAACAAAAACGTGGGGAAAAGTGGCACTGAATAGGCTGTGGAACTAGGATACGCACTCTCCATGTGAGAGTAGAAACAGGAGGCAGAGAGTCCGTCCGCTCAGCTCAGGTCGTGTCTCTGATGACTGATGCCGTGGTCATGCTCTGCATGTCTCTCAGTGGCCTGGAAGCAGCCCAAACACCAATCTGAGGTTCCAAGGACAGTTAGCAAATAGCTACATTTTTAGGTATGGAATCCAAGAGTGATGGGGCCACCTGGGCTAAGAGCCAGGGGCTCAGCTGTGAGTGTGCCAACCACCACACGGGGAACGACGTCTCTGTGGGATGCTACTGACCAGGAAAGCTGAGAGGCCAGCAGGCTTGAGTCCTATAAGCCAAGAGAGAGGCTGTGGGAACAACAGGCAAACAGAGGTCAAAGGGGGAAAGCGGTATGAATGTGGACATGGGTGACTATGTTTGCCGGAGCCTGGGGAAAGAGGCCAAGGGGCCGAAGCACCACTCAGGGGTGGAGTGTGAAGGGCTAGTAAGAGAACGTGCCCAGGCTGCAGATCCGCTGGGGCCTGGCGGGGCCGGTTTGCAGAAAAGCACTTCTGTTGTGTAGTGCTCCCTTCAGGGAGCACCGGTTTGTTTCAGTTTGCTTTGAGTCTGACTCCGTGCGCTGGGGCTGCTGCAGCTGTATGCCATCATGCCCAGAGCTGCAGCAAAGCACCACTTGTTCAAGCTCTAACAGTGTGTTAGGTATCACGCTTGGTGTCACTATCTTGCCTTTCACAATATATTTATTTTCTGTGTATGAGTGTCTGGCTTACACGTATGCCTGTGTACCATGTGGATGCCTTAGTAGGCCAGATCCCCTGGACCTGGATGGTTGTAAGCCACCACACAGGTGCTGGGAATAGAATTTAGGTACTCTGCAAGAGCAGTTAAGTGCTCTTAAGTGCTAAGCCATCTTTCCAGCTCGCTTGTCCTCCTTATTTTACAAATGATAAAGCTAGTATTGGAGCCTAAAGATTGCTTCTTGGGCCTCTACCCAAGCCTTTCTGGTTTGGAGGCCTCATCTGAGAAAACATGAATCAGGTTAACAACAAATGAGATAGTAGTTAGTTGTGGGCAAGATTATGTGGTGGTACTAGTCTAGTTTATTACAGAAATCCACATCCTAGGTTGAACAGAAAGTAAATATCTAGAAACAAGCAACATTTGCCCATTCAGATTTATGATAGAGATAGATAGATAGATAGATAGATAGATAGATAGATAGATAGATAGGATTATACACTATGTAAATACAAATGTAAATAGATAGGTAGATGGCCCTCAAAAACTTCAGAGACCTATAAAATATGGCATTTAAAGATGTTTTTTTTATTAATTTAAGGCCTTCTTGACTTAAGACATGTCAGCTCCTGGCAACATCCTCAGCCTACCTCAAGGAAGATGATGAGCATCATAGAATCTCCTTTTGGAGATCATTAATGGCAAGCTAGCCACTGGGCAAACATTACCCAGCTTTCTCTACAGACAACATGCTGTCCAAAATGGGCTAGACTTGGACACAGGCTGGGTTGATTTTACAAGCTCTGCCATGACAGGGCAAGCACGTTCTTCATATTTCCTGCTTCACAATTATGTCTGCCAGATATACTGGGCCAGAAGGCTGAAGATGATGCGCCAGTGTTATAGAGAGAGTATGGATGACTGACCAGGCAGTGAGCTGCCTTTATCATCTCATAGTTTTGGAAGCTGCTTGCCTGCACTTCCTACCTAAGTAAAATTTCATTCCTTTTCCAGTCTCCTGTGCGGTTGAAGACTAGATAGTTGTAGTTTCACAGTTAGGCTTAAGTTTTTAGAAAGTTTAAGAAAATGTTTTAAGGCCTAGAAAGATGTTTTTTAACTTGATATATACAAGATATGATAGAGAATGATTTAGGTATAAAACTTTAGACTCAGCTACATAGGATAGATAGTATTTTCTGCAAGGTTGCCAAATATAAATAAATTAAACATTTTTTTTAATTTTTAATTTTTTTATTTTTTATATTAATCACAGGTTATTTACTTTGTATCCCAGCCGTAGCCCCCTTCCTCATTCCCTCCCAATCTCACCCTCCCTCCCTCCCTCATCTCCTCCCTGCCCCTTTCCAAGTCCACTGATAGCGGAGGTCCTCCTCCCCATCCATCTGACCCTAACTTATCAGGTCTCTTCAGGACTGGCTGCAATGTCCTCTTCTGTGGCCTAGCAAGGCTGCTCCTCCCTCAGGGGAGGGGAGAGGGCGCAGTCGAAGAGCCTGCCATTGAGTTCATATCAGAAATAGTCCCTGTTCCCCTTACTAGAGAACCCACTTGGATACTGAGCTACCATGGGCTATATCCGAGCAGGGGTTCTAGGTTATATCCATACATGGTCCTTGGTTGGAGAAACAGTCTCATGAAAGACCCCTGTGCCCTGATATATTTGGTCCTTGTGGAGCTCCTGTCCTTTCCAAGTCTTACTAACTCCCCCTTCTTTCATATGATTCCCTGCACTCTGCCGAAGGTTTGGTTATGAGTCTTAATATCTGCTTTGATACACTGCTAGGTAGAGTCTTTCAGAGGCCCTCTGCGGTAGGCTCCTGTCCTGTTACTTGTTTTCTCCTACATCCAATGTCCATCCCATTTGTCTTTCTAAGTGAGGAGTTAAACATTTTGAAGGTAACTTTTACATATGGCTTTCCTGGTTGTTTCATAACTATTCTCACTGTATATAGTTTATTATAAATAGAGTCCATATGAATTTGGAAAAAAAAAAGATTGTGTGATGGTTGGACTGGCCAATAGGAAGTTGTCAGAGAGTGGGTCTGGCTTGGGTGTGTCATTTCTCAGAACAATTATGTGGAGGTGTCTAGATGCCTTAGTGGGAAGGCATCTTGAGAAGGCAGGAAAATCAGAGTGACAGGGAGGTAAAGACAGGGTGTGGATAGAAAGCCAAGGGTCAGAGGTTAAAGGTAGAGGAGAGAAGTTAAGATTCTCTTTTACACACTTGAGGGGCTTCCTTTTGGAGCAGGGCCTCCTTTTGGGGAGGTTAAACTGGCCACGAGGCATTGCAGTCCTGGGTGACTGAGGTAAGCTTCTTTGTTCTCAGAGAGAGAACAGGTTGAGGAGGTATAGTGTGGTGCCCAGAGCCTGTGAGGAGAGCAGCACGGACTGAACCCGGCTTGCCTACTTGTGGCTGCTGCCTGACTATTGGCACATTGTGGGCACCTGGGGATTGTGTAAGCATGGCTGACCAACCCATGGACAAATGTAGGAGACCTGCAGGGCACACAACAGACTGAGGTGTCTGTGGTAACTTCCCTCTCCTCTGCTTACCTTTTCTGGGCATGACCAGAGGTTCCTTGTTTCGTTTTGCATTTTTACATTTAATGGTGTGTGTAGGCCTGTTTGTTCCTGAGCATGTGTGCCATGCAGGTGGAGCAATCAGAGGACAACTTTCGGGAGTCAGTTTTCTCTTTCCACCACGTGGGTCCTGGGGCTTGAACATGGGCTGTCAGGCTTGGTGGCAGCACCTTTGTCCACTGAGTCATCTCACGGGTTCCTTATGCTGGAGGCACTTGCTTTAGCCTGGGGCCCTTCACAGCACACCGCTTATTTTCTGGAACCTCAGTATGGCTTCACCATGTCTTCTTCCGGTTTTAATTTCTGGCTGGCCAGTGCTCACCGTGGGACTTGGGTGAGGAGGTCGGGCTTGATGACGTACATCCCTGTGGTCCTGGTCACATTCTTCTGGGTGGCCACAGGCCAGATCCTGGGAACTGCGTCATCGTGCAGCCTGAGGTAAGGGTGCGGGGAGTGAGGGGACACTTGTCCCAAAGCAGAGTGATTTACAGAGCGTTGGAAGTGAGAGGTTACGTCTCCCTTGCCCACAGGACATGCCCTGCCTTGCAGTCTTGGCTGGAGAGTCTGGGAACGAGAGAGCAGCTGCATTTTGGAAGCCTAGATTTTTTTTTTTCCCTTCTTGTCTTTGTTTTTTGTTTTGTTTTGTTTTGTTTTTTGTTTTTGGTGTTTTTGGTGTTTTGAGAAAAGGTCTTACTATGTAGCCCTTTGACTAGCCTGGAACTCCCTATGTAGACCAGGCTGGTCTTGAACTCATGGAGATCTGTGTCTACCCTCAAAAGCTGAGCCACTGCACGTGCCTATTTATATCTATCTATCTATCTATCTATCTATCTATCTATCTATCTATCTATCTATCTATTTTCATTTTTTTGAGATGTGTAGCTTTGGCTGTCCTGGACTTTGTAGATCAGGGTGGTTTTGGACTCACAGCCTGCCTCTGCCTCCTGAGTGCTGGGATTACAGTCATGCACCACTGACCCCGGCTCTGGCTTTTTTTTTTTTTTTTCTTTTAATGTAAGTTCTTATTATGTAGTCCAGGGTATCCCTGAACCCCTGATCCTCTTGCTCAGACTCCCAAGCATTGAGATGACAGTATATACCACCATGCTTAGGAAGCCAATATTTATGTTTGTTTGAGACAGGGTCTCACAGTGTAGTCCTAGCTGGCTTGAACCTTGCTGACCAAGCTGGCCTGAAATTCAAGAGATCTGCCTACCAAGTGTTGGCGTTAAAGACGTGCACCATCACACCTGGCTGAAGGCAGCACTTCCTGGTTAGGAGGGGCTCAGGATGAGTGGCAGCCTCTGCCAGGCCAAAGCCCCCAACACAGAGGGACATGTCTCAGCCCCAGTGAGTTGTGTCACATACTGGGGTTGACTACCCCTCCTGCTTGGACACTTAAGTTCTGCCTCAGCACCTTGGCCTAGGGCTGGAGCTAGAAATAGATATGGTATGTTTTTTTGGCAGTAGCATGGGCCACTTGCATCAGATCCTTCCCAGAGTGGAGGTAGCAGGAAGATGAGTACAGGGGGCTCTGTTGTCTCAGCCAGGCACTGAAGCAGGATGGGCCCAACACCATATTTGGAACTCTATACCAATGGTTTGCTTTTCTCTGTGCTTTGGGCTTTTCACTGGGGCATGGCTGATTCCCAGCAAGCACTACTGATTGGGCAGCACACACTTTCTGGAGCCAACAGATGTGCCTGGCACCACAGTGCAGTGGTGAGAGAGGAATGATGCTGTAGAGACCTCTCCACTGTCCGAAACCTCAGAGCTCCTTGGGTCTTTTGGTTAGCTGCTGTATGCTTTTACTGTCATTATTTTTTGAGACAGGGTCTTGCTGTATAGCTCAAGCTGGCCAGGAACTTGAAATCCTCCTGCCTCTGGCTCCTGAGTGCTGAGATGGCAGGCCAGAAGCACCACACCCGGCTTGTGCTTCCTATTTTTACTAGAATGATGGGGCTAACGTAGCTCACTTCCTTCCTTCCCTCTCGGCATGCCATGGGCATTCTCTGGAAAGGGAGACGGGGATTAATCATCCAGTTACAGAAATGAGAGTTTGTCTCTGTGGCCAGTTGCTAGTCAATACAGGTAAGTCCTTCCATGCTGCCAGGCAACATGGTTTGAGCCCTGGCCAGAGGGCAGGACTCCTCAAGAGCACTTTGGTACATTTTCTGTTCCTGTTTTTTACTTTGGGGGCGCCCCTGCTTTTGTCCTTTCACTTCTATTTCCCACATGTGACTCTGTATTTCCCCCTTTTTTTCTTATGAAAATTGACCCTTAAGAACCTGATGAATTAATAGCATTGGGAATATGCCTCAGTCAGACATTTTCCTGGTATGTTTGAGACCCTGGGTTTGAGATCCAGCATTGCCAGAAAAGACAAGGCATGATGACACATGTTCAACCATAATGGTAGCATTCCAGAAGCATAGGTGGAAGGTCAAAGGTGATTGAGATATATATCCTCAAAAAGCAAATAAACAAAAAGCCACCTAAGTGAACTCATTCACACCAAGAAGTGGATATTGGGTCTGCTTAGAGATGGACAAACTCTCTCGGCTTCAAGAAGTTGATTTTAAAATGTTTTTTTTTTGTTGTTGTTGTTGTTTTAGTTTAGGACACTCTGCTTCCATCCCAGCAGGGGACGGCTTATTGCCAGCCAGGGTTATCCCTGGCAGAGCTACCCTAAGCCCAAGACACTTAGAAGTCCAGAGTTGGGCAGTATTTTCTCGACCGCCTGTCCTTCCTGCATTCCTTCCTTCTCTCCCAGGGCCTTGTGCATGATAAGCATATATGCTCTACCACTGAGATGCACTCAGGCCCTGGGGAGCTGTGGAATTTCTGTGCAGTGGAATGCCTGGAGCATCTAAGCCAAAGCTAGGATTGGCAGCATACCCGGTTGAAGTCACATTTCAGGGGCTTCATTTGTTTAAGTGTCTCTCTTGCATGGCATGGCGGAACATGTCTGTAATCGCAGCACTTGGGAGGCTGAGGCATGAGGGTTCCCACAGCTCTGAGAACGGGCTGGCCTGAGAGTTAGGCCTTGTCTCAAAAATATCTAAACATATAAGAAGATCTGCTTCATGGAAGATTTGGGGTAGACATTAAAAGGTAATTTTTCTGGGCTGGTGAGGTGGCTCAGCAAGTAAAGGTCATTGCTGCTAAGCCTGAGCACCTGAGGACTCAGTCCCCAGAACACACATGGTGGAAGGAGAGACTAACTCTGGCCTTCATGTTGAGCACCTCAGTGCACCTGAGCATGCATACCGCATGTATGCACGCACACGCTGGATAAATACATAAATGTTGTTAATGCACATTTAACAGGGAGTCGTGCATTTATTTACTAGTTAACTTTTTAAGTGTGTCCATGTGCGTGCACGTGCACAGGCACCTGAGGAGACCCACTGAGGTGGGTGCCCTGGTCCTCTGTAGGAGCATATTGACGTAGAAACAACGCTCTCCCCTCAGAGAGAATAAGAGTTTATTCTGGAGCTAGATTTGAGTGAGCAAGTCCCTGGAAACTTGGAGCAAGGTTGCCCCAGGTTCTGGTTCCCACACAGAAGCAGTTTCACGAAGTTTTATAGTAACTAAACAAAGAAGGCTGTGAGTCACGGCATTTAAAAATACACTGTGGGTACTTCAGAGAGTCAGATTTTACAAGACGGGGCGATGCCTCCTGTAGGCCTGAGATGCTATCTGGTGGCGTCTTGGCTCGCTGGAAACTAGTGGTCTTCTAAGTTAATAAGTTCCAGAAGGTCTTTATCTCTCAGTCACAGGACGTCCTGATATAGACTAGGCAGGGAATGGCTATTCGGGGCCTAAAGCTAGCCTGAGATAAGAAAATTGGCCTCTGGACTTGCAGCATTCCAACCCCTGCACATTACTGAGGTTCTAATCAGTCAGTCGAGTCAGCCTTTGTGGCCTCAGCATCTTTCCAGGAATCCTCTCTGAAGCCGTTTGGGCTCGTAAACCTCCCACCCCCAGCCTCCTCTCCAGCCCTCTTGTCTTTATTTTTATGGGCTAAATCTGGACCCTACAGAAGAAGGAGGCTGCAGCGAGACATTGGCAGGAAAGTTTGGGGTGTTAGCTGCTTAGCCGGGATGAAGAGAACTCTGCCTGTGCCTGCTGTGCCCGGCGGCTCCCAAGCCTGGGGTCGCACCCAGCTAAAGAGCTGGAGGTTTTTTCCTGCCCTGTAATCCCCACTAAGAAAGCTGCTGGGAGCTGGTCAGCCCCAGACAGAATTCCAGAGGGCTCCATGGGAGGCCAGTCAGCTGGCTCTCTGAAGAATCTTCTGGAATTCGGGCCCCTCAGAGGGTGTATCATCTTCCCTTGGCTTCTCCAACCACTTTCTGGTTTCTCTCAGCAGCTTTCTCCTCTCCTCGTCTTCCTTCCATTTATCTGTCTGTCTGTCTGTCTGTCTGTCTGTCTGTCTGTCTAACAGTTCACTCTGTAGCCTACCCTGGCTTAAAAACATGGTGTTGCCTAGGCTTTAACTTATGGCAGTCTTGCACCCTAAGCTTCCAAAGTGTTGGCGTTTATTTATTTATTATTAAAGTCTGGAGATGAACTTCCTGAGCTTCCACACCTGGCTTCAGCGTTCTGCCCCTCCCTTTTTCCTCTTTATTTGCACTGGATTGGGTTTCATGATAGCACTTTCATTCATGTAAGTGATAGTCTTTGATAATATTCACTCTCCTCACTGGCGCCTTCTCCTGCTTCCACCTATTTTTTGTTTATGTTTTGAGATCCTGTCTCTTGTAGCCTAGGCTGGCACAGAACTTACTGTGTAGCCAAGAATGACCGTGGACTCCCAATCCTTCCGCCGCAGCCTTCCCTGTGCTGGATTATGGACCAACATGCCTGGCTTCCTCTCTTTAGCTTGATTTCCACATATGAGATAAACACGTGATACCTGCCTTTCTGCCTAGCATGATCGTCCTAGTTAGTTTCAGTTGTCAACATACCAGTCTAGAGTCAGAGTCGCCTGAGAGGAAAATCTTACTTGAGGAATTGCCCAGATCAGATCAGTCTGTGCATTCAATCAGATCAGATCAATCTGGGCATTCCGTTGGTGGAGGAGGGCTCAGCCGCCTGTGGGCAATCCCATCCCTCAGCAGGTCTAGCCCTGGGCTAGCTCAGCAGGAGCCTGTGAGCGAGCCAGCTAGCATCAGCATCCTCTGTGGTTCCTACTGTCTTCCCTTGGCTGTGAGTTTCCTGGTCAGAGGTGATGCTCTGCCTTCAGAGTCCTGCCTGGCATTCTAACGTCCTTCAAAGAATGCCTGGAAGTGTAAGATGATCCCCTCCCCCCACTGCTTTCTGTTGGTGTGTTCTGTCACAGTGACAAGTGAAGTAACTAGAACGCGGATTATCTGCAGTCCCATCAACATTTCTAACACATGGCATGCTTTTGTCTTTGTGGCCAAGTAACATAGCACATTTTCTTCGCCATCTGCCAACAGGCACCCAGGCTGATTCTGCGCCTCGGCTGTAGTGAGCAGTCCCATGACGAGTGTGCGTATACAGGGACCTCTGGCACCCTGACATGAGCCCTTCCGGTTGGTAGCTGGTCACAGGGTAGGGTAGCTCCTGACTGCCTTAATTAGCTATTTACTGATTATTGGCTGCTCATGTTTCTGTGCAAGACTTTCCTAGGCCCTGGGGAGCTGCTGCTACCTTGGAGGGAAGAGCAGCCTCTCTGCCTCATCTGGGCTGTGACAAGCTGTCCAGGAGGCCTTCTGTGTACATTTCACTGGAGGATGGTTTGGGTGGGCACAGGAAAAGCTATTGTCCACTTGTTAGTTCATTGTCCCCAATTGTGTCCCACCCTTTGCCAAAGCCACGCTCAAGAGGAGGTCCTGGGTTTCTCTTTCTTAAAGGGATGACTTTGCATATCCTTTGAATTCAGTTCTGTTAATGTGAGGCCCCGGCTATGCAGGTGAAAGTTTTCTGTCTATAGAAAAGTCTGGGAAGTTGTTTTCACACTGGCTGTTATCTATACTGGGCTCTTTGTATTTTTAAGTCTTTTTGTTTATGGGCATATGCTCATGCGTGTGGTTTGCATGTGTGTGTGCAGGTGAATGGTGTTTCAGGAGGAAGCACTGGGGCCTCTGGAGCTGGCCTTTAGGTGCCTGTGAGCCACCTGATTGGGCACTGGGAACTGAACTTGGGTCCTTTGGAAGTACTCTTAAGCACCGAGCCATCTCTCCAACCCCAGCCTATCTGCATTTCAGGATAGAAGGAAGAGGCGGAGAGGGCATCTGTCCCTGTGCTTTGAAGACTCTTACATGGAGTCCCACACGGTCTTTCCTCCACTTATTGCTCGAATCTGGTAGTCCTTCCCAAGGGTGTCAGGAGGCTTTGGGCTTTCTAGACAGCTTTGTTTCTAGGGATGAAATAGAGAGTGGATATTGGGTGGCCCCTAACAGGCTGCCATGTCTGCACTATGGGTTACTATCTTCTAGAGAGACGTCTGGCTAGAATAACTGACAGGTAGGCATGTGTGACCCTCAGAGCAGACATGAGACCCCTCTGGACAGAGAAACACACTGCATGCCTCCCCAAATTCCTCTGCTGACTCAGCTGCCTCCCTTGCTGGGTGGGAGACTTCCCTTCTCCTGTGTTGTCCTGGAGTCCTGTGAGGAGCTCCTCGCCTCCCACACATCTGTGCTCTGTAAAGGTGCAGAATCCACTTAGACTTTCTTTCCCAAATATGATTTTGAGTGGCTCCCTTCCCGGGGCCACATCCTAGATGCCAGCCCTCATGGCTTACACGGGCTGTTGGGTCAGCCTTTTCCTGGCCCCAGCCCATCTCCTGAAGCACCACCTCCCAGCCCAGCTATCTTGCCAAGGTCAGTTGTGCTGATAGCCTCCCCCAGAGGACACACGACAGTAATCTTACGTGTTCTGCAGCTGGACCATGGTTCCTGGAATGTGGTCAGACACGATAGGGATTCCATAAGGGTGCTAATGGGATTGGCACCGGGACAGAGCACCGAGACTTCCCTAGAACAAAAGGGCACTGCACAGACTTGAATCTCATCCCCTCCACCGTCTACAGATTCTAGGCCTGCCTGACTTGAAGATCTGGTACCTTAGAATCAGTTATTCCCAGGTCTGCAAGATCAGCCAGGTGCCAAGCCCGATGGCCTGGGTCTGATCCCCAGGACTGACACGGTGGAAAGAATCAGCTTCCACAGCTTGTTCTCTGAGCACCCCACCATGCCATCCCACACCCATCCATCCACACAAAATAGGTAAAATGTAATAACATTTAAGAAAAGACAGACAGAAGCTCAGTGGTCCGAATCTGTGCGTGCCACACTGTCCTCGTCCATGGAGAACCCTGACCACGGAGCACTTTGCTTCTGCTTCCAGAGGCAAGCCTGGGGCAGCAGGCCTTCAAGCCCCGCTGCCCTGGCCCCTCCGGCTGCGCCTCTCTGGCTCGGGGCAGTCCTTCAGCGTGCCCCTCCCCTGCCAGCTCAGTTGTCAGAACTCGGAGTTGTCACTGTTACTGAATAGTCACGGGGTGTTCGGCATCATTCTGTTGCCTTTCCTCCCCAGACTGACGAGCTCTCAAAAAAAAAAAAAAAAAAAAGTATGGAAATTTTAGAATTTAGGATTAGAGGTGTTCAACTAATAAAAGTCTATGTAAGTATTATAAAATCTGTTTCAGATTTTAAGACCTGAAACACTGTAAGATCCCAAGCACTCAGGTAAGGGATGCTGGGCCTATGGTCGAGTGAGTCCGTGCCTCGGAGGGTAAGCTGCAGGCGGGAGCTTGACACTTCAGTGAGCTGAGTGCACCAGGCACTGAGAGAGCCGAATGAGCCAGGGAACCCTATAGGCTAGAGCAGGCAGGCATGGGAAGCCAGGGTCGCGGCTGACATGTCTTTGGAATGACCCAGGTTTCTAGATGCAGATTATCTGCAGCCCTCATGGTGGGACTCGCTGTCTCTCAGGTGTTTGCAGGATTATTGAGAAAACAACCAGGTAGCTAGATCATTCAAGACAGTGATTCCCAGGTTTGGCAGTTTTCTTTCTCTTTCTTAAAAAAAAAAAAAAATAAGTGTGTGTGTGTGTGTGTGTGTGTGTGTGTGTGTGTGTGTGTGTGTGTAGGTCAGCCAGAAGACAACTTATGGGGACTTGGTACTCCTTATACCACGTGAATCCTGGGATCAAACTCAGGCCATCAAGCTCTGAAACAAGTGTCTTTACCTCCTGAGCCACCTCACTGTTTTGTTTGTTTGTTTGTTTGTTTTGTTTTGTTTTTTTAACTGATCAGTTTATCAAAAGAGTCAGTTGAGGCATGTGCATTGGCGGCTTCAGCCTCCTCCTCAAAGCTGCTTGAAGTGATCTGCTGTAACACTCTTAGAAGTCTGTAGTCTCTGGGAGACTTGTGGATCCCCAGACCTAGAACTTTCCCCAAAATGTTTTTCTTATAGTGCTTTGTTGTTGTTGTTGTTGTTTTGTGTTTTGAGGGGGATAATGGGTAAAACCAAGGTTCACTGTGTAGACTAGGCTGGTCTCCCACTCACAGAGATCTGCTTGCTTCTGCCTCCCAAGTGCTAGGAGGCCATGCATAGCCTCTTGTAGTGAATCTTACGGCTTTGCTGTAATGCAAGCCAGTCCTTTCGTTTTCTGAGCATCGGTTCCCTGTTGCTCTGGGCAAGTGGCACCCACCTTCTGCAACCTCGGTTTGCACCTGGGAAGGCACACTTTGATTTGGTGAGTCACCAACTTTGTCCATGGGTATCCTTCTGTATCTCGAAAAGCCATCGCTGGGACATGCCTTCCTCACCAAGAGCGAACAGTGGTGAGACAGGGTGGAGGGGTGGAGCAGAGCTCTCCTGCATCCTCACACACACCGGAAGATGCTGGGCCACTCTTAGAGTTGGTTTCACACATGATACTGTAGGGCAAAACACACACAGAAACATGGACCTATGGGTTCCAAGAGGTTCAAGTTTCCCACAGGCCTGTTTCCTGAAGTCTCTGCCATCTGGGTTATCTTCTAGCTTGGAAAGGATGAGATGCAATGAGGGGTGAGCTGGGCCTGGAGAGATGGCATTCCCGTGGTGACTTGGTGCACGCCGCTGGCAGATCACTCGAGTATGCTCACACCGTCCTTCCCTGGTTATACTTCCGAGAACAGATGCACAGGGAGAGACATTGATTTTATTTCTAGAGCCAGAGGAGAGCAAAAAAGAATGGCAGATGCCTTAATATAAGCAGCCACAAGGGTGTTGTTCACGGCATGGCTCTTAGCTGGATACTTCAATTAAACAAATATTTCTTGCACGCTGGCAGCCTTCTCAGTATGGGAAGCAAAAACCACAGCAGCGGCGTGAGGAATTGTTGGCTCGGTGGTTGAGTGCCCTGTCATTCACAAGGAATAGCTCACAACCTCTGTAGCTCTGTCCAGCTCAAGGGGATCTTACACCCTCTTCTGGACTCTCGGGGCGCCTAGACACATACAAACTCACACACACTCTTTCTCTCTCAGACACACACACACACCTATGAAAAACAAAGGCACCCCCACAGCTGTGCCCTCAGGAGCTTCCGTGGTCATAGGGGAGAGTGTACCCTACGGTGAACGGATGAGGCAGTGGTGTGCACTGGACCTCTGCCGTCGCACTTGACCCCAAGGCTCCTGGGCTGGGGGAACTGGCCAGGTTTCACCTAGTTGTGTTGGTTCTGCGTTGCCCCTCAGTCCCCCAGCATGTTCTCCCTCCACAGCCTTGCTGGCTCTGTCACAGGCCTCCTGGAGCCTCCATTGCAGAGTGAGCTGGCTGAAGTGTGTGGGCTGGGTGAGCCCTCTGCCTCTGCCGCCCTTGGCAGTTAAGTCCCAGAAGCCCCACGCTACAGGAGGCCGCTGGAGCCTGGCCAGGACATAGATGTTCTCACTTCCCACAAGGCTCCTTCTGCCTGCTGCCGAAGGGGCCATGGCTGCCCCCCGCCCCGCCCCTCAGACTTTCTGAGTACTTTCTTGTCACAGAGGCACAGGGAATGTTAACGACTGTGAAATCAGGTCAGCACGGTAGAAAGCAGCCTCCAGGTGGGCATAAGGAATGCACAGGATTGACTCACAGCCTGGCATGGGTCGGGGTTGGCGTGTGGGCTGATGGAATGGCAGATGTGTGCTCTGTCTTGTGGCTACCCGCTGTCTCTGAGTGCAGAGAACTGGCCTCTGTGTGACAAGCTCAGTGTCTCTTCATGACATTAGCGGAGTTTCTCTGGCCTGAGTGGGATTCTAAGAAGGTTGTGGTCATTTGTTGTTCTGGGAACGGTGGGCGGCTTGTGAGTAATACGCTGTCGGGTAGATGCCCGTGCCAGCGGAGCCTGGTTGTGGCCTTCTTGAGCACAGTGCGCACTCGGGATGGCTTCTCCTTGGTCTGGCTGTGGGGTGAGGATGATGACGACAAAGGAGGTGCAGGCAGGTTTGGAGGGCCCCATAGTCACCTTGCTAGCTGCAGTGGTATTGGCACACTTGTGCTCTTGTGGAGTTTTTGGTCTGCAGACTCATGGCCCAGCAGCCATTGGCAGTGTAGGCTGCCTTTCAGTTATCAGCCACATTTTGGAAAATCTGAGTTCAGCGGGAGTTCAGAAAGAGGGAGGACCACACATGGTTGTGCATGTCTGCAATTCCAGCATGGGAGGGGGCAGGAAGCGCTTGTTCAGCCTGGGTTACCATAGAGAGACCAGCATGCTTAGAGGAACAGGACTGTTTACTCCGGGGAAGCTGCTGGCTATGACCTTTTAAGAGGCTAGAATAACTAACAAAAGTCCAGTGTTGTGTGGCCAGCCAGGAATTCACAGAAGATAAGAAGGGACATTTGAGGTGGATTTTAAAGGGTGAGTAGGAGTTCCCTTGGAGGGTGAGAGGGTAAGGGTGTGTATTCTGTGACGAGAGAATGGCCGGTGTAAGAACATGGAGTTGGTAGTGAGCCCTACTGAGTGGAAGGGAGACGGGGTCTGGCTGTGACCATCCTGGGGTAGTTCTTAGGCAGACAGATATGTGCCAGAAATAACCAGTTATTCGTATTGCCAAGAGCGCCCTGTCTTCTACATGCAGGCACAAAGACTGCGTTCATACAGCTCCTCCCTGCAGTCGGCCTCGTGGGTGGGGAGGATAGGTAGCAAGTGCCTCACCATGTGGCAGAGGCTGACTTCAGCTCAAGATCCTCCTGGCCAAGCCTGGCCTGGTGGCACAGGGCTGTGATCCCCGCTACTCGGGTGGCTAAGGCAAGGAGATCACAGGCTCAAAGCCTGCTTAGGTTTCAGAGTTCAAGGGCAGTCAGAACAACTTAGTGAGTCTGTCTCAGAATAAAAAAAAAAAAAAAAATATATATATATATATATATATATATATATATATATATATGGTTTTGGTGGTAGAGATATGGCTCAGTGACAGTTTACAAGGCATATGCAAAATGACCCAGGTTCAGTTCCCAATAGCACACTCACAAATCTCCCTGCTTCGGACTTCTGAACACTGGAATTATATACTCTGTACCCACCCTACCTGGCTGAAACTTAGGAAGTTCTTTCTTTCTTTCTTTTTCTGTGGCAAGGTCTCACTGTGTAGCTCTGGATGTTCTGGAACTCACTATGTAGACTAGGCATCAAACTCAAGAGATAAGCCTGCCTCTGTCTTCCTGGTCCTAGGACTAGAGGCGTGTGCCAACATGCCTGGTTTCTTAGAAATTTCTTAAGGACACACACGAAAAAATTGAAAGTGTAATTAATGACCACCGCCTACTGTCTTTCCCACACTAACAGTTCCTTCCTGGGATGTGAGGGTGAGATGGTGTTGAAATGTGGTCCAGTGTAGTCCAGGCTGCCCTTGAACTTTATAGAGCCAAGGATGGCCTTGGACTGCTGACTTCTGCCTTCACACCCCAAATACTCTGACTCCATGCTGGGCCCAGCACAAACCGCTGAGAATATCTCCAACAGTGGCTCATCCTCTCTCTTCCTCCAGTGTTGCTCTTATCTAAATCTAAGCGACTCATAGACACAGCACGTCAGTTTACCTCCCAATACCTTGGAATTGCTCTCACATAGACACAAAGCTTTAAAAGATCACATCTTGGGCTGGGGAAGAAGCGTAGCTTGATAGTAGAGTGCTTTCCTAGGGTGCACAAAGCCCTAGGCTCAAGTCCTCAGCAATGGTGTGTGTTGGGGTTCGAACTTAATTACTTCATGTAATTCAGTCCTTTCTCAAATAGCCTCAATTATTAAATAATAATAATAATAATAATAATAATTGTTCTTTGGGTGGGGAAATGACTCAAAGGTAGCTGGGCAGTGTTGGCACACACCTTTGATCCCAGCACTCAGGAGGCAGAGGCAGGTGGTCTCTGAGTTAGAGGCCAGCCTGGTCTACAGAGTGAGTTCTAGGACAGCCAGGGCTACAGAGAAACCCTGTCTCAACCAAAAACAAAGTGCTTACTGCTCTTGCAGAGGACTAGTTTGGTTTCCAACACCCCCATTGTCGTAAGCCCAGGTCAAGGGGATCCAATTCCTCTTCTGGCCTCCACAGTACTGCTTGCACCTGTAAAGACAGTCACATAGGTATGCACATGTAGGCATAAACTAAAAAACACGTTTAAAAGCTGTGTCTTCTGACTGGCTTAAAGCGGCAGTGCCTATGCTTTTTGACACTGACATGAAACATGTTAGGCTGCGTTCGTAGCTATCTCGGGCACGGGCAGCCTGTGGGCCACAGTTTGGACCTGTCCGGGTGAAAGCACTTGGCTGGGAACAGCTGTGTCTTTTGGGTGTACAGTGTGACCCACCCATCTGGCTCAGTTGCATTGTTGCCCATAGTTTTGAGTTTAAAGAAAGAGCCGTGCAGCAGAAAATTAGCAAAGTGGGAGCTGACGAAGTACATGCTTGTGGACACTCAGGTGGCTGGCTGGGCATGCCTTTAATTCCAGCACTCAGAAGGCAGTGATAGGCTCTTTGAGTTTGAGGCCGGCTTGGTCTACTTAGTAAATTCCAGGGCAGCTAGGACTACACACACACTCTCTCTCTCTCTCTCTCTCTCTCTCTCTCTCTCTCTCTCTCTCTCTCTCTGTTTGTTGGTTTTGTTATCTTTTAGAAAGCAAGACAGCCAGAGTCAATTTGCTGACACACATGCCTTGGCCAGCCTCTGCCTTACAGAGCACTTCCTGTGGGTCCCTGTGCTTTGAATACTGTGAGACCTGCTGGGTGTTATCAGAGGCCTTGGCATTCCAGCTGGAGACCTGCAGCGACTTCTCAAGGTTGCAGGCCTGAGACAGTGGGCTTTGTTGGTGCAGGAATGTACCCTGTCCTCCCGTATCTCTGGATGCAGCCTCCTGCCTCATAGTGGTCCGATTGTCCTGACCATCAATGCCAGTTCTGTGCAGGGCATTGGAATGTGTCTTTTGTTAACAGGCTGGTGTGGTAAGAGCTGGGAGCCCTGGGGAGTGGAAAGCCACAGGGAGGCTTGTTTGTTCATAGTGGGGCTGGTGGGAGGTATGGGTGCCTTTCCTCGCAGTCCCCAGGTCAGAAACCTTGTGCTCACAGAGCTCGAACCAGGAATCTCCCCAGTGGAGAGGAAGGAAAGGAGGAGGCTGGGTCAGAGCTTTGCCAAGGGCTCCAGATGCTTTTAGGCCCTTGACACTGAGACCAAGGCCAGCGTGTGGGAAGAACTGTTTCCAGTTCCAGCTTCCTAGTTCTGTTCTTTTTCAGAGATTAAAGTAACTATTATTATTATTATTTTTTTATTTGTGTGTGTGTGCGTGTGTATGAATGGTGAGTACACACCTGTGCCCATGTGTGCGCCACAACACAGGGTGATGATCAGAGAAGAGCTTTGTGGAGTCCTATCTCTTCTACCTATGTGGGTCATAGGGGTTAAACTTGTCAGACTTGGGTGGCTAGTGCTTTAGCTCTGTCTCCCCATCTCTTTCTCCCTCCCTCTTTCCCCCTTTGCTTCGCTTTGCTTCCCTCACTCCCCTCTCTGTGATGGCACCTAGGGCTGGCACGGGACTGCAACCCTAGCCCAGCCTCTCCACATCTCTGCTCCTGTGCTCCGTCCAGATCAGAGATTAACACCTGCCCCTTCGCTGCAAGGGCTGTCACAGCAAGGTGTGATCACAGTGCGTGCAGCGTTTTTCCCAGCGAGCATCTGGCATCTCCTCTGGTATGGGCAACACCCCCGCCACCTTGGAGCATTGGGCGATGGATGACTCAGTTACTTCTATGCTCTGGGTCTGCACTGTGTTTCTCAGTGGAAGAATGATTGGCTTCTCAGATTCCTGTGTGTCTGAAGCTAACTTGTCCTGCAGATGGCAGAGTAGCAGGCCAAGTCATGAGTGGGTATATGGGATGAAGGGGTCAGTCCCACTGACTTGGGGAAGCCACCCTAGCAGAGGAAGGTGCGTCATTGATGGTGTAGTTCATGGCTGCCTGCATGTGTAGGGCTCAGGAAGAGTAGTCACTGCCGTCTGTCCCTTAGCTCCTGCTCCTGCCACAGGCCTGGCCCGGGACTCCTGCTGTCAGCATTCCCACAGCAGATGGGCCTTTCGCTGCTCCTACGTGGTAGGTGTGGGAGGAAGCCCCAGGAGGACCGTGGGTGCACCCTTCTGGAGGGTGGGTGGGGAGAAGTTGGCATCTGTCCTGTGTCTGCAGCCACAGGAAAAATGCGATCTGGAATGCGCTGTTCCTGGAGGCCTGCTGCACACGGCTGGCAGTTGTGTAAGCTGCTAGTCACTGTGGTGGAGACACAAGTGTGAGAAGGAAGTAGGAACAGGCTGACATGCTGACTCAGGCTAGACAGCTGTGCCACTGTTCTCATCCTATGCTGTTGACGTAATGGCAGTGTCAGAAGCCCTCTGGCAGCAGACACTGCATGATACAGCTAACGGGGGTCCTGAGGGCCTGACTGTGACATCACTACTCATGGCCTTCCTTAGAAAGATGAGGTGCGTTCGACTGGGTGATCCATAAACCTCATTCCACCTGAACCTTCGTTATGCCCCCCCTACCCCAACACAAATATCTGGATGCCCTTCAGAGAGCCGAGTGGCTACTGAGTCAGAGGGCATGACTGCTGCCTTCTGGCAAGCTCTTCTGCTCTTCATGCCCACCCCATCTGGGACACTTCATGGTGTGTCGCAGACACAGCTGACTGGGCCAGTGTGTCACGAGGGTCACTTACCCAGCTCATTCATGAGCAGCCTGTTTTCACGAACTCTGTTAGCATCCCTGAGATATTTAAATCTTGTCCTAGGTGTATGTTATAGCCCAAGCGGAGCTGTGCCGTTGCCTCAATGGTATAGGCCTCAAGTTTACTCATTGGTTTCCTCAGCTGCAGGCCTCAAGTTTACCCATTGGTTTCCTCTGCTGAGTGAGCCACTGTCTGGGCCAGAAGGCCCTAGTCAGATTGTGTGTTGGTAACAGGGCTTGGGACCTTTGTTCGGGTTCAAAGGCTGGATTTTGTTAGTTGTGTCAAGGACCCCTAAGTATCAACTTTCACACAGGGGTGAGCTTATGAAGCTGAGTGTGCAGCTCAGCAGCGGAGCATTTGCCTGGCATGTGTGAGCTCCTGGTTCTGCCCACAGGCTGGCTGGCTGGATGAACTAGATAATCCGATTGGCTTCTGCTCTTTGAGGTTCTGTGTCTCGTGACATAACTGGGATGTTCTCTCAAGTTAAATCTCAAATACAGGTAGGAGCTTTTGGATGATTCTAATGGCATGGCCACAGGTCCAGCACCGGAGAAACCCACGCTAAGACTAATAATTGGCCTCTTCCTTCACACTCTTGGGAGCACTGCACCTCTCTCACAGCTTGTGGGTGGCTTCAAATGAGCGTTCCTTATGAACGCACAGGACCTTGCTGTGTAGCCCAGGCTGGCTTTTTAAAAGTGCTCCTTTCCAGGCATTGCCAGGTCTCCTACGGACCCTGTCTCGTGGCACAACTTCAGAGTCTCAAATGCTCCCCCTGACCTCCATCAGCCCTGAGATGCAGCTCCTGCCTGCCTTTCAGGCCTCTCTTCAGGATCACCCTTCTTTACGAGCCCTTCTTCAGTTTCCTCCTATGGGAAGCAAGGCTCCTTCTGGCCTGCGCACAACCTTGAAACATTGATTTCTGCACGTCAGCTACATGTGGGACCCGGTCCCCTGAGTGGATCTGTGGGCTGGAGGACTGGGACTGTGGGTGTGCCGAGAGCAGGCGGGGATGTCCGTCATGGGTTGCCTTGGGTCACTGGCCTCTCAGCTTCTTTGTTTCTTTTTCCCCTAATTTTCCTTGCAAAGTGCCCACAATGTATGTGAAGATTTCCTCCAAGTCATGCGAGACTTTCTCTGGGGAAGGGTGGGACCCTGTTTTTCCTTCCTAAGTCCGAGGGCCTGTCCTAGGGGTGTCCCATCAGGGACTGTGTAAATTGGCCCAGTGACCCTGTTAACTCAGGGTGTGGTAGTTAGCACGTGACAGTGACCTGTCCCTGCTCCAGTGGGAAATTGGAGGTGATCCCGAGGGGCAGGGCCTGTAGTGTGCTGCTGCTGCTCCCTGTCAGGGGGTGGAGCGTGTTTACAGTGTTGAGTGTGGAGGTCAGAGGACAGACTCAGGTGGGCTGTCCTCACCGTCTCCTTGTCTGGGATAGGGTCTGGCTTTGCTCCTGCATTCACCAGGCTAACTGACCTGGCCCGTGAGCGTCCGGGGCTTCTCCTGTCTCAGCCATCTCCTGTCCACTCCATCTGGCCACGGAGTGCTGGGGTTACAGATGCATGCTACCGGGTCTGTCCCTGTGTGGATTCTGGGGACCTGAGCCTAGGTCCTTACACTCGCACAGCAAGCCATCTCCCCAGCCCTGTTTCTGATGCCGTCACACAGTCACATCATTTAGCCCGCTCTTGGGGGAGGAGCATCAGCTGTCCTAAAGTAGCAGTGTGAGAGTCACCTTTGCAAATTTATATTTTCTGGTTATCACTGAGGAAACAAACAGGTAAAATTAATTTCAGTGTGTTTGATTTAGTTTAGTATATCTCAAGTCTTATCTCATCATTGATGAGAAAAATGGCTAATGGGATAGCCAACATTTTTTTACTGAGTCTTTGAAATGAGGCTTTTTTTTCTTTCCGTGTGTACGCGTGTGGTGTGCGAACATGCATGTGTGCATATCCACATATGTGATACACAGGTGAACAGGAACTCATGAATGTGTGTCAGGAATTATCCTCAATCAGTTGTCCACCTTATTTTTTGAGGCAGGGTCTTTCCGTCAAACCAGAGCCCTAAGATGTAGGTCGTCTCTAACCAGCTTGCTCCAAGGACCCCATCTTCATTTCCTCAGCTGTGGCAGCCGCCACACCATCCCAGCATTTATGTGTGGTTTTGGGAGCTGAACCTCTAGTCCTCTTGCTTGTGGTGCACATTAACCTCTGAGCTCTCTAGGTCTTCAGAGATGTTTGGGTTTAATTTTTGTTAACCACAGTTTAGATGCTTGGCCTGAGGCGACCAGTCAGTAAAGCATCTGGACCCAGTTCTCAGTCCACAGAACCAGGCGTGGAAGTGCTTGCCCGTGATCACACCCCAGAGAGGTGGGTGGCTTCCCGGGGCTCGGTGGCCAGCTAACCTAACCTAGTAGGGGCATTCCAGGCCAGTGAGCAACCTTGGGACAGAAACAGGGCTCCTGATGGTCTCCAAGGCTATCCTCAGCCTTCTCCATGGGCACATGTCCACGCGCACACATGGGCAGGTGTGTGCAGGTGTGCGGGTGGCAGCTGGAGCTGTGAGGCCAGCTGCGGTTTGTATTGAGCCTTCCTTCCTGAAAGCAGGGGTGGTGCTGTTAACAGGACCTGGGCCTGGCCTGTGTGGCCTGGCTCTGAAGTAAGTGTGGACTGAGAGGGTTGGCTGGCAGTGGCCATGCTAGGCTGGCACTTGTGTTGTGGGGCGTTTGCCTGAAGTTTTGCTTCTGACTAGCCGTGGGAGCTCAGGGAAAGGCTGTTTTTAGCTGCTGTGCCTCACCTGAAGAACAGAGCCCCACAGCTATGGTCCCTGGGCCAACTTTGGGCTCTGATGTGCAGGGAAGGTGCCAGGACTGCTGTGCCTCACTGGGCTTTGAAGAAAGGCCACAAATGGCTAAGTAGCCATTGCTATGACAATGCAAGGTCCATGCATTTACTTATCTGTAGACTGTCTGCTCAGCAATCTGGTGTCCACTCAGCCATCAGCCCCTGAAACCTGCCCCATGTGTGAGCGAACCTGCCTGTACAGCCTGTCCAAGAGAGGCAGAAACAGACAGGTCAAATCTCGGAACATTCATCTCCAAGGGACTCCTGGCCTTTTTGCCTAAGTCCTCACAAGACCTTCTCTCTCTTAACAGGCTCAACTGGAAGCACAGAAAGCCACACAGGACTTCCAGAGGGCCACCGAGGTGCTCCGTGCTGCCAAGGAGACCATCTCCCTGGCTGAGCAGCGGCTGTTGGAGGATGACAAACGGCAGTTTGACTCTGCTTGGCAGGAAATGCTGAATCATGCTACTCAGAGGGTAGGAGCAGCCGTGTATAGGCTGGGGTGGGCCCCGGGCCTGTATATTGTGTTCTTTGGCACCCTACCGGAGTAGCGGAAGATTCCTGGGTGGCATGGCTCACTCTATACAGGCTATGGACTGCCTGCTCAATGTGGTCTTTTGGCTGGCCCGGCTTTAAGCCATTCTCGGCACACCAGCGACAGGTGGAGATAGTCTTTCTCTATATTACTGTCGAAACTTGTCTGGTTCTCTTGGTTTCCTGAAAGTCTCGGCAGTGGAGTTGGGCTTCCCAGATTGGCCAGGATGTTCTCCAAGGTCGGCTGCCACTGTGCCAGGACTGCGGGTTCCAGGTGGAAGCCCCTGTTAACAATCGCAGCCCGCCACTTGGGTGTATATGTTGGTGGGTGAAGTGCCAAGACCAGGATCAGGCAGGGCCTTCCAGGTAAAGCTGGGGTCTGGGGAGTGCAGTAGGTGGTGGCAGTAGCTGGGAGTGATTGCCATGTAGGATTTATGTCACTATTATTTGGCTTCCTACCAGTTCCCAGGGCTTCCCCCTCTGGCCACCTAGCTCAGAATTAGCAGTGATAATCGTCTTGCTCTAGGTAGGCTAGCAAACAATACCATAAACTGGCTGACCCTTAACAGAAACACATTTCTCATAGCTCCGGAAGGCAGGAAGTCCAAACTCCAGGCCTCAGAGGGCTGTCTCCTCTGAGTGGCAAAGGAGCCTTCTCTTCCCTTCTTTTCTTGTGGTGCTAGAGATTGAACCCAGGCCCTCTCACACTCTAGGCAAGCACTCTAGCCCTGAACTACAACCCCACTCCCGTGGGTCTCTTTTGCAAAGGGCACTGGCCCGACAGCGTCACTCCCTGGGTATTCCCACTCTGGGGACAGTCCTACTCCAGCAGGTAGGCCACGTGCTTGGCACTGTGGACACGGGTCTGCCGGGCTCACAGGATGCGCCTCCCTTCCACATGGTGCAGCTCTCGGCCTTCTGACTCTTGGTCCCCTTGGCACCAGCCTGTCCTCCCAAGAGAGCCTGGAAGGCCAGTGTCAAAGCGAGGCCGGAGGGTTATTGTAGGGTAGGCAAATGAGGTGCAGTCCCTGATGGAAGGCACAGGCAGTCGCTTTGGTTTCGGTGAGGGACAGGAAGGATGTCTGTGGGGTAGAAAGGAGGTCAGGAGTAGGTGCCAGTAGCTGTTCCCTGTCCGTGTCTCCTGCCAGTTGATCAGGTCCTGGGGATCTGACGATTAAAGATGGCCTTGGTATCTTTAAATAGAAAGGCCTGACGTGCAAAGGACTTGACGAGTCTTGACTTTATACCAACTCTCCCTGTGGCCCGGCCTGGTGGCCTGGCGCCTCCTGCCCCCTAGTGGGCGTGAGGCATGTCGACACCCAGCAAGGCTGCGAGAAGTCTTCCTGGGTCAGCTGTAGACAGACCAAAGGGGAGGTTGGAAATCTTAGAGAGCAAAGCCTGGTAGTTGACAAGGACTAACCACCCAAACAAACAAGCCACAGGCCTGCCTTTCCCTTTGAACCTCTTGCCCTCCAAAGCTGCAGATCTACATAGCAGCATGTCAGAGGCCATTTCAGAAATCCGCCAAATGTGCCTGTTTATGGTGGTGAATGCCTATTAAATATGCCAGGCTGAAACAGAAGAATCAAGGCTAACCTGGGCTACACAGGGAGGCCCTATATTTTTAAAAAGGAGAAAGAAACTACCAGATCTGACCTTATGAAATTAAGAAAATCTACCTTTTAGTCATGGGGTAGCGATAGTGGGTAACTGCCCACAGACAGGCACTCCGACCCTCACACTGTCCTCGGGCACCACATGCTTAGTCTTTGGAAACAACATTCAGGGGTCGTGCAGCAAACAGACTATGGCGCTTTACAGGGTAGCTCAGCCCTCCTCGGATCAGTGGGGCTTCTCGGTGGCCTGTGGGCCATCTGATGTGCACCCTCTGACCTCCAAAGTGAAGGACCCAGGCATCTGGCTTATGTGGTTGTGGTGGCAGCAGCCTGTGCGAATCAGCAGGGAGCTCTGTGTCTTAGGCCAGGACATCCTTAGGCCAGGATGCTGTTTCCTTTCCTTTGCTCCATCATGGTTGCATAGACCAGGATACGCTTTTCCTTGACAACACACCATCCTCCCCTCTGAGGCGGCAGCTTGGTAATAGAACAAGTGCTTGCACTTAGCCTAGGAGGAGCTAAATCCATCCCTGGCAACGGGATTAAAACAACAACAACAACAACAAAACACCCACATAAAAATATTCCCAAGGAGGCTGGGCACCTTGGCTCACGCTTTTAATACCAGCACTCAGGGAGGCAGAAGGAGGCAAATCTCTGAGTTCAAGGCCAACCTGGTCTACAAAGCAAGTCCAGGACAGCCAAAGCTATACACAGAGAAACCCTTTCTCAAAAACCAAACAAAAACTCTCTCTCTCTCTCAAACACACAGACACATATATACACACACACAGAGACACACACAATACTCCCAAGAGACCATGACCTTTCCCTTATGTTACTGTACACTATTTGTCACCTCAGCCCGCAGGACATGCTCTTTGAGAAATACAGACCCAGTGCTCCCTGCACTGCAGTCCAGCTGCTCATGTTTGGCTCTGAAATAGCATGAGCGACTGTGACCCTCTGACTGAATTGAGCGTTTCTCCCAATGGGACTCATGGGGACCATTTTCCAGGCCTTGTGGGGCTAATGTGCTAGCTGCCTTGGCAGAAGACCATGCAGGGACTGGCCTGACTTCTGGAAATGCCAGGAAACCTGCTTCATGAGGGGGATGGAGCCTCATAACGCTCGCCTCCCATGTCTCCGAGAGTTTCTCACCTGAGGCCATTTCCTCTTAGCGCCTGCACACACACACACACACACACAGTCTAATGGCTACCTTAGATGATCATACTTGAAGCTATAGCAGAGGCTGACACTAGATTCAGGAGCCCCAGCAGTCTCTAGTGGCCACACATAACACACAGACAGGCCATGGGGACAGTACTTGGCTCAGTGCTGGGAAGCAGCCAGCGGTTCCAATAACCCTGCCACGCCTGCGGCTGAGCAGCCTCCCTGGGGGAACGGGCTCAGTGTGTGCCATGCCGTTCCTCAACACCAGAGGGAGGTTTGGTGGCGGGGGCATCTCCACCCCTTGGCTGCTCCGATATTGAAGCAGTCTTTTGGGAAAGGCAGTGGCTTTCCATTCTCTGAGACCGGAGTGCTGGCAGCAGGAGGGAGGAATTGTCCTTGGATGTCTGCTGCAGAGGACCAGATGGTGGAAGAGGGAGCTATGGCATGGACATAGGAAGGCAGTCCTTGTTGAGGAGCTGGCAGCAGGGGCTCCTGGAGAGGAATGATGGACAAGACACGGCCAGCCTCTCCTCCACACTCCCAGGATGTCCGTGCAGGCTGGGGTGGAAGAAGACTTGCTTTCTGGAAAACTGCCTGATGGGGGACAAGAGCCCCCGTATGCCCCCTCCTTGGTGCAGAGGTAACAGCATGAAGCTGAGGAAAGACCCTTTGCGCCTGGATTGATGTTTCCGGTTATCAGGAGGCTGTGGTAGGCCCCAGGACGAGGCCCACGTTGGGAATATTCTATGAACCACCCGGACGGAGACCTCTTTCATCGTAGATAGTCGTTTCCTGAAGTCTAGCTGGTTTCTTCCAGCTCAGAGAAGGATGAGAGAAGCTGAGCACCACAGCCCATCTTTGTTCTGGGTGCTCATGCAGAAGCAAATGGAACTCAGGGGGCAAGATGCAGAGGAAGGCCTGTTTAGAGTGTTTCCTCCATGCTGGGTTTGGAGGTCCATGGGAGTCCGTGTACCATGTATCAGATGGTATGGGGGTACATGGGGCGTACAACCATCTCGATGAACAAAAACAGAGACATGCAGCCTCCCACCTACTGCCCCATATACCACATACTCAAGACCCCTCTCCAGATGCTGCTGTCACAGCTCCTCCGAGTGACCAGAGCTACCCCAGCTGCCTGGGTCCCACACGACCTTGAAAGATACATATTATTGCGGAAGCATTCCTACCCTGCTGGGCTGTCAGCTCCAGGTTCGGCCTCTTGCTCCTTGCCATTGCTGGCGCATGATTGGGGTAGGCGGCCATGAAACAGGAGAGCACCTTTTAGAGAGTCTGGACTAAATACCTGACCAACAGGAGCTTCCAGGTACCAGGGCCAGCCCAGAGAAGGCTCTCCTCTGTGACTCCATCTGTCCTGCCCCATGCCGTTCCACCGTCCCTAGTGGAGCTTCTGTCCCTGCACCCCAACTTTGCCTCCCCCTCATGCCTGGCACTCCCCCCCTGATCCCCGCATACAGCTAATGGCTGACTGTGGATGGAGGAGCTCTTGGTTGTCTAGGCAGTGTACCGTGGTGACATGCTTGGCGGCCAGAGGGCCGGAAGCTCGGTGTGTGGTGGTGGGTGTCTTTCCAGAGCTGGAGATTATGTAGGTGGAGAGATGCAGACGGAAGTGTAGTGATGTGTCCTGATAGGGTGTGGCATAATTACTGACGCCAGTCTCCTTTGAGGGTGTTGCTGGCAATATAGCCAAGTGCTTGGGGCTTTCTGGGTGCTGATGGTTAGAAAGCCATTGTTTGTCTGTAGCCTGGGAGCTGAGGTAGAATGGGGGCCTGTGTACAGCTAGGGAGAGCCCTGCTTCTCCCAGGAGACACTTTCTGTTTACAAAGTTTACAAGGGAGTCCAGGGCAGGGAAAGCCTTCTCTGCTGATTGAGTTGCCATAAATAATCAGGTCAAAGCAAAACCCAACATCCGGGACTATAAATCAAATTCTGTAGCTCAGTGTCTAGCATCTGGGACTCGCTCATAATCTGGATCCAAAGCGCTATTAGGCAGCCCCTCTCTCCAGCTCTGCCATCCACAGCTTGTGCACAGCTTCTCTCACAGACTCAGGCTACCTCCACTCTATGCCTGACACTCCCTTGCGGGGTGCTCCACGGTCCTAGCATCCCTACCACAGCTGAAGCTGTACCTTCAGCCATGGTTCTCCATGGCGCTTACGCCACCATTCCTCAGCATCTTTCCTTGATCCTTCAATCCAGGGGTCTCTACTGAACCAGGGTGGACTAGAGGTCAGAGAACGCCAGTAACCTTTCTGTGTGTCTCTTTACCCTCAGGTTTTCTGAAGTTGGCCTGCTGATCTAACAGAGTGGCCAAGGACCACGGTCCCCTAGGTCCCCTCTCTGTTCTGGTCCTTTTGCATTCTGTGCCTAGGCAACTTCAGGACCTTTGGGGAAAGGCTGCCCGACTGGCTTTTCTGCTATCATGAGGATCTACTTTTGGTGCTTTTTAGTTTTTTGGGTTTTTTTTGTTTTTTTTTTCTTTTTTTTTTTTGAGACGGGGTTTCTCTGTGTAGCCTTGGCTGTTTTGGACTCACTTTTGTAGACCAGGCTGGCCTCAAATTCACGGAGAGTCACCTGCCTCTGCCTCCCCAATTGCTGGGATTACAGGTGTGTGCCACCGTGCCCAGCTGCTTTTTAGTTTTGATGTTCAAGTTAGGTAGGTCTAAAGGCCCCACTGGTGCTGTTTGGCTATTTGCCTTTCCATCAGGCAGGCCCAGTGTTTTCCTAGGCACTGCAGGCCTGTGGTTGAACTGAATATTGGTTTAATCTGAGTGTTTCAAAAATTTCTCAAGTTTTTTATTTTTCGATTTTCTTTCCCAGTCACTGTTGTGGCTAACTTGGATATGTCATCAGATAGGCCTTTTCAAAATAGATCAGGAAGAAAGCAGATCTCTTCCCTATTGAAATTTAATCTTCCTGTTGACTTACTCAAGGAACTTTTTTTCCTTTTAATGACATGATTATGAGTAGCATAAGCCAGGAGCTGTTCTGGGTTTAACTAGGCTGGCCTCTGCTGTTGTTTGAAAGGTCATGGAAGCCGAGCAGACCAAGACGAGGAGTGAGCTAGTCCACAAGGAGACAGCGGCCAGGTACAATGCCGCCATGGGCCGCATGCGGCAGCTAGAGAAGAAACTCAAGCGAGCCATCAACAAGTCCAAGTAAGTCTGAGCGCATCCTTCCCTGGGTGGGAGCGGGGCTCTTCTGCATCTGCTCTGCCTTTTATGTACTTTCACCGAGGGCCGCAGAGCTCCCAGCAGTGTCCTGTTCCCCGGTGGTAGTATGTAACAACCTCATCCCAGCCTCTGTTGCCGCTGCCACGGGTGGGGTTTTGGTGGGAGTTAGGAATCACTCCAAATATGGCTTTCATGGATAACACAGAAGAAGGGATTTCTAGCACAAACCATTGTCTGGCTCACAGGCTGTACTTTGGGGGGACTCGGCCCTTGACTCTATAGTTGATGGTGTGGGCTGGACAAGGCCCTGTCCCTCAGTTTACCTACCAGCATAGGTAAACTGGTAGGGATAGGTAGGGATGAGCTCTGCTCATCCTTCATGGTCTCTGTGTAACAGGAGCCGATGAAATGCTGCAAGATTGGTTAAGTGGAGCTTTCCCCAAGCTCTTTCCGTAACAGCCCTCTACATCTGACATAGCAACCATAGGGGGAAAAGATGACTGGGAGACAGGGTCCCTTCTTTATTTGCTGGGCTTCCAAGAGAAAGGAACAGGACTCGTGCTGGCTGGACCCAACACTGAGTCAGAACTGGGACAGGAAGTGTATGTCTGTTGCTCCTGGAGTGGGCGGCTGGAAGCTTAACAGAAGTCCTGTGTTCAGGTGAAGGGAACATGCCAGGTAAGAAAGGGAAGACCTAAAGGCAGGCATTGGTCCTCTGCTCTGTGCTACCCTGCGTCTTTCCCTGGGCTTGCCTTCTAGATGCCTCCTCCTCCAGCAAACATGTGCACGTGCCTCTGTAGAAAATGTCAGTTAAGTGTTTGCCACTGCTCGTCAGTAGATGTATATGATCTTCTGGAGACATACGGGGAGGTGGTGAGGGTTTCTGGAAGCCCCACCCCTTCCTCAAGGCTGAGGAAGCAGCCTTCCATGCTGCTCACTCAGATTGCTGTCAATGTGTGGAGTCTTAGAGTCCCTGGTGCCCTCTGTACACTGCTCTCAAGACTTAACGAGCGCGCTCATTACTAACACGGTTAAGGAAACAGACTTCTGTCCACACTGCCAACCTTTCCAGATTCTTTTGGGTGACTCCTATATGCCTGTGAGACCAAACACCAGTCTGTACCCTCCATGGAATGGCTTCAGGGCTCTGGTGGGCTTTGCCTTCCCCTGTTGCTTTGGTCACACTCCCCTCCCTGTTCTCCACCTTTAGCATCCGTGTTTATACTCCTTTCACCTGGACATCTCACACACCTACCACACCTTGGCTGGCCTGATATTTACTCCATTTGGCCACTAAAAGGAGTTTATTCCCAATTTTCAGATTTTCCGTATACACCAAAGCGCTCCTGCAATGTGTCGTCAGCAATTACAGATGCAGGATTTAGAGATGAGGAACAGCTCAGACACCAGCGCTGCTACAAAGTGCCAGCTCTTCTGTCTGACTGAGTCCAGGGAGCTTGTCTTTTCCTTGCCTGTAACCCGATTAGTCTACTAACACCTCTAGCCTTGGTCACTGTACAAGAGGACTGATGTGAGGTTGAAGTACAGCAGTCCTCCTCTACCCAGGTGACAGGTAGCGGTGTTGCTTCATCCGTAGTTGGTCTCAGGGGAGGGAGTATTTTCAGCAGCCTGTCTGTCCCTCAGCCCCATCTTCTTACGCTTGGTCTGTAGGCTGGAGCAGATGCCCTACAGAGCAAAATGAACCAGGATGCAAGGCTTCCAAACCTTGAGCTGGGCCTCCAGTCGCTGAGGCCTTGGGTGAGCCCGTAGCTCTTCTGGCGTTTGTCACTGCCGTGGCCTAAATCCTGAGTGGCCTGACTAGCTGTAATGGATGTGCCTGGAGGGGTTCACCATGAGATCATACTCTTACAGTTTTTTTCCTGTCTCCTGCAGGCCTTATTTTGAGCTCAAAGCAAAGTACTATGTGCAGCTGGAGGTATGTGCGACCTTGGATTTTCACTAATGTTTTGTTCTCCACACCTCCCCACATTGAAACCTCAACTTTAGTGTGGTAGCAGGCCTTCAGATGGCCCCTGTGCTGTGAGGGGAGAATGGAGGAACATATTCCTAGACTTTAGTTCTCAAAATGGTCTTGGGTATTGCATGTTGTCTGGAGCTACTCGCTCACTCACTTGCTCGTTGTATTGCACTTTTCTTAGGTTTCATTGCGAGCTCCCAAGACAAGCAGCCCTAGGAACATTTTGGTAGTAGAGTTCCCAGGATCCTCACCCTGCTGTCAGAACCTCTGGGGGTTTGGGTCAGCAGTCTGCATTATAAGGGCCCTACAGGTGATTCAGCTACGGGCCAAGAACTTCTGTCAGGGGCCAAGTGAGGAGGCTACAGGACTTCTGTGTCTACTGTTCCTTCCCTGAGGGCTGCATTTTATTAATAATCATTTCTGCAGAGTCTCATCTATCATGTGGAGTGGTGTTGAAATGGTAGTGATTTTCTTTTCAGTGAATGGGTAGTCATGAAAAGTAACTGGATCCTCCTTTGGTCCACTGTCCCGGGTGTCTTAGAGAATTGTGTTGTGGTCATGTGTGGCCCCTTTCAATGGGGATACCCTATTGAAAGCCACGCTGGCTTACCAAGCCCTCCGTCTTCCAATTCAGCAACTGAAGAAGACCGTGGATGACCTTCAGGCCAAGCTGGCCCTGGCAAAAGGCGAGTACAAGGCAGCGCTGAAGAGCCTGGAGAGGATCTCAGATGAGATACATGAGCGGCGGCGTTCCAATGCCATGGGGCCTCGGGGCTGTGGCGTGGGGGCTGAGGGCAGCATCACCTCAGTGGAGAACCTGCCCGGGAGCAAACCTGAGCCTGATGCCATTTCTGGTGAGTCTGGCCAGCGGGGATTATAGCCCCCGTCCTTTGCCCATCACTGCTGAATTTGGGAGTTGGGCAGCCTGAAGACTGGGGGTTTCTCACGTTTTGTTGGACATTGTGCTCACTGGATTGCTACTGAACCTTAGCATTAGGTGTCAATTCAATGTGAGAAATGTTGTCTAAGTACACATCAGACCGCTCAAGGCTTGAAGAGCTGAGGAAAGCTTTCGTAGGGACTTGGGACCCAGATGATTCAGATCCCATCTCACCACTGGTATGGGCTAGAGGGGTCCTGACGTGTTCACTACTTCAGCTGTGTAGTGGGGATGGTGTCTACTCTGCTGCGGTGAGGAGTGATACCTGGCAGCTGTCCCTGGGGTCTCTTCTGTCCATAGATAGCCGACACAGAAAGAATAGATTGACCTGCTTCTGCTAATCAAGAAAACTATCCCGTGATGCTGAATGACACCTTTCAGCTTTTCCTTTCCTGTGGAATAATCCCTTGTGGCTCTCCTAGGCTCCTTCCTCAGCTGAGTGGTCAAGTAACTTGACAAGGCCACACAGTCAACAGGGGAGTTCAGGTCTAGGCCCATTTTCTGTCTCAAGTGCTGTAGTCCTTATAACAATTCTCTCTGGAACACTAGGCCATTTTTAAAGATGCCCATAGGCATAAAGGGAACTAGAAGGATATTAATAGGGACAGTGCAGGCTGACGAGGTTTGTGGAACGAAGAATAGGGAGTCTCTGAGCCTTGGTTATTCTGTCCACAAACTCAGGCACAACTAGAGCACTATAAAAGAACATTGTCCTTTGTCGCAGTGATCTAGGTAGGCTTTGAGGGTTCTGATGAGATCATACGTTACTACAGACACTCACGTAGGGCTGCCCTTACAGCAGCTCGTGCTGCTTATTCCAGAAGGAACACCTTCAGTCTTCACTGTGAGAGTGCCTCTGCATTGGACACATTACAAAGGGCTAGTGTCTGAATTGATCTTCCCTTTTCTTTCATTTCCCTTCAGTGCTGGGGCTGGAACCCAGGCCTTTGTGTATGCTAGACAAGTTGCTTCCTTCTGAAGTGCTCAGGAAGGTTGGAGTCCTGCAGGCTCCATGCTGTGTGACTGCCTGCCAGCAGAGTGTGTTTGCAAGTGCTTAAGGAACTGGGCTACTATCTAGCAGATCCCATGTGACTGGTATTCTCTCATCACAGTGGCTTCAGAAGCCTTTGAGGATGACAACTGCAGCAACGTAGTGTCCGAAGATGACTCGGAAACCCAGTCTGTGTCCAGCTTTAGTTCAGGACCAACAAGTCCATTGGAAATGCCTGACCAGTTCCCTGCAGTGGCAAGACCCGGCAGCCTGGATCTGCCCAGCCCTGTGTCCCTGTCAGAATTTGGGATGATGTTTCCAATACTGGGTCCTCGAAGTGAATGTAGCGGGGCCTCCTCCCCTGAATGTGAGGTGGAACGAGGTAGGCTGCAGCCCCACTTGTGAACTGTCCCTATCCTTACCAGGTCTCCATTTGCTAGGTCTCGGGGTTCCAGGGGTACATTACTGCATCTCTGAGAACATAATGAGGGGTAGATCACTCAGAATGCTTTCAGGGGTTCTTCTGGGGTCCCTGGCACTCTGCCTGGCCAGCTTCAGTCAGGCAGAACTTAGGTCCCATGTCTCGCCTAAGAACAGTCCTCTTGGCAAGTTCCTGCTGGAGAGGTTTGCTTCCTAGCTTCAACATGAGAATGGCATATCTCGCCTCTAAAGACACACTGAGGAATAAATGCACTGTGTCACTCAGTGCTGGAGAGCCCTCGGATGGATAGTGGGTGGCGGGGAACTGGAGAACCCTCGGATGGACAGTGGGTGGCGGGGAACTGGAGAACCCTCGGATGGATAGTGGGTGGCGGGGAAACTGCGGAGGGCTCAGGTGGCTGAAGCTGGTGCCTATGGAACTCTTGAAACTGCCAGTCCCCATTTGGCAACCTTTGTATCTCTACAGGAGACAGAGCAGAAGGGGCGGAGAATAAAACAAGTGACAAAGCCAACAACAATCGTGTTCTCAGCAACAGTGGTGGTGGCAGGGGCAGAAGCCAAAACAGCACATCCTTCGAGGGCCAGGCCTTGGAAACCCGTATGAAGCAACTCTCCCTACAGTGTGGAAAAGGAAGAGATGGGATTATTGCTGACATAAAAATGGTGCAGATTGGCTGATCCACCAGGGCTATGTCCCATGTGCAAATCATATTTACACATGAAACTCAAGAACATCGTGCCAGTAATCATTTAACATAAGCCAAATAGTATGCATTTACTCTAAACTGAACTAACCAAGTTTCAGTGACTTTGAGGGCTGAAGACTTTCCCTCTGGTGGGAGCTCTTGGGCTAGTGTGTTTTTCAGAGCAGAGCCATTGCAGGTAAACTGTGACCAGGGTCACAAGCCTTTGCAGAACATTCCCTGTAGTGGCAGCATGGAAGCAATAACTAGTTTCTGTGAATGAACCTGGGCCAGGCGGAGAGCTGGACACTTAGCCAGGGGTCACCAGCCTACATCTCTGTCCCCTTTCCCTTCTCTACTTGGGGAAAATGAGATATCTCTCCATTATATCAAAGGGCACCAAAATAATTTAAAAACTCACACAAAAACTCGTGTTCAGAACACATTGTTTTGACCTGGTAAAAGCCTAAAAACAATGCCAGGAACATAATTCATTTTCATCACCTCTGGTGCTCAGGGGGGATTAAAAAGCATGTCTTCTGGGAAACCCATTAAAACCATTTCCTAGGAAAGCTACCATGAACTGCACTTTTTGGGGTGGGAAAGGTGAATGCCAATGTGGGGATGGGGAATGAGGTAGCAGGGACATAGCGTAGAGGGGATTTGTGGCTGTGGGAGGTTTTGTAGCCTAACCTTAGCCTACCAGCCGAGGGGGGAGGGGTTATTCTAAGAGAAGTGCATGTGAAGAATGGTTGCCATTTTCTATCTGGATTGACAAGGAGTTTATTTCTCTGTAGACTGTAACTTCTACAATAAACGAGATTATTTAAGGTTTATGCTGCACCTAGTATTCCTTAGAGGAAGTTGTCCTCAAAGATAGGAAAGGGAGAGGACATGATTGGTAAATAGAAGCAATGGGCTGTTATGCTAATAGTAGTGTTCAGACCGCTTAGTGTTTATGGTTATGTATACAGCGCTGTATTTTATTTGTCCTGTTTTATTAATTTGCCATTTCTGAAAAAAAAAGCACCCCCACTTCAAATTGTCTAATAATTCTGTCACCGCTTGTATATTTTAGCCACATGTATAGCTCTTCATACAATAGTGTTTTCTCCTTTTTTATTGATGGATACAGTATCCTAATTACAAGGTTATTTTGTACTTGTTTTAATACCTTGAGTGTAATAAACTAAGAAAACTTTGTGACTTCAGATGAGAAAGCCCACTGTTGTCTGTCTTCTACCCTGGGAAGTCCCCTTCCCTGTTAAGACCATGGAATGCTGTGGTCATCTGCTCTCATTTTCAGGTAAGGAGAGGACTCCTGGAAATTTGACATCAAATACAAAAGTCTGGATTAGAGTTCTACTTTTGCTGTTAAAAAGGTAAGCACTGACACAGCCAGCTCCAGGTGACATAGCCCCAATAAGAGGTTTTCAGCTTCACCGGTCAGTGTAGTCTTGGGGCAGGGGGACCATTCTGCTATATGGTCTCATCTTAAGGTTCAGTTGGGCACTTTAAAAAGGTTCTCAGGTGGTCCTAAAGTGCTTTTTCTAATGGAAATCTGAGAGTACTGGATTTTAATGTATATGCTACATACATGTGCTGTGGATTTTGGCTCAAGTATCTGTCACCCTGAACACTGTTCCGTAAACTTGCCTTTTATGTGGGAGTCACAGTATAATCTCTAAGATGGGCTTGAGCACTTTGGCTTCATAATCTGCCTTCCTGCCTCAGTTCCTCTTCCCCATCAGCCTGCCACCTTCTTGTTCTCTTACAACCCTGGCTCCTGTTTCATCACTTTCTCTGCGATGTTGGAGACTCACTGTTCTCTTAATATTAACTCACTCTCCTGCCCTGTCCTCTAGGTTTCCTCTCTGTTATTAGTCTCTAAAGTTACTACTTCTAAAATTTAGCTACTTCCCTTTAGAGGTTTTGGTCCTCTAGTTCATGTGACTTTTTTTGAGGTGATCACAACAGCTGACCATGTACTACTAATTCTAGAATATAACCTTTTCTGAATAATTTCCTTTATTGTGACAAGGTAGGAAAAGTTTCTTAAGTCAGCATCTATGTGTATACTGAAATTAGATCCTGAGCCATTCTCTTTTTTTCCATATTTAAAATCTGTTCCCATATGGTGCTTCTGATTCAACAAGTCCCCTTCCTACAACAGTCAATTCCAGCCTGCTGTCCCCACATAGAAAGCAGTGGGGTCACTGAATCAGGACCCTGGGATGAGGGCTTGTGAACATGAGACAAGAGCATGCAGGTTTATTTCCTTCCCCTGTTGTAAAAAGCAGCAATAATGCCTGTATTTGATTTAGCCACTGGGAAGATTAAAAATATGCATGATGAGTCAAGTTCATTGTAAAAAATAACTCCTGCCTACTTTTCTACTCTGTATTCATGGTATTTCAAATGGCAGTTGTTGAACTGTGTGTGTGTACTGGTCCAGCTTTACATAAACACTTGTAGAATCTCTATGGATCTTGATTACAGGAGTCAACACTATTTACATAACATATAGGTCTTCTCTACTGAGGATTGAACCCAGGGCCTCGGGCATGCTGTGCTACTGCCCTGCCTCTCAGAATTATAACAAAAAGTTCTAAGAGTTTAGCTAAGTGAAATCTCATTGATAAAAACCAACTAAAAGATATTCTTGAAGCATGTATTTTCACGAACATCTGTCTTCTTTTATAGGGAATATACTAGATAAGTTCTGGAGGTTAAAACTATAAGTATAAATATAAATAAATATAAACCATAAGTATAAATATTTTATTTCAATTAAAGCAGTAGAAAGTTTTGATAATTATAAAGTAGAGACAACGACAAATCCCATTTTCCAGAACTTTAAAACCTCGAGCATCATTCTGTACTGATGACTTTTATGTAAACAAATGGGGATTTACACAACACTAATTCCTGGCAACTCTTTGAGTGCCGTATAACTGTCACCATACACTACATTCTCAAGGACTTTCCAAATCCCTGTCATAAAAGCACTGACTATAGAGCAATTAAAAACTCTACACACTAAACTTGAACATTTCAAGTCTCAGATTACTACATTCACCAACCTGCTAAGAATTAAGAACAGCAACAGTAAATATACCTCAGTTCTGTCTACAGTGGATGATGGATCTAACATGACAACCTTCATTCTTAAGCCTGAGCATTTTCATGCTAAGCTAAATAGTACTTCTTAAAGCTTTATTCTTTCAAAACATCTAGGCAACAATAAACATTTAAAGACAATGAAAAATTCAAATTAGTTACAGTGACATGATTCATTTGGTAATTAGTTGCCTAGGATGTATGATGGGTTTCAACATAAACAGATTAAACTTACGCACTCTATAAAAGCGGGAAACATATACTAAAATAGCCTGTCTTGCACCCAGGGAGTCTGTGGCCCTCATTGTCTTCATCTTGTTCCAGTTCCCCTGTCCTGTTAGCAAAAGCATCTCACAGTGATGGCTGAATCTAATCTGTAATTTATACAAAGTCAGCCCCTAAGTACATGCCAACTCTGTATGCACAAAACCATGTAAACAGTACTTCTAGGTGATATAGGTAATTCTGCCTATGTACAATTCTTACCAAACACCATAACAAGCACCAGATTCCACTTGTTTTTTGATTTAATTCCATTCTGATGGTTCACTGTCATGATTTGTCTCTTATCTGAAGAGTTGATGACTGGTAAGTATGGAATCTAGTAATAGCTGAAAGTTCTCTTATCATTGGAGTTGTGTTGTCTTAATGGGGATAGTACTATTGAAGTCCAAGAAAAAAGGTCCTTCTTGTTTAGGCAAAAAAGTACTGGGGATGATATTGAAAATTCCAGGAGGTATGTTTTCCAATTCTAAGTAGCAAAATCCACACCTATATTCAGAGAAAAATGAGAATAAGGTTTATAGATCATCATGTCACATAACGTATACATTGAACAGAAACAAAATGCCAGTGTTACCTATAGTCACCACTAGATTTCCTCTGAAAGCCATGAGGACCAGGATCTCCCGTTACGGAAACTGCTACAACCTCAAATCCAACGCTGTATTGCCTGGTGTTAAAATCAAACAGCATTGCTATGTTAGTAAGCGAATACATGCTGTACAGTGTAGGAGAACTGTTAAAGCATGTATATACATATATGCACGTGCTTCAGTTTTTACCAAGAGGAAAATGTAACTCTGAAGCTATTCTATTTTTACTCATAATTAATAATGCATTAAGCTTACCTTAAAACATACTTTTTTGTTTTGTTTGGTTTGGTTTTTTGAGACAGGTCTCACTGTGTTAGCCCTGGCTGTCCCGGACCTCACTCTGTAGACCAAGCTGGCCTCAAACTGACAGAGATCTGTCTGCCTCTACCACCTGACTGCTGAAATTAAAGGCATTATGCCATCACTACTACAGGCTCCCCAGGGAATCTATAGTAGCTATAGTATAAATTTCTAAATGAAACATTGTCAGGCTGACCTCTCTAGTCCTCTGCCTATGTTTGCATAGATGTTTCCAAACTTTGTTCCTTTAAGGTCAATTTTAATATATTTTAAGGATTTTAAAGTAATGAAGATATGGCTCGGTGGTAGAGTGGTTGCCTAGCTACACAAGGCACCAGGTCCTACCTCCAGCACACACACACACACACACACACACACACTCAGGAGGAAGCTATTCATCACAAACCTTGGTCCTCTCAGTTCAATCAGCAATGGTCCAGTCTTGTCTATATGGAATTGGTAGATGGGGTTGTTTTTGTGAGTCTCCTGAAAATTTCCACATCCTCCGGCACTCTGACCACTCCACTTTCCATTTATCTATAAAGCAAAGTTTCTATATTAAAATTTCACATTCTGATTCTACCCTGGCTTTCCTCTGTTTTCTAGTCTTTGTCATTGACAGTCTAAGTCTTCACTCGGCCAGGCTGCTTTACTATACTCCACCTCTCACTCAATTATTAAACTGTTCTCCCTATAAGGAATTATCACTAGCCCGTCTGCACATTTACTTTATCCATACTGCAAGCTATTTTCAAATTCTCTTTGAGTTCATCTAAGCTGACTTTTAACAAACAAGGATATGGCCAATTCTTTAGAATTACATGTTTTCTATTTCTGCAGAAATAGTGTTGCTCATTGATGAGCTTGTATTCTAACCAAAACAAGCCAAGCTTGTTTCCCTTGTATTTCTGTAGAATCACAGAAAATGTTTACTTAATAATGATAGCATGAAAGGAAATTATGCCTAACAGGCAAAAAAAAAAAAAAAAAACAGTGAGATTACAACCAACAGACTTTCTTACCCGTTTTGATAAGGTGTATGGTGAAGGGATCTTTGAAAAATTAAAGCTGCATGCTGAATATACCTAGATTTAAAAAAAAAAAAAAAAGATTATTCTGAGAAACATCAGAGGAATACACTAGATGGAAATACACTGGATCTATTCTACAGCCAAAATACTAGTTGAGATCAAACCAGACTTTAAGAAACCAGGAACTAGGGGATCTTGTCTTGACTGTGTCACTGTGTATGACTCAGGACAATTTGGTTTCTGTGACTGAAGAATGAAGGAACACTAAACTTTTAACATTAAAAATACAATGTAAACAAATCTATGTACAAGAAAACAGCAATGTGAAAACAGTATAAGTAAAAACAGTTTAAAATTGTTTTTGTTTTGGGGAGGCTTAAGACAAGGTCTCTAAACAACAAAATGGCTTGAACTTGAGATCCTCTTGCCTGTGAGATTATAGGTATGCCACCACCATACCCTGTTGGAAGTTGTCATCGAATTGCATTTATTAATCTACCACATTATCTCAGAAACAACCCATTCCTATGAAAATGTGTTCATTCAAAATGTTACTCAAAGCAAAATACAACTCACATTTTTTATGGGAATCATAATTATTTAATTGGTAAACACACAAAAATAGAAAGTGATTTTTTGCCTAGACTACAGGGTGAGCTTAAAGTCAGCCTAAGATACATAGCAAGACCCTGTCTCAAAGGAGAATCAGTCCACATAAAGCAGAACACATCATGAACTCTTATGCCACTACATGGTTGACAGTTGGTGAATTTCTTACCCGGACTGTGTAATGAATCGTGTTCTGTTTTTCATACTGAGAAACCACTAAGGTAAAGGTGTGAGTCCCAGGCGTGGTCAGCTTAATCTTAGTTAAGTAATGAGGGCTATTAATTCGAATCCCATCAATGTATGGAGGTGGGTCAGCTGCACAGACAGGAAGTTTAACAGAAAAGATTTTCAAAGTCAGAATTAGCTTCTTTTGAGGTAATTTTTTATTAAAGACAGAAAAGTATATAAAGGCATCTATTAATATACCCCTCCTCCCAGTGTAGAACTAAACCTTGGGGGATGTTAAACTTGCTTCTTTTTAAAATATTTTTTAAGATTTACTTATTTTTTAATGTAGATGAGTGTTCTATCTGCATGTACACCTACATGGCAGAAGAAGGCATCAGATCCACGTATAGATGGTTGTGAACCACCATGTGGTTGCTGGAAATTGAACTCGGGACCTCTGGAAGAGCAGCCAGTGCTCTTAACCTCTGAGCCATCTTTCCAGCCCCCAAAGTCCCTCTTAACCACCAATCTTTGTAATTAGTGATTCAGGTGGGAATTTTTCTCAGACTTTCCAAAGGGTTTTTGTTAATAGGGATTTGTGTGCGTGCACACACACATGGAGGTCAGAGGATAACCCTAAGGGAGTCATTTCTCCCCTTCCCTTCTATGGATCTTCTATGGATCATAGGAATTGAATTCCAGTTGTCAAACCTGGTGGTAAACACCTTTATCTACTCAGCCATCTTACCAGCCCATGGGTAAATTTAAAACTGTTTAGTCTTTCATTAATGGAGAGCAAAAATGCCTGTTCTAGTGTGATGAAAATTCACTACATATAAGAGGGAACACTGTTTAATTAAGAAAGCAAACAAACAAAACACCCTTTAGTTAAAAAAAAAAAAAAAAGTAATGAATGTACTTGAAATTATTAAGCCATATACAATTTCCATCCAGGAAAATATTTGTGGTTTTTTTTATATATTCAATGATCAAATACCTAGTTTGACTTGGTATTGAGCACTGAACCTTATGCGTCATGCCAATTGCAGAACTGAGAGAGATTGACTGGTAAGGTTTAGTGCCTGCCCTGACTAGTGTACCAGTGAAGAATGTATGTTTTCCTCTATGACTACAAATTAAGACATCAACCAATTCTAATCCTCTCTAGTCAAGGTCAACTATGACTATCAGATGCTAGGTCCACCTGCATGTTCTCTGAGCTCTCAGACAGTAGGAGATGGAAGTGTCTTCTTTTCCTCTTGAAATACCTCCTTTGCTGAGGATATATCAAACCTCACTGTTATCATTTCTTCAAGCATACTGATCACGTTTTCCAGTAACAGTGCCAACCCCTTTGCCTAGCCTCAAGATGTTTGTGAACCTAAAGGTCAGGTCCTGGGCATTCAATGTTATCTACAGCTGTCTTCAAAAAGGACTTACAGTCCAGGCTTCAAATGCTATCTATGTCTCTGACTCAGCCATCTGTACCTCAAGCCCCCACCCCACCTCATATCCCTACTCAAAAACCAACTGCCCACTCTTATTACTTCAAATTTAACAAGCCAAAAATTCACTTCTGAGTTTACTCTATAACAAAATCTTACATGTGACCACTGCTTACCCATCGTAGTAATTACTATACCTTACTTTTACTTATACCAAAAAACCTGGAATCATCCTTGATTTCAGGGTCCTCCTATATCAACTGGGCAAGTCTTTATAGAATCCTACTGAAATTCTAATCTGTCCTCTTAGTCTTACTCTAAAACCGCCAAAGTTCAAACCACCATCATTTTTTCAAATAAAATTGCCACATTTGGGGCTGTAACTAAATACACCATCTGTTTTGCTGATTTTTATTAGTCTACCAGCATAATTATTATTGGATTCTACATGCCATTTACATGAAATTATCCAATTTTCTAATTATCTAAGTTATCTATCTAATTTTTAGCTCAATTATCTAAATAAGAATGCTTCAATATCTGCTCAGCAGACTTACCTGGGTAATAAACTTTCTTGCCATCAGTCTTGTACACAACCATTGTGATAAATTCACGGTTATTTGCAAAGTCATCCTAAAGTCACAGAGAATCCACACTGGTGAGGAAAATGGACTCAATATGCTCTCTATTCTCTAAATGCTTAGAGAACTAATTTCCAAAAGCACTTCAGCTACTTAATTCTATAGTAACCATGCTTTTCTGAATAAATGACTACTATGTGAATGATAAGATTATAATTAGCCTTCTACAATCAAAACTAATGACCCAAGCTTTCCAAATCCCTTCCAGCATATTACAATCTTAATATTCAAAAGTTGTAAAGTATGTATCAACCCTTATATTCCTACTGAAAAGCAAGCTCCTCCTTTAGAGGAGTATGAATAACACTTCATTATCTACTGATAAAATAAGGAAAATTATCTGGTAATCATTTACTTGCGAGAACATTGTTTTCAAAGCATCTATATAAATCGAACTGGCTAGTAATAACATTATGGATCTAACAGTTAATTATATTTGAAAAAATTTTCTGTGTGGTGGATCTGTCATTATACGGGTATCGGTACCTTGTCTGTTATGTGTCTACTAAGCAAAACCCAAACTGCAGCACCCCCTTGTGGACACTGCACCTCCAGCTTGTACTGGGGGTTGTTGGCCAGGCTATAAGCATCTTTCACAGGTCCTTGTTTAGCATCCCAAGTACTAAAAGATAAAGTCAACAAAAAGATAGCAATGGTTAAATTTCTCATACAACTAAACTTTTTAAAAAGTAAATATTTTTGATATTTTAAAAAAATTTTATGTGTATGAATTTTTGGCCTACATGTTTAATTTGTATGACTGTATGGCTTGCATGTATGTATGTGCACCATGTGTGCTTGATGCCTGTGGAGTTCAGAAGAGGAGTTACAGATGGTTGTGAGCCACTATGTGGGTGCTGGGAACTGAACCTGGGCTCTCTGCAGGAGTAACAAGAACTCTTTAACTGCTGAGCCATCTCTCCAGCCCTCAGATAACCTTTTAAACACTACTTTAAAAAGTAATGTGTTTCAAATGCAATAAAGATATCAGGGTTGATTACTTATTTATTATTGGTGGTTTTTGCTTTTTTTGAGACAGGGTTTTTCTCTGTAGCACTGGCTGTCCTGGAACTCACTACATAGACCAGGCTGGCCTTGAACCCAGTGATCTGCCTGCCTCTGCCTTCCAAGTGCTGGGATTAAAGGTGTGCACAGCACAGCTAACAGGAGTCTTGTTTTATCCTTTAAAAAGTTTTTGGTGTAATAAAGTATTTTTAAAAGACTACTGGGAATGACAAAAAGAGTGCTTGATGGTCCTCTTGAATTGATTAGTATTTGGATTTTTTGTTTTGTTTTGTTTTTTAAGACAGGTTTCTCTATGTAGCCTTGATTGTCCTGGACTCACTTTGTACACTAGGCTGGCCTTGAACTCACAGAGCTCTGCCTGCCTCTGCTTCCCCGAGTGCTGGATCACAAGTGTGTGGAAAACAGGCAAGAGAAAGACGGCTATGGTTGAAAGCATGTACTGCTTCTGTAGATGACCGGAGTTCAGTTCCCAGCACCCACAATGGGTGGCTCACAGCTGCCTGTAAACTCCAGCTCCAGAGAGTCCAACACCCTCTTCTGGTCTCCCAGACACATGCATTCATGTGCAAAGCCCCATTCCCATCCCCATTCCCCACATAATTTTTTTAAATTTTAAAATCTTTCAAATATAGAGATTATGAAGCATACTCTAAAATGTATAAAAACTTACCTGTGAATGCAAGTTGATTCTTTAAAAAGAGCTGGATTCCAACTCAAATAAACTACATCATAATACTGGCAAAGATCATCCCAGGAAATCCAAAATATTCCTAAAAATTAAATGTCTCTATTAATCTAAAAAAAAAAAAATCTTAGTGATAAATAATGTAGGCAAGCTGGACAGAAGGCTTGGTAACTAAGAGCAGCTGCTCAGCACAGGCCCCAGATCTTACCCCAGCCCACATGACGGCTAACCAGTTTCAAGGATCCACCTCCAAGGGCACCAAGGACACAAACAGTGCACAGATGTATGTACGCTACAGACAACACTTACATACAGAAAATAAAAAAAAAATAATAATAATAAGAGACTCTTAAGACAGTTAAGTACATCTCATCTTGAAAAAGCAGGTGAAAATAAGGGCTCAAGGAGCTACCAAGATAGCTTCGTGGTGTGAGTACTTGCTCTTGAGGAGGACCTGGATTTGGTTCCCAGCACCCACACTGTGGCTCACATCCATCAGTAACTCTAGTTCCAGGGATCTGGAGCCCTCTGCAGACCTGTACATATATATACACATATATACATGAAGGCAAGACACATAAATAAAAATAGATAGATAGGCTAGGGAAATGGCTCAGCCAGGGAAGTGCCTGACTGCACAAACGTGAGCTCTATCTCCAAGCATCATCTAAAAGCTAGGCATGCCAGTGTGTGCTGGGGAGGCAAAGAAAGAAGGATCGTAGGGTCTTGCTGGCTAGCCAGGTTGGCCAATCAGATCACTAAGTTCAGTGAAGAGCAACAGAGGAAGATACCTAGTGCTGAACTGTGGCCTCCACATGCATGTGCACTCACGAGCACACAAACACATACGTAATCAAGCACCCCACACACTCCCAAAATCTAAAGTTACAGAAATATTTACCATTATCTATTTTCTGAGCTGTTCGGGGATCAAAGTTTAAATACTTTTGCAATTCAGGGGTCCAGTTCTTCACATCATTTTCACTGTACCTTCCTTTCCAGCGTAAATGGCTCCAAGGGTTTTTCAACTGAATAAATCGCAGCCCCTATATTAAAAGACAAAACAAAACAAAAAGATTAACAACAAAGAGATTTACTACATACTTACATACTCATATATAGTTATAATACTCAGAATGAACTATGATTATTTATCAAGTATCAATTCTTAATATTAACACTTTCTAAAAGGGGAACATAAAGGAGTAGAAATTTCTGCTAAACTTTTCAGAGGCAGATCTCAGGCATCAGAAACATTCAAGGGCATATGGCTGTAGATTTTTCTGATAAAAAGGAAGACAGCAATCTTTAAATTGCCCAAAACAGAGGAAGAAATCCAAAAGAATTTTAGAAAACTTGGCATATGCTCAGTATCCCAATTCTAGTTATTTCCTTTAAGAAATGATGCAAAGCTTGTATGAACTGAAAAGCAAGGGGCTTGAACCATGCATGTGCCTTAAGAGTAAATTATGGAACATTCCCTCCAGGAGAAGACAAAGAAATGACCCACAGGAGAAAGGAAAACTGAAATGAAGATCACAGAGCATGCAAGTATTTTAGACATAGACAACACACACACACAAATGCTTTTAGGAATGTATTAATATATAAGAAAATCCTAAGTTGAAAAAGTCACAAATGAAATTGTAACTTTAAGGCTATCTGTGAGGAGAAGTTTTATAGGCATAGAAACAAAGAAAGCCCAAACTGGCAGGGCATGGTGGCATATGCCTTTAATCCCAGCAACTGAAAGACAGAGGCACACAGATTGCTGACTGAGTTCCAGGCCATCTAGGGCACTAGAGTAAAACCCTGTTTCAAAAAAAGGAAAAAGAAAAGAGAAAAAAGAAAATAAGAAAGAAAAAAGATTTGAGTAAATGTTTCAAAGATGAAATAAAACCACACTCTCACAATAAAGGACAAACCCAAGAAAGGTTGGAACTCACAGACAAAGAACACCAGTGAAAGCTTTCAGTTTTAACACACATCAGGCTTTGGGCAAAGATAACTCTGATAGTACCAAGTTCACATACAAAGTTAAACAGGTGCTCAAGCTGAGTAAGTGAAAGTGAGCATGAGCCGTGAAGAAACCTATTACTGGGCCTTGGCTTGCTTTGTTTACATGTACTCCAGTAAAATGTCTGTCTTTACAGAATCACTGTTAGGAAATCAATACACAACTAATGGCACTACTTTGTAGTCAGAATGGCTGTTGTTTCACTATCCAAACTTAAATTGCATGCCACTATCTCACTATTCCTTACAGTGCACTGACACCAGCCTCACAGGAGGCCCTCACAGGAAAAGGAGCTCAGGCCTGGAAAGTAACCATTAACTGCGGTACTCCTGTGTAGAAAACTGCAATTCTAAAACAAGCACACATTTTGGCCTTTTTTTACATTAACTTTTTTACTTTTTGCTTTAAATGAGTCAATTTTACTGCTGTGTTTAAGGAAAGACACAATTCTATACAATACAGTTGGGGTTGGGAATCCCGCCTAGTTCATAAAGCCTTGAGAGCTTAAGTTCTGCTGAGGATTGAGGATTGAATCTCCATCCTCATGCCTGCTGGTCAAGTGCTCTGCCACTCAGCTACATCGTCCAGTGGAGTCTAAAGTCTAACTGGTGTGGCAGGCTCAGACTGCCTTCCATCCCTGTACAATCATGTGCCACAAGAGCATCTGGCAGTGATGGACTTTATGTGAGGTTATAATGGATCTGAAAATCCTGCCACTTAGTGACATCACAGCCATCCTAACGTCAGAGTGCATTGCACACATTTGTAACTAAACAAGCTAGGAGACTTGTTTAGAACTGAACCTACCACAATCACTGGCCAAAATACTGTGACTAATAGTTACTGCTGTTATATACCATGTATCTGTTGTTGAAAAGGTCTTATTACACACCCCAGAGTGACTATGTAGCCCAAGCTGGCCTTTAATTTGCTTCCTATTCTGTCTCTTGAGTTCTGGAATGTTATCTTTTATTTACTTTTTTTAAAATTTGTTTTTCTTTTGTTGTGAAGCTTGAAAAACAAACACTGTTAACTATAAAGACTATAGTACAGCACATATAATTACATAGTGAGCAACACCAAATAACGACAAATATTTATAGCACTAGCTTATATACTTCCTGTATTTTTAATCATTATTTTAGAATATACTCCTATGGGGGGGGGGGAAGAGCCAGGCATGGTGGCACGTACCTGTAATCCCAGGATTTGGGAGGCTGGGCAGAAGGGTTAGGAGTTCAAGGCCAGCCTGGGATACATGGCAAAACCCTGTCAAAAAAAAAACAAACAAAAAACCTTAACTGTAAAACTGTATGCTGCTGCCTTAAGCTAACAAGAGCTTCACACATCTTGTGTCTCCTGTTGCGCCATTTTCTCTTGTGTTTGATTTAATCTCGTATTTCTTCCTGAAGGCCCTAGGAACAAGACAGACAGACAGACACAATATTGCCTAGCTGTGTAGTAGACCATATCATCTAGGCTTCTGTAAGTACACTCTCATGTCTGCATAACAACAAAATCACGAACAAATTTCTTGGATTATATATCCTGAGGCTAAATGACCTATTTCTGCATGCCAACTTAACACCTATTTTAATAGTTTAATTAACAAATAATGGATACTGTTTTTGCTGAATGATCTTGTCTCTCTCTCTCTATTCTATTAAGGAAGGGCACTTAATAATATTTGTATGTTCTACTGCAGAGAACTCATCCGTTTTTGTTTTTTGTTTTTTTGTTTTTTTTCATTTAAAAATAACAATAACCAGAGAAGGAATAAGGTCACATATTCTAGTACCTTACTTAGCCCCAACGATATACTGAGAAAGGGTCTAAAGCCTACAAAGAGTTCAAGCAAGAAATATGCATATGCACACAGACTCAAAGCATCTCTTATTTCTAGCCATCTTCCTACTTTCCTTTTCACACACATTTCTCTTCTATACCCTAGAGCAATCTAAGGCATTCAGAGCTGTGTATTTGTCTCAAATGCGGTAACTTTTTTTAATGATTTTTTTTTTTAATGCTACTGTGCATTGGTGTTTTGCCTGTATGTATGTCTGTGTGAGGGTGTCAGATTCCTTGGAACTGAAGTTACAGACAGTTGTGAGCTGCAAGTGGGGGTGCTGGGAATTGAACCCTGGGTCCTCTGGAAGAGCAGGCAGTGCTCTTAACCACTGAGCCATCTCTCCAGTCGCAAGTGTGGTAACTTTTATGGAAAGGAAAAATATGTAATGGCATCCGTGTTCTATTGTCATTATCTATACTGTCACTGAATTTCATTCTCCTCCTTTCCTCCTAATATCCGATGGTAGAATCGAAGTTGCTTACACTGGTAGGATGGCTCTAAAAGTCTGGTCATTGTTGCAGTACTATAACATCTTATCAATCAAGAAAAAAAATAAAATTATGAGGCATAACCTTGAACTCTCTAATATCCAAAACAGCATATGCATGTGTGGGAACCAGGCCCCACTTCTCCCCTTCAGCTTCAGTCATCATTCCAGTTGATGCAGTAATGAGGACATCCCCTTTGTGAAATCTGCAAAGACCCCAAGACAAGAAGTCAGAAGAAGATGCATGTGAAATCTCAGATCATACTACCTTTCCTATACTATCTACTGGCTTACATGAAAGCTTCAAATTTGAAATTAAAAAAAAAAAAAACAACAACAAATTGGCTATTCTAACAGATGAATTTTTTTTTTCCAGTATCAGTGAAGAAAAATAAATGCTAAATTTTCAGCTTACAAATAAGGATTTACTTATTTACCAAATTTACTTCTCCAAAAGAGATTTGGCTTTATTTACCAAATCACAAGGTTTCCTTGTGATACTGTATGCCTGTCATGATTTGGAGAATTTCTTAGTAAATTTCTCCAAATAAATTATCCACTTACAGTTTAAACTCTTAAGACTTCTTTTCCCCTCTTCTTTCAAACTTGATAAGTACTTAGTAGGAGCAACTGATTTTTCCACAACCATATTCAATTACTTTGGATTTTCTAAAATTTGGATTAACTGTGGCTACTGGGTTTGTGAAGTCTGTGAAAAGCTATTTCCCAGTGACTGGCAGAGACTGCTGTAGCTGGAGGAGTGTGTGCAGAGATGATCCCAGCACTCACAATGCTGAGGCAGGAAGATCACAAGCTGGAGGTCCACCTGCACTTCTCAAAAAACAGAGGGTGACAACTTTATAATGTCTACCCTAGATAAAGCATGATGCCTTTTAAACAACCTTATTTACTTCAAAAGGAGAAATGGAGGAGGGGGGGAATGAAAGAAGGGGAGAGGGCAGGAAACACAATTACCTTTGATAAAGCATTCTGAATGAACTGTCCTTGCTGAAGGACTGGCTGTCTGAATGCATTGCGATTCTTTCTGGTATCCACCCAGTCAGAGCATGCAGATCAATGTTCTGAAACATAAACACATTTCAGAGCTGTCAGTGGTTTCAAATCCTCAGGAGAGCTATTAAAGCTCACTGATTTGCCATAATGATCTTGATAGGTATAAATCTGAAGAGGAGGTTGCTCTTCAGCTATCTGAACTCAAGAGAATTTTTTAAAAAGATTTATGTTCATGTGTGTAGTAGTTTGAATAAAAATAGCCCCACAGGCCCATGGGAGGGGCACTATTAGGAGGTGTGGCCTTGTTAGGGGAAGCATGCCACTGTCCAGGCTGGCTTTGAGGTCGCATGCTCAAGCTAAGCCCAGTGTGGCTCCCAGCCTCCTTCTGCTGCCTTCAGATCAAGATGTACAACTCTCAGCTCCTTCTCCAGCACCATGTCTGCCTGCACACTGCCATGCTTCCCACCACGATGATAATGGGCTGAACCTCTGAAACTGTGAGCCAGCTCCTTTATAAGAATTGCTGTGGTCATGGTGTCGGCTCATAGCAATAAAAACCCTAACTAAGACAATGTGTATGGGGGTTTTGCCTGCATTCATGTCTGTGCACCACACCGGTGCCTGGTGCCCATGGAGGCCCAAAGAGGCATTGACCCTCTATTTAGAATGGGAGTTAGAGACAGCTGTGAGCTGGCATGTTGGGGGCTGGGAACAGAACTCAGAACCTCTACAAGAGCAGTAGATGCTCTTAACTGCTGAGCCATCTACACAGCTTCATAAAAGAAATTTTTTTTTTTATACTGGTAAATACGCCAACACTCAAAATGTAACATGAGATTGCTTTAATGACAACAGTTATTTACTGTATAGTGAGTTTTTACAATCAGACAGTTCTAGCAGAGTGCAAGGCCAGCCTGGTCTGTATAGCCAGTTCCAGGACACCACACAGAGTTCCAGGCTACATAGAAAAATACTGTTTCAAAACCAAAACCAAAACCACAATAACAAAAGACAATGAATTACAAAGCTCAACTAAAAGTATCTGAAAGAACATAATTGAATGTGAAGGCTGGGAAGTAAAACTGAGTATCTATTTCATTTAAGCACAACCTTTATATCCACTGCCTTGCACTGTAAGATCCTGAAACATGAAGCACTTATATTAGGCAAGGAAACTTATCAATTACAAGTAATGGATGATTTACATTTATTAATATGTTTTTTATGCACACAGGGTCTTCTTGTATCTCTTCCTGAAGTCACTATGTAGCCCAGGCTGGCCTCAAGATCACAGCAATCCTTCTATTTCAGCCTCCCAAGAGCTATGCCATTACCCACTGACTCAATCTTTGTAAACCCTAAGACATGAATTTAAATATTATAATGTAGACACAATGAGGAAAGTTAGACCACTTCTAAAGGCCACATGCTGGTTATTATCAAAATTTAAAGTTGTTAATTTGACTGATTTATGGCTTAAATCTAATAGTTTAACTCATGCAAATGAAGGACCCCGGCACACGTTTCGATTTTACAGGTTTTATTAATGATGGCTGGAAAACAATTCCTTATACCTTAACTTACAATTAAAGATATACATAAGAATATCAGTATGGTACCCACCCCTCCACTGACTTGGAAAAACACAATGTTCTTTATCTCAGTGAAAGAGTGGACACATTTAGGCTATTCTGGATATATTTTATACAATGTGCTGTCCTTATATAAGAAAACATGTATCATTATCATAAGGAAACATCAAATTTCTTGAGGGTTGATATTCTGCATTATTTTCCCACAAGGAAAAACATCTATAATTTTTCAACTTTAAAATATGTAAGTATGTATGTGTGTATGTGTGTGTGTGTGTGTATATATATACATATATATATACATATATATGTATATATATATAATGATTATCCATGACTTACTGAGTTAGATCCTGGGAAATCATATCCTCCCATAACTTTCATGTATGCTTTCTCTATAAGTGATACCCATAATTCACTTTTATTGTTGGAGTAAGAACACAGCAATTCTCCTTTGTGATCTACAGGTAACTGATCATCAATTATTACCTGCAAAAAGAGAATATTAACTTTCTTAAGTAAGAGAAAATAAATCGCAAGATTAAAAAAATTGCATCAACAATGGACACAGTATACCTATTATTAAGATAATAATATCTGGGTGGGGTGGTGCTCTGTAATCCCAGCACTCTGTTAGTTGAAGGCCAGCCTGGTCTACAAAGTGAGTCCAGGACAGACAGGGATACACAGAGAAATCCTGTTTCAAAAAACAAAAAACAAACAAACAAAAAAAAAGATAGTAACAGCTTTTATAAAATGCTCAGGTTTTTTTTTTTGGTTGTTGTTTTTGTTTTTTCAAGACAGCACTTCTTTGTTTACACCAGGCTGGCTTGAACTCAGATCCACTTGCTTCTGCCTCGGAGTGCTGGGATTAAAGGCATACACCACCACTGCCCAGCAATGCTCATCATTTAAATATAATGTCTTTATTCAGTCTTAGAAGCTAAACTCACTGACAAGTAAGCCACTAGTTACACATAAGATATGTGTATGTATATAAAATCAAAATTAGACATTCTAGAATGTTCATTATATTTAAAATTACAAAAGAGCCCTGCTATTTTTGGTTTAACTCTACAAAAAGATTCATACCATATATGAACCTTTTTTTTTTTTTAAAGAGACTATGTAGTCCAGGCTGGCCTCTGACTAGCTAGCCTCCTGTCTTAGCCTCCTGAGCACTAGGTATAGGTATGTGTCTCCATGCTCAATACTGAAAGACTCTTGAACAAGATGTTACTATCTTTCTAAAAAATTGTTTAGTTTTTAAGTAATCAAAATAATTCTCAACAGTTGTTCCCAAACAACAGTATCAGCATCAGCATGAGCATGGAGCTTATTAGGCAAGTTCTGGTCTGGCCAGACATACAAAATCAGAATGTGGTACAGACCTATAATCTAGGCTATTCCCAAGGCTTAGGATTACAAGTTCAAGGATTTTATAGTTTAAAAAATGAGTTTGGGAGTTGTCTCCTGTGCCAGTGAGGTTAAGGCTCTTCCCCACTTTTTCTTCTAACAGGTTTAATGTGTCTGGTTTGGACTTTAGTTTTGTTCAGGGTGATAAGTACGGATCTAGCTGCATTTTTCTACATGCAGATATCCAGTTAGACCAGCACCATTTGTTGAAGATGCTATCTTTTCTCCATTGTATAGATTTGGCATCTTTTGTCAAAAATCAGGTGTTCATAGGTGTGTGCGTTTATTTCTGGGTCTTCTATTCAATTCCATTGCTCCACCAGTCTGTTTCCATGCCAGCCCCACGTGGTTTTTATCACTGTTGCTCTGTAGTACAACTTAAGATCAGGGATGGAGATCCCTCCAGAAGATCTTTTATTGGAGAGGATTGTTTTAGCTATTCTAGTTTCAGGGGATCTGACACCCATAGGCACCTGCAGATATATATGCCTCTTGCTCAAGTGTGTTCATGCACACACAAAATAAAAAATAAATCTTTAAAAATTTTTAAATTTCTAATAGGTTTTATTTTTAATTACTAACAAATTATTCTATTGATAGTAATATGTACAATATATTACAAATTCAAATCAACTAAACTGACTTTTTAAATTTTTACACAATCAACTTTTCTTAGTTGTATCCCTTCAAGATTCAAAGGTGAGGAGGTAAAGAAAGAAGAAGTGGATGTAGGGATTTGGAAAAAAAACAGAGAAATTCACCTTTCTTGGGACACCATTGAGGTGAAGTTTTACCATATACTTTCCACAGGGGTTATATTCTGGTTCACCATCCTTATTCTGTGGGTAAATTATGCTTTTGGAAAGAAAAACAATTAAAATAACAGTGCTAATATTCAACATCAATATATAAGACTTTATATTACATTTAAACATATGCCATTCATTTATAAGTATTATTTTCTTTCCAATTTTATAAAAATGAACACAAGGATATCTTAATATTTTAAATATTTCTTGGTTTTGGTTTTCCTTTTGAGATAGGATTTTACTATGTAGCCAGGCTGGTCTGGAACTCATGATCCCCCTTGCTTCAGCCTCCCAAAGGTACCACCACTCCCAGATAATAGTTTCTAAAATCATAAGCTAGAACATAAATTTTCACAATATTCTGAAGCAGGGTCTTACATGCTTTGAGGCTGACTTCAGACTAGTTTCTAATTTTCTGTCTTTTATTCTTAGAACAAGCTAAACAAAAGTTGTGATGATCATTACTGAGTGGGAGACTGGGAGGAGAAAAGGAGGGGGCATCCAACACTAGGAAGCAGATACAGGAGCAGGTATATCTCTGTAAGTTCAAGAACAGCCTGGTCTACACAGTGAGTTCCAGGCTAGCCAGGCAACATAGAGACTCTGTCTCCAAAACCAAAAACAAAGTTAAAAATCAAACTGACTCTAATAACATATTTTGCTTAATCCAATTATTATTTCAACATACACTCAATACTTTAGAGATATTTTCCTATTTCAAAATTTTAATGCGTAGTTTTCAAAATCTCATGTACATTTTGTATTTATTCACATCTCACCTTAACTAAAAATAATCTATTTCAATTCCTCAGTAACCACAAGTATCTAGTGGCTAACCCACTGTACAGTAAAAATTACAAGATAGAAAAGGAACATGGTTTCTACTCTGATTACATCCATTTCAAAACACATCCATTATTTTGCTGTCTGTGCATATGCTCTTGGTGCTGTAAAAAACTTTCCACATTCAGGAATCATCTGTTTAACCTGCACAGAAGGGCCATGATAGCCTAGTGCCCTTTCCACCTTCTACATGCCTGTGGTTTAAGTTTTAAATTTCTAACTAAGTAACAATCATATAAAGGACAAACATAGAAATTTACCTGGTAATTAACTTCTTATTAAATCGTCTTTCATAAGCTGCACTGATAGCCAGTGAAGCCACAAAGGAACAATCTGATACTATTGTCTGTTAAAAAGAACAATATATTCTTTCATTCATGTAATTTTAACATTTGTATAGTATCTATGCATTACACCTCTATCTTTAGCTTTTATATAAAATATCTTGATTATTATTCAAACAGGAAAATAGAAATGCCATATTTTATTTTATTCAAACAAATTCTAAAAAAAAGTATTTCAATGAAGCTAATTTAGAATCCTTAGGGTTTTGTGTGTGTGTGTATTTTTAATTATGTATCTGTGTCTATTTTGGGCTGTGTGTACACATGAGTATGAGTACCCAGGTATTCAGACCAAGAGAAGGCATTGGCTATCCTGAAACTGGGAGTTAGAGGCCTTGTGAGCCACCATATCTGAGGAGTGGCAACCAAACTCATCTACCCTTTACTTTTTGAGAGAGGGTCCTTCAGTGAACTTGAAGCTTACCAATTCAAGTGGGCTGGCTGGCCAAAGAGCTTCAGGGGTCCTCCTATCTCTGCATCCCTGACTTCAAAAAAAAAAAGGTGTATGGGTGTTTGGTCTGTATATAAATCTGTACATAATATGTGTGCCCAGTAGTGCCCAAATAGGTGAGAAGAAGGGATTGGATACAGTTATGAGCCACCATGTGGGTGCTGGATTGAACCTGGGTCCTTTGGAGAAGCAGCCAGTACTCTTAACCACTGAGCCATCACCCTTTTCTGTGCTTTTGGGTATGCAAACTCAGGTCCTTATGTAGGTACTTCACTGACTAAGCCAATCCCCTAGCCCCAAAGAATTAAATACTTAAGTAATTAAGTCTTTTATAACTATTTCCTTGTCAAAGGTGAAAAACAATTCTCCAGTTTCACATCTACAGACATAAAAATCTATCATTGGGACTGGGGCTATAGCTCAGTGATAGGGTGATTGCCTAGTGTTGGAGTTGTTCTGATGCTGGGCCTCAAGATCTGGTTACTCCCCGATATACCTATCCTTGCTGTAAAAACCTGCCTAAGACATACCTGATTGGTTCATTAAACAGATGGTCTATTCCTGAGCAGGGCAGAAATGGTTAGGCATGACTAAGGTTCCCGGGCTTTTGAGGACAGAAGAATCATGGGAAGAAGACAGACAGGAAGAGAGAAGGAAGGAGGATTCGACAATGGGTTAGTGTGGAGAAGAAATCACGTGAGCCTGGAGGAAGGACTCCGATAATGGCATGGGAAGGCCCAGATGAAGAATACAAGCAAGTATTTATAAGATTAGGGATGGAAGATGGCTCAGATGAGGATGGTTAAGGAGAATGGTGTTGGATGGGGGCTGGGAGGTGGATGGTGAGGTTACTGAGATGGTGTAGGTGAAATATCTGTCCAGCCCAAGGTAAATAAGGCATTATAAAATCTAACAGGTGTCTGTGTCTTATTATTTGTGACAGTAGGAGAGATAATACCACTATGATAATCTTAAGGCTAATAACAAATAATACATATCCCCATACTCATTTTTATTTACTATAACAGCCTACCATGTAAAAGACCTTAAATTCAATTCCCAGTACTGAAAAATAAAATCTGTAATTGATTAGAAGAGTTTCTCATAATTTTCTCAATGTTAATGCCAAAATGTACAGAATATACTGGACATGGTGGCACACATGTGTAATCTCATCTACTTGGGAGTCAGACGCTGGAGATTACTGAGTTTAAGACCAGCTCAGGGAATAGAGCAAAACACTGTCTCTGAAGACAAAAAAAAAAAAAAAAAAAAAAAAAAAAAAAAAATTAACAAATTTTTAGTCTTGTTTTGAGAAAAGAATCTTGTAATGCAGCCCAGACTGGTCTCAAACTTACTACGTAGTCCAATATGCTGAGGTTACAGCTATGTGCTACCAAATTAAGCTAAAAATAATGTGAAGAATGAAAAATTTTTGTAGTTATACTCATGCACCTAAATATATACAATCTAAAAAAAAAAATCAAATCTAGATTCAAATTTCCTTAGTGTGCCAATTTTCTTGAACATTATACAAAATAAATGTTTACCTGCTTTATGCTAAAACTGGATACGGTATATATCATTGTAGGATTGTTGGTGAGGTCTTCTGGTCGTACCCATTTAGAAAATGTAGTTTTTTGTTTAGGTGATAATGGAAGCTTGCCCAATCTATCACTGAGGTAATAATAAAAGTTAAAAGAATATATTAATTTTTTTAAAAAATGACTTTGAAACCAGAATTAAACCTTCTTTTTGGCAGAGATCATACAGCTACACTTGTCTTCCCAAAATAACCAGTCAAATCTGGTTCTCTACACATAACCTTGAAATCAGTCAATCTGAAAATGTTCTCCAATTTAAAAAAATAAACATGAGTAAGTAAAGGCAGAGGTTTATACTTAAAATATATACAGAGGTTTATACTTAAAAATATGGTAGAGACAGTTAGCACAGTTATGACATTCAGGAAACTCAGCAATAAAATGGAGTCATTAACAACACAAGCTGATCCACTGAGGCCCGGGAAATACAGATCCTTCCCTTGACTCTTGAAAAGGACAGAAAGACTAGCTAACTTACTAAATAGTGAGCTTTGTGCCGAGCATCATGCTAACATGCTTTATATATTATTCTTCACTTACATCCTCAAAATAACTGTATTCCGTTAAGCATTTTGGGGGAAAAGCATAAACTTGTTACCAAGGTCAAACAGCTAAGAAGTGACGTCTGAATCAAAGTCTGTGGGGTCGCATCCACTATTTTATTCATTACACTGTACTTGCTCTGTGCTTACTCTTTTTTTTTTTTTAGGGATAAATACTGTACCAATATTTATTTTGTACTATGATGCTTTAAAACAAGATAAGAATGAAGGGGTAAGTTTCGTGTATATACACAAACTTTTGGAACTATTTTTTTTTTTTTTTTGATCAATGAATGTTAAATTTTATTCAGCTCAGATCCATTTATTGAGAACCTACCCCTACCACTTCGTTATTCTTTGTCTAGAATAGTGTTTGACAAACATGGGAGATGGTCTCCATAGAGATAAGATGAGGATAATGGAAAAATCAGAGTAATGGATGGGGTACTCTTCACTGCTGGTCTAGGAATCCTCTAGAGGAGGCAACATTTACTTGGGACCACTGTGCTTACTCTTTAAAACTGACCTGTAACACCAAATAAAACCATCCACTTTCCTACCCCAACCTTCACCGTCCTATAGCAATGCCAACTCCTCTCTAGAGTTCAAAAGATTTTGTGATAACGTGCAATATGCAAACTAAAACAAATCTGTGTAATATTCCTTTTTCCAAGAATGCTGATGAGTATTAGATAAAGATTTTGTGCTCAAGTACAATCTGAAAACTCCTGAAGTACTACTTTCTTCACTGTAGGTAGCACACCTCTAGACTTTTATGAGTCCATGTTGTTGTAAATCTCAAGTAGAAAAGATTATCTACAATACTGCTCAAAATTGTTTTTTAGTTTTTAAATTTTAAGACATGTTCTGGAACTTATGCTCACCCTACCTCTACCTCCTGAGAGTTGCAGTCACAGGTGTGTGCCATCAAACCTGGTCTCTCAAACATTTTGATGATCATCTGACAGAACCTCTACTGTTCCAGGTAATATTTTAGCTAGAACCTATGTAATGTTAGGAACTGATTATAAACAGAAACAGAACTGGGTGAACTTAGGCGTTTAAAGACAGCAATCATATACTTGTAAGAGAGAAAATCAAAGCTAATTCAAACCTATAATTTTATCTATTACTAACCCTTATTAATCTTCCATATAACCTACACTACAGAATAAATTTAAGACTCCATAATATTTATTCTCTCAAATCACTGAGTAATTAAAAGTCAGAACTTAAACACATTTATTTTCCTAGACTCATAAAGCTATTAACTGTACTTTAGAAAATGCAATGCTTATGACTTAAAGGTTTTCAGCACTGGAATACCAGTAAGTAAATAATTAAGTTTTGATTAGTCTCTAAATATGGTTTTCAATCTACAGATCATGACCCCCTTAGGGAATTCAAACAATCCTTTCACAGAGAGGTTCAGATATCCTGCATATCAGATATTCACATTATAACCCATAACAATAGCAAAATTACAGTTATGAAGTAACAATGAAATAATTTCATGGTCGTGGTCATCACAACACGAGAAACTGTATTATACAGTCACAACATTAGGCAGTTGAGAAACACTGCTCAAAATGAAATTAAACTATGAAGCTCTTTTCCTGTCAATTATGTTAAATGAATTTCAAATGTTAACGATCATTCTTTCTTTTGACTATTCTCTATGTAAAATAATTTAGATGACAAAAATTGGAAAATTCTGCCACTTAATTTTAGTATTTATCTATTCTTCTCCAAGTTTAAGTCATTCAGTAAATCTTGAGTATTTATAACAGATATTGTGCTAAATATGGGGTAGGACTTAGTTTACCAGATATAAAGCTTGTAATTCCCAGTAGGGGACATGTATTAAGCAAGTAAGTATATAAAGGAGAAAAGAAAACTTCCAACTGTGATATACTACCCTTAATTAAAGGCACTTTGTCTATGGCCACACCACCCTGAACAAACTGTTCTCCTGTAAATTAAAGGAACTTCTACAGTTCATGTTTAACTTTTAAATTATATTGCTTTGTTTGTTTCTTTAGGTTTTTTTGTTTTGTTTGGTTTGGTTTTTGGTTTTTTTGAGACAGGGTTTCTCTGTGTAACATCTGCTCTGGAACTCACTCTGTAGACAAGGCTGGCCTCGAACTCACAGATCCACCTGCCTCTACCTCCCAAACTGCTGGGATTAAAGGCATGCACCACCATGCCTGGCTTCAATTATATTATTAAACTGTCCCAAATTTTGGTTGTTTGTGCTATATTTTTCTTTTGGGAATTCCAGCATTAGAGATGTGATTTATCTTAATTTGCTACATATAAATTGAAACCACAAATTTACATCTTAAATATATCCATTCAGCACATACTAGAGTGAGTTATTCTTATTATTATGATACCAATATCTTTTGTGTAGATATTTGTGTACATCTCTAAACACATTACGTCCTGGACTTTTTTCTATTGTATCCAATCATCAACTGGAAAAATGTTTGCTCAGTACTTACTCTGTGCCAAGTATTATACTAAACATTATGTCTATAATGTTAGGTTTAAAAAGAAAAATCCCCATGACCCATGACCAGGCCGATTAAAACAAATGTGACATTGTGGTACTATATCATGGTATTGTGTTAAACTGACAACTTCATGTTGTTCAGATCTTTATTTGGACAATTTTTCCTCCTCTTTTCCGTAAATATTCCTCTCTTCCAACCAACTTTGTATACAAAATTTAATTTTAGGATTATGAATTAAATTGAACTTCAGAGTACTGAAAAATTCTTTAAATGATCTTGGAAGTAAAAAATTAAGTGTTTACTTACCAAAAGGGCATTGGATAAGCAAAACGTTCCCTCAGATCAACACTCATGAAAGGAACATATTCTACACCATTTATTTTTGATGTTGTCCTATAAGGCACAAGAAAAAAAAAATCTAAGTTTTCAATTGTTAGTTACCAATCTTACTTAAACTCTAAGTTTAAATGACAACAGCTTCTCAGCCTTTTAGCTAATACCAAAAGTAAAATTTCAGTGATAAAGTATGATATTGTATTAAATTGACAACTTCATGGTGTTCAAATCTTTATTTGGACAGTTCAGCGAAAAGAAATACCACATAGCAGCTGTTATAATTCAATTCAGTTTAATAAGAACATTCTTTTAAAATTAATATCCTGGACTTTGGATATAGCATAGTGGTAGCACTTTTGCTATCATGCATAAAAGGTTCAATCCTCAGCACAAAAATTTAACTAACTAAAATAGCACCAACAATGGGAACTAAAAAACAAAAAACATTTGACATCCATTACAAAACAAAAAACAAAAAAACTGTAGTCTTAAAACAGGCCTTTGTGTCCAATACAGGGATACAAAGTCATGTCTATCTTAGCTGCCAAGCTAAGCAATAACTTAGTTATTCGGGATTTTAAAACAATAAAACTCTGAAAAATGTGGTCTTTCTAACTTTCTGACTATAGGAATATGGACCAAGTCCTAGAAGAAGGAAGTGTCATAGAAATAGCTATGATCTGTTGACACATTCAAGTGAGGTTTGCAGAGGATCTGCATGTTTTATGTATATTAACTATCTCATTTTAAGGGTTCATTTTGTTGTTGTTAACTCAAACAGGGCTTTGTTATGCAGCCCAGGCTATCAGGCTGGCCTTGAACTTAAAAATCCCTACATCAGCATCTAGAATGCTGGAACTGTAGCATATGACATTATATTTAGTAACTTTCTTTCTTTCTGTCTTCCTTCTTTTTTTAGAGTAGTTGCAGAGTAACTTATTTAGTCTTTGGATAATAATACTCAGTGAATTTGAAGATTAATGTAGTCAGCAATGGATACGATAAATGTTAGGATATGTATCCTCATTTTCACTTATATGAAGGATAGCTGTGTTTTGAGACTGTTTTGTTACATGTGGAATTTCAAATGTATAGTATATATAAAAGCATACAGATACTGAGTAGCCAAATGATGAATTTTCACTGTACTGGCCACCCTCAATTGAGAAAATGCCTCCGTAAGATTGAGCTGTAGGCAGGCTTGTGGAATATTTTCTTAATTGGTGATTCATGCGGTAGGATCCAGACCACTGTAGATGGTGCCATCCTTTGTCTGGTGATGCTGTATTCTGTTAAAAATGCAGGCTGAGCAAACCATGAGAAGCAAGCTAGTAGGCAGCACCCTCCATGGTCTCTGCATTGGCTTCTGCCTCCAGGTCCCCGCCCTGTTTAAGTCCCTGTCCTGACTCCCTTTGATGACCACAGTGCTGTGGCAGCATGGCTATAGAAACCCTGTCCTCCCTAAAATGCTTTCATCATGGTGTTTTATCATAGCACTAGTAACCTTAAGACACTAATTTAAAGCCTCAGCTTTAAGAGGAACCTTTTTATTGTTTTATTTTGTACTGTGTTTGTTCACATAATATTTTTCCTAGACAAAGGAACCAGGCTAATAGGTGTGTAACTATAATTTTCAGCAAGAAAGGAAGATGTTCTGGAAAGCTGTGACGTAGGCGGGAATGCCACTCAACTCAACCCCAGGAAAATTTAAAATGAATACCTATATGACCTGCTCAGGTCAGGAACAGCCAGCTGGCTCAAAGATTTATCCTCTCTCAACTGATCAACTGGCTCCAAAGACAGTCAAGAATCTCTACATCATTATAGGTGTTTTTTTTTTTTTTTTTTTTTTTTTTTTTTGAGACTGACATAATACACAGCTTAGGTTTTACAAAGTGGTCTCTGTCATAATTCTATTTTCATTTTTTTTAACTCTTAAAAAATGAAAATGTATCCACAGCTCCAGACTATTTATTTATTACGTATACAATGTGTGTTTGCATGTACACCTGCACGCCAGAAGAGGACACCAGATTAGGACACCAGATTTCATTTTAGATGGTTGTGAGCCACCATGTGGTTGCTGGCAATTGAATTCATGACCTTCAGAAGAGCAGCCAGCCCTCTTAACCTCTGAGACATCTTTCTAGCCCAACTCCAGACTTTTATTTGCTGGATATTTCAAAGAAACCCCCACTTCCGTGACAGTTGTGGTTATAAAGTGCACAGGGCATTTGCAACCTGCTGTAACTGCTATGCTCCTCAATCTTCAGGACTCAGTTCTGCAGAGTACTAGGATATACATACATTCATACATATATAAAATATCTAGTTAAAAGTCTTAACACTAAAATATATTAGAACCAACAAATTTTAATGATTCAAGCTGATATATGATGATTAATGCAGTTAAATAACAGCACAACATCACAACAAAGATCAAAAAACAAGTCAGCATGAAATGATCTGATTATATTTAAAGTTTTCATCACAAGTCATAAGCAGATTTACCTGAGCACTTCTATTTCTTCTGCTGTGTATCTCTGTCCTTGTGCATCACATGACTGTGGACTTATAAATGGCTGAGGCTTTTCAAGGAAAGGATTAGATCCTAGAGGAAGATGTGTCCTTACTGGAGGGGTCTTCGTTTTCATATTTGTTGACTTGAGTTTGCAAAATGGCTTTGTCAAAGGTTCGCTCAGTGCTTCTGCTCTAAAACAGAAGCACAGAAGAACTGTTCTGGTTTTCATCGTATGTTTAGGCTTTTGTTTTTATGAGACAGTCTCATAAAGAGGCTGGCCTCAAACTGCTATGTAGTAGTCTGGCCTTGAAGCTCTGATCTTCCTGCCTCTGCCTCATAAGTGTTTCATTTAAACTTACAGAACACAAAACTTATCTCTAGTTAGTAAAAGCATCTTAATGTAAAGCCAGTTCATAAAATAAAAACCTCTCCATGTAAGCTACTGTACATATTTTTTAAGTACTACTTAGGAACATTTACTATCTGTCAGATACTAGGCAAGGTAAAGGTTGTATAATAACATATAAATCCTATCCCTAAGGTTTTGTGAATAAAAACGACAACTGTGTCAAAATAATAGATGCCAGGATAGAAGCATTTTGTGCAAATGAATACATAAAAAAATTAATAATAGGCCTAATGACCAAGAAAAGAGGGTGAATCAAGGGAAAAGATGCTTAGACTTAATGCTTGAGTTTGGAGAAGTTCACCTGCACTGAGAAAGCAGATACAGAGTATGCAGTAGTATCAGACAGTAGAGTAAGCTATGGGAACTTCAAAAGGATGGGTATAGGCCCTGTAAAAAGTACAAATGAGAGACAGCAGGAAATGGACTGAGAGAAAAGCAAGACAGAGGGCATCATGCGATATGCAAGAGGATTTTGACTGTTCTGTCAAAGAACTAACAAGCTAAAAAGTTCTTAACCTAAGATCCACATATGAGCTTCAGGAGTCGTGTAACACTCCGGGAACACTTGACATACACTTTCTTAGAAAGAAGGTTTTTAATCTTCAACAGATCTCAAAGGAGCCTATAGCTGACACCTCAATCCACCTACCTTTGCTTAGGATGGACTCAGAAATACTGGATGTTTATCTACTACACAAAGATAAAAATCAACCATGATTCTAATTGGAAAAAAAATCACAACAGAGAGAAAGCAACTATGTCAGTTGAAAAGGGTCACCCCATGTCATGGAACCCGGAGAAGGCAACCATGTCAAGTGCTCATAACTTCATGAATTTGGGTAAACAAACTAAAGCTCAGCTGATGATGACATAGAGAAGGGATGAGTTATACTTCAATGAAAGAGGCAGAAAAGAGGCATGAGTAAAGTTTCAAACTAAGGTAATTTCATCTTTTTCTAGAGTGTGAATTTTTGAAATTTCTACTCCTTTCCTTTACAAAAAGTAGTTTTCTACCTCAACTTTTGAAAGAGGTATAATTCACTTATGCATTATTCATACTATGCATACATATGTATGTATACATATTATACATATACATATTCACATTTATACATATTATCCATTCATTAGCAAATACCTACTGAACACATCTATGTATAGGCACTGTGCTAGGTGCTTACTTAAGCACTGAACAAAAGAGGCAAAATTCTGTCTTCACAAGCTTCCATTTAGGGAATGAAGACTGAATGTAACACAGACATCAACAATAAATACAACAAACTGGTCTCTTCATATATTCCGCAGTGGGGTAAGAACAATGAAAGAAGATTAAAACAGCAATCAGAATAAAAGTATTGGGGGAGACAACTTTAAATAAATGCTTAGAGCAGGTCTCAGAAGTGACATGAGCTTGAAATGAAGCTACACATATGGCATGATGCTGGAAATGAAGGCCAGGCCATTCTCAATGTCTATTTTTTTTTTTTGTTTGGTTTTTCAAGACAGGGTTTCTCTGTGTAGCCTTGGCTGTCCTGGACTCTCTTTGTAGACCAGACTGACCTTGAACTCACAGAGATCCACCTGCCTCTGCCTCCCCAAGTGCTGGGATTACAGATGTGCGCCACCAAGCTTTGGTTCAATGTCTATTTTTTAACAGTAACTCTGAAGGACTTTTCAAAAAGGTTGTCTTGGAAGTTTGATATTACACAACACAGAGGAAGTATTCCATTTGAAATATGACTGTTGGGGAATGAAAAGATAGCTCAGTGGTAAAATGTTTGAATAGCATGCATAAGATCCTAGATTCAAGCCACAAAATTCCCACAGATATTCAGTAATATCAGCACTATAAAATCAATCAAATATCACAGTTCTACTCTCTGTATAGCAAAAGGTATGACTTCTTAAAAAATGGATGGGCTACTTACTTGGTCTAAAGTACGGAGATAGAGAAAAGGTAAATTTACTCAGCGAGAAAGGGTAGACCTGCAAGTCTTAGCTTAAGATAAATGGTATGTTTAAAAAAAAAGCACAATTCATACTACCCATTGATAAGAATTTGAGTAACAAAACTCACCTATCTAGTGCCTGTCGAGCCAACTGTTTCAATTTATTTTGCAGGGTCTTATCAGCAGTTTCATAAGACTTAAGAAAAAGAGATAGACATTCTAAAGCATAGTTCTTTAATTTACTTAATCCATATTCCTATGCAAAACTAAAATATACTTCTGAAAGTTAGGAACAAATAAATATAACCTTGTATTTCTGTCTTTAAAGGTTATCATTTAAAACCATGTTGAATATTTTGCCACTGTGGTGAACTTAAAAGCCAATTCTGTAGAAAGTACTAACTAGTCCACAAACATATAAACATGTTCCTCCCATAGAAGGCTGAGCAGGAGGAACCTGGGAGATCAGCACTAATCTATGTTCTCCAAGGTTATAGAAATCAAGGTACAGTGACCACAACAGCCTGCCAAAAAGCCGGCATGTAAAAGACACTGGGAATATCCTCTACTACTTTACCTCATCTTCTTGCCAAGTGCACTGTGCTCTTAAATCCTAGGTGCTCCTTGAAGCTCAACTCAACCAAGTCTCAACCAAGGTCCATCAGGTAGTGCTAAGAGCTATTCAGCATAGAGATTTTATATTGCAGTTAACGAAGCTCTCCCAAACCACTACTTTATTTTTTTTTCTGTATAAAATTGAAATAAATCTATGCTAAAGTCACAGATTTGTGATATCAATTCTTCTTATATAAGTTTTCATTACAAGATAACCTTAAACAGTTTAAAAATAAGCAAATATAATTTTTAAAACCAATTGCTTAGTGATTCAGTAGTAGCAAAACCTTAAGAAGGTATAAAACTATTACTAACTTTCTACTCAACACTTTTTGTGATTATTAAATTAGTTTTATTTATAATGATAGAATAGGGGGCTCCTTCAAAATAAATAAAATTCATTAGTAAAGGAAGGAAATTCTGAACATAATTTCATCTAGTTTAACTCATAACTATACCTACGGTTTTTAGACAGAGATCCACAGCTTCTGTATATAATTCTATGGCATCTTCCACATTCCCCTTTTCATCCTCATCAAACGCTTGTGTAACAAGAAAATGGGCACGCTCTAGATCCAACTGATGTTTTGATTTCAAAGGATCAGCACTCTTTGACTGAACTAGAATAAAATTAAAAAAAAAGTGGAAAGAATATTACTTAAATGCAGCCAGAAAACACCATTTTAATATTTATGACATTCTTTACCAAACTCTGTAATTCTTCGTTTAAATGCTTAGCAAAATATATAAAAATCTTTTTTAAAGTAATTTCAAAAATAAAATAAAATAAAAAGAATAATTTCTCCTTTCTCTCTTTGATCTTAAGGCCCCTACCAAAACCCAATTATTCAAACATCAGAGACAGGATGCTTTATTAAAAATTTTTCCCTCAAATTCTTTTCTTTCTACTAGTACTTTCTTCATTAAAGTAAAAAAACAGAACAAATAAGTCTTCCTCATATTTTTCTCCTTTAAAAACAAAGTAAATACTTGGAAAGTGCCAAATATTAAGAAACACACAGGGCTGGGGACATAGAGTGAGCTTGCCTCACAATATGTCCTGGGTTCTACGGTCAGTATCAGAAAAGGATAAGAGGAAGAAGAAGAGGAAAAAGAAGAAAAAGGAAAAAACAGAAGAGGGAGAGGAAGAAGGGATGAAATGGGAAGAGAAGAAGCAGTCATAATATTTTAAGGTAAAAAATTTTAAACCTTACAGACAATACTAGGCCCTGATGATAAAGTTCCCGGTGTTATCCATCTAAATAAGCCATCATGCTTTTACTGATCTTTGAAATAAGTATTTATATTTGGGTTTTTTTTTTATTGTTTTGAAAGATTTACTTTTATGTGTATGGATGTTTTGCCTGCATGTATGTCTGTACACCACATGCATGCCTGGTACCCTTGGAGGTCAAAAGAGGTAGTTGATTCCTTAGAACTGGAATTACAGTTTTGAGCCACAAAGTAAGTTTTAGAAATCAAATCTGGGTCCTTTACAAGTGCTTTTAATTCCTGAGCCATCTCTCCAGCATCTCCATGTGTAAGTGCTTAACATCATCAGCCCTCAAGCAATGCAAACAAAGCCCAATGCGATGGTACTTTATATCCATATTAAGATGACTAAAAGAAAAAAAAAGTCAATAACAAGTCAGTTCTAGTGGCAGAGCTCTGAAATCTCAGCACTTGGAAGGTGGAGATAGGGATATCACAGTTTAAAGCTGGACAGCAAGATCTGGTCTAAAAAAACAACAAAATTAAGTGTTGCAGAGCTGAGGACATATCTCAGTGGCAGGGAACTTAATTGGCATGCATAAGGCCATCCCCAGAACTCTCCACACACACAGAAGAGAGGGATGGGAAAAACAGTTTGTGTATAAGAGTGAGAATGTAAAGGGACTAAGAAACTAGAACCAACTATGCTACCGGTGGAACTGCAAGCATAAAATGGTGCAGCCAGCAATACCTGAATGTGCACAGCATTATTCACAGCAGACAAAAGGGAAAAACCTAAACACTTACCATTCAATAAATGGGTAAACAAAGTGTCGTGTGTTAAAACAATGGACTATAATCTAGCCATGAAAACGGGTAGAGTACTGATACATCCTACAAACCTTAGAAACCTTAAGCTCAGTGAATGAAGCCAAATGATAGTAAAATGAGACAGTTCTAGATTAGGTGATTTCATTTCACTAAGTATCCAGAATGAAAAACCTAAAGCAGAAAGAAAGCTAGTCTAATAATCTTAATCTCTATATTACATTAGTTAGTTTCAAATTGATATTTTTCTCCACTCAGAAGTCAATCCATCCCCTCAAGAGTTTCTTGACTATAAACAAGCTGTTTTAAAATTTGAGGTTTTATTTTCTTTTTTGTTGTAGATATAAACATGTTTTTGTTTTGGTCCAACGTATGGGATATGGGACTGATTCAGATAGTCCACAGCAACAGACTATTTGTCTCATGCGGGATTTGAGAGGAGCTCTTTGCCAGCTGCAGAGTTTGAATCTGAAGACTCTGGAGAGAGAATAAATGCCAGAGCCCAGAGGGTGTGGAGAGCGAAGAGAAAGAATAAGGCTGCTCCTGCTACTGCTGCTTTCTTTCCCCTTGCTGCTCCTAGTTGCTGTTGTGAAACAAGGAGATGCAGATCTCCTGAAATGAGGATTGAACAGGCTCCAAGGAATCCTACAACAATGACCAGCAGGAAGCAGCTAAGAAAGAACTATGCCCCCTCTCTCACTAACCCATTATCTCTCCTACCTGGTGTTGGGGTGTTGGAAGGGATTAGGGTGGAGTAGGGAGAAGAAGATATAAGAAATGTAAATAAGAGTTTGTTTGTATTTTTTTTAAGTATGCCTACCTTTCTTTAATTTTTTTTTCTTTTTTTGAGAGTGGGTCACACATAGCCCAGGCTGGCCTCAAATTTACTATGCAGCCAAGGATGACCTTGAACTTCTGATTATCTACCTCCAGTACACTGGCATTACAGACCCTTGCCACCACTTGTAGTTTTTATGTTATGAGGAATCAAACCCAGGAATCAAACATTATGCCTTTAGGCAGGCACTATGCTAACTAAGCTAAATCCCAGCCCTGATTTTTTTATTTATCCATCTATTTATACGTATTTTGAGCCAGAGTCTCACTATGTAGCCCAACCCAGCCTCAAACTCTGGATCTTTCTGCTTCAACCTGTATCTGGATTATAAGCATGCCTCACCATACCTGGCTAAAATTGAGGCTCTGAACAAGATTTTTATTTGAAAAAGTCCTTTTTTGCTTAAAGTAATAAATATAGAAACCATTAATTTCTTTCTGATTACATATGTTACATTTACTGAACAAAATAAGAAAAATGTTGGTCAAAATATAAGACACTGGAAAAAATTATTTTCCAATTTCATCTCACTGGCATATTAAGAGATTAGTGTTGAGACTGAAACAAAAATCAGGGACCTGCATGGGTCTAACCTAGACCCTCTGTATGTTATAGCATTGTGTAGCTGGGTGCTTTTGTGGGTCTAACAGAGGGAGCAGGGCCTGTTTCTGACATTTCTGCCTGCTTCTGGGACCCCTGTCCCCTACTGGGTTGCTTTGTCCAGCCTTAATATGAGGGCATGTCTAGTCTTACTGAGATTTGATATTCCATGTTTGGTTGATATCCCTGGGAGGCCTGACCTTTTCTGAAGGGAAACAGAGGAAGGGTGGATGGGGAGGGAGGAGGAAGGGCTAGAGAAGGCGGAGGTGGGACGGGAGAGGAAACTGCAGTTGGGATGTAATATATGAAAGAATATGTTAATTTAAAATAGATTAGGGGCTGGAGAGAAGGCTCAACAGTTAAGAGCACTGACTGCTTTTCCAGAGGTCCTGAGTTTAATTCCCAGCAACCACAGGTGGCTTACAACATCTTAATGGGATCGGATTTCCTCTTCTGGTGTGTGTGAAGACAGAGCACTCACATATATAAAATAAATAAATAAATATTTTTTTAAAAAAGAGATTAGTGTTATTCTTCTGTAACAGATAATCACATTCATAGTATCAATTTTAAAACTTACTTTCCGGGATCAAATGCAATTTGTTTTTACTTTGTATTGTTGCTTATTGCTCAAGCTCGTCTCAAATTCATAGATTCAAGTGATCCTCTGCTTTAGCTTCTTGAGCACTAGGACTACAGGCTCATAGCCACACCAGTTCAAAGGCAATTTTTAAAATTCTGCTGTAGGAAGGTATTTCCTAATTTTATAGAGAAAAAAATTATTTTATGTATTTTTTTTCAAAACTGTTGGAAGAACTTGAAGAATTTAGAGAACACTTACTGTAACTAATATAACAGCTTATGGAATATGTGAGAATGTGTATATAAGATGGGAAAAGATGGAAATTCCCTTTAGTTACTAGTTCCTACTCCTAAGCTAGTATCATCATACAATCTTTTCCTTCTAGAAAGGTCTATGTTAACATCTGGCCTAATATGTTTCAGAAAGGGATTTCTACAACACTGCAATGTTTCTATCTTTATGTGTCTGCATTTGACTTAGGGCTTCCTGAGGCTCTTCTATCACCCACCCACTTACCATATAGTCCTAACATTCATTCTGTAGATGATCGTTTAAATAAAGAAAAATATCTATAGAAAGGACAGGAAAATCATGGTCATGGTCCTAAAGAATTACCTTCTGAACTTTAAAAATAATTTTCTTGGAAAACAATATATGAAATAATCTGAATTTTATTTATAAAACAAGGCAATTACATTTAAGTTCATTTATGTGTCTGGGAAAATGAAATTCTTTTTAACCATGCAGGGTCCATGTCCCCAAAACCCATGTTGAAAAGGAAACGCAGAACCTCAAGTATGCTAAATCAGTGCTCCAACTAAGCTACTTCCAGAGTTCCCAACAAGATAATCTGAATGAAGCAATTTGCATTACTTTCTACCAAGCAAACTATAATGCACAGACAATTCTTACAACACATGCAACTTCTGAATACCATTTGAAAGTAACCTACCAACTTTTTGAAACACTGTTGTTAACAGGGAATCAAAAGTAGATGACATAGACTTTATCCTAACTACATGCTTATAACTGCCCTTTCTACTCAGAATAAGTGGCAGACAATAACAGAATCCACTTAGAGTAAACTGAGTATTCCTCTGAATTATCCAGCAATAGAAAAAGAAGAAGACATTGATGGAGAAAAGTCTGTGAATCTGCTGCCTACTACTGAGGTCTTTAAATCCTATAGGTAATTGGTGACTTAACTTTAGTGTCAGAAGAGGGCATATGTCTAATACTTTAAAGGCAGGCTCCGACAGAGTTCTGACTCTAACTCTGTCAATGACAAATTCAATGTAGGTAATCTACTATCTCTACAGCTAGACAAAGTAGGAAAGTGTACTCCTATCTCTAACATTCTTCTTATAGATCTAGTAATTTATTCCCATATCTTGACTACTTAAATCTAAGATATTGTCAGTAAGCAGAAAGAGTGAGTGTCAAGATCCCAGATGGAGAAGAAAGAGAAGCAGGGAGTAAATGTGGTGGGGGGCGGGGGAGAAAAGGGCAAGTGATGTCTTCGACTAACCTGCAGAATGCAGAGCCTGGACTCTTTCCAGATATTCACTGATCTTTTCTTGGATCCGTTCTAGGCTGGATCCTGCCATCTCAGCATAAATTAAAGCTTGTGCAGCTTCCTTAAAAAAAAAAAGAAATGCACAATCCAAAGAATCCAAAAGACCTATCATAATATGCATTTTAATTACTACTTTATAATTTTCTACTCATTTCATGGTAACAAAACAAAAATAGCCTTATTTCTTTCATACATCAAATAAATTACAAAACCCTCTAATACCTTTTCTTCTTCCATTTTAAATATCCTTAATTTTTATATCCTGTTGAAAATTTAAGAACCCAATTATTAAACACATCTTCAGAATAGCCGTGACTTACGTTTTCTGTTTCCTCATGTGTAACTCAGATATGAATTACATACTTTGAAAATTACACTGAGCCTTAAAAGCATTAAAACAGGCTGGGGCTTAGCTCTGGTACAGTGGTTGCCTAGCGTACAAAGCTCTGAGGTTCAATATCAGGGATCATCAAAACCAAATCATTAAAACTACCACCAAAACAAAGTATCAACAGGGAAATCACAAGAAATTATAAAGGTTAAAAGTCTCACAGCAGAATTAAAATATTAGGGTAGATTTCAGTTTTATGAAACTCAAAATCCGATTCACCTTCCAGCTTCCCATAACTTCCACAGCCAGTTGTCCTAAAGCTAGTGAGGAAGAACTTCCACTTCCTCCATCACTGTTCGAAGGTTAACAATGCCGCCCACCCAGCAAGAGCAGAGATTCCTGCAAGTGGCAGCCCCTCTCTGCAGGAGCTGAAGGTGTGCTACACCTTACAGGCCTCATGCTTCCAAAGCAGCTACCACTGAACTTCATTTGGCAAGCCAGTTTTTGAACAGAAGTTGTTTAACTGAGTCCTACAGAATCAGCAAATGCATTTTAGACTTCAACCATAAAAGCCAGGTGGGGTAGGAAGGATGACTTCAAGGTCCATAAAGCAGAATTTCAAGGGAGAAAAATAATTTCCCATACAAATACTGAATACCTAATCTTACATATACCATAATTAAATACATTATACTTCAATAAACTGAACCTTACATTTAATTTAATTTAATTCTGAGTATATTTTACCCCTCACATGTAAGTACTGATTTTCAAATAATCACCTCACTTTTTTATTAAAGAAACCAAATAGTTATCAGTTTTATTTTACTCATTTCACTTATATCCACATTTTTACTCCCCCGCTCCCTTTTTGTTTTGTTTTTTAATTAAAGCCAGGGTTTCACTATGTAATGTAACCCGGGTACCCTGGCTGGCTTGGAAACTGAAATTTTAGACCAGGATAGCCTTAAATTTACAGAGGCTCACCTGCCTCTACTTCCAAGGAGTGGGATTACATGTGGATAAAAGCTACTTTGCTCTCTCTCCTCTCTCCTCTCTCCATCTCTCTTCCTCTCCTCCCCTCCCTCTCTTAACAAAGTCTCCTATGTCCTAAACCGGCTGGTCCTCCTGACTCCTGGTTTTATGAAGCCTGGAGATTGCAGCCCTTTTTTTTCTTTAAACTTCCTTAAGGATGAATTTTAATTCCTAAATGACAACTTCTAAAAGAAAAACCACCTGCACAGTTTCTTTTGTTTTACAAAAAGCTATCTATTTTCACATGGCACTTTTTTTTTTTGAGACAAAGTCTTACAATGTAGCCAAGCTGGCCTGAACTCTATGATCCTCTTACGTCACTGTACTGAGTGCTGAGATTACAAGCAAATAAGCAGGTGCCACCGCACTGGGCTATATGGCAGTGTTTTACTGGCTTAGGATTTGCTGAAGTAGGTTCACAAAACTGAAAAAGAATGTTCTTTTAAAGAACTATCACCTGGTAGTCAGGCACGGTGGCACATTTCTGTAAATTTCAGCACTGAGGAGGCTAAGGCAAGGGAGAATAAATTTGAAACCAGCCTCCACTATATAGCAAGATCCAGGAGAAAGAGACACACACACAGACACACGGACACACGGACACACACACGGGTTGGAGGGTGTAAGATAAAAAAATTGGAAAATTTGAAACGAATGATCCTAAAATGCAAAAAAAAAAAAAAGTCTAAATGTAAGGGAGATTTTAAAATAAAAGCAATAAAATATCAGCGGAAAGCAAACCGTTCTTTGCTGATAGCACATATGCTTAGAGAAAATCTTTACTACTTCTGTATGACCGAGGAAAAGACACCACATCAGGAAGACACAACTGGAGGGATGCGTGTGCAAGCGCCAGGAATGAAGAGTACAGGATGAACTGCGGAAGTTCATACCCTTTGCTTTAGCAATTGTGCTCCCAGTCATTGATTCAAAACAAGTATCACAAGTGTGGAAAAAAAAAAAAAAAAGATATTAGCTGCACAATGCTGAAAACCCACAACCAAACTACCGAACAGGTTGTAAATGTGGCACATGCAAGCAACCAAATATTATCTAGGTACCATGCACAAATGGTATGATTCGCGTTTGGGGGACCGCAAACGTCCAGAAAAACCATCATGAACATAAACATCAAGTGGCTAGGGTAAGCGATGAATTTATTTTGTAATTTACTTTTTGCTTTCTACATCGAACATGCACCGTTGGCGTATCATGACGGATCACCAGGCCACACACCAGGACCATGAGACGGCCAGCAGGCCACTCACTCCCCCTGCCACCTCCGGCCGCCGCTGGCCGCAGAGCGCCGGGCATCCGCCAGCTACGACTGCGGCCCGGGAGCAGGACCCCGCCCCTCGGCCTCGGGGAGCGGCCAGGGCTCGCTCGGGGGACGCGGCGGAGCCCGGTGCCCGGCCCTACCTTGTAGTAAAACACCGCCTCAGAGTAGCGGCCTTCCTGGTCGCGCTGCACCGCCAGCCGCGCGAACTGCACCGCATCCCGCTCCAGCGCCGACGCGTCCATGGCGCCCGAGGCCCGGCGCCCGGGGAGGCAGACAGGCCCTGACGCCGGCCCGCGCCGCCCGGAGGCCCTGCGGCGAGACCCGGGGAGCCCGCGGGCGGGGCGGCGAAGTTTACTTTCGAGGGCGGAGGAGGAGAAGACGGAGCCCCCGCCACCTCAGACCCGCCCGGGCGCCTGCCAGCTCCGAGCAGCCCCGGCTGGCAGCCCCTCCTGCCATGCGCGGCCGCCCCTCCTGGCGTCCTCGCTCCGCCCACCAGCCGCACTGCGCAGGCGCAGTCGACCCGGAGGGCTCCCTGCGGAGTGGGCGGGGCCAGAACAAAGTCGGGTAGGATTGGGCGAGAGGAAGCCGCTGCCAGGTGGAAGCTGAGGGCTTCTCTTCGGCCTGTTACGAAGGAGGTGGCGGTGCCCGTGAGGTCGTCGCAGACAGTTGTAGGGGTTTGGCTTGAAAGGAGCATGCGCGTTATGGAGCCCTTCGTCCACCAAGTGTGAAAAGGGTAGGCGAAAAGAAACAATCTGTAGCCCCTCCTGTCGCCAATAAATTAGATATGAAGTGAGACTAGGAGCCGATTTGGAGATGCTATGGTAATATTCACTTTACAAGCTAAAACATGACCTTATATGGCCCCCAAGGCACACCGAAGTGTGGTAGTTTGAATTGCCTACAAAACAGATGATGTATTTTTTACTTGTATCTTTAGGCAGGTTTAACGTTGTAATTAACAATCAGTGATAGTTTGGTTCCTTTCTTTTCTCCCCTTGTAAGTTTGAATTCAGCAGTGATGAAAATGAACTAATGGCAGTTGCCAGAACTTGGATGAAATTCAAAATTCATGTTGTGTCAAAGCAGCAAGTCTTGACAAAACTCTAGGCTGTCTGATTCCACGTGTAAGAAACATTAATGCAGCATATAGTGACCCAGGCCTGTAAGCCAGCAGTCTGGAGGCTGAGGTAAGAGGACTAGGCCAGCATGATCTATACAGCAAAAACCCTAAACAACCCTGGGAAGCATCTATCTGCTGCAGTACAGTGCATCTCCATGCAAACGGGAACACAAATCAGCTGGCCATCTTGGGAGTGGATTGTGAGTCGGGTGGTGCCGCATGCCTTTTGATCCCAGCACTCCGGAGGCAGAGGAAGGCAGATCTCAGAGTGCGAGGCCAGCCTGGTCTGCAGAGCTCAGTTCTAGGACAGCGGAAGCTATACAGAGAAACCCTGGCTGAGGGAGAAAAAAAAAGCTTGATTGTGATCTAGTCTAGTGTGGTGTCAGGGATCCTCAGGCTCAAGAAAGACTCCCTGGTGATGGTAATGCAGGAAGTTAATTGTCAGGTCACAATGGTGGGAATGCTGCTAATGGAACTGGTCAGCGTACAGTGGAAGAAGCTGTGGTCAGCATCCCTGTACATCACATGTCCCTGAACCTTCCACCTTGTTTGTGCCAGCTCTAACTGTCCGCTGTTCCCTTCTTACAACCTCAAGCCCCAGCAATAGGATTTTCTCCCCAAAGCCTGCAAAGGCTTGGGTCCACAGCTTTTTCCATGTCATCATTCCCTAGAGAACCTCTAGTCTGAGGCTTAGTCTTGGATAGGCTTAGTCCATCACAAATGAATCATGAGACTTAGACAAATCATCTTTCAGATGGGTAGTTAAACATTTGTATGTTCATTCATCAACTGGTACTTACATGTAACAGGTCCTTACCCTCACATGCCAGGTCAAATTTCCCAGATTTCATGAAGCTCAAAAAGTATGTTCATGAACCTACCTTTCCCCAGGACCGGAGAGATGGCTTAGTGGCTAAGAGCACTTATTCCTGCACAGGACCTGAGAGGGATTCCCACCCAGTGGCCCACAACCTCTGTAACTCCAGTTTCACTGTCCTCTTCTGACCTCCAAGGACATCAGCCACACACACCAGACTACATTTGAGCAAAATACTCATACACATAAGATAAATCTAAACATAATTTAAAAATTAAAAAAAAAAAAGAAGTGCTTTTCCACACACACACACAAAAAGGCCATGGTCATGGCAGCTTCATTTTAAAATTTGTTTTGTAATTAATAAATGTACATATCCATGGCATTTAAGGCTAGAGCCGTGGAGAGAGCCATGGCAGCGGGCAGCCACTGCCTGGTAAAAGCAGGCCCAGCCATCCTTTATCAAAGTGTCCGGGAGCATCAGCAACTGTAGCGGAAAGCTACCTGTAGCCATCTTTTTTTAAACTCTAATTTATTTGGGATGTTTAGACCTCTACCTCCCTTCCACCAATCCTCCAACCTTAGGTAAGAGAGAAAAAAGGTTAGTGGGTAGAGAGGGCCCAGACCCCTTTACTTCTGCTTTTTTAAAGTCAAAGGATTCTTTTAGGGCTCTGTACCAATCTCCATCAACCAGACACAGCTAGCAGGCGCCTCTACACTTCTGCACCCTGAAGAAATGCTGTTTCTCTCCATCTGTCTGCTCCAAACCGCCACACACCAACACTGAACACCACTACACCGCCTCAGAATGCCTACTGCCACTACCATGGGAGCTGTCCATGATGATGACAACCTTTCCTACTTCCTCTACTGCCTTCACAATGGACTTTTTCTAAATTGTGGACTCTTTGTATACTTTTTAACCCCTCAAGGCAGAAAAGTGGCCAGACCCCTGCCTGAGGAAGCTCCAGCAGCCCAGCTTCCCCTCCCCAGACCTTTGCACCTATCATCAACAGTCCCTCAGTAGGACTCATCCCAGATTATGCAAATTTGAGGTGAAAAGTTTGGACAAAAACCCACCAATCCCTGAACAAGAAAACGGACCAATCCCTGAACAGGAAAGCCCACCAATCTCTGAGCTCCCCAAGCTCAGGACTTGAAATCCCACAAGATTTCCACACTTTGGAAATCCCTGCCCTAGAAAGCTCTGCTCCCTAAGAAATCCTATATAAAATCTGTGTCTACCCAGTTCCCTGCCGCCTTCTCCAGGAGCAAACTGGAAATGACTAAATGTTTATCAAGACTAGAATGGGCAGGGGCTAGCGAGAAGACTAGACAGTTAAAGCACTGGCTAACAACTGTTGTAGGATTAAAAAGGCAAAGGAAAAACACCCTGACCCTGACTTGACCCCCAAGTCCAAGACCATGGTCAAGAAACAGAATCCCACCAATCCCTGAGCTTGCCACAGAAACCCACCAATCCCTGAAAAAGAAAACTCATCAATTCCCTGAGCTTCCTGAGCTCAGGAATTGAAATCCCACCAATCCTCACCCTGGAAATCTCCACCTTGGAAAGCCCACCCCCAACTCCACCCCCAAAAAGTCCTATATAAACCCTGCCTTCTGCTCAGTTCCATGCTGTTCCTCACCTTAGCAGAGGCAGCCACCAACCTGGGTTTCTCCCTCCCAATAAATCTCTTGTGTGAGGGTTGTTATCTTATGTGACTGTGTGGGATTCCTGGGCGCCCAGTTGCCAGGATACCTCTTGGAGCAGAGCTATAACACTTTTGCTGGAGCAAGCCTGTGACACTTGCACTGGGGAGACCATCTTCTCCTGGAGCAGAACTGTTACCCTTGCGTTGGGAGAACCTTCCCCTGCAGCAGCCAGAGTGTAATACTTCTCTAGGGGAAGCCTTTTCCTGCAGAGCTGCAGCACTCACAGCTATCTATAACTAATTTTAGGGGATCCAACACCTTTCCCTGGCTTCCTCAGGTGCCAGACACTGCTGTGGTGCACAGACACACATGCAGGCAAAATACTCACACACATAAAAATTAAATAAAAATAAATATTTTGTTGTTTGTTTTTTCTTCAGAGTTACTTATCTTCATGGAGCTATGAAAACGTTTAAAAGAATAAAATGGACAGATGAATGAGGGAATATTTATGCAGTTAACAGCATACAAGTTTTAAAGGAACAAAATACTATTACAATGAAAAAGAAAAACGTGGATGAATTTCAAAGGCATGAGAAATTTAAAAATCCATGCCAAAGGAGTTTGTGTATAACTGTGATTTCAGTTGTATGAAACTAGATCTGGCAAAACTAATATATAGTGAGAGAGAGACGTTAGAATGATGGTTATTTCTGGTTAATACCACCTGGGAGAAGACAGAAGGAGGATTTCAGGGTGTTGGAACTGTTTTATTATTATATTTAAATTTTTTAATTTGGATGTGTTTAATAAGTGTATAGAAATGTACATTATTTTGAGATATACATCACTAAATTCTTATTACAACTTAATTTTATGTGTGTTTGTGGTATATGTTTAAACACAGTGTGGGCGCTGCGGTCATGTTCTGCAGAGATTCCTGTACAGAGAAGAACTCAGTGCTCTGCTGAGAATGCTGTGGCCACTGCTGGCCTCCTCTAGTCTCCTTCCACCTTAGGTCCACATTCTCTCCTTAGATATTTCTGCCGAGGTCTGAATGTGTCCCTCCAATATTCGAACTGAAGTTAGTCACCAAGGTGATAGTAGGAAGAGGTGGGACTGTGAGCCGGTGATTGAGCCTCGAGGTGGAAACCTTGTGAATGAAATTAGACCTACACAAGAGGCTTAGCACAGCAACCAGCCCTCTTGATCTTCTGCTCTCCTGCTGTATGAGTTCATGGCAACAAGTTACCTTACCAGGTGTTAGTTCCCGTACTTTGATCTTGGACCCAGATTTGTGAGGAATAAGTTTCTTTCATGTCTAAGTTAATCCAGAAATTATTTTTGAAATCGCAACACAAATGGACTAAGATAGCCAACCCCCAACTGATAATTGATCAAGACAATGATTCATGGACCAGCCATTTCCTCCCAAAGAGGGACATCACTAAAGGACAAGATACTCATCAGTCTGGTAGATATTGTCAGGTCTGCCTGAAGTTCCATAGCCCCCTCCCATTCTGTCTTCCTCCCATTTCCTTTCACAAGTGTTATTCTTAAGTCTACTGTTTGGATTCCTGATACCATTTCAGCTTATGATTCCTGAAGATCCCAGTATGTCAAGAACCTGAATATTGTCAAGAACTTGACTAAAGAGCAAATGCTACAGTCTATGATGTGTGAATGGATGTCTTAGAATCATGCTGTCAGTGGGAATATAACATGAACACGTATGTCATTGTAAGTTTCCTAGTAAACAGATTATATTGTCTTTTATTTTACTTAATTTTTTTTTAACACAAGAGTCTATCTGCCTGGAATTCAATACATACCTCTGACTGACTTTGAATTTTCAGCAATCCCCCTGCCTCTCCCTCCCACAAACAAAAATTTTTTAAAGGAAACAACAACAACAAAATGATGAGGAGATGGTTTGGTGAGCAAATGCACTTTGGCAGAACTGTGAGGACCCAATGTCAACTGGCCAGGACCCCAGTAAGAGTTGGATGTGAGTGGAGAGATGAAAGATGTAGACAAAAGAATCCTTAAAATCTCATGGGCTGCTAGCCTGATGGATGCTGAGGGTTTATTGAAGAAACCTCTAAGTTTCTCCTGCCATACTCTTATACTACACAGTAGACTTCTGTGACAAATACATAGGACCTTCAACATATGTACTGAGAATGCAAGCAAGCAAATCCTCAAATCCAGTCCATCTCAAATGCTGTCTTCCAAGAGACATCTCAGATCCCACAGGCTGAGTGTTCAGTCCTCCGGGCTGCCGCTCATTCTAGAAGCCAGTCACAACCCCAGGATGTTTTACCTGCGTTTCTGATGGCCTGTTCTAAGCTGGCACTCCCACAACTAAGTTGGCACTTTCAGAACTAAAGCTGGCACGCTTACAACTAAGCTGGCACAATTCCTCATTGGTTCTATTGCTTCACTAAAGCAGCTCATAGGACATGATGCTTATTGGCTTGTTGTAAAGGACACTACAAAGGCTACTGGTAAACTCCATAAGATGACACACAGAGGACAAGGCAGGACGACACACCACTCTCCAGGAACCTCCACATGCTCACTTACACTGGTTAGCCAGATTTGGGTTTTTATGAAAGTCTCATTATGGAGACTTGATTGATTCAATCGTTGTCTGTCAGTGATTGTCTTAACTCTACAGGATGGGATAGAAAGTCTCAACTCTCAAATCTTGTTTTGATTTTTCAGGCAATAGCCTACAACTAAAGCTGCCTAGGGGTTGCCATTGCCTGCACACATAAACCTGCCAAACTTGATAGTAAACATAAAAAGACAGCTTCCCTAATACTGACACCTAAATTAAGATCTAAATATCTTTTGTATTGAATCACAACCAAAGAGGGCTTTTAGTTCTGCTTTGTTTTAAAACTGACTTTAAATTTGATTCTAGAACCAGGCAGCATTTTCATTTCCTAACACAGACCAAATCTTCTCCATGAGCTTGGTCTCTTCCTTTTTTTCTTTCTCTTTCTTTCTTTCTTGCTTTCTTTCTTTCTTTCTTTCTTTTCCTTCCTTCCTTTCTTCCTTAAATTTTTTATTGATCCTTTGTGGGTTTCACATCATGCAGCCAAATGTCACTCATCTCCCCATCCCTTTGTATCCAACCTCCTTCCCTCAAAGAAAATTAATAACAAATAAAAAAATCAAAACATAGAAAGCATTTTGTTGTGAAAGCTATAGTGTGTCCCACAGTAAACCCTTTTGTCCATGCTTCTTTACTTCCAAATGTTCTTTGCAATGAGTGAGTCATTGGTCTGGTTTGAGGCCTGGCTTCTGCTACACAATCAATACTGTACCCTCACAGGGGCTCCTCTTGGATATCCTGTTGCTGCCCTGTGTCATGAAGATCCTGCAGCTTTGGATCTGTAGGACCAGCCCCTTCACATGCTCAAGCAGTTTATAAATGCGATAGATATTGGGCTGGGTCAACCAGAACCCTGTATCTGGGCTTGGGTGGTAACTGGCTTGGTCACCGCCCCCCCCCCCCAACTCTCCCACACCATCATGACCAGGGTGAGCTCTTCAGTGCTGCCATAGCCAGCTCACCCAAGGCTGTAGGGCCAGCTCTCCTGTGCTCAGGTCCTCAGAGGGCCTGCTCATCTATGCCTCTGCCACCAGGGTCAGCTCAACTGATCAGGAGGGGTGCAGGGCTTTCTATCCCAAGTGCTTCAGCTGGTGAGGGGCAGGGCCAGGTCTCCAAATTGCCCCAGCTGGCAAAGAGGGAGGACAGAGGAGGGCATCTCTCCCTTACCCACTCCATCATAGAGTGTCAGGATCAGCAATCCTGAGCTCACATTTTCAGGGCCCTTACCCATGCTCCTGCCACCAGGGTTAGCTCTAATGGGCTGCCTTGGCAAGGAGCAAGTGCTGCAGTTGATGAGGGGTGGGGCCACTCTCTGGAATGCCTCAGCCAATGAGGGGCAAGGCCGTCTCTGCACAGCCCTTGGATATCAACAGGGGGCAGCCCAGCCTTGGGAAGTCAGCATGGTCTTCAGTGTACAGACCCCTGCTGCTGCGTGGTCACGGACCCAGATGTGGCCCTCAGTGGCAGCACAGCCTGGGGCTTCATCATGACCTCAGGTAGCAGGGTAGGCTACCCACATCAGGCTATTCCTCTCCACCCTGAGTCTCCAGTTTCACCTCTGCCTAATGCTCAAAATGTCCGCATTTCTTTCTCTCTCAGCCCTTTACCACATACTTGTACATTATAGTGGCTCTTCTGTGGGTGGGCAGTGCTGTTGCTGGGCCTCTGGGTGTCTTCCACCCTCTGTTGCTGCAGGGCATGGTTGCAAGCGGGCCTCTGGGTGTGCCCTTCAATTGCTTTTTGAACAATGAAACGTTAGGTTGTCTATCATGACAAGCAAATGCTATTACTAGCTGTGACTCTTTTTTTCTTTTTTTCCCCTATTTTGATGTCATGTTAACCAGCTCTGAAGCTATGCACTAAAAACACCTGGAATGCCAAAAAAGGAGGGGAGGTTTATTTTGGCACATGGTTTCAAAGCTTTAAGCCCAAGGTGGTCTGGATGTGTTTGCCTTGGGCCTGGGCCAAGGAAGAGCATTGTGGTAGGAGGGCCAGGTGGTAGAGGAGAGTGTTCAGTTTATGGAAGCCAGGAAGCAGAAAACAGACAGAGGAAGGTTCTCAGGATGGCACACGGCTGTCATAGATGCACCCCCAGTGACCTCCTCAAACTATTCCCTACTTCCTAATAGAGAATTCAGCTAGGCCCCACCCCTAAAAGAAAACTCAGCTATGAGTTTAATGGATTAATCCACTGATACTAGTGGATTAACTAGTGAACCAATCATCTGTCAGCCGCACTTCTCAATGACAACCAAATCGTTACAATGTTCACCTTCAGGGGCACATTTCACATCGAAACCATCCAGATATCTGTGTGTTTAATTGATACGAAGAGAAGAAAGAAAAATAACTTTAACTGGATAAGCATTTCTTTTGGTGAAGGTAAGTTATAGAGATATGACGAAGAAAGGGCTTTAGGTTCACAAAAACCTGGGGTTAATTCGTAGCTTTCTACTTGCTACATACATGGCCCTGAGAACTAAATGTATTTTCTGTAAATGAAAGGAAGAGAATATGTGTTTTAATGTGGTACTGGAGATTAAGCCCAGGGTCACAAGCCTACTGGGCAAGCGCTGAGCTGCTGAGTTATGTCCTCAGCCCATGAGGGTGAGGTTCTCTTCAAAGGCAGTGGTTGTAAGACCTGAAATTAAGCAGAAGTTTATATAGCAAAACAAAACAAAGTCCAGAGAGGGATCACAGTGGGTTGGCCAAAGGGAGGCAGAGTAGCAGAACCTTGGATTCTGTGTTGTGGATTGTTAATGGAGTGTTAATGAATATTTATGAGATGAGTTACATATTCCTGATGTAAGGTGATCTGGTTTCCTTTCCTGAATCATGATTTTGGTATCTTTCTTCCTGGGATTATCATGAAAAGGTCACAAAGGACTCAGAACCACAATGTAAATAACATTATAATGAGGCTGGGATCTGTTGAGGATGCAGATCCTTCATGACCTTGTATTTGTGATCATTGGACAGTTCCCTATTCTTACTAAAATTTATTCTTCTCATATTTCCCCTCCCCCAAATTCCTCTCAGATTCTCCCCACAGTTCATGTTCTCTCTCTCTCAAAAAGATAAAAAAGAAAATCAAAACAACAACAAAAAAAACCAATAAGACAAGAGATGCCAAAAATAAAGCCAAAATGTAATAAATGCCAAAAATGTAAATTGCACATCTTTAATTCCCGTACTCCAGAGGCAGAGGCAGAGGCGGGCAGATCTCTTGAGTTCAAGGCCAGCCTGGCATACATAGATAGTTCCAGGATGGCCAGGGCTACACAGAGAAACCCTGTCTCAAAAAAACCAAAAAACTAACAACAACAAAACCAAACAACAACAACAACAAAAATGCAAACGAAACAAAAGGTCCTCCAAAATCACACCAACACCCCCTCCCCCCGCAAAAAATCCCTCAAAACATGAAGTTTGTTTTGTGTTGGGTAACTACTCCTGGACATGGGGCCTGTCCTAGAGTGTAGGTAACACATCCAGTGACACTCTGAGAACAAGCTAAGCAGCCTCAGCTTTAACCCTTTAGGCAGCTGTTGAGCATCAGGGGACATTGCTGCAGGTTCCCCGGCTCCCTCATGTCTAACTTCCTATTTAATTTAAGATTTTACAACTAGCAAGACTACGCACTTTACTCTGGTTATCTCAGGCACAACTTACCTGCTCTCCTGCGAAGAGGTCCTCACGTCCAAGTATTTCCATCAAAATGGACTTGCCACTACATTGAGGTTTGAAAGAACTGCAGCTCAGAGACTGAAAGAATCAGACTAGCCTTATAACTTATATTTTGAATTCTCTCAGTACTCTTCCAGAGAACAGGAGAATGTAATAGCCCCTCCTGACCCCAGCCATCTGCACGGATGGAGATAAGGAGAAGACCTCCACCCAGTTGCAGAAGGAAATAGCAGCAAATCCAGGTGGTCCTAATTCCCCTCCAAAATAGCCCCTTACCTTTTGACTAAAGGCATGTAGCCCCATTTCTCAGAGAGACCACAGGATGAGCAGATTTCATTTCCCACCTTTAACAATGGCCTAGTCTGACCACAAAATGTACTAATCCTTTTCCCACTTTTAACAATAGCTGAATCTGCACATATCAGAAACCCCAGATGTTTAGCTGACCGGACCTGGTGCCCACAATAGACCCTATATCTGCTCCCATGATGCTGTCAGACCTGTAACCCCCTCGTCTACCCCTTTAAAAACTGGAGGCTACTGAGAGTCGGGGCTGACTCTAGCCTGAATGTAGAGTTAGCCCCAGCGTGCTGGAGTGAATAAAAACCTCTTGGTAATTGCATCGATTGCTGTGAGTTTCCTTCACAGCAAGCCTCTTTGGTAGTTAGGCTCCTGCTAACAGGAATAGCTTAGTGGGTAGAGTACATGTAAGTACAAGGACCAAAGTTAGAACTTCAGTGCCCCTGTGGAAAGCTAGGCGTGGTGTGCATACTAACAGTCCGAGGGCTCGGGAAGATGGAGAGATGTGAATCTGTAGACCTTAGTGACCAGTCCCGGATCCCACTAAGAGACTCTATAAACAAGGTCAACATCCCTGAGGAGGAACAGCACTTGGTGTTAGTTACTCTTGGGCCTCCACACATAAATGTGCATGAGAAATCATGCACATACAACCACAAATGCACACACACGAGCTTGCACACACACCTGCACACATACACACAAATCACTACATCCACCAGATATTTACACACTCAGTGAAATTTCATAGTCTGGTGTAGGTACTTTTGGAGTGGTAGTGGGATCCTGCTTTGTGAGTCAGATAACAGAAAAGGATACCCGAGATAAAACTAACAAAGGGTACAGAATTATTTGTTTTAGAACTTTGTTCTTGGCATGAGCCCTAGTCCTCACATATGCCAGACAAGTGTTCTCCCACTGATGTGAATCGTCAGCCTCTATTCCAAAACTTTTATGATCTTTAGCCTCATAGATCACAACATTTGCAATTTTAATCTAATTACATAACCACCACACATGGGAACAAGTAGGTCATGACTTTGACTTGACCTTTCTAATTATGTTTGAGTATTGAAATATCCAATTCTGAAGAAAAGCTGCTTACCTTGTACTGGGAGCTCTCTCCTATGCCATCATCCTTGAATTACGAAGGACCTAAGTTGCCCCTTCAGTCCCAGAAAGGCTCATTTCTAACGTAGCCTCAAAGTGGGTGTGGATGCCCGCGCCTACCCCCCCCCCCACAGATGCGGCTACCTTGTGTAGTTCCAAGCCCCGTCCTGCACTCTGCTGACGTTAGCTCTCTTGCCAGGGGTCAGTGCATGTCAGACTGCAGTCTTCATGAGATATGCTGCCAGACAGAGAATTCGCTCTTTTTAGTTCGCACATTCCTAGTTTCTCAATGTCTTTTAAATATCTTTCCCTTATTCTCTGATAATTTCTTATGTTTCATCTTGATTTACGTAATTCCTTCCCTCGCTACCTCCTTATATCCGCCCCCACACAAACATACAGACACGTACAGCACGTCTCTTTCCCACCCTCACGTTCTCTCCTTTTTAAACCCACTGAGTCTCAATAGTTAGTTCTGCCTGCTGGGGAGTTGGCGGATCTGTTTGTTTTGATCTTTGCAAGTAACTGTTGCAGTAAGTCCATGCAATGCTTACGCTATGTCCAGAACACAGCATTTTGTTGGAGGTACCTGCTGGCTGAGGTCGCAGTGCTTGCCTGGACCAGATAGCCAGTACAAACTCGGATCTAAAGGCAGGAACCCTCCCCTCGGCGGGGTCCCCAGCTTTCTGCCTGACTTCATCTAGAGAGTGTCTCCCCAACCACACTTGATGTATGGCCTGTGACACAGCTTCCTGATAGCTCTCCCCTTCCTGCGCCTGTATGTTAATTAAGCACTGACCATCTACTCTTTGGAGCTGCTGTATAATGGAAATGAAGCATCCTTGAAGTGCCTAGTTCCAACCAATTATGTATACCTATTTTTGAAGACCCCCCACCCACTTCCCTAGGGGTATATAGCCTTTGTTCTCGGCGATTAAAATTGTACCAGCCATCAACTGTTGGGGGGGGGGGTGTCTCACAAGCCCCTCCTGACTTCATGGACTGCTGGCTGGGAGGCAGCCTCCAGGCAGGAGGAGGCCTACAGCATTTCACTGCATTCATTCCTATCCTCTAGCTCCTCCTTCCAACTCTCTTCTGTAATGTTCCCTGAGCCTCAGAGAAGAGGGCTGGGGCCATTTGACCATGGCCAGGGCCATGATCCATTTAGGGCTGAGCACTACCAGTCACTTATTCTAAGCATTTCCACCAGCTATGGATCTCTGCGTCCTCAGCATGCAACCACGTGAGTGTCTGCACTAACTGCTGCCCACTGTCAACAGAGGCTCTGAGCAAGATGCGAGCAGCACTAACCTGTGGGTATAAATTAACAGAAGGTAGTTTGACAAGATGCCCATTGGGCAGAACTATGGCAGGAGGTTCTCACCCATCAACAGAGCCTATGATCTCCCAAGCCATGAGTTTTTGACCATATTAACAGTACCAGGCATGATTTCTTCCTGTGGAGCAGGCCTCAAGCTCAATCAGAAAGCAGTTGGTTACCCAATAGCCTTCATCCCACCATCACACCAGCAGGTACACCTAACCTGGCCAGCCTGTGTTGTCAACACTCACTGCTGGCTAATTACCTTGGTTACTTTTCTCCCCGGCAGTTTGCACAGCTGTTTGCACAGTATAGTTTTCTCGCACTATAAAAACTAGCCTGCAGAGAGGAAATTTTCAGGTTGGCTCTAGCTTGGTTTCTCTGTGTTCTGCCATCAAAGAATGTTATATCTTCAGCAATAGGATCTTACTGTCTAGCCATGCTGGGCAACTAAGAGCCATGGCTGGGGGACGGGGGGGCTGGAGAGCGCCCCACACATCTCCGTCAGGATTTGGGCTTTTAGATAATTTCTCTATTTACTGATTTTGAGGGTGTTTTATGTTGTTGGGGGAGGTGTTTTTATTTGGTTAGTTTGTTTTGTTGTGATTGGCTTTCTTTTTGAATGCCTAATCTCATTTTTTTAATTTTTTTAAATTTGTTTTTGTCTTTTTTTTTTTTTCTACTACTTTTTTTTTTCATTCCCAGCAACTGGGTATTCATCTTATGTAGACAGATTAAGTAAATCTAAAATGTCATGATTTTAAGAGACTAATCAACATAAACTCATTATGTATGTGACATCCTGCCCAAATGGTTGCTCAGTTGGGGAAGAAGTTCAAACACGCTAAAGTGAGTTACGTGGAGATAGTGGTAGCAGCAATGAGATTTGTACTCAACTCAATTATTATTATTATTATTATTTACTTTTTATTGGTTCTTTGTGAATTTTGCCTCATGCACCCCAATCCCGCTCATCTCTGCTTCCTCTTGTATGCACCCTCCACTCTTGCAACCTCTCCAACAGAAAACAAAGCAAACAAACAAACAAACAAAAACAACAAGATCTCTGTTGTGGAAGCCACAGTGTGTCACAGTGTGTCCCACAGTCTACCCTTTTGTCCACACTTCTTTGCTTGCAAATGTTCATTGAAATGACTCGCTGGTTTAGTAAGAGGTCTCTGGCTTCTGTTACTCTATGGATGCTGGAATCTCACTGGACCTCCTCTTGCATATCCTGTTGTGGCCCTGTGTCACAGAGATCCTTCAGTTTTGGATCTGTAGGACCATCACCCGCTCCAGCAGTTAACTGATGGGTAGATGTTGGAGTGGACCAATTCAAAGCCCTGGATCTGGGCCTGAGAGGTATTTGAGCTGGTCAGCCTGCCTGCTTTCCCACTTGTAAGCCCTCAGGGCCAGCCAGCTCACCAGCAAACCCTGCTACCCAGGTCCAGCTCTACCCTGCTGCCCAGCAGGCACAGGGCCTGCTCTCTGGATGTTGCAGCCCGTGAGGGACATGGCCAATTCTCCCACTCTCATGACCCCAGGGCCAGCTCCCCTGCCTGCCATAGATGTTGAGGGACGAGGGAGGGAAGGAGCGTGTCTCTCCTTCACCCATGCCACCGCCCAGCAGATAAGTTGGTGCGGTCAGCATCCCCATACTCATACCCTCAGAGCTGACTAGGCTGCACCCCTGTCACTAAGGGCTACTCTTCCAAGTGTTGCAGCTGGTGAGGGCCAAGGATAGCTCTCCTGCTCTCATGACCACAGAGCTTGGTCTCCTACCTGCTGCAGGTAGTGGGAGACAAGAGGGGAGGAAGGTGCCTCTCCCTCCTCCATGCCACCACTCAGGAGATGAGTGGTAGGGCTAGGTCTCCCATGTTCATATACTCGGGGACCAGCTCATCTGCAACTCCCAAAATGTAGATGGAATACTGCAGCTGACTAGGGGCGGGGTCAGCTCTCCTGCTCTCATGCCTCCAAGGCCAGCTCTCCCAAGATGCCCAGGTGAGGAGTGGGGCCAGTTTTACGCAGCCCTCAGACATCAATATGTCTGTAGGCAGCAGCTCAGACCAGGGACACCCACCTGGCCTTTGGTGGCAAAAGACCCCTGTTCCTGCAGGGCCATGGACCCAGAAGTGGTCCCCAGTGGCAACACAGGCCAGGACCCCACCATGGTCCTCAGCGGCATCATTGGCTATTTACAACAGGCTGTTCCTCGCTACCCTGCAGTCTCCAGTTCTGCCTCTCTTCATTGTGCCCACATCCTTCTGTTTCTTTATCTCTTCCATTTCCCTCCACTTCCTTGCTCCTATTAGTGGTGCCCAGTGTCTCTGAGTGTCTGGAGTTGTCTCAGGAGTGCTATGTCCTGCTCGTGCATTACAGTGCCAGGAAGGGGTCATCTCAAGCATGGCCTACCTCCCCGCAAGGCCTGCGTGGCACAAGACTGGTGGTCATCTCAGCCTAGCTCCCTGACTGGGCCCCGTGGCTCTGGTGTGGTGGCTGTCTTGGGTATGCTCCTTGACCAGCCCACCCAAGTGGCCCCATGAGAGAGTCATCAGGTTCAATCCGGCCCAGGGCCCGTGGTTCCAGGTTGGGTTCTTTCCCTCTCTGGCTTAAGCAGCAGACTGGTGTTTGCCTCAGGTTTGGCTCCCTGTCTAGAACCCTGGCACCAGACTGATGGTTGTCTCAGGCCTGCTCTTTTCAGGGAATGTCAGGCTACTAATCATTCAGATGTTTGAAGTGGAAGTTTCTGCTTTCTTTGAAGACTCAGTTGAGTCATGTGTTTTTTTGCTGGAGGCTGGCTTGTGGGAGGACACATGATGTTTTGCTGTGAGCTCTCATGCGAGGGGTGTGACTTTGGCCAGCTGAGCACATCCATGAAGGAGTCTGAGGAGAGGAGATACGTAGAAGTCTATGAACAGTGAGACATCACTTTTTTGATCCACATCGCCATGCTGATCTTCGTGCTTCGACACTTGACTTTGCAGAAACGTTCTAGAGAACTTCTTGGGGCAATCCAGCCGAGTCTTGTGGCTTTCGCTGACTTGTCCCAATCTTCTGAATCGTGCTGATTCCTGTTGCTGCTTGGTGTTGGCCTTTGGACTGACTGCTTGTATCCAGACAACAAAGAGTGGACTCATCCCAAAGAACTACTTCTAAAAAGGTCTACAGCCCCCTTAACCTAATAACCTTTCTCTCTCAACTCTGGTCAGTGGGTAGAAGGGAGGGAGAAGCATTTAGGAACCCTAAATAAGTTTGGTGAAAAATCTAAGCCTACAGATGGTCTTAGGTCAGACATAGCCTCTCTCCTCTCTGCCACCTACTGACAGACACGGGGCACAGCAGCCATACCTGTAAAGCATCCAGGGGCAGGTCAACTCCTCCCTTCTAAAGCTGATAGAATCCTTACCACCCCCCTGCGTGTGAGTGGTTAATAATATGATGGGAGTGTGAGTATGCATGTAGCGAAGCCCATGGAAGGCTGTAAGCATGGACTCAGCATCTTAGTCCGACAGGCCTGGGTGAGAATAAGCTGAGAGTGCGAGGTGGAGCTTGAGAGTAGCAAGTAAGGGACTCTAAAAAGTCATTTAAAGTGTTGGAGTGTGCGGCAGATTTGACAAGGTTAGGATCAAAATTCAGTGATATTAAAATTATTTCAAAAATCTGTTTTGGGGAGACTGCTCCGTGGATAAAGGGCTTGCCAAACAAGAATGAGGACCTGGGTTCTAAATCAAAGCACCCTCCAAAACATGAGCATGGCTGACAACATACGCAGTCTCTGTACCCTGGCCTGGATCCTATTTACCCAATGAGCTGCAGTTTTATTGATGATCCTGTCTGGAAAGAGAAAAAGAAAAAAAGAGGTCAGGAGGGTGCTGTAGATGAGCTTGCCTCACCAATCCGATGACGTGAGTTTAATCTCTGTAATCCACATCAAAGTGCAAGTTAGCTGACTCCACAATGCTGTCCTCTGACGGCCACATGCATGCTGTGGAACACACTCATTCATGAACATGCACACACCACACACGTTAAAAAAATAATCTCAGGCGGTTGAAGTAATATGGTTGGGTGCATTATCTGCTAAGAAGACATTAAGAAAAAAGAAACAAGACCCAAGGTTATCCTAAGAAGAGATACAAGGCCTACAAAGTGTCAAAGAAGGGGAGCGTGTTACAGGGACAGGAGAGGATGGGTGGAATAGGACTCTTAAAGGCCTCAGTGTATAGACCTAAAACTGTCAATTACTGCTGTCATCAGGAGCTGGATTCTTCCCTTTTCTTCAACATGAGAAAAGGTCCTAAGGCACCAAGGTAACTGTTGAAGATTAAGTTAAAAGTTTGTTTGTAAGCCAGGCACAGTGGTGCACACCGATAATCCCAGCACTCAGGGAGACAGAGGCAGGTGGATCTCTGAGGGTTAAGGCCAGCCTTGTCTACAGAGTGAGTCTAGGACAACTAAAGCTACATATATGTAATATCTTCATGTATATAAGAAGTCTTATCCATGTATATTATGTGTCCTCTATTATATAAAATAACATAATAGTAAACCACTTTCATTAGTTAATAAGCTGCATAATAATGTAATTAAAACCATGTGGGGCTGGTGAGCTGGCTCAGTGGTTAAGAGCTCTGTCTGCTCTGCTCTTCCACAGGTCATGAGTTCAATTCCCAGCAACGACAGGGTGGCTCACAACCATCTGTACCCTCTACTGCTCTCTCCTGGCATGCAGGTGCACATGCGTACAGAGCATTCAAAATAAAAAATAAAATCCTTAAAAAATGTGGATTCTTCCTACAGTTTCTAAGTTTAAGCAATATTAAACACAGTATGATGTTGCTATTATCTTTAGCCATCTCCCATGTTAAGATAGACTATGTCTTCCCATAATGCATTATAATAAGTTTACAGAATACCCTTCAAAAAGTTAATCTTTGAGGGGCAGTGTTAGGCCTTGAACACTGGACTTTGAGCTTTGGGCACATGCCCTCTGTGTTGAAACTCCAGCACCCTTTTCCTTTTGTTTTTGTTCATTAGCATACGCTAGGCTGACAAATGGTTTGCATGCTACAAATGTGATTCCCAGAGTGGCTTACCACACGAGGAGGAGGGCTGGGCAAAGTGACATCATTCTGCGGTACACAGTGCTCACTGCAGCGTCCTGGTGCACTTGGGGTGGATGGACTTTAACAGTGGAAGGAATACTTCAGAATCTGTGCTTTCAGCAGCTCTCATCACAGCATCTTTCATGCTTATCTTGCTGTTGGTAACTATTCTGGGGAATGACTACCACAGACAAATCTAAGTGACCCTCTCCCCATAAGAGGTAGCTAGAAAGAGTCAGAATTATCATAACATGGGGGATTTTCTTCTGCATCTTTTTTTTTTTTTTTGAGACAGGGTTTTTCTGCCTTGGCTGTCCTGGACTTGCTTTGTAGACCAGGCTGACCTTGAACTCACAGAGATCCACCTGCTTCTGCCTCCCTGAGTATGCTACCACGCCTGGCTTTCTTCTGAATCATTTTATTATGAATGTTACTTCTTTCTTATTTGTGTTGATAAAGACTGACAGAGAGCCACCTACATGGGAGGAGGCATATGCTCTACCACAAAGCCACAGTCACAACCCAGTTTTTGTTGGGACAAATTCTCTACTTGAATCATGAGGAATATCAATATAGTCCACTGGGTTTTTATATACATCAAATGAAGTTTTAAAATTATTGTTTTTATCTCTTTATGGAGAGCAAACTATTGTTGTCTATTGAAAAGTTTTCACTAGAAATAAAAATATATGTAGCCCCGAGACATCTACTTATTTTCTTTACCAGATAAAGCTGTGTGGGTTTGCATTCCAGTGTGAGAGCTCCAGCCATTCTGAAGGACACTTTGGAGGGAACCAGCTACTAGATGGTTCGGTTAATTTTTTACCCTTACATCCAGGTCAGTCCACAGATTTGCACCTTGGGACTGCTACAGACCTTCAAAGGAATTTCCTCTGGCTCCACCTGCCCAGGCCTAGGTCACCATCTTTTTCTAGATTTTGTTTGTTTGTTTGTTTGTCTTGAGTTTTAATTCTGTCGTGGACTTTTTGTTGTTGTTGTTTTTCTTTTTTAGTGGGAGAGATAAGTACATAAAAATATGGTTTACGGTGAAAGTATAAAATCTAAACCAATGTTCCACCGCTTTGGTATGGCTATTCCAACTGTATAGAAGTTCATTGAGACGTACAGACTTTGTGTCCGGCTATCACTGCAATTTTCATTTGTGAGTTCTTCATAATAAAGTTTTAATTTACTATTAGAAAACATGTTTCCTCTCAGGTTAGACTCTCTGGGATCTTCCTGCTCCACCAGTGTCTCTTTTACACCCGGCTTTCACTAGGAGATGCAGTGCAAAGTGCCTGAGTATTCCAGGAGGGAGCTTCAAACAGTCTTTGGCAGGTAGGCAGTGGAAGCCGATCCTGAGTGTTCTATACACGGCACATGAATGAGGGGCCAGAGAGAGAATGGAGGGGCTTCTTACCATCCTCCTCAGAAAAGAATGAGGAGAGTACGAACATCCACCTCCCTTGAACAGCTCCACTAGCAACTGAACATTCTTTGCAAAGGTGTTTGTCCTTGGTCTTTTTCCTTCTCCCGTATTTTGTCATGCTGCAAAGGACAGCTCTCATAGTTCCAGCTTCCTTGTGTCAGGAATATTTATCCTAAATTGAATAATTTCAGCATCAGTGGCTGCAGAGAGCCTTTGTTTCTTAACAAAGTAAGTATACTCTCTTAGAATTTTTCCGACAACACCTGCCTGCAGGCACACACAAGCAAGCAGCATGCCGTTTCTCCAGCACTGCCAGTTTGTGACAGGGACCCTGGCAATGATACCATTTTCTATCAGTCTGATCGTGTTCATTGTGCATAGCAGTCTATTTTTAGGTATTAAATTTTGATTAATTCCTTTATTCTCCTTATACTTGAAGTTTACAAAAACTGACATTTTCAATGTATTTTTAAATAAATTTTAAATTAAACTTGTTGTGTGTGTGCATGCATGTCCAGACACATACACATATGCACACGCACACATGGACACCATGACCCATGTGTGGCGATCTGAAGAAAACTTGCAGGAGTCAATTCTATCCTTCCACTCTGTGGGTCACAGGGGTAGAACGTGGCTCATTATGCTTCGTGGCTATCCTATATATTGAGCCATCGCGTTAGCCTCTCAATGTATTAGTTGTGTATAAGTGAACCGTCACTCTAAAATAGTCTCCAATGACAGACTCAAAGAAAAACATACGAATGAAATATTAGTCTTATCATTATTTTAACATTATAATTGATACTATTGTTATAAAGCTTATCTCACCTTTATCTTTAGAAATGGATGACAATATTGAGCAGAAGGCCTCACCCAGGTAGAACTTTATAGTTTGTAAAATTAGTTTGTAAAATACATTAAGTAGCTGGGGGTGACAAAGAGAAGAATCAAACACTTGCTAAGTGAACGATGAGATGGGCACACGCTATGCCTAATGCTCTCTGTGTCTTAGAAAGCTCTTCTCACAGAGGTTTGCAAAGTGTCTGTGATCTATAACTTACTAAGATGAATTAGGTGACTGTCAGAAAAGCTTGGTTAGTCCCATGATCCTGTAATTAACCCTGGCTCCCCAGGGCATCTTTTGCCCTTATGAACAGACTGATCTGGGACCTTCAGGCACTAGTGTCAAGGTGCAGATCAATATCATATCAATTCAATTGTGATATGTGATTTGGCTCTTGTACAGTGTCATGAGAAGTCCAATAACTTAAAAAAAAACAATATTATTGACAATTGCAGTTATAACTAGTACTTTGTTTTAGCATCAAGGGTTTTGAGGCTCCTCTGGCTAAGGTCTGGCCAGTGGGTCATGGCTGTCATACAAGCAAAGCCAGGCAGGTGCTGTGTGTAGAGGAATGAAGAATGTGTGCACAGAGGCCTGTCCTGTCAGTTACAGTCAGCCCCTACTCAGAGGTTATTCTTGTTTAAAATTGTATACAATATATTTTGGTCATATTTTCCCCTCTTCTAGTTCCTCCCAGATGTCCTGACCTCACTAACTAACTCCATGTTCTTTCTCCCCCCCCCCCCGTTCTCTTAAAAAAATTCAAAAGTCAAAATAGAGGCTATTTTAACAGATTTTCCACTTGTTCATTCCCTGGGGTTTTGTCCATGCCCTGCCCACACTTTTGTTTTTTGTTTTTGTTTTTTATTTTTGAAGACAGGCTTTCTCTGTGTAGCCTTGGCTATCCTGGATTCGCTTTGTCAACCAGGCCAGCCTCAAAAACTCATAGAGATCCTCCTGCCTCTGCCTCCCCAAGTGCTGGGATTACAGGTGTGGGACACTGCACCCATTTTCCCCTACTTTTTAAAAACCTGGCTTTCTTTTTCTATGACTACATTCTTTCTTGACATTTCTTTTTTATTTTTCTTCCATTATTGTTTTTTTTTTTCATTTCATGGAGAAAGAATTGATGCAGTGAAGAAGGGAGAGAGGTCCCTTTTGTTCCTGAAGCCACACAACCACATTCTCTGAATCTGGCTGTTAATGTAAAATCCAGGTCATAAAAACAAAAGACATGTTTTGTCCTTTTCTTTTTCTATCTTCCCATTATATGAGAACCACGATGTTAGGTAGCAAACTGTAGAGAAAAGTAAAGCAGAAAGCTGAGCAGGTGCCCTCTTGAGATATCAAGAAACTGTGGGTCTTTTACTTAAGCAGAAAGGAAGCAGAGGTTATAGGTTGCCAGTGGCAGTAGTGGTAAGATTAATTTGAGCACGTGGATGTTAAATGCATCAACTCAAGACAATGACACTGACAAGCAACAAAATGAATGAAAGTGAGTTTTAGAAAAGGAAAAAGGTGATTTTTTTTTAAAAACTTACTCCAGTAAAAAAATAACATCTCAAATCTCTAACAGAATGAAGAAATAAAGCCTGAAATCTGGAGGTAAAACAGGTCAGCTCTTTCGAGCATGCTCGTGCTGAATCGGGGTCGGGATCTGCTGTTCCTAGCCCTGGGAATGACACAGACCCATTTCAGGGTGCTGGCCAGGCCCTTGCTCCTGCTGTTGCTCTTACAAAGGAAAACGTTTAACTGGAGCTGGCTTACAGTTCATAGTTTTAGTCCATTATCAACATGGCGGGAAGCACGGCAGTGTTTGGGAACACACGTCCTGGAGAAGGAGCTGAGAGTTCTACATCTTGATCTGTAGGCAGAAGAAGACTGTGTACCTCAGTGGGCATAGCTTGAGCATAGGAGACCTCAAAGCCTGCCCCACAGTGACACACCTCCTCCAACAAGGCCACACCCACTCCAAGGCCACACCTACTCCAACAAGGCCACACCTCTTAATTGTGCCACTCCCCATGGGCAGAGTATTCAAACACATGACTCTGAAGGGGGCCATACCTATTCAAACCACCCCAATTAGGAACCAGAGGCTGGGTAGCCCAAAAACCTAGGGAAGAACCAAATAGTGCAGTCATCAGCAGAGAGGCCGCCTCCGGCAGCTGATGGAAACAGATGTAGAGACCCACAGCCAAACGTTAGGCAGAGAGAGAGAGAGCCCAGGTTGAAGGGTATCACTCGGTTCCTTGCCGGAGCCCGCCAGCAGAGTCGAACGGTTCTTGAGTTGGGAGTGAGGATTAAGATTAATAAACTAACACACAATACATGGGACCTTTCCGAGAGGCCCTAGTGGAGACTAGACTCCAGCGCCCTGGCTTTATTTCAGACTGTTTTTAAGCCAGAGTAAAAACAGCTCAGCACAATGGCTTAAATTCACAAGGAAGTGGAACAAGAGGTGTGATTTTGACAAGCTCTCCCACCTGCTGTCACAAACAAAAGGAGATGGACTTGGAAATTCTTCCCTGACTTCTGTGAAGGCCTGGTAAAACCAGTCTTTCTGCTGAGATTTAAATATCAAAGCAGCTACTAGAACAGCAGCTCCCGACAGTTCCTCAGCTTGGAACCCATGGAAGAGGGAGAGGAGGAATTGTGGGAGCCCGAGGGATTGAATACACTGGGAGAGCATGGCCCACAGAGTCAACTAAGCAGGGCTCATGGGGACTCACAGAGCCTGAAGAGGCAATCATGGAGCCGGCATGGGTCTATGCTGGGTCCTCTGGATATATGTTATAGTTGTTGGCTTGGTTTTTGGGGGGGACTCCTGGCAGTAGGAGTGGGGTGTCTCTGATTCTTTTGCCTGATTTTGAGACCCTTTTCCTCTTACTGGGTTGCTTCACCCAGCCTTGGTGAGAGGGTTTATGACTGGCCGTATTGTATCTTGTGCCATGTTTGGTTGATGTCTCTGGAAGACCTGTTCTTTTCTGGGGTGGAGAGATGAAGGTGAGGGAAGATGGGAGGGGAATCATGAGGAGTGGAGGGTGGGGAAGCTGCAGCGGTGATGTACTGTGTAAGAGAAGAATAAATATTTTTTAAATGGCAGAATGGAGCAGGAAGGGCTGTGATGAGCTATGTGCTCTGGTCCCCACCCTTCAGGTCCATCTTCAGTCTAGAACAGAGGTTCTCAACCTGTGGATTGAGACCCCTTTGCCAAACCTCCATCTTCACAAATATTTATATCATGGTTTATAACAGCAGCAAAAAGTACAGGTATGAAGTAGCAATGAAATAAATTTATAATTGGGGTTCCCCACAACATGAGGAACTGTATTAAAGGGACAAGGGACATAGCATTAGGAAAGTTGAGAACCACTGCTCTAGAGAAACATTCCACAATTGGGCCAGGTGAGGAACTGGGCCTCTGTGAGGTGATCTTCCTCAGAATGGACCCTTTCCATGATGGCCTGTTCATGTGTCTGAGAGCCATGACCACTGTGATATCCACTGAGATGCTTGGCTACTTTCTCAAATTAGTAGTTCCTTTCATCCTTGATGTCCTATCATGGATGCTGCCATGGCAATCCAGATGTCTACTGCAATTATTTGGACAATTGTTCCAAGTCTGGGACATGCCAGCCAAAAACATGCATGCCTGTCCACAGACTGAGTGAGGTATACAGCCTAATCCCAGAGCCAAAGAGAGTCATGGTCACCAGTCTGTCTCTAATGCCCTTCATATTCCTGCCTTTCTAGGAAGGAGACGATGAATGATCACAGGAATGCCAACAAGTAAGGCAAACGAAGCCACGGTTCAAACTCAGAAAAGGCTGCACCAGCATCCAGGTCTGATGGGTTGATGGGAGCAGGCCAGGAGGAGGCGCTGGAGAGATGCTCTGGAGAGAAAGAAGACTGTACACAAGAAGACAAACCTCTGTCCCAACCTCTGTCTGCCTTCAGCTTCCTCCTAGCCTGGCCACTCTGGCCCATTCTTTGCGCTTGTATAGCACAGACTGGGATCAACTTAATTCTGTGCACTTAGTGTCCAGCGCAGGCCTGGCAACAGGCCAGAATTACTAATACATTGGATGAAATTCATGTAATAAACACCGGACCCTGCTACCTCCTTCAACATCAACATGTCTCAGTGAACTCAGTTTCTTTACCTATGAAGTGGGGACCCTGTGGGAAGGCTGTGGGCAAGTTGAGATGGGAAAGTTTTTCTTTTCTTTTGGTTTGTTACCCACCTCTTCCCTTTCCAGGATAAAAGGCAGAAGTGGATGGACACCTCCCAACACACCCGTTGGTAACGTTTAGCCACTTTTGCCTTATCTCTTCCTTCTCTTGGTGTTTATATTGTCTGCATATGATTTTTTACTGAACAACTTGAAAAGAAACCTCAGCAGACACCTGGTTTTACTTTTGAAATTCAGGCTGCATTAAGACAAGCACGTGGGCTGAAGAGATGCTCGGAGCTTGAGTTCCTGCTACTCTTGCAGAGGACTGGAGTTTAGTTTCCAGCATCCAGAAGGCAGCTCCTCGCTGGCTGTAATTCCAGGCCCACAGGTTCTAACACCGTCTTCTGGCCTCCACAGGCAATAGGAACCCACATGGTGCACAGACATGCATGTAGGAACCCACACGGTGCACAGACATGCATGTAGGCACCCACACGGTGCACAGACATGCATGTAGGCACCCACACGGTGCACAGACATGCATGTAGGTACCCACACGGTGCACAGACATGCATGTAGGTACCCACACGGTGCACAGACATGCATGTAGGTACCCACACGGTGCACAGACATGCATGTAGGAACCCACACGGTGCACAGATATGCATGTAGGCTTGTAGCACTCATTTCTAAACTCTTATTTTATTTGGAGGGTTTAGGCGTCAACCTCCCTTCCAACCTCCCAACCCTGTGAAGGAAAGAGAAGGTTACTGGGGAGAGAGAGCCCCTTTACATCTTATGGCTGTTTAGGGCCAAAGGGTTTGGGGGGGTATACCAATCTCCATCAATAGCAGACGCAGCCAGCAGTCTCCTCCAAGCTGCTGTGCCCCGAAGCATGTCTCTCTCTGCTCCAAACCATCACAGGCCAGCACCACATACCACACCACGCTCTCCCCGGGCTCTCATTTATATCCTCAGAACCCTAGACCATACCCCCTCTCTGTGCCACACAGAGAGGAAGGCCTTACCAGCTGGCAAAAGCCATGACCTACAAAAGACAGTTGACAGCTGTGGACAAACTAATGCTCAAACTGAAGTCCAACACATGGGATCAAAACAAAACAAAAACATATTTATACAACGTAACTGAGTTTACAAAAAACAAAACAAAACTTCCATTACATAGGCTAAACACTTATATGCATAAAATAAAAATAAACAAATCTTTTTAATTGCCATTAAAAAAACAAAACAAGGACAGTCCCATATATACCACAATGACTACTAACACATTAAAAATAATAACAGCTTAACAGCTGTGAAGGCATATATCTTTAACTCCAGCAATGGGGAAGTAGAAGCCAACAGAGCTCTGTGAGTTCCAAGCCAGCCAGAGCTACAAAGTCAGACCCTATCTGAAACAAAAACAAACAAAAAGCTGTCAGTAACAAGCAAAAGACTCTTATTCTAAGTACTAACATTTTGTCTTCAGCCTCCACTTTAATCATAGGAAGAAACTAAATTCAAGGTCCCAGGCCTTGGGAGCTGGGGACTTCCCAATGCCTGAACAACTTCTATTGAAAGGAAACAGTTGTCTGCGTCCAGCCATCTCAGGAACAGTGTGTAAGGAGACAAGCTGAGTCTCGGTCTAGACATTTCAAGGACAGCTTCTCCATTTTGCTGGTAGGGTCAAACTAAGCTCATGTTCCCAGGCCCAGGAACCAACTCCCATACTGACTGATGGAAACCCCCTTGTTCAACCCCTTATGTCAAAAGATGATTGGACAGTGCTACAGCCCACCCTGCTCCCCCTAGTTTTATGGTTTCAACCTTTAAATATGCTGTACAACATGGCTTCAGGGTTGTAGTTCAGCTCCCGAATCTGCTCCCGAATCCGATCGATCAGTAGTGGCTTGATTACAATAAATTTTTATCATCTACGTTGACCTAGTGTTTGAGTTATGTTGGATTTAAGTGGACCCCATAACAAAACAAGCAAAAACTTAAAATTACTCAATATTCAGGATGGGTCAGGGAAGAAAATGAACCCATGCCCAGTTTGAAACAGATGCAGACATTAGCCAGCGACAGCTGCCAGCTGGGAGGGTGATACAGCTGCCAGCTGGGAGGGTGATGCAGCTGCAGCTATTCAGCCACACGAGGCGGGTGCGATATCAAGCTGGGACTGGAGTGGGGTCCAGGGCGGGAGGGTGGCGGGGAGCTGGGCCTCCAGAGAACCAGAACCGTGGCTTTGTGCTCGGTTCTGTGATCATCTGTCTGCAGCTATGGCTTGAACACCAAGTTCCGTTGCATAATCTCTTCACATTCTTTTTGTTGACTTTTGGTGGTTGGTTATTGTTGATGTCACGTTGTTGTTGTTGTTTGAGATGGGGTCTCTTATCCTCACAGCCAAGAATGACCTTGAAGTTCTCCTCTCTTGCCTCCACCTCCCCACCACTGGGATAACAGGTGTGTTTCCACTCCCATTTCCCTGCCCATTATTCAAAGTTTTCACGCTGCATTTGGCTGTTTCGCCTCTTAATGTTCGAGGGCTCTAAAGTGGAAAACGGGTACTGGAGCTTGAGTTTGAGAACTAGAAGCCCACCTCCAGACCGGCGTACTGTAACCAGCCTCTACTGAATAGCCTTAAAGAACCGGACCCCTGAGGCACGAGCGGTCCTGGGGGAATTCTCAGCCGGAAGCTCCCGCCCGCAGTGCCGGATGGTCCCGCCCCCTCGCAACGGGCCAGCGTCCTTCCCTAGAGACAAGAAGGGATCGACAACTTTGCTGTTTACTGGAGCCGGTAGGTCCGTGAGGAGGCAGGATGGTTGGGTTGGGGCAAATTCAATAAGGCTCGCAAGTGAGCGGACACGGAGGAGACACGCTTCCCCGCTTAAGATCAACATTCCCTCCCTCGAGAGTGGGTTCCCTAGGGAGCCTTGAGGCGTCGAGGCAAGGGAAGGGGGTCTAGGAGAAGGCACCTTAAGCAGCCTTGCTGTGAAGTCCTGTACTTAGGGATCCTACCCCTATGCAGGGAATGTAACTCAGTGCCCTCCTCCTCTAGCAGGCGCCTGCAGGCATCCCTGCAAGGAAGGAGCCAAGATTCTGGCCCTCACCAGACACTCACCCTCTCTCCTTATCTGACTACGGAGTTGTTACAGCGATCAACTCCATTCCTTCCTTTACAAGCCCCATTCAGTTATTTATTAGTTCATATGGTCATTCAGCAAGTGCATTCTGGGGGGACCTACTGAGTGCCAGCCCAGTGACTGTCTCATGGTTGGCACCCAGTTTCCAGAGATCAATGCTACTTGAAACATTCCAGTTCAGCAGGCAAGGAGAGAACAAAGTTCCATATAATTGAAGGCTGTGTTCAATGGTGCAAGAAGCTGTGGGCACTGAGCTTCTCGTGACTACATCAGAAGATGAAGGAAACCCCAAGCCTGTGAGAGAGATGAGCACCTTCCGTGCTGTTTGCCCAGTAGTCTCAGTAGAGGCAGATACTTCCAAAAGCCTTTAAAGTTCACATCCTTTGCCAAATGAGAGCTTACATTGTACCCCTGGGTGTTGAAGGAGGTGGAAGTGCAGGGTACTTTTTGAGTCAGCAGATAGGAGATAGGTGGGTTGGAAGCCCTCCTGCTCAGGTCCTCCTTGGGCACCTATTTTGCACAAATCTCAGGGCTTCTCCGTACACCTCTTTGGACCCGAATTTCCTGGTTTGTAACTGGCAGTGGTTGTGGTGCCTGTTATGAGGCCCACACACCTCCACCCTCTCCCCGCTGCGTTCATCTGTATGCATTCAAACATATGGGTGCCTCCTGATGGCTGTGAAACATTGGCCAGGTCATGTCGCCTTTTGAGGGTTCATTTTCCCACGTCTGAGAAACGTGAGCCAGTCTTAATTTCCACATAGGGTTAAAAAGGATTGTGTATGAAAGGAGTCCACAGCCCAATAACACTGCCAGGGCCAAACCTGCCATATCACTAGCTTGTCTCCTCACACAAATGGGAGGGTGGGGAGAGGAATTCCCAGGGTGACCAGCAGCAGAGGCCTTGCTATGAATCATGTCCTGCCTCTTGCTAGCCACACTCATTCCCAGGCAGAGGCCTCTGTCACCCATGGTAAGAAGGCAGAAGTTTGCCTGTCTGTCTGTTACAATGCCTGCAAACACTGTCTCTGTGTAGGCTCCCCAGATTGGGGCAGGACTGGAAGGGATTTGTTGTGATGAGTTGGGAATAGGGAGAAACTTGGTTCTGAATCTACAGCCTGTTCTCCCACCTTCCTTCTTGGGCTATGCATTATTGATCCCCACCCACCTGACCCCAGTTAACCATGCTTTCCCCCGCTTTGGCCTCCTCAGAGAAAAACAGCTTACGGAACAGGGAGCAATAAGTCCAGACTCCTGGCACACTTCAGTTTCCTGGCCAGTCATGTGTACCCATGTTCCCATGCTCCAGCAAAGCAGCCCGGGCATACTGGATACACTGGCTAGAGAAAACAAGACTGGAATGCTTTCCTGTGGAAATGGGACCTTGGCCTCTCCGAGCTCCCCTCTCTGGTGATTTTGTTCAAGGATGCTGTCTGTAGGTTTGCAGGATGAGGAAGCCGAGCCTCAGGGAATTTTCTTGTCTGTTAGGTTATACTAAAAAGGGCAGTGTCACACAGGTAGGTCAGACGTGGTATTATCTTTAGTATCTGCCCACTAGGAGTGGGTTCAGGTAGTTTCCCAAAGGAAGGCCTGTTGGGTCTGCCTCCTTAGAGGATGGCAGGCCTTTGTGCAGGGTGTCTGGGGCTTCTGCCAGAGCCCCACCTGCCCTCTGTCCTCCAAATGGCCTTCCAACCCTCCACCCTCTACTCAGAAAGAGCTCAGCTGCTGCAGTTGGCTTCTGAGCCGATGTGCAACTTTGGTTCATATAGGTCCATCCCAGCCCTCATGGGTGGTGTAGACAAGATCCCCTGCCCCAACGTGTAAGGGGACATATGCCGGCCAGTCCCACTGAGAATGGGAGACCCCCAAAACATCTGTGGCCTATACTGCAAGCGCTTGTTTGCTTTGTCGCTGTGTGTAGAGGAGGTGAGGAAAGGAGATGAGGGCTTGCCAGCTCAGGCCACTGCTGTATTTTGTTAAGATGTCATCTTTTGTGCTGGGGAGATGGCTCAGTGGGCATAATGCAAGCTGCCCAAATACGAGCACTTGAGATCAGATCCCCAGGACCCACATAAAAGCCGGGTGTGATGACACACACTTCAAATCCAGCGCTAGGGGATGAAGAGGAAAGTGGATTCTGGGAGCTCACTGACCTGCTGGCCTAACGGAACTGGTCACCTCTAGGTTCCGTGAGATACCTGTCTAAAAATTAATAATAACAATAGTAATGTGGCCTATGAAATGCCTCAGCAAGTACAGGCATTTGTCACTGAGCCTGCTCACCTGAGTTCAATCCTCAGGACCCATATATTGGCAAGACAGAACTGACTCCCAAAACTTGTCCTCTGACCTCCACACTTAGGCTGTGGCACGCACACACATGTGCACACACACACAAATATACACTCTAAATAAATGTCCAAAAACAATGTGGAGATGTCTAAAGGAATATAGCTCTCTGGCCTCTACCTGAGCACACACAGGTGAGTATGCCCAGACACATGTGCACACACATTCATACAAGACACATATGCACACATGGCATTTTTTCATTGAAATTTTTATTGAGGTGATTTTAGACTTTATTTTGATTTTTGTACGACTGTTACATGAGGCCCTCTTCTTCCTCACACATTTATCTAACTTACTGTAACATCCTCCGTCTGAAGGATTTCCCCTGGGGACAATGTTTTGAGGTAGCTAAGAAGCAGCAGTGGTTTGGGAAGGACTTGCTGATAATCACCCTTCAACCCCTTGTCCTCAAGGTGGTGGCCGTGCACATAGCCCAGTGCTACCTGCTACTCCCCTTGGGAAGACAGTAGGTATACTTCCTTAAGCTGAGCTGACCCTCTGAGTTACGGTGAGTGGAAGCCGCTTGTGGCTTATAAGAGGATCTGCAGGCCCATGGATGGTTATATTTGGCATTCTATTGGCAATATCTCCTGACACCTGGGGTATGGGAGAGATGGAGTGGGCATGCATAGGTGTGGGGTAGGTATGGTGGCCTTGCACACACATGGGGAAGAAGGAGGCCAGTCCAGCAGGTCTGGGCTAGAGCACTGGGACTGCCTCTGACTGTATGAAAGCCTTTGAGTGAAAATTCACTGAGTGCGTGAGCTCTGGGTCCCCCCGCCCCCCCAGTCATCTCCCACAGCAGGGATGCCAGGCCCTGCTGCCTAAAGGAAGGGAAAGAAAGGGGAGTTCAGGAGGCCTTGGGTTGGAGGCATTTACAGTTTCCTGCCTTCAGCCCTTGATTCTCAAAGAGAGCCATTGTCGCCTGTGGGACCCCTGGAATTGTCTGTCCTCTGTGTTAGCCATGGACAGTGGGCTTGGGCTTGAGGTGGAAAGGCAGTCTAGCCATCCATGAATCATAGTGTTGCCTGGGCTGAGACAGGTTGTCAAAAAGTGTAAGTGACACTGAATCTTTTCCTAGGAGCTCTGTCTAGGACAACTCTCTGAAGAGCAGCATGGAGGAGCATAATAAAGAAGGACCGGGAACAAGCTCCCAGGACCCGGGAAGCTGCCCTGAAGACCACGAATGTGTCCTGAAGAAGATACTCCAAGAATCAAGCAGTAATTTAGAAAAAACTCCCCCAGTCCCTGACGCCAAGCCCCCACCTTTACCCCTCACAGACTTGGGGCAGCCCAGGAAGTCGCCTCTCACAGGCACTGATAAGAAGTACCCCCTCATGAGGCAGCGCGGGTTCTACTCTGACGTCCTTGGCCCTGGGACCTTAGACCAACTTGGGGTGAGTATAATAACTGTCCCCTGCCAGCCTTGACTCTTCATGCAGGCTCCGTTCACCCATCCTTTTGTCCTGATCAGTATCAATTCATTAGTTCACTGAGCTACCCGACTGTTATCTATCCTCCTGTCTATCCATCCATCCATCCATCCATCTACCCACCCACCCAGCTATCCCATCCCTCAGTCCATTATTTTCCAACCCATTGCTAAGCCCCTCCTATGTGCCAGGCCCAGGACTGAGCACTGGAGACATAGCAAAGATAAGACAACCACACCCCTACCTTCGGAAGGCCCCTGGCACCTACCCTGCTCACGAAGGGGTGTGTGGATGAGGCAGCATTCTGCTGGGATATAAAAGTTAGAGATTTATTTGCTGGATAAGATAGGGGTGGAAGTACATGTCAAAAAGCAAGTACAAAGCCCCTGGGACCCTGAGAGAAGAGAGATCAAGGAATGATGCTGGGGTCTGGGGGGGGATGGGAAGGAAATAACTAGAAGCAAGTTCCCAGATCCCTGGAGGTTCCAAGTAGCCTTAGGAAAAGTTTAGACACAGGAAAGACTGGAAAAACAGTGAGGCTCCTCTGGTACCTAGCTCAGCAGTAGGGCCAGGGTGGTCCTTGGAAAGGAAACACACCTAGAGACAACTCCTGACTCTGAATTTCTTGCCTCATGGCTTGGCCCTTGGACATAAGCTGAAGTGCTTTCTGGGAGGAAGGGAGCTGTGCTGGACTCCAATGGGGCAGCCAGGGGTGTCCTGGGTGGCCTCAGTCTGTCGTCCCCCATGGTCTTTGAGCAATGTGTCTGAGCTCGCCCCCATATTCCTGGGGTGCTCTCTGGTGGGCTGTTGGGAAACACAAGCCTTGGAGTCAGCCCTGGGGCCTGACCATCTGTGGGATGCTTGTACACACTCAGGGTTCTGGGCTCTGTTTCAGAATGTGTGCTGTGGCCCCTATATGTCCCAGAATTTGATTCGCCAAGCTGACCTCGACAAGTTCACCCCAAAAGGTCAGTGTCGGGAAGACTGGGCAGGTAGTGCTAATGGCCATTCAGACTGCCTCAGGCCTCGGGGGGGAATCGCCTCTTCCTGTCAAAAAGTCTCAGTTTCTCCTGCAGGGAGATAATGTTAGTGAATTATGAGCTTTGCAAAGACCCAGTTCCTGGGGTGCTTTGTCCTGACCTCCTCCGCAGAGCTGGTCACAGGCTTCCGAGGGCCACAGTTCTCTCTCCTGGGCTGGGCTCAGTAGGGCTTGAGTTTTCTTCTCTCCCAAAAGATGGGCTATAGAGAAGCCAAGGGCATGTCTGAGCTGCACCTGAAACAGAGCCTGGCATAGGTCGATGGCTGAGAATGGAGAGGGGACTGTTGGAGGCTTCATGGCTTGCCTCGGAGCATGGCTAGGGGCAGGCCTATGGCAGAGAGAAGATGCCCTTAGAGTTCAGGTTATAAGAAGGAACCTGGCCTTATTGTTTTCCTCCTCCAACAAGCAGGATACCCTTTCCATCACACCCAGATGCCCCATGATCCCAACGCATCTATCCTATATCCACCCCAAGAAAGGCCTGGCTCCTTCCTGACACTGTTCAAAATAGCCCTGTCAACCCCTCGTTTATGAACCCCTAAAGTGACACAGAAAACATCACAACCACACGTATTTGTGTGCTCATGCATGGGTCTAGCTTATTCTCAATAATCTCACAAGCACCCAGGAGTCAAGAAATAGTGAACAAGGCACAAACCTGTGGAGGGTGTGAATGGTACTCCTACCATCTATATCATGGGGAAGGACAGTGGCTCAGCAGCGCCCCCTCAGAAGAGAGAACATCCCAACAGGCCCCAGCGTGGTGCCAATCAGAGGCCTTGGCAGGCACTGATATCTATTCAGTTATCTGACACCTCTGCAAAACCTCAGATACTAGCCCAGGCTTCTCCAGAATTTCAAAGGGATACCCTTAAAATTAGCTCACGCAGTTTAACTACTTTTTCACTCCATATAGGAGGTAGGGAACCAAGAGGGAGTCACCAGGGTCACACGAAATATAGGCGAAAGTAGTAGCCCATGGCATTCTATAGCATATCCCCACACCCCTTTTCTTCACCCATATGGTCTTGGCTCACCTGGTACTTTTCCCTGAGCACCTTGTCTTACATGTTACACCTGGCTTAGCCAGCTGGGATGGTAGGGCAACCTATCTAGTGACTCCCTCTCCCAGAATTAGAATGGGCACCTCCGTCTGCCATTGGCCTAGTAGGGGCAGCAACCATTTGGTGGCATAAGGGCCCCTTGGGGACCGCTCACTGCTACAGTACAGGGCACCTCACTCCTGGAAAACAAGCCCAATGAATGTATGGGATTCAGACACTAACATGTAACACCCCATGGACATCTGGGACTGAGTGACAGGAAGGGGTCCCACCTTCTCTTCCTGCCCAGCTTCGATCCTCTCACCCATGTCGCAGCCTAAGGACTGACGGCCCTGTGTTAGAATAATTGGTCGCAGAAATGAGCCAGGCCTCAGATTGGCAGAAGAGCCCACAGTTTCTCCTCTCTTCCTGACCATGCCAAGCCACGGCATCTCATAGCAGCGCAGGACATGCCTACAGGGCTCCCATCTGAGGATGTGCCGCATGGCGTGGCTCAGGGTCCGGTTGCCGGCCCTGGTCACTCAGCCTCTGATTTTTCCTCTACCTGTAGTTGAATCGTTCAAGGTCCCTGAGGACTTTGAGGAGCGTGTGGAGCAGCAGCGCATTGGGGCTAACACGCAGCTGCTCACCCAGACCGACTTCCCGCTAAAGGCCTATGAGCCCAAGGTGCAGGTCCCATTCCAGGTGCTGCCTAACCAGTGCCCTCGCAAAATTGAGATTGAGAGGTAGGCTGGAAGGCCTGGAGAGGGAAGCCTGTCCCAGGGAGGCAGTGTCTGCCGGGCTCAGGGGGCAGATGAGGAGGAGACAAGCCCCACAGCAGAGCATGTGGGAAGTGTTCGAGCAGTTCTCTCAATAGCAACACATGGCTTCCCGGCTGTGGAACTGGGAGAGTAACAAGTCATTGAAGTGGGGCTGCCAGGGCAGGGTAGCAGTGGCAGGACAGCCATTGGGGTCCCGGGTCTTCACAGGCATTCCTGATGACTCTCCCTGCCTCACTAGGCGGAAACAGCAGTACCTGAGCCTGGACATTGAGCAGCTATTGGCCAAGGAGGGCATCGACTCCAACAAGCTCATGCCCAGACACCCAGACCCACAGCACCCACAAACCATCGAGCAGGGCCATGACCCGCTTTTCCCCACATACCTTCCATTGAAGGTGAGCCACACGGCCATCTTGAACCCCAGCTGAGGCCTAAGGCGTCACATCCCAATGGGTACTCCCACTCCAGTCCTACGCACTGGACTTTGTCACACAATGAAGTAATCAGAACCTACCCCAGGCGTTTGCAGCATCCTGGGTTGAGGCAAGAGTGGTCCACAAACCAATAGCTTACAGCTTGACACCTGTGTGCCTGCTCCCTACCCCAACCCTGGCCACAGGCATCTATAAGCAGCCAGGCTGAATGTGCCATGGGCATAGACACCCTGGCTAGAGCCCTCGTAATGGCGGGCACTTAGGAAAGGGGGAGAGTGGGACGTAGAAGGGGTTTGGTACCACTTCCTCGAGGCACAAACAGGGAAACTGAGTCTGGGGAGGAGAAAGAGGGAGCATAGTCAGGCCCTGGCTCTTGCTGCCCTCTCCTCCCTTCCTCTGTGGTCCTGTGTATCTCTTGCCTGCAGTTCCTGCAGGAAGGAGAGCTGAATCAGGTTGCCTTCTGAGAACATGGGGTCTCTGCTGTTTCTGATCAGCATGGATCTCTCTCAGGAAATCCCAGAGCCACCCCTCCCCTTGGGCCTAGGCTCAATGCTTCCCCCCAGTTGTCAAGAGAGCCCATGTCCTTCTCTGAGACCCTGGATACCCTCAGACTGAGCCTGGGTGGCTTGGTTAGACATAGATCCAGGGCAACCCCCTCATTGATACACTGTGGGCCAATGGAAGCAGCAGGGGTCTTACAGATCAGTCTAGGTCAGCCAGTAGCTGCCTGATCTTGGGAGGCTGCAGAGGCCTCTGGCATGCTTGGTTTTGTTTGGCCACTAGAGGAACTGTCTCATTGGCAATTACCTGCTTTCTTCGAGGTGTTTGATAATGAAGAGTTTGATTGCCGGACTCCCGGAGAGTGGATCAACATGGGCTTGGAGCCAGGCTCTCAGATCAGGAAGCCTGTCCCTGGAAAAGCCCTTCTTCCTACCGATGACGTTCTGGGGCATGGTGAGCAGGACCACCCAGGGGGCAGACAACTGTCTTGTCCCAGCAACCCCTGGCCAAGACATTTAGGCTCCCTTGGGATCTGGTAGCCAGGAGAGCCAAAGTATCTGTTGGAATCCTCCAGCTGTGATGCAGTCCAAGGATCTATCCACACAAAGGCAGGAAATGCAAAGACCAAGGCCAGCAGTCAGGAGATCTAGGAACAGAACAGCTAGGTGGCGTCAGATATTTTCAAACAAACAAACTTTGGGAGGTTTGAGGGATGGCTCGGTGGGTAAGAGCATTTGCTGCCCAGGCACGAGAAGCTGAGTTCAGATCCCTAACACCCACGTGGAAAGCACTGTGTGTGGGCCACACCCATTACCACAGCACTGGGGGTGTGGACAGAGACAGGGAGACCACAGGCTGCTGGATACCAGCCTAGCCAAAAACGATGGCGAGTTCTGGGTTCAATAGAATATATGCTATCAAGGGACCAAGCAGAAAGCAATAGAGGAAGACATCTAATGTCCCTCTTGGGCATCCATGAGCATGCACGCAGGGATGCTCATATGCTCACCTGCACGCACACACACACACCCCTCTATTGGCAGTAAACACATAAATGCTCACTGAGAATGTTTAAAGACCCAGTTACAACAAAGCTTGCATATCCCACTACCCTGAAAGCGCTGTTGCTCCTGTTCTCAGCTACCTCTCAGCTTTCTCTTGCATCCGCAATCCACACTATCACACACTTGGAGCATAAATGCACACTCTGTCACGTACCGTCACTCTCACTGTCACACACCACCACCCTCCCTGGCATGTGGTTGCACTCAAACACGATTCTACCCCACGTTCTCATGTATCTATCCCACAGTCACATATTCACCACCAACAGGTCCTTGGCACGCATGCTCGCTGGATTCTACCAGACTGGCATGCGCCATCCTTGCCTACATCTGTTTAGAGTGCCCACAGTCCCTCCACCAGCCCCTACTCTTCCCCACTGGCCACAGGGGTTCTCTTCGATTGCCTGTTCTCAGCGACAGTGACAGGGGGGACAGACACTCCACGCTGGCCTGCAGGACTAGGCCTTGTGCAGCCCTCCTAGGAAAATACCATGGCGGCTGCTGGCAGACAAGCTGAAGGCTGGGCAGGGTTGAAGTCTGCTAGCTTCCCTGACTGGGGTGCAGGCCAATGTTGTGGAGCGGGTAGACCTCATTACCCTGTCACCAGGTGGAAGGCAGGACTCGGTGAGCAAGGACAGGTTTTAAAATTGTGTATCCTCTGGAGGCCCATGGCAGCTCACTGAGCAGGCTGGCAAAGACGTGGTGTGAGGCAGGTGCTTCTCCAGCAGGAGCCACCTGAGCAGGGGGCAAATCCATGTGGGTGCTGGGACTCAAACCCAGGACCTCTGAGCCAGCTTTCCAGCCCCCAAGCTCCCTTAAAACAAAACAAAACAAAAAAAACCAAAAAACAATTTTTCTTTTGAAACAGGGAATGCCTGAGTTTCCAGACTGTCCCTGAACTCACTTTGTAGCCCAGTCCAGCCCTGAACTTTTGCCACCGTCCGCCTCCACCTCCCATAGTAGCTAGGATTACAGGCGTGTATCCCCTCCCGCCCCAGGCTCTGCCCTCAACAGGCCAGTTTTTATTTGGTCACACTTTTCACGGTTCCCTGTCAGCCTGTGTCTCTCTCTGACCTGGTGAGGGTTGTGCAGAGAGGCCCAGTCCTTCAGGGTCTTCCTGTGGCTGAGGTGTCCTCAGAGGCCGGCAGGACTGTCACTTGCTCAGCTGGAGCCAGAAACTGGTATCCTGGAAGAAGAGACACCAGTCTAGTGACCTCTGAGATCCATTCCCAACATCAGCTACCACACTCTGAAACCCCTCTCGACTTCCACAGCAGACAGTACTGGTTGGATATCCCTCCCTCTGTTTTAGAGGACCCCAAGAGCCAGAAACTGAACTATAAATGGTGTGATGTCGGTGTCCTTGACTATGATGAAGAAAAGAAACTGTACCTGGTGCAGAAAACTGACAGTAGAGGCCTGGTGCGCGATGAGGAGGGAATGCCCATCGTGAATGGAGGGGTCACTCCCGAAGGTAAAAGCTCCCCACCTTCCCCGAGACCTAGTCCCACCAACTCAGCTCTGAATTCGCCCTTACTGGGGTTACTAATCAGTTTGAAACAGAGGACCTAGGGAAGGCCAGTGGCTATTGACTGGCCTGTGGCTCTGAGCAGCTGGCCCAGCATGTGGCTTTCAGCATGGTGCTGGGAAAGGAAACCCAAGGCCTGTTAATCAGTCCTGATTGCTCTGGAGTCCCGTGGAGGAGGAGACACATGAGCAGCCAGCCCTGTGTAACTCCTGCCAGCGCAAGGCTTTTTTACAGTTTACCAAGTATTTTCACATGCAGCCCTGTGTTACCCTTATGAAGTGGACAGGGCAGGAAAGGTCATTTTGCGCGTTTCACACATTTGGCCGTGCGGGGCACCATGCACCATGAGGACAATGACAATTTGCTCAGAGCCACCATCTGGGGCACAGCTGACCAGAAGCCGGCTGACCAGAAGCCAGTACTGCAGCCCAGGAAGCCTGACTCTGTATCCTTTCATCCTCCCCTCCGATGCCCAGGACGGCCACCGCTTCTGGCCTGCCAGTACTGGGTGCCGCGGATCCAGCTGCTCTTCTCTGCTGAAGATCCCCGGGTGTTCACACAGCGCGTGGTGGAGGCCAACACTCTGCGCAAGAACACAGAGGCGCTGTTGCTATACAACCTGTACGTGGATTGCATGCCCACTGAGGGCCGGTGGGTCCTCAATGAGCAGAGCATGAGCAACATAAAACAGTGGGCTCTGAGCACACCACGCATGCGCAAGGGGCCGAGGTGAGTCAGGAGCCGTGGCCTCCCTAGACCCTTCTACGGGGCTGGTGTTGCCAAGGTGCAGAGCAACCGCTGACACATCTCTGTGGGGTGATGTCTTGGGCCCTCTGCTACTGTGGTAAAAGCAGCATCACCAAAAGCAACTTAAGAAGGAAAGGGTTTATTTCATCTTGCGCTTCCGGGTCCATCACAGGAATCTGGAGGTGGGAACTGAAGTAGAGCCCGTGGAGGATTGCTGCTTCATGGCTTGCTCCTCACGGCTTGCTCAGCCTGAGTTTTTTATACAACTCAGGACCACCACCTGCCGATGGCCGGCACCAGCACAGTGTGGGCCGGGTTCGCCCACACCGATCATTAATCAAGAAAATGTCCTACAGACTTGGCAACGGGCAATCTGATGGAGGCATCTCTCAGTTGAGATTCCTCTTTGAAAATAACACTAGCTTGTATCAAGTTGGCCCAGGTGACTTGTTGGCTGCATGAGGCCTTAGATTCCAAGCGATGTCTGGTTGTCTCCAGTCTAACTATGGAGCCTTCTAGACTCATGAATTCTTGCTGTTTTGAAAGGGTTAGAGTGCATTGCAGCTTCTTTTTAGTTTTCATGCTGAAATGTGGCCTGTGCCCTCTTCAGGCTAACCTCCTGTCATTTTTGCTATGTTCCCTGCTATGTACCTGCTGCTGCCTTGTGTGGCTGGCAATTCTCTCTGTTGACAACCCTCTACCCTAAATTTTCCAGGGCAGAGGCTTCCCTTACTCTTGACCTTGCAATCTGACCATTTTGTTGCTATAATTCTTCTCTCTCTCAACCTCTTGCATGACAACCAAGAGCTGCTTCCAATGAGCCTAAATGACCACACGCCTTCTAGGTGTGGTCACCTGGCTGGCTGGTGACACATGACATCATCATAGGTTGCTGGGCAACCCAGAAGCAGGTTGTGTTCCAAAATACCAACATTCCTCCCTTTTTCTATAATTAAAAATGGGGAGCTTGGGCTGCTTTTTATAAGGTAAGTTAAAGTATATAAATTTAGGCTTATTGGAAGCAGCTCTTGGTTGTCATGCAAGAGGTTGAGAGAGAGAAGAATTATAGCAACAAAATGGTCAGATTGCAAGGTCAAGAGTAAGGGAAGCCTCTGCCCTGGAAAATTTAGGGTAGAGGGTTGTCAATAGAGAGAGTTGCCAGCCACACAAGGCAGCAGCAGGTAGGGACTGGGGAACGCTGGGAGAACCTGGAGCCGCTTGTCCTGGTCCTCAAGCACACCGTTTCAGCCTTTTGTTAACAACAAGTGAATAACGGGCGTAGATTCTCTTCTGGCTACTTCCTGCTGACACTGGGGGCGCTGTAAGGAGGTCAAAAGGCTGAAATGTTGGCCAAGTCCAGGAAGAATAGGCTGCTTTGATGCTTTCCAGGGTCTGCAAGAACATCCATGGCTGGGAGGGAAGGTGCAGGTTCAGCTTGTTGGAAGTCTGTGAGGTCAGAGCTGAACACCTGCAGTTTGTTGGAAGTCCGTGAGGTCAGAGTTGAGCACCTGTAGCTGCTTTGGCGTTGTTGTGGCTATAGGAAACATCTGTGTCTGGCAGGACACTGAAACACATATATAGGCAAAAGATAAAGTTGAGTATAGAGAAAATCCTGTAGGTATACATTGAAAGGTTTGGATCAATGAGGCTTGTACATGGGAACCTCTGTCTACCTGGGGGGACCTTTATTTACCCAGTCACTGGCAAAGAAGGCTTTGTTTTTGATCTGTCATCGAGGTGAGGTTTGGTTACAGAAGCGTGTAAATTTAGAGGCCCTGGTGCCAGCTAGCACTAGGTTAGAAACTTAAAATTCTCCAGAGGAGATCCTATCTGGAAGGACGGGCATCTGGGCGTCTCCCATTGTGGGCAGAGAAGTCAAGACCTTCCAAGGCGCACCAAGGGAAGGTGTGACTCCAAGCGAGGGTCCTGCCTGGTCAATAGCTCGTCAGCTCTTGTCCAGGGACCGGGGCACGGTGCCCATTGAGGTAAGGCCGGAGCATAATGGTTTGCCTAGCTAGGTCTTCCTACGAGGGGGGGGGGAAGTAGGAACCGTAGAGAGGGGGTATACCGCCCAAGGGAGAGTGGCCCTAAAATGGAGGTCAGCATAGAGGGTCAAACCTAGACAGTTAAGGCTACGGCTGAAGGGGGGGGGTCCCTCCGTCTCAAAATATAGTAAGAAGTTGCCAGAGTTCTGTGGTCAAGCTTCCCCTACCAAGAGAGGCATTTATGCTGAGAAAATGGAGTGAACTCACCAATCTAGCCAGTGGTTGCATGCAGTAAATAGCAGTCTGGTAGCCAGGAAAGGAAGTCCCAAAACCAGGGAAAGGGGAGGAGTCCCACCTTTTGAGATAGGCAATTAGTGCAGTACTTATCTGGAGTCCAGTTGACCTGAGAGGTGGATTTAGGTGGACTTTCTGCAGCTTACAAGAATTACTTTTAGGTTTTAAGAAGGAGATAAAACTTTAGACATGTTAGTATCACAATTGTACTGTGCATTGAGAAAAAGGCAGTAGACAGACATGTGTTAACGGCATAAGTACTTTTTAAGGTGAACTCTGAAAAGGCAAAAGCCTTTTATGAAATAAAAGGGAAACTCACTTCATTTTAACTTTAGTATAAGCATAGACATTATGGAGGCTTAAAATCTTGAGCTTAGACCATAATAGTGGTATAGTGGAATGTTTTTGTATCAGAGTTAGATTAATAAATTAGAGCCCTATTAATAAAGGTCAAAACTCTGGACAGTCAATACAACAGTAGGATAACAGTAGCATAACAACAGGAAGAAATATTAAGTCTTTTTACCTGTTTAAGATCCCTTAAATCACCTTAGACCTTGTAACCTTTATAATTTGCATTTATGAACCTTAAAACATTTTTAAGACCCTCAAACATTTATAAGTTGCATTACCAACCTTAAGACACATTTTAAGACTCATGTATAACTTGCGTTTACCAACCTTAAGACACTTTTTAAGACTCTCAAATATGTATAACTTGTATTTATTAACCTTAAGACAGCTCTCAAATATGTTTTTTGAGAGGGACCTTTGTATTTAGTTATTTACCATGAGACATAGTTGAAACTGCTATGAACATTTATTATCCTTTAGCTAAAGGGATAGTAAAAGGTTTCATTTAGGCCTGTTTCTTGAGTCTGGACTGTGTCTAGGCCTGAAATTAGCAGCTCTAGGACTTAGGCTTATGGCCTGGTTCTCCTGCATATGAAGAGAGCTGGGAAGGCACCTGAAGTCTCCCAACACAGAAGTTGGCAATATGTCTGTGGGACCTCATTCTCTGAGGTCAAAAACAGGCCTGTGCGAGAGCTGTGGAGGTTGCTAAGTCGAGGAGCCACCTGTCCTCCGCCAGGCCAATGAGCTAGAAGGCTGGAAGTGTCTATGCTCTTGTGCTGGTTGAACCTCCATGGCTGGGCACAGAGGACAAGCCTGCTTGGGAGCATTTTGACTTCTAGAGGCCAGTTTGCCAGCAGCCAGCTTTGGCATGTTGCAGCAGCAGGACTAGCATCCACTTTGGCTGCATTTCAAAATGTCACCTGGCAGAACGAACTTTTTGGCCATGCATGACTCAGGCTGTTCACCTTGGCATAGACCCTGGCCAACTGCCTGCGGCCGAGCTGGGCACGGTGGGCAGGACGGGAAGGGGGTGGGGCGCGGGTGGCAGGAGAGGTGGCAGGCGTCTGCACCAGGCCCAGCTGGAGCCGGACCGGGGCCTTTGGCAACCAGCAAGACAGACGGCGGGGCTTGTGCTCCGTGGCGGCCTCCACTTGGCTCACAGCCCCCAGAGGCAGGGCAGCGACAGCCACTGGCCAGGAGAGGGGCAGTGGTGGTGGTGGCTCGCAGGAGGGAGAGGAGAGAGCAGAGAAAATTGGTTGTAACCATGTAGACTGTAAACCATCAGGCTTGGTAACAGGCACCTTGACCTCCTCAGCCTTCTTGCTAGCCGGCAATTAGTTTTTTGTTTGTTTTGTTTTGTTTTACACATAAACTGTAGTACACTCATAATTTACACTCAGCAGGGTGTGTGCACCTCCTGTCTCCTCTCTGTGACAGTGTCCTGGAGGACCTTAACACCCTGGTCAGAGAAGTGGCCCTGGACTATGAACGCAGCATGAACAAGATCAACTTTGACGAAATTGTCTCTTCTAAGCCAGACACGTTCTCCTATGTGACTCTTCCCAAGAAAGAGGAAGAAAAGGTGCCCGATCAAGGTGAGAACCACTGGATCCTGGCTGCCCACCAGGCTGGCCCACCCCACCCCACCTGTCTTGTAGGATTGTGTGCTCAGTCACTAAGGGCCTCATAAACCTGGTCCTTCCCTGTGCCCACTTGTCCCTAGCATCTACACCTACCTTATGCCAGATGCCCACAGAAATCTTGTCCAAGGAACAACAGTGTGTGTCCGTGTGTCCCAGTAATGCAGAAGCCATTCAGGAAAGCCATGCTGACACTTCAATGCTAGGATCCTAATAGTCAGGCCTCAAAGATATATAAGCCCCTCCTCTTCCTGTAGCAGGAATAGAGTTGGCACTGCTAGAGCTCCGCGGACATGTGGAACACCAAGTCTCTGAACAGAACCCCAGGAGTCCTCCTTACCTTGAGGCTACCCATCCATGCTGAGTACACTTCCTGGCCCCAGATTCTGGTGTGTGATATACCCAGGACAAAGGCTGGGCTATGGATAGCAGGCATTCTTGTACCTAAATATTCCTTCTTTGAGCTCCCAAGGCAGGCTCCAGGTCAGCCTCCAGCTTTGTGTAGCATGAATAGAAGACAGGGAGGGGTCTAAAGGTGCCACCTGCTGCTCAAAGGGGCCAGTGGGCACTAATGAGCCTGGAGGAACTCTCAGAGCAGGCGACTCACTGCGGGCCTTGGGGTCACTCCCAAAGGCTAGAGTAAGAAAAGAAGGGTTCTAGGAATGAACTTGGCTCTTCGGACAGAAAGAAGTTGTGTTTCCTCCATCAAGCACGCTGTAGGCGAGTCCGCACCCTCAGTGTGTGCCAGGCGGCTCTGATGCTGGCTCTGCCCCTCTGCAGGGCTGGTGAGCGTCCCCACATACCCCTTCCGGGAGCAAAAGGAGGACTTCACTTTTGTGTCCCTGCTCACTCGTCCGGAAGTCATCACAGCTCTGAGCAAGGTCCGGGCTGAATGCAACAAGGTCACCAACATGTCCCTGTTCCACTCCAGCCTGTCCAAGTACAGCCGCCTGGAGGAGTTTGAGCAGATCCAGTCTCAAGCCTTCTCCCAGGTACCTGGGCATCAGAGCATGGGGAACAGGGGCCTCAGGCCTTTAGAGCAACAATCACAGGCCCCAAGACCCTGTGAAGTAGGACAAAGGTGGGACAAGGGTGGAGCTCATCTGGCAGGGTAAGGAAAACTGGGTGGGCTTCCTTTCAGTCCCTCTGAGCTAGCGCCCTTAGGGCAGATCCCTGTCTTAAAGGGGAGAGCAGGAACCCCATTCCTAAATTACAATATGGGACTGTACCTTGAGGACCAGGATGCCCATGGGGCCATGGCTACTGCCTCACTCCACTCATTTCTGTCTTACTCCCATTCCTACATATTTTGCCCCTGTTTTCTCTCTGCCACTTCCTCTTCTGTGTGTCTGTTTCCTTCCCATGACTGTTCCTATCTCCATGTGCCCAGCCTCTCCTCCAAGCAGCCCTGGGCCCCAGACATCGCACTGAGGGTGTTGGTCCACAGCTCTTGGCAACGAGTTGTGGGAGGTTTCCCTTTACTGGCATACACATGAGTCCCGAGGTGGCCCTCTCAAGAAGCTTGGTATATTATCTTAGAGCAGCTATGGGTGGTAGTCTCGGGAGTGGTTTCTTGATGGCCTTTGCGTCCACTCCAGGTGCAGATGTTCCTCAAGGACAGCTGGGTGAGCACCTTGAAGGTAGCAATGCGAAGCAGCCTCCGAGACATGAGCAAGGGCTGGTACAACCTCTACGAGACCAACTGGGAGGTGTATCTCATGTCCAAGTTGCGCAAGCTGATGGAGCTCATCAAGTACATGCTGCAGGACACGCTGCGCTTCCTGGTGCAGGACTCCCTGAGCAGCTTCACGCAGTTCATTGCTGATGCTTGCTGCAGTGTGCTCGACTGCCCAGAGGACATGTCCTGGGGTGAAGACCTTGTCAACAGCCCCTACAAGTAGGTCCAGATGCGCAGAGTCACTGGGAAATGACCTTGTTGGGCAGCCCAGGGCAGGGTGGCCAGAACACCGGGTTCTTGACATCAGAGAGAGTTTGGCCATCTCTAGATTCCCCAGAAGTGTCCCCTCTAGCTCCGGCTTGCACTCTAGCCATAGTCACTTATGTAGTCGCTCTTTGGGTGTCATAGTTGATAATACTGAGCCCCTTCCATGAACCAAATGTTGGTCTTAGGGGACTCTGAGATACAGTTCTTACTGACAGTGGGAGGCAGGCATCACAAGACACTCAATAGATACTATCATTGCTAATTTTATGATGGGCCTTTGCCTTGAGGTCAGGGGGGAGGTGGTGTCTGAGGCATGATGTAACTGGCAGGACCAAATGAAACAGAAGCACCAAGGGTTAAAAAGACTTGGGGCAGCTGAGGAAGGACAGGCTAGCGAGTGTGGCTGGACTATGGAAGGGCAGGGTAGGCCTGGATAGAGGAAATGGGACAAATCAGAAAGTCAGAGGGACCAGTCTAGAACACCAAGAGCTTCCTGGGTATTTTTCATATGGCAAAAGCTATCAACAGGGCCCTGGCTTGCATCAATCAGCAAGGCTTTTGATGTGCCTCAGACTTCTGAAACTGAGGATAGTGGGCTCCCGGGAAGAGCATGGGACCTCTAGTAAAGTGCCTAGGCCAGGCCAACCTGTCCAATGACCTCAAGACCAATGTAGGATGGTGCTACCTCTGTGGTTTCCCAGGTTCTCTGGGGCAAGAGTCTAAGGACCATTCTGGCTGGCCCCAAGCCTTTCTCTAGGAAATTGGGGGTTCCTGAAGGGAGGAGAAGGCAGTGGTATGCTTGGAGAAGCTTGAAATCACAGTATTGGCAGGAAAGGGAAGGCATTCTTAATCAGCCCAGTTTTTTGCCTCCAGGCCCCGGAAGAATCCCCTGTTCAGTGTAGACTTGGTACTGGACAGCTCAGGGGTTCATTACAGCACGCCCCTAGAGCAGTTTGAGACGACTCTGCTCAACCTCTTTGACAAGGGTATCCTAGCCACCCATGCTGTGCCTCAACTGGAGAAGGTATGTGCAACCGGCTGGCATGCGCTGGCTGCCGAGAGCCACAGGATGCTGTCACAAACACCACAGCAGCTCCTTACCACTGGCCTTCCACTTAATGGACAGCGGGTGTGGCCCTGAAATTCACAAATGTCTCCTTTAATCCTCACCACAGATGGAACTGTTAACATCGCTGCCTTTGTAGACCTAGAGAAACTAAACCAGTTAAACCTAGTTTACAATAGGTGATGACCAATAGTTTATGGCTTAAGTATCAGGACATCAGTTTGAATCTTAGACTGATTGGACTAATCTTGCCGTAGCTGCTAGTCCTGTATCCTCTCCAGCACCCTTCTCCAGCTCTGAGCACCCTTCTCCACCTCCAGTGCAGACCCAGGACCTCATTCCACACATAGCTAGTATCCAAGGTCTCCACAAGTCACCTCCATTGCACACACACCCCAGCTTCACACAGCCCAGGAGCCTCCATAACTCAAGCCCCTTCCTCTTCTCTCCTGCTGTCAGTCCAAGCTGTCAGCAGCCTGGTTGCCTCATCTGCTCCTGTCCTTGGCAAGTCTGAGTCAGACCATCAAGAGAGCATCTGGTCCTTCAGTGGGCCTCACAGTAGCTTCTGCATTGTGTTAGTCCGTAGTCGTCTCTCGGACATGTCATTGCAAACCTTCCCCCAGTCCTGCGCCCTAGTGCCTATGCTTGCACACACTGCTGCCATGTAGTCTTTAGACCATTCTGCCACCCACTCAAGGGCTCACGCAGTTCTGCCTTTTCTGTCCTTTTCCTTAAAGCTGGTGATGGAGGACCTCTTTATCAGCGGCGACCCTCTGCTAGAGTCAGTGGGGCTTCATGAGCCACTGGTAGAGGAGCTACGGGCTAGCATCACCAACGCCATGCACAAGGCCATGATCCCACTGCAGGCCTATGCTAAGGAGTTCAGAAAGTATCTGGAGCTGAGCAACAATGACATTAACACCTTCCTCAAGTATGTGCATGCCTGTGTGTGTGTGTGTCTGTCTGTGCATGCATCCCCTCCCATCCTCCTAACCATCCTCTGCTCCCACACATGCACACTGCGTTCAGGGCCTATCAGAATCAGTGCCCCTCAGCAGAGGCGGTTCGAGAAGTGGTACTCACCCACCTGAAGGAGAAAGAGATCCTGGACAACTCACTGCCTAGCAGCATCATCATCGGGCCATTCTACATCAATGTCGACAGCATTAAGCAGAGCCTGTCCAAAAAACTCAAGGCCCTGGCCACGTCAATGCTGGATATCCTGGCTAAGAACTTACACAAGGAGGTAGACAGTGTGAGTATCTCCTGGCCCGAGCGACCACAGCCACACACAGGCAGCCTTGCACACCTGGTGCGCTCCCACTAGTAAAGTGCACCAGGCAAAGGCTCGGGTGTCTCCAGGTGCCTGGCTCAAAGAAAGGACCCGGAGGTCACCCTGCCTTGGTCCCTATCTGCGTTCCTAAGTTTCCATATGTTAGTGGAAGGTTGGTACCTCCATCCCATGGACAGTGGGCATTTTAGAAACCCAGGAGGCTCTTGTGAAGGACAGCCTGAGCTGGACTGTTCCACAGAGTTGAGGGTATGCAAGTACAGAAACCCAAAGTGTGTTCCTGGGTTCAGAGAAGCCTGCGAGGGTGAAGCACACTGGGTGATGCTTTCGCCTCCGAAGAGGCCTCAGCACCCTAGTGAGCCAGTCAGGAACCTCTCTCCCGGAAAGCATGGCAGAGTAGGGCCACCGTAGAACAACTGACTTCAAGGCCCTGGGGACCTTAATGAGAACTAGGTCCCAGGGGACGCAAGGCACATAACCGTCCCTAGAACCTTCCAATCCTCACACGCCAGATCTGTGAGGAGTTCCGCGGCATTAGCCGCAAGATCTATGAGAAGCCCAACAGCATCGAGGAGCTCGCTGAGATTCGAGACTGGATGAAGGGCATCCCTGAAAAGCTGGTAGTGTTGGAGGTAAGGCAGGCACGCTGCTGCCGGTTGTCCAGGAGCCTGGTGGAGTTACATTAGCAACCCAGGGGCTGGATACGGAGGACTGTGGGTCAGAGGCTGACAGTCAGGACAGGCAGAAGCTGGTGATCAGAGCCAGTGAGGTAAAGCAGATACCCAGGGTCAGTAGGGGCCCAGGGTAGAGGTTGGGGGTGCAGCAGAGATTCAGAGCTGTGATCTCTGGGCAGTGAGGAGGACAAAAGGCATAGGTCAGAGGACTAGAACCAGAGATGTGGTGACCATGGCTCCCAGAGCCCCGGGCCTGGCCTTGAAATCTTTTGAAGTGTCTCGTCTCTGGAAGAAAGCTCCTTCTCCATGGCCCCCAGCCACTTTGGAGAACCCATCCAAGTAACCCCCTCCCCATCATGGTTCATCATTTCCTGCTCATGCAGGAGCGAATCGTGAAGGTCTTGGCTGACTACGAGGTCATGGATGAATTCTTTTACAACCTCACCACAGACGACTTCAATGACAAGTGAGTGGGGGCACTGGATACTGGGTGGGCAGCAGGAGATGCCGAGCTGCAGTGGTGATCAAAAGCAGCAGCTGTCACAAGCTGTGAAACCACACCAGGAATGTCCTGCCAAGATGCCATAGAGCACGGCTCTATGCTGGAGCCAGGACCAGACAGAGTCAAGAGGCTGTGGGCAGAAAGAAATCACTCTTGGTCTGCACTCTTGGTCTGGAAGTCCTGTCCCTGTCCTAGCAATGACCTTGTATACACATACATCCTGGGCATGAGGTGGTTGGGGCACAGTGAGGGGATGCAGATGAGCCTGTTGGAAAGCCCTTGAACACTAGAAACAAACCCCTCACCCAGAGCTGCCTTACAGATGGAGGTCCAACACATCAGCCTGACAGGGCATCGTGTCTAGGTGGAGCCTTCCCCGGGGCTGATGTCCCTAAGCCAGCTGCGGTTAGAAGCCTCACAGGGACCTTGTGTCAGGCGGCAGAGGGAGTTGGCTGGCATGGGGGAAGCTGGCCCGAGGCCCTTGTTGATCAATAAAAGCATGCAGGCTAGAGACCTGATTTGCCTCACCTGAGAACCCTGGGGTTTCAGAGGAAATGTATTGCCATAGCTCAGGTTTCTGTTTCTGTGATGAAACACCATGACCGAAAGTAACTTAGGGAGGAAAGGGTTTATTCTGCTTACAGTTCCACGTCACACTTCATCAGCAAAGGCATTAGGAAGCTGGAGGCAGGAGCTGATCCAGAGGCCATGGAAGACTCTTACTTGCTGGCTCTCTCCCCATGGCTTGCTCACCTAGGACCCACCAGCCCAGGGGTAGCACCACAGAGGACTGAACCCTCTGACATCGATCTCTAATCAAGAAGATGCCCCATAGGCTGGCTTGCCTTCAGCCGGATCTTATGGAGGCAGTGCCTCAGTCTAATTCCCTCCTCTCTGAGTACTAGCTTGTGTCAAGTTGACATAAAACTAGCTAGCACGCTCGACAGCACTGCCTTGCTACTTCCCCTTTGCCCCTTTGCACGGGCACACTGGAGCTGCACTCACTGGTGGCAGTGACGGCCTTCCGGCTTACTCGGACTTCCAGGTTCCCCAGTTTCAGCTCGATTCAGCTGACATCTGGATTCTCTCATCCTACCCCAACCCTGCCCTGCTCACACCCTAGCTGCCTAGGTTTGGGGCACCTGGAAGGGTAGCCCTTGTTTCTGTCGGATGATTTCTACTGTGGCATTTCCCCAAATCCTGACCCTCCTTCCTGCCAGATGGGCTGCCAACAACTGGCCCTCCAAGATCCTTGGGCAGATAGAGATGGTGCGGCAGCAACACGCTGAGGATGAGGAGAAGTTCCGCAGGATCCAGCTCATGGACCAGAACAACTTCCAGGAGAAGCTGGAAGGGCTGCAGGTGGGGCTTGGCCTAGGGCTCCACCTGCTCTCCGTCACACACAAGACGCCTTACATTCCACAGAGACCTTGTGTCAGGCGCAGAGGGAGTTGGCTGGCATGGGGGAAGCTGGCCTGAGGCCCTTGTTGGTCAATAAAAGCATGCAGGCTAGAGACTTGATTTGCCTCACCTGAGAGAGACAGAGACAGAGATACTGCTGTCCTACAGCTTGCATTTAGGAGATGCCATATAAATGTTTTGTTTTGTTTTTTAATGACCAAGAGAATGAACTAAAAGGCAAAGAAATGCCTGGATAGAACATTTCATAAACTTTAACAATAATGGACCCAATGTTCTTGATGGTGTGACTGTCACCCTAATAGGCAGTGAGCTCAGTGTTCACAGATCCCCACCTGTGCTCCAGTCCTGTAATAGCCTGCCTGTGATTGGCCAAGAAACGGCTCAGCACAAAAAGTTCTTTTGGGGCTAGGCGCCAGTGCCCTGGGTAGGCGGAATACCTACTCACCATAGGGCTCAGGTGCATTTGACCCTTGCTCCTTGGCCCACAGCTGGTGGTGGCGGGCTTCTCCACCCATGTGGAGATTGCACGAGCTCACGAGATTGCCAACGAGGTGCGGCGGGTCAAGAAGCAGCTGAAGGACTGCCAGCAGCTGGCAATGCTCTACAACAACCGCGAGCGCATCTTTGGCTTGCCCATCACCAATGTAGGCCTATTTGTGGGCACCTTGCCCTACTTCCTGGGGCTTCAGGAGGCAACTCAGATATGCAGCTCCAGCAGCGCCCAGCTGCTATGGGGCAGGGCTTGGGCATGCTGGGGTAGAACTGAGCTGGCTACAGGGTAGATCTAATCTTCTTGGCTCTTGGGATGGGAGTACAAACAAGCAGGAGGTTTCTGGGGGTCAGCCTAGACTTTGGAGGCTCAGCAGTCAGAGCCTAGATATGGCAGGAGTCTTTGGGGGCAGGAGCAGAGACAGCAGCCAAGGACAAAGAAGGAGATGGGGCCTGGCCAGTGTAGAGATGGTATGGAGAAAGCTCAGTGAGCACCCTGACAGTCCTATCCTCTGTCTCTGTAGTACGACAAGCTCTCAAGAATGGTGAAGGAATTCCAACCCTACCTGGACCTCTGGACTACAGCCTCCGACTGGCTGCGCTGGTCTGAGAGCTGGATGAATGACCCCCTGTCAGCCATTGATGCTGAGCAGCTGGAGAAGAGTGTGGTTGAGTCATTCAAGACGATGCACAAGTGTGTGAAGCAGTTCAAGGACATCCCAGGTAGCTGAGAATGTTTGCCAGTGGAGCCCTGTGCAAAGGTCATGGCTCTGCAGGGCTTGTTCTTCGCGCCTGATGCAGGCCAGGCAGCGTGATAACCGTCCCTTTTCTGTGGACCCAGCCTCTCCTCTTTATTCCCTGGACTGGCTGATTTTCATGCTCTCCTGTCTCCCCGGCAGCCTGCCAGGAGGTGGCTTTGGACATCCGATCACGCATAGAGGAGTTCAAGCCTTACATCCCGCTTATCCAAGGCCTGCGCAACCCTGGAATGCGGAACCGGCACTGGGATATACTGTCCAATGAGATCAACATCAATGTTAGGCCTAAAGCCAACTTGACTTTTGCCCGCTGCCTCGAGATGAACCTTCAGGATCATATTGAGAGTATCAGCAAGGTGGCTGAGGTGGCTGGCAAGGAGTATGCTATTGAACAGGTGGGTCCCCAACCACCAGCCAGTCTGACCCCGCTTAGCCCCTGCTGAACAGGGTGATCAGCTAGCCCTTGCAATGGCAGCCATTTGGGAGGATAACAGTAATGGCTCAATCCCTGGGGTCAGAGCACATCTTATCAAAAGTTAATAATGTAGGTGGGGTATACACCTACATTATATACATTGGCATAGCACCCACCATTGCGAAATACCCTGCTTCCCTCTCTCCAGCAAGGAGCTATTGGCACTATGGTCATTTAACAGGTGAGTGCAGGAGTTGAGAATGTAGCCAGCCTATATGTGTGAATGTATCCCCTACACTGCCATTAATTAATTAATTAGTTAATTAATTAAAGAGCCTTAAGGCTCAGGGAGGTTCAGCAGTGGCAAAATAATACATTCTTTAGGTGTGAATACACTCCCAACTGGCACCGAAGTGCCTCTCTTGTTGAACATAGGAGCCTGAGTCAGCCCTGAATTCAGACAGAGGCCCACTGGGGACTTTCTGATTAGGCAAGCTGGGAGCATTTGCCAGTGTGGCCCACATGAAGGCCGTGGCCTGGCAGAGTCCGTTATTCCCTGCCCAGTGCTGGTTGGATAGCATGACAGCCAGTCCTTTCCAAGCACACAGCCCTGACTGTCCCCCATCCCCTAGGCACTAGACAAGATGGAAAAGGAATGGTCATCCATCCTGTTCAACGTATTGCCCTACAAGGAGACAGACACCTATATCCTCAAGAGCCCAGACGAGGCCTCACAGCTGCTTGATGACCACATCGTCATGACCCAGAGCATGTCCTTCTCACCATACAAGAAGCCCTTTGAGCAGCGCATCAACTCCTGGGAGACCAAACTGAAGCTGACGCAGGTGGGCCCTCCTCCCTTTGTCCTCCCCTCCGAAGGCGCGCTGTCCCCCAAGTAGCACTTAACCGTATTTAGGTACAGCATGTCGTACCTGTTCCCCCTGCTCCTGGCTCTCTGACAGGCTTTCTCCTGGAAGAGGCTGTCAAGATGGGTGTGGCCATCCCTGTATGAAGTCTAGCTACTGAAAGAGGCAGTAAGGGCTGTGGAAAGACTGAAGCTTAAAGAACATGGCTGCCTAAGCCTGGAATAGTCTAGTCATTGGATCTTCATGGGCTGGACACTGTGAGGCCCCAAGGTCCCTCATTATTCTTTCCCACCCTGCCCTGAGCCTCTCACCTCATTTGGTGATACTTTAAGGACAGGGGCCAGGGTGCTTGGGACGACAGCTGTCTCAGGCTCTCAAGACCAGAGGCAGGGACCGCCCGAAGATCTCTAGAGTGTAGGCCTGAAGGTATGCCCCCAGCCTCTACCTTCAGTCCTTCATGGAAGCATATACCAGTGCAGTCCAGAAGTCAGCGGAAGGAGGGACCGACCCCAGGCTTTCCTGCTGTGCTCACCCCCCACACCTGTAATCCCAGCCCCACCTCCCATCTCCCCAAGCAACTTGCCAACCTGCCCACACCCGCCTGCAGGATGTTCCCAGTAAGGCCCTTGCTCAGCACCTCTTGAAGGGGCTTCACACATATTGGACCCTTAGTGATCCCGGAGCAGAATGGCCACTAGTATATTCCTCAAGAGCAGAACCCATGCCAATTCCCCTGATTTCCCTGGTGTCCATTTAAGCCTGGCATGGACCTAATACAGAGCTAATTGCGATGCCCATCTCATGTGCAGAGATGAATGAATCAGTTTGCACTGATGAGAGAAAATGAGGTAAATCCCCAGTGGGAGATCGGGAGGCAGAAAGGAAAACGGTTCTGTATAAAGTTACCTGGTGGACACTGGCTGTGATGTTCTGCACTGCATACCAACAGGATAAAATGTTTCCATCATGGACACTAAACCCAACATGAACCCTCAACTCTGACAGTACCTGCCCTGCCCCGACCTTCCCAGGAGGTGCTGGAGGAGTGGCTGAACTGCCAACGGTCCTGGCTCTACCTGGAACCCATCTTCAGCTCCGAGGACATCACCCGGCAGCTGCCGGTGGAGAGCAAGCGTTACCAAACCATGGAGCGCATCTGGAGGAAGATCATGAAGAATGCCTATGAAACCCGGGAGGTGAGGGGGTGTCACGGGGAAGACAGCGAGGATGCCCAAGGAGCCCTGATCACATTGCTGGGGCTCCTCAGTATTTCCTCCCTATCTGAAGGCTTTGGCTGTGGCTCATGTCCTTGGGCGTGGACTCCTGATACCAGAGGTTCCCCCTTAGAAACACCATAGTTTTGGCATTTTAGAGATCTTGCCAAGTCCTGCAGCAAAACAATGCCTTACCCCTTACTACCCTTTTTTTTTTTTTTTTTTTTTTTTACTATGGAATGGAGCTGATGGAGACAGTCCCTAGCCTAGGCATCAATTTCCTGCCCCTTACCCTCCCCTGATGGTGTCTGGCTGCCATGGGCACTGTGTGGTGAACTCGTCTTGCCACCTCCCATTTGGATAGGCTCATTTTCACTTTCTCTCCCTGGCTGGGTCTGGTTCCTGCAGGTGATCAATGTGTGTCCTGACCAGAGGCTGTTGGACAGCCTGAGGGACTGCAACAAGTTGCTGGACATGGTCCAGAAGGGCCTCAGCGAGTACCTGGAGACCAAGCGGAACGCCTTCCCCAGGTAGGCACCATGGCCCCAGTCTACACTGCGGGCCCTCAAGTGCGCCGAGAAGCTAGTGTAGAAGCACCATGTCAGTGGTGTTGGGGCTGCCAGGGCCCAACAAGTGTACCTGACCTTTTTCCTTATCCGTGTCTCCCTGGAAGGTTCTACTTCCTGTCAGATGATGAGCTGCTGGAGATTCTGTCACAGACGAAGGACCCCACAGCCGTGCAGCCCCACCTGCGCAAGTGCTTCGAGAATATTGCTCGGGTGTGTAGCCAGGCCTGGGGCTTGGCCAGCACACTGGGGTACTCTCCAGAGGCGACCTCTTTCCTCTTAGGCCAATCCCTCTTAGAGATGAGATGGCAAGAGAGACCCTGGTCCTCAGAGACGATCCTGGGGCTGGTGGGAAGGTTATCTAAAGAACTCATCCCTCCCCTTGAGCCTGGGAGCCCTGGGGTCCTAACTCAGCCAGCAGCTCCTGTCCTCCCAGAATACTGACATCTGTGAAGGGTGGAAACACAGAGGGGAAGTTTAGCCTCGTTCCCCAAGGGCTTAAACATGTCCTGCCAAATCGCTATCCGGGAAGGCCCAGTAATGGCAAACACTGGGAGTGGTCCTGCACAGAGCCAGCTCCCCTGAGGGACAAGGGTCTGGCCAGGTCAGCCCAGGGCTGAGGGCAGGTCCTCTGATGAACCTGAGTAACCCATTCCTCCCCACCCCCTCTGCCCATAGCTGCTGTTCCAGGAGGACCTGGAGATCACACACATGTACTCAGCAGAGGGTGAAGAGGTGAAACTCTCCTTCTCCATCTACCCCACCAGCAACGTGGAGGACTGGCTGCTGGAGGTAGAGCGCAGCATGAAGGCCAGCGTGCGTGACTTCATCGAGAGGGCCATCAACGCCTACCCTCAAGTGAGTGCAGCCTTCCTGCTCAGCCCCAAACATGTGCTCCCTTCTCAGGGCTCTCTACTCCAGCTCTCCTCCCCCCACCCCCCAGCTCCAGCCATTCTGTCAGCCCTCAGGAGGTTCAGTGCTTAAGAGCGCTTGTCTTTTTGAGGGAACATTTGAACCCAGTGCTTGAAATGCCAAAGCACAGACAGCATTTGAGCGACAAAGAGGATGGGGTCAGGACTGGCACCACCTGAGTCAGTCTGCTTGTGTTGTCTTTCCAGATGCCCAGATCTGAGTGGGTTCTGAACTGGCCAGGCCAGGTGACCATTGCTGGCTGCCAGACATTCTGGACAATGGAGGTAGCCCAGGCGCTCGAGGAAGGCAACATTACAAACAAGCTGTTCCCCCAGCTCTCCAAACAGGTAGAGCCCAGGAGGGTTGGCGCCCACACTCCAACACCCCAGACCCCATTCTCTGAAGGAATGTTTTCCTGCAGCAAGCCTGGAAGGGGCCAAAGGTCAGGTCCAAAGAGCAGATCAGACTCTGTAGCACCAGCAAGAGGGGACCTAAAGAGGGTTCTGAGACTAGACAGGTGCCCCTCCTAACGGTCAGTGAGGTGTCCGCTGGGTTGTCCTGCACTTCCTTGGGCTACCCATGATCCACGCTTCTCAGCACACTCCATTTCCAGCCATGAGCGCACCGAGGGTTTGCACACCCCAGAGGCGGGTGTCACGTGGAGGTTTTAAAAGTCTTTCCTTCTCTTGTCCCAGTCCTTACTCTCCTCCCATCTCAGATCAGCAGGAGCCACCTGGGGCAGAAGCCCACCCTCCGCAAGGGGTGAGGGGCAGTCAGTCCCGGATCTCTGCAGCGCTTCCCCCACTCTTTCAGCTCAGTGAACTGGTGGCCCTGGTGCGGGGGAAGCTGTCCCGCATGCAGCGGGCAGTGCTTTCGGCGCTCATCGTCATTGAGGTCCACGCCAAGGACGTGGTGAGCAAGCTCATCGACGAGGTCGTAACCAGCGTGAACGACTTTGAGTGGATCTCACAGCTCAGGTGAGGGCCAGAGCAGAGCAGATGAGGCTGGGGTTGAGGATGCTAGCAATTTGAGGGCTTGTCCCCTCCCTCAAAGCAACAAGGTGGATGGGGGTATTTCTGTGTTCTCGTGCTCTAAAAGAAGCCCCTCTTTTCTTTTTTTTTTTTTTTTTAACTATATACCTACTCACTGGTCTGTGCCCTCATGTCTGGAAACCCATGTTCCTGCATTGCTAGGTACTACTGGACAAATAATGACCTGTACATCCGTGCTGTGAACGCTGAGTTTATCTATGGCTACGAGTACCTAGGCAACAGTGGGAGACTGGTGATCACACCCCTCACTGACAGGTGAGGGCCCCTCCCCAGCTGGGCTCTGAGAAAGGGAAATGGGTAGCCACAGGTCAGCCAGTCCAGTGAGTCTCTAAAGAAAGCTTGGCAAGACTCAAAAGTAGGGCAGGGGAACACTACTCAGGTAGCCAGCCTCAGGCTCCAGTCAGAACCGTGGCAGACCTGTCCCTAAGAGGATCAAGAGCTGCTGACCCCTACAGCGTCCTGAGGGGGAGGCGCCTCAGGTCTGTGGAACACCCCAGGAAGGGGATCACCCAGGATGGGTGTGGCCCATGCGTACCTCCTTTCACTCCCACAGGTGCTATCTGACCCTTACTGGAGCCTTGCACCTCAAGTTTGGGGGTGCACCGGCTGGCCCAGCTGGCACGGGGAAAACAGAGACCACAAAGGACCTGGGGAAGGCCTTGGCCATACAGACTGTTGTGTTCAACTGCTCTGACCAGCTTGACTTCATGGCCATGGGCAAGTTCTTCAAGGGTCTAGCCAGGTGAGGCTGGGTGTGGCATGGCCAGGACAGGGAGGAGGGAGAACACTGGCCAACAGGAGTCTCACAGGGAACAGGATGGAGTGACAGGAGTCAAAGGCTCTGCTCAGTGGGCTAGGGTTGGGGGCAGGCCTGGGACTGTAGTTGAGCTGGTAACCACCACTGAGCGCTTCCTCCCCGGTGAGGTCAGAGGGTTGTTGGGAGGAGGTAGCAAGTATGCTCTGAGGGCATGCCCTACCCAAATGCCCTACCTTGCTTTGCTTAGCGCTGGGGCCTGGGCCTGCTTTGATGAGTTTAATCGGATTGACATCGAGGTGCTATCTGTGGTGGCGCAGCAGATCACCACCATTCAGAAGGCACAGCAGCAGCGGGTGAGCCTTGGACACCCTAGGGATGGTACTGCCCCTACAGTCCTTAGTGCTCTTGTTTAGAGGAATGTGTAGTCAGTCCCAGACCCCATCTCTTTACTTCAACCCCTCGTCAGGTGAAGGGGGTCCCTTCCTATACCATGGCAAGTCCAGGGTTTTGGTCCTTTCACCAACCTTATTCAGAGTAGCCAAGGATATTGCCCAAGGGACAAGAGCTGAGAGCCTGACAAATCCCACTTGAAGTAATGGCCTAGGTTCTGTTCTTGGCTGAGTTTGAGTAAACCTTAAGGGGTCAGGCAGAATTGTGACTAGTGGATGTGGGGAAGTAGCAACTGTGTGGAGACCTCTGAGGAAGTGGGACCAGGACCTGGGGGTCAATGAGACCCAAGGTCTTAGGCTAGAATCTGGGAGCTCTAACCCATGACCAGGGATCCAGTCTGGTGTCTGGTGTCTGGTCAGCAGCATGACAGAACCCAGTCAGGGGAGCTGAAGGCCTCGGCGTCTTCTCTTTAATGTGGGCCAACCCCTGTACCCCACATACAGGTGGAACGCTTCATGTTTGAGGGTGTTGAAATCCCCCTTGTACCATCCTGCGCCGTATTTATCACCATGAACCCAGGCTATGCTGGCCGAACAGAGCTGCCTGACAACCTGAAGGCAAGTTCAGGCCCAGGGTGGCCAGAAGGTGACAGAGCTTTAGTCTGGACCCTAAGATGCTAAAGCTCTGATTTGAGAACACATAGCTAGCTGCCTGGCATGAAGAACTGGGATTTCCTGGAGAGGTGCTCTTATCTGGGAAGCCCAGTGGACCACACCCGGCTACAGGGGAGGGGGCCTGGACTTGTCTTCGGGGCATGGGGGAAGTCTGGGGTGGGGTGCAGGACATCTGACAGAAGGCGCTAAGGTGGGAAGACAGGAACCAAGAGTGGCTGTCTCCTGGAAGTTCCGTGGGGAAGGTGTTCACCGACACAAAGCATCCATTTCCATGGTAAGAGGTGCGCGGCCACTGACAAATGGAAGCCTCAGTGCAGCAGGTGTGGTACAGAGGAGAAGCCCAGCATCAACTATGAATCAGATGGCCCAGAGAACGGGTTAAGTCCCTGGGAGGGACTGAGATCTGTCCACCTTTCACACGTGTGTTGTACATCCAGGCCCTCTTCCGACCTGTGGCCATGATGGTGCCTGATTATGCCATGATCGCTGAGATCTCCCTGTACTCCTTTGGCTTCAATGAGGCCAATGTGCTGGCTAAGAAGATCACCACCACTTTCAAGCTGTCTTCTGAGCAACTCAGCTCCCAGGTAAGGCCCTGCTTAGTCCCACGGCCTCAGACGGGAGCCTTGCCACCCCGGAGCTGTTCCAAATTCACCCTCTATGAGGGCACTTCAGAATAGGTACTCCTATAAGCCAGGGGATTGTGGGAATGATGACCTAGAAGGTGAAGGTGCCAAAGCAGCCCAGAGGAGGAGCGCCTAGCCCAGGTGAGTAGTAGGTGTGCGGGTGAGTAGCCACAGAAGGCCTGTGGGAGAAATGATATCTCAGCTACAAGATGGGTGATGAGGCACGGCTGGGTTCCACGTGGGAGGTGGCGTTCACAAGGCAGACACCAAGGCCAGTGCCCTCACACGCCTCTCCCTCATGGTATCAACAGGATCACTATGACTTTGGGATGAGAGCTGTGAAGACTGTCATCTCAGCGGCTGGGAACCTTAAGAGAGAAAACCCCACCATGAATGAGGTGAGCTTATGCACGGAGCTCCCAGGAAGAGGGCTCCAGGAGAGTCCTGGCACCACCCAGAAGCTCTTGCCGGCCCCTACTACAGGAGCTGATCTGCCTTCGGGCCATCCGGGATGTGAATGTGCCTAAGTTCCTACAGGAAGACCTCAAGCTCTTTGCAGGGATTGTGTCCGACCTGTTCCCTACCATCAAGGAAGAGGAGACTGACTATGGTATCCTGGACCAGGCCATCCGCAAGGCCTGTGAGAAAAGCAACCTCAAGGATGTGGAGGGTGAGCTGCAGCCCCAGGAGCCCTGCAGACCTTTGGCGCTCTAATCTGAGGAAGTGTTGGCTCCAGCCATCTTTGGAGTCCAGGGTTGGAGACAGGGACAGGGCAATGCTCTCTCAGGGTCCCTCACCACTAACCAAGGGGACTCTGGACTTTTCTTTACTAGTGCTCCTTTCTTTACTAGTGCTCTCCAGGTGAGGGGCAGCATGTCTCTTTACTGAGACCTCACAATTTAGGTCCTCTGCCCATGGTAGGAACGGTCCCAACCCAAGGTCCTCTGTCTAGCCTTGCTTCATCCAGCAGTGAACCTTTGTTGAGTGTCAGTTAAGGTTTCTATTGCTGTGACAAAACAACATGACCAAAACACCTTGGGGAATAAAGGGTTTATTTCATCGTATGACTCACAGATCACAGTCCATCACTGAAGGAAGTCAGGACAGGAACCTGGAGGCAGAAGCTGAAGCAGAGGCTGTGGAGCAGTGCTGCTTACTGGCTTGCTCCAATGGCTTGCTCAGCCTGCTTTCTTGTAGCACCCAGGACCACCACCACAGAGGTGGCACTGCCCACAGTGAGCTGGGCTTCCCACATCAGCCATCAATCAAGACAATGTAGCACAGGCTTGCCCACAGGCCGATAGGATGGAAACATTCTCTTAATTGAGGTTCCCTCTTGCCAGTTGACTCTAGCTTGATTCGAGTTGCTGTAAACCAGCCAGCACACTTGCTGAGGCTGTCCTGTCCCCAGCCTGGCTGCTTGTTCGGGGGAACAGCTTGACCTGGCCACCACATATTGCATGCTCGTGATCCCCACAGCTTCCTGGCACGGTTTCTCCCAGTACCTTCCAGAAGGCCCTTAGGGGTCGGGGCTCTCTGAGGAAGGCATGTCTGTCCACGCAGGCTCTCCAACTAAGGCCTGAGCAGGTGCTTTGCTCATCTCAGCCCTGCAGGGTCCCCTGCCTCAATGCTTCCCATGGCTTTCTATTCCATGTGTAGCTTAACACTCCCTTCCCTGGCCACCTCCTGCACTTAGATCCAGCAAGCTTGTTAAATCCAGCCCTGGGCTCGTCTCTTCCCTGACAGCCTTAGATCAGCTTTGTCATCCCTAGCCAACTGTACCCTGTCCCTTTGGCAGGGACCCCTGGGCCTGCCAGAGCCACAACCAGCCCAACCACTTGGGTCAGAACAATGCACTCTTCTAAAGCTCCTGACTGATTAGGATTCTGACCCTTGAATTTTACCTTGCACTGGACAGCACTTTCTCAGGCTGGTGCTCTCAGGAGGCTGGGCAGTTGTTTTGGGAAAGAAGTTGATTCTGAGTCCCATAATGTCTGACCACAACTGGATGATGTTATGCAATGGCAGCAGCAGTAATAGCAACAGTAACACCGGGAGGCATCTAGCGAGATCCCGCTCTGTGCACGCACTGCAGACCCTGTGCATGGGGCCTCACCTGCCCCTGACTATGGCATAGTGCTACTGCCTTCTCCACTCTGCACATGGATATACTGAGGCTCAGGGGGTCAAGTGACTCACCTAAGGCCACACCTGCTGGCTTCAGAGCCATGAGTCAATTCCATCTCTAACCCATGTTCTCCGGCCTTGTCCCCTAGGCTTCCTGGTCAAGTGCATCCAGCTGTATGAGACCACAGTGGTAAGGCATGGCCTCATGCTTGTCGGACCCACAGGCTCCGGCAAGAGTAATGTAAGCAGGGCCCGGGGGGTGTGTATCTCCAACAAGGCACCAGCCTCCCCCTGTGCCCCACTGCTCCCTGGAATGCCCTCCCCACTTCTTGCAGTCCCCAGCCCACTGCATCCCTGCCCTCCAGGAAGCCAGTAGGGTCACTTTCTGGTGGCAACTCCCCAGTGTTACAGAGTCCTGGCAGCTGCCATGACATCACTGAAAGGGAAGCCATCCATCAGTGGCGGTGTGTACGAAGCTGTGAACTACTATGTGCTCAACCCCAAGTCCATCACGATGGGCCAGCTGTATGGAGAGTTTGACCTGCTCACCCATGAGTGGTGAGTGGCCCCCAAACTCTGCCGGGGTGCGCTCCCAGGCTGCCTGCGGTGGCAGTTGGAAACTTAAGATCTCAGCAGAAAGCGTGGGATCCCACTTCACCCCTTAGTGACTCTCCTGAGTTCTGTCATTGGCACAGTGACAATAATGGCAGTGTCACTTGGCAAGGCAAGGAACCTAACACATGAAATGTGCTGGGAACAGTGGCTGGCATGGATGAACATTCAGAAAATGGATGTCTTTACCCTGAGATAGGCTGAGAAGGCCACTTCCAGGCCTTGCTCCCAGGCTAGGGCATACATTTTAGGTAGCTGTGTGGGTCTGGAGGAAGCGCAACTGAGTGGATGTTAAAATCCAAGGCTCTGGAAAAATAACACAAAAGCAAAACCCCTGGTCTCCTGTCTCCTGCTGGAAATACCTGCTTAGCTGTAGTGCTCCATGAGCCCAGGAAGGGGTGGCCATGAATGAGGACAGGGTCACCTTCCTTTTCCAATATGAACCTGCTTGGCTTTCCCTATTTCTGTTTAACAGTCTTTCCCATGTCCACTCCAGACTCACATGAATGGCGGTGGGGTCCACAAGTCAGCCCAAAAAATGTCCCATTGAAGAAAAAACATTTAACTGTACCTCAAAACATGCTAAAGAAGGCTTTATTCAGGACCATGGCCATAAGTATAGGAACCACTGGGGCATGTCTCAATGTCAGGGACAGAATGGGCTCAGCTCCAAATACAGCATGGGCCAATGGGGCAGGGTGGACACCAGTGGGTAGAAAATTCCTAAGAGGGCATATCATGGGTGTTGTAAAACAGTAAAATCCCAAATGTTCAATTTTACCAGTGAAGACTCATGACCCAGATTTTGGGGTGAAAGCCTGCTAGCTCAGAGAGGCAGAGAAAGCAACAAGCTGACCTTCCGACTCATATCCCAGAAGGAAAAGGCCAAAAGCCCTTTTCTTCTTCTCCACACTGTCTTTAATAGCCTTCTCTCAAAGGCCCTCCTTTCTGTTTTCTCCCTGTCAGCTGGTTTCCTGTTCCTCCTCTTGACCCTCGGGTTAACTTTATTTAATCCTGTACACAGAAAACTCTTGGATTAAAGGTGTGTGCTAGGGCTGAACCACTTCACAACTAGGAGCAGGTTTTTACAGCTCATGATCTTGGGGTTCACAGTTGGATCAAATATCCTGCAACATGGGTTAGGCTAAACTAGCCTCTCGGGATTCTTGCTTCATACAAGCCAAGTAGTCAGACCTCACCTTCAGGAGGAGGGGAACGAGGGCCTGCCAGGGGCTGAGGTGGCTAAATATGCGGGGTGAGGACTCGTCTAAACTGACTTAGCAGGTGTGGTTGCTCATGCTGATTTTGTGAGGAAGTGCACACGTGGACCTAGGAGACTCAGGAACCAAGCAGAGACTCTGTCCCTAGCAGACAGAACTTATGAAGACTGGACCTCTCTCAGGTTCTCAAGCAGAACTTGCCCCTTCTCCAGCTCTTCCCAGGTTCCCACATTCCGGAGCCAATGGCCTCCATTTCTGCCATTGGCTCCTCCCAGTTTCCTTCTCCCCACTGGGATACCACCATTTGCTTTCATTTCATGTGACTTCTGTGGAACTCGACAGGGAGCAGATATAAACATGTTTCCATTATACGTTGTTACACTGAAAACTCCCATTTTTCCTGTTATAATTTTTAATGAGTAAAGGTGTGAAAAAGGGTAAAAAGATGAGAACTGATGATCTCAATACATAATATGTAAAGTAATAAACTATCAAAAAATATTTAAAGACACCTTAAGGCTATCAATAGACTGGTCATAGATTTGGAATACGTTTGTATCTATATGTAACCTTGGAGTTTTATTCAAAATATAGTAGAACCCTGGCTGTCCCCATGCTGCCCTGTCAGATGGTTCACTTTCTGTAGATTCATTTGCCTGAGGTCAAGTACAGTCTGAAATATTAAGTGGCAAGTTACAGATATGCAGAATTCATGCACTTTCAATTATACAGCATTGTGAGTAGTGGGAGGGAATCTTGTGCTGAGCCATGTTACCCCACCATGGGAAATGGAATCAGCCCTTTACCCAGTGTGTCCATCAGCACCTGTTAGCCAGGTCAGTTATCACACTGACTCATGGTCTCACTGCTTATATTTAAATACCCCTATTTTAATCAGCTACGGCCCCATCATATAAACTTTTATTACAGTATCCTGTTATGACTGCTGTTTAATATATCCAAATTATAAATCAACTCTCTCATATGTGTTTATATAGATAATAAAACAGCTTATATATAGGATTCTGTCCTATAGTTTCAGATAGCCACAATGGGGGTGGGGGTGGGGGAATCTTGGACTGTATCTCTTGAAGATAAATCAATGTTTTTAATAAGAAAACAGGTTTGTTTGTTTGTTTTTCAAAATTGACAAGTACGTTAGTAACTGCTTGGCAACCACATAAAAAACTGTATTATACCAATGTATGAAGACAGTATGATAAAATCCAGTATTAGACATAATTAATATATGCTAATAAAAAAACTTAAAGGTAAGAGCCAACTGGGTAGCTAGGTTTCCCTGGGAACCATTTGTGCACATCACCCTACCTCCCTGACATTTAGAGCTCTCTCCTCCTTACTGGCTACAGGACGGATGGGATTTTCCCCTCCCTCATCCGGGCCGGGGCCATTGCCAATGACGCAAACAAGAAGTGGTACATGTTTGATGGGCCTGTGGACGCTGTCTGGATAGAGAACATGAACACAGTGCTGGATGACAACAAGAAGTTGTGCCTCAGCTCTGGGGAGATCATCAAACTCACAGAGGTGCGCTGCCTGCCTGCTCACCCGTTCTTTTCTGCAGCCGCTTGGGTCTGGAGACTGTGCGGTGCCAGCCAGGTCTCCTCCTGCTCTACCTGTGCTTCACCACAACTTGCTGAGAAGCCCCGTTGGCAGGGTCTTGGGCCCAGCCCCTGGCCCCGAATTCCCTTCTTTAAGCCGCATCCTATCTGCTGTCTTTCAGAATACCTGCTTCCCATGGTGCTGCAAGCAGAGAGCTATGGCAGCCGCCCTGCTGTTCCCTAGCTTGTGCTGCCTCATGCCTCCCAGGCCCACTCCACTTTGGGCCACGTCTACCCAGTCTGCTCTGTGTGTTGACCCAGTACTAGCAGTGTGTTCAGGGGCTGGGGACTTGTGGCACAAACCTGACCACAGAGACCTGCTTGGCGTGTGTAGCGATGGCCTGGGTGTGAGAGCATTTCAGAGACTATATGCACTAAACTCCTGAGAACATGTGGCAGTCAATGTGAGCATGTGTGTGACTGAGGCTCTGAAGCAGGTTTCCTAGCTTTCTAGGAACTCCAGAAAGTCCAGGACTCCCCAACTTTGGCTCTCCCTTGGGGCTCTGTGGAGGGCCGCATGGGATCCCTGGACCTCCGCTCCAGCCCTCATCCACCCTCTGACTGACCACAGAACCCTCTGGCAGGATAAGCAGGCAGCTCCCCAACACCCCATCTCTCTCTCCCTTACTGGCAGCTGGCCCACTTACATGTTGTTTCTTGGCACCAGGCAATGACAATGATGTTCGAGGTGCAGGACCTGGCGGTGGCCTCACCAGCCACAGTATCCCGCTGTGGCATGGTATACCTGGAGCCCAGCATCCTTGGGCTCTTGCCATTTGTTGAGTGCTGGCTAAAAAATCTCCCTGCCATAATAAAGCCCTACGAGGGAACTTTCAGGAACCTCTTTATCAAGTTTCTGGAGGTAGGTGGGGCCACAGGCATGCCAGCCAACGGGGCAGTAGAGCACTGTCACCACCAGTCACGAGAGCCTGGGGCTCATTCCCAACAGAGCGCCATCGCCTTCATTCGAGCCACAGTGAAGGAAGTGATTGCCTCAACCAACAGCAACCTGACCACGAGCCTCCTCAAACTACTTGACTGTTTCTTCAGACCTTTCCTACCCAGAGAGGTACAGCCCAAACAGTGGAGATGGAGGCCTGTTCCCTCCTGCCCCAGTCCTCCTTGCCTGGGCTGCAGAGAGCCTGTCAGTCCCACCTCCCGCTTTCCTGGAAGAACTGGGTTCACTCCCACAGATCATGAGCCCACCCCATCCAATGTGTTGTAGGGAAACAAGCTACATGCTGTGCCCATTAGGCTTCCCACTACTGCCTCAGGCTTAGCCTGACCCTGTTCCCTTCTTTCCCAGGGCCTCAAGAAGATACCCTCTGAAAAGCTGAGCCATATCCCGGAGCTGATAGAGCCCTGGTTCATCTTCTCCCTCATCTGGAGTGTGGGCGCCACAGGAGACTACACCAGCCGCCTCAACTTCAGCAAGTGGCTGAGGGTGAAGATGATGATAGAAAAGGTGAGAAACAGCACCAGAGCAGGTCTCCGACGCCAACGGCAGGCAACCAACCCGAGCTCACAGCCTTCTTCCCTTGGTCCTGACAGATAAAACTAGAGTTCCCAGCAGAAGGGCTGGTGTTTGATTACAGACTGGATGACGCTGGAATCAGCAACACTGAGGATGATGATGAAGAAGAGGAGGAGAACAAACAGGTAGACACGGGCCTGCCCAGGAATGAGGGGAGGGTAGAGCCCCACTGGGCTGTGAGGATCCCCCCCACTGACAAAAAAATGTTCACTTAGAGAAAGCCACATTGACAGCCACCAAGTCTGAGGCTGCCTGCTATTTATAGCACCGCGTGGAGCTTCATAGTCAACCAGGTGTTTAGTATTGTGTTCATTTTACAGACAAGGAAACTGAGACACAGTCATAATCAGCCAGTCAGTGGTAGAGCTGGACTTGAGCCTCGGTGGAGTTTAGTCTTCAGTGTGCCTCAGTTCCCAGACAAATGTTTCTTCTGCCCTGATGCCATGTCTAAGGACTGACTCCCTTTTCTAGCTAACATCCCCTGGAACCGAGCTCCCTGAGGGCCCAGGAGCATGCCTGTCATCCTGCTTTAGTACCCCTTCTTAACTATCAACCAATCAGAACTCCTAGATCCACTATGACTCCAGGGTTGGGGTGCCCAAGCCACAGAGGAGGTGACTGAAAGTGACTATGTAGAGTCCTGCTGTGGATCCTCAGGTGCATTTGGGTCTAAGAGTCAGAACTGCCACGAGTGGGGCATATGGGGTTAGCCAGATTGAGCCTTTCATCAAAGGAGTTTTGCAAGGGCCATGGGTGAGGGAATTCAGTGGGGAGACCAGGTGCACTCTCAGTATCCAGCTGTCAGTGCCCTGGGTTCTGCTGTCCCCACTCCTTGGTTATCCTGAAAATAAACAGTGGGAACCTTTGCATTCCTGGATCGTTCTGTTCCTAGAGCATCTTCTTGCCAAGGCCTAGGGACTGGCTGTGTAGGGAAGCCACCACCCCAGAGGCTGCTCAGCTGTGTTCAAAGAACCTCCAGTCCTGGTGCTTTGTGGTTCGAGCCTCCCACTGCACACAAAGAGCAGAGCACAGGGATCGCTGTCTGTGCCAGAAGTAGCTCTTCCCCTGGACGTTCTTGACAAGCCCCTCAGGACAATACCTCATCCTCCTGCTGCATTAGCAATGGGGCCACAGCCAGGAGGGTGGCCTGGGAAGGGATTTCAGAGCCATCCTGAACCACATGTGGTTCCAGGTTGCCTGGGTGAAGTGGATGGACACCTCGGCTCCATTCACCATGATGCCGGACACCAACTACTGCAACATCATTGTGCCCACCATGGACACCATGCAGATGTCCTACCTGCTGGGCATGCTGCTCACCAACAACAAGCCTGTGAGTGCCCCCATCACCCCTGTCCCAGCCCACCCAAGGCTCAGGCTAGGGCATGGCTAGTCTTCCACACCAGCAAGTTGGTAGCTCCCTGTGCCTTAGCATTGTGTGTACCCACCTTCCTGGCCACTGCTCTCCCAGGTGCTGTGCATTGGGCCAACAGGCACGGGGAAGACCCTCACTGTCTCCAACAAGCTTCTCAGGAACCTGCCGCTGGAATACATCAGCCACTTCCTCACCTTCTCAGCCCGCACTTCAGCCAACCAGACCCAGGACCTCATTGACAGCAAGCTGGACAAGAGGCAGGACACCTCTGGTTCCTTCCTCAGCCAGAGTCCCCAGCCTAGCTGAACCACCTGCTGTCTCACCTCCCCCACCAAATTATCCTCCTGGCTTTGCCTGAAGTGACCCAACAGGGCCAGAAATGACCTGGGGGGGGGGGGTTCAGTTGCCTTTCAGATCTCTCCTTGCCTCTCTCAGGATCCTTCTAGTCTATCTGCAGGGCTTTCACTGTCCATTGTCCACTGTGGACCTGCCTTAGAGATGGCTGTTATCCACCTTTCTGGGAAGCAGGACTCTTTTTTTAAAGACCTAAGATACAGGTCAGCTGGTCCCAAACGTCCCAAGACAGAGGGCTGGTCATGAGGTTTAGCAATTAGGAGGAGGCTAAAATTTAGCACGGTGCCATTCAGTTGCCTCTTGGATTGCCTCTGAGAAGAGGACCTGGTGCCCGTGGGTGCTGGGCTCACACAGCCCCTCCCACAGGCGGAAGGGTGTGTTCGGGCCGCCCTTAGGGCGCAACTTCATCTTCTTCATTGATGACCTGAACATGCCAGCCCTGGAGACCTATGGAGCACAGCCACCCATTGAGCTGCTGCGCCAGTGGATGGACCACGGAGGCTGGTATGACCGAAAGATCATCGGTGCGTGCTCTCCTGGGACGGCGGGCAGTGGGCTGCATGTGCTGGGTGCAGAATACAGTAGGTGCAGGGGTAGAGCCACTTTAGGGGTCCACAAAAAAAAAGATCAAATTTCTCTTAAAACAAGGGAGTGAACTGTGTAGGTCAATGAAAATTGCCAGCGCCTGTTAACACATCCTTTTTATACTGGTACTGTAGTAGATTACGCTTTTTTGTTTTGTTTTGTTTTGTTTTTGCATGCGTATGAGTACGTGTGTTTGCATCAGTGTTTCTGGGGTCTTATTGGGTATCTCCCTTGATCCATCTCACTTAACTGAGGAAGGATCTCACTGAACCTAGAACTGGCTGATTCAGCTCATCCAGCTAGTGAGCTTAGCCCGTCTCTCCCTCATGAGCTGCTGGGCCTACACACACACTGCCACAGCCACCTGGCTTTTATGTGGGCACAGGGGATGCAGATCCTCTGGGCCATCACCCCCACACCAGAAATTACAGTTTTAACATATATTTGTATCAAGGGCAAGGGGCCCACAAAAATGACATGATTCTGGGGAGGGCCCTGTCTGACTTCCCACTCCCACTCCCACTCAGGAGCCTTCAAGAACCTGGTGGATATCAACTTTGTCTGTGCCATGGGTCCCCCAGGGGGAGGGAGGAACGCTATCACTCCAAGGCTGACACGCCACTTCAACTACCTGTCTTTCGTGGAGATGGATGAAGTCAGCAAGAAACACATCTTCTCTACAATCCTGGGAAGTTGGATGAGTAAGTATGGGGTTGAGGCAGGAGAGGCTGTGGACAAAGGCTAATGTCACAGCCTAGTGACATTAGTGTCACAGCCAGGACACCAACTACTAACTTCAGCTGTCATGACTGGCAAGTTCATGAACTTCTCAGAACCTCGGTTTCTTTACCAATGGGTGCTAGCATTACTACCTACTACTCCAAGTCTTGAGAGTTAAGTAAGATGTGGCACATAGCATCTAAAATAAAGCCATGTGGCAATTCTACATACTGAATATGGGACACAGACGAGTTCACTCACATGGAGACACGTGCTAGTGTTTGCCCGGAAGGTGGCATGGAATGGCTGCAACTTTTGTAGAACGGGAAAACTCAGAAAAACCAAAGGGGAAAAGTAGCCCTGCTCCATCCTAGAGTTTGAAAAAAGTCCGCCGGGATGTTCTTTCTCCAGTAGCCTGACTCCCATCCAGCACACCGTGCCCATGGGGTGCCACTTGGCTCCATGCTGGGTGAAGAGTGCTAAAAGCCAAGCCTCCCACCTGACCTGGGCCACCCCCTCCCTGCCAGAGCTATAGGCCAGGGCTCCCCTTCGTGTACAACTGAGGTAACAGCACATTTCTCTGATGAAGGGTGAGAAGCAGCTGCTTGAGGAACTTCCTGGTGGGACACAGCTAGCCAGGATGGGCAGCAAGTGACCACCTAACTCTGAACCTATGTCTGTCTCTCAACCCTGCAGATGGGCTCCTAGGAGAGAAAAGTTACCGAGAGCCTGTGCGTAAGTGTGGCCTGGGCCTGGGAGGATCTTGGGGAAAAGGGGCTGTTGTCTGATGGCGTCCCTGGACTCTGGCTTTAAGCTGGGTAGGTTAAGGTTAGGATCAGGGACCACAGTGGGCCATCCTCAAGCTCATACGGAGTCAGAACACAAGTCGGCACCACCGCTGGCTGCTCTGCAGGCTCCTGTGCCACTGTCAGAGCCATTCCATCCCTTGGTGCCTAGGCTAGTGTCCCTCTGATGGCAGGAAATGAAAGATGAGTGGATGAAGATAGGAATCCAACAAACTCTGCAATCCTGAAAAGCCACAGTAAAAAGAAACCCAGCTTTCTCCAGTGAGTAGGCGCAAGCAGGAAAGTGGATGATTTGCCGCTAGGAGGCAGGCATCCCTCTGTGGAAGCCTTAGGCAGCTCAATCTGTCAGTCATCACTGCAGGGCAGCTGGTCTTTTCAGGTTCTGTCCTATCTTGGTACTCACCTGTTCCATCTTCCTCTCAGCTGAAAGAGGTTGTCAGGCTCCCTCTCTGAGCCTCAGTGTCTACCATCCTGTTAATGGACATTGCCTCATGGCTCCTGTCACCCTGACCAGGAGTGAGCGTCCTGTTCTGGTGCAGGTCAGGCTCTTCCTCTTTGGCCTAATGGAAGACTGGAGTCACACCTTCCCTGTTTTACTGGGCCACTCTGTCAACATATAAAGATGTTTTGGGGCATGGTGGCACATGCCTTTAATCCCAGTGCTCAGGAGGCAAAAGGTAGGCAGACCTCTGTGAGTTTGAGGCCAGCCTGATCTACTTGTCTACATGGTGAGTTTGAGGACAGCCAGAGCTACACGGTGAGACCATGTCTAAAAACAAAACAAAAAATATAAACATGTCCCAAATTAACCGAAACCCAGAATTATCTCTGCCAGCCAGACCCCTTCTTCAACCATTTCCTCACTTCTCTGCTTATCTACATAACAAAACTCCTCAAGAACTCTTTTTCCCACTGGCACAATGCCTATCCCTCCTGTTTTCCATTGAGTTAACTCCTCCACTCTTGTCACCAGTGACTAGAGTGTAGCCACACCAGTAGCTCTGCAAACGGCCTTTTATCCCAGTCCCTTCTCCCTCTTGGGTGTGTTAGTCAGCTTTGTGTTGCTTTGACAAAATAGCCTGAGGAAGAAGCAGTTTCTCTTTGCTCGCTGGTTCAAAAGTTTCATCTATGATTGGCTTGCTCTGTTGCTCAGGGTCTGTGGTGAGGAACACACCATGGTAGCAGGAGGACATGGTGAAGCCGAGTTGTTCACTTCATGGCATCCAGGAGGCAGAGGCAGACAGGAAGATGTCAGGGCGACACTTCCTCTTCAGAGAAGCTCCCCAAGCAATCTTCTTCCTCCACCCAGGACCGCTTCCTTCGTGTATTCATTATGAAGCCCATTCAGAAATTCAGAATGCATTCATCAATGAATTAACCTATTCATGAGTTTAATGTGCTCGTGACCCAATCAATCATCTCTCAATGATTGGAGCCACCATTTGGGGAGCAAGCTTTCAAAACAACAAGCCTTTGCAGGGAGTCTCTTTAAATGCAAACTACCATACTAGGAACCCCATCTTGGATTAACTAGACTTTGACCTCCAGCCCCCTGTCCCTCTTAAATATGCTGTCCTCAGACAGTCTCATGCTGGCTGAAATGCAAAGTCATCTTTGTGTCACTAACGTCCAAGTTCAGACCCTCAGCTCAGACTTCTCCTCTAGACACCTGCTTCTCGACTTCCCATATGTCTACTGTATATCTCAGATTGACCCTGTTCAAATCCAAACTTCCGTTGCCCTGCCAGTCCCCTTCTCGCCTTTGATGATGGCAGCTCCATCCTTCCAGGTGCTCACAAGCAGAACTTCACCATTGTCCTCTTCCTCTCTTGCCATATGACAACTGTCAGGAGCTCTCTTGGCTATCCAAGAAGAGTCTGCCCTAAATCAAACTACCACCCTGTCCTCATTCACATAATCACTGGGGCAGCCCCTTCCAGAGTCTACTCACTGTGCCTCCACTTACCATTGATCCGTCCTCCTTTTGAAGCTAGAGGGACTTGTTAAAGCATTAGATCAAGCTGGGGATAGTAGTCCTAGCTACCCAAGAGGCTAAGGTAGGAGGATCATTTCAGCCCATGAATGGGCTACTCTGAGCAAGATCATGCCTCAAATACACAGCACCAAAAGAAAGACCATGCTCCGCCTCTGCTCAAATGTCTTAGCCAAGCAACAGTGCCAGGAAAAATACCCGTGCTTCACACCCAGCATCACATCTTCCACTCAGCCTCCCCCATTGGTCCTTTACATCCCAACTCCAGGCTTTTGCTCCTGTTGGCCTCTCTACCCAAACTGTTTGTCTCCAGCCGGGTACATGCTTGCCCTTTCACTTCTCAGTGTCAGCTTGACTGTCTCCCTTCTCAGTATGAACATGAACATGGATATGATGGTGATAAAAAGCAAGATGAAGCTCTAGCAACTCCACAGAGGATAGTGAGCCCCCAGTGTCAGCCTGAGGTCCAGGTCACCCTACAGCCCCCACCTCCATCAGGCACTTCTGAAGCCTGTGTAACTAAGAGACCCCTTGCCCATACGTGACTCAGCACTGCCATGTTCAGGTCTGGCCACAGGCTCACAAGGCAAGGCAGGAAGGGCCCACCCAGTAACTGCCCGATGATGCCCACAGTTCTGTGAATGCATCTCCGTGCTCTATGTGCTACCAGTGGTCAGGAATGTGGGTGTAAGTTTAGCACACACAGAGCAAGAGATTCCCATTCTAAGTTAGGGGCATCAAGAAGGGCCTATAAAGAAGGAAGCATCTAAGAAGGGGCTGAAGGAGACGTGGAATCCAAACCTATGGCTATGGAATGGGTGCTAGGGGAATCAAAGGGGCAAAGCTAGGACCCGTGGGACCTGCATGGGGCACGCGTGTCTATGTGACCCAGCCTACTCTTCTGTTCCGCAGCTGGGGCTCCCAACATCACCCATTTGATGGAACCCCTTGTGGACGCCACCATCAGGGTATATGCTACCATCACCTCCCAGCTACTGCCCACTCCAGCTAAGTCCCATTATACCTTCAACCTGAGGGATCTCTCCAAAGTCTTCCAGGGTGTTCTCATGGCTGAACCAGCTAAGGTTGAGGTGAGGATCTGCCAGGCCCTCTCCCCCATGTCCATGTTGCCCTTGCCATCCTCCCTAGACCTCTCCCAATTTTAAGCCTTCAGTCTCCAGCCATGATCTAGCTAGGCCCTGAAAAAAACTAGGACATAAAGGGCAGGCCCACCAGAGCCTGACTTGAGTGCAGCTGAGCCTATCTTGTGAGGCAAACTCATGCCCAAAACTGACCACGGTGAGGCTGTACACAGCACACGCCAGGAGAAGGCAAGGAGGCAGGAGAATTTTTAGTAGAGGCCATAAGTGTAAGAAGACTTGGGTGGAGGTGAACATGGTACCTTTGATAACTAAACTTGTGCAGATATAAGGAGTGGGCAGCAGGATGCACAGGAGCTTGAGTGTCCACCATGGAGCTCAAGTGGGGAGCCACACAGAGCCAATGGCTAAACAACCCAAGTGTGGCTAGCCCTAGAAGAGTGGGGCGGATAAGACAAAAGTTGGTTTTGGCTTTGCTAAGCTCACAGCCGATGAGTTAAGAGAAAACCGTGGAACTTCCTTAGTGTGCCCAGCTACCCTAGCGGGGAGGCATGGAAGCTGGAATGTAGTGGTCAGGGAATCTAAACACGGAGAGATTGGTGGGGCTTCCTGAGCAGTTAGATGTGTCAGGAAGGAATAAGGAAAATGAGGTCTCCTTCCCAGGCTTAGAGTTTGGGGGTTTGAAAGAGAAGGAAGTGATGACTTTGGGCACTCATGACCAGCTGCCAATGATGGTGCCTAGTGGGCTGGGAGCTGAGGATAAGGAGGCCCAAGAAGTATTCTGCAATTCGCTTAGTCTTCAGTTAGCCAGAAGGCACATCTCCAGTGGCTCTTGCCTATGACTCTACCTCTGAGTCAAAGAAAGGAGACTAGTCCCATGAGCCATGTTCCTACACTCCATCTCCCCTGGCACTTCAAAGGATGGCTCGGGGCCTGGAGCCAGAGCAAGCTCTGACACTCGGCACTCACAGGACAAGGTACAGCTGTTGCGACTGTGGTACCACGAGAACTGCCGTGTGTTCCGCGACCGACTGGTGAACGATGAAGACCGCAACTGGTTTGATGGGCTCCTTGAATCCCAGATGGAGGAGTTCGAGGTGGCCTTCATCAAAGTCTGCCCTTATCAGCCCATTCTTTATGGGGACTTCATGTCACCAGGCTCGGATGTGAAGTCCTATGAGCTCATCACTAGTGAGAATAAGGTAAGTTGATACTCTACTCTGGTAGGCCCTCTTTAGTCTGTTCCCTGGAATTCAGGGGACACCAAGTATAGTGCCTAGAGAGTCTAAAAGTCTACACAGGATAAATGCAAGACCCCAGGCCCTCTCCCATCACCATCAGTGAATCATCATATATTAGACTAGAGAGTCAGGATAGTAAAAAAAAAAAGCTTTTGGCTTCTCTGAGTCCCCATTTCCCTCTTTGCACGGGTTTAGCGAGGCAGCCCATCCGTGAGAACAAGCCTGGAGTTCATCTGAGACAAATCCTGCCAACAGTGGCACGCCATGCGCATTTGAGATGCTTTCATTCTCACTCATAGAGGAGGGACAAGGGTTTTAGTGCCATAGCTGTTAGGACCCTGCAAGACAGGGTTGAGGTTTCTATCAGTGGCCTCATAGCTGTGAGGCTGCAGTGGACCTTCTGGCGGTTTCCCCAAGCACATCCTCTCCTTGTTCCCAGGCGGTCTCCACCAGGGTTGCTACAGACTCGTATGCCTGTAGGTCAGGCTTCTCATAGGCAGACCTGACTTCTGAAAGCCAGCACTCCTGTGCACAGAATGGACAGAACTAGTCACTGGAAGAGTCAGCTCTCTATCAAAGAGGGCCTGGTACTCAACATTCCAATGTTCCAACCACCAAATCCATCTATACCTAGAGCTGCCGCCTACACAGTGGCGTTCCTGCGAGAACCTCCCCAAACACTTTCAGTGGGGAGCTGGCTAGAATCCAGTGATGGCCCAAAGCATTTATTGGGGACTTTATGAACAGAGTTACAGGTTCCTCACGAGGCACAGCGAGATAAGATATCCTAGTATGTCCACAATGGGGGATGGGTGCTGGCACTAATCAGAGTAGAGAGAGAGACTTGGCTAGAGGCAGAGCTAGCATATGCATAGGGTTCTTCAGAGCGTCAGCCTGAGCCAGTTTATCCGCGCCTGAAGATATGCAATGCACAAGATTGGGTTCAAGCCCACAGGAGAAAATCTGCAACTGGCCAGGTCTCCCGTTTCTGGGTCTGAACAGAGAGAAGGTGGGGAACTGGTGGGCCCCTCCATGGAGGAAAATCTGCCATCCCCGCCATCTTCCCTGTCCCCAGATGATGCAGGTAATCGAGGAGTACATGGAGGACTACAACCAGATCAACACAGCCAAGCTGAAGCTGGTCCTCTTTGTGGATGCCATGAGCCATATCTGCCGCATCAGCCGTACTCTGCGCCAGGCACTGGGCAATGCGCTCCTATTGGGTGTGGGTGGCAGTGGCCGCAGCTCCCTCACTCGGCTTGCGTCTCACATGTAAGGGGCCATGGCGGGCCGTGGTGGGCAGTGGGTGGCATGTGGCACTGTTTACAGCAGATGCTTTTCCACCAAGATAGAAATTCAAGTCTATCCCCAACATAAACTTACACAGCCCACGAGCTTCTGAAAAAGCTGCAAATGGGACTTGGACCCCCGAGAAGAGGCAGCCACAGTGCTCCCTGTGGTGCTATGGGTGGGTTCGGGGGGAGGTTAGAGGAAAGCATCCCAGAAGAGTGCCTAGGATAGGTGTCCGTGGGCCTGCCATCAGAATCAGAGCATGGAGGGTGGGTGATGACAGGGACAGGATTCTAGGCTATAAGAACAGTAGGCAAAGGTTGGGAAACGGGAGAATGGGTGCAGGGCCTAGGGAATCTACAAGTGTGCCCCAGATAGGAGCAAGGCACAGGTGGCTAGCTGGAGTATGAGCACCCACTACCCATCAGTGCTTGACCCCATGCCTCTAGCACACCTTAACCCAAACTCCTGCCTCCAGGGCTGAGTATGAGTGCTTCCAGATTGAGCTGTCCAAGAATTACGGCATGACCGAGTGGCGTGATGATGTCAAGAAAGTTCTGCTTAAGGCTGGCCTGCAGACCCTGTCTATTACCTTCCTGTTCTCAGACACTCAGGTGCAACCACCACAGCAGTGGGCAGGGCTCGGGGCGGGCTGAACACAGAGTGTCCCCATGTGCTATCCTGTGTGGTGGTCAGTCCTACACGCTCAGCTCCCTGTACGTTAGGACCTGGTGGGATTATGATGGGACTGGTCAAGGGAAGATCCAAACCCAGCCCCTCAGGGGTGGGTGGAGGCAGAGATCATTATTTATGCTGCAAGAGTAAAGAGGTGCCTTGGTACCACAACATACCACCCAGAGGCCAATGGCTTCCTCCCTTAAGGACCACAAGTTTGTTCTTGAGGGATCGGGAGCCCATAGCTCTACCTTTGGGGCCATAAGGCCTCTTTCCAGGACTTTGAGTAGAGAGACTACAAGACAAACAAGGCAGCACTTAAACCTGGTTGGCAGTACAGGCTGGGTCAGGGGACCTAGTCTCCAAGATCATGGCCCAACCCTAGACAAGGTCCCTCCCCTCCTAGACCTGTCCAGGTCCTTCATATAGTCAAGAAAGCGAGGTTTCCCACTAACACAGGCTGTGCCTCTGTCAGTCACTATGGTTTCTTCCTGTAGTAAAAATAAAGCCTGGAGGAAAGCTAGAAAGGGATCAGGAGGATTCCACACCGCCACCCAGGGTGGTGCCATAGCCCATAGATTATAGTCAGCGCCTCCACAGTGAGGGGGATCTGAGTGCAAGTCCAGAACCTATGACGTCACTGGAGTGACACTGGATGTTACAAAAGTCCAGGAAGACTATTCATGGAATGTGATGCATCAGAGCTTTCATAAAAGCTTAGCTCCAACCCCTTGTCCCTCTCCAGATCAAGAATGAATCCTTCCTAGAGGATATTAACAACGTCCTGAACTCGGGGGACATCCCCAACCTCTACAATGCAGATGAACAAGATCAGATCGTCAACACCATGCGACCCTACATACAGGAACAGGGCCTGCAGCCCACCAAAGCCAACCTCATGGCCGCCTACACTGGACGTGTGCGCAGCAACATTCACATGGTGCTGTGCATGAGGTAATGTGGTTGTCACCAGGCCACACTGGGGCCTCAGGAGGCTAGAGGGACTTCTTTTTTTTTTTTTTTTTTAAGCTTTTTTTTTTAACATTTATTTATTATTTATACAACACTCTGCCTGCACACCCGATCTTACTATAGATGGCTATGAGCCACCATGTGGTTGCTGGGAATTGAACTCAGGACCTTTGGAAGAACAGTGAGTGTTCTTAACCTCTGAGCCATCACTCCAGCCCCCTAGAGGGACTTCTGAAGTGAAAAGTGGCCCCAGGCCTGGCCACCATGCCCTTCACACCAGATTGCTAGGCTGGCTAGGCCTGGCTACTCCCATCCAGGGCCACCGACAGGCCCCGAGCCCTGACTGCCTAAGTCCGTGTGCCGGAGGTCTTAGGTGGGTCCTTCTCCCTCAGCCCCATCGGGGAGATCTTCCGGGCTCGCCTGAGGCAGTTCCCCTCCCTCGTCAACTGCTGTACCATCGACTGGTTTAACGAGTGGCCATCAGAGGCCCTGCAGTCTGTGGCCACCACGTTCCTGAATGAGATCCCAGAACTGGAATCTTCCCAAGAAGTAATTCGAGGCCTGGTAGGTATCTCGCTGAGAAGCAGTCTCTTAGAGTAGGGGTTTGGCAACACTGAGGCCTGGGTAAGAGTCCTACCACCGTCAGAAAAGCTTTGGTGAGATGGGATTTTTCCCCCAGGAGTCATATGGTGACCTAGAGTGTTCTACAAATGCTAGCATCCCCCTTTCTCCCCAGTGTCCCCGACAGCACTTAGAGAGACTGCAGATAGGATCAGCCAGGTTTGTCTGCTTCAATCTCAGAGAGTGTTGGCCCTCTGAGAGCCAAGAGCTAAGGTGAACCTAATACTTCCCTGTCTTAGAGCCAGCCTCTGATGGGCTTCCAGGGAAAGGCCACTCAGGGGGATGTGGCAAGGGCACCGGGCCACCACTGGGAGGCATCTGGGTTCGTGTTCAAGGCCAGCTCTGTTGTTGTCTAATATGGGCCTTGAGCTTGTCCTCTGAATAAAAGGTTACCTTGACCTGGAAGTTGTGAAGATCCTAGGAAACCATCAAGGTGAGGCATAGCTGTGCTACAGCCCTTTCCTCGGGACCAGGACACAGTGGCTTTCTGGGTCTCTGATATCTGGTCTTTGCTGAAGTGCCACAAGCATCCACGGACTTCCCCTTTACAGATTCAGGTTTGTGTATATATCCACCAGTCAGTAGCCAAGAAATGCATTGAATACCTGGCAGAGCTGGCCCGCCACAACTACGTGACCCCCAAGAGCTATTTGGAGCTGCTCAATATTTTCTCCATCCTCATTGGGCAGAAGAAACTGGAACTGAAGACTGCCAAAAACCGCATGAAGAGTGGCCTTAACAAGGTAGGCCTGAGGAAGGCCTTACAGATAATGTCTAGCTCCCTGCTGGGTCTTAGTAGTCTTTGATGCCAAGTGACCTGGCATTTCGAACTGTAGCCCAAAGTGCTGCAAAGGATGACTTCCTTCTCAGTGAAAGAATGAAAATTAACAGTGATGGGCAAGGACAGCAGAGGTACCCCACAGCTTCTCAGGAAGTGAGGCCTCCTCCTCTAGCAACCTGGGGTCATGAGTGAAAGCTGATCCATCAGGGCCCTCTCCTCAGAACCCTAAGACATGGCCTCTCTCCGGTCCCTGTAACACCTGTTTTTTTGTTTATTTTGTTTTCTCTGCTCCCAAACTTAGCTTTTGCGCACTGCTGAGGATGTGGCCAAAATGCAAGAGGAGCTGGAGGTTATGCGCCCCCTGCTGGAAGAGGCTGCCAAGGACACCTTGGTCACCATGGACCAGATCAAGGTTGGGGTGCTCAGAGCACTCTTCCTCTCTGATCCCATCTGAGGATGCCAAACATCTCAAAACCTCAAATGGCTAGCTCCTGGCCTTCACATGTCTTTTAACCTTTGTGTGCCTCAGTTTCCTCATTCACAAGTTGCTCGTTTACTTGACAAATACTTAGGCAGAGCTATTACTACTTTAAGCCAGGCACTCCCTTGGCAGGGTGTCTACGAAAAGCAAGGCAGATGAATCCAAACAGGCCAGGCAATGAGGATGATCACAACTCAGACTGAGTGGTAGACCCCCCACAAGCAGATGTTCGGCTCCGTTAAGGGCTCAGTCCGCCCAGCACATACCACCACTAACATGACAGCCTTCTGCCAGTTATTCAAGTGTCCTGCTCTATGCAGTCAAGAGTATTATAAAATGTTCCTTAAGAAATGGGGAGGTCTGTCCTCACATCATGTACAGATGGCCGCGTGGGCCTGTAGGGCTGGAATGCCCAAACCTGGAGACTCCTAAGCCCTGTTGGAGGCACTCAAGATACGGAAGGCCTTACTCGATCTCTACAGCATCATTGCAACTCAGAGGGCCCGTGAAAGTAGTGGACATCTTAGCCCTAGAAAGAGGAGGTTGGTGTTCCTGCCCTTGCCACTGACCACTCGTCTCCCCTGTCTCCCATCCCCAGGTGGATACAGCCATAGCTGAGGAGACCCGGAAATCAGTGCAAGCAGAGGAGATTAAGGCTAATGAGAAGGCCAGTAAGGCCCAAGCTATTGCCGATGATGCTCAGAAGGACCTGGACGAGGCTCTGCCAGCCCTGGATGCAGCCCTGGCCAGCCTTCGAAACCTCAACAAGAATGATGTGACAGAGGTGGGCACCCAGCGTCTTCTCACACTCAAGATCACATCCCCCTCTGGTGTCCTCTTAAGTCCTAATGCTGTCCCCAAGCCCACCCTCTGCACACCTTTGGTGACTGTGCACCAACAGGTGAGGGCAGAGTAAGGGCCGGATCCTAGCTGCTTGCTCCACTTTCTTTGTGCCATCCCCAGGCACTCCCAAGGCTCCAGGTCCTATGGCAGTAAAGACTTGGTTGGTGGGGCCCACCCTGCCCCAGGGTGGGACCTTCCCCTTCCACACCTCTTGGCATGGCCCATAGGTGCGTGCCATGCAGCGCCCGCCCCCTGGAGTCAAGTTGGTCATAGAAGCTGTGTGCATCATGAAGGGCATCAAGCCCAAGAAGATACCTGGAGAGAAGCCAGGCTCCAAAGTGGATGACTACTGGGAGCCAGGCAAGGGGCTGCTGCAAGACCCGGGCCGCTTCCTTGAGAGCCTCTTCAAGTTTGACAAGGTAGCCATGCTAGGCACAGGGGTAAACCAGTGGGCAGGACATAGCAGGGTGGGAGATGGAGAAGTAGCTATCACACCAGTGTCTGGCAGGTGCTGTGAGCTCTGTGCTTTCTCTGCCTGTCCCGTCACCAAGGGCAGCGCACATGCACTGAGTGCTATCTGGGCCAGAGGGCACGAGCCTGCCCCAAAGAGCTGTCAGCTGGGATGATGGTATCGCCGACAGATGTCTGTTGTGGAAACTGGGACCAGGGCAGCTTCCTGCGCCTATTGGACAGCACCCGTGCTCACTCTGAGGCACCACAGCCTTGGGGATTCTTTTTTCACTGGTCCCTGGCAAGAGCTTCACCCCCTGCTCTGTATTATCAGCCTCCCTGAGCTTCAGCTTCCTCTGGCTGTCTCTAGGTTCTCCGTACATCTATCCACTTGGGATTTTCAGTGTCCCTAGGTATCTGTCCTCTTGAGCTGTGCCGTTGTTAGGTCAGCCTGGAGCCCACAACCACTTCAGGGAATGCCTCTCCAGTCCGAAGTTCACTGACTGCCAGTTGCCTGGCCTACGTGGGCAGGTCCAGACACACCCCTCTCAGAGAGGCACCCAGGCCAGGAAGGCCCGCAGCCGGAGCTCTGGCTCCCTTGTCCTCGCCTTAGCCCTGAACTCTCAGAGCCTGCTGGCAGTACAGGTTCCCAGGCCCACCACTGACAATGGCTGGCCTCAGACGGGACAGAGCGCGGGTGCGGAAGGTCCTCCAGCACCTGGGATGCAGGGAAGCAGGGTCTTAGTTTCCCCCTTGGGGAGCGATGTCGTGAAATCCATGCTTTTCACCTCAGGACAACATTGGGGAGGCAGTTATCAAAGCCATCCAGCCGTATATCGACAACGAGGAGTTCCAGCCAGCTGCCATTGCCAAGGTGTCCAAGGCCTGCACGTCCATCTGCCAGTGGGTGCGCGCCATGCACAAGTACCACTTCGTAGCCAAGGCTGTGGAACCCAAACGGGTGAGGACTACGCAGAGCTGGTGGGGGCTGGCTCTCCTACCCTGGGACCGGCTATGAGCCAGCCCTCTTTCCGCCTGCAGCAAGCCTTACGGGAAGCCCAGGATGACCTGGAAGTGACACAGAGGATCCTAGAAGAGGCAAAGCAACACCTGCGGGAAGTGGAGGATGGCATTGCCACGATGCAGGCCAAGTATAGAGAGTGTGTGGCTAAGAAGGAGGAGCTGGAAATGAAGTGTGAGCAGTGTGAGCAGCGCCTGGGCCGAGCTGACAAGGTTCGTGCCCCTCTTCAAAAGAGCCCACGGGCAGGCCCACTGGGAAGAACAGGTCTTGGGTGGTGGGGAACAATTGTGGGTTGGCTCTCCCCATGCCCTTTTTAGCAACCTATGGGTGGGGCCACAGTGGGCAGAGCCTGCCCCAGCCCAGCCTCCCAGAGGCCACTCCACAAGACTGCTTCAACAGCTCATCAACGGGCTAGCAGACGAAAAGGTTCGCTGGCAGGAGACCGTGGAGAACCTGGAGAATATGCTGGACAACATTTCTGGTGATGTGCTGGTAGCTGCTGGCTCCGTGGCCTATCTGGGCCCCTTTACGGTAAAGAGCCCAATCCCTGACCAGCTTCATTCCACAGAAAGGCGTCCCTTGAGGCCTCACCTCTTGGAGGATGTTGTAGCATGCAGGTGGCAAGCAGGTACATAGCTGTGCACACAAGTCAGAAGAGCCCCCTTTTTCTATATAAAGGCTCACACACCCACCTATGTCAGACACTGCTCTAAATGCCTCACTGTGTGTCCCATTTAGTTCTCACAGCCATCTTTTGGGAAGACATTGCAGGCATGACCAGGTTCCTAGGCTGCTAGGGTCTGTGGTCGGTAGGATCTAAGCAGGTCTGAAGTATCTATAATATCTAGCCTCTCATCCGAGACCCAACTTCTACATGCAGTTAGCAGAGCGGGGCATGGTGACACACGCCTTTGCCCTGGAGGCAGAGGCGGGCAGATTCCCATGACTTCCAGGCCAACCTGGTCTACAAAGTGAGTCCAGGACACCCAGGGCTACACACAGAGAAACCTTGTCTCGAAAAACCAAAACAACAAAAAAACCCAAACCAAGCAGTGTCGTAACCGGAGGGAAGGAGAACTCTGTGTCTACTGTGCTGGCCTTAAGTTTTACATCTCTCCAGGGCCAGTATCGCACAGCACTCTATGAACAGTGGGTGAAGCAGCTCACAACCCACTCTGTCCCACACACCTCCAAGCCCACCCTGATCACAACCCTGGGAAACCCCGTGAAGATCCGGTCCTGGCAGGTAACTATCAGGAGACGTCAGGATTGCTTCAGGCTGATCCTAGAGCCTCCCGCCTCCCTTCTACCCTCCTTATCCAAGCCTAGTACATGGATGCCTCCTCTGGACCCTTCTGAGTGTAGCAAGAGGGTGGTGAGGAGAGAGAGAGAGAGAGAGAGAGAGAGAGAGAGAGAGAGAGAGAACAGGCCAGGCATGACATTGATGCTAGCAGCTGTAGGAAGAGGTCTAAGTCAAATCTAAGCCAGGCCCCAAAGGCAAAGAGAGAGGCCAAGTGTGGGAAAATGCAAGAAGGGCCAGTGGGATGTGAGCACTATGAAGGTGGTATCACTAAGCAGGGGTGCAGTGGGCACATGGACAGAAAGGCCCAGCAAAAGAGACTGTCCGGGAGCAGAAGGAGAGTCTACGAAACCAGACACTGCCACCTGTATCCCTCATGCCCCCATCCAGAGCATACAACAAAGAGAGTTGGCCAGACAGAGTTGGGAGTAGCTAATGTCCCAGCCATCTGTGCCCACTTAAGAACCCCGACCCAGCATGGCACCTGGCTTCTTCCAGATCGCTGGCCTCCCCAATGACACTCTATCAGTGGAGAATGGGGTCATCAATCAATTCTCCCAGCGCTGGACCCACTTCATTGACCCTCAGGGTCAGGCTAACAAGTGGATCAAGAACATGGTAAGCAGCAACACCAATGCGGCCTCCCTGGACAGGTTCGGCTGTGAAAAGAAACACCTGAGCCCTGGGCCCACTCTAACCCCACCCTCCCCTGCAGGAGAAGGACAACGGGCTGGATGTGTTCAAGCTGAGTGACCGTGACTTCCTGCGCAGCATGGAAAATGCCATCCGCTTTGGCAAGCCATGCCTCCTAGAAAATGTGGGCGAGGAGCTGGATCCAGCCCTTGAGCCTGTGCTGCTCAAGCAGGTAGGCCTGGCGAGGATGGTAAGCTAGACCCCACAGGCCAGGATGAGGAGCTGTGCACACTCCAACCACAGTGCCTGGCCATCCCGCCCACTACAGACATACAAGCAGCAAGGGAACACGGTGCTGAAGCTGGGAGACACGGTGATCCCCTACCATGAGGACTTCAGGATGTACATTACCACGAAGCTGCCCAACCCTCACTATACACCAGAGGTTGCCACCAAACTCACCCTCATCAACTTTACATTGTCACCCAGGTAAGCCTCTACCCAAGAGAACACAAGCATCAGCTGTCCCTTCCTGACAGCTGTCCCTTGGCCATCCCTAAGCTGCAGGATTCAAGAGGTCTGTCTTTCCCGATCATGATCCCATCAGCTTCGTGTCAGGTACTTTGGCATCCTAAGGCTTTCCAGACCCTCCACTGGCTCCTCTTCCTTAGATTTATTTCCACCTCAGAGTATTCCTCATTCCCTCCTACACACCACAAACACACACACACAACCTTCTACATACTAAAGCCTTCATTTGAGTAGCTACAAGCAGTCAGAGGGGAAACAGACACCCTTAAGCCTTATCTTACTTGATCATTCACAGCCCCCTTTGCCAAAGAAGAACTCAGGATCTATCTGGCTAGCCTCTGCTATTCAAGGTCTCTCTGAGAACCATGGTTTGAAAGCAACCCTGCATTGGTCCTCCAGATTGAGGCTAGGCCTCCTAGGCTGGCATTGGTGCTGGGCTCTTGATAGATAAGTGTGGTTTAGCACTGATCCCTGGAGTCCCCAGGGTGTTGTAAACATGATATCCTCCACCCCTGGCAGTGGCCTAGAGGACCAGCTACTGGGCCAGGTAGTGGCTGAGGAGCGACCTGACCTGGAGGAGGCCAAAAACCAGCTGATTGTCAGTAATGCCAAGATGCGCCAGGAGCTAAAGGACATCGAAGACCAGATTCTGTACCGTCTCAGTTCCTCCGAGGGTAATCCCGTAGATGACATGGAGCTTATCAAGGTGCTAGAGGCTTCCAAGATGAAGGCTGCTGAGATCCAGGTTGGGAAGTGCCTTCCTAGCAACCGGACCTTCCCCACGTGCCCCAGCCCTGCTTCAATCTATCTTTACCTACTACTCATTCCAGCTTCCCTGGATCTAACACCTTTCCTGTTGTTGCCCAGGCTAAGGTCAGGATTGCAGAGCAGACTGAGAAGGACATTGACCTCACACGCATGGAGTACATACCTGTGGCTGTCCGCACCCAGATCCTCTTCTTCTGTGTGTCAGACCTGGCCAACGTGGATCCCATGTACCAGTACTCCCTCGAGTGGTTCCTCAACATCTTCCTCTCAGGCATCGCCAACTCAGAGAGGGCAGGTAGCTCTGGCCCACTCTGAGGCGGATGGAATGTTTATGGGAACATTTCTATGGTGGAGCCCACATATGAACCCTCATCTGGGTTCACTCTTCCATCATACACTCATGATAGCTAAGAACAGGCCACCTCTTATCCCTACCCTACTTTGAGCCCCTTACTGGAAACACTCGCTGTCCAGGGAGTGCACAGACTACCCTGATTGCTGCTGAGACTTTGGAGGCCAGGCTAGACCCCGAGAGTGTCTCTCTCTTCCTGTTTCTCCATGCTCGGCCACCACTTCCTTGCAGACAACCTGAAGAAGCGTATCGTCAACATCAACCGCTACCTAACCTATAGCCTCTACAGCAATGTCTGCCGCAGCCTCTTTGAGAAGCACAAGCTGATGTTCGCCTTCCTGCTGTGTGTCCGAATTATGATGAATGAGGGCAAGATCAACCAGGTGCAGGGGCAAGCAGATGGCTCAGGGACTGTCTGTCTGAGGGGGCACCCCACTGTGGGCCTGAGAGCACAGGGTAGGCATAGAGGGAAAGCCAGGCAAAGGCGTGTGACACAGCTCAAGGGGACGGTGGTCCTGGGAAACACAATTCCTTGCTTCAACGCAACAGTGGACTCTACGCTAATATGGCCCAACTGCTGCTATGAACGCAGGTCTCCTCAGAGCCTAAAATGTGCTGCTGAGCAGAGAGACCATCCCCAGGCACAAACTGTCCTAAGCCTCCCATACTTGTTTAGTCAGCAGCTTCCATGGACCTCATATCCAAGAAAGGGCAGAGTAGCAGACACTAGGCATAACAGTTTCTCTGGGTGGGGACTCTAGCAGCACGAGGGAGCTGGCCACAGGATGTGGGCACCAGCTCGGCCTGTGCTCCTTTAGGCTGAGTGGCGCTATCTTCTGTCTGGAGGCTCTGTCCAGACTATGATTGATAATCCTGCACCAAACTGGCTATCAGACCGAGCCTGGCGAGACATCTTGGCACTTTCAAACCTGACATCCTTTACCACCTTCGCTTCTGACTTTGTGAAACACCTCAGAGGATTCCGGGCCATCTTTGACAGTGTCGAGCCTCACCGGTGAGCTGGATTCTACAGTGTGCTACCAGGAACAGAAGACCCTAGGAACAGGCCTGCCCGGAGGCCTTCTCTGAAAGATTACCTAGTATTGCCCTGCATCTATGGCCACATCTCCCTATTCCTCTAGCCCTGTTCTGGGAAACCCCATCCTGCTGGCAAAGGCTGTGAGCCAGTGGCTTCCTGAGGACTGGCTCTCAAGGAGAGGTGGGCTTTGTTGCAGGGAGGAATTGCCTGGCATCTGGAACACATACCTGGATGACTTCCAAAAACTGCTTGTTCTCCGTTGCCTGCGTGGAGACAAGGTTACTAATGCCATGCAAGACTTTGTGGCCAGCCACCTGGAACCCCGCTTCATTGAGCCCCAGGTAAGTGCTGGTCGCAAGGCAGAGTTGGTATCCTGGGTCTCAGGGACATGGCTGCTTTGAGGACTACTTCCCAGCCCTGTCCAGGCCAGAACTCTTGAACAGGGATGATCTAGGACCTTGAAGGCCCTTCTGAAACTGCTCCAGGAACCTCAGGAGTTGCCCCTTCCCTTGCCCTGAATCTTGCCTCTCATCAGCCCCACGTGGTCTCTGTATCTCTCTCCATCCTTCCAGACAGCCAATCTGTCTGCAGTGTTCAAAGAGTCTAACTCCACAACACCCCTCATCTTTGTGCTGTCACCTGGTACTGATCCCGCTGCTGACCTCTACAAATTTGCAGAAGAAATGAAGTTCTCCAAGAAGCTCTCTGCCATCTCCTTGGGCCAGGGGCAGGTAAGGGAAAGGCAGCAGAGGAGGAGTAGGCTAGGGAAGATGAGCAGTAATCCCCTGCTCAATGTTCCTGTCCCCACAGGGCCCTCGGGCAGAAGCCATGATGCGCAGCTCCATAGAGAGGGGCAAGTGGGTCTTCTTTCAGAACTGCCACTTGGCACCAAGTTGGATGCCAGCCCTGGAGCGTCTCATTGAGCACATCAATCCTGACAAGGTGTGCCATGCTGCCTGTCACTGGGTCCTTCTCGGTGAAGGGACTAACTTGACCACCCATCAAGGACTTGAGGGTACTTTAAACAAGATGATCCCAACGAGCATGGAGCCCACACCCAGACGCGGACCGTGTGGACCATGGTGCAACTAGCTTATTCTGGATGATTAAGTATTACTGGCTCTCCGAGCTGCTGAGTCTCAGGGGGTTGGTGCCTGCCCAAGGCTACCCAGCACAGACTGGTGGCTCTAGGATTTACTAAGCCATTCTTAGACGTCTACATAGCCTTACATCCTAGCCAGTCATGGAAGGAGTAAGTCAGAGGGTGAATTTGAGCTCCTGGATGGAAGGAGCCTAAGCCTAGGTCTTTGTACTCATGAGGCACCATGGCCACCAGGTACATCGGGACTTCCGCTTGTGGCTCACCAGCCTGCCCAGCAACAAGTTCCCGGTGTCCATCCTGCAAAATGGCTCCAAAATGACTATTGAACCACCACGTGGCGTCAAAGCCAACCTGCTGAAGTCCTACAACAACCTCAGTGATGATTTCCTCCACTCTTGTCAAAAGGTGAGGCATCAGTTAGAGAGATGATGGCTCAGTGGTTAAGAGCACTGGCTGTTCTTCCAGAGGACCCGAGTCTAACTCCCAGCATCCGTATCGGGCAGCTTCCGATGACCTGGAACTCCAGCTCCCCAGGGATCTGACACCTGTGGCCTCTATGAGCAACAGCACTTGTGCACACACACACACACACACACACACACACACACACACACACACAATTAAACCTAATTTTCCAAGGCGAGGCATATTCTAAGCACCCACCCACCCATCCCAACCTTCCTTTTATGAGCCTGCCCCATTCTGTCCTGCAGGTAATGGAGTTTAAGTCCCTGCTGCTCTCTCTCTGCTTGTTCCATGGGAATGCACTTGAACGCCGTAAATTTGGACCCCTGGGCTTCAACATCCCCTATGAGTTCACAGACGGAGACCTACGGATCTGCATCAGCCAGCTCAAGATGTTCCTAGATGAATATGATGATATCCCCTATAAGGTAGGCAAGGGGCAGGCTGGGTGCCATTGACTTGGGCACCTATAATAGGAACCTTGGTTCATCCATCCCATAGGTTCTCAAGTACACAGCTGGAGAAATCAACTATGGTGGTCGTGTCACTGATGACTGGGACCGCCGCTGTGTCAGGAATATACTGGAAGATTTCTACAACCCTGCTGTGCTCTCTTCTGAGCACAGCTACAGCGAATCTGGCATCTACCACCAGATCCCACCCACCTATGACCTCAATGTGAGCCCACAGGAGGGGTCCAGCGGAAAGGGGGTACAGCCCTGCCTCCAGGGCACCTAATGAAAAACCATCCCATAGCACAGGGCACAGTGAGTTACACCTGGGAGACAGACTGTGGGGAGAGGTGAACCCTGCGTCACCCATTTCAGTTGTCACTCTGTAGTGGTAATGAAGGCGGGGGGGGGGGCACAGTTAGGGACACTCCCTGAGGATATGTGTCTAGGATGCTGGGGGAAGCATTCTGAACTGTGGCCAGGTTGGCTGAATGCCACATGGGGCCTTTGGCAAGAGGGGTCATGTTAGGTTTGAGCAGCTACAGAGTAGAATGGCAGTGAAGGGCTGAGAGGAAAGTGAGCACCTCAGAGACCATTTCAGTTACAGGATGATGTGACTGATTTCTGAAGGCTCTGGTAGAGCAAGCCAAGGCCTTCAGTTTCAGCCCTCTTGCTTCCTAGGGTTACCTCTCCTACATCAAGACCCTCCCACTCAATGACATGCCTGAGATCTTTGGTCTGCATGACAATGCCAACATCACCTTTGCCCAAAATGAGACTTTTGCCTTATTCAGTTCCATTCTCCAGCTGCAACCCAAATCATCCTCTGCGGGCGGCCAGAGCCGGGAGGCGGTAGGTAGCAGTGGAGGGCAAGGTCTGAGCAGAGCCAGGCTGCCCCATCCCACACCTTAGTGTACAACTCTCCCAGTAGAATAGTGCAGTGGCTAAGAGTAGCCAGCCTTGTCCCCTCATGTCTTTTTACACCTGCAGCTAGTAGAAGACGTGGCCGAGGACATTCTGTTCCAAGTTCCCGAGCCTGTTGACGTGCAAGATGTGATGAAGAAGTACCCTGTGTTGTATGAGGAATCAATGAACACAGTGCTGGTACAAGAGGTCATTAGGTAATTTCTTGCCACATCTTAGCCAACTGAGCCAGGGGCCATTGTGCTACAGAGAAATGACAACAGGTGTCACTATTAGCCAGCTGTTGTGCTAAAAATTGTCCTGTAATTCAGCTGCTTATCATCATTTTATAGATGAATATACTGAGGCCCCAAGAAGGTTGACTGTTTTAAGTCACATATTTGCTGAGGGCCAGAGCTGGGATTGTACCCAGGATGCTGCACAAAGTTCTACACTTATCTTTTGTGTTCTGTAATTGTTTATGGTCTCAAATGGAGGGGTTATGGATACTGGCTGCCACAGAACCTCAGCCCACTAGTGCCTTGCCACTGACCCCACAGGTACAACAAGCTCCTAACAGTGATCACACAGACACTTCGTGACATGCTCAAAGCACTCAAGGGGCTGGTGGTAATGTCCTTGGAGCTGGAACTCATGTCCACCAGCCTCTACAACAACACCGTGCCTGAGCTCTGGAATTCCAAGGCCTACCCATCACTCAAGCCACTGGCCTCATGGTTCATGGACCTGCTGAAACGCCTGGACTTTGTGCATTCCTGGATCCAAAGAGGCATCCCACCTGTCTTCTGGATCAGCGGCTTCTTCTTCCCTCAGGCTTTCCTAACAGGCACTCTGCAGAACTATGCCCGAAAGTACATCATCTCTATTGACACTATCACCTTTGATTTTAAGGTCTGAATACCTGTGAGAGGGTGGGGGTGCGCACTGTGGGCCATAATTGCCTAAAAGTTGGAGTAATCCTAAGTAGGAGGTGAAGAGACTCAAGCCAAGAGCCTTAGAGGAAATCAGAGGGTCAGGGCAGACTACAGTCAGTGACTAAAATGGCAGCTAGGTGAAGGGGCAGGCAGCAGCTTTCAGGAGGGATATTTGCTACCTAACACAAATCCTAATCTTGCTTCCAATGTGGGTGTCTGTGTGCACACCACAGGTGTTGGCCCGGGCACCAGCAGATATAGATACAAGGCCCGAAGTAGGGTGCTATATCCACGGACTGTTCCTGGAAGGTGCTCGCTGGGACCCAGCGGCTTTCCAGCTGGCTGAGTCACGGCCCAAAGAGCTATACACAGAGATGGCGGTTATCTGGCTCCTGCCAGAAGCCAACCGGAAGACTCAGAACCAGCACTTCTACCTGTGCCCCATCTACAAGACGCTGACCCGTGCTGGTAAGGCAAACCAAGGCAGAGTCTACACTACAGATGGGAGTCTAGGAAGCGTACATGGACCCAGGTTAGCCAACTAGGAACACTGGTGGAGGTTTAGGCCAGTCCAGAGCCCAAAGTAGTAAGTTGGCATTTAGAGGCTCAATTCCCTGCCTGCTTGTCCTCCTTGGTAATCTATTGTGCATCCCAGGGGCCTAGCAGCCCCATCTTTCTCACCAGGGCCTCAGAGGAAGAACCAGGGCCAAAAGCAGGGATGGGTCAGTGCTGGGCTCAACAGGGCATGAGAAGGGTGGTAGCAACTTCATCTTCAGTCAGTGCCACTACAATAGGAAGGCCTGAGCCTTGATCAGATCCAGTCAGCCACCAAGGAGGTCCCTCCCTATGCCAAGCTTATCCTTGTAGGATCAGTGGCAAGGTACTAGTGGGCTCGGGTTCTATGGCAGTATCTATGCCCCTCCGTCTGAGACCACAATGACAGAACACAAAAGCTAAGTGCAGAACTGGGTAAGGCATCCTGGGTACAATCCCAACTCTGTTCCTTTGATAACAGACTCAAGTCTGTCAAACTCACTGACCATGCTCTTGTCCCTAACCCAGCCCTTCTCTGGTTGTGACAGGGTATAAGCTAATCTTCCCCCCTTTCTTGCCTGCTTCAGGAACATTATCAACCACAGGCCACTCAACTAACTACGTCATTGCTGTGGAGATCCCCACCATGAAACCTCAGCGACACTGGATAAAGCGTGGTGTAGCCCTCATCTGTGCCCTGGATTACTAGACCCAGATAGAAGGGCCAGGGCCATTAAAAGTTTTCCAGTAAGTGCTGCTGTGCCTTGGCTGTGTGCACATGAGGCCCCATCTACAGGGCCACTGTAGGGGAAAAGGACTATAGCAATCTCAGAGAACAGTCAGTATGGTAGGTAGAGAGGACAGAGGTAGCTCTGGCCTGCTTGCTGTACCTGCCCGAACGCAAAAGACACGCAGCCTCTCAGATCCCACTGACTCTCCAGAAGAACTGCACCAGGTAGATCTATGGGCTTGATCCAGGGCCTCAGCAACTTTTCACGTCCAAAGCCTGATCTTTTACGTGATCGGGTGAAAAGCCAAGCATCTCACCCCAGTATACCTTGTCCACAGGCCATCTGAAGCCTTCCCCTCAGTTTAGGTCCTAAATCCCATCCCTACCATAGCAACCAATCATTTCTAGCTCAGGAATACCTAGTACCCAGCTATCGACAGAGCTTTGGACCAGAGTCTAGCCAGTCTCTTATTCGACCATGGTCTAGCCTACAGCCCTCAAGACGTCAACCAGAGGATCATTTATTAGCACACTTTTATTTATTCACTGATCCAGTATTTACAGAAACTAGAGGGGTCAGACTGCTGTACCATTTCCCCCAGTTACTATGTACAGATTAAGGGGCCTGCTTAGATTGACTATATCTAGCAGAGGGCACAGGGCTGTTTGGGGCTGGAGCTTGAAGCAGTGCTGTGCTTATTACACCATTGGCATCAAGCCCTATGGGAGCACAGAAGTTCTAACTCATCTTGACCCTGTCCCCTACCCTGAGTACCTTGCAAGAGGCCAAGGAAGCTGGCTGGCAGTTAGAAGAACTGAACAGTGCCAGCTTCATTCAAGCCCTGTCTCTGATATCCCTAAGAGAAGACATGGTAATACTGAGGGGCTGGACAGAGGCTCCTCTGAGCCCAGAGAAAGAGATTAGGAGCCCAAGGTAGGCCCATAGCCAGGGCCACAACACTGAAGGCAAAGAGCCCCAGAGCCTTGCTTTGACAGCACTAACAAGCCTGGGTGGAACCAGGACAGTCGGCACACCACTGGGACAGTTTAAACACTTCTCTCCACTATAGCTGTGGGACCCTGGTGGGCTGTTCATCCTACCAGGACATCCCATGCCCACTCCAGCTCAGCAACCAGGTCCCTGAGTTTGGCGCTCCCCCAAGAGGAATGAAGAGCAGGCCAAGCTTCTTTACAACTTAAGACAGGCTAGAGCACCAGGGCCAATGCCTTCTGAATTTCCCAGCTGGGACCCTGGTATGTTATAGAGATGTGGCCCCAGCAGAATGACAGCTGCTGGGAGAGAAAGCAGAGTCAGAGGAAGCTGGCCATGTTAATACAGTGGCAAGATGGACAGAAGCCCAAAAAAAAAAAAAAAAAAAAAATAGACATCTCCAATAGGTAAATGTATATCCTGCTGCCCAGGCAACAAAGCCAGGTCCTGCTGCTCCACAGATGGCTGTGGAGGGCAGAGCATCCTCCAATTCCAACTGCTGCTTCCTGAGCATGATAGGGCTGCCTTGCCCCTGCCAGGCCCCTGAGCATAGTGCAGGACACCCAGCTCATTCCCACTCCCAGGGCCTGAACTAGTCAGTAATACTTAGAAAAGTGGGACGGGAAGGGCCCCTGGTGAGGGCCTTTCGGCAAGAGAGGCTACAGAGTCAGGGCCAGAGGTCCTCACTGGCGTTTGGCCTTGTAGGGGCGGGATCGTTTCCGCCTGTCAGGCTTCCGCTGCTTGTGAAGCCGACCAATGCTGACCCCTTGGCGCCGCCGCACTGAGATGTTCTGTTCCACTAGGTTGGCCAGCATTCCTGTGTGAAGCAGAAACTCCTTAGTAGATGGCTTGCTCCCAGGTTCACACCAGGAACCAAGGCTCTCACAGCCCTCCCTTCAGAAAAATCTTGGGGGGCATGAAGAGAGGGTTGAGGAACATGACCCCCGGCAGGGTAGGACAAATAAGGCACCCTCTCACCTTCTTGAGCCAGCATGGATATGAAGGTACAGATAAACTCGTCATAGTTGTGGGTCCTTCGCTGGTCATCAATCTGTGGGAAAGAAGGCACAGGAGGGCACCAGAGCTCATCTTCTCAGAGTGACTGTCCTTGGGAGAGGACAGACAAACAGGCAGTAGAGGGATCACCCACCTTGAACTTCTTCCTTTTCTCCACCTCCTCCTTGAGACAAGCCTCATAGTTTGCAATCTCGGCCTCCACACACTTTAGCAGTGCCAGCAGCTCCTGCGGGAACCCAACACTGTACCTTAGGGGTCTGACTGGCACCAAAGCCCCATTACTAAGAAGCAGCTGGAAGCAACCAGTGAGCAGCTGGTAAGCAGCCAGTCTGTGGAGCCTACTGAGGCCAAACCAGAAAGCCTTCCAGGTACCTGGCTCTAGCCAGCAACTTTCACACCAAAATTCCAATCAAGAACTCAAAACCAGGGATTAGGGGCCTGGGTCCTTCCCTCTGCTGGAAAAGGAAAGTTGAAAGAGAGACTCACCTTGGGGGAGTACTTCTCTCCACTCAAGGGCTCACTGTGCCTGTTCAGCCCAGACTTCTCCCTGCTTTCTGTAGCTTCTACTACTTCCTTCTCTAGGCTGCTGGACCCTTGGGTGCCTTGGCTTGATCTGGTAGAAGGCGAGGAACCCTTCCCACCCTCTGAGAGAAGACGTAAAAAGATGTTATCAGAGTACATGATACTCTGTCGTCATCTGGCCACCTCCCTCCCTCTGCCTGGGTACACCCAGTGGTCAGAGAGGGAGCCTGAGGCCCACCTGTAAGTGCCAGGGGACTCAGTACACCATCTTCAGCAAGGTGCAGCAGGCCTGTGCTAATGACAGGACCAAGGTCACGGACAGCACGGTTGTAGCGTATGCAGTCAACACGCAGTAGGCTGTCATCTTCTCCAAAAAGCACCTTGGAGATGTGAGAAGTGACAGGGCTAGAGGGCCGTGTTGGGTTGGCTGAGCGGATGGGTGAGCGCAAGGGTGAGTTGAAAGCACTGCCAATCTCAGAGGCTGTGTCCGTGCTCTCATTGCTGGGGGTGGGTGAAGGCTGTGAGTGTGTGGGCATAGCCACAGCAGGACTCCCAGCCCCACTGCTAGTCTTGATGGACAGAGGAATTGAAAGGTCTTTCTGAGACTCCTGAAGTTTCTCAGTTAAGACACTGATGGTGTTGGGCTGCAGCACCGACAGCTGCCCATCTGAAGAATTGCTCAGCGATCCTGGCTTCCCTGTCCCCTTCCGCTTGTATCTGTAGGGTCCGATAATAGGTTAGGAAGAAAAAAAAAAAGGAGGGAATGGGCCAGGCGACCACACCTAGCAGTATCCAGAATGGCTCAAATATATTCTCTTCCCCCCACCCCCCCAGCCAATGCTCCTTAGGTTGCTTATCGAAATGCCATAGCATACCGGACCTCCTCTCTTCCAGCTACCTCAGTTCTAATCTAGTGCTTTTATCCTCCAAGAAAATGACCTCTCCAACCTCTTCTCCTACCCAGATTCTTTGAGTTTCAGTTGAAGGATCACCTAAACAAAGTATGTCTTCATACATGGTAAGAGGTTTACCTACCCCTAACCATCCCCTAAATCCACCACAAATTTCTTAAAGACTTGGGGTTATGCCCTCAGGTCAGCCTCCTCAGGGCCCTGCATTCTCTAAGTGCCTAGTGTTCTCTGTGGAAATGCCTTCTCAGAGACAGTGGAATATTCACCACAGGATCTGAGACACTCAAGGCTTGCCAGCTTTTCAGTCAAGACTGACCTGATGGCAGAACGGGTGTTCTGCACATCATCTTCATCATCCTCATAGTCATCCTCATCATCAGAGTACTGCTGGGGTGGTCGGACTGGACCGCGGCTGCGGCCCACACCTGCTGCCAGGTCTTCCTCCTCCTAGGCAAGCAACAGCAGTAATGAGGAGGGTTGCTGCTCCCCCAAGCTGGGCATGGTGGGGAGCACTGCAGCTAGGGAGAAAGGTAACTGGGCTCTCGGCTGTACAAAGTGCTTCTAAAAGAAAGAGAATGCCCTGCCTGCCACATGCTTTTGAGTTACCAGGAGAAACCATTCCATGTGCCAAGGAGCAGGCCCAATTGTGTAGCCTACCAAATGTATTTAAAGTTAGAGGAGCTCTCTTGGCCACCTTAAGGCCATGCTACTGTGCTATGGGGGGCCTGTAAATATTAGAGCCTGGTCTAATACTAGGAGCCTGGTCATCAAGGCCCAAGCAGCAAGTCAAAGAATAACACTGGGTATCCAACACTGTGGCCTCTCACATAAAATTCTACCAAGGTGCTTCCATCTTACCTGCATAGGGGATTTGGCATAATTGTGATTGTCTAGAAAGGCTGGCAGTCGCTGGACAATAGGGGTAGGGTTTGGGGGAATCCCATTGAGGCTGTTCCCTGGAGGCTTCACCACCAGCTTAGATTTGCTAGGAGGACTGTGGGTCGGAGCTTGTGGGCATGAGCCAGCCACCTCCTCTGCACCATCTAAGACAAGGCAGAGTATAGATAGGACATTCAGTTGGATCAATAAGAAAAGCCTATAGTCTCCCCAATCCCATGACAGTTGTCTTCCCCAGTGAAGTCAGCTAACAGGCCAGGCCAGTAAGCAATAAGTCATGGTTCCACAATGAGATGGGAAAAAAACAAGGTATAAGAAGGCAGCCTATAGAAAAAAAAAAAAACAACAAAAAACTGGAGGGCGGGGGGAGCAGATATACCAGTAGAGGGGTCTAGGGTCATGACAGTCCTTTTCAGGTATCCTTTAGGAAAAGCTCACTCTACTTTCCCTGTTTTGAGCTTCAGACACTGGGATATCAGGTCTCCTGCTGGAGCCTCTGCCGCTTGGGCCTCCCATGTCAAGCTATGTTGGATGGCTGAGGCCCCAGGTCCCTCCAGTACCTGTGTGAGTGCACTCAGAGGCCGCTGGGGCCCTGCCTGCCTCCAGCCCAATGGGGGACTTGCTGCTGGCTGGCTTCTCCTCAGGCAGTTGTGACTCTTGAGATTTCTGGGTCTGAATCAGCTCCGGCTGTGTTACTCTAATCAGCTTAAAACAGAACTCAAAGTTTAGAGGAGAAGGGGTAGAGCCAGGTTTCCGCCTTAGATAGATAAAGGCCTTGATCCTACCCATTCAGTTATTTATTGGAAAATTAAAAGGCTAAGCCACAACTTCTTTTTAGAAGCTATTCCCTTCCCACACTAAGTCTTACAATCCCCACAGAGGAAGCAAAGGAAAGAAGTGGTTAGTCAGAGCCTCAATCTACAGGATACTGTGTTTTGGAATTAGAGTCAGAGGCTAAAGTATAGGACGACAGAAGACGTGGTCAGGCAGGAGGCCCACTTACCTGCTGCAGGGCCTCCAGGACTGTTTGTCGGTTCACCTTCAGTACATGTAGCCTGGCCTCATACTTGATCCTGCGGTCAGGCACCACTGCCATCAGGTTGAATCGAATGTCATGGTAGGGCTCCCTGCAGTCACAGTGGCAGCCATGAGAACAGTTCCCATGCAGGCCCTGCTGTCAGACTGAGGCAAGTGTCTTGGCAGAGCTCACCAGAGTCACATCTGTACCTGTAGGTACAGGCTCCACTCCAACAGGCAGGCAGCAGCCAGCGACATACACCAGAAACCTGAGCTATGCCTTCCCATAAACTATGTGAGGGGCCTTTCAGGAAGTGAGCCAGTATACCTGTGCCACTCAGGCCTCCTCCACAGCTTGCCCCTCCCTAGGCAGGAAAGAAGTTGGAAGCCCAAGATCCAAGCTTGCCAGATGTGGCCTTACAATCATATCATTAGGCTTCTCTTCCCTTCCCAAAAGGGATATAGCAGCAGAAGGAAACAAACTGACGGTTCTTACCCTGCAGTAGCAAGGCCAATTCGCTCCATAATGACCCTTCGGGCTTTATCTGTCCACTCCTCATCCTCTCCCCAGGGCCCTAGGGAAGACCAAGATGAGGAATCAGCAGGTGGGAAACCCTGAGATGGGGGAGGCCAGGATTAAGAGATTGGTGTGGTTGAACAGCTACAGGTTAGTCACATAAGCAGTGCAAGATGAAATCATAGCCAGAGTTAGATGTCCTTGGTACCCACCCATTTCATGCTACTGAGTATCAAGCACATAAAGGCCCTCAGACCCAGATAACTAGAAGAAAGCACCAGAAATCCAACAGGCCCCTTCCCCAGGGCGCCTACCATGATCAATAGGGTAGACTTTCAACCCATCCAATTCAAAGAGCCTCCCTGTGATAGGCACATAGCTGACAAAGTGGAATGCCTCCATGGTACGCACTGCACTGAGGCCATTCTGCTTCTCGGGAAGGTGACGTGGTTCTGGTCTGGAAAAGCACAAAGTCAGAGATATCCTCCACCACCCCTCTCCCACATCAGTGACTGCAGTTCTCACATACCTGGCATGACTATTATGTGCCTTGGCCAGCTCAGGGGCATTGCCAATTGCATATCCTTTGCTCTAAGAAAAAAACAAGACTACATAAGAACAGATTCTCAGGTGAGCCTCTGGGTAGGGGCTTTTCAGGTGTCCTTTAGGAAAAGCTCACTCTACTTTCCCTGTTTTGAGCTTCAGACACTGGGATATCAGGCCTCCTGCTGGAGCCTCTGCCCAATTACCTTCTTGAAGTGGCGAATACCACCACTCCTGGTCAAGTTTTGTGTAGTGATTAAAAGCACAGCACACATGGTTACGTAATTAATGGATTGTACACTTACTAAAAAGGCACTGTGCAATGCCTCTAAGCCAGAAAGCAGGCTTAGAGGCATTCCAGGAACTTCAAACAGCAGAGATGAACTTTCCTGAAGGGCTAGTGGTAGCAGATGAGAGCTTAGTACCTCAAGAGATGGGCCATACTGGCTTTTCACGGTAATCAGAGTGAGGAGCAACATAGCCTTATAGTGAAAGTCCTAACAGAGAAGGTTCTGACCTAGGTGACTTAAGTCTCTTCCTTTTCTACTTCTATCATCTCCTTTCTTAACAGTGAAACCTAAAATCAAGTATCTTTCACATTACTTATGAGTCAAATAGTTGTTAATTACCATTTGAAAAAGAAACGAGCAAACTACCAAATATCATGTAGTGGCATTACCAACGGCTTGAGGATCAGCTGTGAGCCATAATGTAAGGATGACTAAGCATACCTCGGGGCTGAAGCCTTTGGTGAAATCCTTCATTCGACTCAGGGTGGGCCCCAGATCCACATTGCTGCAATTCAGAAGCACGCTCAGCAAGGCATGAGTGGCACAAGAGTTGGGAATCAGCTGTAAATCAAACATAATCACTCACATATCCCTCAAACACCCTTTACCCCACGTGTTTCCAAGACCACATTTATTGAGAATGGGGACTGAAAAAAAAAAAAATGTCAGCATCCATCAGTTTCCTGGGAAGCTTAGTCTTTAATTCATTTAATATGAAACAACTAAAAATACCTCGTATGTAAGGACATTGAGAATGTCCTAAGATACCACTCTGCTCTAAAGTGGTATTCCCTTTAATGGAAAGGAGCTAGGTTCTGTCTTCCAGGGGGTTTCTGCAACAATCATTCTTAGTACCAGTCTACCTCTTCTGCCTGCCTCCCCCACTGGCACTTTCCACGCAATACCAGAAACAAACAAAAACAAAAACTAACATCCTGCCTTTTAAACAAGCTCAGAACTCTGGCAGACCTGGTGGGCAAAGAACATGTTATTCACAATATCATCATCAATCACAGATGTATCATCCACCAACGTAGAAACCTTGCGACGGGACCTTCGTTCTTCGATCCATTTGAACAGGAAGATAAATCCATATACAGGCCTAGAGAAGCAAGAGGCAGATGAGGGTCAGCATCCCCTTCCTTCCCTCCCAATCCCCTGCACTGGAGCGCTCTTGCCCTGAGCCCCTCACTCTTACCAATACTGTATCCAACATGGCTCTGAGATCCCACAACCCAGAGGCCTATCACAGGCACTCAAGTGTGAGCCTGATGCTCTGAAACCCCACTCTGTCTCATTATGAAGTCTAGGCAAGAAAAGAAAGCAATCTGGAACTGCTGTCCCGGAATGGAGCAAGGTCGGAATGCCATAGAAGACAAAAAAACCCTTTGATAAGGAGTAAACACCAACTCTTACTTGTAGATCTCAGCCTGGTGCCCTAATAAAATGAGGAAAGCCCATCAACTCCTTGAACCAGCCCCTCCATTTCTAGGAAATGAAAGCAGGCCTCTTGGTTCATCACTGTTAGCAGGTTCTCTATGCCTCAATTCTACAGACCACCAAAACAAGAATCGGAGATTAGGTACCTGGAAAGGGCCTTGCCACACCAACCAGTCAATACAGAACAACCTTGTTGAGTTTTGTTGAGACTCGGTCTCACCATGTAGCTTTGGTTGGCCTCAAACTCAGAGATCTGCCTGCCTCTGCCTCCCAAGCACTGGGATTAAAGGCGCATACCACCACTCCTGGTCAAGTTTTGTGTAGTGATTAAAAGCACAGCACACATGGTTACATAATTAATGGATTGTACACTTACTAAAAAGGCACTGTGCAACCGGAGGCTTCCTGCTGCAAAACCAGAAACGGCAGATGAACTGCACTCCAAGGGTGCTTAGGGTTGAAAAGTGGCCTACAACTTTCTAAGGGGAAGTGCTGAGGAAAGACTGGGAAGAGAAAACAATAGTCCAAGGAGGGCACCCACGAGCGAGGAGTGACACTTTCTTATGTGATATTTTATACAACTTGAGTTTGCTAATAACTGCCTCCCTTGAAGGGGTACTATTCCCCTGCCCTTTCTCAGCCCTCCGGAGGTAAGGAGCGTCCCAGCCACTCACCCCTGGCATTTACTCTGAAGGTCATAGATCTCCTCCACTTGCACCCCTTTGACACCTACGATCAGGAAAGGAGAGGTCGGCAGGGCAGCCAGAAGCTCTGCAGCGAGAACTCAAGGACCAACCCCCCCACCACCACCACCAGGGCCCGACGATCGGGGGCTGCAGGGGGTGGGGCTCTTACCGAAATCTTCCACCAGGAGGGTGAAGAGGCCTGGGTGGGACGACAAGAAGGGGGGGAGGGATTGTCAGGCAGGCGCGTCTGGGGCCCATCCGGCCTCCCCAGCCCCCGGCTCGCCAGGGACCCTGCGTACCCGGGTCACTCTCCAGTTCCAGCCAGCCCTTATTCATCTTCCCGCGGAGCGGCCCCTCAGCGCCATGTCCAGGCCCTGCCAACCCCGAGCTGCCCCCACCGGGAGCGCCCACCGCCCTCGGGGCTTCTCAGCCCCCACACAGACAACGGGCCGGGCCGCGTCGCGTCACTCGCCGGCGCCGGTGGCGTGACGTCATCGCCACGCGACGAGCCCAAGCCGGGGCCCGCCTTCCGCTTCCAGAACCACAGAGGCGGGCCCGCGCGCGCCGAGGCGAGGGTGCGCACGCACCGGGAGGGTGGGTCGGGCGCGCGGCCGTTAGCGGTCCTCGTCTTGACAACTGTCTGCAACGCTGAGGTTCCCGCGGGCCTTAGACCGCGTGACCCAGACCCCGTTAGCGCGCTCGCCTCCTTCGACGGCGCAGTCACCGCGCGGGGCGGCCGCCCGTGAAGTACCTACCACGTCTTGTGTCAACGAATAAAGCTCCGGGACAGCGGCGCCCTCGGCGACAGCTGCGTGGGCAGCCTGGGCTGGGAGCGGTGACCCACGGCTTCCGTGAGAAGCGAGCGGCGGAAGCAGCCTCCACCCTGGCCCCGCACCAGCCGCCCGGCAGGCGAGACCTGAGCCTGGTCTGGCATGCGCGGAATGCTCCTTGAGCCCCTCTTCTGGCTGTTACCTTCGGGGGACGGTTGTGGCCACACTGACACGTATTTTCCAAATAAATCGTTTATTCTTGCGGCGGCGGGGCCGAACACGTTAATATATTTTTAATATTCTCAGCAAGCATTTACCCAACACTTTTATCCAGTGAAACAACTTGGTAAGCGTTTCGAGCGAGCATCCGCCGGGTTAAGAAGTCACAGGCTGGGAGCAGCTTGTATTTGCCACGTCCGTCCTCAAGTGTTTTGAAGATTGTCCCATCTTATAACTACTAGTGTGCACAGACTCCTCAAGTAACGTCGTGGTCCAGCGATGCAAAGAACTGAAGTCTCAAGGTTTATTTCTCTTCTAACGCGGTCGGGTTTAGCGCCAATCACCAGGAAGCGGTTAAAGTAGATCCCCCTAGGGACATGGCAAGGTTGGAGCCGGCTTCTCACTCAGCCTGTCCACGTGTAGTAAGAAAACAAACCGATGTCAGCTCCCCAACTGCATCTCCTGTGTTGGGAAAAGCTAGCCTCAAGTTTCGATGGCTTGTAAGCACTTCGCATTTCTGTAGAATAACTGGACGTTTCTGAAGAGATTCCTAGTCCCCAGCCTTGATCTCTTGGTACTGAAGTACAGTGTCTCCAGAGTGAACCTAATTCACTGAGCTGTCTTAGGAAATGCTGTCCTTCTTTCCCTTACTAGACATAGCCTCTCATGGGGTGACTTTATTTAATTTTGTCTCAGTTCACTTTTGGAGACTTTGTAATGGCCAGTGAAAACTGGGTGACTTTGCAATCTGCTTACCTTGGTAGCATGAGTGGCAGTTTACTGAGCTTATATCTAGATAAGGATAAGACAGGCAAAACCTCAATGGCTCTCTGAACCTGGTAAAAGGGATTAAGAGCCAAGCCGGCAGTCTTCATTGTTACTTCTTCGCTCCTAATAGATGGGGTCATGACTTTTAAGCAGCCAAACCTCTCAGATTCCTTTTGCTAGGACCTAACTGGGTAGAACAGCCACTCACACTTGAGTATAAAGGTGGCTTTTTCTTGAGTGTTGTCCCGTGTACTGCGCAGAAACAAAGAACCATTTGATTAGGCCAGTCAATAGCTCCAACATCTTAAACTGCGTTGTGATAAAACTCTAACATAGTAGATGTTAACTTCAAATCTCACCTAGACTCCCTGGCCCTGACCTTGGCTATGATGGTTAGCTCTCTGTGCCTCAGTCTTCTCAACGTGAAAATGAAGATTATAAGTGTGCCTTCTGTGAAGCGCCTAAAACTGTTCTTGGCACAATTTAATCATTAATCAACACTAGCATTAATTTTGGCTGTATCTCTTTCATCAAATGAATTGAGAAGTGAAGTGCGCTGTTGCTTTGATCTTACAGAACTTAATAACCAAATAAACTAAATTACTAACCTTCCTTGTTTATATTTATAGCCGGAAAAGCCTGTGTTGTCTTCATAATAGTACAGAAGAATTCTAGATAGAAAGGAAAGACAGAAGCGAATGAAGACTATCAAAGAGAAGAAGGAACATCCAAGATTGAGGTAGAGTAGGGTGACCTAAAAGAGTTGGGGCAAATTCCAGTGGCCATTGGTTAATGTTGCATTTTCTGTTCCCTTTGGCATATTCTCAGAGGCTAGGGTTAGACAGTGTCGAAGCATGAATCAGGCCCCCGGATATAGCCCTTCCTGTCTTCCCACTGGTGTCTCCAGTGGCTAAGTGACAGCTGTGGAAGTTTGCTGCTTAACTCTCTCTCATGCCTGTGCTGCTTGATAACTGTATGACCTAAGACAAATCACCTATGCCTTAGTTTACTCATCTCAAAAATATGCATTATAGTAGTACTCCCTTTTAGCCTGGCAGTGGTGGCACATGCCTTTAGCCCAAGCACTTGGGAGGCAGAGGCAGGTGAAGCTCTTGAGTTTGCCTCAAACTCAAATGGTCTACATAGTGAATTCCAGGATAGCCAGGGCTTTGCCCTTGCCTTGAAAAAACAAACAAAAAGAGATAGCATTCTCTTTTTAGAATGTTCTGCCGATTTATTTAACTGTTTCATGATAAGTACCAAAAATAGTGCTTATCACTGGAAAACACTCATCAACATCAGTGTCATTATTTTAGTGTGCTTTGGGAAGTTGGCAAAAGAAAATAAAAGTAGGATTACTCCTGAATTCATTCAACCCAGGCAGAATAGGCACTGGGATGGTACTCAAATAATTTAGTGAATTTTACACTTTGAAAATGAAATATAAAAAGCTTCAGGGAATTTGGTTTTTAGTCAGACTATGAATGGCATTTTAAGGGAAATTCAGAAGGCTTGTCAGTAGTGTCCTCAACACTTTTACTTTTTTTTCCTCTCTTATATAGAAAAACTGGCAGGACTAAGAAGGTAACCAAGAGAAAGCTATCTTCAGGTCCTGGTAAGAGAGATAAGGTGGTATTGAGTTGCTGCTTCCAGCCATTAGCAGAGAAGGCCACTCCAGTGGAGCAGTAAACTTGCTGCTCTCATTGTCAACCCTACTTCTTTCCCAGACTCTCCAAGATTAAATCCTAAAGAATTTGGTGTCTGAAGTTTTAAAGTTTCGTATCTGAAGCTCAAGAAAGGATTAAAGCCAGTTGAGAAAAAAACAGTATGAAGCAGCTAGTCACAGCCTACTCTGTCAGTGTGACCAAAGTATGTCAAGGCCTGGCACCAAGAGTTAACCTTTATTCTGCTAAAATTACCCTTTCCCCAGTAAAGATGCTTCCTGATTACAGTATTTTATTTTCTGTTTTTGTTTTTACATTAAGGTGATGCAAAAGTGACATGCATTCAAAAGAAACCATACTTCAAATTTTGAATCTTGGTCTTTTTGCAAGCTAATGATACAGTATTCTCTTACAGTGCTGAGCAGTGGCAGCAAGGCGTGGCTCCTAGTAAGCCACACAAGATTAATGAGAGACAACATTTGCTAAGCTATGGTGTTTGACAGGCTACATGTAGTAAATGCTTCCAACTTAGGATGTTCTCCTGAACGGAGACTGTATCTAGATAAAACCCCTTTATAAGTAAAGGGGCCTCTAGGCACCTTGCTGTTCTTAGATGGTTAGCCCCATTTTTTTATTCTTAATGGTCAGCTTGAGCCACTCCTTTATTCTTAATCTTTACTCTTTCAGTTTGCCTGCTATGCCTTCAAGAACCTGGTGATCCTGAAAAACTAGGAGAGTTTCTTCAAAAAGACAATCTTTGTGTCCATTATTTCTGTCTTGTGAGTATAAAGCCCTCTTTGCTTTGAATGTCTTAGAGCTTTTGCTATACAAACTGCTTTTATATCTAGCCTCAAATTTATAGTCATGTTTGTTTTTCCTTATAGTTTTTAATCTTTTAAAGTCTATTTTTTAAATAATAAATGACATGACCTAAAATCCTGACAGTATAAAGCGAGAACAATAAAAAACCTCTTCCCAAAATCATATTCCTTTTCTTCCCTTTCCCCCAGAAACAAACGCTCATTTGGATTGTCCTTCCAGTTAATTTCCCCCAATGTGCTTTTTAGTAACTATAATCTGAATACTATAAAATGCACCAATCTTAAGTATACAATTTGATGATTTTTAAAAAGATTTTATTTTTATTTTATGTATTTTGCGTATAAATATCTGTGCACCATATTTGTGCAGTTCTCCTCAGAGGCCAGAAGAGAGCATTGGATCTCCTAAAGAAGAGTTACAGACAGCTGTGAGCTTCCATGGGGATATAACTAGGACTCAAACCTGGTCCTGACCAAGAGCGGCCAGTGCTCCACATAAATCATATGGATTATATTCTTTCTGTTAGGTCCCAACCCCCAAATGACAGTCTGGGCCCATCTCAGGCTAGACTCTGACCAGGTAAACAGGATTGCTACTTAAGATCAGCATTCCTCAGAAAACCTGTAAACCTTGTAAGGTGGGTTTTTGTTTGTCAAGAATAGCCATTACTTTCTTATCTGCACCCTCAACAGCCACCTACCTCCAGAAAGGAAGTCTAGTTACCTAAAAACTCAAACAAGCCTCCAACTGATCAAAGCCCACGCTGGCTCCCAGCCTGTTCCAGCTAACTCACCTTCCTCTCACCAAAGCATAACTCCTTATAACTGTCCTCTGTCTATCACAGAGAGAGTCACATGGACCTTTCATATTTCCAACAAACATTTCTTTCCACACTTGCTTATATCTGGTGCAGAAACATGGGAAGAAACATTGGACCCCACCCTAAAGGACTCTGCCCCTTGTAACCAAACTGCAAATTTATCTCTCCTGGGTGCAGATCATTTGCTGCTTCTAGCTCCTGCCACCCACCATCTTTGACTATAAACTTGAGTCTACCAGCCATTTCTCTCCTCTACTTTCTCTACTCACTCATCTCTCAGCTAAGTGTCCTCCCGGAGCTTCATCTGTCTCTGGCTCGTTGGAGCCTGCTACAAAAGTCATAGTGGTATGCCAGGCAAACCTCTTACACCTCCTGTGCTCCCCATCACTGTGCACAAGGGGCACCTGTCCACTGATCCTGGGCATCCCCCTGACAAGTCTTGATCCCTTGGGGATGCCCTCAGATTAAGACACAGTCCTATGGCACTAACCATTCCTATGCTATTGGAATCATCCCTCTGGTGAGATTGCTAGCACAGCCCCTTTTCCTAAGTCTCTCCACTTCCTTCTTGCTCTGCTCCTGGAAATTCTGCCCACCTGAGATGTATCCCCTCCTACTTGGTCTGTCTCACTCTCTCTAGGTTGCCTTTTCGAGCCTGAACTACCATGGGCTCTCATTAGATGTCAGCTCCTCTCTCCTGCCTCTAATGTCTTTCCCACCTTGTACTCAGAGATTCTGTTAAGTCTGGCTTACATATGGTGCTGAAGTAATTTTTTCCCCCAGATTGCTCGAATATGGTAAAGTTATCTTTTTAACAGTTGGTGGACATTTGACTTGGTTGTGTTTGGTGAACTTTTGTGAATAAACCTCTAAGAACATTCACTTGCAAGTCTTTTTGTGACATGCATTCTTCCTTCTCTTGGGCAGTTGCCTAGGAGTGAGAGTGCTGCTTCCATGTATGTAGACATGTATGTGAAGCTGCCAGGTCATCTTTCCAAACTTGTACCAGCTTACACACCTTATGAGAGTTACAGCTGATAACTTTTTACCAAAGCTTGTTGTTGTCAATCTTTTTCATTTCAGCCTTTCTACTGGATGTCACTGGTATTTTATTGTGTTCTTAATTTATACTACTTTGAGGAATAAAGATTCTGAATTTATCATGTGTTTTTTTTTCTATTTTTAAATATCTCACGTATTTTATTGAATCTGTATGAATATTTTCTTTTGTTAAAAGAAACTGGATTCTTATCCAGACATGATAGCTCATGCCATTAATCCCAGGATTAGGAGGCAGAGGCAGACAGATCTCTGTGAGTTCAAGGCCAGCCTGGTGCTCATTCCTGGTTCCAGGACAGACAGCTAGGGCTATGTAGAGAGACCCTATCTCAAAAGAAGAAGGAAGAGGAGGAAGAGAAGAAGAAAAGAAACTAGATTCTTTTGTCCTGCTAGATTATAAAAATTGTTTATATATTCTAAATACAAATCTTATTTGAACACATATTATTTCTAAGGATGTCTTTTGAGGAATTTTAAAAGTTTTGATGTTGTATTTATCAGCTTTTCTTTTATGGTTAGAACTTTTTGTGTGTCCTAGGTAGTACTTAAATACCATTGAATTACCTAGATGTCTTTGCCAAAATCAATTGGCCATATAAATGTTTGTGGATCTGGATAATCTACTTATGCCATTAATCTGTATGTGTCTGTCTATATACTAGCACTCCACTGTTTTTAATTCTTGTGGATTTATAGAGTCTTAAAATTAAATATGGTAAAATTTACAGTTTTTTAAAGAATGTTGAATATCAATTCCTTTCAAATTTTATCCATAATGTTCTTCAGTCCCACTGAAAGTGTAGTATTATGTAGCTTTTGTTAAATGTTTTTCTAAATATTTTGTTCCTGGATTATAGAAATGCAATTATTTTATATATTGACTTTGTATTCTACAGTTCTGTTAAATTTGGTAAACAGTTTACCAATTCAAGCATTGTGCTTATTTATTTACTTGGTATACTCTGGATCTCTGTATATATAGTCAGCGTCATTCATGAATTAAGGCAGTTCTCCTTCTCTTTCAAATTTTGTTTGTTTTTAAGTGGGGCCTCATGTAGCCCAAGCTGGCCTTAAACTCATTCTGTAGCTTGAGGATGACCTTGAACTTCCTTTTTCTCTTTTGTGTGTGTGGGGGGCAGTGTATGTGTATATAGATTCATGTATGTGCGCATGTATGTTCAGTTGTGTGCATGTGGAGATAAGGTTGCCATCAAGTGTCTTCCTCTATTTCTCTCCACCTTGTTTTTGCAGACAGGATCCTGGAGCTCACCAATCTGGCAAGAACATCTGCCCATCATGCTCCAGGGATGCTTGTGTTTCTGCCTCCTTACTGCTGGGATTAAAGCACACATTGCTGTCCCCAGCACTGTACATCTGTGATGGGGATCTGAATTGGGTCCTTATGCTTCTCAGCACGTGCTTTGCTGACTAAGCCATCTCCCCAGCCCTATCTCTCTAACTATCCTGTGGTGGGATTATAGGCATTTGCCATCATGTTCAGTTTGTTGTGCTTTTGCATTTTAGAATTGTATATATGTATGAGTATTTTGCTTACATGTGCATGCCTGGTACCTGAGGAGGTCAGAAGAGCAGGAACCCATAGAACTGGACTTTCAAAAGGGTGTGAGCCACCATATGGGTCCTGGAAACTGATCGCCTGTCTTCTGCAATAGTAATAGTGCTCTTAACGGCTGGACCATCTTTCCAGCTCCCATGCCCAGTTTTTAATGGGTGGGGGGCAGGGATTGAATCCAGGACCTCATAGGTGCTAGGCAAATACTCCACAAACTGAACTATGTCTCCAGGCCCCAGTTTTTGTTTTTCATTTCTTCTCGCCTTTGTACTGGCTAGGGCGAGGCCTTCAACCTAATGTTCAATAGAAGTAATGCAAATAGTAATCTATCCTTTCTCCTAGCATTAGAGGGAAGGATCTAGTATTTCATCATTATAAATATATTAGCTGTAAACTTTTTTCATAGATATGTTTTTGTCAGATTGAAATTCTCTCACTCCTGGTATTCTGAGGATATCTTAAATGTACAAGTTTTGCAAATGTTTTGGAATGTTTTGGCATTTACGGACGTGATTTTGATTTTTCTCTTTTTATAGTTATAGCAACTGCATTCTTGGTACAGGCCCTACTTGGTCATGCTTTATTATTATTCTTTGAATAGGGGCCTGAATTCAGCTTAGTAATATTTAATTTTTTTTATCTATCCTCATGAGAAAAATTGATATGTGATTTTTACTTCTTTAAGTCCTGCCAGGTGTTAGGGCTTGGCTGTTTGCAAGCCTTGGCTGATGCATTCATAAGCATATACATTTTAACATAAAGTTAAACATGTACAACATTTTGTAGGGTTTTCTTTCCACCATATATTTTGGAGATCTCTCCATATAGAACATCCAAACCTAGGTTTTTAAGTTGCTGACAGGTGTTCCTAAAATATTAAACTCTTGTTAAAGAGTATTTAGAGCTAGATGATGGTCCACACTTTCAATCTCAGTATTTGGATGGTAGAGGCAGATGATTATGAGTTCAAAGTCAAACTCCACTTCATAGTTCAGAGTCGGCCTGAGTTATTTAAGACTGTCTCGAAAAATAAGGAGATATCAAAAAAAGTTAAAAGGACATTGAAATTGTTTCTGTTCTTTATTATTTTTGATAGAAAATAGCACATGTTCATTATAGAAAACATGGCTAATACTTAAAAAGTATAAATAAAACAAAAATCACTCGTTATGATAAAGCCTTGAGATAGTGATGAAATGTGTGTGAAATGTTTTGAGCATCATTGGGGGCCCACAGCTATAGTCCAAGCCATCTAACATTGTAGGCTCATCTCTATTGTTAAAGTAAGATTAGCTGATAGACTTGGAAGACTGAGGCAAGAGATCACAAGTTCAAGACTAGCCTTGACTACACAGAGACTGTCTCAAAATAAATACTGGGGTCAGAGAGATGGCACCATACTTAAGAGAACCCACTGCTCTTGCAGAGGGCCAGAGTTTGGTTCCCAGAATCCACGTGGCATTTCACAGTCATCTATAGCTCCAGTTCTAGGGGGATCTGTCCACCTCTTCTGATCTTGGGTACTGCACACACATACACATGCAAGCAAACACTCATGCACATTTAAAAATCTTTTTAAAACAAGTTAAATACGCCGATTGTGGTGGTGCACACCTTTAATCCCAGCACTCAAAGGACAAAAGCAGGTGGATCTCTGTTAGTTCAAGGCCAGCCTAGTCTCTACAGAGAGTTCCAGGACATCCAGGGCTACACAGAGAAACCCTGTCTTAACAAGCAAATGATGATGATGTTAAATACATAACCTAAGCTCCCATTACACATTGTATAACCACTGCAAGAAGCCCATCATCCTAATACTTTTGAAGTACTAAGATGAGCAGAATGTCCCAATGAATTTAATAGAATATCACTTCTTTTTTCTTAAATTACCCATTCCAAACCATCTTTGAACGCTTTTAAAGAAGCAAACAACCCTTCAAAGTATGCTTTTTAAAAATGCAACGTCTAATCTTCTATTAGTGCAGAATGGCCATTAGAAAGGAGACTTTAAAATCCCATTTACCTTCATGTAATACTCTGAGAAAAATATTCTAAAAAATCTTGTACTAAAGGGAAATATAGGAAAAGGGGTATGACTGGTGGGTTCTGTAGGCCCAAGTGTGAATGGCAGCTTTATAACTTTGCCATATGATTCCAGGCATGTCACTTGCCATGTTACACTTTAGTAGCCTCCTTTGTAAGATAAAAGCCACAAAGCTTTTGTGTCATATGTAGTCTTTATAAGCATGAAATGAATCAGTCCAGAAAAAAATGTCTCCAGTGTTCACACAATAGCAGGAGCAGCCCTTAGCGAATGAAGGACAGGATGGCACTGCATAAAGGCACTGATCCAGAGGCTCTGTGGCCTTTAACAGGTTATGTTTCTCCGTATCGGGTTGTCCAAAGTGTCAATAATTAAAAAAGTGCTGGAGTATCCAATACATGCCCATTACATCAGATTTAATGTATTCATTAAATACATAGTCCTATATACACAAATGAATTCCACCAAGCTCCATTTCTTAGTTTTTGTCCGTGGTCATTGTCAACACACTGTACTATTTCACTGACAATCTTATTGACAGCCTGATTCTGCTGCTCCTTTAGATCTTATCTAGCAAGCTGCCTCAGAAGGGCCAATCCAACAGAGGCCTCCATGGATTTATGCCTGAAGACATCAAAAAGGAGGCAGCCCGGGCTTCTAAGAAGGTTAGAATTTCTTGAAATGGGGACCTTCAAGTAGGCCTTTCTCATGCATGTTTCAGAATCTCTCTGTCTCTCTCTCAGTGTGTGTGTGTGTGTGTCTGGCTAGCTGGCTAGCTGTCCCTGGGAGTCAAACCCAAGGCCAAAACATGCTAAGCAAACACTCTACCACTGAGCCACAACCCTAGCCCTGGTCCTTCTTTTAAGCCCCATCTCTCCTAGAATGTATCCTAAGTAAAGAGAGGAAACAACATCCTGAGAAAACAAAAAATTCAGTGCTTCTTGGAGTTCAGCTTTAGGGTACCCTGGACCACTGAGGGAAAGGGAATTGCTCTTGCTTCCCAGAACTTCCAGTCTGTAGAAAGAAGAACCACAACTTCTGTTTGTCTTTCTCGGGTCACAAAACATTGCCTGGAATCTCATTTGCAGATCTGCTTTGTGTGCAAGAAAAAAGGAGCTGCTATCAAATGCCAGAATGATCAGTGTGTCCAAAACTTCCATCTGCCTTGTGGCCAAGAAAGGGGTTGCCTTTCACAGTTTTTTGGAGAGTACAAGTGAGTGAGGAAGCAGAAAAGTGGGGTTACCCTTTTGCAACCTGTTTAGACACCACTGAAGTCAGAACAGTTCTCACAAGACTTTTTTGATTCTCCAACAAATCTGTCCCCCCACTCGATAATGGAAAACAGTGTCTTGTCTTGGAACCTTCACAGGGGTTTCTTCTTGCTTCCTGTCCCTTCCTTAAATTACAAACAGCTGAGGTTCTTAGACAGCTGCTCATAACTAAATAGGGCTCTCAATAATGGGAAGCGATGGAGACAGTCCTTGGAGCTTTGCTCAGTGGGGTGAGCAGCCATGAGAAGTCATGTAGCTGTTTTTCACTCTGCTTCTCCTAGCTATTTCCTGGGCATCAAGCAAATAGCTGATTGCCCTTCCTAGGACAGGCAGCTGGGAATCTACATCAGTGACAAGCCAGAAATCAAGTCTTGTTTACTCACTACAGATCATTTTGTGGAAAACATCGCCCAACACAGGACATCCAACAGGGGAATTTGGGGGAGGAAAGCTGCATCTTGTGTTGTGAAGACCTATCCCAAACAAGTGTTGAGAACATCCGGAGCCCATGTTGTAGTCAAGCTGTCTACCACCGAAAGTGTATCCAGGTGGGTTCTTTATTTTGGGAGGGGATTGATTGTCCTGGCCCTGTGCTTAGAACCAGGGCACCCTGGGAATGCTCAAGCATATCCAAGCTTCAGAACTATATACTGCAGGCATGTATGCAGGAACTGCTTCCAGGTCAGTGAGGAAATAGTCAACCCACTCTCTGGTCACCCTTGGCCTGCGGCTTCATTCATGATAAGATTTAGCCTGGGCATCCTCAGGATTGCTAGAACAAATGGGTGTTTCCAAGAATGAGCCAAGTTGCTCAAAGTCAGCCTCACTACTGGGATGAAAGAAATCAGAATGTATCCAAGTTCCTGACCTCTGCTGAGTCAGTACTGCCAAGCCCCATAGCCAGAAATGACAACCCAGGCACTCCTCAGAACTCTCTTCAAAAGCCTTTTGGTCCCAGGCAGTCCTCATCATGGTATACTCACACTGCTTCTCCTGAACTCCCATGAAGTGAGAACAGGCGTGGGAAGTTGTCCTGATTGTTTTCACAGATGCATTCTTCTCTTACAGAAATATGCCCACACATCAGCAAAGCACTTCTTCAAGTGCCCCCAGTGTAACAACCGAGAAGAGTTTCCACAAGAAATGCTGAGGATGGGAATCCACATTCCAGACAGGTAGCAGAAAGTTTAGACAGCAGGAACTGAGCCAGGGAATGGGTTGTGTGGATTTCTAGGAGGTGAGTGTGAGGGTAGTTCAGAGATCGGCAGCGACTGAGGCATTGATACACAGTGATGTGAGGGTGATGCCAAGAGTGCTTTCAGTAGCCAAAGAAAAGGGAGAGGGGGACGGGCAGAAGGCGTGGTCCTGAAAGGCACTTTAAAAAAACATCTGGGGATGGGAAGTTTGAACTCCAGGGTGGAATAAGGAACCCCCATGCTCCACTCTGATTGCATCGGTCCTCTGCTGACAGCAGACCAATGGTCCAGCCTTGTTGGCAGTGCTCCGGCAGCCTTTGAACTCTTGCTGTACTTCGCTTGGATTCTTCCAGGTAGACAAAGGTTCATTGGCAGATCATGTCTCCCTTACAATTCTTTTCCCACTGCAGAGATGCCGCCTGGGAACTTGAGCCAGGAGCTTTCTCAGAGTTGTATCAGCGCTATCAGCATTGTGATGCCCCCATCTGTCTGTATGAACAGGGCAGAGACAGCTTTGAGGATGAAGGGTAGGAAGAAGCTTCTGGGTAGAGAGCACTCATCGATGCAGTCTTAGAGTTAGAACTTGGCGCTGTTATTAAAGCAGGAAAGTCTGCTATTGTCCACACCCCTTAGGATGAAGCCAGTTGCCAAGTCCCATTTTTTGACTAGCCCTTGACTTAATCGTACACAAATGGAAGGTCTCGTCTGCAAGGTCTGCTGTTTGTGCCCATTAGAGACCCACTCAGGATCAGTTACTTTCCATATTCATCCTGCCAGGGGATGTACCACCTGTAGCCTCTTAGAATCAACCCTAGTGTCACCTGGTCACACCATGTGGTAATGTGTATAGTAAAATTAACATTAACTTAACATGCCCTTGGGGCTGGGGAAATGGCTTGATGGTTAAAAGCACCCACTCACCTTACAAAGAACCAAGTTTCTATTCCCACCATCCACAAAGCAGCTCCCAATTGTCTGCAACTCCAGTTCCAAGGGAGCTGACATCTTCTTTGGCCTCCAGGGGCTTCGTATGCACATGGACCACATACATGCATGCAGGCAAAACACTCACATACATAAAAGAAAATCCCCAGGGAGTTCTCCTCATGGCTGCAGCTGGATGGTAGCTGACATTTGAGAGTGACAGCTGGTGTCCTGATTGTCCCTACATCTCTCCATGGCTCTTCTGTAGGCGGTGGCGCCTCATTCTGTGTGCTACATGTGGATCCCATGGAACCCACCGGGACTGTTCCTCTCTTAAACCCAACAGCAAGAAATGGGAGTGTAATGAGTGTTTGCCTGCTTCAACCTTGGGTGAGGCTGTAAGGATGGCCTGATGTAAGAACCGGGATGGAGCTGGGGCCTTGTCATGCCTGGGGATGGAGAAAACATTGTCACAGAGGGGAACTTCCAGTAGATGCTCTGGCTTTGGAAGGAAAATGGCTGGTGAGGTATTTAAGGACTGTACACAGGAGAAACAAAGGGGCTGAGTTTACCCCCCCTTCTTTCACCACAGATTAACATGTCTGAAGACTCAAGTGACATCCCCTGCTGCAGCAACACCTTCCACCCCCAAGAGTATTTCTTGAGGGTCACCCACCTGGAAGAGAATCCAGGCTATTCTTGGGCAGATTGGCTGCAACCTTCCCTATTAGGAAAGCCTGAGTCCTCTGGTGGCAGAAGCTGCCACTCCTGGCAATCAAAAGGAATCAAAAATCACTAAGGACTGAAAAAAAAATCCAAGTAATAGCTTCAGAGTGGTTACTGCCAAGGACAATGAGGTACAGAACAGTGCTGCTGCATCAGTTTGGAGAGGGAGAACTTTGAAACCATGAGACACAAGAGGCCAGCAGTGAGAATAGTAGCCAGGCAAAGAGGTCTTGAGGGAGGTGGAGTAGAATAACTGAGTCTGTGCCAACAGCTGAGTGTAGGGGCACCTCTGCTCTTTCTCCTCAGTTCTTATCCTCTTTCACCAAGATTCTTCCACCTTGATCTGGTTCTCATATGCTTCACTCATTTGTTACTTGCAAATAAAGGTTGTCTCTCCACTGGTGTCTCCTTATGTACAAATTTTCTCTGGGATCTGTCTAGTACACTGAAGAATCTGAAGGGTAGGGTGAAAGAATCATAAATTCAGCCATCTGATCCCAAAAATAAGTCACTAGAATGTTCAAACGTAGAGCATAGATGTGTTCTTTGGGAGGGAATCAGCTTTCAGGGTAAGTTGGGTTCCAGGGGGAAGAGTGTCACCCTCATTCAAATGAGCGCACAAGTTCTAGCAGGCCACGCTGGCCCCAGAACAGGCCCTTATCGCAAGGCTGGGGTCCCTGGATGCAACCGAGTAGGATTGCCATACTTGTGTGGGGCAGGAATCTTCCACACATGCTAGCCAGTGTGGTCTTAGCTCATCTCCCCACTGCCTGGCGGCTCCAACACTTTCTCCAACCGTGCTGTAGCTCTGAGCCTGCAACCAGAACATTCACATTAGGCAAGGCAGCTGGGATGGGAATCTGGCAGAGGCCCTGGAAGAAATTGGCAGAGCCTATCTTATATTTGTATGTTTTTAGTGATTTCATGGGGCTGGGGTTCGTGGGGGAAACTCGGAGAATTGCCACATACTGAATTCCCAAGGTTTCAGTGAGTCATTGTCACTAATGGTGGAAGACAGTGTTCTCATTTCAAAATATTGCTGAATCCTGCAGACTGAGATCCACAATGCATATGGTGATTGCCTTCAGACTAGACTGGACTCACTTGAAAGCATGAGTACTGTTTTGTTACCATCAAAGTATACAGGAAAATAATAGATTCTTGTTAATACATGTTTAAGACCTGTAATATATTCATCTAAAAGTCTGCAGTGCCTAGGAGAGGAGCTCAGTGATATGGATTATGTTTACCATGTGCAAGGTCCTGGCATGGCTCACATTCTTATGAAAGTCATTAGACTATTAAGTCCTAAAAGGGCTGTAATGAAAACCACTCTTAACTCATCCTTCTCTATTTCTAATCGTATTTCCTAAAGGCAACTACTGCCATTTTTTAAGCAGTTTCTTGATTTAGAAATAGTAGATATTACTGACTTTCTTAGGTTACATATGGGTTTAGCACCTTCAGAAACTTCCCATTTTCAATCTCTCTATCTTAAATAGTTGCATTATAATTTTTTGTCATTTATATTATCATGAGTATAATATGATTTGCTGTTGATCTAGAACTGCCCTTCTTTGTTTTTTTTTTTTTTTTTTTTTTTTTTTTTGGTGGGGGGAAGTATATTGTTTTGTTTTGAGACAGCATCTTAATATGTACTCCTAGCTGACCTAGCACTTGCTATGTAGGTAGACCAGAATGGTCTTGAACACACACACACACACACACACACACACACACACACACACACGGGGGGGGGTAGGGAATCTGCTTGTCTCTGCCTCTAGAGTACTGGGATTAAAAAAGGCATGCACCATCACTCTTTTATTCGCTGTATACCTATTGCTAGCTCTAGATAGTAGATCATTGTCAGTTACACTTTTTTTCTGGAAGGCCCACCTCTACCACCTAGCCTAAACTGAACAACTACCATCCTATGGCTTCCGGAACTAGGCCTTTCATTTTCTATTTCATAGGTTTGATGATTAAATGCTATACGTGTGTGTGTGTGTGTGTGTGTGTGTGTGTGTGTGTGTGTTATTCTTCATCCCAGGCTGTTCGGGAACTCACTGTAGTCTAGGCTGGCCTCAGTGCTAAAATTACAGTTTTGAGTCACCATTCCTTTAGTTGACTTTACTTTCTTAACCTAGAGTTACTATAAGTGTTACTGTCTTAGAGATTGGTGTTAGTACCTTTATGTTTATAGGAATCCATTTGTATAATACTAAAATGCAAGAACCCACCATCCTAACTGAAAATAATGGCTCTCCAGCAGGGCCCTCACCACTCTAGCTTTGACTAAAAGGCAGGGTTTGTGGTAGAAGTGTGGGAAGGTTTTGTACCCAGACATTCAACTGTTCTACCTCTGTGTGCATCTGGCCTTATTGGTGCATCACGTGCACACACACACACACACACACACACACCCCTATCAACCATATCTTTCTCTATGCTTATACTCTCCACTGATGTTAACCCCAATCCCATTCTTACAGGAAAGAAAGAATATTTTCTCTCTGGGCCAACCAATCATTTTAATTAAATACCTGGGTTCTCTTTAACAAACATTTTTAAAGATTTACTTCATGCATATGGATGTTTTGCCTGAATGTATGTGTGTGAACCACCTGCACACCTGGTGCCCATGGAGGTCAGGAGAAGTGAGCAGGAGCCTGAAAACAGGAGTTACAGATGGTTGTGAGCCACCATGTGGGTGGTGGAACTGAACCTGGGTCCTCTAGAAGAAAAACAAGTGCTCTTGCCTCCTGAGCCATCTCTCTAGCCCCCTAAACAAAATTTTAATTTTAAAACAGTTTACAGGAAAAAAAAATTGTGAAAATAGTATAAAGAATTCCCACATATCCAAACCCAGAGTCTCTTACTACTGATGTCTTACATTCATGTGGTAAATTTCTCACAACAAATAAACTGATGTGTCAGAGTGGGGGCTCTGGGGAGATGGCTCAGTGGTTAAGAGCACTGGCTGCTCTTCCAGACGTTCTGAGTTCAATTCTCAGCAACCACATGGCAGCTCACAACCATCTCTAATAGGATTGATTCAGTGTCCTGGAGTGCAGGCATACATGCAGACAGAGCACTAATACATAAATAAATTTTAAAAACCAATATTAATACATAGTAATCCACTAAAAGACACAGATCATTCTGCTTTACTTCATTTCCCCCTATATTTTTCTTTTGCTTGCAATTTCTGTCCAGGATACTACATAGCACCAAGTCATCTTTTTTGTTTTGTCTTTGCTTTTTGAGATAGGGTCTCACTATGTTGCCCTGGCTGGTTTGGAACTTGTTATGGGCCTGGAACTCATCAAAACCCACCTGCCTCCTCTGCCTCCTGAGTGCTGGGATTAAAGATAGGTGCCACCAGCTGGGTGCAGTGGCACACACCTGTAATCCCAGCACTTGGGGAGGCAGAGGCAGGCAGATCTCTGTGAGTTTGAGGCCAGCCTGGTCTATAAAGCAAGTCCAGGACAGCCAAGTCTACACAGAGAAACCCTGTCCAAAAAAAAAAAAAAGACAGGTGCCACCATGCCCAGCCACACTGAGTCTTTTTTAGGTTCCTCTTGGAGGTGATGGTCAGATTTTTCTGTGACATTTTTGTAGAGTAATAATCATGTATTTTTGTAGTGTCCTCTAAATAGGATTTACCTAATACCTTTTATCATGATTAGACTAGGTTCTGAGTTTTGAAGATCGCAGAGATAAAGTGCATTTCATTACATGAAGTTCCATCCTGTCAGCATGACCTAAGGCAGTACCCGTCAGCTGAGCCCCTTTGCATGCAGGCCACAAGGTGTGGGGCCTTGTGCACCCTCCTCGGTGAGAATGGAATTCTGCACAGATTTGCCTAGCCTCTCCCATTTATTTACTCAATCATTTTCATTGTTTGCATTTAACTGTATATATGTTTTTATTTACTGTTACTATCAGTATGGGCTTGAAAATGTGTACATTACACTTTGGGTTTCAATTCAATATGATTTTTTTGTTGTTGTTTAGATTATTCCAGCTTTGGCCATTGGGCATTTTTGTATCTTTTTTGAACATTGCTATCATTGCATTTGTTTTGTCTTTTAATACCTCCTTAATTTCTATCATTTTAAGGTGTCTTGGGATATTCTGTATATTTTAAATGTTTTTAAATAACAGATGAATTAATGAGTAATATATGTAAATATTTGAATTAATGACTATTTCATAACTGAGGACCTGAACAACTGCTTCCTTTGAGGAGGACAGAAATAAATGCTCAGTGAAATTCTCCAGAGCACCTGCTTTTCTGTGCTCCTTCCCTTTGCTGGAGGAATAAGTGAAAGTCAGAACCCTCCAGGGTTTATTTGGCTTTCCTCCCTAATCAACTGCTTTCTTGTCAGTTCATCAGTTTTTTCACTGTTTTTCTCCTCCTCTGCCACTTCCAGTGCTTGCTTACGTCCTCATGCCCACAGGCCTGCAGCAGGAACCTTCTGTCTGCATAGCTGTCTAGGTCCACTTCACTGAATCACCGTCCTTCTTCTACCAGATACCATGTAACACAGGGCAGCTTTTTTGGCTAGGATTGGCATCTGTGGCCTTTTTGCAAATAGGAGCCCTTTATAGCTGCATCTCCCATGACACCCCACCCATGCCTTGTTCTTTTCTGAAATGCTGGGCCTCGGGTCCCCAGAGTGGGGAGTCCTCACCTTCATCCTCAGCCTGTTGCATTGAATGCAATGGCCACCTTGTCATCGCTGGGTCCTTACTTCTGCTCCCTGTGTCCTTGTAGTGCATGCCCTCTGTCAGTCTGACAGTTGTAGGTCTGTCTCTACTGCTGGATTGGAAGCCCCTTACAGTCAGAGACCTATTTTATTAGCCATTCTGTTTGTGCTGCCTAGCCCAGATTTCCACCTTCAGAGACAGCTTGCTATCTAGTCACTGAGTTCTTGATCATGTTGTTCTGCTGGTAAACACCAGAGGGCAGTGTTAGCACGTTGAGGAAGGAGATTATGAAACTCTTGCTTCTGCTTGGGAATTACACAGCATTATTGCTCCTTCCTCGTTTGTTCTAAACACACTAGCTCAAGCTTATTCATGAGGTATATTTACGTTAGGCTTAGAGATGTGTACCAAAAGTAACAGTGACACTGCTACTCAGGTCAAATTTTAACCAAGACTGCCTTTATAGTTCTAGACTCGAAAGTGGCCTTCCTAACCCTGGCTTGCCTTCCCCCACCACCAGCTGGTAACTTCCAGCTACAAGGGATAAGAGAGATGGCTCTAATGCTCTTCTGCATTGCCTTCCTACCACACATACATACACACATATGCACCCATGCAGACCCAGAAAGGCACATGCACACACCCACACACAGCCATCACAGTTTGTGGTTGGTGGTCCAAAAGCTCCAACCTCCATGGACAGGACAGAGATTCAGTGAAAAGTAGTGTCTCTACTGATCCTGGGGATAGTGTCAACAGCACCTCCCCCCACTCCATGCTCTCTACCCTTACCCCCACCCCCACCTCCCAACCGCCACCTCCTCCACGTTCCATGCTGACAGGAGGTGAGTCACAGCGTCATGGAGGTCACCAGATGAAAGAAGACTCCTTAGTGACCAAGTAAGGAAACTCCATTTTAAAGGATCAGACATCATGAGAACCAGAGGGGGAGTGAAGCCTCACAGCCCCTACCCGCTCAACCCTGGCTTCTTGACCCTAGCCTGCATACATGCCTGATAAACAGGAAGGCCCCCGCGCCATCAGTGTCCATCCGTCTCAGTGCATCTGACGCCCATCTGGGCCCTCAAAGCCATCGCTAGCCATCAGGAGCAGACTAGAAGGGACACCATCCTCAAGGAAGCAATCCCCCATTGTGTTCCATTCCTTGGAAATGGTGAATTTGTAAACAGACTCTTACACTTAGACAGATCCTTCCCTGGCTTTGTGTCCTAGTGTTGTTTTTTTCTTCCTTGAACAATGTCCTTTCCATTTGGGCTGGCGGTTCACACTATTGTCCAGGACCCTTGGACTACAGGAAACAGCGGCAGATCCTTATCAGCTGTGGCGGGTGGAGGTGGTGTGGGCAATGAGATCATGTCCACAAAGCAAGCTGCTGTTGTGACGTGTCATTCTTCTAGCCTGTATCTGTGAGAGCAGAGCTGCCTCTGCCTCCCAACGGGCCAGTCTGGACTCCATGTGTCCCTAGTAAAGTCCCTCCTATTGGAAGGTGGACACCTGGATTCTGTCCCAGGGCTTTTGTTTTCGTTTTTTAATTCACTTTGGAATCCTTATCAGGTCACAGCTTTCTGATGGCCCTGGTTACTGTTTTCTGTGCATGGGAAACATCTCATTGTCGGATTAGAGACTTTGAGCCTCTTCTTTGCATTTCCCCATCAGCAGGGCTCCTGGAATAGGCTACCATCTAGCTGCTGGAGGCCTACAGGAGGAAAGCCCAGCATCCCTTTCAAGCCTCCCTGGAGACTGCAGCAGTTCTTATCCCCAACAGAGAACGACTGAGGAACTAGAAATTTCCTTAATGAAACTCCAGCTCAGAAAGTGAAAGGCTTCATGAGGTGGCCTCAGAGGGAAAAGGGCCAAGGCGAATGGGCTGGGCAGTGGGAAGTGGGAACCAGGCCATTGCCGCCTTCCTCGTCTCTCATATTCCAGAGAGGTAGGCGAGTCCGGAAAAAGAGCCAGGGTGGGACCCCAAAATCCCCAGGTTCTTATCAGATATTGTGTCCTGGCCCTGCCTACCCCTTTCCAAGCTTGTAGTCTTAAAAAAAAAAAAAAAAAAAAACAAACATGAAGATTAGTTTTTGGGGTATGTTCAAGCTTCTCCTCCTGGACTGGCCCCACCCCTGCAGCCCAGAACACAAATGAGCCTAGACTGGGTTCTTATTTCAGATGAAAACTGGACTATTTCTGAGTACCTCTTTCCTAGTTCTAAGAAAATGGTGCTACATAGAGGAGCCTCCATTTTTCTGGGCTGACAGGCTCATAAGCTGGCTAGAACTGACTGTCTAAAAGGAGACCATCTCCTGGTAGCTGCTACATGCCCACTCCTCAAGATTCGTGGGTGTCTAGCACCTGACCCAACTTTATCTAAATGAAAGAGAAGCACAGAAGCCATTTGAGAAAGCAAAATAGCCATTTCCCTCTCATTCTGACAAGCTCCACACCCTCCCTAAGAAATTGTTCGGTGGTGTTCAGTTTCACCACCACAGGCTTGAGGTGAAACTTGGCCACCCTTCCCCTGCCACACACAGAGAGATATACTAAACACTGGAAGAGCTAGAAGAGGCCGAGAGTGGAAGAAATGGGAACCAGAGCAGGAAAGACCCCAGACTCACACTTCCTATGCCAGTGACTTTAAGCCCTGCCCCCCAGGGTGAAAGGGCCTATATTGGTGCAGGAAGTAGAGACTGACTGACATCTGGGAGTCAGGACCTCCAGTGTTTACAAACTCGGGAGGCGACGATTAACAAATTAATCTCATGTGTAAAGGGAAGGAATTAATCTAATCAGCACTTTTCCAAAATGTGCTCTTCAAAACATCAGAAAGAAGATGTTAGCAGCCCTGTGAAACTGAAAACAAGAGACAGAAAGCCATGCCACAGTAGGCAGGAGAACATCACGGACTCTGTAGGTAGCTCCCAGGCTTGGGGCAGCCATGAGCACAGAAATCCTGGACTCTGACAGACCATGGAAATCAGGAGGTCACAGAGGGTTTCCTGGGATTTGACAGTTCACAGGACACCATTTTGGCAACACTTGATTAGTCTCTCTGTCCAAACCTCTTTTTCTGAGCTAAACCTGTTTGGGAAATCATGAACCAGGGATCTAGACACCAGCGGAAGTATGAGATGCAGAGGAAAAAGCTGCAAGAGAAAGATAGAGAGAAGGTGAAGTAACTGAGGCCGGAAACTGGGCTTGAGCTGAGCAGTGAGAGGGGAGGAGAGGAGGGAGAAGACTTTGGGAACGCAATGGCATCTGGTTGCAGAGGCTACACAGTGTGGCCAAGGGAAAAAGGGAGATGTGGGGGCCACATTGCCAGGCCAGTGCCAAGCAAGTGCAATGGCGATGATGATGGCTCAGAATGAGGTAGTGGAGCCTCAGGTTCAACCAAGCCTAGGTGTTTGTAGAAGGGGCCCAGAGCCAACCTACAAGATGAGACCAATGGCTTTGTTAATCTCCCAAGCAACATGTCTAAGCTAGATGCCAAGGGGGTAGCTTTCTGGGAAGGTAGGCTGCCGTCCCTTTCTGTCTTTGAAATATTCCTGTAGTTTTTCCATCTCCTCCTAGCATCAGTATGGACCATACTTTGGGCAGGGTATCACTTGAACAGTGGGGATCATGGTCAGAAGGCCTTCTCAAGGCTCCTCCTCCCTAAAAACTGTAGCCTGGCCCGGCCTGGGCACAGTTTCAGTAGCCTTAATATACATTAGTGAGTGACTTGGGATGAAGGCAGCAGCAGGCTAAGAGCAGCAGGCTAAGAGGCACTGTTACAAATGTCAAATGTTGTGAAAAAAGGACCAGGGGCTCCTGCGTGCCTGTCTGCCCTTCGCCAGGTTTCCCTGCCCCCTCAAAATCCTTCTGAAGTTCCAAGGTCAATTTTATAAGCCTTCAGAACAGGATTTTCCTCACATATTGAGCAATCTTTCCTTTACAGGCAAAACCCTCTGACTCCTTCTGCTGTCACACATCACCCTGTCTGCCAGAAAATGTCGTCTAGGCTGACCATTTCCGGGAGCACACAGCATTCTTCCTTCCTCATTCATCAGTTTAGTACAAAAGCACACAGATACAGTCATGATATAATTATGTGATATAAATATTTCTTCATTTTTTTTCTTTATGGGTTCTGCTTTCCTCATGAGAGCTCAAAGGCAACATGATAATAAAAATATCAATAGCAATTTCAATAAGCATGCTTGGAAGACCGAGAAGCCAAAAGGCCCATTTCAAAACACTAACACAAATACAGTTCACACACGTGGGTGTTTCCGGGTGCTTGTAGCACAGTACCATGGGAGGATGGCAGTCGGCAGGAGCTGTCTTATTTTCCCAAGTATAGGGATAGGTCATTCAGGATATTGAGTCCTTCTCCCTGTGTTTTCCAGGGCCTCTTCGCTAGAGGACCCTGCCCAAGCTTACCAAACCTAGACTCGGCTCAGAGGCCACTGAGGGCAAGGTTGCAGCCTTCTGCCTTAGGGTCCCTCCCCACCCTCCTCCCTTCCAGCTCCCACCCACTCCTGTCCTCTTTGTTCATCCACCAACATCCTAAGGGACGGCACCCACAGACAGGGTAGATAGGTGGATTTGGACAGGTGGATTTCAGGGCTTCTGTTTGCCAGATGAACGAAGTGGAGAATGGGGTGTAAGTTCAGTCCCCAGTGCTCGCGCTGGGGTACCGGGAAAGAGGAGATAAGCCCAAGGTCCTCGGTTTGAATTTCAGTAGAACAAGAAGCTCTGTATTGCTGTTTCATCGTCTCTCCCCACCCCTCCACCCTTTTTCCTTTTTCCTTCTTTTCAAAGAGGGGATCTCAGACTTGCCCTCTTGTCCATCTTGTGCGTCACCAACTTGCTCACCCTCAGGCTGGGAATAATTTTTCATTTAATTGTTTTCCTCCCCCTCTCTGCTCGCCAGCTGGAGAAACTGCTGAAGGCAAAGGTCCTCCCTACAGCCCAGGCCAGATGTGCCCTGGTCTGCTCTGCTTCCCCATCCCAGAACAGCAGGATTTACTATTCTTACCAGCTTTCTTTTCCATGTTTTCCCAGAGAGAGAGAGAGAGAGAGAGAGAGAGAGAGAGAGAGAAAGAGAGCGCTGGACTTAGAACTCAGGAGTAGAGTACTTGTCTAGCATGCTTGAAACTCCGGCTTCGAAGCCAAGTACCACAGATAAAACATGGGAGTCTTAAATGGACCACCCTGACCACCCTGCATCCAGCAGAAAACGGAGACTCCAGGATTAGAAACATCTGGCCTGCCGAGTGGTTCCTGAACCAGTTGATGTCACTTTGATTCCTGAGGACTCCTGCTCACGGACCCACCCCTCTCTAGCTCTTTGGAGCCCTAGATAAGCCCAGGATGCTGATCCTGACCACTGGCTGCAGGTCTCAGAGCATCTACTCCTAACCTCACAGGCCTGACTGTGCCTGCCTCACACTCCCACCCCCAGCTGCCTTCTTCCTCTCTCTACTCCACAGACCTTTCCTCTGATCCGCAGGAAGTGACCCCAGCGGTGAGGTATGGGCACCCCAGCAAACCTGGACGAACAATTTGGGACCTAGGAAAAGGTATCACGTTATGAGATGACTCTTTCTGGTTTAAAAGGGGGGTCAGGCTGCCTCCAGGTTCCAACAATCCCTGCCCCTGTCGGTATGAGATGGTAGTGGGCCGAGGCAGGGAAACATCTGGATTCCAACGCACAGAGTCAGGCAAACAGTGCTACCCCACTTCCTCAGCTCCTCCACCTCCTTTCGCCCCTCTGTTGGGGCCAGTGTTTCTTAACAGGTACTACCTTAGGAAGCTAACTTTCCCCTCCTCTGGTGGACTGCCAATATATCCCCTCAGAGCCACCCATACACCGCTCAGAGGGTCACTCAGAATGGCCATTGTTCTGCAAGCTGGGAAAGAACCACCCAACCCTCTTGCCTCTGGGCACAACCGGAAATGAGCTCCGGAAGCCACACCATCTCTGAGAACAAATAGCAGGCCCCTCGGGACTACAAGTGGTCAGGGGGTACCAGCTCCAGCCTGGGACTGAGAGCACAGAGAGAGGGTCAGGGAATAGGCTGAGGTGCAAGGTCCCTCCCAGCAGCTCCTAGCCTTTCCTGTGGGTGGTAGAGATTTCCTCTAAGAGGGAATCAGGTGTCCTGGACTCCTCTGCCCTAGCTGGGTGGGAGGGAGATGCTGTTGAGTCCCCCCGCCCAGCCTGACCACCCCCTCCTCAGGCATCCTCTATGTGGCTTCTACCTCCCGGGGAGTCCGATTGTGCTCAGCCAGCACCCTGCTCTTCACCTTCTTGCCCAGCTCCAGCCCTGCCCAGCTCTTGCCTTTAGCCTGCTTTCCCCTTCCCCGGAAGGAGCCTGGGCGCTCCCCAGCACCCCTGCACCACACACGCTCACAGTACTGATCCACACGGGGCAGGTTGGCAAAACCCGTGAGCTGAAGGATGTCCTTATACCAAGCCTTCGGTGACGCAGAGGCCAGGCCTCCCCAGGCTGAGGGCTCCTCCAGCCTTGGCTCCCGGAGGATCAGGCTTTCCAGCTGTGCAGCGGCAATCACCTCCAGGGCGAAGCGAACCACGGTCTGGGAGAAGCCATGCTCCAGTGTGGTGCAGGTATAGTTGCCTGCGTCGAAGCGGCTGAGCCTTCGGAACAGCAGCCCTTGCTCCGTTTGCACAACTCGCTCATCTGTCTTCACCTGTGGGATGAGCAGGAGAGCACGGGAGACATAAGCAAGGATCAGGGGAGGACATACCCCTCATTTTCTTGACCCTGCTGTTCCACATTTACCACCCCACCTGCAAGGTCTAAGCTTTGGACCCTCCTTTTGCCTACTTCCTCTTTGCCAAGGTGAGTCTAGTAACTTGACAGGCTCTCAGAACAGACCATGAGCTAATTACAGGCAGGCAGGTAGGCCCTCCCCTTCCCACAGAGCAGGACAAGGACCTATGAAGAAAGCTTTTCAAAGACTGAATGGCTGTGTGTCCCCAGGTCCGAGCCCTAAGGCAGCATCTTCAGAGGAGCTAGGTGCCTCTCTACGAGGTTTTACTCTAAGCTAATGAAAATTCTACAAACACACATTTACACACACAGTCATGCTGGGCCTTCCCCGCCTTGGTCTGCCTTGTTCACTCCCCCACAGTGTGAGGCCCACAGCCCAAGCCTGGGGTGGGCCAAGTGCCCACATGAGTGTGGGAGGCAACAGCTGGCCCTCATCCCAAGCTCTTCTGCTAGCCCAGTCTGTGCATCTGAACGCTGAGGGTGAACTGCCTGGGTGGTTAGCATTGTGTAACCTCATCTTGTTGCTCCCCCTGCTCTAGGGAGTCTCCTCAGTGCCCAACCCTACAGCTGGTCCCAGGCTTGCCTCCCCTGGCTCCCAAGCTGGAGGAAGAGCCCCTGCTGTAACCAAACCTCCTCTTCCCCTCCCCATGGGAAATGGGTTCCTGACTCTGCTCTGCCCATGTGTTAGCTTCCAGAACAACTTAGACCCCATTGCCTTTCTTCAGTTCCTGCCACCCCCTCGCAGATAGGGAGGCCGTAGCTAAGTGCAGCCTAGGTACTCCCAGAAGCAGAAACAGGTGCATACTCCTCTCAGGTACCCCGAGGTGTATTACACGTTTTTCTCGGGATGAGCTTGTCCCACTCACTCCAGAGTCCCTTCCTCAGGCTTAGGATTTGGGGTTCAGGGAGAGAAGTGGATCTCAAGGCAGGATCTTACCCACCTGGTCCGTCTCCTTATCACCTGGCCTCTGTAAGAACCAGCGCACCGCAGCCTGGGGAGACTTGGGCAGGCACTCAAGGAAGGTACTGTTGTGCTCTGTGCCAAAGACTCTGGTCACCAGTCCTGTAGCTTCTTCTGCAGAGAACACCAGGTCAGATCATCTTGGGAACGAGGAGACCCGACTCTGAGGGCCACTAACTCCCACAGGATTCCTGCGTGATGAGGACTTAAGCATCCCTCAGCCCAAGCCCATGCTTTCCAGGGATACAGCCCAGTCCACAGGGTCACCCGCACTGTGGGCCCATCACTCACTGTCTTGGCTCTGGCCCTGGCCCAAACACTGCACAGCAGGGTTGCCATGTCGAATGTCTTGCCGACGGAACCTGCGCTTGCCCGAGCTGGGGCGGTAGCGGGCACAGGAAGTGCCATCCCAAGCACAGTATGGGTCCCGAGCCAGGCAGCACTCAGCACAGGCACTTCCGTAAGTCTCACATTGGTGCAGCTGCAGCCGGGCCACTCCCAGGGGAGAGCCCACGTACAGGGTTTGCTGGAGGAAGGACACAGCAGAGCCCCAGTGAGCTGGGCTTCACCAACAGGCACTCAACCCCCAGGGCTTTCCAGAGACCCAGCAGTTTTAGGAAGGCTTCCAGAACCTCTTGGATTCATTCACAAGAATAGAGATGTATTCCAGACCCTGTGTGAGGCTGTGCGTAGGTGTGGGTGGACCCAGGACCTGATCTTTTCTTTTTAGATTTATGTATTTATTATGTATACATTGTTTTGCCTGCATGTGTGCCTGAATGCCAGAAGAGGACACCAGACCTCATCATAGATGGTTATGAGCCATCAGATGGTCACTGGGAATTGAATTCAGGACTTCTGGAAGAGCAGGCAGTGCTCTTAACCTCTAAGCCATCTCTCCAGCCCCAGGGTCTTTTCTATAGGCGACTTCTTCAGGCCTTCTTTGCTGGTAACCTTTGCACCCTAGCCTGATGGACTTTGTGTGACTGGTCTCTGCCTTTGGAGTTGTACCTTGCAGGCCTGTCTGACCTTTTGACATTGTGATATGACATTGTCACCTGCAAAGTTCACGTATGAGCAACCAAGTTACCAAGAACAGATTAGAAAGGCCAACTCTCGTGTTTTAAGTAAGTTTATGATTTTGTGTTGGGGCATACTCATAGCTGACCTTAGAACCTTGTGGCCACTGGGCTATAGATTGGGCACATGTACAATAATCCCCATATAAAATCGAGGTGTGGCCCAGTGTGGTGACTGCAGGGAAAGGTGCTGGCCTAACAGTCCGAGTTTGTTCCCCTCTGTCCTGTGTGGCAAAAGGAAAGAACTGGGCTCCTAACAACCCGTTCTCTGATCTTTACATTTCATTTGCCACGAGAACTTTTAGGGCCTTGTAGACTCATTGACTTGCTTACTGCAACTTGAGCTCTGGCAGGGCTTTACCAAAATAAACAAAGACATTTTAAAGGTTGTGATTTACTCCCAGAGGCTAGGGAGATGGCCCAGTCAATCAGGTGCTCAGCACAAGGACCAGAGCTCAGTCTTCAGATCCTATATGTAAAAATGTTTCTGTCCCACTTGCAGTTCCAGGCTGGGGAAGCAGAGACATGGGGCTTTAAGGCTTATGGCCAGCCACCCCAACCTAATAGGCAAGCTTTAGGCCGATGACACTGCCTTGAGGAACACCTGAGGCATGATACCTGAGGAGATTCTCTAGCCTACACAGACACACACGCGCGCACACACACACACACACACACACACACACACGCAAACACACAGACAGACAGAAAGACACACACACAGGCAGGCCCACAGAGAGACACACACACATACAGGCAGGCAGGAGGGTACACATGCAGACAAACACACAGACACACACATATACACAGGCACAGTCAGATATACATGAACACACACAAAAATATAAACAAAATTTTTTAAGCTGTGGTTCACCAAAAGACAAACAGGGACCAAGCATTTGCAGTTGGCTAAGGGCATAGAGCATACCACTAAAAGGAAGTTACTTGGTATGACTGGAACTCTGGATTTTGTATCACTTAGAAGGCTCCCCCAGGGCCTCTTGTGGTATTATCTTAACGGAGCCCCATGTTAAGCTCTGCTCCCAGCTGGGCTTGGCCTTAGCTGCAAGGGCCTAATCAAATCTGCTAGGCCCAGGTCTCCAAGAGAATCCAAGGCAAGGTTAGGAGAGGGGATGTAGAGCTAAGGACAGCTTACCCTTTTGACAGAGATCTCCATCTCGGTGATAGGTGTTGGCACCTAGAGAAGGAATGGGGTCTTAGGATGTGTGGATGAGGCTTTGCATGGCACCCCTGCTTCCAGCCAGTTGCCCTAACCTGATCACTCTACCTCCTGACAGCAAAGGCTGAACAGGACTTGGGAAAGGTGCTGCATGTTTGCAACCTCAACACTTTAGTAGCTGAAGCAGGAAGATGAAGAGTTTGGAGCCAGCCTCTTCTATATAATAAGTTTCAGTCTAAGCTAAGCTACTAGGAGAGACATGGACTCAAAAATACAGGCACATGCTGGGTGTGGCAGTGCAGGCCTTTAATCCCAGCACTCAGGAGGCAGAGGCAGGTAGATTTCTCTGAGTTTGAGTCTAGCCTTGTGTACATGATATGTACCAGGCCAGGCAAGGCTAAATAGTGAGACTTTGTCTCATAAAAAGGGCAGGGAGGCTGGATAGTATTACCCAGACATACAGAAGGGGCCCTTCATCCTAGCTGGTCTCCAAAAGGGAGGCTTGGCACAGAGTTCCACTGTCCCCTTCTACAGTGTTCCCCAGCCATGAAGCAGCTGTCCTAATCACTCACTTCATGTCCAGAGGAAAAATAGCCCCCAAACACAGACATCCTTGTCTACAGAGAGAGAACCCTTGGGGACTTGGAGTCTTAGCCACTTTGTCACTCCCTACAAGTTGAGGCTGAGAAGGAACCTTGGATATACCTCCCCAGAGGGTACCAGGTATTTTGAGGCCACAACCTGCTTACTCCAGTGATTCAGCAGCATTCCAGGGCCTCTCCAGAGGTGTGTGTCATATTTTGAGCCCCTCCCGTGGGTTCACTCTCCCAGAGCCTGCCACAGGCCAGATAGTCTCCCAACCTACCCAGGTTGGAAGGCGGAGCTGTTGGTTAACCCCTGCTCACCTTAAACACCTGGAGCTCCTCCAGAACGACCTCTTCAGGCTCGGCCAAGCCACTGCGCTGGAGAGCAATGACTTTGAGCACAGAGCCTGAATCTGGAGCAGGGGAACAAGGGCTAGTGAGAGAAGAAGGAAGAAGCTAACCCCTCCCCACAAACCTGGCCCTCTCTGTTCAGCCCTCCTACCGGTCCCTAGGAAGATGACATCATAGGTCCCATCCTCAGCCTCTACCCGGTCCACCACAATCTGGCGCAGCTGCTGAGCCAGGTGAGTTTTGACCAGGACAGGGCGGCCACGCCTGGGCCTGACAGGCTGGAACATGAGCGGGTGGTCTCGGACAAACTTCAGCACCTCATCTGGGTAGTCCTTGGTGCTGCCGAAGGGCCGCCCGGGCTGTGCGGTCATCTTGCTAGGGCACTGCAAGCAGAGACGTGGAGGACATCTGAAGTCCCTGCGATGGTGCTGCCCACCCTCTTTCCACCTCCAGGGGGCCGTGCACATTGCAGAGGCTCTCCTCCCAAGCCCTCTGGGAGCCCAGCCCACTACTGCCATGGGCTGCATGTAAACCTGGGACTTGTCTGTAGGGAACCCCCTGTCATCCACTTAGGTCTCTTTTGCCTGGCCCCAAGCAGCTACTTACCACACCAGGGCGGGGGAAGGGAACCTTGCCCACATAGGGTCCCCACTGATGCTGAGGGCCATCTCGGTGGGCGAAGGGCCCATTGAAGACCTCCCAGATGTCTGCCATGTGGTACACACAGACAGCAAAGCCCTGGAACACAGCACTGCCAAAGGCAAACAGGGACACTCAGGCCAGGCCAAGGTGGTCAGGGGAGGGGAGAGCACGGGCTGGCCCCATAGCAATAAAGAAGAATATAGTGCCTACTGAAAACAAAGACTGGAACACAGGGCACAGAGGCAGAGACAAAACAGGCAGAGAGGAGAAAGTTGTCAGAGTCCCTGAATCAGGGAGAAAGACAATGAAAAGGCTGTGGTATGAGGGCAGAGACTCAACAGAGAGATCAAGGCTAGAGTGGCTGGGTGCAGGCAAGTGCGTGTGCCCACCTGACGGTGCTGAACAGTGCATACACCTCAAGGTTCTTCCCTGCCTTGGGCCACAGCAGGAACACATCCTCTGGGACAAAGAAAGAGGCATAAGCATCAGAGCCACTTACCAGCTCTGAGCCCTCCCTGCTCCCAGAACCCAGGCCTGGTTAGCCATTCCCTTACCCAGCTGGTCAAAGTGCGTCTCAGCTCCACCAGGTCCAGGCACAGCGCATACCAGCCTCGCCTTGAGGAAGGTGCTCCATTTGTTCACCAGCACTCGCTGGCCGCCAGCATCATTCTGGGGGACAGAGGTTAGAGTCAGCTTTCTGCCCCGTGAGGATGGGCCCCACCTCTTGTTCCTCCACCCTCAACCTTAGCTGAGAGGCATGTACATCAGCTCTGCCTCCTTGCCTCAGTACCTCTACCGTGGAGGGACAGTCTAGGAAAGAGGTCACAACAGGGGTCTTGAACCTCACCACCCCACCACAGCTCTCACCACACAGACGCGGCCCACGCGGCTGATGGTGACATGACCTGGGCCACCATCTGGTGATGGGACAGTCTCGGAGAAGAAGAAGTACACCTTATCATCATCCGGGTCAGAGTTATCTGGGATCCGAGCAGCCATCACAAACCGGGGCTCTGGGAGCGTGAAGGTGATGATATGAAGGGGACGCCAATGCCTCCCCCAACCCCGGGAGCTGGAGGTGTGGCCTGTCCATCCGTGCCTCATTCCATCTGTCTTCTCTCTTCCCAGGTAGAGGGATGGGTCCCAAGCAGTCTTGCCCTCAGGGGGCCCTCACCATGCAGCTGGCTCTGGTCAGAATCAGAACGCAGGGCTGGTCGGAGACCTCCGCTCCGGAAAATCATGGCCTCACGTCCCAGGAAGTCAGCATTGAGGCCTGTGTACAGCTCCCCCGCTAGAGGGGGCCAGAGTCAGGAGAGGGGGCCCAGATCTAGCAACTAACCCCATCCCTTCCCAGAGCCACAGGCCGACGCTCACCCCCTGGCCCACTCTGGCTTGGTATCACCCACCTACCTACGAAGGTGCTGGCGAAGGGACCGCTAGGCTCATGTGGGCAACGCCCCCTTCCGTTTTCCACGCTGCTGGGCTCCAGGTGGAGCACGTGCTAGAGTAGAAAAGGGGCACAGAGGGGTGTCACCTGGGAAAGAAGCCGAGCCTCAAGCAGGCAGTGATCCTTGCGTGCAACTAGAGCTAGGAGTGGGGGTGGGGGAAGAAATCCTCATTCATGGCCTCTCCGATGGGGTCAGCACCTCAGCACAAAGGCGCCTTTCAAACGCCTGCTCCCTCTGTCCTACCCTGGTTCCATGGGAAGCGGCCAGACAGCAGGGAGGAAATGTCACTGCTTCCCAACTTCACAGGCTCACCTCGCCTCGATGCCCCACTGTGATGAGGGTGCAGATGGGCTGGAAGGCTCCGGTGCCGCAGGCCAGCAGATGGGTCCGGTTATGGGGTTGTAAGACCCGCACGAAGTTGGCACACTCTGTCTGCAAGAGAAGAGGCCCAAGGGTGAAGGAGAAGGGCACCATCTCCTCGGGGTCCAAGGCTCAGCCCGACTTTGTATCAGCTCTGGGGACACGGGTGAGGGTCATGTTCTTCCTCCAGCCAGACCTCCCAAAACACTAAGGATCTGCTCAAATGCTCCCAGCAGAGGAGTGGCTGCAGGCCATTCCGAGCCCAACGACTGGCAGAGTGGGCTGGAGAGTGGTTCTTGCGAACAGCACTCACCAAAGGATCTCTTCCCTTTCGGACGCATTCTGCCCTCTGTCCTGGTTGTGGCAGCCACAAGGCCTGAAACACAGCCAAGTAACCTCAGTACCTTGAAGCTCATAGTCTCAGTTTCTCCATCCGGCCTCTTATCTTGAGGTGCCCAGCTTTCAACCCCCTCAGTCCGACTCACCTCCCGGGGGTCTGGCCATGCCTGATCCAGCCTCAGGGAGTAGAGGGCATCTCGGCCTCCCAGAAAGAGGCGATCCCGATACTCATCCAAGTACATGACTTGGAGGTCTAGGGAGCCCCTTGGGCCCAGAAAGATGGCAGAGCGGTTGGCAGACAGGAGATCTAGCAGACAGCAAGGGAAGAGGGTTAGGTCTGCCCCGCAGCCCATTTCCCCAGCCAGGGAGTGGGAATGGGGCTCCCAGCTGTGCGCCACCACACACGTACATCTGGAAAATGTCGCTGTCCACAGGGTCGCTGGAAAGCTTGGCTCTTGGGGCAAGTAGTGTGAGCAGCTCTCAGCCCCCACCCGGTCCAGCTCAGTTTACCTTCTTCTTTTAAGGTCTTGGAGATTAAACTTCGGGCCACCCTCCTCTATTCAGCACCCAAGCACCCTGCCGGCAAGCCACATCCTGACGGTCCGTCCTCCTCTACTCTTCAGACCCTTGCTCATTCAGCTGACAGCTCCCCAGTACCCTACCTGTATCTCGCTAAGTGCCCAGCGAAGACAGCCCTGCTGACAGAAATTACGTCAGCAAGCCCAGCAAAGAGCTTGGAGAGCCAGGAAAAAGGTGGGAGAGCGTGAACGTCCAAAAGGCTGGCTCCACTGGGAAGGTGACTAGGTCTGGGGGAGAGTTCTCCACAGAGGGCCCATCAAGGCTGGGCAGACTAGGCGTAGCCAGACAGAACTCCAGCCTCGGAGTTGTGGACAAATGACATTCTCCCACATACACATTGCCCTGCCAGCTGACCCCAAAGATGGGCTCAAGGGTCCCAAGAGTTGTAGGTCTTGATGGAGACCTTTAGATAGAGATAGGTTTTTGGGGTCTGCTTGGGGATGTGGAAGGGAGGCCTCAGCAAAGGACTGGAAAATTTGTCAAGAGGGCTGCAGGGCTGGTGAGAGGGCTCCGTTGGTAAAGGCCCTTGTTGCCAAACCTGACAACCTTGGTTTAATGCCTGGAGCCTCACATGGTAGAAAGAGAGAAAGAACCAATTCCTGCCAGCCGTCTTCTGACCTATACACACACATAATGCGCACTGCACACCTAGACAGCCCACTCTCTCTCTCCTATAGATAGATAGATGAATGTAATACATTTTTATTGAAGAAGCATCTATAATTAAATCTTAGTCTCAGTTGTTTTACAGATCATCCAAAAAGGCGGAACCACACAGCTAGCTTAGAATAGAGGGCCACCTCCATACACCACTCACACTCACTCACACACACACAATGACAGAAAGAAGCAGAGACTCTCCTGGACCATAGATTAAAAAGGGGGTGATAAAGTGAGCTTGGATGATAAGCCAGGACAAGAGATGAGAGAGGCTCCTGTCATCCCTGCGGCTCAGAACCAGATTGACAGACTTCTTTCCCCTCCCTTCATGTTTGCCCAGACCCTTCTGTCCTGTCCCTCTGCCCCCCTCCCATCTCTGTGCCCATCCCTCCAGAGATCTCTCAGGGTTCCCATCTCCGTCCCTCCCTCTGTAGCAGCCTCCTCGGTTTCCACCTTGCAGCAGTCTTCCACTATGGCCACGGCTCCTAGGATATATCTACCTTTCTTGCCCACAGTCATTCCTAGCACCATCCAGGGTCTGACCAAGAAGCCTTCCACAGTCATTCCTAGCACTATCCAGGGTCTGACCAAGAAGGCTTCCACAGTCATTCCTAGCACCATCCAGGGTCTGACCAAGAAGCCCTTCCCCAGGGATATGCAGGGTCTGACTCTACCCCTGCTGCTGCTGGCGAGGGGATGTCCTAAAGCCACAGACATTCGCAACATGCACACAAACAGGGCAGCACCAGCCAGTACCTCTGTAGGAGAGCCGCAGACGAGGCACACTGGGGCTGGGACCAGGGCTGGGGCTGCCCCCAGGGAGCAGGAGGCTCCCCAGCAGGCAGCAGATGGCCCAAGCTGAGGGGGCCATGTGGGAGAAAGGAGCTGCCCTCTGATCCTGCTGCTGGACGTAGTTTGCTCTGCTGCCACCGGGCCAGCCACTTATAAGGCAGTGGCTCCACCCAGTGCTGGGCGGGAAGGCGGGTGGAGAGCAGAGAGGAGCTCCAAGCCTGCCATCTACCTGCAGTTTCTCCAGCCACCTCAACCGGTCCACTTAATGCCTGTGCAGCAAGCTGGCCTGCTCCTCTCTTGGAAGACTCTCCCCAGCTGAGATGTGGAGAGTTTGGATGAAGGCCTCTCGCAAATGCATGTTCCCAGGCTCCAGCAAAGTGGCAAAGGAGCCATTGATAAAGGGCCAGGTCTGGCACTGGTAAGAAATCAAAGTTATGAATTGGCAAAAAATAATGTTCTGGCTGGAGGTTCACCTCGACATGAAGAACTGTATTACAAAGTCGCAGCGTTAGGAATGCTGAGAGCCACCGGTCTAAGGTGCCCTTCCCAGACTTCCCCAGGCCCCACCACCCCTCTCTGAATTTACCAGGCTCTATCTCAGCTCAGCAGGCTTGCTCTGAGATAGGGGACAAGGTTTATCTGATGCCTAGGACAGTGTCTATTGTTTTGCTTCTGTCAGGCTTCAGTCCAGGCTTGGGCCTCTGAGGGTGAGTTCTTCCCAAGCCCATAAGCCTTAGATACTAGGGTTCACTGTTCCGCTCTAAACCCTGATGTGAAGTACATGAAAAGGAGCCGGGGGGGATGCACCAAGGAATTGAACCCGGGTAAGTGGGAACCCCCAAACCCTCATTTCAGAGCAATTTCTGGACCTGCTGCCCCTAGCTCCCACCTCTCCCTATCCTGAACCCTCCTTTCAGAATCCATGACCTTCAAGGTTAGAGCTCCCAGAACTCTAGGAACGCCTATAGGGTGGGCCTCCCAGGTGGCGTGGCCTGAGCCTTCAGAAGGTGGCGGTGGGATATTCATCATTGGCCATTCAGAGCAGAATGTGACAGAACTCACAGAAGGCTGAGAACAGGCTCAGCTCAACCCTGCAATCCTCTTTTGCTTCTGGGATCCTGGAAGCAGGAGTCCTAGGACCTTCCCTTCCCTCCCTATCTCTTCTCTAGAAAGGAAAGAGATTAACCTTTGACTTAGCATGAGAAGGACCCATGTCTTGCAGTTCCAACTCCCTGTCCCCCAGGACCCTAGAGCATTAATGTGATGGGAGCTTCTTAACTGGAAGCCGATCAGAGGCTTCTCAGAGACACCAGCAACTGGCCCTTTCCCACCTCTGCCTCTGCTGAGGAACCCTAACCAATGCCCTTGACTCCCTGGATTTGCCTTCTCCCCCTGAGGTCAAGGACTAGCCATCCTTCATATGAATTTACAAAGAATCACGCCTGTACAGGGGTTGCTGTAGTGGTGAGTTTATCCTAGGATCTCAGTAAGTGAAGACATTCTGCCTCCACTTCCCTGGGGAAGCGTTGCGGTAGCCCGCCCAGGCTGATGTCTTATGCCTTGCTGGAGGTTGAGCTGAACAGCCAGCCCTTCAGCCAGCATGTAGTCACAGGCGGAGAGCGTGAGCAGGAAGCCAAACCATTCCTCAGCCCACCACCCTTGGGGTCTCTACTCAGCCAGACCCTCAGCTGCAGCTGTAGGGAGGCCTCTCTCTTGGAGGTCTACCATGAAGGTCTATCAGGACAGGCATGTGGGGTGGGCAGCCAGTGTATGTTACATCTCAGAGAGAACCTGTGACAGAGCCTGGAAATCCATACTCAAGTGTGTGGACCCAATCATGTTTCCTACTCTTTGCTCCCTCTCCATCCATTCCTTTCCCTTTTTCTTCCTCAGTTTCCCAGTCTAGATAGCAATATGTAGATCTTTCCTAAAGGACCCTTGCTGCCAGCCGCAGACCCAAAGGGACTCTGAAGATTCAAAACGGTGAGCCTAGTACAGATGCCCTATGCCACCTAATGGACAAAGATGGAACTTCATGACAGATCTGCTTTTGTGCTGAAACCGCACGTGTGAAGGTCAGAGAACAACTTGCAAAACTACTCCCAGCATCCCTCTGGGGAAGGCTAGCTCTCCATGTGATGAGAAGGGAACAGAAGAGTAAAACAGCCCAAGTAACAACACTGTTGTCATCTGGGCTCGAGGGATTGAACTCATGTCATCCAGCTTGGCAGCAGGTGCCTTTACCCACTGAGGCATCTACCTGGCCTGAAAATGGGAGTATTTTGTGCTATTTCTAAAACATTGTTTGAATGTCTAGAATTTCATAAAAAGATAAATACCAAACTGGATACAAAGAAACCTCCATCCCCAATACCTCTGATCTAAACCTGTACCTCACGTGTGTGTGACTAGAACTCTAAGGGTTACCCTGGAGTCCCTAGTCCTCTCAAGTTTGAGCCTTTGGCAACTTTTACCTATACTAGTTTCAAAATGGCCCCTGAACCCAGCACCTTTTGTGCCCCTTTACTCAGGCCACCCCGCCTTCTCACACAGCGCTGGCAGGCCTCCTGGCCCTCTCACAGCCCTTCTCCTTCTGCACCCCCAAGAGTGCCTGGCTCCTCGAGTGGGCCGGATGCTCAGGAGTGTGTAACATATACCGTATCGGTAAAAAGCACTGTGTCCTCGAGAACAGCCAGGTCAAGTGGTTCCAGCTGACATCACTACTATTTAATCCTCTAATGTGAAAGCGCCTGCAGTGAGGATGAAGCAGAGGGAAGGAAGAAAGTGCAGGGGGAACTACTGACTGCTTCAGCTTGTCCCGTCGGATTCTACTGGATGTTGTGAGAACCTGATTTGAAGAGATCTACCTGCCACTGTGTTCTTTTACTCAGAAGCCTCGCCAGCATCACCCAGGAGACAGTCTCCTCCACCCAAGACTCTCTGGATGGGGAACTCCAGAGGCCTGCCTATAGGGGACTTCCCCAGTTGATTTTGGCCGGATGGCATCTCTAACTTGATGGTATTGCTCTCCGTCTGCTCTCTCGGTGGGGCGGAGAGAGCATCTCTGCTGCATGTCCTGAGTAACTGGTTTGATAGTGTCCAGCTAGCTTCTGCTTCTCTATCTGTGACTCATTATTCATTCTTTTACTTCCGATTGCTACACGTTTAATAAACTCATTTATAAATCAAAGGCAGACTCCTGCGGACCATTCTCTGGGCACTATAGAACAGGAGGCCTGCCTGGCACGGCCCCCTCTTCCTGAGGCAGCTGGGGCTCAGCTTCTGTCCCGATGCTTCCTTCCTTCATTTCAAGTCTTTCCCCATGCACCGCACAGCTGTTCCGCTGGTGTTCTTTGGGGTCCTGCTCAAAACCACCTCTTGTAGGAAATATTCCAAGAAGACTTTATGTCAGTCCACCACGCCATTCTGCTTTCCTCTCTGAATTCCTTTGCCTTTCCGTTTCCAGGAGCTGGCTAGAAAATCCATGAGATTATGAGCAGGGCCTCACTCTGATACACCGCAACTTCTGACCCTACGCTGCAGACAGGGTGTGTGGATAGGCCATCGAATGATGCGCAGGCAGGTCTCACCACCACTGTGGCTCCTCCTCCTCCGGGACATCATCCTTGCAGGGTCATTCCGGGTGTCTTCATAGGAATCCAAGGTCTCCAGTTCCCATTCCCAGGGGCAGGCCCATGGGGACCCCTCTCTCCACTCCTTCCGTGGCTCTGCAGGAACTGGGAACTCCTAGCAGCTCCTGCCTGGCCCAAAGCATGTCTAGAATTCCAAGACTGCCTGTGGAATGTGCAGCCTGTCTGGAGAATGCTAGGGCTGGGGCACAGGTGCGGAGGCAGCACAGTGGCAGGGCGGAGCAAGACAGCTGCTGGTGTTCCGGCTGAAGCCTGCTCGTCAGTATCAGCTGTTTCTCCTGAAAGCACTGCTCCCAACACCTCCACTTCCTTAAAACCCCCAACTGCCCCACCCCGCAGTCACTGTTTTGGCTGCAGTTCTGACTTGCCCCGTACACCACACACACACACACACACACACACACACACACACACACACAAACCACCACCACCACCACCACCACCTCTAAGCCGGGGATGTCACCAGACATCAGGCCTTCATTTTCTGTCAGGGAAAAAGACCAGGTAGGTGATGGGACGCCAGCCTCAGAGGGCCGGAACTAGACAGTAGGTCCATTTGAACCTGGTCTGTCAGGCAGAGTCTTTGGTAGGCTGCAAGGTGGAGTCCTCCTGATTTGCCTCTCTGAGCCATTGGGTCCTCGTCTGAAAATGAGTGATAGGGTGTGGGGCAAACCAGTGCTCCTCAAAGGAGTCAGTATTTCTGGAAAACACAAGGCCATGGGAAAATAGTACCACAAGCCTGCTGGGTCTCACAAGATTTAGCTTCATTCCAACCAGGATGGAGAGGTTGCTGTGCCAAGGAGTCCACTGAGCAAACTGCTCCCAGCTGAGAGGGTATCTGTTGGCTGCTGTACTGGCTGAGCCTGGCAGTTTACCCTCATCCCAGAGTCTGCTAGAGTCGAAGTGCAGGAGTGGACAACTGAGTGAAGGTCAGTTTCTACCTCACACCTTTCACAAACTGCAGGAGCTTGTTAGAAGGCAGGTATCTCTGACCTAATGAAAGCCCTCCAGCAGAAGGTGGGACGAAAGGTCAGAACACCGGCTCTGCAACCAGCCTGATAAGAGATGGGGACAGCGGGCAGGAGGGAACCATGAGAAAAAGATTATGACCCCAGAAAATCAGAGCAAGATACCAGGCCTCTGGGGAGCAAGGATTTATTTGAATTTCCCAGGACAGGAAATGGGGAGAGAGTCCAGAGGGGCCAAGGTTCAAGGACACAACCAGGTTCAGAGTCTAGAGAACCCAGTTGCACCTTACCACAGGGTCTGGCCGGAGAGGAGAACAGGCAGGGGTAAGTGCACCTCAGGGTCTACTCCACACCCTTCATGAATTCCAGGAACTCTGTGGAAAGAGAACCATGTGTGGGTCCAAGGTAGGATCTGGGCAGAGGAGGAGCAAGCAGGGGATCCGGTCCTCCCCCCCACTAACCGTCATAGTCAATTCGGCCATCATTGTTTTTGTCACCATCCTTCATGAGCTCTTCAATGTCATCTTCTGTAATGGTCTCTCCTGTAGCCTGCAGCATCATCTTCAGTTCATCCAAGTCAATGTAGCCATCAGCATTTCTACAGAGAGGGCCAGGGAACCTCAGTGCTCAGGAGAGGGTGGAGGAGAAGGAGAAATGGTACCCCACACATACAACGCCAGGAGGCAAGACAGGGACACCAGGAGATGGGCATTCCCGTGTCTCATCACAGAGGATGGGAGACAGATTGGATCTGAGATTACCTCTCTCTCTCTTTCTTTCTTTGTTTGTTTCTGTTTGCTTTTGTTTTTTCTAGACAGGGTTTCTCTGTGTAGCCCTGGCTGTCCTCGAACTCCCTCTGTAGACCAGGCTGGCCTCCACCTCACAGAAAGCCACCTGCTTCTGCCTCCCAAGGGCTGGGATTAAAAATGTACGGCACCACTACCGAGCTGAGACTTCCCCTTTCCCCTCTCCGTTTGGGTCAGGGTCAAAAGCCAAGCATGTTCTCACTTGTCAAACATTCTGAAGAGATCCGACAACTCCTCCTCAGACTTCCCTTTGCTGTCGTCCTTCATGCACCGAACCATCATGACAAGGAACTCATCAAAGTCCACTGTGCCACTGCCTGTGGGTAAACAGCAGGGCGGGAGAGAGAACATGGTTAGTGCCCAGTGCTTGTGTGCCCTCCCCACACAAACACTATAGGGCTAGTGTGTTCATCTGCCCACTCTTCTTGTTTGAGACAGAATTTTGCTCTGTAGTCCAAGCTGGCCTGGAGCTCTCTATGTGGCCCAATCTATGTGGCTTCAAACTCCTATCAGTCCTGCTGTCTCAGCCTTCTTGGGTGTATACAGGCATGAGCTATTTGCCGGGTTTCTGGATGAGATGTTTAAGGTTTGGAGGAAAAAATGGCTCCTGCACCAGTGAGTGTGGAGACTGGGGCCAGTGAAGGGGCTCACCGTCCTCGTCCACTTCGTCGATCATCTCCTGCAGCTCCTCTGGTGTGGGGTTCTGGCCCAGCATCCTCATCACCTTGCCCAGCTCCTTGGTGCTGATGCAGCCATCCTCCGCTCCCAGGACAAAGATGTCAAAGGCAGCCTTGAACTCTGTGTCCAATGGTAGGGTAAGGAGATCAGCATCCAGGACACTAGAAATCCAGGTCCCTGCGGCCACCAGAAAATCCCCCCCCCCTCTGAGGTAATAGCAAAGAAAGCCCTCAGACTGTGACCTCTAATCTGGGGTTCTTTCTTGGAAAGGCATCCCCACTTTCCCTCCAGTCAGCCCCACTGTCACTCAGTGGAACGCACTTACCATTCTTCTGCTCTTCTGTCAACTGCTCTACCTAGAGAGGAAAAGGAACTCAGGACCCAGAGCCTCAGGCCTTAGTGGAGACTGCTGCATATGCTCCCAGGCTACAGAGAAAGCCTCCAGTCCTCCCTTACTGCCCCCAAAGCCCTAAGGGGAACCATCCGGTTTCCCAGAGGCTGGGCAAAGGGGCCAAGGTGACAGACACCCCTCCCAGGACCAAGGTGTCCTGAGTAACAATACTCAATGACCATTCCATGTCCTTTAGATCATCCTAATGAAACTTAAGCTGCATGGCCTAAGAGACAGCTGTCCCTCAGGTTGAGACAATAAAACTAATGTGGGGGCGAGCAAAGCCACCCTCTGTAACCTGACCAGGGTGGCCACTGAGCTATTTTTAAAGGGGGACAAAGTTAAACCTGGTGATTGTTCTGGGGACTTTGGTATGCAAGGGGTGGGGCGGTGTTATCTGGCCCCCTGGCCTACTGGTGCTGCCTCAGGAGCCAAAATTAGTCCCAAGCCCCGCCAGGCCTTGTATGGGCACTGGGTGGAGGGTCACCCCCAACTTCAGCTCCACAGACTCCTACAAGATAGGCAAGGATGCCATAGGAACCAGCTGTAGCCCTTCCCTGCTCACAAGTGGGGCTATATTCTGGGGGTGTGGGGAGAATTCCCTGGGAACAGCTGTTTGCTAGGATTTTCTTGTTTCTGGAGCAGGTAGAGAGGTCATATAAAAAACCCCTCAGTGTCCCCAGGATATCGCAGAGTACTGGGGTGACTGTTCTCTAGCCCTGACTCCTACCTAACCCCTGAGCCTGCCAGACTTTACAGGAACTGAGGTTTCAACTCTCTGTTCCTACCTCTCCCCAGGCCTGGACCTTCAAAGCACCTTGCCCATCCCAGAATTCAAGTTCTGCAGCCCTCCTCACAATCACCTCCCACCTTCAGCCAGCTAAGGGGCCAGAGGAGCATGGCAGACTATGAGAAGCAGAAATGGGGTGGGGCGTTCTGGAGACAGGGACTCAGAGAGACAGGAAGGGTCGGAGATGGAAAGACCTTGAGAAAGACCAAAAGAGCTAAAGAATGGAAACACAAATACAGAGGTGGAGTCAAGACAGTGACAGACTAGACATTTAGAAACAGGGAGACACAGGATGCTAAGAGCTGCGAAGACACCCTCTAGCCACCTGGACAGCCCCTCTTCAGACCCCAAGACTCTTACCTTTTCTGTTCCCCACAAACGTCAGCCACACTATTCCCTTGAGGGGCTGGGCTAAAGATGTGTGGGCACTCTTTTGAGTTTTCTATCACTTCCCTAGGGCACCCCTGCACTTACCCATTCTGAGCTGAATAAGCCCCCAGTGGACCTACCCACCCTAACCCTTTTAAGGCTCATCTCTCACCGCAGCTTTGTAGATGTCATCCATGCTGGTGGCAGCTCGCAGGACAGGCTACTTGGGGTTGCCAGCCAGCCGGCCCTCAGCCTGGGCTTAAATAGCCCTGCCTCCCTCCACCTCCTGCTGCATTCCCAGCCCAGCCCACCACTGCCTGTATTATCCTCCACCCCCTCCCCTGGCTCCTGTAATCTCAGGCTGGCCAGAGTCCCTGTATCCTCTGCCTAGGGCCAGGAGTTAGGAAGGACTGCAAGGACCAGCTCTCTTGCCACCGGTTCCCCAGATCCCCCAGGGAAGTCTTAAGAAAAAAACTATTACATTTATTTACGTGTGCACATGGAGGTCAGAGGACAACCTGCAGGAGTCATCTATCTCTCTCTGCTGCCTAGGTTCCCAGGACTGAACCCAAGTCTCCAGGCTTGGCAGCAAGCACCCAAATTTGCTATATATATGAGGTCTCAACAGCCCTAGACAAAATTTCTTGAGTGAATGAAAACACATGTCCCAGGCTCAGATGGGAAATGTGAAGTAGTGGGCTCCAGGCCAGCCGGGTCTCTAAAAACAGTTCAGTGTTCTATGCAATCAGAGATGAGGGCGATAACCCCCCCACCCCATTTTCCAGATTAGGAAACGAGGTTTTGGGATAGACAGTACTTGCCTAAGATCAGGCTGACTGGAGAACCCCTGCATTAAACCCCTCCGGAGAGGGTAACATGCCAACAGGCTGGCAGTGCAAGCCTTGCCAAGAAAAGCCTCCTGTGTGAGGTTCAGAGTAAAACACGAGCCTGGTAAGGGAAGAAGCCACTGGCCCATCTAAGGGCTGGCCCGCCCTTCAGCCAGGTCTGCCAAACTCAACTTTCCATCTCAACAAGGACAGCAATCAATATTCACTTTGGACCTGAGTCAGCTTTGCTCTGTGCTTCAACAAGGATCCCTAAAGATCCCTATCAATATCAGGGTTCTCTTCATCCCCGAGATTGCAGCCTAGCACACTGCCGCTGGTGTGAGGTGACGGGTGGGGGTGCTGACCGCTGCAGGATCATCACACTCAGTTCTCCACCACTACACGCAACAACAGACGCCCCAGCTCTAAGTCTAGTTCGTATCTTCTTCACCTTGCTCTTGCTACACAGGGAGTGAGCCTAACAGCCAGGCAAGACCCTAGTAATGTCACCTCTGGAAACTGAGGCCAGGAGAAGCAGACTGACTTCGGAGGGTTCAGAAGGCCCCAGACCTCTGCCTTCCGTTACTTGAGGCCCAGGGGACAATAACCACAACGGCCTGAGACGACAGAAGCTACACAGGTATACAAAAGGCAAATGATGCAAGCCCGCGGGAGCTGCGCATGCGTGCCATTGGCGGGACTGTCAGCTACAGGCGAGGGGCGGGGCGAGGACGCGAAAAAGCAGCGGGGCCAAGATGGCGGCGCGGGCTCGGGCGCGGGCGGGGGGCAGCGGGGGCCGGGGGGCGGTGGGACGCTGACCCCGCCCCCTGCTGCTGCCACTCCGCGCCGGGCGTCGGCAGCCGCGGAGCCCGCAACATGGCGGCCGCGGTACTCAGCTTCGGGCCCGAACGAGAGGCCGAGCCGGCCAAGGAAGCGCGCGTCGTGGGTTCCGAGCTCGTGGACACTTACACGGTGTGCTGGGGGACGCGGGCACCCGAGGCGGGTTTAGCGCCTGGAACCCGGAGTTCAAGTCGGGGGCTCTGAGGAGGGGTCTGGGTCGCACATCCGCTGAGTAGGTAGAAGGTTCTGCGATGGCGACGAGGGAGCCCTAGAAATGGGGTATTCGGAGGAAGGGGCTGGGGCGCAGGGGTCTTGGAGCAGGCTCTAGGGCGGGGCGCGGGGAGGGGGGTTGGAGAAAAGGGTGCGCAGCCAGAAAAGGACACTTGTGTTGGAGGAATCAGGGGCCAAAGGAGCACCTGGGGAGGAGGGGAGGAGGAGGAGGAGTCCCTCTAGATCCTCCAGGCAAGAAGAGATGTCAGCCTCAGAGACATCTCTTGGCAGGTCTCTGATAAATGGAACTAAGGGACAGGGATCCTCAGGTGGTGACGGCCAGGCGGCGGATTTTGTTCTCCACCCTCATCCAGTCGCAGTCCAGATCAACCCAGAGAAGTGAGGGAGGGATATGGGAAAAATAGGCCCTCGAGGGTCTGGTGGGAAAGGAATGGACCCCAGCCAGCCGTGCAGAAAAGAGAAGTTACCTCGGGGCTGAAGTACAAGACCTACAAACCTTACGGGGGTTTTATGGTTTAGGGAAGAGAGACAGTGAGTTTCTGACATAATCCTTGTAGGCTACAAGGGAGACCGACAAAAAAGGAAGGTAGTTAAGGTGATGGTGTTAGAAGCTCTCTTGGGACTGGATAGGGTTGGATGCTAGGCCTGTGAGCCTGGTAGGCGGGCTGCCAGGTGAAAACTTGTTCTGTGGTGAGGGCTCACTGAGCACCTCCCTGTCTCCTTGTCCTTTGTTCCCAGAAAGGTGGACAGAGAGGTAAGGGCCTTAGCCTGCCTTTGCCTCACCCAGCTGGCTCCCATCCTAATACTGGATCCTGAGGGCTATTCTTGCTCTTTTTTCCTCCTGTAAGGAAGGGAAACTGTCTCAGTGAAATTTTGGCTAGTGGCTCCTTCTGGAGCAACAGGCTGGCGCTGGAGAAATGGCTGCTTCGGGGGTCAGAGAAATTAGGCTAGTTGACTATTTCCACTCTCCTTTCCCTGCTTCAGACAGAGGTGGGGAAGCTAGGACCATGGGACTTGATCTAGTTAAGGGATGAGGTCACTCACCTATGACTAGCTGCAGTCAGTAGAGGCTTTTCCCATTGGGGGCTTTGTCCTTCCTCTAAATGTCAGAGCAAGCTGAGCATCGTCATTTGTCCCCGGGAGTGCTGCGTTGGATGTTATTAACATACCTGTCTTTTGTTAGGTGTTAGGCCTGCACAAATCCTTTACTGCTTTACCTGATCCTTAATCCTACCAGGTTTTAAAATGGAGGAATTGAGGCCCAGAGAGAACTAGGCCTCCAGTCACTTACATAAGTGGCACACAAGCCACACCCAGGAAATGGGATAGCCAGATGTTGAACCCAGGTTTTCCTAACTACCAAAACCTCATTCCCTTCTGCTAAGGCTGATTGAACCACTGCTGCCTCTGGGAGCATGGCGGTGCCTTGACTCCTGGTTTAGCAGCAGAAGTCAAAACCACAGCCAGTGGAAAAGGCTGACTGAAGACCTGCTTCCAGGATGGAGTCAGAGTACCTGAAAAGATGTATAGCAGAGACACTGGTCCTGCCAAACTGGGCTCTTCCTTAGAAGGGGCAGCCTTGCCTACAGCGCACATTGGGTTTGGAATTACATGGAGACAGGAGTTAAAAATCTAAGGTCTATTGGGCTAGTCACCTTCTCCATTCCTTCCCGATAATAGAAGCCACAGCTTTGCCTCTGACCTCGCAGGGCTGTGGAGGAGGCTGAGGAAGGCTGGGCGCACGCCGGATGTGGAAGGATGCCGGACTCTGGCTTCTTGAGGAGTGGGGTCTTATGGGGCAGGGTTCCCTTGCCACAAGATATCATTTTTCCCTTTAGGTTTATATCATACGGGTTACTGATGGCAACCATGAGTGGACGATCAAGCACCGTTACAGTGACTTTCATGACCTACACGAAAAGGTAATCTTAAGAGCTGGGAACCTGTATCTCAGGGACTAGGAGTTTGGGGACCAGATCTCTATTGTGCTACACATTAATTTTAGGGCAAAACTGCTTCTGCATCCATTGTTTGCAAGTTTTCAATAAATTTATTTATGGGCAGGGATAATGGTACATGCCTTTACTTCCAGCACCACTTGGGAGGCAAAGGCAGGTGGATCTCTCTAAGTTTGAGGCCAGCCTGGTCTACCAAGTGAGTTTCAGAACAACCAGGACTACACAGAGAAACCCTTACTTGTAAAAAAAAAAAAAAAAAAAAAAAAACAAAAAAAAACCACATTGTGTGTGTCTGTGTGTTTGTGTGTATAGAGGTCTGCGAGAGCTGGTTCTCTTCCCGCCATATATGCCCCAGAAATTGAACTCAGGTCATCAGACTTGGCAGCAAGCTCCTTTAGCAGAAGAGCCATCTCATGGCCCCTATTCCATCTGTTAATCGGTTTCTTAATGCAGCTGGCAGAAGAACTAGTTGGTCCTAGGACTTCAGCCCCAGTATGAGGCAGTCTGTGGGCGGTATATTTAAATTTTGATTTTAAAATTGCCATACATCTTAGATGTAAGATAGTCTCCTGAGGAGGGTACAGGTTTGAGCTTTTCCCAGGAAGTATATGTTTACTGACTAGTAACAGATTGAGATTATGTCTTTTCCTTTGCTTTTAGAAAGAACTGCTTTTCTGTGGGACATTTTCAGTGAGAGTGTCTTAGAGCTGCAGCACAAGCTCCTTTGCTTTTAAACTTCAGGGGCCATAAGCACGGCTTTTCTGAATGCCCCCAAAGGCTGACGATGAAATTTCTCACTGGGAGTTATATTAGTATTTCCAGTACTACTTGGATCTGAAAAGGCCGAATCCTGGGTACATTAGTTGGAACACTAATCGTGGTACTGCTAACAAGAGTGGCTGCAGAAGACATGATAACTGCTGGTCCCGATCTTATGTACTTACAGAGTGTTTTGGTTTATGGTCAATGTGCTTGTGCTTTCTTACAGCTTGTCGCAGAGAGAAAAATTGACAAAACTCTACTTCCACCCAAAAAGATAATCGGCAAGAACTCCAGAAGCCTGGTGGAGAAGAGGGAGAAGGACCTGGAGGCGTACCTCCAGACCCTGCTGGCTGCCTTCCCTGAGGTGGCACCCAGGGTTTTGGCTCACTTCCTGCATTTTCACTTCTATGTAAGTTCCTTTTGGGTTTTCAGCCTTGCCTGTGAGCCCACAGCCTCCAAAGCTCAAGCCCTAGAGCTCGGCTTTGAGGAGACTGGGCCTTCGCTCTGAGGTCAGACGGTAGAGGATGAAGGTGAGGTAGCGCACAGTCACAGTTGTGTTGGTGGGTTTATGTTAAATCAGACTGGCCATGTATTTTCTTCCACTATAGAACGTTTTCTTTTCACCATTAATTTGTGTATTCACTTTATATCCTGATCACAGCCCTCCCCCATCTCCTCTCAGCGCCCCCAGCCCCGTCACATACTTCTCCCTCCACTTCCCCCCCTCCTTCTCCTCACAGAAGGAGGTCTCCCATGGGTTCCAGCCTGCCCAAGTGCATCTCCTCCCACAGAAGCCAGACAAGGCAGCCCAGTTAGGGGAACAGGATCCAAAGGCAAGCATCAGAGTGGAGAGGCCCCCCCACTCCAAGGACATTTTATTTTGCAAAAATAACCCATGGTTTTTAAGGTAGATTTTCCTCCAAATGGATGAGGCTAGATTAGGAACAAATAAATTGGACAAACCCATCATAGGCTTATTGTTGTCATATAGGCTTAGACTCAGTACCAACAAAGGAATTAGTCATTCTTTCCTGCTTTTGAGATTATCTTTTATATAGTGCTCTGTAGTTATTATCTGGGGTATAAACTTCTCAGTGTAAATACCATGTAAACCAGAAGAGGATGTGGGTTCCCCTGGAGCTCGAATTACAGGTGGTTGTGAGCCACCCAAGGAACTGAATTTGGGTCCTCTGCAAGTGCAGTATGCACTCTTAACTGCTGAGCCATCTCTTCACCTCGGAATTAGTCATTCTTAATCAAAGAATTGCCATCATGGGGCCCTTGATGGACACCCTCACTGCCAGTGTATTGAAGCTGAGGGTACACACCTTCCTTGTATGGGAGAATGCATCATAGAGCAGCTCTGCTCTCCCTTCTGGGTAGAGAATGATGTGCCAGAATAAATCCTGCTGAGCAGAGGGATCATTAGTTAGTGACTGTCCAGAGCTATAGTGCAAGACCGTGTCCCAGAAATGATGAGAAGTGAAAAATAATTAAGTTATCAGACCATAGGAAGGGTAGTTTAGCAGTGTGAAGCAAAACTATCAAAAGCCACTAACAGTTTGCTTCTGAGAGCGTATACTCAGGAGCAATAGGGTAGCTATAAAAGGGTCTGTGGGCAGATGTGATCATTGCAAGATTTGAAGCAAGATACTGGGCACATTGGGAAGAAATTTCTTTAAAAAAAAAAAAAAAGAAGAAGAAGAAGAAAAAGAAAAATTAAGCCATTAAGTGAGGCCGGGTATAATGGCACACACCTGAAGTTCCAGCACTTTCCAGGCTGTAGTTCAAAGCCAGCCTGGGTTACACATCAACATTTGCTTTAAAGATCCAAGTAAAGTTGGGCGTGGTGGCACATGCCTCTAATTCCAGCAGGTAGAAGCAGGCAAGTCTCTGAGTTTGCGATTTTCCAGGGCCACATAATGAGAATCTTTTCTCCAGTTAAATAAACAGAGCAACAAAAACGTGGTCAGCTGTGCAACTGGACATTATGCTATTGGTATAGCTGTGAACCTATTGTCTTGAGAAAATAATATGTAAGATCAAGCCCTAGCTGTGCAAGGGCACACCTTTGATCCAGCGCTTGGGAGGCAGAGGCAGCTGAAGCTTTGTGAGTTTATGCAGCCTGGTCTACATAGTAAGCTCCAAGCCAGCCAAGGGTACATGGTGAGTCTCAACCCTCTACCTTCCAAAAAACAAAAAACAAAAAAACAAAACCACAAGAGAACAGGTTGTAAAACAGTTTATAGACTAAGGTTCTGGTTGTATAAGAAGGATCATATAGATGTAGTTTTCTATGAAAAACTACATAGAGCAGTTTTCTTTAAAAGGTTGTCTGATAACATTTAATATTTAATTATTTTCCCCTTAAATGATGAAGATTGCCTTATAGGAAGTATCTTCTTTAAAATAAATCTTTCTTGAAATTGCAGAGTAAGAGCCCTGGACCTTTTTTGGAATACTAAATAGATCCTGGAGATTTGGAATTTAGTGATGTGGCTAGTCTCTTGCCATTAAGCTGGAAAGGAACCATATATAGTTAGACTGTGTCTGTATTCCAGCTCCCTTTGTAATTTTTTTTCTCTTATATAGGAAAAAAAAAAACAACTCACTGTCTACATGAGGGTGTCACAAAACTCCCATTCTCTACTGAAGAGTGACCCCTGATGAACGTCTGTTTGAAAGCGTAATTTGTTGCTTAAGGTTGTGTCTTTGGGGAGAGATTTTCCACTGCCTGCCTGAGGTTTGCCCTACTCTGACCCAGGAAAGGCCTAGAATGTTTTTTTAACTAGGCTTTCCTGCAATAGTCTGGGGCCAGCCTAACTCTGTGATTCTGGTTTGAAGCATGGCCTCTGAGCTATTTGGACATATTTGGAAGTATTGATATCAACATACACATAGGTTGTACAAGTCTGAGGATTTTAAAAGTGATTGACCTGTCATTAGATTCATACAGGCCCTCAACCTTGGCCCCACTGTTCTGAGCTGAGGGCTGACCTGAACTGTCTAGCAGCATCCCTGCCTCTAGCCACTTGATGCCAGTAGCACTTTACTTCCTAGTTCCATCAACTGAAATTCCACTCAGAGGAGACAATGCCCATCTTCAGGGGGTGGGGGAACCTCTGGGTTAGCTCCTTGTTTAAATATAAATTTGAACCAACACAGTGTAATAGCACTGTCAGCTGTTTTTGCAGGTCAAGGGGCTCTCTAGTAAATCTTGTCTCAGCCTGTGTCTTTCTTGGTGGTGTTCCAGATGTGTTCTTGTGTGCTGACATTGAATGAGGAGGATGGGCCCAGAGAACTCTCTTTGGCTGTGGTGTGGACTATTTATATGTTATTTTGTTGAATTAAGACAGGCTCTCACTATATAGACGTAGTTGGCATAAGATTTGCTCTGTAGCCCAGGGTGGTCTTGAACTTGCAGTGATCTTCCTGCTTCTTCCTCCTGAGAACCTCAGTTACAGTATGTGCCAACATACCTGGCTTTTTGTTGTTGCTGTTGTTTTCTTTTTGTTTTAGGGAGAGTTATTTTTAGATTGAGATATAATTCACATACCGTAAAATTCACTGTAAGGATATAACCCAGTAGTTTTTAACAGTCACAAAGTTGTAAAATGAACACTACTGTCTTAATTCTAGAACACTTCATCTCCTACAACACAACCAGTAACTGTCTGTTCCTTCCTTTCCCCCAGTCCTTGACAGTCACTACCTTGCTTTCTGCCTCTGAGTTTGCTTGTTCTCAATGTTTCAGATAAGTTGTTCATACAGCATGTAACAACTTAATTTATTTCCAGGGTTGATTCATTTCATTTTTTAGTCCTTTTATGACTAACATTTTCTTTAGTTATACATTCAGAAATCCCTTTTTATCTGTGATTTTGAATTCTGTGGCTCCTGTTGTCAGCAGGCAACCATGGTTTGAAAATGTTAAATGGAAAACTATAAGTAAACAATTCATTCGTTTTAAAGTATGTACCATTTTGTATAGTGTGGTGAAATCTTTCACAGGGTTCAGCTTTGCCCAGTGAATCCACACTGTATACACATCACTAGTAGACCATTTATTACTTGGTAACAATTGTTGTCAGTTGTCAGATCAAGTGTTACAGTGTCACAGTGCTGTGTCCAGTAACTCTTATGTTATGTGGTAATAGCCCAGAGCACCGGAGTCATGGTGCTGGCAATTCAGATATGCCAAAATATAGCCATGAGATGCTGCCTGTAAGTGGAAAGGTAAAGGTAGAAGATATTTTGAGAGACTGTATTACATAATTTTTATTATAACGTTGTTTTAATAATTTTATCTTAGATTATTAACGCTTGGCTTTGCCTTAGTCTTTTCTCATGAGTGTGTGTTTAAAGAAAAGAACATAGTATATAAATGTATAGTTTGAGCAGCTAAGGGTTTTAGAGCATTCCCTCCGCAAGTCCCTCAGGAAGGACTGTCCCACCAGATGTGTTTACCCATTCATCATCTCCTTATCTGAGATGGTGGCCATACTGCAAGACCCTCAGTAGACAGCGAAAACCAAGGCTAGCACTGAGCCCCGCTTATGTTCTTTCCTGCATTTACCTACACAAATTCATTGGTTTGCACCCTAAGCACTTACGTATTCTAACCATAGCTTTTAAAGCTTGAAGTATCACAGCAAGTGTAACAGGAGTTTCTTCTTCACAGTTTATTTTTCTTGTAGATCTTAACTAATTTATTTTTTTATCAAATTAGAAACTTTTCATCTTTTCTCTTATGCAGCCATCTTAAGACTTGTCTTTGGCATGTCTGAATTTCCGCATCACTGCTCCTGTATGTTCAGACTGTTCTAAAATCAAGTAAGAGTGACTTAAACACAAGCATCTCAATACTGTGGTAGCCAAGATGGCTGCTAATGAGTATCAGACTGTAAATGACGAGTATATTATATAGACATGCTGGCAAAACAGCTGACTCATGTTCCGGGAGGAACAGAGTGGGACAGCTATAGAGCTCGTAGCACTCAGAAGGGTGTGCAGTTTAAAACTTACGAATTGCTGGGCATAGTGGTGCACGCCTTAGTTCCAGCACTCAAGGAGGCAGAGGCAGTCCGATCTCTGAGTTCAAGGCCAGCCTGGTCTACAAAGCTACCCAGGACAGCAAAGGCAACACAGAGAAGCCCTGTCTCAAAAAACCAAAAATAAATAAATAAATAAATAATAAAAATTATATATATTTTTTCCTGGTGTTTTTCATTTAATAATTTTGAACTATAGTTGACCATGAATGGCCACAGAAAATGAAATGGGTTAAGGGAATTGGGAGAGAGTGTGTAACATAAGGTTTTATGTAAATGTATGTTTTAAAACTAATGGGTTTTAATATACCCAGAAGAGGAAAGTGAGTTATATAGTAACTCTTGACTTTTTGAGGAACCAACTAATTATTTTCCAAAGTTGCTGCCCTTTTGCGAGTTTATTCACCATGTGTAGGTTCCTGTTTCTCCACATCCTTACTCAACATACACTTACTTGTCTTTTAGCCTAGATATTCCAGTAGGTGTAAAGTAGTTTCATTGTGGTTTTGGCTTGCAGTTGTACCAACTAATGATATTGAGATTTTTTTTTAATAACTTATTTGCCATTTGTATCTTTGGAGAATGGAGTTAATTCCTTGTTCTTGTAGCATTAAGTTTTCTTTTTGTTGAGTTGTTAGAGTTCTTTATATATTCTAGATACTAGACCCTTATCAGAAGTGTCATATGTAAATACCTCATCATGTTCCATGAAGGGTTTTTTTTTTTGACCCTTTGTTCTTTGTTCTTCTCTTTATTTTATTCTACTTTTTGTGTGGGTGCTACAGGTCAAATTTAGGGCCTTTTACCTTCTAAACATGGGTTACCAGTGAACTGTACTCACAGCTTTTCACTTTATTTTGTTGTTTTTGATTTTGTTTCTTAGGACATGGTCTCTATATAGCCCAGGCTGACTTAGAACTGTGTAGAATAACTTGGCCTCAAATTCATTATCCTCCTGCCTGAGCCTACTGAGTTCTGGGATTATAGCCATGTATCATTACACCTGGCTTCCTTAACTTGATGTTTTTAAAAAAAATATTTATTTACTTTTATTTTATGTTTAGGGGTATTTTGCCTGCATGTATGTTTGTACACCATGTGTGTACAATGTCTGTTGAGGCCAGAAGACAGGTTAGATTCCCTGGAACTTGAGTTACAGATAGTTGTTAGCTATGTGGGTTTTGAGACTTGAACCCCAGTTCTCTATAAGAGCAGCAAGTTTCTTAATCACTGAGCCTTTGATAGTATACATTGAAGTGTACATGTTTTAGATTGTGACAAAGTTCTTTTTTTTTTTTTTTGGTAAATTTTGGTCACTTGTGTTTGGGTACCATATCTGAGAAACCATTGCCTAATCGATATCACAAAAATTTATAATTATATTTTCTCTTACAAATTGTATTTTTTTGCATTTAGGACTCTGATCCATTTTGAGTTCATTTTTATGTATGGTATGAAGTAGGGATCCAGCTTGATTCTTTCATAGTGTGGATTTTAATGGCTAGGGGAAAAACATCATTTCTCTCCTCAGCCAACTCTAAAATGGGGAGTCCAGTGGATGGGACCACCTTTGTTTCCTGCTCTTTTGGATAGCTGTGCTCTTAGCTTCCTAGACTAACAGTTGTAGATCCCACCCAGAACCTCTAGAGAAGTTTTCAAACTCAGTAGAATACAGTCCCATGGATTATCATAACTGTAACCATTCCGGGATAGGACACCTCCCTGTGGGCTTAGAAATAGACAGCACCGAGTTTCTCTTCCAGGCTTCATTTCAAATTAGTTCCAAGTCAGTCACTTGACTTTTCTGTGACCCTGCTCTTTTTTGTGAGCTGGAAGGCGACAATCTGGGGCCTGTCTGTGGCCCGCATAAGATTGCACAGTGATGTCTGAGGCTTAGAAGAGGCATGGGTCAGGGCTCACTTCATGTCACCACACTGGGCTATTCTGGTAAGGAAAGATACGCCATTCTCTTCAAAGGTAATGTTTATATCACTTTCTTATATTAAAGCTACTTGGCTGTAATGAAAAAAAATATTTTAATTTTAAATGGAACTGTCAACTATCTTAATGCTAGCTTTATATCCATTTTATTATAATTTATTTTAGTTACAAAGGACTAAGGCTGAGAGAGATAACAAGCCTGTTGATGTGTTTGTTTTTCAACTTAATAGTCTTGGAGCTTTTTAAAAGCTTATGTGAATCCTTTGGTGGAAAATATTGGCTTAAAGATTGAATCACATATAATATGCCTGACTTCTAGCACAAAATAAAGGCTAGACAAGACCCCTCAATCCTTAACATGTGTATTCAAGTCACACCTGGGTCATGGCCTTGGTGGCATGTAATTAATGCCTGGGTAATGCCCACTGACAGGCACAGTGCTTTAGCATGAGCCGAGCAGAGGTGTCAGGAACTGGCTGGGTTTTTTTAATTGAGCATTGGCACATGTATTTGTGGGTACACTTGCAGCTAGGCTCTGTGACTAAGCAAACTTAAAATATAAATAGCCTAACTGATCCACATGGTGTTTATGTGGAGGCCGAAAGAGGAGGTGTAGCTAGTGTAGACCCATTCTAGGCTTCTCATCTAGAAGGGGAAGGCCCTGAGTTCCATCCCAGCACAACAGATACTAAAAAAACGAGAGAGAGAGAGAGAGAGAGAGAGTGCTTTTTCCCCAAGAGTGCACACTGACATGCGATCCTAGTCAATAACACATATTATTTTACAGTTTGTGTTACCCAAAGCACTTCAGGTCCCTTCAGCACAAATATAATATGCTATGTAGAGAGCTGTGTGTCCCCACAGGTAACCCTACATGGGAGGCAATAGCTGGGCTCAGGCCCCCCTGAACCCCCCGCCCTGTTTCTTCCTGGCCCAGAGAGAAACCTGACTCTGTATCCCTTTGCCTACAGATACAGTCTGACCAGAGGAGACTAGTATTTTAGGTTTGCAGGCTGAACAATTCCTGTATTCTTCTAGTTCAGGTTCTCTCCTAAGGTGAAGGTCAATATGAAGAAGCCAATTAGGAAGGTCGACGTGTGCTGCCCTTCCTGTGCCCAGAGTGGAAGAGATTGTTACAGTTTGCTTTTGAGATCCATAAGAACTTAACGCACTAGCTCTTGACCCCTCATATCAGCCTTCTCTGTGTCTTGTGAAAACTCCAGTCCTGTCTCCTTAGCAGGAGAATCGAGAATCGAGAATCATCCAGCTTGATTCTCTTTGTTCTGTCAGAATCAACAGCAGTTACCCAAAGAAATTTACTGTGGAAGGTGAGGACTGCACTGGTGACAGGGCCGGAAGCCCCTTTTCTCAAGAGCCCACCAGCTGGCTTCTTAGCCTCTACCGTGCCTGAGAGGCTTGGGGAGTCGAGTGTAGAGCAGCAGGCTCTGGGACTTCAGCACAAGCCCGTCTGACTCTAGAAGGACGGAAAAGAAGGGCGCTGTTGTCAGACGTGTGGGAGAGACTTGTTTGTGGTCATTCCAAGCTTGTCCCTGACTAAATTCAGAGCCTCACAGCCGCCAGGGGAAACTAATAAGGGTTAGGAGGTTGTAAGAGACTGAGGTTGAGCTTCACAGAACCCTATCCTCTGCTAGCTGGAACCCCTATTCTCTGTTAGCCTTTTACATTTTGACCTGTTGCCTCAACTCTCTAACACAGAGCTCTGATGGTTTTTTGTACACTGAAGGATGAGGTGGGAGAGGAACAATTCTTACATTATGTGTAAACTGAATTTCAAGCAAATTGTATAAACACAATTTTTAAAGATCATAAAGGGTGAAAAAAAATGGGAAAATGTTCTTGGAATGGAAGAAGAGATCCTCTCAGTCACAAAGGAAAAGAATTTTAAAAATGAAAAACCTCGCTATGTTAGGAAAGCCATCTTGAACAAAAGATAAAAGTATACACAGGTTAGAGGAGATGCTCACTGCATATAAACAGCTATTAAAATTGTCACAAGCTGGGTGCAGTAGCACAGGCCTTTAATCCCAGCACTCGGGGAGGCAGAAGCAGGCAGATCTTTGTGAGTTCAAGGCCAGCCTGCTCTACAAAGTAAGTCCAGGACACAACACTACACAGAGAAACCCTGTCTCAGAGAGAAAAAAAAGTTGCTGTCATAAGCTGGATGAAGGACTCATTATCTGTCCCATCTACTTGGGAAGCTGAGGCAGAAGGATTCTGAATTGGAAGCCAACCAGGTCGCATAGTGAGGTTCTGTTTCGAAGCACAGCAAGGCCAGTTGCTGTAGTACAGTGATGGAGGTCTCAGATCCCCTTTCCAGTATTTGATGGGGATAGCTATGTTTTATAAAGGGCTATTAAGAAGAGACAGACAACTAATGAGGAAAACAGGAAAGGACACTCTGTCCTCTACAGCCAGGTGCTTTTCAAGTTCCATAAATACATAAATTGCATGTCCTAGTGACGTCGGTGTTCCAGTGAGGTGCAAGGGGTTACTTGCAGCCTTCATCTGGGCTTGTTGTGGACTACCATCTGTCAACTTAATTTCTTACCTGGGGGGTGAAGGGGGATGAGGCTAAAGGTTTGGGACTCTCCAAACCACATGATTGTTTTGCTTTTTAGAATTTTATGTGTGTGTTTTGTTAGCTTATATATATAAATACCAAGCCTGTGCCTGGTGTCTGAGGAGGTTAGAAGAGACATCGGATTCTGGAGTTACCAATGGCTGTGAGTCCAGACCTGAGTTCTCTGGAAGAGTAACACGTGCCGTTAACCACTGAGCCATCTCTCTAAGCCCCCATGATTGTTTTGAGTACAGAGGCAATTGGTTATGTACAGAGAGGACCAGTGCTGGAGTGTAACTTTACTGGTTTATAGCGTCCTAAAGCTCTCCGCCTGTGTTTGCTCATATGTGTAGCATGGTGCAAGGTAGGGTGGTGGGAGAAGTAAGCGAGCCAGGACCACCAAGTACTCAGGCATTGACTGGGGAGAGTGAAAGCCTCAACTGTTAGCCATTACCGTGAGAGGCAACTGGTTCTTGGACATCACTTTCTTTTTTAGGGAGCTGCGGACTCCTGGGCAGCAGAACACTGAGCCAGTGCCTGTGCAGACCTGGCGTTGCTTTTGAGGAGACCATGCAGATGCCCATCCCATCTGGAAATACTTAGTTCCCTTTCTAAGCTCCTTGCTTAGAAATGCTGCGTTTCTCCCTCCTTTAGTTTGTTCACCATCTGCCAGCATTGTCCTGCTTGCTGCCTGCAGGCCATGTGTGGTCTAGGATAGTATGGCTGCAACCCAACATAAAACAGCAGTAAACTTACCTAAAACATCATGAGATGTTTCCTGTGATTGTATGATTGTTACTTGATTGTGCAGTTCTCAAGTGTGAATTTTCTAAGTGACAGTGTCTTACTACAGTGTCAAAAGATTGGACACTCCTGAACTCTAGAGGGCGCTCCAGGAGCAGAATGGGTAAATAGCAGGAGGTGCGTAATTCCAGTGACGACTTCTAACTGCAGGGTTTGTTTTCTCCACAGGAAATAAATGGAATCACTGCAGCACTGGCTGAAGAACTTTTTGAAAAAGGTACAGAGCCATTGGCCCTTGAAATTCTGGGGGGGGGGCATTTGCCTAGTCTAGTAGGTAGTTGTAGGCCCAAGATGGCACCAAACTCATCTGTTAGGTCCTAGCCAGCTCCCACCTCCTTGAGAGTTTCAAGTCCTGGCCCTGGTCCCCAACCAAGTGTACCCACCTACTTGCCCTGCAGGTGAGAATCTATAGTTCTTCATTCTTAAGATGCTTTATTATCATTATTATTTCATCTTATTATAATTGTGTGTTTATGGGCACATGTGTCACAGCACACATAAAGAGATCAGAGGGCAATTTGGTAGAGTCAAATTGCCTTCCACCTTTATGTAGCTTCTGGGGAACAAACTTGAATAGCCAGGCTTGTGTGAGGTGAGTGTCTGGGGCTCACCTGAGTCTCAGGGTCTATTCCCAAGCCACATGGGTTGTTCAAAGATGCATGGCAGGCTGGAGAGATAGCTCAGAAGTTAAGAGCACTGTCTTCTCTTCCATATGTCCTGAGTTCAATTCCCAGCAACCACATGGTGGCTCACAACCATCTATAATGAGATCTGGTGCCCTCTTCTAGTGTGCAGGTGTACATTCAGACACAACGTTGTATACATAATAAATAAATGTATCAAGAATGAAAGAAGAAAAGTGGATGGCCTGCTGCCATCTTGCAGGTGCTTTGTACTTGCTTAGAAGTGTTCACATCATAAATAGAAGTCAATCTTGAGTCATGGTCCTTCCAGAGAACATACTAACAATAGCTTACATGGAATGAGGAACCCTGCCAACAGTCTTACATTTAGCACCTTACTGCCTTCTCTGAGGAGAGGTAAGGATGGTAGAGATCAGAGTCCCAGAGACCTGATAGAAGGATCAATTTAAGGACTAAATGCTGGCATCTTAATAGACCTTCATCTCTGCATATAAGAGGGCGCAGTATAATTGTGAAACCCAAGGTGCTGCCCCTCTCAGCCTTATCTTGGCTCAGTGTGTTAGGTCTACCCAGCTTCACTCTTCAGGATAGCTTCCCCAGTTCCACAGCACATCCCTCCTTTCTAATCATGTGACCAGGATTGCCCTGTATTCAGTGTGAGCTCAGAAGGGCTGATCCTATGTACTTAAGACTGTAGCTTTGCATTGTAGGTGGGTGCGTGATGTAGGTGCTTGCTGCATGCTCATTGACTTGCTGCTTATAATGCTCTGGCTAGACACTTAGCCTTGGGTTTGGCTGTTACAGGAGAACAACTTCTAGGAGCTGGTGAGGTCTTTGCCATCAGGCCCTTGCAGCTCTATGCTGTCACGGAACAGTTGCAGCAGGGAAAGCCTACTTGTGCCAGTGGTGATGCCAAGACTGACCTTGGGCACATCCTAGACTTCACCTGTCGCCTTAAGTACCTTAAGGTAAAGATGTGGCAGCTGTGTTGTAGAGAGTTGCTCAGTTGTCTCTCGGGCCTGACAGCTGACTAGCTGGCAGTGTGTGAAGACCAGGGCTTGGGGTTCTGGGTAGGTGAAAGCTGCCCAGTGTTCTTAGTACTGAACTTCTGTCTGTGAGCACAAGGGTCAGCATGGCCCACAGTCTCAATACTGTTGACGTGGTCAAAGCTTTCACTTTGACAGCTGTTGCCACATTGACTCAGACTTGCAGATCGGTAATGGTTGCAGTATCATCCCTAATTTAAATCCATCTTTGGGTCTGGAGAGATGGCTCACAGGCTAAGAGCACTGGCTATTCTTCCAAAGGTCCTGAGTTCAATTCCCAGCAACCAAATGGTGTCTCACAACCATCTATAATGAGATCTGGTACCCTTTTCTAATATGTAGGCAGAACACTCTGAGTAATAAATAAATCCATGTTTGGCCTCAGGTTTCCGGCACAGAAGGACCTTTTGGGACCAGCAATATTCAGGAGCAGCTCCTGCCCTTTGATCTTTCAATATTTAAGTCTCTTCATCAGGTGGAGGTAAGGCCCTCTGTTGCTGGCAGGGCTGCACAGTGCATCTTACACCTGTTGTCTGTGTGTAGGAATGGTTGTGATAGCAGTGGGAAGGTGCTGTTGCTTTGCATTTGGCAGTAGATTGGCAGACTCTATCCAAGGAAAGCAAGCCCCTTCCTCTAAAGTCAGAGAGGGCCTTTTCTGTGCTTAGCTGGTCGCAGTTCTCCAACCCTGCTGTAGGCAGAGCACCAGAGCCTAGTTCCCTCTGGCCTCTCAGAGAGTCACAGACAAGTGTCATTCAGTGTAAGTCATGGAAATCATCCCAAAGGCTAGGCAGAGGTCATTCCAAGTCTTTGTTTTCCAACTCAAAGGGCCTTGAAGGCTCCCACACCTAACAAGAAGTACCTTATATTACTTTCTACCAAATTCTGGTTCGTAACACTAATTTTGTTGTCTTTTTTTTTTTTTTTTTTTAAAGAAAGGGAGTCAGTAATAAACAATAAAAGCTGTTTTAAACCATGTGTTTCTTGAGCTTGGCTTCTTTGTTTAGTTCTTCTACCTGTGTCCATTTATTCTTGGTCTAATCTCCCCAGCTGCTCTGTGAAGTATAGATGCTTTTCTTCTCAGTTTACAATTGAGGAAAGTGAGGCTTAGGAAGATGAGGAAGTTGGGTCAGGATACTGAATTTGAACTCCAGAGTCTCTTCCCATTGACCTGTCCTTGCCTGAGGACAGTGGGACAGTACTTTGGAAGAAACTTCCCCTTGTTCCCCAGCACTGATTCCTATGTTCCACCATTTCTGTTTACTCGGCCACTCCCCGGCCACTCCCAGGTACCCCTTAACCAAGAAAATGGAATTTGTGGCTCATAACAAGCCCGAGACTATTTTTGAGGCAGGGTCTCATTGTGTAGCTCTGGTTGTCCTGGAGCTCACTATGTGGGTGAGACTAGCCTCGAACTCACAAAGATCTGCCTGGCTCTGCCTCCTGAGTGCCGAGATTAAAGGTGTGCACCACTACACCTGGTTAGATGCCTTTATTACTAGATGCTTAAAACATTTAATGAGCATTGACTGTGTAGCACTAGGAAGCAAAAAAGACCAAATTTTTTTGTTTTTGTGTTTTGAGACAGAGTTTCTCTATGTAGCCCTGCCTGTCCTGGAACTTGCTCTGTAGACCAGGGTGAACTCAGAGATCCACTGAACTCTGCCTCCTGAATGTAGGGTAACGGAGGCCAAGTTTTGAGTCACCTTTTGTCAAAGGATTTGCGCTTGCCTGGGGGATGAACACCTAACCCCGGGCCCTTCTGGGGGATCAAGATGCCGTTCCTGAGGCACAGCTGTTCTTTGTTCCAGATAAGTCATTGTGATGCTAAGCATATCCGAGGGTTGGTCACCTGCAAGCCAACTTTAGCCACATTGAGTGTCAGATTCTCAGCAACCTCCATGAAGGTGAGCTCTGCCTTGTTTCTGCCTGGGGCTTGGCCTATGGGGTACAGCCTTTATTTAGTGAAACTGATAGAACCTCCTGGGAGGCCCACAAGGCCTGGTTTAGTGCTCACTTGTGTCTCATCCTCCATGTCCTTGAAGAGGAAGGTGGCGTGTAGAAGGGCCCTCTCTGGACATGAGTAGCAGAAACAGCTCCGCTGGTAATGTGGATGTGATCATATAATCCCCCCTTAGTATAGGGACCATATGTAGTAGCAGATTTTGTGACTTAAGGCATCTGATCAAGATGGGTTTGTTGAAAATTCTTTCTCCTGAGGTTACTGGCTGAAAGGAAAAAGCCGAAGAGAGAACAAAGTGTAGCTACCTTGTCCCTCGGGGTGGTACCCCTTGCCATGTGGTGATCCCACATAAGAAGAAGACATCTTGTAGGCATCAAGAGTCAAACCAAAGAGAACTGCTTCCCTCTCCTTTGCTGACTGATGCTCTGTGCTGCTGCTCTCATCTCAGCTGTGATTCTCTATGAAGTAATGGTTAAGGGATCTGCTGTCCACAGTGGAGACCACTCTGAAAGCATGGTTGCCTGGCAACACCATGAATTCAGACCTTCAGCCTCTGACAGGAAAGATATCACCATATAGCACAGGCCCATGGAGACTTGACTAGCATTTGTTCCTGAAGTCATGGGGCCAGAACATACCCATGTCGCTGTTGTGCTAAGCCTTAAAGTTATTTCACAATCACTTAATGGCACATAAACCAAAGCCCCTTTTAATGCAAGCTCATTTCCACGTGCTAAATGTGCCCCAGCTCTTCCTTAAAATTTGCAGCGCTAGCATGTTCTACTCAGTGTTGCATGAGGCCAAGTGTGCTCAACAGATGTTCTTTCGCAGGAAGTCCTTGTTCCTGAAGCCTCAGAATTTGATGAGTGGGAGCCTGAAGGCACAGCCCTGGAAGGCCCTGTGACTGCTGTCATCCCTACCTGGCAAGCACTGACCACTCTAGACCTGAGCCACAACAGCATCTCTGAGATCGACGAATCTGTGGTACGCTTATAGCCGCCTCTCAAAGCTTTCAGGCCTCCAGGCCCTAGAAATGGCTCCTATATTTGACTTTTCTGAAACCCCCACAACACACAAAAATCTATATTCCTTACTCTACACATTATTTGTAGTTTTTAAATTAAATTTTAAAATGAGGATATTTTGAAATGGTGAGTTAATACATAAAGCCAAGTGAAACATATAAACTATGTATGTATTTAGTATTTATTACATTTAATATACTAAAACTGTGGTAAGTGATAGTATTCACTCGTAAGGAATAGCAGAAAACTCATTCCCTAGAATATAGGTGTGCCTGTCTTAGAGTGACATTCCAAAGGCCTTAAGAGTGTGATTCTTGGCCAGGCAGTAGTGGGGCACACCTTTAATCCCAACACTCAAGAAGCAGAGGCAGGAGGATCTCTCTGAGTTTGAGGCCAGCCTGGTCTAAAGAGTGAGTTCCAGACAGACAGAGTTACACAGAGAAACCCTGTCTGAAAAAAACAAGCAAAAAAAGAGTGTGATTTTTTTTTTCTGTGCTCTTGGTGGTAGACAGAGTTAAAAAAGAGTGAGCTTCCTTATCTCTTTGGGACATTACCATTTGTATTACTTAAGCTAGTTGTTCTGTCCAAACACTGGATTCCTTTGGATTTCTGTTGAGTGAGCAGGGGGAGGTGTCACTGGTCCTGCAAAGACAGTCAGCTGGGAATGTATGTTTAGCCACCAGGTACATGGACTCTGTACGGAACGGTCCAGACTCCTTGAGTAATGCTGGACATTCTTTTCTCTCATAAGAAACTGATCCCAAAGATTGAGTATCTGGACCTGAGTCACAATGGAGTACTAGCTGTGGAGAACCTACAGGTAACATCTGCCCACAAGCTCTGTAGGGACCTGCTCTCCTGCTGGGCCCAGAGGCTGAAGAAGCATTGTATTAGGGGGTGGTAAGCAAAGGGGCTGTTGCCTTCCTTTTAGGATTCTAGGGATGCACTGATTGTTGCTGTAGCTCCCAAGTGTTATAAAAGCTGAGTGTGAAGGTGATAAGACAGGCTGATTTCCAGTGTTCACCCCTAACCTGTCTCCAGGGAATACTACTAGGTTATGGCATGTGAAAAAGGGAAGAGGGCCTTCCCTTACCAACTATTGTCAAAAAGCTGCCTCACAGAACTGATCTGAAAGGGCACAGTGATCTCTGGAGGACTGCACTCAGCTGTCACCCTGTTTCTCCTGCTACCACAGCACCTATACAACCTTGTGCACCTCGACCTGTCCTACAACAAGCTCTCCTCCCTGGAAGGCATGCACACTAGACTGGGCAATGTCAAAACCCTAAACCTGGCTGGCAACTTCCTGGAGAGTCTGAGCGGCCTGCACAAACTCTACTCCCTGGTTAATCTGGACCTCAGAGACAACAGGATCGAGCAGGTGAGCCTCAGCCCTGAGGGCCTTGGGGATCTCAGATTGCTGGACCCTGGTGTTTATTATTTTAAAGAAAAGAAAACCGATAGGATTCTGTTCATTTAAAAGCAGCCATCAAATGTATAGTCTGTTGCTGAGGATTTACAAGAAGGGGCCAAATGGCAATGTCTTACAGCTGGAGGAGGTCAAGAGCATAGGCAGCCTGCCATGTCTGGAGCGCGTGGCCTTGCTCAACAACCCTCTGAGCATCATCCCTGACTACCGGACCAAGGTGCTCTCCCAGTTTGGAGAAAGAGCCTCTGAGGTAAGCCCCAGAATCAGCAGCAGAGCCCAGAGAGACTCAGAGTGAATGCAGTCTGTCTGCATATGCATGGCAAGGGAGGGCTGTCCATGCTGCCCTTGTCTGCTTCAAGAGATGTCTGCTCTTCAGACCTACAGGCCCACTGCTGCCTGCGAGAAGGCGCCTGCAGCACCCACCCTGCCCCATCAGTTGTTTGCTCCCTGCCAGGCTTCATGTGTGCCAGAACTTCAGGCCAGGAGGGCTGCAGGGATACATAGGCACAGAAGGATTGTCTTCACCTTTTAAAAACTGCATTGGAAGCTGGGAAGTGGTGATGCAAACCTTTAATCTTAGCACTTGGGAGATAGAGGCAGGTGGACCTCTGAGTTTAAGGCCGGCCTGGTGTGCGGAGCATGTTCCAGGACAGCCAGGGTATATAGAGAAGCCCTGTCTCCAAACACAACAGTAACAATGACAAAAATAATGTTGGATATTTTAGGCTAGGGGCCTAGAATAAGATACCTAAAATTAGATATAGGATTTTTATTTAATTTATGTAAGATGCTTGAAATTATCAGTTTCTTGGACAGCTAGTAACCCTGGTGCTTGACTATAAGCCTTGAGAGGTTTTTTCTTTTTACTGGGTCAGTCCAGTCCTGTGTCTGCTGCCTACTAGCTATGCCTGCAGGTGCCACCATGCTAACCAAGCAGGTCCTTACCCATCTGTACTCCTTTCCCTCAGCCTACAACAGGCTTTAGCTCCATTTCCATTCTCTCCAATCCATAGAACCTATTTTTTTCAGATCCCAGACCAGAAGATGTCTGAAGGTCTGTTTGTATCCATCTATCTCCAGCCCTTCTCTGCCCCAATCAAGTATCACTTTGTCCACTTTTCCCTAAGACAATTTTTCATAAGATGTTGTCTCTTGCTGGAGATGATTGCTTATACCTATAATTCCAAGATTCAGGATCTGAAGGGTTGCCATGGGTGACAGAATGAGACCCTATCTCAAAGAAAGAGAGGGAGGGAAGAAGAGAGAGAGAGAGAGAGACAGACAGACAGACAGACAGACAAAAGAGGTGTCTTCCCTTTTTTTGACTCCAGAGTTGGAAAGCCTCCCTGACTCCATGATGTCTGCACCTGTCTGGTGCCTTGGGCCATACTTTATATGACCTTTCTGCCTGCTGCCTGCATCTCCCCCTGCATACCGAGATGAGACTCCTGCCTTCTTCCACACTGTATCTGTCCCACTAAGAGAAACAGAAGTTTCTCTTCTTGCTCTTTGACAGTCAGTTCTGCCTGAGTTCTGCCTATAAGTAGGAACTCAGTACTTTTGCTCCAGTGTCTCAGACCCCAGGAGGCTACTGCCCCCCTCTTAGTGGAGAGTGGCTCCTGAAGATGGATTAAGCAATGTGGGATCTCCATGGGCCCTCTAAGATGGTTCCACGATACTTGTTTGGTAGTGAGGAGCCTCCCTTTGCCTCCAGTATCCTCTTGGGGCCTATAGGATACTCAACCCAGTCTTCAGCAGGGTCCCATCATTCTCCCAGTCTGTTTTGCCAGTCTCCATGCTGTAAACTACTTTCTGGACTTTGTAGATCTGTCTAGATGATGCTGTAACCACAGAGAAGGAGCTGGACACGGTGGAAGTGCTGAAGGCCATTCAGAAAGCCAAGGATGTCAAGTCTAAACTGAGCAACACAGAAAAGAAGGTACACATTTTAGGGTAGGGGAATCCAGCCAAGGATGGAGCTTTTCTTGAGGAAACAGCCATGTAATCTCTCAGGTTCTCTGAACATTAGCACCCCACCCGCCATGACCCTGCCTGTGAAACCTGAGGCTGGGTCTGGTGCTCTTCTATTGTGTGAGATAATTTTCAACATCCTCTGGTTAGAAGATGTTGAGCTCTTTCCTCCTCATTCCTGGCCTTATCAGTTGTGCTCTTCCTATACTTTTTTCTCTGCTGGACTAACTCAGTCCTCTCCCTCAGGTTGCTGAGGACTCCCGGCTCCCAGCTGCTCCCTGCGTCAGACCCAGCAGCTCCCCTCCCACTGCAGCTCGCACCTCGGCCTCCCTGCCTCAGCCTATCCTCTCCAACCAAGGTAATCATGAACAGATCTTGCTCCTAGCTGAGCTGCTCAGTTCTGCCTGCCTCGTAGGCAGCACTGGGCTCGAGAGAGAAATGTTGGCATCTGCTTCCTACAGGGTCAGGCACAGGGAAGCTGGCACCTTCTGCAGGCTGGCTCCTTGGGTGGTACATGGCAGGGAGGTGCCCAACCTGATTTCAGGGTTGTTGTTTGCTTCAGTGAGGGTTCCCTATCCCTTATGTCACATCTAGTTCCTGTAGGGTACCTTGGGGTGTCAGAAAACTGAGGCTGCCCTTTGCTCAGGCTCAGGCTGTTGGCTCATAAGGAGCTGATCCCTTGCGGGCAGTGTGGGCAGGTCAGCTCCTAGAAAGTCCGGCCTTGTTACTTTACTGAGTCTGGAGCCTTGATCCTGACGGGAGAGCTTACTTTTACTGTTGTAATGCCTCTGTGGCACGCAAGGCATGGCCAAGCTCCAAAATGTTGCATTTATGGCACCAAGATGGGATGTCTGTCCCCATGGACCTGTGGAAGAACAGTCCTTCTCATCTGCCCATTGTCTGTGAGCATTTTCAAAGGGCTTTCACCTCTGAACCCAGGCATCCTCGGAGATGAGTGAGTGAACCAGGTGCCATGAGCATGGCTGCCGGCCTGGCCCCAACGGAAGAGGGGCAGGTATGCCGTCCCAAGTGGAGCTGAGGCTTGGGACACGCAGGGAAGAGCGCCGCCCGCCCAGGCTCCTGGAGACGCAGAACTTGGTGTGAGGTCTTGGGAAAGTAACTTGGCCCTAGGTTTTAAGAGCCAGCAATGATGTGTCTACTCCTTAACCTGGTGACCCCACTGGAGAAAACTTCTAGAGAGGGCTAAGATACTGGGGAAGGGGAACGTCCCCCCACTCACTCGCAGCACCGAACTGTGGCATGCACACCAAGGAGGGCAGGGAAAGGCAGCTGCGGCACAGAACTCTACCGCAGTCCTGGCAGGAGAAGACTGAGCTACAAAAAGGACAGCATGTGCTTAGGCTAAGGCGAAAGCCCAGCGCACAGCAGCCTGAAGTCGCAACTGTGAGGTACAGAAGAGAAGCATGAAAATGGAATGGTAGAGCTAGGTGCCAGCACATGTACCCATTGGCTTTGTCAAACTTTTGACATTTTTTTATTTTTATTTTATTTTTTCATAAAAGAGGAAGAAAGTTTGAGTTTCTGTGAGGAAGCTTCCCTGACCTCTCTTCAGGTCCCCACAGTGTTAATGATACTACATAGAAAGCATGCAACCACAGACTTCTGGGGACAGGGTGATACTAAGGTCCCAAGGTGCAGGATGTTGAATTCTAGCATTTGTTGAATCAATGCATATGTGCAAGTGTGCTTGCGTGTGCGTGCGTGTGTGCATGAGTGCATGGGCAATCAAGTGAAGAGCAAGTTGGCCAAGAGCAGATGCTGGCTAGGCAGGAGGAGCGATGTCTCCTCCAGGCCACAACTGCCAGCAGCCCTCTACCTTGTGGTGTTGAAGTCTGCAGCAGCCTGGGGCGAGCCTCATGTACCCCTTCCTTGCTGCCCTTTCACCCCTGGGTGCTCTGTAGTCTCCCCCCTTCCCAGTCATTGGACACTGAGAGATGTTGTCACATATTTACACCTCTTGTAAATAAAACTACAGTGGATGTCTTTGTGTGCACATCTCTTTCCTTTGGGTGAGAAATGACAAAGGTCAGACCCTGTATGAGGACTCCTGGTGTTCCCTATCCCATCTGCTGAGTGGCCCTTTCTGACCACTTGTTTGTACAGGCCATGGTCCAGGAAGGAAGTGGACAGACTGTCCTGTCTGCATTTCCTCATACCCAAACAAGGCCGGGGGGGTGAGGGGGTAGTAGCCAGAAAACACTGCTTTTTTTTTTTTTTTTTTTTTTTTTTTTTTTTTTTTTGCCTCATAAGTGTGAGGTACTCACATACATGTGTGTTTGGCCATATGTTACCAGAGCTGGCCTGGATGAACAGAAATTTTTCTGTGTGAGGACAGCCTTACTAACCTACCCTGGTCACTCCCTGACTGACCTATAGAGAACATACATGTGAAAAAAACTGGACATTCAAGCCTGCCTGAAGTGGGTACTGTCTGGAAAACAGCAGGACTCTAGTCATCGCAGCGGTTAGAGCAGTGGAAGCGTGGCTGACAGGGGCCAGTGTGGAAAAAGCCAGAGTTCATGCTCCAGCCCTGCCTGGGGGCTGGGAAGGCTGTTGTAGAAATGATAGGAGCAGGCAGCTGAGTTCATGTTCCATCTTCCTGGCTATGAGATCCCAAGCAGCCTGTAGCCTCTTGGAAGCTGTTTTCTCAACCATCAAGTGGATACATCCTACCTTCATCAATTCTAAGATGCATACATTTCCACCCTGTGACTTCTCTGAAATTGAGATGCGTCTTTCAGTCAGTGGCGTCCCCTAGTTGCTGTCAGCCAGCTGGTAATCGTGATGGAGTCGTGGGAAAACCTTCCGTGGACATCTGCTATGACCAGGATGGCACCATATCCACACATCTTAGATTTGATGAAATGTGGTAAATAACAAGAGGTGTGCATGGGCTAATGCTGGGGAAGCGGTTAGCACTACCAAGGCTCAACAGGATTGGTCAGTAGGGGCGTCTTCCTGCATCCTGAGTTGGGGTTTCAGGACAGTACCTCTAGGTATATGGAGCCACTTGGGGAGAAGACTGTATGTGTAAGAAGAACAAGGGAGAATAGTTTGGGAATACTTTAGGACTGCAGGAGAGGTGGTATCAGAGAGGAATCTTGAAAGCTGGGGTGGGTTGAGATATTTCAGTAGCAGGAGCAGCATAAGCAAAGCTGGCCGCTTGATGCATGGCTGTGTGCTTGCCCCCTTCCTGCTTCAAAGCCTTTGCGGCTTAGCTTCATGGCGGGTGTCTGGGCTTGGGCTGCCTGCTTACCCTTTGGACAGAGGACATGGGCAGGTGGACAAGTGTGAGTTGTCCTGTTTGAGGCAGCAGTCAAGCTGAACATGATACATGTGGGGCTCTTGAGGGTTCAGTCACTTCAGTGGGCCATGGTGGCTGTTGAGAAGCATAGCCAGGCTGTGGAGGCAGGCCTCTCCTAGAGCAGCTAGCTGTAGTTTGAAACACGTTTTGTTGCTGTTGTTGTTGAAGTGGGGGGAAGGGGTTCCCCCTTAACTGGTTGCAAACTGGAATGAAATGATGGATAAGGCAGGCTAGTCCCAAAGTACCTTTAGTGTGGCTTAGATAAGCAGTGCATTTCAAGGAGCTCAAGAGCACTGCTGCCTGTGGGAGGTAGTGCAGGGCACTGTGGACTCGTCCGCACAGCCTGGCCTCCTGGTGAAGCGTCCTGTACTAGGAATTTGCGAGCCTTGCAGAGATGTCAGATGAAAGCACATGGTCATTTACAGTCCTTTCTTTGGACAGTGTTCTAGTATGTCCAAGACTATTGATAAATAGATCACCAAAATGCTTTCCTGACAGGTGGACCAGCTTGTACCCCAGTGTCTACCTCTTCCTAATTAGTCTGGGCCAGGCTGCATGATGTAACATGCCATAGTAAGAGAAAAAGCAGTCTCCTGTTTCAATTTGTATTTCTTTGTGTAAGCATTGTTTTATGTTATATCTGTTGGCCACTCTTCCCTGGAATGTTTGTTCATAGTCTTTGCGTTAGCTCGCTCCCCATTTTTTGTAATCTGTAAGAACTCCTTATAGATTAAGATACAGGTCTTTGTTTATATTCCAGGCATTTTTTATTTTTTCTGTACATTTCTGTCTTCGGAGTGTACCTCTAGAGGTTTGGTCTTCTTGACTCCCTGCCCTGCTTGTCTGGTCAGGAAACCTCTCCCTGACACTAAAGAGCAGAGTCTGGCTCCATCTTGAGTTACTGAGGAGTTACTGAATTGTTGCTTTTTTTTTTTCCTGTGACCCATATGATAATTTGGGGTCTGGCTAGTGTCCGGCCGTGTTGTGAGCCCAAGGCCTAACCTCTTGTTGAACAGCTGCTCTTCCTGCCCACCTGCCTGCCCCGTCTCTGCAGGAATCATGTTCGTACAGGAAGAGGCCCTGGCCAGCAGCCTGTCATCCACTGACAGTGTACCTCCCGAGGACCGGCCCATTGCCCGAGACTGCTCTGACTCCCTGGAATCTATCCGCACAGAACAGGTAATGCCCTCTGCTGCTCCCGAGGGCGCTGCTCTCAGCCATGCTGCTGCTGTCCGACGTTCACAGTGAGACGTGGCCTGGTTGAGGTGTGGCGCGTGTTGCTAGGGCTTCTGGGCTATTTTGTATGACGTGCAGTCTTTTCTTGGATGTGTCTCTAGTGTGGTCATCTTAATAGACCAGGTGACTGAGGGTTTGTTTGGCCTCCTCCACCTCATGGGAACAGGCAGTACTGTCTCTTGGGCCCTGTGGGACAAGAAAGGTGGGAATTCTTTGGGTACCCATGAGCTGGGTTATCCAAGGGGAATCTACCCTAATGCCTAGCACCCTGAGACCACCCTGTCCTCTCCCACATGTCACCTCGGTGGTCTGAACAGTGTGACTCTAGCACGTCCTCGTAGTTGCTGTGCAGGTTTCTGGGGCCCCTTTCTGTGTCCCTTGAAAAGAGAGGTGGAAAATGAGCGCTTGGTTTGTGTACTTGATGCCTGAATCTCCCTGCTCCAATATTCTGCACAGCTAGGGGCATGGCCATGTGATGGTCAGTCCTACCTCCTGAGTACTAACTCATTGCCAGTCTTAGAAGAGACCTTAAGGAGAGTAGGTCCGGTGACCTAGTCTTAACCTGATATGCAAGAACCTTCCCAGACCACTTTTCATCATGTGCGCTGCTGGCTGCCTGGGACCAGGCCAAAACGCCTGGACCCTTGGGTGGCACAAAGAACGCCGAATGCCAGACCTCCACAGAAACAGGCTCTGGTCCATGGTTGGGCATGTAAGCTCAGGACAGACAGGTAGGAGAGCCAGCCCTGCCGAACATTAGCAAGATAACCAAACGAGCATTGTCCCAAGTTCCAAGCACACCCAGAGAGGAGTATGGAGGTAGCATAGCTGAGGGCCAGTGCCCAGTAAGTGCCAGGAACAGCTGCTGCAGGCAGCTCACTGTTTTCTCCTCTGTCAGGTGGCTTCTGAAGATATAAGGGATGTGCCAGGAGCTGTTGGTGGTGCAAGGTAAGGAAGAGGTGAGAAAATCAACCAGGCCAGCTGTATGGCCTTCCATGCTCTCAGCTGCAGACTGAGCAGCCAGCTGGCTTTTGTTGATAGCCTGTCTGCAGAAGCCCTTCTCTGACGAAGCCCAGTTGAGATGAGCTCTGTCCATCTGTGCTTCCTTAACTGCCTAATTCACATTATCTTACTCTGGACATTGGCAAGTCAAACCAGTTTAGCCACAGTCTGTTTTGTACTGTGCGTAAAGAATAAGTGTTCTCTTTTTGTTTGTGGGGTTCTTTGTTTTATCTTTTGAAACAGGGTCTCACTTTAGCCCTGGCTGTCCTAGATCTTACTATGCAGCTCAAGGTAGCCTCATTCATGCCACTCCTCCTCCCTTTAGTCGCCTTAGTGCAGGATTACAAAAGTAAGCCACCCCACTTCGTTGGTAATTTTTTTTTTCATTTATTTATTTATTTATTTATTTATTTATTTATTTATTTATTTATTTATTTTGTCTTTGAGACAGGGCCTATATGTAGCCCTGACTGCCATGGAACTTGTTTTCTAGACTGGGCTGGCCTTGAATTCACAAGATTGGCCTGCCTCTGCCTCCTATTGGCTATGATTAAAGGTATGTGTCATCATACCTGCCTGTTGCTGCTTTTTGTTATTATTGTTGTTTTAAGATTTGTTTCTGTTTTCTGGGTGTGGTGGTGCACTTCTTTAATCCTAGTACTCAAGAGGCAGAAGCAAGGACATCTCTATGAGCTCAAGGATAGCCTTGTCTATACAGCAAGTTCCAGAACAGCCAAAACTACATAGACAGATCCTGTCTCAAAACAGACAAGCAAAAAATTGCTTATTTTTGTTTTAAGTGTGAATATTTGCTTGCATATATATGTGTGTGTGTGCACAGCACATGTATGCGTGGTGCCTCTCAAGGCTGAGGTAGGGCATCACATCTCCTGTAACTGGAATTACAGACGGTTGCTATCTACTGTGTGGATGCTGAGAAACAAACCTAGATTCTCCACAAGAACCCTGAGTACCCTTAACTGCTGAGCCAGCTAGTGAACCTTTGATTACTGCATTCTTAAGTGAGTGTTTACATCATGAAATATTAGCTCCTTGGCCCTTTACAGGTCTATTTTTATTTGTTTGTTTGTTTAATGTTTTGTTTTTGTTTTCTGAGACAGTGTTTCTCTGTGTAGCCCTGTCTGTCCTGGAACTCACTCTGTAGATTAGGCTGACCTCGAACTAAGATCCACCTGCCTCTGCCTCCCAAGTTCTGGGATTAAAGGTGTGCACCACTACTGCCTGGCTTTATTTTTATTTGTTTCTTTGTTTGTTTATAGGCAGGATCTCCATATAGCCCTGGCTGGCGTAGGACCCATATGTAGACAGGCTGGCTTCAAACACACAAATCCGCTTGCCTCTGCCTCCCCAATTCTGGGATTAAAGGCTTGTGCCACCATCCCTGGCTACAGAAGTGTATTTTCAATTTTTGTTCATGAGAGGGCTGTACAGGTCAAGAGGGGCTAAAATTTAAATGTGAAGGTCCTAGGACCCACCCAACTTGATTGACTGCCTTGGAAAGCCAGAATGTCAACAAAGAAAGTCACGCCTTGTCGCACTTTACTTGTAGCACTTGCTGCCTCTTTGAAACCTGGCAGCATCCAAATGACCGAAGCCTACATAGTACTTTTGTGGTGGAAGCCAGCCTGGTTTGGGCAGGTTGTACTGGATAGCTGTGATCCGAGTAGAAGCCACTTGACAGGCTCAGCTGTGTGAGAGGCTTAGGAAACCCATGATTTGGCTTCCCAGGGCTTAGGGCCCTACAGCAGACTAGGGAATAGACTGTCCCTGTGTGCCTGACCCAGTCTCTTCTTGCACAGCCCAGAACATGCAGAGCCAGAGGTTCAGGTGGTGCCTGGGTCGGGCCAGATCATCTTCCTGCCTTTCACTTGCATTGGCTACACAGCCACCAATCAGGACTTTATCCAGCGCCTTAGCACACTGATCCGCCAGGCCATTGAGCGGCAACTCCCTGCGTGGATTGAGGCTGCCAACCAGCGAGAGGAAGCCCAGGGAGAGCAGGGTGAGGAGGAGGAGGAGGAAGAGGAGGAAGAGGAAGAGGAAGACGTTGCTGAGAACCGCTACTTTGAAATGGGACCCCCAGATGTAGAAGAAGAGGAAGGCAGTGGCCAGGGAGAAGAGGGGGATGAGGAAGATGAGGACGAGGAGGCTGAGGAGGAACGCCTGGCTCTGGAGTGGGCCTTGGGCGCTGACGAAGACTTTCTACTGGAGCACATCCGCATCCTCAAGGTGCTGTGGTGCTTCCTGATCCACGTGCAGGGCAGCATCCGCCAGTTTGCTGCCTGCCTTGTGCTCACCGACTTTGGCATCGCTGTCTTTGAGATCCCACACCAAGAGTCTCGAGGCAGCAGCCAGCACATCCTCTCATCCCTGCGGTTTGTCTTCTGCTTCCCACATGGCGACCTCACTGAGTTTGGCTTCCTCATGCCGGAGCTGTGCCTGGTGCTCAAGGTGCGGCACAGTGAGAACACGCTCTTCATCATCTCGGATGCTGCCAACCTGCACGAGTTCCATGCTGACCTGCGCTCCTGCTTTGCCCCACAGCACATGGCCATGCTGTGCAGTCCCGTCCTCTATGGCAGCCACACCAGCCTGCAGGAGTTCCTGCGCCAGCTGCTCACCTTCTACAAGGTGGCTGGTGGCTCTCAGGAGCGCAGCCAGGGCTGCTTCCCCGTCTACCTGGTCTACAGTGACAAGCGCATGGTCCGGACGGCTGCCGGCGACTACTCGGGCAACATCGAGTGGGCCAGCTGCACGCTGTGCTCGGCCGTGCGGCGCTCCTGCTGCGCGCCTTCTGAAGCCGTCAAATCTGCTGCCATCCCCTACTGGCTGCTGCTCACTCCCCAGCACCTTAACGTTATCAAGGCCGACTTCAACCCCATGCCCAATCGTGGCACCCACAATTGCCGCAACCGCAATAGCTTCAAGCTTAGCCGTGTGCCACTCTCCACTGTGCTGCTAGACCCCACTCGCAGCTGCACCCAGCCGCGGGGGGCCTTCGCGGATGGCCACGTGCTTGAGCTGCTTGTTGGCTACCGCTTCGTTACCGCCATCTTTGTGCTGCCCCATGAGAAGTTCCACTTCCTGCGAATCTACAATCAGCTCCGGGCCTCGCTGCAGGACCTGAAGACTGTTGTCATTGCCAAGACTCCTGCGGCTAGGCCAAGATCCCAAAGCCCCCTCACGGGTGGCCAGCCTGCCAAGAGCAGGGCCAGGTGAGACTAGTGCGGGCTCTTGGGACTGGGAGCATGGGATTAGCTCGGTGTGATTTCTGGGCATTTGTACTTTGTGGGAGTCTCCCTTCACTTTCCCCTTCCCGCTTCTCTCCAGCACTGACCACCCTCAGCCCTTGCCTCCATGGACTTAGTACCCAGTGCTCCAGATCTCCAGAGCTTAAAAGCAGCCCAGGCAAGCTATGCCATGCAGGACAGGTGAAGGGAGCCAGCACTGTCTCGCCAGTGGGGAGCCATCACTTTGTCCCTGGCCCTACCCCTGTCCTGTCACAGACTCCAGCATGGTTTCTGGGGATTGTCTTCCTCCTTCACAAGGGGTCTTTTACAGCGGCTGGCTCTGTCAGCATGGGACTGCTTGAGGTCTCCCATTCCTGAGACCAGCCCTCAAGCTTATTTTTTATAAAGTTCTTCTCAGGAAGGACTGAGTTATAGCTAACTTGGGAGCCCCTCCCAAATAACTTACTGAAGATCAGAGTGTCTGCGTAGGTCATCTTTTCTTCAGGAGAGAGTGAGATACTCAGCAGGGAGGAGATGGCAGTTTTAGCTTGTTCTTGCTCTCCCTCTCCCATTGGATTCCTTATGAGTGCCCCTGCTCTCTGTTGCTGGATTTCCTCACCTGTGGAGGGGAGGGTCTAATAGTTCATGTTCTTTATCCTGGCAAAGTGCTGCTACTCCGTCTTCACCTCTGCTTCTCCTTAGCATCTCCTGGCTCACCTCTCTGCCCTCAGTCAGTCCCCAGCTGATCCAAAGGGCTTTCAACTCCTACAGCTAAATCCAGTGCCCCTCTTAGACCTTATAAGAGATAAGGTGCTGGTCCCCTTACCAGATGAGGCTGAGGTGGTATGCACCTTGTCCTTCTTCTGAGCTACCACAAGCCTAGCTTGCTTCTGGGACTGCTGCAGAAACCAGGTCTTCTGTCTATGCACACTCACGACAGCAGGAGAGTAGCCCAGAAGCTTCATGGGGCATTTGGCCAGATGCAAGATCACAGTCCCAGGGTGCGCAGCAGGTGGTCTGGATCTGATGGATGGAGAGGGCAGCATCCAAAGACTCCCACCCCTTGCCTGGGCGTGGCCCTACGGGCTGAGTGCTGGAGACTGCTGGCTCCCATGAAATTTAGTTTTTGAGCATTGACAGGTATTATGGCTGGGACAGGCCAGTGACAGCCCACTACCGTGTGCACTGGTAGCTGAGCAGGCTAAGTGCGTGGGTCACCTAAAGACACGCCCAGAACAAACTGAAGACCATTTTGAGTTTTGGGTCTCACCTCTTCTTGCACATACACACCCAGGTTCTAACCTTGGGTTCTTGGGTAAGTTTTCGGGGGGGGGGGTGTTATTTCTAATATATCTGACACCTTGTACCCAAGTCATAACCCTGAAGTGGCCTTTCTGATGCCTCTGAAATGCTTTCAAAATGAACTTTGAGTCTATGAGCCAAAGCCATTATTACATGTGTATGGCTGGCTCAGCCCTGATGTGCTTAGCTCTGCCCACATCTGCTCAAGGAAAGGGCCTGGTGCTTTCCCTCTGCTGTGTGGTCTTCCTGTGCAGAACCTGGTGATGAAATAGATGACCAATGACGCCAAGGGTAGCATGTGGTCTACAAGTGACCATCACAGGATGGTGCTGTGCATAGGGCAGGAGCCTCTGTGGGGCCCGCATGTTTATTTGGCCTTTCTTGGGTCACTGGGGATGTAGTGATGAGCAGCGGCTGCAGGAGGCCCCAGCAGAAGCTTTGGCTCCAGTTCCGGCTCCAGCTGCGGTCCCACCAGCGGCTCCAGCTCCAGTCCCAGCAGAGGCCGTGGCTCCAGTTCCAGCTCCTGTAGCAGTCCCAGTAGAAGACCCAGTTCTGTCTTCAGCAGAGGCTCCGGCCCCAGTGGAGGCCCCAGCAGAGGCCCTGGCACAAGCAGAGGCCCCTGCCCCGTACCCAAGCGAGCGCCTGATCCAGTCCACATCTGAGGAGAATCAGATCCCCTCTCACCTGCCAGTCTGCCCATCGCTGCAGCACATTGCCAGCCTTCAGGGGAGTGCCATTGTTGAGCTCTTCCACAGCAGCATTGCCGAGGTATTGGCCCAGGTGCTGGCCTTAGTGGCTGGCACTTGTGTGGAGAGAGGTATGGCCTCTGCTATGGTACCAGTCAGCCCTGTGGGTAGGGCAGAGCTTGTGTGGGGACATCCTCGGGTCCCAGATTTCTCTGACATAATGTGGTCCCCAGCTTCATCTGCTCACAGGATTGAGGACCTGGGCCAAGAGGTCTGCCACTCAACTCCAGCCAGGTGTGTCTTCTGTCATACCTGAGTCTGTAGCCCCGGTCCAGGTATATCTCCCCATGCCTGCCTCCTTTTTTCGAAAAATGTGATGAGCTTCCTGTCTCCTCATCCAAGGCCAAGAGCAGCCCCTGGGACACAGGACTCGTCATAGTAGCAGGCTGAGAGAATGGGAGGGTTGTGCTGCCTGGAGTCTCAGGGTGTGCTCTAGGAGGAAGGAAGGTGTGGCCTGCCCCACCCCACCATCCTGCAGGCTCCCACATAACCTCTCTGCCCAGGTGGAAAACGAGGAGCTGAGGCACCTCCTGTGGTCATCAGTGGTGTTCTACCAGACCCCGGGGCTGGAAGTGACTGCCTGTGTGCTGCTGTCCACCAAGGCCGTGTACTTCATACTGCACGATGGCCTCCGCCGATACTTCTCAGAACCGCTGCAGGGTAGGCATGCCAGCCTGCAGGTTAGGAGCCAGCTGTGGATTTGGGTAGACACAGGGGGCGCAGAATCCCTCACCTGAGGAAGGCCGTGACCGTAGCTCCTCCCTCTCAGAACTGCCGTGGCGACCTGAGATCAGATGCGAATGTGCCAAGCTAGGGAGTGCTGACACATGCCGGGGTCTGCAGCCTCTGCCTCTTGGATCTCAGTAGGAGCCGCAGCCAGTGGCTCGGTGGCTCCACTGAGCTCGGCTACATGAGGCTAATAGCCCACACCCAGTCTCCTAGCTTGTGGCCAGGCGACATCTCTGCTGATGTGTTTAACCTCAGCCTCTTCTCTCCATCACAGATTTCTGGCATCAGAAGAACACTGATTATAACAACAGCCCTTTCCACATCTCTCAGTGCTTTGTGTTCAAACTGAGTGACCTGCAGTCAGTCAACGTTGGCCTTTTCGACCAGTACTTCCGGCTGACAGGTAAGTGACCCCGTGTGTTTTGTCCCAGTTTGGGTGAAGGCCAGTGTTAGCAGGGGGCCTCCACCCCTGGAGATCACATGTAGGTGATCTGTCCCAGCACACGTTATCTCCACTTACAAGCCAGCTCGGATGGGAGGAAGCAGCTTCCGGAACTGCTGACATGGCAGGACTCCCGCCCTGGGGTTTATAGCAGGAGGCGGGTATACCGGGAGCAGCCAGCCCTGACAGCAGCAAAGTGGGCCCCGGGCTTAGGGCAGGATGTTTCTGACTCATACTTCCTGAAAGGAGAAAGCTAAGCTCTTTCTCTAAGGCTTCTGTCCCCTTCCAGAAAACTGTCTCAGCCCTTCCTGCCTGAGATATGGCCATGCGCCGCCGCCCCCCCCCCCCCGGCTCCACAATGCCCTCCCACATGGACCCCCTGGGTCCTGGTTCTCTGTTGGGACCTTGCAGGGGATGGAAGTGGTGGCCTGTACCCATGACCAGCCCCTTCTTGTTCAGGCTCCTCCCCAGCGCAGGTGGTCACATGCCTGACTCGCGACAGCTACCTGACGCACTGCTTCCTCCAGCACCTCATGCTTGTGCTGTCCTCGCTGGAGCGCACACCCTCACCTGAGCCTGTTGACAAGGACTTCTACTCAGAATTTGGGGACAAGAACACAGGTACTCTGACCACCCCCAGAGCCCTCATTGCCTCTGTCTCTGCCTTTCCCTCTTCTCTGCCTAGCTGGCTGGCCTTTATCTGGGCCTCTTCCATGGCAGAGACTCCATCCCAGGAGTCCCTCACCCATCCAGCAGATATCTCTCTCCCCTCTGGGCTGCTAGCCGGGAGCCCCAACCACCTCTCCTTTAGTCCGAGGGTGGTATGTGACTGCTGTTGCATCCATCTAACCCCACCAGAGGCCAGCTCTGGCTTCACCCCGGTGTCATCTCTTCCTGCAGGGAAAATGGAGAACTATGAGCTGATCCATTCCAGCCGGGTCAAGTTCACCTACCCCAGTGAGGAAGAGGTTGGGGACCTGACCTATATCATCACACAGAAGATGGCTGATGCTGAAAAGGCTCCAGCCCTCAGCATCTTACTGTACATACAGGCCTTCCAGGTGGTCACACCACAGCCTGGGCGGGGGCGGGCCCCGCTGCGCCCTAAGACGCTCCTGCTTACTAGCGCGGAGATCTTTCTTCTGGATGAGGACTACATCCACTATCCATTGCCTGAATTTGCCAAAGAGCCACCACAGAGGGACAGATACCGGCTAGACGACGGCCGCCGTGTCCGGGATTTGGACCGGGTGCTCATGGGCTACCACCCCTACCCACAGGCCCTCACTCTTGTCTTTGATGACCTGCAGGGCCATGACCTCATGGGCAATGTCACTCTGGACCACTTTGGGGAGATGCCAGGCAATCCTGGCAGGGCTGGCCAGGGCCGGGAGGTTCAGTGGCAGGTGTTTGTCCCCAGTGCTGAGAGCCGAGAGAAGCTTATCTCGCTGCTGGCACGCCAGTGGGAAACCCTTTGCGGCAGGGAACTGCCTGTGGAGCTCACTGGCTAGTGCACACCGCAGCAGCCCTGGCCTCTTGCCAGGTCTGGCCTAGTCTGGTGCCCACAAAGATAAGGAAGCAGGCCTTCTGTGTTCTTTTTAAGGTGTTTGCCCTCCCTTGATTCCTACATGGATTGCCTGTGGACCCCACACAGTTCCCACAGAGAATGTGAACATGTGTGTTCAGTTCATTCTGGGAAGAAGTATGCCAGCCCCACCAGAGTGTCCTTGTGCCATCAGCTCTCCTTGTGTCTCCTGCCTCAGAAGTGGCATGGCCAGACACACCAGCATTGTTTTGTCTGTGATTGATGCCCTTAACGTGGCGCTGTGGACCTGATAACCTTTGTGTTCTTTCCTGAAGTGTCCAGTCCTTCGTTGCTGTTGCTGTCATTGTGGGCGTTTTGCTGCTAATTATGAAGCTGGTAGCAGAGTACATATTGCAAGCTCCCTTTTTGTGGCCTTTTCCAAAATGGAGGCCTCCTCAGTTCCAGACAAGGGGAAGTCCTATAGGGAGTTCCCAGGTCATGGGTCCAAGAGGAGCCAGTGCAGGGGACCTAGAGCTGCCAGCACCAAGCGTAATTCCTGTTGCCTATTTTCTCAATTCTAATAAAGCAGACTTTGACACAGTCTGGGTCTTCTGGGTCATAAATAACTGGGGTCCTGAAAGGTCTTCGACTAAGGGCATGGTCAACGTGAGGGAGGCTGGAGACAAGGAAGAGAAGGAAGGGGATGTGTGTATGGAGTCCTGGACAGGGCTATGCTGGGCTGTGGTCCAACCATGAGCCTAGGCAAAGAATCATCCCTGAAGCTTTCAGGCCAACCCTCCCATAGCAGCCCACGGCCCCTCTGTCACTTCCTCGGGTGTCCTGCAACTGGGTCTAGCCCCAGCCTAAGGGTGAGGCCTGGAGACTAGGATTGCTAATCTGTGTGTGACCAGAGTCTGATAAAGATGGCAAGTGAATGGCAACAGGAAGTGGACCCGATGGCCGACAGTGGCAAGAAGAAGACCCTGCCCCTCTCTGCTGGTATTCATGCAAGGAGGTTGGGAGTTATCCCAGGGGCCCTACCAAGTAGAACCAACCCCTGTACCCCACCTCTGGGCCAGGCAGGGTTGTAGGAGAAGTTAGATGGGTTTAGAGTGGCTGGCTAGGCCCCAGGTTCTACTGTGTGTATGTGTGTGTGTGTTTGTGTTTGTGTGTTTGTGTGTGTGTACAGTGGTATTCTAGCAAGGAGAACTGCTGCCTGTCAGAAAGGGTGTGGAGGGAGGAGCAAGAAGCCAAAGAAGAGCTCCCCTCAGTGCCTCCTACCCAGAACCAAAGGCCAGCCCAGCCCTCTGCACTGGCAAGATGGGGCATGCCAAAGAAGAACAGGAAAGCATGTGGCCCTAGGTTCCATTCCCAGGGTCACAGCATCCACTCACAAATGCAAAGGAGTGACAACACATGCTGTAACCCTAATGCAGGCAAGAGCTGAGGCAGGAAGACGGTGAGACCCCAGCAGCCTGTACACAGCAAGACTCTTGTCTTTAAAAAACAATAAGCTAGGACTGCTGACTATAATCCCAGCACTTTGAGGCCAGCTGAACTATACCGTAAATCTTTAGTCAAGATTGTTACAGAGACCCTGTCTCAGAATCAGGTAGGGAGAAATAGGGAAATTGGTAGTAATGTTAGACCCAATTCTCGTGCACGCCAAAGGCCACCACGGAGCCGATTCTGATGCAAACACAGTAGGATCTTTATTCCAAGCTCGAGATCAGGCCCACACTCTCACCAAAGCAGCGCTTCTTGAGTCTAGAGCCCCAAGCTCAGGGAGAGAGAGGTTTTTATTTAGGGTTACAACAAGGTTTAGGGAACTCCAGCTTGGCAGTTCTATGATTGATGGACATTTAGCAAATATCGGGTGTCTGGAGGGCCAAACCGTAATTGTTTTCCTCATCCTATTGTAAAGAACTGCTGGATAAACTCCAGGTACTCATTGATTAGCCTTTGCTAGGGGTGTGGTTAAATATTACCAGAGGTGGGTGGTCGAAGCACATTTTTATGGGTTTTTCTCCTTTTTGAGACTGGAGTTTATGCCTAGGTTATTTACCTTTAAGACAGAGTTTCTTTTTCAGAAATGGGGTTACACAGGCCTCACATTAGCCCCCTTTCTCATGGTCATGTGAAGGCCCAATCATGGGTCTTCCAGATGTGACCTCTTGGTGTCCTCCAGATTTACCCTTCTATAATGGGGTCTGAGTACCCTTAACTGTATCACTGTATTTTCTTCATAAAAGATACCAAGCAATTTAAAATGCAAGGCCCAAAGATAAAAAGAAAAATGAGTAGGGGTCCCAGCAAGGTGGATATAAGGGTGGCAAGCCAAGGAGAACTATTATACCAGGATTCAAACCATCCTCTGGAATCCTCTCTCTCTTTCCAGTGTCTCTCCAGGCTTTTTGTTATTCTTGCTAAGGATGTCCTACTCACTCCTGAGTGGTTTACATAAAAGCACCATTCTTCTCTAAGGGCTGCACACAGCCCACCCTGTGGTAAAAACAACAGATCCAAGCCCCTTCTCTTTAGCAACACTACTTCTGCCAGGGAATCAACATTATTTTCTAAATGGGCGATTGAGATCTCAAGGCATTGAGTATCTCCCTCCATGTCTGCCTTTAAGCTGTTATAGTTCTGGCATTGTATAGCCAGTGCTGCAATACTGCTAAGCGAGTCTCCCGGGTAACAGCTAATGTCAGGGACAGGGGTTCCTTCTTGTATCTAGCCACTGTACCTCTTCCCCAGTGAGTGCCTGGACAACCTCTTCTTTGGGGTGCTACATAATTTGTGGGACTGGTTAGACTAGCACACAGAAATCCTGAGCATGGCTAAGTACTGTTTCATGGACACGTGGGGCCAACCCTTGTGGAGAGGCACCAGGTGCTTGGTTGTCTGGTCAGAGGACAATTGCAGCGTGCGATTACAGAGGTGCTGATGGGAGGATGGTGCATGCCCCACACGTAAACCTTGTCATGCTACTGACTGAAGGATGAATCTTACACCCTCCCTCTGCTGCCATATGCACCCATTGGGGTTGGCGGGGAAGTTAATAGTGTCATTGAGAGCAATGCCTTCTTAATAGGGAGGCTTAAAATTGTAGCATAACCAGCAGGACTTTGTAAAGTCTGGTCTGGAGCCAATAATTATTTGGTACATACTAAGCATCATAAACCAGAGAGGATCTGTCTCTTGCATTTTTGGATTTCTGTCTACTTTGGTGGAGCCCAAGTGGAGAGATGTCACAATGCTATTAGGGTAGCAAGTCACTTGGGGTCTAGCAGTAGTGGGTCTGCTGGGGGCCAATTTTCTGGTATGTCAGCTGTCATTATAGGAACCCGTTCCTTATGCCAGGGAGCCCCTTTTGACTTAGCATTTCAGCCTGTTAGGTAGGATAATGGCCGACGAATATCTCTTCTGTAATTTTCTTCAGGCTGACATTAGGATGGAGATAAGTGGGGATCCAGGAAGACTGAAAGGCTAGTCAAAAGCTAGGCAATGGGCACTTATCAAAAACATATGACTGGTGATCCAGTTTAAGAGACAAGGAGCCATCACATCAGCTGGACTGGTTTATTTCAGCTTCCAACAAGTCCAGATCTCAGCAGCTTGCAGTCCACAGCTGATCCCTGAATGGAGTCTGTCAGCCAGGTGAAAATCTGCTGAGACAAATTTAAAATTTGTCTAGTAATTAGAGAAAGTGAGGGATCAAAGGTTTACGTGTGGGGCATGCACCATCCTCCCATCAGCACCTCTGTAATCGTACGCTGCAATTGTCCTCTGACCAGACAACCAAGCACCTGGTGCCTCTCCACAAGGGTTGGCCCCACGTGTCCATGAAACAGACCAAAGCGGGGAAAAATCCCACTTCAAAATCAGGGGTCCATTTAAACTATGGCAGATCTAGGTCGTATGACCTTTTCACTTCCTGAAACTCATATGAATTAGTTTACAAAAAGAAGTATATTAGTGTCACCATTGTATTGAGATCTATACTTTAGAAAAAGCAGGTAACAGGTCTGCAAGACAGCATGAGTAGACTCATGCCATTAAGACCTAGCAATATCTACAGCTTTGGGTTAAAAAGCATGAAAATTTTCTTCTCTAAGATATACACACTGCACAGAGATGTTTTGGCATAATTAGAAGCACAAGTCTATATCCAGAAGACAACCAAAAGGAAATTAAAATCTGGAGCTTGTGATTGAATAGCAGTGATTCAATTAGCAGTCAGTGCTCCATCAGCATATCAGAACTCTATTGATCAATGTCAAAGCTCCGAACTTTTGAAATCTTATAACAACATAAGCAAAACAATAGCACAGAAGTGGGAGAGAAATCTGAAATATCTCCCATTTTAATATGCCTTAAATTACTTTCTTATATCATTACAACTTGCATTCACATACCTTAAAACACCTTAGATCCACAAACATTTTGCAACTTGCATTTACCAAATTGAAAATACCTTCCTAGACCCTCAATTTTTTAGATCCTCATAACTTAAACTTTTATATCCTCAGAACTTACATAAACTTTACATCTTTCTATCCAGTTATTCATCATAAGACACAGGCAATTAACATGAAGCCTGTGATCAAGACAAACCAGGTTGCCTTTTTAGATAAGAGATCTAACACCTAGCAGTTCTAACTAGCTAATTAATCGATTAATGAACTAACAGTGTATTTAATTGTCTGCTCTTTAGCTTCAAAGCTACCATTAGCTTAGCTTAGCCATCAGTGTCATTAGAGACCTGAGAAGGATAAATTATAAGCTAAATGAATCTATGTACCAATCAAAATGACAGAGATGACTAGTCAGTCCACCACCTAGGCACTTGTCCCTGGCTCCTATGGTTTCATGGCATCAAGAGCAGCGGTGGTCCAGCCATCACGCACAGAAGATGAGAGACTATTCCTGTGAAAAAAAAAGAACATGAGAGACTGGCTTCACCTTCAGCAACGTGGAACAATGACTTCCCAGTTGTCCACAGTTTTGTCCACAGTTTAGGCTGGGCTCTAGTGGTGGGCCAGTTGGGGCAGTCTTGCCCAGTGGTTAGCATACCACAACTCAGAGTTGAAGTCCTCTGTTGTTACCACAACTCAGAGTTGAAGTCCTCTGTTGTTGTGCCTAAATCTTCTTGGAGACCTTGGGGAGCTACTGCCAGGATTTTGGAATTTTCTGTCTGTCCTAATAAGCTCACACATGTTAAAATGCCGTATTCCACAGATCTCTGACAAGCCTGAGGGCCAACATATGAGTTACTCTTTATCTATCTTTAGTTATCCGCTCTAAACTGCATTCTGTAAAATCGAATGTTATAATCTCTAATTCTGGCACATTATGTAGTTCAGTGTTTTAGGATCACATCTATTTCAAGTAGATCTACACAGGCAAACCTTTTAGTTACCCATCCTAGGCTTACTCCTGAAAACTTAAATAAGAGATTAGGTAAATCTCAATCTTGTAACCAACTGTAGTCATTAGCATAACTTTAAATATGTTTCTGAACTAAAATCAAAGCAAAACTTTCAATCATAGATACAGTTCATAGAGGGACTGGCAAATCTTGCTGATCTACCACATCGCATTACTAAGAATGGCGAAAGCTTAAAGGACAAAAGTGGCACTTAGCACTAAACAGGGAACTGAACATAGTTGGCAGCCCTCAACAAAGATGGCAGCGTACCATGACTCTCGCACAACCAAGATGGTTGCCAGTCATGTGACTGCCTTTGGTTGAGATGGCAGTAAAACCATGGCTCCACCCTCTTTATCCCTGAACCTACATGGTGGCCAGCCATGTGTTGTTACAGGCCATGGGCTTTAGGGGTGGCTAGTGATGCTGCCCCTGCCACAGTGTACCACTGTGGAGCATTTACACTTTCCCAAAAGCATGTTCTAACACTGTATTTGTTTTGTTTTTTTGAGACAGGGTTTCTCTGTGTAGCCTTGGGTATGCTGGACTCATTTGTAGATCAGGCTGGCCGTGAACTCAGAGATCCACCTGCCTCTGCCTCCCAAGTGCTGGGATAAAAGGCGTGTGCCATCACTGCCCAGCTAAGTTCTAACATTGTAATCAAAAATAAGTTTTAGAACCAACTACAAAATAGAAAAGTATAAAACCATTTTAAACTGTACTTGAACTGCTCTGGCAATACCAAACCTATCAGCCAGAAAGAAACAGCATTAATCCATTCATTCAGGAACTGGCAGCCAGACACAAACATCAAATCTGAATAGACCTTCACAAACCAGGCTTGATTCACACAGCATGCCTCAAAAATACAGCCCCAAATTATATGTAGAATATATATATATATATACACATTATTATAAAGTATATATATATAATGTATATATATACATTATTATAAAGTATTATAAACACTTTAAAGTGTTTCATAGCCTTAAACACATTTTTAAAAGAAATCTGTTTTTGCAATATCAAAATAAAGTACACTGTTTAGGAGTGAAGTCACAAAGCATAACCATAATTTTGAAAGTCAAACCAAATTTTACCAGTGTAAACAATTTAGTCTCTAAAATCAATATCAATTTAAAATGAGACTTGTCTTCTTAGTCTAAAAGGAGATAGGATGATAAACAGAATTCATTACGACCAAGAGGTTTTATATATACATATATATGTGTATATATATATATATATATATTTTTTTTTTTTTTTGCCCTATACCACACCAGGTGGCAATTTCAAGATGGTGAAGTCACATGGTAGGCTGCAGACTATGTTGTCCGCATGGATGCTTTTTTAAAACATCTGTGCTTCTATTGATGTTATAAACACATATTCACACATACATATGTTCTAAATAACAGTTTGAATTTAAGCTTTAGACATATCCAATAACTGTTATTCCATAACCGAGATATACAGAACACATTAACCATTTAGGATCATTCAGATGGCTGAACGTAATGGCTGAAAACAGACAAAACTTTGCTTCCTTCATCTAGCTGTAATTTCAAGCACTTTTGTTGTCTGTTGAATCTACGAAGGAGTTTGGGACTTGCTAGCAGTGTTTCCCGGGGCGCCACACGATGTAGCCACCGCTTCGTGTGCCTCCTTGCCTCCGCCCTCTCGTGCTGACCCTCAGAAGAGAAGTGGACACCACTAAGGTGGAAGTTTGCCACTGCTGTTTCCCTCCTGGAGGCCAGGTTTGCACAAGCGGAGCTCTTCAAAGCAATGAGAGCTCCCTCTGTCCTCGCATTTCAGCTAGAGCCGCTGCCCGGGGGCAGCAACCCTTGGGCTTAGGGATGGCTCCATGCCATGGGTGATATCGACACCACCCCTCCCCCAGCCATCTTCCCCAACAGAGCCTTCCCAGCGGTCCAGGTAGAATGTGTCCATCAGCCTGCCCCGTGCTTGGCTGTTTTCCACCTGTCCGGCCCGAGACATGCTCCCACTGGGCAACCAGAGGTGTCCCAGCTTGTAGCACTGGCAGCATGGGGCAGGCAAAGTCATTACGGTGCACAGCCACCCGAGACCATCACAAGCAAACACACACACAACTAACAAAAGACAAGATTGTACTGGTACAACATGCACAAAGAGAAAGGAGGAAGAGGAGGAGGAAGAGAGGAAGAAGAAGGGGAGGAGAAAGAACTCAGAACAGCGCTGCCTGTTTCTCGGTGGACCTTCTGTCCTGTTCCACTAGGGTGACCTGCCCTGAAACTGGGCTCCACTCACTACACCAGAGTTTGGAACACTGGGCCTGCCATTCTACCAGACCAGAGACCGGAGCAGGAGCATATCCCATATGGGCTCTTGTCAAGATCCGCCAGACCAGAGGCCAGAGCAATAGCAGAGGTGCCAAGCCTGGCATTCCACATACTGTAGTCATTCCTTGGCGCATTCTTGCCACTGCCACGGCTGGAGCCCGTGGAGCATCGTTTGATCCTCCCTCAAGTGGGCAAGAATTAAGTTTAGGGGGTTAAAAGGAGTCTGCCCCATGTCGTCAGTCTCAGTCACACACACACACACCAGGCAGCGACAGACAAGACAGTCATCCAGAAAGACACACAGACCCAGACAACAGATCCCACCACTCCTGCAGCAGAAAAACACGAAAGTAGGACAGCAGTGAATTGCAGCTCCTCAGGATACCCGCCTCATCCTTATCCAGAGACCCAGAGATCACAGAAAACTGAGGGTACTCTGTCCCCCCTTACAGAAACTTAGGAGCACCTCTGTCTCCTCTAATGGGGCCTCCCTGTGGCCCATGGTTGTCCAGTACGTCTGCTCTAACTGTTCCTGACCACACAGATAACACATTTTGCCTTGAGGCCCAAAACAGAAACACTGAAACAGAGACAAACAAGACACTTACTGGCCAGTCCTCAACCCTTTGGTTAGGGGGTCTTGGGAGCTTGGGGAAGCCCATAAGATGTTATGTTCAAGTCTCGTGGACCCCCAAAGGCCACCACCGAGCCGATTCTGATGCAAACACAGTAGGATCTTTATTACAAGCTCGAACTCAGGCCCACACTCTCACCAAAGCAGCGCTTCTTGAGTCTAGAGCCCCGAGCTCAGGGAGAGAGAGGTTTTTATTTAGGGTTACAACAAGGTTTGGGGAACTCCAGCTTGGCAGTTCTATGATTGATGGACATTTAGCAAATATCGGGTGTCTGGAGAGCCAAACCGTAATTGTTTTCCTCATCCTATGGTAAAGAACTGCTGGATAAACTCCAGGTACTCATTGATTAGCCTTTGCTAGGGGTGTGGTTAAATATTACCAGAGGTGAGTGGTCGAAGCACATTTTTATGGGTTTTTCTCCTTTTTGAGACTGGAGTTTATGCCTAGGTTATTTACCTTTAAGACAGAGTTTCTTTTTCAGAAATGGGGTTTCATGGGCCTCACAGTAAGGAATAGTGGAGACCCCCCACCCACAGATCAGCAGCCTCCAGTCTGGTTATAAGGAGGCTGTGCCCAAAGCATAAAAGTGGCTGAACTGCCTGGGGGCTCTGAGTCTACATTGCTCTAACAATAAAAGGCGTGGTAAAAGTAACCGTTCATCTGGAAGTGGTGCTGAACACCTTTAGTTCTGTACTTGGGAGACGAAGGCAGGCAGATTTACACGAGCTCAAGGCCAGTCTGGTCTACAAAGCTAGTTTCAGGACAGCCAAGGTTACACAGAGAAACCCTGTCTCAAAAAACAAAACAAAACAAAACAAAACAAAAGTGCACTTTCCCCTAGCTGGGCTGCCTTGTTGAGCCACAGAAGAAGAGGATGCTTTTAGTCCTGGTGGGACTTGATGTGCTGGGGCGGTTTGGTATGGGCCAGGGCCTCTCTTTTCTGGGGAGAATGGGAGAAGAGGATGGGAAGACAGGGCCAGAAGGAGAGGAGGGAGGGGGCTGCAATAGGGATGTAAAATGACATACATACATATATACATACATAAATAAATAGATAAGTAAAATGACATGAATAAATAAATAAATAAATAGTGAATATCTTCATTTTATGCTTTGTCTCTTCCACACATCTGTGTTAGCCAAGATGGTTCCCCTGCTCTTTCTCAGCTGACACTCCAGGGGGGACAAAAAAAATGAACTATTAAATATGGCAGTGACAGCTGATTGCCAGTGCTGGAGAGAATGAAGTCAGGCCCTGGGCTGCCCCAAGCCTGGGGCAAAGAAGTGCTCTGAACTGGCTGAGAGGAAAACCAGGGCTGGAGAGTAAAGCGCTTAGAACAGGCGCAGGCCCAGGACTTGCCCACACACAGCACCCACAGCCTTAAGCTAAGTGAATGTAGCAGAGTTTACCTGAGCAAAGACAAACCTCATTCTTTTCCTTTTAAAGATTTATTTATTTATTATGTATACAGCGTTCTGCCTGCATGCAGAAGAGGACACCAGATCTCACTATCGATGGTTGTGAGCCACCATGTGGGTGCTTGGAATTGAACTCAGGACCTTTGGAAAAGCAGCCAGTGCTCTTACCTTCTGAGCCATCTCTCCACCCCCCCCCCCCCAAAAAAAAAAAGCCCACCTGATTCTTTAATCAGGCAGCCCTGAGAAGGACAGTGACCGAGAGACCAAACCTAGCAGCCCCTGCAGCGCACAGAAGTGAGCAGAGAAGATTTAAGTTAGTCTTAGTTTGCCAGCTGAGGAGAAAGCCTCCTGCACGCGACGGAGGCTACCATTGAGCTCACGCGTCTGCACTGGGCACAGCAAGAGATTCCAGTCCAAACCAACGGCTTCAACAGCAGAGAGCACAGCTGCCTGGGAGAAGGGAGACAGCAGGTGCCACTGCAGCTTCGTTTAGGAGAAAAGCTCCAGTTGGTCAAAAAGCAGAGCAGAGAGGGAAAATCTACGGGCATGTGGGAAGGAAAGATCCCAGTAAAGACCCGTACACATAAAACTAAAAAATAAAGCTGGGCTGTAATAGCACACACCTTCAATCCCAGCATTCAGAAGGCAGAGGCAGGTGGACCTCTGTGAGGCCTAGGCCAGCCTGGTCTACTGAGTTTTGGGACAGCCATGGCTACACAGAGAAACCCTGTCTTGAAAGAAATTAAAACAAAAACAAACAAACAAGCCTTAAGTCTTTTAATAAGTGGATCCAGTCACTACTAACATCTGTGCAGAGTGGGGGATGTCCCAGATGCCCACCACATTCGCGGAATGACTGGAGAGTGATGGCTGGGTTATGGCTGCAGAGTTAGAGGTGAGCTCAGGAAACCTTGAGGCTGGTGAGGGGAGAAGAATCTGAGGGGCTAACATGTCGACAGCATTTCCGCCTCTACTGGTGTTGGATGGAAAGACTGAGGTAGCTTGCGGGGGGAGGGGGGGAAGCCAGGACAGGGACTTCCCAAAAGACCTCCTAACAACCAGAATCCTGAAGCCTCTGAATGAAAAGCCAGCTTGACAGATGCTGGGGGGGGAGGGGAAGGGGTTGTTTATTGGTGTTTGAATTTGTTTCAGAATCTTCCCTAGACTCCAGAGAGGTGGCTAATGGTGGCTCTGGACTTCCAGACAGTGATGCCAGGGGTGGTGGTGGAGGGGGGAGTGTCGTCCTGAGCCAGGAAGCTCTGAACTGGGCCCAGGTCGTCCATGTGGAGGTCAGTGGCCAGCGTCTTCCCTTCCGCCTGCAGGCTACTGATACGCAGGAGGAAATCCTGGTGGGTTCCTGTGGGGGTGAGCTGACGAGAGGTTTTAAAGCGGCTGCTCACTCACCCCGCCTGCCTCCTTCCTTATGCTTGCCTCTTGGAGCTCATTCGCTGCTTGCCACTGCAACCACTGTCTGTCTTAGACAGCGGACCTGCCTGCCATGGCAGAGACCCGGAGCCCCCTTTTGCTCTACATCCTGGTCTTCTGTTTGCCAGGCTCTGGATTGATCAGAGGGCAGAAGGTGAGTGGGAGTCAGTCCCGGAGAGCGGGAGGGGACGCACATACCTGCTGTATGGATGGCTTGGGTGGTCTGACCTCCCTGAGGGCCCAGATTGCCAGGCTGTTGTCCCAGCTCTCCAGGCTGAAGTCTGTGTCGGTTTTACCCGAAGTTAGGGCTACAGCAACTGCATCTCCTCTAACGATGTCTGGGTAGCTGGTGGTGTACTACGGGCAGCCATTCTGTGTGTCCCAGCCTGTGGCTGAGGAGGACAGTTCCACCTCCATCCTCCTGGGCTCCCCTAAGACCACTGTCTATGTGGCCCGCACCTGGTGGGGGGAGGCGGGCTTAGGTGTGCTCTCCACCCATCCTCTGGGAACTATAAACCGGGAGGCTCATTCAGAACCTGACCACATTTATGCCTGTGGCCAGCACCGAGCCTGTCCGGAAGGAGTGAGAGTTGCCCACTCTCCATGCCGATGGGTAGATCAACCAACAATATTCTTAAGTCTCAGAGATGCCCCTCACCAGCCCTGGGCACGACCCCTTCAGTCTTTACAACCTCTGGCCAGCTGGTTCTAGTCTCCCACTAGAAATCCAAGGCCCAAGGAGGACAGCAACAAGCTCTTCTCACTAGAGTCATGGTCTGGACCACAGCCTGTGATTTCCACTCAGGCCTGCAATCCCCCGTGCATCGAACTGAGTGTACAGGAGCTCATGAGTGGTTGTAGCATGGCCCCTGAGGTCAAGATTGTTAGGCTGCCTGTCCCTAGGTCTCGCCAGCCTATAGCTGCTGCATGGGGTTGGGAAAAGCCTCACACCTTGAGTATGGAGACTGAGTTTTTGATCTGTAACTGAGCAAGGGTACTTCCTTGCTCATCTGCTCATCTGCTCCTCCAGCAGCTTCCAGGGTCCCCGTGGCAAAGCGAGGGAATCCACCACCAGGTAGCCATGGGGTTCTTTGTCTTTAGACTGCCTACGGTCCCATGGAAAAATGATTTCAGGTCCAGGCCAGCACTGGGTGGAGTAGGTGGGATACTGGGATGAGTGGAAAACCCACAAGCTCCAGAGTTGTGTGAGCTGGAAAGCACTTTGCCACCTGTGTTCTGGGCAACGGGGACAGAGGTCAGTGAGAAATCTCAGCTTGGAGGTTTTTTCCCTTGTCAGAGACGTGGTAAAGTTGAACAAACAGTCCTAAGTCTATAATCTGATACTGAGGCCCACACAACCTGGACCAGGGAAGAGGTTTTGAGGTCCTCGTGGGTAGGGACGTAGCAATGGCATCCGTGCTTCTCCCTCACAGTCACTCATCCTGTATGACATGAGACACAAGCTGCAGCTACTGGGAAAGTATCCTCAGAGGGCAAAGGTAGCATGAGGACTTGGCTCAGCAGGCTTTGGCCATAGAGGCACGGAAGGCTCCCCGTGGGACGGTCTGAGCCTGTGTCCACCCAGAAGCCTTCTGCCCAGTGACTACTTCATATTGTGCACAAGCCTGAAATCCTAGGCCAAGGTGCAAGAGTGGGAGCATTGGCAAGCACTTGCTCTGTCCGCTCCTGCTCTGATGCAGAGGAAGGGAAGGCAGCTCAGGGGCCTTTCCTCTCTTAGGGGAGTTAGGTTCTAGGCTGCCAGTCTAGAGACCCCCCCAGGAGCCTGGCCCCAGCTTGGGGGAGTTTTTTTTTTTTTCACCTAGCCTCTGGGCTTAATAGTTCACATTCCTCAGCTTCCCCAGCAGCACTTGTGTAGAAAGCAGAAGTGGGAATCTCAGCCTGGGTTGAGCTCTCTAGCGGGGCCCCCAGGTGCTCCCAGGAAACAGACCTCTGTCTGACCCAGCTGATGTCCAGCCTCATCCCACCCTGCTGCATCACCAGCAGGACAGTGGCTTCGTCTGGTGCTGATGGTGGGCAGATGTGATCTGAGTGCCTGTCTCGGGTGTGGTCCCTGGAGAGGTGCTGATTCAGCGGTTGGCTTATCCATCACCACTTCACACGGGCTTACAGAGCTCCAGCCTCCTCCAGGCTCTCCCTCACTCTGAGTGACAGCTCTCAGCTGAGCATTACTGAGAAGCCTGGCCAACCATCCCGGGGTTCCTACCCGAGTGGCAACTGTACTTCCATCCCTGCCTGCCTAGGCCAGTGGTTTTGAGGGGGGCCCACTGTCAGCCAAGCGTATGCTCGGAACCTGAAACTGAACTGCTCAGTTTCCTAGGCATGGCATGGCAGCAAAGGGCAGCTTTGGGATGAGGGATCCAAACATAACATCTAGACCCGGGAGCAGCCAGACCAGAGGCATTGCTGAGTAACTTCCCTCTTTGTCAACCGCAGGGGCATGAGCGGAAAAGGCAAAAAATCACAGCCGCAGAGAGGCCCGGAGCTCTGTGTGCTCTGGAAGAAAGTGCTTTTCCTTTTCTCTGGGTTTGGAAAGCCACTTCTCTGTGACTCATTTTAGGCAAGGGCTGCTCTGGGTGCACCCTCTTTGGAGTACATGTGGTCAGCATTTTCGAGATGAGAAGATTCGGCTTTCTCCACACCATCCCCCCATCAAAATGTACCTCCTCAGCCCCTTCTCCCGCTATAGGCTCAGTCTGCCCTCCACGGTACAGCGCTGTAGCTTCTTTTGACCCTAAATGTGGTCCCAGTGGAGGACTGCTGAGAGTTGCTTCAAGACATGGCACTACAGGATGGAGGCAGGCAAGGTCTCGTCACACCGTCCACCCCTCCAGCATGCTAAGCTGTTTCCCCAGCCACCCTCAGTCCAGTGGTGCCCTCATGCCCGACTCAGTTCTCCACACAGGGGTCAGGCCTCACTGTAAAGCACTAACCGAAGCCAAGTGTGGGGTCTGCTTGGCAGACCACACTTTAAAAGGTAGAGGTAGGAGGATCAGAAATCCAAAGCCTGCCTGGGGCTGTGTGAGACATACAGTATAGACATGTAGGAAAGCTTTAAAAAAATAAAATAGATTTAACAGGTGGTGGTGGCACATGCCTTTAATCCCAACACCTGGAAGGCAGGGGCAGGCGGATCTCTGAGTTCGAGGCCAGCCTGGTCTACAGAGGGAGTTCCAGGACAGCCAAGCTACACAGGAAAACCTTGTCTCGAAGAAAAAAAAATAAAGTAAACAAATAAAATTTAAAAACAATAACAACAAACAACTCATTGACTGAGTCCTGAGGCTGCACCCAAGCTCTGCTTCTCCCAGGTGTAGCTGGCTGCTGTCAGCCTGGCCTCCAGCCACTATCCAAGCCTCTTTCGGGCTACCTTGCCTGTACACATGGCCATTTGCTCTTCTCCATCCCCAGCCTTGGTTCTGTTGCCCCCTCAGCCAGAGCACTTACCCTAGACAACTCTCACAAGCTTCAGGTACAATTCACAGGAGTAGTTTCAGCTGTCAGCTTGGCAGAATCTAGAAGCACCAGGGAAGAGGGTCTCAGCGAGGGATGGCCTAGATCAAGTTGGCCTGCCGGTGTGTTTATGGAAGATTGTGTTGATAACGCTAATGGATGTGTGAAGACCTGAGCCACTGAGGGTGGCACCATTCCCTATGCAGGGGTTTCTGGTTGTCTAACTATAGAGAGCAAGCTGAGTACTAAGGAGCAATGTGGAGCCACTAGCTGTTTTAACTTCCTGTCACCTGGACTTCCCTTTGATGGTGGGCCGTAACCTGGAATTGTGAGCTAAACAGACCCTCCTCTTCTGAACTGCGTTTTGTCAGGGTATTTTATCACAGCAACAGATGAAATTAAAACACCCTGGGTCCTATTCTCCCAGCTGCCCCCATTGCCTGTCGTCCTCTGGACCCTGGTTTCCTGTCTGCAGGTAGAGCCTTGGGTCAGGACTGGCATCGGGGCTTTGGAGCTGTGGCTGGACAGCCTTAACACACCAGGGCAGACCCTCTGCTTGGGGCTGGTGTTCTCTGGGTCCTAGTGGGACAGACTGAGGACAAAGTCATTGTATTCTTGCAAACAGTGTGAGGCTTGTTGCATGTTTGAGGCAAAAGGCAAGGAGGTCTAGCTGCAGGCCCTGCTTTACACCCTGTCCCCATGCCGGTTTGGAAAGCAGCTCCCCTGAACTTCAACCTCCTTACCTTAGATGGAAACGGTTCTCCTGCAGGAGCATAAAGACTTGAAGGATTTCAGCCACAGACATGGGGACAGGTTGTGGCATCAGCTGACAGGGAGGTTCTCGGAGCTTTCCTGGCCTTGCTCCCTCCCACTGAACAGAAGGGAAGCTGTGGCCTTGCTGCAATCGGGCTGGCCTCGGGGCTGGACCAGAGTGGAGCCCCTCACTGTGCATTCTGCCTGTGGCCTAGATGAAGTCTGAACGCTGTGATGTGCTCAGAGCGATTCCCATGTACACACCCTGCACCGCGTGCGCAGCTGTCCGGAGGCAGCCGTGTTTCTCCGACCGGCATCTGAGCTTGGTGGAGACGATACTCCTAGACTGTCGGTACGGGCCGTCCCTCTTCCTTCCCACTCTCGGGAGGGTGGCAGGGGACCCAGAGGACCCTCACTGACCTCCAGGGGCGGGCATACAGACTATCATTAACCCCCACACCTTGCACTGGTCACGGCGAGGGAGGAGAAAAGATGTCTACTGGGCGTCTACTGCACGCTGGGCCCTGGCTTGGCCCTGGCTAGATGGAGAGGAGAGACGTGGGTGGGGTAAGATTCCTGGAATTCGGTGTGAGGAGGCTGGGAGTGAAGGCCACGGGTGCCCACCACCCCATCCACCACCCCATCACCTGCCTCCCCTCTCTCCTAGCTATGAGGTGACGCTCAAGGGCTCTGTGCTATCCTTAAGTGGCTGCAGACAGGAGTGCTGGCACCACGGGGTTCATAATGCCTGCTGCCCTGGCTACTGGGGATCCAAGTGCTTTGGTATGGAAGAGGCCACCTGCCCTGCTCCGCTCACCCTACACCCCAGCCCCCAGCTCTTGTTCTGAGGGACGCCTACACTGCCCTCAGCCTTATTCGACAGCTCATTGAGGGCCCCAAGGGGAAGGCTCCCTAGCCCTGCTTGCCTGGAGTGGGGGCTGGAGCAGAGCATTCTGGGAATCAGCTGACTTCTTGGGGTCCACAGAGTGCCCTGGAGGTGCTGAGAAACCATGTAATGGCCACGGGACCTGCCTGGATGGCATAGCTGGAAATGGGACCTGTGTGTGCCAGGTAAGGGTTGCGTGGGGATGAGGTGGGGGTACTGGGAGAACCCCACTGACTTAGTGCATTAACAGGAAAACTTCAGCGGCTTAGCCTGCCAGGAGTGCCGAGACCCCCAAAGATTTGGTCCGGACTGCCAATCAGGTGAACTTGCAGGGCCTCCTGGCAAGGCCAGCCTTGTCTCTGCAGCCCTCCCCTAACTCCTCAGACTTGTCTTTCTATCCTGGGATTCTGGCCTTGATTCCTTCTGCCCTGAGGCTCTCACGTATGGTAGTCTCAGGAACCTCTTCCAGGAAGCCCTTCCTAATGACCCTCTTTCCGCCTGGCTCCCTCTGGGCTTTCCCCTTCCACTGTGATACAGCTCTGGACTCCCAAGGTTATCCCTACAATCTAAACACACAGAGGCCAGGAAGGTGACGTCCCTGTATGTACCTTGGTGAGGCTGTGGTTCCACTTGCTCTTGTGTGTCCCTCTTAGTGTGCAGATGTGTGCATGGCCTGTGCAACCACGGACCACAGGGGAATGGGAGCTGTCAGTGTTTTGCTGGATACACCGGCCCCCTCTGTGACCAAGGTGAGCAATGCTGCCGAGGACAGCAGGTTCTTTGTGGTCAGGGCAGGGAAAGACAGTTGGGTGACAGATAGGGCCTGAGCCTCAGTGGGACCTAGGCCTGCAGCCTGTTAGGGCTGGGGAGTGTTACCTCAAACTTCCACTGTCTGGAGTACTATAACAAGTGGGGCAGGGTACTTTTGCTCCTCCCCACGTGGGCCTTCACTGTGACCTCTCTGCTCAGAGCTTCCGGTCTGCCAGAGGCTGGGATGCCCCAAGAATTCCCTGTGCTCTGCAGAGATGCCCTCCTGTAAGTGCCTGCCTGGACACATTCAGAAAGGAAATGTCTGTGTTGGTAAGCATATGAACTTGGGGCAGGGGGTTCTGGCTTGAAGAACAGAGTGGGTGGCAGGGCCCGGGAACGTGACCTTTTATACCAGTACGTGCAGTTTGGCCACTTACAGAGAAAGGAAATTGTTCCAAAGAGGCACAAGGCCTATGGCCACTCTTGAGGCAACCATAAAGGGGCCAATGCTTTTGGGCCTCAACTCACTCAGGCTCTCTCTGCCCTGGCAGCTTCTGACCCCTGCCAGCCATCTCCTTGCTCCCCACTGGCCCGATGCTCAAGGACTCCCGAGGGGCAGGCTCAGTGTCACTGCCCAGAGAATTACCATGGCGATGGCAAAGTGTGTCTGCCCAAGGACCCGTGCCTCACCAACTTCGGTGGCTGCCCCAGGAACTCTACCTCCTGTCAGTACCTGGAGCCAGGCAAGGTAAGCAGGACACCTGCTCCGCAAGCCGCTCCGGCTGCAGGACCCTGGGCAAGTCAGAGATTGTCTGAACCCCTCAGATGCTCCAGTTAGAAGATGTGAGGAGAAGCCCAGCCCTGGTCTTTAAGGAGGAGTGGCAGGGCTGTGTGAGGGAGGCTTTGCCAGAAATTTTCCTGAATTCTCACTGATGGCTGTACCGCCTCCTCCTTCCCTTGCCGTTGGCCCAGGCCACCTGTACGTGCCTGACAGGTATGAAAAAAATTAACAACAATGCTTCTGAGGGATGCTACGCCTCATGCGAACCACATTCCTGTGACAAGTCAGCCACCTGTCAGCTGACCCCTAGTGGAAAGACCAGGTTGGCACAGGGGCCCGGGGGAGTGGGCACAGAGCAGGGAGGATGGAGTGGGCCAAGCACTTCTCTGTGTGCCTCCTCTCAGGGCCTGGGAGGGAGGACTGGGGAGGAGCAGGGGCATGGCCCATCCTCTCTCTAACCAGTCTCTCTGGGTCCCCAGCTGTGTGTGCAAAGATGGCGAGGTGGGTGACGGCCGTGCCTGCTATGGACACCTGCTCCGAGAGGTTCAGAGGGCCAATCAGAACGGCCTGGTGGTCCCACGGCTAAGAGTGGCTGTTGCCATGCTGGGTGTGTGCCCCCTAGGCCTACCTGTGACTGCACACCCTGTCCCCACAGAGCTGGGAGGGAGACCTAGTCTTGGCAGAGACTAGTTTCTTTGCCCAAGAACTGGGTGAGGCTGGGATGGAGGTGGGAACTGGTCCCAGCGCTAGTATTCTTTTCCCACACTCGACACCTAGAACGATCCCCTCAGGAGCTTCCTGCTTACATTCTGACACCCCCTCTTGCCACCTACAGAGCAGGGCTGCCAGGAGATTCTCACTGCATCAGGCCCATTCACCCTGTTGGTGCCATCCATCTTGCCCGTCTCCTCTGTTGCCTCCAGTGCCATGAATGTGAGTCCCTTCTCCCAGGAAGCAGGACATGCTCTCTCCATTCATGATACTTCCCTTGAGACAGTCTCATTCAAACCCTGAGAATGGAGGCCTGCCAAGCCCCTGTCCTCTTTGTGACTCAGGCAGGGGAGGTGCGAAGAGGGTCGAGCTGTCTGGGCTCTACCCAACACCCCACCCCTGTGTGTCTGCAGGTGACCCTGGCACAGCAGCTCTGCAGACAGTATATCATCGCGGGGGAGCACATCCTGGAAGATGTAGGGCCTTCAAACATACGCAAGTGGTGGACGCTGGCTGGCCAGGAGATCACTGTCACTTTCAAAAACTTTGTATGAGATGGTCCTCAGCCTGGGGGCCGGAGGAGGGCCAGGGGGACGACACAGCTGGGCAAGTGTGGGCAGGAGGGAACTGCAGAACCGGGCTTGGCATGTGGGACACAGTCCTGTGTCTGTCTTGTCAGAGATATACCTATAAGTATGAAGACCGGCCCCAGCAGACGTTCAGCATCCAAAAGGCCAACTACGCAGCGGCTAACGGGGTCTTCCATACGGTCTCTGCCCTGAGGTGGCAGCTTCCGCCTCCGCTTCCAGGGGACCCCAAGGTGAGCCCGCAACCTCTTTTTCACCTTGTGCTGTGGGGGATGTCTTGGTGTGTCAGGTCCTGGCATGAGGCTGTTCTGGCTTCTGGAGGCTAGGCTCTTCCTCCTGGGGCAGAAGCTGCCTCATGCCACCCTGTGGCCCTTATACCTGCAGAAAACTGTTGGCCAGATCCTTGCTTCTACAGAGGTTTTCACGAGGTTTGAAACGATCCTGGAGGTGAGCTTGGGGAACAGAGTTCTGCCTGGCTGCACTTGCAGACCAGAACAGCTCCATGCCCCCAGAATCTGCCTCACCCCACCTTCCGAGAGCCCGCCCGTCACAATCCTGAGGCTCTACGGAGTCAGAGGACCAATGTGCCACCCATGTTTCCCACTTAGCCAGTAGGAACTCCCTGCTGGCTGATGGTGGGTGGCAAGAGCCAGGTAGGGCTCGGAGGCAGGGATTTATCTAACCCCCGCCCCCTTGTGCTGACACAGAACTGCGGGCTGCCTTCTATCCTGGATGGGCCTGGGCCCTTCACGGTCTTTGCCCCAAGCAATGAAGCTGTGGACAGCCTTCGAGATGGCCGCCTGATCTACCTTTTCACAGCAGTAAGCTCTGTGGGAATATGAGGCTGCAGGTTGGGGCTGCCGGGGCTTCTCCGGGGCTTCTCCGTTGACCTCCAGGAACTGACTCCTCCCCTCAGGGCCTTTCCAAACTTCAGGAGCTGGTGCGGTACCACATCTACAACCATGGCCAGGTGAGAGGGTCTGCTCCTTCACGGCGTTCCCTGTTTCAAGGACTGCTGCAGGCTTCGATCTTTCTGGGGACCCCATTTCCTTATCTTCTCTCCTCCACATCTGAGAACTGCGGATCACCTGAACAAGGCGTGGCCCACGCCCCGCCTAAAACCATTGTCTCCTGCCCCAGCTGCCGGTCGAGAAGCTCATCACTAAGGGACGCGTCCTCACCATGGCCAACCAGGTCCTGACTGTGAACATCTCTGAGGAGGTGAGCTCCGTGAGCGGCTGAGCACATGGGTCCAGTTGCGGGAGCTGCTGGCCTTGCTCGTGCCTGCTGGTGGGCGCCGGATACCACGGCGGGTAGGACACTTGGCAAGGCCCCAGCTGGGCTAGGAAAGCGGACACAGGTCCCGCGGCAGCCATAAACAGAACTGCCAGGGCCTTCTGAGGCCGGCTGGGCTAGAGACAGCACACGGGGTCTGTGTCACAGGGGCGCATCCTGCTCGGGCCTGAGGGCGTCCCCTTGCGGAGAGTGGACGTGCTGGCCGCCAACGGTGTGATCCACATGCTGGAAGGCATTCTGCTGCCCCCCACCATCCTGCCCATCCTCCCCAAGCACTGCGACGAAGAGCAGCACAGGACTGTGGTGGTGAGCCCTGCACAGAACCCAGGCTTCGCCCCGTACCCAGAGCCCCACCCCAGAGCATGGGCAGGGGACAGCACCCCTGGGTTGCTGCCGCGGTGTAATACAGAGGAAGAGGCTTGTTTTGGCTCACCGTTCTGAAAGTGTGGTGCCCTAGCGGTGGCTCAGCTCTCACTGAGGGAGCGCCTTCTGGCACAGGGCAGCTGGGCAGAGGTGAGGAGACCGCGCTGAAAGAAGAGGGTCCCCGGCTCGTTCCCTCAGAACCCGCTGTGGTGATAACTCACCCGCCCCCGCAGGAGGGGAGCCTGGAAGCCCATCTGCCTTTTACAGGCTCTGTCTCCTTGTGACACCTTTCCTGGCCTCTCTACAGTTAGCTCCTTCTCCTCCCTCAGATCTTTGCTCCGTGTCACCATCTTGGGGTTGTTGAATGTCCCTGACCCTCTCTCCCCCTTCTTGCCCTGCTCTGTTCTTCCTAGGGTTCTTGTGGCGATTGCCAGGCCTTGAATGCCAGTAAATGCCCTCCAAACACTGTGAAACTGGTGAGCACCCCTAATCCAACCCTCAGGGATGGATCCTTTTTTGCCAGAATCCTCATCATGCCCAGGTTACTGTGGGGGAGTCAGGCGGGGAGTCGACCGTACCTGGAGGCTCAGGATGGGAGAATTGGACCAGGGCTGCCTGGTAAAGACTCGCCCTGCACCCACTCTACTGACTGGCCTTATATGGTATACCCTAGGATCTCTCCCCCAAGGAGTGTGTTTATACTCATGACCCAACTGGGCTCAATGTGGTGAAGAAAGGCTGTGCCCACTACTGCAACCAGACCACCACAGTAAGCCTGGGCAGAAGCGTGATCCCCAACAACCTTTGGCACTTCCTCTTTGTCTGGGGTTCCCAAGTTGGGTTGAGGGGGTTGCCCTTCCCAGGCATTTCTTTTGGTTTTGTTTGGTTGGAATGGTGTTTTGTTTGTTTGTTTCTGTGGTAGTGTTAGGAATAGAACCCAAGGCCTTGCCTATCCTAGATAGCACTTGCCACTGAACTACAAGTCCTCGCCCTGTCCCACATGCTAACGGTTAAAGAGATGGGGGGAGGGGAGAGGCTGGCGGTCAATGTCCATTTCTGTGCTCTAGAGACGATCAGGAAGCAGAAGAATCAAGGGTTGGGGCTGGCATGGCCTGGGTGTTCAGGTATGTTCTGTCTCTCACAGATACGTGGCTGCTGCAAAGGATTTTTTGGGCCTGACTGCACCCAGTGTCCAGGGGGCTTCTCCAACCCCTGCTACGGCAAGGGCAACGTGAGTCCCCACCCTGCTAGGTGTAAGGAAGGTCGATAGCTTCCTCAGCCGCAGTGTCAGAACCAGGCCTACCTCTCTTGTCTCAGTTTCCCCACTTCTGAGTAAGTGATGTTGCACCAAACTGTTTCTTAGAAACTATTACATCCGGGTCTGGAGAGACGGCTCAGTGGCTGAGAGCACAGGCTGCTCCTGCAGAGGGTCTGAGTTTGTCTCCCAGCACCCGTGTTAGGCAGCTCACAACTACCTGTAAGTCTGGCCTCGCTGGGCCTCTGCATTCAAGGGCATATACCCACACAGACACACATACAAACACACTGAAAAAATTTATTTTGGGGGGCTAGAGAGATGGCTCAGCAGTTAAGAATACTGGCTGTTCTTCCAAAGGACCTGAGTTCAATCCCAGCAACCACACAGCAGCTCATAATGGTCTGCAGTTCCAGCTCCTGAGGAGCCAACACCCTCACACAGACATATATGCAAGCAAACTACCAATGCACGTAAAATAAAAATAAATACATAACTTTTTTTAAAATTTTTCTGAGACAAGGTCTCTCTATACAATCCCGACAGTCCTGGAGCTTGCTGTGTAGACCAGATTGGCCTGAAACCCACACAGATTAACCTGCCTCTGTCTCCCAAGTGCCAGAATTAAAGGCATATGTCACTGTGCCTGGCCCTAACACTTTCTTTTTTTTTTTTTTTTTTTAAGAAAAGAAGTAATTATTTTGATAGATTTTTTACATCTATTTTTCAAGAGTCTTTTGGGCCTGACTGCCCAGTGCTGGGGTAGGGCAGGGTTCTGGCAGTATTCTGTTTTTCTTTAGCATTCTGTTTTTGCCACCTTAGGACATCAGTGCCCCTTAGTGCCTGCTGTAGAAGAATACAAGAGTTAATGTTCAAAAAACTCTACAGGGTCATGACCCTCCCAGTGGCTGCTCTGGCAGCGCCCCTGATTTTGAAGGTCACTTCAGGGTGAAGTCTCAGGGGGAACAGGAGCTCAGAGCCTGCGGGGGGGGGGGGAGGCTGTGTAACCACACACATGACTGGTCCCGTACCTGCCACCCTCCAGTGCAGCGATGGGATCCAGGGCAACGGGACCTGCCTCTGCTTTCCAGACTACAAGGGTATCGCGTGCCATATCTGCTCCAACCCAAACAAACACGGAGAGCGGTGCCAGGAGGGTGAGTGACCTTGGCCAGACCACCTCCCAGGGAGAAAGAAACTTTGGTTTAATAAGGTGGCTAGGGGGCTGGAGAGATGGCTCTGAGGTTGCGACCACTGGCTGCTCTTCCAGAGTTCCTGAGTTCAAGTCTCAGCAACCACAACCATCTATAATGACATCTGGTGCCCTCTTCTGGCGAACAGGTGTACATGCAGGCAGAAAACTGTATAAATAATAAATCTTAACAACAACAAAAAAAGGTGGCTAGGACATGGGGTGTGGTGGTGCTCTGTAATCTCAGCACTTGGGAGGCAGAGGCAGGTGGATCTCTGTGGGTTCCAGTCCAGTCTGGTTTACAGAGTGAGTTCCAGACATCCAGAGAAAACCCTGTCTCAAAACAAAAGCAACTAAACAACAACCAAGTACAAGAGGGCTTTCCTCATAGTTTACTCACCTGCTCACTGAGTTTGAAAGGCTCCATGATTTAAGGACCCTAAGACATGGTCAAGTAACATAAAGCCTTAGAACCACTCCATTCCCAGCCTCAATCCCTACTTCACAACAATCCTGGCTCCCAACAAGCCCTGCTTCCCGTCCAGTTTCTCTAGCCCCATCTCTTTTCTACAGACTGTGGCTGTGTCCATGGTCTGTGTGACAACCGTCCTGGCAGTGGAGGGGTGTGCCAGCAAGGCACATGTGCCCCTGGCTTCCGAGGCCGCTTCTGCAATGAGTCCGTAGGAGAATGTGGGTCCTCGGAGCTGGCGAAGCGCTGCCACGCGAATGCTCAGTGCATTAGTCAGGAGGGTGCTGCCAGGTGAGGAGGACGCTGGCTTCCTTTGTGCCCTGTCGGTAATTACACGTCAGTGTGCTCACTTGCCAGCTTTTCTCCGCCCCCCCCAGGTGTGTCTGCCATGATGGTTTTGAAGGTGATGGTGTCAACTGTAAACGCAGCAATCCCTGCTCACGCCCAGACCGAGGTGGCTGCTCAGAGAACGTTAGTTCCCGCCCCCCTTACCCTTTCGCTGCCCCAGAGGCAGGCTGGGGCTCCTTAACCCTCAGCCACGGCCCTGCAGTCCTGAGTCACGTGTTCATGACCCACGCAGGCCGAGTGTGTCAGCGGGGACCTGGGTAGTCACCAGTGCATTTGCCACAAAGGCTGGAGCGGAGATGGCCGTGTCTGTGTGGCCATTGACGAATGTGGGCTGGACACTCGAGGTGGCTGCCATGCTGATGCCCTCTGCAGCTATGTGGGCCCGGGACAGGTGAGGCATGGAGGGACAGTTGGGGAATTCCCTCCACCCCACCCCACCCCGCTCAGAAAAAGTCTGAGCCCACAGATGCAGATGGAGTCATGTCCCTTGGCGCTGGTCTAGTGTGCTCACCAGGTCCCCTATGTGTCACCAAGCTCCTGTTCTAGCACAGTCTAGTGTCTCCCCTGAGCAAGGAGGCGACCCTGCCTCCAGAGGCCCCAAGTCTGTAGATTCACAGAAAGCCATCTCTGGGATTTCATGCTCTAGTCTTACATACCTGTTATGCGATCTTAGCACCCAGAGCCTCCAGATCAAGCATTTTGGGGCTCATGAAGCTAACTTCTGGCAAATGTTTAAGGAATTCTAATGTGGGCCAGGAACAGTGGGGCATGCTTTTAATCCCAGCACTCAGAGGCAGAGGCAGAGGCAGAGACAGAGGCAGATGATCTCTGTGAGTTTGAGGCCAGCCTCTTCTACATAGCGAGCTCCAGAACACATGGAGCTACAAAATAGAGACCCTGTCGCAAAGCAAAGCAAAGCAAAGCAAAGCAAAGCAGCAAAGCAAAGCAAAGCAAACCAGAATCTAAGGTGGGGCTGGAGAGATGGCTCAGTGGTGAAGTTCCTGCATAGGATCTGGGTTAGGTTCCTAGCACCCGCATGGCAGCTAACAACTCCAGTTCCCTGGGATCTGATGCCTTCTCCTGACCGCTGCAGGTGCTGCATGCATGTAGTGCACAGATTTAATGCGGGCAAAACATCCATATATAAAAATCAAGAGTAAATAAATTAGGGCTGGAGAGATGGATGGCTCAGTGGCCACTCTTACTAAGAACCCAGGTTTGATTCCCAAAACCCACATGGCAGCTCACAGCCATCTGTAACCCTAGTCCCTGGGGATTCCGTGCCCTTTTTGGTCTCCATGGGCACCAGGTATGCACATGATGTACACACACACATGTTGGCAAGACACCCACACACAGAACAGAATAATTTTACGTAAATAAATATTTTTAAAAAGAGTATCTAATGGACCAGCAGGAGGCTGGGCTTGGCCGGTTCTGAGTCAGCCTCTTCACAGCCCCGTCCTCTCAATTCTCTGGTGGCTTCCGTGTCAGCAAACTCAGACTGGTGCAAGGGCTAGAGTGCTGAGTTCCATCCAGAGCCTTGAAACTTAGAACTCCCCAGGAGCTACAGGCCATGCAGCAGGCAGAAGCGGTGTGTGTGGGGGGGAACCTCACCTTCAAGATCATGCTGGGCTATGTAGCTAGACCCTGCAAAAGGGAGAAAGGAAAAAGAGGTGGAAAGAAAAATCAGAACTGAGACTTTGAATGCAGAGATCTGGATACCCCCAGAAAACTTAAGATCTGGAAGTCAAGGGTCTCACCTGCACTTATTTGTAGTGTAGACAAGCCCAAAGGTATGTCCATTAGAGGAAGAGGCAAGAACAGTTGACTGGGTCACAGGGAGGAGGTGGAATCCCAGTGTGCTTCCTGGGCCTGGCCTTGGGCAACACCTACCCACTTGCCACAAGCCACTGACCTCAAGCAAATGGCCTTGACATGGTTCTGAGGTCAGGGTGGTGCCGAGTCTCCACAGATGCTTCCAGATAGTGTCACCTCTTGATCAGCCTTGAGAGATGGGCTCCCCTTGGGGCTCCAGGGCAGGGATCTCCAAGGGCAACATCTCCAAGAGCTCTTCTGGAGTATGAGCAAGTCTGCTGGGGAGCAGAGGAAGAGATAGGCTTCTGTGGTTGGTGAGACTCTCTGTTCCCTGGCCTCCCCAGAGCCGATGCACTTGTAAGCTGGGCTTCGCTGGAGATGGCTACGAATGCAGCCCCATTGACCCCTGTCGGGTAGGCAATGGCGGCTGCCATGGCCTGGTAAGAGGGGACAAGGGCTCCAAGCTCTTGGGAAGGCTCTCTGGGAAGGGCCTGCTGCACCTGGGCATCTCTGCCTGTCCTTAGCACCAGTATCTTCCTAAAGTCACCAGTCCTTCACTCTGTCACAGGATAAAGCTTTGTGCTGTGTTACTAAGGCCACAGGCCCTCCAAGAGCCAGCCCAGCCTGCCCAGCCCCACTCATCCTCCCACCACACCCCATCTTTGTTTCTCCGGCCTTTCTAAGCTCCTTGCTGACCCTTGACTTTCCTCTGCTCTCCTACCCTCCGGCATCTCTGCCTTTCACAGCCACTCCTCAGGCCTTGCCCCTCCTGCCTTTAAAAGCTCAGCTCCTCTAAGTCAGAGCTACCTATGTTGCTCTTTAACACTGGATCCCCAAGTCCCTTGTTATGACTGGTGAGATGATACCCATGTCCGGGGCTTTGTGGTCCTGGGGAACAGCCTACTAACCGAGATCTGGAGAGGGGACAAGGACGACTTAATGGCTGCACAGGCAGAGGGCAGGGGGTGGGTGACGTGGAGGGAGAGGAAGATGAGAACAGCCGGTATCCAGCTTATTATTTAGATGGTGAATGGGGGGCCACAATTCTGTCCGTCTGTCTGTCTGTTCCTTCCCTCTACCAGGCTACCTGCCAGGCAGTGGGGGGAGGCCAGCGTGTTTGCACGTGCCCCCCACATTTTGGTGGTGATGGCTTCAGTTGCTATGGAGACATTCTCCAGGTGAATGGTGCACAGATTTGTTCTTTTCCTATGCCTGTGTTGTCTTCCCATGTGCCTGTGGGGAGGTGGGTGCTTGGGGACTTGAATTTGTCCTTAGGTGTATGACCTCAGCATTTTCCTGCCCCTTAGGAACTGGAGGCAAATGCCCACTTCTCTGCCTTCTTCCAATGGTTCAAGGTAGGGCCAGGACAGAATGCTAGGGCTGGGTCCATGTCTGTCTGCAAGGCCTTCCTGGCTACAGAAATGCCCACCTTTATCTCCCTGCCCTCACTCACTGTATGCAGAATTCAAGCATCACTCTCCCTGCTAACAGCAACGTCACAGCCCTGGTGCCTTCTGAATCTGCCATCCGTAGGCTGAGCCTCGAGGACCAGGCCTTCTGGCTGCAGCCAAAGATGCTGTCAGAACTGGTCAGGTGGGACAGCTGGGAAAGGCCAGGGAGGGGATTCCGGGTGAGACCTTGGACCTTTTCAGACAAGGTTGAGAATCTGGTTCTTTGTTTACCATGTCTTCATAAAAGCAGGGAGAGCCCAGGGTGAAGGCCCAGGCCACACTAACATGGTCCAGTGTCCCTCCATCTGTTCCTTTTAGGGCCCATTTTCTCCAGGGTGCCTTCTCGGAGGAGGAGCTGGCCCGGCTAAGTGGACAACAAGTAGCCACACTGAGCCCCATAACACGCTGGCAGATACACAACATTAGTGGGGTAAGAGGTGAACTCTGGGCATGTGGACTCTGGAGCTGAAGTGGTCTCACAGCTGTAACTGCCTCAAGACTAGGGCTCCCAGGAAACAAGCTTGGGGTCCCTTGGCCCTGCCAGGACTGATTCTGAGACTTTGCACAGGACACATAGTTGTCTCATTAGAATCTGCGCCTGTAACTCTGCCCCTGTCATGTGGGTGCTGGTGAGGGTCTATGCATCTTCCTGGTAGAGCCTGAGGCCGTGAGCCAGGCGGGGCCTCTTCCACACATGTATCGGTGCCCAGCTGGCCTGAGCGCTGCCTGCTGCCTTACAGAAAGTCTGGGTGCACAATTCCAGCGTGGATGTCCCTGACCTCCTTGCCACCAATGGCGTCCTACATATTATCAGTCAGGTATGGCAGGAGGAATGAGGGTGGGGAATCTCCTAGGCCAGTAACGATGGATTGACAGGCTCTCTTGCTCTCCTCAGGTCTTATTGCCTTCGAGAAGTGATGTGCAGACTGGGCCAGGTTTGCTGCAGCAACTAGATAAGGTGCCTGCCTTCCACCTCTTCCGGGAGCAGCTAAAGGTAACTAGTGTTCCAGGAGGCTGCAGGGGGCTGACTAGTTTCCTGCATCAGGGCTGAGGGCTGCCGTTCTTACCTTGCTCCCTGTCTCTACCCCTAGCATCACAAACTGGTGGCCCAAATTGAGGCTGCCAAAGCCTACACCATCTTTGTACCCACAAACCACTCTCTGGAGACGCAGGGCAACAACAGTATCCTGGTGAGGCTTTGGGGATGGGATGGGGAAGAGGAGCCTCCTATGCCAAGGCAGGGGAACATAGGGAGAATGGCATGGTACCCAGGCCACTCTTGGAAAGACTGAACTGATTCCTCCCTGGCAGGACATAGACACAGTGCGACATCACGTGATCCTCGGAGAGGCACTCTCTGTGGAGGTCTTGCAGAAAGGGGGACACCGTAACTCCCTCCTGGGCTCCGCCCACTGGCTGGTCTTCTACAATCACAGTGGCCAGGTCTGAGATGCAGGGATTAGAAGACCCTTCCCAGGGACTCTGTTTGGGACTTCCCCTTGAAGCTTCCCCACCTAGGAGACCCCAGACTCTGCTCCGGGAAGGCGTCCCTCTCATCGTTCCCTCGCATCCCTTCCTACCCCCATCCTGGAGCATGTTCTTGTCTTGTGGCCTTTAAGAATGACAGTGTGGGAGCGGATAAGTAGATTCAATCCCCTGTCCCCCTTCGCAGCCTGAGGTGAACCACACGCCACTGGAGGGCCCTTTTCTGCAGGCCCCTGGCTGCTCCCTCTTTGGTCTGTCTGGGATCCTGACAGTGGGCTCCAGCCGTTGCCTGCACAGCCACGCAGAGGCTCTTCGGGTAAGAAGCTGGGTCCACAGGGGTGGTCAAGATCAGCAACTGCAACTGGTGGCCCATGCCTTTAATCCCAGAACTCTAGAGGCTGAGGCAGGCAGATCTCTGAGCTTGTGGCCGGTCAAGGCTGCATAGTGACACCTTGTTTCAAAAGTAAAACACAAAAGCAGCAGTGTCTGGTTAGTCTGGGTGGCAGGGAGGAACGCGTGGCCAGCCCTGTCCTGGACTGACTGATGCCTGGCCCTCTTTCCCCAGGAGAAATGCATAAACTGTACCCGGAAATTCCGCTGTACTCAAGGCTTCCAGCTGCAGGTGAAGATGGGCTCAGTGCGGCTCTGGGCTTTCTTCGATGCCCCAATTAACACCCTCCCCCTACCACCACCTGACAGTCCAAGCACGCTGGGAACTGGCCTGGTATGGGCAGCTGCAACCCCCAGTTAAGGCTGAACTACAGCCCAGGCTTGCTCAGAGGAGCTTGTAGCCCTCGGCCTGGCCCTCTGCCATCCCATCATCAGACCCGTCTGTCTTGGCCTCTCCGTCCTCCTCCTCCCGGTATCCGCCTCAAGCTGGTCTGTCCCACCTGCTCTGACATGGTTTGTCTCCCATGTACCTCCCTGTCCGTGCCCAAGCCACCAGATGACGCTTCCGTTGCGTCTCCGATTCTAGGATACGCCTAGGAAGAGCTGTGTCTACAGATCTGGCTATTCTTTCTCCTGGGGCTGTTCCTACACGTGTGTCAAGAAGATCCAGGTTTGCTCTGAGATGTCCCCGTCCCCGCCATGGCTTTGCCCAGGGAGGAAAGGACTGAGGAGGCCCTTGAGAAAGAGTTTAGGCTGAATTTCAAGAGCAGGGGTGCTGAGCCTCCAGCAAGGACAGCAAAGCAAGGGTCTTAGAGCTGTCCAAAATCAGAGGGCTACTGTTGGCCGAATGTCTAACCCCTGGGGAATGGGCATGGGAGAGAGATACAGATCACATCCCAAGCTGGCACCATCAGCCAAAACTCAGCGGCAACAACCAGGCGGTCCTTGCAGACACAGCCCTCCCTGTCTGAGTCTGCCCTCAACAGCGGAGAGTTTTGGAAGTCATCCCCCACACCCCTTGTTCTGGCCTACCCCCCTGGGGTCTGGGCTTCCAAGTTGCTGTGCTCTGTGGTTCTGGCCCTGAGATCTTATCACCTCTTCCTGGCCAGTAACATCCATCCTGGCCTGTGCTGGGCCTCTCTTCTTCCCTTCCTATCCCCCTGCCTCTACAGGTACCCGACTGCTGCCCAGGCTTCTTTGGCACACTATGTGAGCCATGCCCAGGGGGTCTAGGTGGAGTGTGCTCAGGCCATGGGCAGTGCCAAGACAGGTTTCTGGGCAACGGGGAATGTCGCTGCCAAGAGGGCTTCCACGGAACAGCCTGTGAGATGTGTGAGCTAGGCCGCTATGGGCCCACCTGCTCTGGAGGTGAGGCCTGCAAAGAGCAGGACGGTGGCCCTTGGAAGGAGAGTTAGACTGGGTGCTATGCCATGAGGAGCAGGAAAGTAACTCTTCTTTCCTTGTCCCGCTTCCAGTATGTGACTGTGACCACGGGCTGTGCCAGGAGGGGCTGCGAGGGAATGGAAGCTGTGTCTGTAATGTAGGCTGGCAGGGTCTCCGCTGTGACCAGAGTAAGTAGGTCCCAGGGGGCTAGGGGCAAGTGACAACAGGGGAATGACTCTGGTCTGAGTGACCAAACCTCCTCTCTACTCTCAGAAATCATTGCTCGTCAGTGTCCCGAGAAGTGTGATCCCAACGCCAAGTGAGTGAGCCCAACCTCTGGTGGGGTGTCCCTGGGCAGGACAGGGCAGATAGGCTCAACGGCTGCCATCCCTCCCAGCTGCGCGCAGGACTCCGCTGGAACCCCTGCCTGTGTGTGCGCTGTGGGCTATTCCGGCAACGGCAGCTATTGCTCAGGTTGGCCGCGGATCCCACTCTGGAATGCTTGGGGTGGCTGGCCCACCCTCTCTCTAGCCTTTTCCTTTACCCCCTGCTTGATTCTCACAACCTCTCTCCCAGAGGTGGATCTCTGTGCCTCTGGCCACGGCGGCTGCTCGCCCTATGCCAACTGTACCAAGGTCGCTCCTGGGCAACGGACATGTACCTGCAAGGATGGCTACACAGGCGACGGGGAGCTGTGCCAGGGTGAGGTGTCCCAAGATAGACACAGGCAAGGGTAGGGCGTTTTAGTGATCTGAGTCGGGCTAAGAAGGATGGAGGGCACAAAGGGTATGGTGGTGACTTGGGGCCCAAAGAGGAAGGAGATGGGTACCTGGAGTTGCAGACGGATGGATGTGTGAACGGTGGTCATCAAGGGCTGGTCCTCATCTCAGCATCTCTTCCTCTAGAAATAAACAGCTGTCTTGTCCACAATGGGGGCTGCCATGTTCATGCCGAATGTATCCCCACAGGCCCCCGGCAGGTCAGTTCACAGGCTTGACACTGAGGCCTCCATTCAGCCTAGGCTGGGGCGACCCTTTTGTTCAGGGCTCTCTGCAGCCACAATGATCAGAATTTGTGACAGGTCTCCTGCAACTGTCGTGAGGGTTACAGTGGTGATGGCATTCAAACTTGCAAGCTTCTGGACCCCTGCTCTCAGGTGAGGCCCTCGTGTCCCATCGTGTTTCTCAAGGAAAGGGAACCGAGGCTGCAAAGAGCCTTCTTTGTCCCCAGGATGGCCCCAGGGCCTCCTTTACCCCTAGCTCAAGTCTGGCTCAACAGTAGAAATACAGCTTTGAGGATGGATCGAGGACTTTGAGGCACCCCTAAGGCCAGCGTTTCAGAGGTGGCGGACACCAGCACAGCTTCCTCTCCCTTTCTCTCCCACTCTCAGAACAATGGCGGCTGCAGCCCTTATGCTGTGTGCAAAAGCACAGGGGACGGGCAGAGGACATGCACCTGTGACAAAACTCATACTGTGGGAGATGGCATCACCTGTCATGGACGAGTTGGCCTGGTAATGATCCCCAGGTCTGACCCAGACTTGATGGTGGCTATGTCCCATGAACCTGAACTACAATCCTTGCTAGGACCCAAGACTCAGTTCTGATCCTTGACTGTAGCCCCATGACCCTGAATCTGACTCCCGATTCTTCCTGGGCTAAACCTCATCTATATCACATGAAAATAATCCTGTCCTGGCTCAGAGCTGCCCTGCCTTTCCTCTCCCCTCGTCTCTGCCTTGGCCAGACCTTGGGCCGCTGGTGCTGGGACAGGCACCAGCCCCTGAATGGGGGGCCACCCAAAATCTGAGCTGATCTTCGCTCCCCCAGGAGCTCCTACGGAACAAGTATGCCTCGTTCTTCAGCCTCCACCTCCTGGTGAGTCGCCAGCAGGCCTGAGACTGCTGGGGGAGTTCCAACCAGCTTTGGATCTCTATGTTTCTGTCTGGTTGAGGGGTCTGGCTGGCCTTGTCTATCAGAGTTTAAGTTTCTTCCCCCAGAAGATCCTTAGAGTTCCAAGTTGATCGCAGGCCATCTCTCTTTTGGTTAAGTTGTGCCCTGCCTTCCCAGGAATACAAGGAGCTCAAGGGTGACGGTCCTTTCACTATCTTTGTGCCACATGCTGATGTGATGAATACGCTGTCCCAGGTCCGTAGCCCTGGGAGCGGACTAGAGAGGGATGAGGACTCTAGCCACTGCATGGGCAGAGGTGTCAATCACCTCCTCCCCGTCTTTGTGACTCTACGCTAGGACGAACTGGCTAGGATACGTGCCCATCGCCAGCTTGTGTTTCGCTACCACGTGGTCGGCTGCAGGCAGCTGGGGAGCCAAGAGCTGCTGGACCAGGGTTATGCCACCGCGCTGTCTGGGCACACGCTGCGTTTCAGTGAGAAGGAGGTGAGCTCTCCCACGTCGGTGCTGCTGGCTGTAGGGTCCTCCTGCAGGGTTAGGTTCAGCCTGTAGACTCAGGCCCCGTGCCCTGGCTCCACTCCTTTAATAATACTCAGCCTGGCTCTGGAACAGAGGGAGAGGAGTCTGGCCCAGAGGACACCCCAACCTGGGACTCCCAAGCCAAGCTGCAATCAGCATCATGCTCCCACAACGCCACGCCTAGGGTGGTGGCTGGTGCGGGCTCCTCATAGCAGGATGGAAGCCCCACCCCGTGTCTTGATTCCGCCCTTGACCAGTTCACCTTCTACCAAAGCCCAGAAAATTCTCCTACCTCAGGCCCCGTCCTGGCCCGCAGAAACCCCACAGCTTCAAGCACCCAACTGATGGATTCTCTCTTCAACCTCAGCCTTGTCCCAATGCGACCACGTTCCTCCCACAGGGCAGCATTTATCTCAATGACTTCGCTCGGGTGGTGAGCAGCGACTACGAGGCCTTGAACGGCGTCCTGCACTTCATCGACCGGGTCCTGCTGCCGCCCGACGTGCTACACTGGGAGGCTGAAACCCTCCCAATCCCCCGGGTATGGCTGGGCAGGAGGCCGGAACTGGGTGGCAGGCTGGGACCCTCTCTTCCCACCTGACCGTGTGCCTTACGCGCGCTCTCTCCCAGAGAAACGTCACCACTGCTGCTGAAAACTTTGGTTACAAGATCTTCAGCCGCCTGTTGAAGGTACTGCTCTCGCGCGTGCGCGGGCCTGCTGCTGTGCGCATGTGCGCAGCAGTGTTCGCTGGCCTCTTTCTGGGAATGCCTGTGCCTGTGTGAACTTCCTTGTACAATGTACAGTAGCTCCCCTACCTATAATCCCAATTTTATACTCAGTGACGTTGGCAATATCGCCCACTGGGTGACACCGCCTGCTACCAAGCCTGACAACCTGAATTTGATCCCTGAGACCCATATAGCAAAAGGAAGGACCCAGTTCCTGTAGGCTCTCCAGATGTGCAGTAGCAGGCATGCTCCTTCCCCTATGTCCAACACACACAAACACAAAAACAGGTTAAGCATAAAAAATGTTAAACTGCAAAACCCAGAAACATCTCACATTTTAAATAACTTTTGTGATGGTATATTGTTACAATTGCTTTACTGTTTGTTTCTTCTCTCTCTCTCTCTCCCCTTTCTCCTTCCCCCCACCTTGGTTTTTGGAGACCGGGTTTCTCTGTGTAGCCCTGCATGTCCTGGAACTCTCTGTAGTGAGGTCCAGGCTGTACTGGACCTCAGAGATCGGCCTGCCTCTGCCTCCTGAGTGCGGAGACTAAAGGGCCCCTACCACCTGGCTAGTGTTCATCTCTTATTGTGCCTAGTTTATAAGTAATACTTTATCAGAGGTATAGGAAAACAATCTATGCATGGTTCACATACATGTAGTCCATACATATGGTTCATTATAATTTAAGGCATCTGCTGAGCTCCTGGGCGGAGGTGACTGCCCAGGATGGCTGCAGATGGGTGTGGCTAGTTATCTGGACCTGAGTCTCTCTGGACCTCCTTTCTGGCTTCTTTGGTCCAGAATCATCTCCAACTGTCACACCTTTCTTCCAACCCACAGATGGCTGGCCTCCTGCCCATGCTTCAAGATCCAACCCATCATCCCTTCATTATGCTGTGGCCCACAGATTCTGCCCTGCAAGCCCTGCCTCCTGAGCAGAAGACCTGGCTCTACCATGAGGACCACCGGGACAAACTGGAAGCTATTTTGCGGGGTCATGTGATTCGTAACATTGAGGTGGGCACAGACCCAATCTTTGGTCCCTATAGCCCGCATGCACAACTCCAATCACATCTCCATTTATTCAGGCCTTGGCATCTGACCTACCCAACCTGGGCCAACTCCGGACCATGCATGGAAACACCATCTCTTTCTCCTGCAGCCGTGCTCGGCCTGTGAGTCCGGGGAGAGGGCTTGGTTAAGGAGGACAGGCAGGGCAGTTAGGGGCTGCGGTGTCTGTGACCCTCCCCTCCCCCCCTTTAGGGTGAGCTCCTGGTAGGCGAAGACGACACCCACATTGTGCAGCGGCACTTGCCCTTCGAAGGCGGCTTGGCTTACGGCATTGACCAGCTGCTGGAGCCAGCTGGCCTTGGGGCCCGCTGTGATCGCTTCGAGACCCAGACACTTCAAATGGTGAGGAAGGCCACAGGCCGCAGGTGCATGGCAGGGGCCCGGCCCACCTGTCCTACCCTGTCCATCCACCTGACCCTGCAGTGTTGGCCTCCATCTCCTCCAGAAGACTTGCAGCATCTGTGGACTGGAGCCACCCTGTCCTCAGGGCTCACGGGAGCAGGTAAGGATCTGGAGGCCGAGCGGAGGGTTGGGGTAGGGGCAGGGCACCATCAATCTCAGGCTGGCTGTGGCCTGACTCCTTTTGACCCAGGGGAGCCCCGAGCGCTGCTGGCGTTACTACCCCAAGTTCTGGGCAACTCCACTCCACTCCCTGACGAGGCGAGGTGGTGCCTGGATGAAGCCTGGTTTTTGGCACAACATTGGCATGGGCAGGGGCTGCCACCGCAACTGTGTCACTGCCGTCTGGAAGCCCAGCTGTTGCCCTGGTCATTACGGCATTGACTGCCAAGGTAAGCATTCTGACAGTTACAGACAAGCTGACCAGCTCCTCTAGCCTCCAAGAGGCTGAAGACAAAGTAAGTTCTGGCCATTGCTCTTAAGAAAGGAGATTGGGGGGCTGGAGAGATGGCTCAGAGGTTAAGAGCACTGGCTGCTCTTCCAAAGGTCCTGAGTTCAATTCTTAGCAAGCACATGGGGGCTCACAACCATCTGTAATGAGATCTGGTGCCTTCTTCTGGTGTGTAGGCACACATGCAGGCAGAACGATGTATAAATAATAAACAAATAAATCTTAAAAAAAAAAAAGGAGATTGGAGCTAAACAAGAAGGAGGACTGGGGGTAAGATGATCAATCCTCACTTAGAAAGACAAATGAGATGGACATTGGACATAGGAGAAAACAAGTAACAGGACAGGAGCCTATTACAGAGGGCCTCTGAAAGACTCTACCTAGCAGTGTATCAAAGCAGATGCTGAGACTCATAACCAAACCTCGGGCAGAGTGAGGTAATTATATGAAAGAAGGGGGAGTTAGTTGACCTGGAAAGGACAGGAGGTCCATAAGGACCAAATAGATCTGGGCACAGGGGTCTTTTCTGAGACTATTTCTCCAACCAAGGACCATGCATGGATATAACCTAGAACCCCTGCTCAGATGTAGCCCATGGCAGCTCAGTATCCAAGTGAGTTCCCTAGCAAGAGGAACAGGGACTGTTTCTGACATGAACTTAGTGGCTGGATCTTTGACCTCCCTCCCCCATCCCAAGGGGGGAGCAGCCTTGCTAGGCCACAGAGGAGGACAATGCAGCCAGTACTGAAGAGACATGATAAGCTAGGGTCAGATGGAAGGGGAGGAGGACCTCCCCTATCAGTGGACCTAGAGAGGGACAGGGAGGAGATGAGGGAGGGAGGGATTGGGAGAAAATGAGGGAGGGGGCTACAGCTGGGATACAAAGTGAATAAACTGTAATTAATATAAAAATAAAATTTAATTAAAAAAGAAAGCCTGTTGGGCTGCTCTAGGATGGGGGCTCTAGGATGGGGGGTGACTAAGATGTGGGGTAGGTATACCCAAGATCCATATCTGGTGTGCAGTGCTGGAGGGACTGGGTGTCCTCTGGGCTTGGTGGAGTCTCAGGACGAGTGGACTGCTACTCCTTGAAGAGCGTTGGCTGGCCCTCAGTAGGGGACAGAGGGCAGAGCTGGGCTACAGTGTGTGGGTGTTGTCATGAGAGCACTGGTCCCACTTCACTTCTCCACTACTCCCCAGCTTGCCCTGGTGGCCCCCGAAGCCCCTGCAATAACCACGGAGTGTGCCTGGATGGCATGAGTGGAAGTGGGCAGTGTAATTGCCATCCGCGTTTTGCTGGGATAGCCTGTGAACTCTGTGCCCCAGGTGCCTTCGGCCCCCAGTGCCAAGGTAGACTATCTCTTCCCCACCCCATCCTACCCTGCCCCCTTTCCTTTGGCCCTTGTGTCAGCGTGTCGTCTCCCCAGCTTGCCGCTGTTCCACACATGGGCGTTGTGATGAAGGCCTTGGGGGCTCTGGCTCCTGCTTCTGTGATGAAGGCTGGACCGGGCCCCAGTGTGACATACAGCTAGGTGAGTGGCCCACGCAGCGTATGTGTCCACGCTAGCGCGTGCTCCGGGTGGGCACTCAGGTGGAGGTCCCTAAGGTGCATGGGAGAGGGGGTGGCTGGGGGGGGAGCAGCCACTGACCTGGTCATATGGGCTGGGCCCTGGGGACAGAGTTGCAGCCTGTGTGTACCCCACCCTGTGCAAGCCAGGCCATGTGCCGTGCAAACAACAGCTGTGAGTGCAGCCTGGGCTATGAAGGGGACGGCCGCGTGTGCACAGGTAAGCGGGGACGCGTAGGTAGGAAGCTCTGGACCCATGCTAGGCCCCTGGTTCAACCACTCCCTCCTTGCCCCCAGTGGCAGATCTGTGCCAGAAGGGGCATGGCGGCTGCAGTGAGCATGCCGACTGCAGCCAGGTGGGGACAGTGGTCACCTGCACCTGCCTGCCCGCCTATGAGGGTGACGGTTGGACTTGCCGAGCTCGCAACCCCTGCTTGGACGGCCACCGAGGAGGCTGCAGTGAGCATGCTGACTGCCTCAACACTGGTCCGGTAAGCGGTGGGGCGCCAGGCAGCCTGGGTGCAGAGAGAGGCTCCGAAGGCTCGCTCCCCCGAGTCTGTGAGATAGCCACTGTCTCTGCCCACAGAACACACGGCGCTGTGAATGCCACGCAGGCTACGTGGGCGATGGGCTGCAGTGTCTGGAGGAGCCTGAACCTCCTGTGGACCGCTGCCTGGGCCAGCCATCACCCTGCCACGCAGACGCCGTGTGCGCCGACCTACATTACCAGGGTGCGCCTGCGTGTCCACCCCCAACCCACCGCCCTCTCCCTGGTTACCGTCCTATCGACCATACATCCTCCTTTCTTCCTGCAGAAAAACGGGCTGGTGTCTTCCACATCCAGGCCACCGGCGGCCCTTACGGTTTGACCTTCGCAGAGGCCGAGGAAGCATGCAAGGACCAGGGAGCCGTCCTGGCTTCACTCCCCCAGCTCTCTGCTGCCCAGCAGGTGCACAGGGCTCAGGGGGAGGAGCCAGGCTACGGAAGCCCACTGAGCTGTGCTTTGGTTTCAGCCTCTCCTCCTGCCCCTACAGCTCGGCTTTCACATCTGCCTCATGGGCTGGTTGGCCAATGGCTCTGCTGCCCACCCTGTGGTCTTCCCAGCGGCTGATTGTGGTGATAATCGTGTAGGTGTAATCAGTATGGGTGTCCGCGAGAACGTTTCGGAGCGTTGGGATGCCTTCTGTTACCGTGAGCAAGGTCTGTCTGCTCCACTGACCTCGCCCCCCCCCCCTCCCGCCCCCTGAACTCCTTCTCACTAAGCCCCTGTGAGCTACTGACGTGCCTCTCCTGCAGACGTGGCCTGCCAATGCCCGGCTGGCTTCGTGGGTGACGGCATCAGCACTTGCAACGGGAAGCTGCTTGATGTCCTGGCTGCCACCGCCAACTTCTCTGCCTTCTATGGGGTGTGTAGGGGCCTCCCTGGCCTCAGGAGTGGGAATGTAGGCCGGTGGGACCCTTAAGGAGGGAGCTTGCCCACAGCCTCATCTCATCTTCCCAGATGCTGTTGGCCTATGCTAATGCCACCCAGCAAGGTCTTGAGTTCCTGGACTTCCTGGACAACGAGCTCACCTACAAAACACTCTTTGTTCCTGTCAATGAAGGCTTTACGGACAACATGGTAACAGCGGGGGCATGGCCAGTTTGCTCTCTCTAGCAGGCCCAACCCAACAAATTGTGCTCTGCTCCTAGACACTGAGTGGCCCAGACCTGGAACTCCACGCTTCCAATGCCACCTTCCTGAGTGCCAATGCCAGCCGGGGGACACTGCTTCCTGCCCACTCAGGTCTTAGCCTCTTCATAAACGCTACAGGTTCTGGCAACATTTCGTCAGTTCTTCTGGTGAGTTTGGCCTCAACTGATAACCTACGGGCTCAGCCCCTGCTTACCTGCTAGGCCTGACTGCAATTTCTCTGTAGGCCCCAGGGACAGCTGTAGTCAGCCACATCATCACGTGGGATATCCTGGCTTTCAATGGCGTCATCCATGCTCTGGCCAGCCCCCTGCTCACGCCTCCCCAGTCTGTGAGTCTGGGGAAGGGGAAGACAGAACCTCAAAGGGTGGAGGGATATCTCTGGCCTGGTCCCCGACTTTGCCCTTTTTGGTTTTTTTTCTTTTCTTACAGAGGGCCGTGCTAGGACCAGAGCCTCAACCTGTGGCATTAAGCATGGGAGTCGTGGTAGCCTCCGGAACGCTGCTGGGCCTGGTAGCTGGAGCCCTCTACCTGCGTGCCCGAGGCAAGCCCACAGGCTTCAGCTTCTCTGCCTTCCAGGTAGAGTGGCTGGGAATTGGTGGGGGCAGGGACCATGTGTCTTGTTTGGGGGGCCTTAGCAGTCATCACTCCCCTTCCAGGCGGAAGACAATGCTGACGATGACTTCTCCCCATGGCAAGAAGGGACCAGCCCGACCCTGGTTTCTGTCCCCAACCCTGTCTTTGGCAGCAGTGACGCCTTTTGTGAACCCTTTAATGTGAGTGTGGGCTGGGAAGTGTGGCCAGAGGGGCCGGGGGAACAGGTCCCGGGCCTAGCCTTGCTCAGCTGCCCCCTGCCTGCCCCCTCTGCAGGATTCTCTTCTGGAGGAGGACTTCCCTGACACCCAGAGGATCCTCGAGGTCAAATGATGTCAGCAATGGAAGCAGAGGCGCACGGAAGACAGAGAGCACTTTTATTGCTCGTCGGGGTGGCTGGGGCTGAAAGGCCAGATGATCTGTCTGGGAGAATAAAAGTGCCCTCATCGGATGTGGGCCATGTCACCAAGAAAGGGCGTCTTCATGCAGCCGGTGCAGAGCTGGTCCATCCAGAGGGGCGCTTCATGCTGCAGGGGCGTGCGACGCGGGTAGAAAGTGAAGTCTACGCGATAGTTGAGCAGACAGCTGAGGGAGGCCATGTAGAGGTCAGAGAAGCGCACGAGGCGCCTGGAGAAGTAGGTGGGGTTGTGGAAGGTGCGGAAGATGCTCCCAAACTGGGCATTGAACAGGGCCTTGGTGATGCACCTGGGGAGAGATGGTAGCGTCAGTCAGTGAGTGGAGAAAAGGATGGGGCAAGCTTCCTGTCTCGGGCCCTCTCTGATCACCTCAGTTCTTGCCGCTCCTTCATCCAGGTAGCCAGCACCTGCCGCGACTCAGCGTCCTGATAAGTCTGGGGAAACAATGAGGGGAGGTGGGTGCGCATGGGTCTGGGAGGTGCAGCCCCAGCGCCAGTTCACCAGCGCCCCCGACCCCCCGTTAGCCTGACCTGCATGCGCTCCAGCAGCCCAGTGAGAGCCTGCTGCCAGGTCAGTGAGTGCATGTACTGTTCCGTGTTGATGATGCGGATCTCGCGCTCCAGCTCAGGGATGATGGCTCCCGTGCGCCAGCCATGCCGCAGCATGAGATCCTGGTGGAAAGGATGGGGACGGACGTCAGCATCGGCTGGGAGGGCTCCCTCCTCTCCCTGGGTAAAAGCCGACCCCTCACCGCCAGGTCACTGTAGAGGTGGTCACCGAAGTAGAGCACGCGGGGCCCTCGCCATTCTGTCAGCCGGAGGAAATCAAACAGGTTTCCCTGGGGAGTAGAGGGCGCTGCTGAGCCCGCCGTGCTCCCGAATGGCTGCGGAGCTAGGCTCTGTCCCTCACCAGCCCTCCCAACTCTCCAGAGGCAGCCAAAACCAGCCGGATGCTGGGATGCTGGGTTGCCCTTTCCCGTGGCCTCCCTGCCCTGTAGCCCTTAATACTTCCCCCTTCCAACAGGAAAGGGGGCGTCTGCTTGCGGCAGAAACATCTCTTGAAAGAGTGGATTGGCCCTCACTCAAGGGCCTCTTACAGTGGCCTTTCACCCACCCAGGCAAGGGCTGTAGTCCGTGTTTGTGAGAAACAAACCACAGGGAGGGGGGCCCAGGAAGGGGGCCCCTGACCCTAAAGCAAAGGGCCCTGAAGTTCTTGTAAACCTCCTCAGTCTCCACCCAAGGGACCCTGTGGACCAGCTGTATTGCTGACAGGCCATGTGCTCCCCTGCTCCAAAGCTGGGGAAAGATGGAAACACTGAGGCACAGCATCACTGAAGCAGCTTTGGGAGTGGAGTGGGGTGGGGAGGAGGGGGCAGAGTTTGGAAGTACAGCAGCTACCACAGATGCCACACTCCAGGGTGGGAAGCCACACTCAGCAAAGTGCAGTTCCTAGAGCAGCTCGAATCACTGAGCCTCAGAAAGATGTGACCTGGGGGTGGCAGGCAGCTGCGGAAGAACTGAACCGAGACGCAAGTGCACCGGGTGAGAAGAACAGATGAGGGGAAACAGTAGAAGGGCACTGGACGATGTGGCCCCTGGATCAAAACTCTCCAGGGGCAGCTGAAGGAGAGAGAAAACAGACGGGCTTGGGGAGCGGCTCCCGGGAACTCAACAGTGTCTAATACACAGCGTCAGGCTCAAGAGGTGCCAAGAAAGGAAGACATCTTCCCGCAAAGATGGCTGCCACAGCTGGCTGCCGAGACAAGAGAGCATCACCCTGAGCTGTGGGTACAAGCCTGCATCTAGAGGACAGAGCAGGACGCCGAGCAGGGGGCAGGAGCGGGAATGTGCCCGCCAGAGGAGCGGAGGCATGTCACTGCTGCCCTCCTGGCCATGTGTGGACTCCCGGGCTCATCTCAGCGAAGAGTTTTCACATCCCAGCCAGGGACCAATGCCCCAAATCTGGCCTCTCTTCCTAGCCACACAGGAAATGCAGATGGGTGGGGGGTGTGTGTGTGGCTCAATTCCTAAGCTGTCTCCACAGCCCCTCCCCCCCAGGATTTCAAGCAGGCTGGTTTCGTCTATAGCAGTGTTTGGTGCCAATTGTTCACAGTGATCATGCGCAATCTAAGGCTTTTGCACCACGACTCAAGCGGGGCATTCTAAAGGAAAGCAAGGCCTAGAGGTGACAAGGCCAGGGCTCCTGGGCCATTGTGTAGACCTAGAATCCAAACCCAGGCCGTGTGAGCAAAGGCTACACGCTCTTCTGGCATCACCAGTATATGTGCTAGTATATATTCTCTAGCACCTAGAAACCTAGAAACCCTGCTGCCCTTGGCTGTAGCTCCGCAGTGCAAGCTTGGTCAAGGCCAGGAGGCTGCCCCTGCATAGCCCGGGGCCAGCCAGGCACTACTCCTCCAAATAGCCCTTACCTGCCGATAGATCTTGCCCTTTTCCAGGCGAGTGATACGGTCCCAGTGGAGGGAGCCCTTCTCATCAAGCTTTCGAAAAGGCCTGGGGGAAGAGTAAAGAGCCTGATTTGCAGTGTGACAGAACCACAGACTAGGTACTTTCCTCCTTATCCCATCCACTCAAGTGGGACCCTGACCAGTGGGGGCGAGGGGTGAATCTTTACGCATGCACAAAGAAAGCTGAGTCAAGCCCAACTAAGTGGGGCCTCCGTTCTCCTCCCACAGCCCCACAGTCCCTACTGTGCCCATACTTGCGGCGGTCGGTGAAAAAGTTGGGCTTGTCTGCCTGGACGATGACCACATCGAAGAGTTGGCGCCAGTCAGGGCCCACCATGTGCCGCATGCCTTTGTCCCTGCGCAGAGGTGGCACTGGCTATAGGGGGTCTGGGAGTGGTACTGTGCCAGCCGCCCCATCCCCACCTCCTCCCCACACGACCTTCTACCGAGGGCCTGGACTCACACGAAGCTGAAGGGGCTGTTGGTGATGAGGAACAGCTGTTTTCCGTGGGCCACCAGGCGGCTCAGGACTGCAAACGTTTCGTCCCCTCTCAGGATGTACTTCTCTGAAAGGGAAGATGGTTGTGCAAGGTCCGGTTTTGTGACGCCCTGCTCAGGCAGGCTGTGGTAAGGGCTCCTGTCCACCCTTACCCATGTCTTGCTCAATCCACTGGTACATGAGGCCCTTCACGTGCACATCCCGGATGGCATCCTGGGTGGGAACAAAGGGACACTGAGGACGCGCTGGGGAGGGAGGCCTGCCCTGTGGCAGACAGGCTTTGCCTCCCCCAAGCCGCAGGCGCCCCCGCCTCACCGTCACATCCTTGTAGAGGTGAACTTGGTCAAACTCCAGGCCGTGGCCTAGAAAGTAGTCCACCACACAGGACAGCAGCGCCATCTCCGGGAGGGAGAAGATGTCCATGAACTGTTTGATGGACGGGCCCTGGGGAGGGATGACAACTCTCAGCCACTGCGCCAAGGACCGGAGACCAAGGGATCTGCCCCGGGACACTGGCAGGCAGCATGACCTATGGCTGCTGCCCCATGGGCGCCAGCACCCACACCAAAATTCCTGGCCTGGGCTGCTTTGGGCACAGTAGGTTGTGCGGCTTACCTTGCCATAGAAGCCGCTCATCTGGTATAGCGGGATGTGTTGGGTGCCACCATAAAGGTCGATCACTTCATCATCTGGCACAGGCTGGAGACCCCTGAGTTGGGGATGAGAGGGGGCAGACAGATGCTCTCAGCCTGAGCCGGGGTAGCAGGAAAGAACAGGGACCCGGGCAGGAGTGCGGTGGGCCTGACACTAACCTGTAGGCTGTTCCCAGCTGCACATAATGAAAAGCATCAATTTTCATCAGAAGGCTCTGGAGGCATGTAAAAGGCAGGGACAGTGGTGAGGAGGGAGGTTTTTATCTCTGGTCCCGAGCCAGCTTCTCCTGGTACCCAACCCTCAGCAACAAAACCGGCTGCTACTAAGGGGAAGCCACAGCTGAAGCCAGGGTGGTCAGATAAGGAGAGATGGCGGCAGAAGAAGCTGGCCTTGTGCATGTCTAGTCAGGAGGGGGGGGGTCAGTGTCAAGCCGCTCACCTTCTGAATGTCATAGTGGAGGCCACGGATGGCAAAGCTGGGGTCGTAGTCGTACTTCCGAATCCCCTCAGGGTACTGTTGGACAAAAAGCCAGTAGCAGCGCCAGCCCTTAGCCCGGGACATTAGGGGAACCCCAGGACTGTCTGGGGCATGGGCCAAGCTCAGTCCTGCTGGCTTCTAGGGCCAGCGGCCTCACCTTGTAGTGCTCTATCAGGATGTCCCGGGCAGCATTGAAGATCTCAGGGTGCAGCGCATCTGCATACTGGGCCAGCGTGTAGTCGTAGTCAAAGCCATAGACCTCCACGTCACTCAGGCTGATCTCGTTGTTGGCATAGATGGCCGCTGGGTTTAGGAGGCTGCAGACCTCAGGGGGCAGAAGGTCTATTGAGAAGGAGATACAAGAGGACACGTGGCAAATGGCCTAAATAGTTTGTGGGTACCCAGCCCCATGTGCCCCACAAGACACCAGATTATGGCACCTTAGCCATTGCAGTAGAGGCCAAACCGAGGCTCAGAGAGAAGACACATGCCAAGGGAGGGCAGAGCTGACAACGGGCCAGCCTGCTTCCTCTGGGGATTGGGTCATAGCCACAAAGCCTCCCTTTTCTGTGTTAACCTACCGTCTGCACTGCCCCACATTCACTGCACCTGTGTCTCCTCCAGGGTGGCTGCTAAGTCATTTATACCAGACACGAGTGTATGGGATCCCTGGCAGCCCCCCTCAGAACAGTCATGCCCCTTACTCAAAACCCGTCGGGGGCACCACTGTCCACCGGCCTCATCTTCCGCTTCCTTGAGGTTACTTGCCAAGGGCAGCATGCAGAGACTGAGGACGCCTCCCAGAGGCTCTGCTCTGACCTGACTGGAGGCCAAGGCCGTGAATGCTGCGTTTCCACTTTACCCAGAGCTGGGGTGGGGGCCCAAGAACATCAGAGGAGTGGAGAGCCCCCGAGGCTGCCAGCTTGGAACACCTGCCGTAGTCTGGGGGCGGGGGGAGTGAGGTCCTCTAATCTTATTTCAGCTGCCTGCCAGACCACATAATGACATTCCCTGGCCAAAGCCAGGGAACATTGCTAATTATCACAGGCAGGATGTAAGATGTCGGCTTTGGAACACTACCCAGCTTGCTCTCCTCTTATGACAGTCACACGCCTCTGAAAGAGCTACAGAGGAAGGCTGAACCCACCACTATGCCAAGAAGGTTGTGGGGTCTTAGGCCCACCTGCCTGGTCTTCCCCATCTGGAAAGTGGTTAAGATGGATGGAGAAAAAGAACATGATGTGGTAGGGCATGTGACCAGGCAGGATCAGGTCCCCCCTTTCATGTCTGTGAATTCAAGAACCTTATCTTAGGCCTGGGGCTTGTTTCCTTTAAATGGGGAATAGAATCGGAACCAATCTACTTTGTGCATCCTTGCTCTACATGCTTGCTCTGCGCCCACACAATGTGCAGGATCAAATGTGTGATGTGCCTGTAATCCCAGCACTCAGAGAGGCAGGGGCAGGCAGGTCTTTGTGAGTTCCAGGCCAGCCTGGTCTACAAAGCGAGCCCAGGACAGCCAAGGCTACACAGAGAAACCCTGTCTTGAGAAACCAAACCAAATCCAAACAAACAACCGTGAAGTGCCTTTGAACTAAAGCCCAGTCCCGGGTTTCTCTCGGTCACTTCTGGAGCAGGAGTTGCAGGGGAAGGGGAACAGACAGGACGAGTATGGTCTGAGACTGTAGGGAATCTGTCAGCCGCACCAATCCTGAGCACAAAGCAAAGCCCTCTGGCGCCACAGCACATCTAGTGGCTGCTGGGCTGTGCAGACACCTCATCTACGTGCTGAGTGTTGTCTCAAATGCTCCTCTGGAACACAGGGCTCCACCCCCCCCCCCGTTTCCTCTGGTGTCAAGTGTAGGTGTGGGAACAGGTGTGGCTGGTTCCTCCAGTGGCCTATAGCCAGCACAGAGAAGCTGTCCTGAAGACTCCCCAAGTATGGACAGAGCTCTTCAATGGGACATGCTGAAGCCACAGCTCATGACCTCCCTCTACAGAACTGGCCCCAAGACACCCCTCACCCAGTGTCCCTGGGACCCTGGACCTCAGCTGCTGGGTATTTCCACAACCCTTCACTCCTGGATGTCAACTCTCTACGACTTGACTTAGTGTCCAGAGAACCCCCGGGGTGGGAAGCAAAGACATGGCATTTGTGGGCCCAAGCTTTTGGAGTTCTGACTACGTCCACGCCTCCCCTCTGCTTCTGAGGGGCATATAAAGCTTCCTGGGAACAAGCAGGATGGGGAAGAAGCCCACAGGGCCTGCTTGCCCGCCCCATCTCTGGACCAAGGAGATCATGGCTTTAAGTGGGTGATGTGCTGAGTAGGGCAGAAGAGGATCTGCCACGACCCAGCGGCAGCGTGCCGTGTCTACGATTTTACTGTCTAGCCCCTCCCCCTCTTTCTCCTGGTCCTAGGGCTCTGGCAGTTACCACTTGTGAGTCTTGAGGCTCATCCCACTCCCTCCTCCAATCCTGCGGTGTAGTCGCTTCTAACTCCACTGATAAGAGTGGAGCTTCTCACCAGAGCAGTCACCGGATCAGAGCATCCAGCACCCGGGAACTAAGCCGAGATCCCCGCATCTGCTCTAATCACTCTTCTTCTCTGCCTAGCCTTCTAGTCACATGAGGCCAAGCAGTGTGGGTGATGGTCCTTCTCCACTGCTCTCTGAAAAGCTATTAGCCCTGGCAGCTTTGGTCAGGCTCCTTCATGAGGAGGTCAGAGTTCAGCGGCATGGAGTGGCATGGTAGTGGAAGGGACCCCGCACACAAGAACCCAGAGGGTCTCTAAGGATCTGAAGCCACCAGAGGGCCCTGAAGGATATTCTCAGTAGCTCTTCCCCAACCAGACCTTCAAGAGAGGCTTCTCAGGCCATTCGGAGGGACTTCTCTAGGTGCAGAACAAAGACTTAATTAACACTGTTCGCCCTGCCAATATTCCCAAATCCTTAAGGGCAACTATTGTTCAGAGGTCTTAAGTATTCTGACTGAGGCTTGTCAGAGGTGAACTCTGGCCAATGTCCAGGTCTCCACACAGCTGGAGTGGAAGCCCCAGTCCAGTCACAGTTGGAATCCCCCGGCAGGGGCCACTCTGTCCTACCAGACAATGCAACCACATCAGCTCTGGGGCTTCCCCCAGAAGCTCCCCTGCTCCTGTTTGGCCTTGTTTTTTTTCTGAGTCATCACCACAATCCTGGGACAGAAGACTGAGGACTCTGAGGGTCTTCAGAGGGTGTGAGGCTGAAGGCCATCCTGCTGGGCAGTGATAGGGGCCACAGCCCAGGCCACATCTTTCTGCTGCAGAGGCAGGGCCCCACTAGACCCACCCAGACAAAAGGACAGATGTTCCGCACTCTGATCTCCTGCCTCATCAGCCCATTCTATAGAGGGAGAAAAGGTTAGGGGAGGGTAGGTGCCCTGTGCAGCTCTCGCTGAGACTGTAGCAACTCTCCGGGATTGCAGGGGCCACAGTAACTTCTCTGTGCCTCCAACGGCTTCCCTGAGCTTGTTTATAGAGCGCTTTAGACCCACAGGGGGAAGCCAAGAGGTGCCTGCAATGTCCGGCCGGTGTCACCTTACGTCGGGCCATCCGTGAGCAAGGCTCAGGCTTTGTCACACACTGCAACTAAGGGCCAGCGGAAAACGAGGGGCTGGGAGGGTCTCTACCGCCGCTGCCCACAGGCTGGCCTCAGGAGCAAGCCCGAAGGGACCGCGTGCGCAGCGGCCGCTCCAGGCATTCCAAACGCCCGCAGCTAGAAAACAAAATTCCCACTAGCCCCAGGAGTCGCGGTGTTCTCCCGAACACCGTAACAACCCAAGAGAACCTCTTCCAAAACGCCATCTGCTCCTCAGGATTTGGAACCCCGGCGACAGCGAGCTGCACCCGGGAAGGTGCCCCGGCCGTCTGTTGACCACCGCTCGGCTGACGCCCTGCGGCACACTGCCCACCCGGCGTCACCCACCGTGCACCAGCCTCCGCATGTCCTGGTAACGAGCCCACAAGTGAGCGCCGTGGTCCGCGCTGTCTGCGGGCGCCGAGCGCGGGGTGCTGGGGCAGTGGGCTCCGGGACTCGGCGGGCCGCAGCCAGGACAGGAGGGCGAGGACGAGGCGGCCCGCGGCCCGCCGTGGCCTCCGCCCAGCAGCCAGCGCCGCGCGGTCGCCCGCAGTCCCGCGCCCGCCATGCCCCCTCGCGCGCTGCCCTGCCCGCCCTCCGCCCGTCCGCTCGCCCGTCTGCCCGCCGCCCTCCGGCTGCCCGCCCGCCACCGTGGCCGTGTGCTCCTCAAGGCGGCCGGCCAATGGGCGAGGCGCGCGGATCCCATCCGGCCAATGGGCGCCCCACTCGGCCCGGGGGGCGGGAGGTCCCGGGGCGGGGCGGGGCGGACTCCAGACCCCCTCCTCCTTGTGTCCAGCCCGGCTCAGGGGCTCTGCGCCCCCCTTTGGTCGTCTCGGTGGCGATGGCGGCACCCTTCCCTCCCTTGCACGGGAAGTCGCAGAGCTTAGGAGCCCGGCTCTCTTCGCGGCCCTGGACGGCCGGACGAACAGGAGAGGCTGGAGGGCTCCAGGGCACGGCTCCTCCTTCACCCCTAGGATCTTTTTGTCCCTCCCCTCAGCCTCGGGATCGTCCTGACCCCTGTGTTTCTCCTGCCTCCTCTCCAGATGAGTCCTCCTGCCCCGGGGGCCCCGCGCCCCTGCCCCAGTTTCTGACCGACTGCACACTCGATTGGAGCCAGGGCCGCTCATTCACCTAACTCACAAAGAGCTCTTCGTGCCTGCAGTGCCAGTCCCAAGCTGGGAAAGACCACTTGGGGGCCCTGATGGGCAGCTGACTTCTGCTGAGGCAGCCTTTTCTTTGTATTGTCTGGCACCCAACACAGGTGACTGACTTAACTGCCAGCCCATCTATTGGCCGGGCTCTGCATGGCTGTGGGCCAGGATCATTGCAGCCACCGGGTTCTGACGGCTGTCAAAGGATGTGCCGGAGGGTGCAGGCCCCCAATTGAAATGCCATGCCATGTCTTTTCAAGCGCTGTCTCAATGAAATTCTTTTCTGCTTGAAACCACCCCACCCACTTCTGTTTCCTTAGCCCGGGGAGTACGCCAGGAGAGGCTGGCCCAGCATTGAGCCTCGTTGGTGGCTGAGTTGTCCAACTGAGCACATGGTGGCTGTTGGGTTTAAGGTTGTGAGCAATGTATTTGCTTGTAGCTCCTGTGCTGGGTACTGGTAGTCATGGATCCCAAAAGGGGAAGCTCACGGGTGGCTGAGCCCTTGCAGGCCCAATGACCTAAGTGGCCTGTGGAGACCTGGCCACAGGTGAATCTCTTCCAAGTGGATGGACGCTACACCTGTTCCAGTCCTCAGAACCAAGAGAAATGGGGACAAGTGCCAGGGGTTCGCTGTGTGTGGCTTCTTGGCCTGCGCTCCGGGATCGGTGTACAGGAGGCGCAAGGCAGGCTGCGGCCAGTCTGCTGTGCTCTCAGTCTGCTTATGACCTTCTCCTGGATCCCGCAATCACTTAGTTCTCTTAGACTGTCCTCACAGCATCGCAGAAGGCTCTGTTTTACAAGGGTGCAGATAGGGATGTGGTTTGCCAAAAAAGTCACACTCTTTGACATGGTCTTCTTCTGAAACTATCGGGCTGTGGGTGCACTCGGGCACCCACAAGTGCCTGAATAATGGTAATTTCCCATTTATCATGTTTATTATTTTTAGGGTAGTCATGGCCAGTTATGCTTTTTGTTGTCATAATGATAAAGTTTAGTTTTCAAAGTTCATATACAATTTTCTTATTTTAGACCAACTGGTCAAATCCCAGAAATAAGAGTGTCACGTAACGCCATTTTAGTTTATTTCCTTCACAAAGGGTCGTCACCTCGGTCGGGGCATTACAAAAAAGATGGCGATGGCAGAGTAGGGGGCGCGGTAATCAGCTCCCAGCCCCAGCAAGCCGAGGGCAGGTCGAGGGCGGGGTCCGCCACGCCACGTTGAGGCTCCGCCCCCTGAAGTTGCTCCGCCTCCAGAATCTAGGCGCCTGCGCGGGGTGCTTCAGGCCGGCTCAGCCTCACAGAGCACGCGCGCCCAAACAACATTCAGATTGGAGGGTCTGAGCGTCCCGCCACGCTCTGGTTGGTGGAGCTGACTGTGCTCTGTCAGCTTCCGCGACCCCTCTCGCGGCCGGGCTGTGGTGCTGCCCCGGGCCGGCGGCACGCAGCCGGGCCTGCTTGCACTGCTTTCAGGACTACCAGTCCGCCTGCTTCCGCCCTCACCCCGACTTGGAGGCCTCGGTCATGTCCTTCAAGGCCCAGGTGAGGAGAGCTCTGCAGCGAGTGCCCGGGAAACAGCGATTCGGCGTCTACAGGTTCCTGCCCTTCTTTTTCGTCCTGGGAGGAACGATGGAGTGGATCATGATTAAAGTGCGCGTAGGCCAGGAGACCTTCTGTAAGTAGCGTGCAGCAGCAGCCTCCGTTTCTCCTGTGGGTATGCAACTTCAAGCCGCTGATTCCACTCATTTGCAGAACTGCTTTTTTAGGCCGAAGGACAAGAGTTACTCATTTGGCCGTTCTGCAGCTCGGGCTGGAAGCCCTCGGGCTCTTGTATTTTGCTCGCGTTGGCATCCAGCCCTCCTTCTCTCCCGGCACTTTAAGAGGGCACGTGCCTCCACTCAGACTGTAGTCCTTTGTTGCCTGTCCTTGGCCTGGGTGGTGACGTCGGCCTAAGGAACAGGATTGCTCATTTTTGGTAGAGGGACCAGTCCTGAGGACTCAGAAATTACGGTTAAATCCCCTGCCCTTTGAGATCGATAGGCCAAACTCAGACGCTAGCCTGCCTGTCCTAGCTAATTACCACCCGTTACAGGTAGTTATTAGGCTATATCTTTGGCCTAGAACTGTGGGGAAAGGCATTTCTGAGGACTGCCTCTGGAATGGTCAGTTTCCTCCAGGCCTCCTCCCAACCTTTGGGCCCTTAGTTTTGTCTCTCACATAACTTTATCACTTGAGAAAATTTTGTTATTGCACTTTGATACGGGGCCTGACTATGTTCGTCCATTCTGGCTTTGAGTCTTGAAACTTGCAGCCATCCTCTGGGATTACAGGAACGGGCCCCCACTCGGTGGTTAATGACCATCCATGGGAGCACCTAGTGAACAAGACAAAGGGCTTATGGTAGAGTACTTGCCTCCCATAAGCGGAGCTCCATTCCTACCACCCACCGTGAAGCGTTCCATGAGGGGTATGAGTAGTTCAAGAATCCTGGATGGGCACTTCATTGGATCAGATGGTGTGTGGAAGGCTGGGGAAAGACATGCATTTAGGACTGTCAGCCAGGTAAGGGGAAGATCAGTGGATCTGACTTCATGGCAGAGGTTGGAGAAGCCTGGAGGCTTCTGTGAATGCAGTTTGAGGGACTAGCAGATGGAAGGTGGTAAACTCCAAGGACAGGAAAGCAGTTGTAGTCTGAGCGGAATTCTTTCCACTGAACACTGTGACCACAGACGGAGGAGGCCAACGGGGCTGCACTTCCCTCTGCAAGAATGGTGACATGGATAGAGGGCTACGAAAGAACTGGACAGCCTAATGGTTAAAGAGGCCATCCTGGAGACATGGATAGAAACGCGGGCAGTGTATGGCTGGCCAGATTTGAGATGATGGCCTAGTCCACCAGGCAAAGGGAATGCCAACAAGGGGGTGGAGCTGAGACAGCCTAGATAGTCTGCTGCTAAGAGTCTGGTAATAAGAGATGGGACATGAACGCTTTTCAAGGAACACAAGGGCAACGCTGTACTTCCACTGAAGGTGTAGAACACAGGCAGGGTGAGCATGTGTGCCATTTAGGATATGATGAGACCTCAAGTTCAGGAGGAAAGTTTGGGCCAGACTAAACTGATTCAGCTAAACTGTGGTTGAAGTGTCAGACTTCAACATGTTTAAGGTGACTTGGAGTGGCTTGAAGGAACACCAGGAAGAATTCTTGATGACAGGAGATGAGGAAATGTGCCCTGAGAGACTGATGTGCAAACGCTGATGTGAAAGGGCGAGGCTGGAACTGAGGCTTTAACTCACTGGGTACAGCACTTGTTTTGGCATGCAGGAATTCCTGAATTCAGTTTTCTGAGAAAAGTGTGGGGGGGAGGGGAGACTGCACCTTCAGAAGTAGCAGTGCCCAGTGGGAGCAACCTTAAAAAGATTTCTTTACAGTGGTCTTTCTTTGTTGAAGGGAATGTTCTTAGTCTTTGGGGGCTGAGGAAACTGCTTTCAGCCTTGTTAATGGAGTCAGTTAAGAGGTGCCTCAAGCAGCACGAATTGGTAAGTGAGGCAGTTGAGTTGAAACAATCTGGTTGGGGTTTTAGAGGGCTGTCAAGTAGTTAGGTTCGGGAGTAGAATGTGAAGGAGCGTCAGCTGGTTTGGCAGGCCAGTGGGTCAGAGGAAGGTGGTAAACTCCAAGGACAGGAAAGATAGAGGACTGGAAAGCAGTTGTAGTCTGAGCAGAATTCTTTCCACTGAAAAGTGTGACCACAGACAGGAGGCCAATGGGGCTGCACTTCCCTCTGCAAGAATATGGATGATCTAAAAGGCACAAGTGAAGAGGCAGGAAACCTGAGCTGGTAGATCATGTTACCAGTGATGGAGTGACAGAAGATGACAGTCAAATAAGCCTTGAAACAGAGTTTTTCCTTTTTTTTTTTTTAAAGGAAGATGTTTATATTTTTACATAGGGGCAGAAAATTAGTAGTTTGGAAAGACAGCTGCTGAGAACAGGAATATTACATTCCTCCTTACTCAGATTTTGAGACCTAGGCAGGCAGCAGCAGAGTCTTGAGCAAGGGAAATCTTTGAGAACAGAAAGATATGTCAGGACATGATCCAGGGACGTGAGTATGTCTCTGAGACGTGGATATTTACTCCGTCATCTCAGACTCAACATAAACTGATCTCTAGTTGCAGTGCTGGAGATGGCACTCTGCCACTGAGGAAGCCCCCAGAATCTATTTTTAAAATTCCTCAGTTGTGGGGCTGGTGAGATGGCTCAGTGGTTAAGAGCACTGTTGCTCTTCAGGAGAACCTGAGTTCAATCCCTAGCATTATGGCAGCTCATAACCATGTTCAACTCTGGTCCCTGGGGATAACACCCCATCACACACAAACATGCAGGCAAACTACCAATGCATGTGAAATAAAAATAAGTTACTTAAAATCCTGTTTCCTAAAAATCTAAGCAAAATTTTTGTTTGATACAGATGATGTCTACCGTAGAAAAGCTTCAGAAAGACAGTATCAGAGAAGGCTGGAAGATACATCAGAGACGAATCTTCATAAGTTAATAAAGTAAATATGAATTTTCAGTGTTGATTTCAGCCATTTTGTGTTTTCATACAGTCTTATTCTTCTCCAGGCTGGTCTTCAACTCAAGGAAATCCCTGCCTCTGCGTGCTTAGCTCCACTAAGATCATACTCTTTTAAAGAGGACAGAGAGAGAGAGAGAGAGAGAGAGAGAGAGAGAGAGAGAGAGAGAGAGAGAGTGTTCAGCAGCTAAGAGAACTGGCTGCTCTTCCAGAGGACCTGGGTTCAATTCCAGTACCCATACAGCAGCTAACAACCATTTGTAACTCCATCACCCTCTTCTGGCCTTTGTGGACCCTGAAAGATGGTGCAGAGATGTACATGCAGGCAAAAAACCCACACACACTAATTTTTATTCTGAATACTAATCCTTTAGCAACTGTGTATTAGCCCAAGAACAGCCTTTACAGAGTTTTCATAGTTCTACAGTCTCTAATTGACTGTATTCCAAGTTGCTGTTGGACAGTATCTTCCTAAAACTCACCCAGTGTGGCTCATTCACAAAACTTTTCTTAAGCTATTCAAAGATCAACCAAGATGTTTTGAAATGTAGCCTGGCTTATTTATGATTTATTTTTAATTACATGTACGTGTGTGTGTGCCTTCATCCATTTCAGTATGTGCATGTGAGTACAGGTGCCTGTGGAGGACAAACACTGGATTCCCTGGAGCTGGGAAGGTCGTGAACTACCTCATGTGAATGCTGGGAATCAAGCTTGGGTCCCCTGGAAGCGCAGAAAAGTGTTCTTAACAACCAACCTTTCTCTCTAGCCCCAGTTTTGTTTGTTTCTGGTGGAATTCCAATGAAATCATGGCCATAAAAGATCTTTTCAAGACCACCTTAACTAGGGTGACAACACAGGTCACATTTCTGTCCTTTTTCCAATTTGTAAGCTTTGTAAGTAAAGAAAAAGCAAGTTTCAAAATATGAAGAAAGAAGCTGATGTTTAAAGGCCATAGGGTTAACATCAAGTTGACTATCCTGTCACAAACACTTCTACATGGGCGTGGTAGAGGTGGAGGAAGGAGATCAGTAGTTTAAGGCTAGGATGGACTACATGAGACCCTTTCTTGAAAAATATACAACTAGAAAGTCTTTTAGTTCCTTCCTTCCTTCCTGCAACTTCTTCATATTTTGAGTTTGCTAAAGTTAGGATCAGTTCAGTGTAAAAAGAATCATAACTGGCTGGAGAGATGGCTCAGAGGTTAAGAGCACTGGCTGCTCCTTTAGAGGTCCTGTAGTTCAATTCCCAGCAACCACATGGTGGCTCACAGCCATCTGTAATGAAATCTGGTGCCCTCTTCTGGCATTCAGGTGTACATGCAGGCAGAACATTTTATATATATAAATATATATATATAATAAATCTAAAAAAACAAACAAACAACAAACCAAACAAAAAAAATCCACAAAAGAATCATAACTATTTAGATCGCACCAGGTTCAGAAGTTGTAAGTATTTGTGGAGTGTCGTGGCCTGTACCTTTAATGGGAGGCAGAGGCAGGTATGGATCTCTGAGTTCCGGGACAGCCTGGTTTACAGAGTGAGTTCCAGAACAGCCAAAGCTACGTAGAGAAACCCTGTCTTGGGGTGGGGGGAAAGGTTGAGTACTCAGCATATTGTGAGGAATAGTAATACAACCAACATTAGCTAGCTTGTCTGCTATAGCTTCTTCCCTTGTCCACTTCTCTATCCCTTCCCTATGATCTTTATTAAAAGAAAAACTTGAAAAATGGCAAAACGACTTGATTTTGTTTGGAAGCTATTAATAACTCATTTGTTAACCAATGTGCAAGTATAAGTATTCTAAAAAGTGTTCTTTAAAATGTGCGTGCGTGCGTGCGTGCATGCGCACATCCCTGCCAGAGAACCCCTTGGAGTTGGAGTTACAAGTAGTTGTGAGTCTCCCAGTGTGTGCTGGGAATCAAACTTGGGTCCCATGGAAGAAGAGCAAGCATTCATTCAACCTCTGGGCCATCTCTCCAGCTCCAGGGTTCAAGTTTTCAATGTCCTAAAATATTGTTCAGTTTTTTGAAATTAAACCACATTTTCTAGGACGATTTCTGTGACTGGGGCAGTGCTGGAGTTGAGAGTAGGGCTTTGTATATGCTAGACAAGCATGTCTATCCTTTTACCTTTATTTTTAAGACAGGGTCTTATTAAATTGTTCAGGCTGGCCTTGAACCTGCAGTCTTCCTGCCTCAGCCCCCTAAGTATCTGGATTAAAGGTGTGAGCCACTAGGCCAGATAGATAAAAATTTACCCTTTATTGTAACTTGTTTCCATTGGAGCTTCACTTTATCCGTGAATTGATGGGGAAAGTACCTAGAATTAGGCATATAGTAAGTGATGAAGAAAGGATATTTTTATCTGTCTCTGTCTTGTAATTCTGTTTTGGAAGACTTATCTAAATCCCTGATGTTTTACTTTATCACACTAATCTTTTTTTTTTTTTTTTTTAATGTCTGAATTTTTCACAATTGAGTTTCCTCTCAAAAAAAAAAGTGCATTCTTGGACCATGGAGTTTTTCCAAAGCAATTTACCATATTTATAAACAACTACCAAGACATGAATACATAGTACCTCAGATAGGGGAAAGTGATAGTCTGTTAATTTATCCCATACTGAACTTTCAGTTAGCTGATCTAGCATACTCTCAAATTAAAATAGATGACAAAAACTTAGCAGTATTTGTTTGTGCAGAGCTTGGGTGGAAAGTTAGGTATCAAAGATCCTTCTTCACTCACGGGCATAGGTGGCTGTATATTTGTTCCTACAGTCTGAGGACAGAGCCACAGGGTTTTGCAAAGTGGTATTAGGGGAAAACAGTTCACCAATTTTACCATCATTTTCTACTAAAAGCATAACACAGTCCAAACTTGTAAACATGTTAAAGAGTCACCTGGACCACTTGTCTGAATGGTCACAGTTAAACTTTTAAAATGAGCTCTCTGCTTTTTGACAGAGAATGTACCTTCTTGTCCACCCTGGATTTGACTGCGAGCCTGAGGGATATAGGGCATATCAGACTGCAAGTAGGGTCTCTCTCTGCACACTGAATTCCACCCTGACAAGAGCTTTCTTCCTTGAGCTGGCAGCCCTATCCTCTTCAGCACGAAATCAGGGCTTGTAGGAATCTTCAGTCTGCTAAAAACATTTGACACAACTTTAACAGAACCACCAAATCTGGCTAATCCAAATCACTTTGCAAACTCTTGTTTTTATTTGGATTAAAAAGCTTTGATGAACAAACATATGATACATACACGGCATAGAACCAGTTACCACTTAAACTTCAGATAATGATATAATACAGAAATTAGAATAAACCAAATTTAAATCAGGCCTGGAAATGAAAGTTCAAGCTGAAAGTTGTAACATCAGTTTGGGGATTTTACACACATGTTCCTTACCCCCTCAGATCCTCCTCAGAAGGGGAAGGCAGATTTAGTAAAACCAAGGTCTTTTAAGACATACTATTTTTGTTTAAACCTGTAGGTCCCCAACTCAATATAAACAAAATTCTTCATAGGAACTTACATTTTGAAAACAATTAGGTCATTGTATTTCCTAAGCCACATTACTACAGTTCTTAAAAGTCATGAGAAAGTGTATTGTTTACTTGTACTGCTTTAAGTTCAGGCTTTTTCTGTTTTTAAAGATGGCTGATCTCAAAAATTATACACTAAGTAATCACTGATACTCTCAAAGCATGATTCTAAAATAAATAGTAATAGTATCTTAAATGTTTTTAATTAATTAATTTCTTTTTCTTTTTTTTCTTTTTTTTTAAGGTAATCAGGGCCTACCTTAGGGACATGATACCCTGTGCTGGATGTACTGCCTTAGGGAAGCTGGGGCCAGCTCTTGGTTCCTACAGCACTAAAGCACTGGAAAGGAGCCAAGAGGAGTGCTCTGGCTTCTAGTGCCCCTGGTCGCTGATAGTGAAGGGTTTTTGGAGGCTCCCCAAGGAGCTTCATCTAAGCCTTTAAAAAGAAAAAGAAAATGAATGCATGAATTAAATAATCTAACCAAGATTAAGTTTCTGGTTCTTTGGTGTAATTCAAGGGTACCTAAAAAGAAAAGAATTTAAATACATTAAATAGTCCATGATGAGTCAATGGTCCAAATAACCAGGAATCAAAGATTTATTTGATTCAGTTTAACAACAAGGTACTGGCAGAGTCTGCAGTACATTTTTTAAATTTAAGATTATTTAAAATACTTGATGGGAATTGAGTTCCAGTGGTTGACTATTGGCATTAAGTTACAAGGGCTCCTGTATTAGGTACCAGGGACTTCTTTCCATTCTATTCTCTTTTGTTCTCATGATTTATTAAGCATGGCAATTAAACACGAGTACTGATTTGTTATATTTTAAAGGAAACGCGTGTCTTTTAACAATCATTCTCAATGAACAACAGTGGTAGCATCAGCACAACACAACCACACCCTATTAGAGTAAAGCAGGTTCAAAACATACCACCATGAGAACTGTCTGCTGCCACTTGAGCACCGCACGCTGCCTCATGTGTATTCCAGGGCCATGTTAGAAGACAGGGTTTCGCTTGCTGAGCATTGTGACACCTGCCTTTAATCCTAGCACTTGGGAGAAAGAGGCAGGAAGATGTCTGCAAGTTTGAGACTAGCCTGGGTTATACAGTAAGTTCCAGTCCAGCCAGGGTACATAGTGGGACCATGTCTCAAGAAAAGAAGGACAAGGTCACCAAGTCTAAGTTTGGGATCTGTAATAGTCTTTTTTTTTTTTTCCTAACATTTTCTTAAAGTATAATTTCTTTCTCCTATAATCCAAAGCACAAGCTGAATTTTAAAATATTTTTTGAAAGTATTATTTCTGGTTGAGAAGTCCAACCCTGAAACAAACAAAATACCACAACTGATAACAAGGAAAACATAGAATCTAGAACATCTGTATATGTAGGCAGTCTACGCTAGCACAGTTATGTGCAAGACAGCTTGTGTCCATTTATCCTCTCTTAGGTTAGGTATTATGCTTAAAGTAAACCACCTCCATGCATACTTCAGTACTTTCTTCAATGTTCTTCAAGGTAACATGTAAAGTTTCAAATCATATAACATGAAGGCATAAACTGAATCATGAACAGATCAAAGTACTTTTAAACTTACCTTTCAAAACTAAATATAACAGTTCTGAGCACATGTTCTGCAAAAAAATCACTGACAATACAAATGTCTAACTCAGTACAGTTATTTTTTCCTTCAGTTACACTAGCTGCGGATGCATACAAAGCATTGACTTTAGATTTCTATAGTAAGCCTCTGTGCTAATACAGCAAGTGTGTCGCATCTGTCACATAGCTATAATCTAGACCTTTCAAAGCACTTCACTTTACCTGTAAGAAAACCTGCAGATATTTAGGCATGTGAAACATATACATTCCTCTAAGATGTAAACTAGGACCAACTTCACATTTCATTGTCAACTTAAAATTTGTAAACACTTTTTTCTTTTATGTGTGTTTATATATATATATATAATATACATATTTAAAAAAGAAAACCAAACCCCAAGCCTTTGATGAGTTAGGTACCTTAACAAGTAAAGGTAAAACTATGACTATATAGAACCAATTATGAAACTGGTTTTAAACAAAGGAAACGTATGCAAAAAAACTTTGTGTATTTGATAGGCAACTTAATATAACAAAACCAAATTGAAATAGCTTATTAAAAGTGTCCTTATATAAAAATGGCCTTGTGATGTACAGTAAAATACAATAAAAATTATCATCCTTTGTTCCTCCCTCCCACCCCCAGTAACTAAAATGGCTACCGCTCCATAACTCTTTGCTTCTATAGAAGAAACACAGTGATGTGATTAAACATTTTCTAGGTTGTATGCTTGTCGAATGTTGAGAGTGTCTCGAAGCATTAAATCCCGCAGGCGCCATAGGGCATCTGCCATGGTGGTGTGTGCCCCTTTACTTTTGAGCCAGTGAGAAGGTAGGCGGCTCTCTTGCTCTTTCGACAGATGGACATCCCGTCTTCGCGCTGAAAGTTTGAAGTGTAAACAGAGAAACAAACATTAGAATTTTAAGATGATTAAATGACCTCCAGTTTTAAGGGTTGATATATTTAGCAAAACAGTGTTTATTAAAGTTATGAAAAGTTAAAATTAAAAATTATAGCAAATCTCTTTTATTAGGCATTGCTACCCGAACAATGACACTTTACTGTAGACACCCCTGATATTAACAGTTTTTTCAATGTTAGAAAGACTCCTAAAGGGAAAAAAAATGCTTGGTATTCTAAAAAGGGACAACACTTCTAGCTAGATTTAGCAATGAGTAAGGACTGGCTCATTGGCTAAGAGCATTTGCTGCTCTTGCAGGATGCTAGGGTTCAGTTCCCAGAATCCACAGGGCCATTCACAACTGTTCAGAACTAGAGTTCCAGGTGTTCTGATGTCTTTTGCTGGCCTCTGAGGGGGGAGACCAGACACACACTCATAAGATCAAGTCTTGAAAGACATGAGTAAGAGGTGGGCATGGTAGCATGCACCTGTAATCCCAGCTCTTAGGAGACAGAGGGAGGATGACTAATTCAAAGAAAGCCTGCGATACAGAAAACAGCTAGTTCTGTCTCAAACACCAAACCAAACAACAGCAAAACCCCCAAATCCAACCAGGATCAGGGAGATGGCTCAGGGCATAGATGTACACATCTGACTAAAATCAGGAGTTCCATCCCTATTCCATACAAAAAGGCAGGTGTGGTGCTAGGTATCAGGAATCCTAGTAATTTAAAAGCAAGATGGAAGTCTGAGACATGAGAAATGCTCAGAAGTTCAAGGGGGCAGTTTGCCTATAGTAAATAGTGCATCAGCATAAACAAGAGGCCTGTTTCAGGAAGGAGGAAGGTGAGAAGCAAATCCTGGAAGTTGTCCCCTGTCCTCCATGCAACCAAAGCACATGTGAGCTCCAACATGTGCACACAGACACACGTTTATTTTTTAAAATGAATAAGCAGACACTTCCAAATTAATTTCCAGAAACTAGCTAACACTATTTCACTATATACTGTAGATACATTGTCTACTGACCTAAATGAATAGCTTGATAGAATAAAGAAAGAGGCTTTTCAGTTTATTGTTTTTAAAATATGACACCTGTTCTAATGCTAATATCTGAAAAAAATTAGAATTTGAGAAGATGGTATTACGATATGACTGAGCTTTGATTTTGGGGCACATTTTCACTGGACCAATGTACAAAGAACCCCAAATCTATTCTATGAAATATATAATTTATTTTACTTTACTGGTGTAAGAAGAAGTGATGCTGTGTAAGAGCCTGTGGTAGTGAGGACTGGGAAGACACATGTATTTCAACAAGACTCTTCTTACCTGCCAGAGTTTGGTCCCATTTGCTAATGCTATTGGATTCAGCGCTGAGTCCTTCAATGTATTTCAGGTAGGCCTCTGAGTGGAGAAGCCTTTGGGTCTTTGGTGGGGGAGCCACAAACATGGGTGTTGTTGGCTGCTGTATGACAGGGGGTCCAGTTGGATGAGGACCAGGATATGGAGGTGGTGCCTGCTGCCCTGGAGGTCCCAAAACTCCTACCTGAAAGAGCATGGGATCACATGATTAAGGCAAAAAGATAACCTGCAAGTGATCTGTGAAGGCAGATGGCTAAAAATCTCGAGTCCAAGGAAAATCAAACTAGGAGGCTCACCTGTTGTCCATATGGACTTCCACCTGGTGCTGGATTCCCTACCATGGGGGCTACTCCTTGATTCATCACACCTATAATTCAGAATGCAATGCCACAATTAGAGGCTCTGGGTTTTGCTGACTGAAAAATTGTTAAGAGCTGATGCCATTTATAATGCCAACTTATGTACTTTTGCCCTAGAGTGTGGAAAGGAACCTTAAGCATCCTAAACAGAATCTAATTAGGAAATTTATATTCTTTTGTTTCTAGTTTCTTAAAGCACAGTAATTGTAATAGTTAGTCAGAGGTACAGTAATTATTCCAGCATAGAATGTTTTGAACCCTGCATAAAATTCTAGGGTTATCCTGGATGAGCTATAGTGAGCATACACTTATGTTTTCAATACTTTTCTTCTGCCTGTGCAATCAGGCTCAGCAGTAACTATTGTACTGGGACAGGAAACAAGGGCAGGTATCTGGACCTTGTGGAGACTGAAGGCACTACCTTAATATTCCTTTGTTGGTTCTACCTCAGGCACTAATGTTGGCAGAGAAGCATTTCAGTGGATGACGTGGTAGCCTTGTTTCCCTCATCTCAGATTCCAAATGACAAAGGAAAAGAGAAAGACTTTATGGTCCTGCCCTGTTCTCTCTGGTAATCACTGAGTAAACTGACAGAAATTGCAGTCTCACAGGCACTAGTTGTTAACAATCAAATGTCTGAAATTTATTTGGTCTTTAAGGCATTATTTTTTAAATCTCAGGGCTGTTTGTTATTATAACAAAACAAAAGTAGCAGAGGGGCTCACTTTATTAAAATCAAACCACAACCAAACCATTTTAAGCTGTTCGTTAAAATGTAAGTCCGGCTAGAGGTATGTATAGAGGGACTAGGAGGAACTAGCTTCCTAGTCTTATGTTCCTGTTTAAAAATGCTAACGTTTGGGGCTGGAGATGGCTCAGCGGTTAAGAGCACTGGCTGCTCTTCCAGAGGTCCTGAGTTCAATTCCCAGCCACGTGGTGGCTCAGGGTTCTCTATGCTGAGATCTGGCGCCCTCTTCTGACGTGCAGGCATACATGCAGGCAGAACAGTGCATATATACTAAATATAAGTCTTTTTAAAAACATGTTGATGCTTTGCTGTGTATGTTAGCTCACACTTGTAATCCCTGCACTTGAAAAGCTGAAACAGGAAGATTGCTGTGAATTTGAGGCCAGCCTGGGTTATACAGAAACTAAATATATCTCTCTCCCAAAGCCAGCATTTTGATAGGCAGGAAATTGGTCATTTGAAGGTTCAGAGCTCTCATGTGTCACTTCCAGGGAATACAAAGCATCTTTTTTTGTTAGAAAGAAAAAAAGTGAAGCAAGTTTCTGTTTAAAAAGAAGGAATATGCCAAGAACTCGGAATTACAACCCAATCACCACAACTGTGTCCTGGTGATTTATGAACTGCACAAAGAAGTAATGGCAGATATATTGCTGAAGCAACACATTAGTAACCCATGGCCCCTGATTCTTGCAGGTCACTCATCTACCTTAGACTCTACAAACTCTATTGGGAGGCTCCCAAAACTGGCTGCATCACAGATGTATGTGCAGGGCAGCACAAACAAATCAGCAACCTCCTCCACATCCTGTTTACAAGTACCATGCCTGAGGTAGCCACTGAGAACGTGAGCTGAGACAACAGATGAACCCCTTAAAGCTTAAAGCCAGATCAGCTGTGCATGGGCTTATAAAGAGTTCTTCCTCTCTCCCTGACTATTACCAGGTGTGCAGTGCTTGCTTCCAATGCAGTGTAGACTCTGTTGGCAAGAGGAGAGGAGAGCAATGCCCCTACACCCACCAAAACACACCTGCTATACTGGGGTGTGTACTTGGCTTTAAACAGGACTTCTATCAAATGTTACATACATTTAGAAGGTGTCAACTCCAACAAGGTTTTACTGACTCAGAGAAACCTTGTGCCAAGGTATGAAGGCACAGGTTTAGGACCAAGTTCATTTGCCATATGGGAAAAATAATTTTCTGATTGACTCTTGGTGCCACAACATTTCACATGAGTCACCATATCCAGAATGAAGTACAAATATCACAAACATTTCTTTCTTTGAGAATATTGGGGGTGGGGGGAAGCTTTGGTGGAGTTATGGCCATTCTCTAGGGTTAAACACAGAGAATGTGGCTAAACTGCAGGAGTGGAATGCATGCATGTCATCCCTGCATTTGGCATGGTGAGGCAGTAGAATCTTGATTTCCAGGCCAGCCTTGGTTACATAGTCAGATCCTATTACAAAAAGAAGAAGAAGAAAAAAAAGTATAGAGGAGTCAGCATGTGTTTTTCTTGGAATACCCTCTGAAATACTATTTGAAACCATGTAGAACCCTGTGGGCACTGGGTCCAAGCAGAATGCAAGTAAACCCGACAGGCTCCATCCACATTTCACCTGGGTTTTTTGGCGCTCTTAGATGACATTCCAGGAATGCATTGATTGCTGTTCCAAATCATTTAAAAGCCCATTCCCCCTCCAATCTTTCAACTTTTATTATAAAGTGAAACAATGTAGTAGATTCTGAGCACCATTTTCATATTTCTACATAAAAGAACTCTTGGCTTCTGTTGACAAATATGTCCATAGTTAAGGTGTTGTTTAAAGTGTTATATTAAACTTTCTTGGGGACTCACAACTAATTCAATACAAACTCCCTTCCTACACTGTTAAAAGTGTAGGATTTCTGAAGAGTTCTACATAGGCTGCTCTATAAGCACCTTAAAAGGGCTGCTGAGGAGGAAGAGATGGAGCAGAGACTCTACAACGAAGACCATGTGAGGTAAGAATTTCACCAGGTGAAGAAATGCACTTGGAGTAAAAAGTGCTTTTGTATATGACTCTGAACTGGCAATTCTCTGATAAGAAGCTGTTGCCCTCCAGGCTTTTCAAACATGTCATATCTGGTAATGGACCATGCCTCCTGCTCCTTGATCTTGGTCTGGCCTCTGCAATGCATTCTGTGCTGCTGCCGGGGAACAGACACATAAGTGCTCAGGTAGCAGGCCACATGCTTAACATATAAGATGGACCCTACTGCCGACAGGATTCTTAGTGAGGGAAACCTGGCCACCATGGGCAGCAGTGCCTCCTGGAAGAACTGGCTGAAGGAGGAAAAAAGAATAAAAAAGAATGAGATTAATGAGTGAATGAGGATGAAGTTCTTACCCGGTGGTGGGATGCCTGGGAGGCCAGGCACACCTGGCGGAAGATGGTGAGGTGGAGGCCCCCCAGGGTGAAGTGGCTGCATGCTGCCCATGCTAACAAGGCCATCAACTGGGCCCTGCAAAGGTGGAAGGCCTGGCGGATAGCCACCCATCATGCCTTGAAGGACACAACAAATTTCAGACATGCATCATTAACATGCAACATGAGCTAAGTAATAACAACCCCCTCCATGCACTACCAATGAATAAAGCACCCTTAGTGCCGCATGGTATTACAGCAATTAGTGCAATTATTTTGTTGTAGTAATGAACAAAATAAAATTACAAATATGAAACCCAACAGTTTTGGATGAATTAGTATTTAGTATATTATTGTTTATAATTATTTTCAATAAGCTAAACAATGTTTTCATGTAACAATAAAGAGGTCTAGTAACAGCTTTCCCAAGGTCAGAACTATTGCAAACTGTTCAAATGTGACCAGTTTTGCCACCTGCAACTCCAAGTGATCAGTACATACCCCATCACCCCACTCTGCCTGCACTCACATCCCTACTGTGGGTGCACATGAAGGGAAATCAGAATGGAGGGAAATGAAGTGCACAGTCCTGATCACAAGGCATGGGTCTCCGGTTTGGGAGCAAAAAAAGTTTCAAGATTTCTTCACATACTCCTCCCTTCTTTCTCCACCACTTCGGTTAAGAATGGATTATGTTAAGGTTTGAGCTGGAGAACAACTAACAGCCATCACAATGAATAATACTCCATCCTTAGATTTCAAAATAAGTTAAGGAGAAATCTAAATTTTCTCAAGCCAACTAAAGTCCAGGTAATTCAGAAACCTACATGCAGCAGGCCTGAAGGAGTAACAGCTGGAGGATCAGGCTGTGCTCACAGGAGAAAATGCCAGTTGTTCTCACTGTCTCCAGGTTCACTCATCAACTCATGTAAACCTTCAATTCATAGGGAGCATTCTAACTGAGGTACAGAATCCCTATGAAGACAGGCTTATGTCCCTTTATTTTCCAAGCATACCGTGATGTAACAAAACATCTATAGGCTAGGGAAGCGTTGCAGCAAACAAATATTTTTTGGAAAAGGGATGGAAATAAGAAAATTTCAGTAAGGACTCACCTATGGAAAAAAAAAACAAAACAAAACAAAACATGACTCTCCTGAGATCTGTAAGAGTCTGAATGAATATAAATCTCCCCCTAGTACAGTCACTTTTAGGCAGTTTCTCACATGGGAAGGGCAAAGGCATAGCACCAAAATATTCTTTGAAGAGAATTTCAGTTTTACTTTTCTCTGAAGAGGTATTTGAAACCATTTAGTTTACAAGTTTAGTCTTTTAAAGCTATGGCACACTGAAAACCCTCAAACCGACTCACCTTACCTCCTTAGTCATATCTAAACTTGCTAGAAAAACTTACAATTACACAAAACAAATTTAAAATATTTCTATGCATGAAATAGGAAACATTTCAGTTTTTAGGAGTTCAGGTTAAAACGACTTTGAGCAGATGCCATCATCTGAAACACAAAGAAATCCAATGTTGCCAAACTGCCCTTTCAACACACCACCAGGTACAGCTTTTAAGGTAAGTAGGTGAGAAGTTGAACATGTTAGGAGGCTTTGCTTTCAATTACAAAAGCCCATCTGAACGCAGCCGCCATGGGCTGTGGTTGAAGATTAAATTATTAACAACTGAAAGACACAACACTTGTCTTCATTAAACTGTACTTTGGCATTTATTATCCCAGTCACATGTGTTCAAATGAGCTTCAATGCTTGTAAGCAAAGCTGGTCTCAGACAACAAGAAGGCTAAGACTTGGGTCCTGAACAACTTGTAATTCCATGAAAATTCACCCTCTTAGCTGCTAAGCTCTCACTGTGGACCAAAGGCTTTTTACTGTAGAGAATCTGCCCTTCACTCCTGTGGCCCAGAAGCCTGGGCAGCATACCTTTAAGCAACACAACAGTGGTTGTCTAGAGGGACCATCTTCCTCAATCACAGAGCTTTATGATGCTATTCCCCAACAGGGAGCTAAAATGCTGCAGCTGCTAATTTTTATTTCTTTTTAGCTGTATGTATTCATTTTGTTAATATATGTTCTGGGTTTTGTAGTCAAGGACACAGTGCCACAGTATTATGTATCAAATAGAATAAAAGAGGATGTCAATGAGGGAATCCTAACTTTCAAAGTCCCCATGATCAAGACCTGATTTCTGGATATCTCTGGAACCCCATTAACCAAAATGGGCCATGGAATAGAGCAGGCGATTATGAGATTTGTTAGATCAACATCAGTCACACTGAAAGCACTGACAGCCATGATTCAGATGTGCTTTGGCGGGTGCAACTGCTGAGTTCAGCGACAGTGCATTTGAGAACTTGCCATCACAAAAGTTAGGAGCAACAATGGAAAAGTTATCCTGTGCACTCTTCCTCTAAAAGCAAAAACAAAAAAGGCAAAAAACGAAAACGGCAAGAACAAAAACAGCAAAAACAAAAACAGTATCCCCACAAAGCTGCCTTGAACAACACTATCTTGGACTCTGTGCAGGAGAGGTCAGGCTACTTGTGTAAGAAGAAACACAGGGGGCTTGTACAGAGCTCACCAGACATGGAGAGGTAACAAAGGAAGGGCCTGAGAGGTGGTCCGCAAGGCTTTTTGTGGAGACATGTCAGACAAGATTTCCAATTCAACAATAGTCAAATTTGCTATGGCTACCAGAACCAGAGACAACACACACAAGCAAACCACATTCATCAATTTCTTTTCCTTTTTTTTTTTTCTCTTTTCTTTCTTTCGTCTTATTCATTTACTTAAGTATGTGACTGGGATACTAACAGAAAATGCAGTTTAATGTAATTAAATAGAAAAGCATTACAGAGTGGGCACAATGAATTGAATGAGGACTTCCCCCCCTATTTAGCAGTCATGCACATTGGTGACCGAGAAAGGATTTAATAATTCACTGTCAAAAATCCTTTTAAGTGGTCAGTCTTTTAAGGATGGCTGCAGCAGAATAAGGCAAACTGAACTGACATGAGACAGAAAATACCACCTAAAGACTGATGTCATGTTTTCCTTGGAGTTCCTCAGAACAGAACTCAGGGTCTACATATATTTCCTGCTGTAGTGCTCTATCAAGAGCAGTCTGGAGTAAGAACATGGCCAGAACATGCCCACAGCAAGGGAAGAGCTGCTACCTACCAATTGCCAGGGTCGGGCCCAGGGCCCACTTTTGGGATAGAGAAGAGGCATTGCCTGTATGGGAAAAGCAATACAGGACAACATGATGACTTCAAACTTTGACTCTGTCATGAGAAAAGGCTACAGACTGTGGCCTACTCCTTTTGGAGAAAAAAAAAATGAAGGAATTTCTTAAAGTGGAAAAAAAATGGTCTTAGCTCCTGTTTTTACCTGCAACAGGTGTCAACTGCTGATTGAGCATCCCCATTGGTGTTGGTGGTGGCACCACCCCCATGAGAGCCCCCACAGGGGTGCCTGCTCGGGGAGAAGCACTCGGCTGCTGTTGCTGTGCTGCTCGCTCTCTCTCCTGCTGCTCAGCAACTTTAGCTGCCCGCTCTGTAAAGGCATTTCAGATTTTCAATTCTGTTTTTAACCCAGGAATTCAAAATACCATCCATTGCATTCAACAGGACTAGTAAGAACACAGGCAACAGTTCTGTCTCAATGGAAGGAACGGTAGATGACTAGTCTCAACACGGGAGTCGGGCGGGTTTCACTTGTAACCTAGAATTCAGCTTTCCTATCCCATCTTGAGAAATGGTCTGCAAAGATTTCAAGAATGTTAAGACTGCAACACACATTCAGAAAGCACAGATTTTATCGAAACACATCACCAGCGTAACCAACGTGGTTAATCTCACGAGGCACTCTGAAGATGAGAAGCGCTACCATTATTCTAGTATTAATAGCATTACAGATTATAATTTCAACATGAAGCAATTCCATGGCCCATTATAATTTTTGGCACAATTGTACTTACTCTAATTTCCTGATTCTCTGAATCCAATTTTACTAAAATTTGAGTACTCTTATCATTAATATCACAAGTTTAGCAGCTGAAGAAAATTAACTCTGTAAGGGAGAAGTAGCTTACTGCCTCTACTCTAAGATTGCAGGGAAAATAAACAGCCAGTTTCTATACTCTAATGAAGCAAAGAAAGATTAACAAACTCCAAGGGAGGGAAATACATGATCAGCTACACTACAGTCATCAGAAGAGGGGCACCAATACATACATGTACGTAGCAATATTCTGAAAGAAGCAGGTTTTCTAAAGCTGAGTTCAAAACTGACCATAAATTATCCTAAATCAGCAAGAATTCCAGCATCTACTCTTAGTGTACTTGAAATGCAAGAGGAGCACATATTTTGGAACCTCTGGGCTATTCCCCGATAGCCTCTTCCTTCCTTGAACTGCTCTGCACCCTTAGAGCCAGCACCTCAACAGTCATGCTCTCAGCAGGCCCAACCTTCTTTGAGGGCATATTCCCAAAGCTCCCACCATCAGGTTTACTCAGATTCACCATTCTAAGGAAGTCCTTCCTACGCTTCAGATGGACAAACAGAAGCCGGGATATAGGCAGTGACCTGTCCAAGAATACAGGAGAAACAGCAATATGGCCCTGACGCCTGGTCACACTTCAATTCCAGTTAAGTCTGTGATATGGAATTCAAAAGACTATGGCTGTCTGGGGAAAACAGCTTGAGGTCACATGGCTTAAAAGAGACTCAAGAAGCAACAGCCCAACTGCTTTAATGTAAGAATGTGAAAATCGTGCAAGTCAAAGGTCCTAAGGCTGTGATGCAGTTGCTTATGGACACTTATCATCATCACTCACTAACACTGTCCCAGTCTACTACCTCCTCTAAACTGCGTATATAGTAAGTCTGAAGACCAAACCCATTCTAACAACCTATTCTCTCAAGGTGATCTAGATGCCTCAATATGAAATGCTGGTTTTTTCATTACACAAATAAAACAATAAACTGGGAGGGAAAAAGAAAAGTTGAAGTTGGAAAAACAGAAAAGCTCAGGCACGTGGATAAAATATTAGTTCTTTCTAAGAGAAGCTGACCAGGCTGCTTTAGAAATCAGAGGTAACTACAACTACGCCAGCCAAACTCCCAACTTTGTGTTTTGAATTCAGTGGGCAGAAACACCCAAAGTCCAGAGTTTGAATTTCAGGCTATTGAAACATAACTCACCTCTTACTAGGTTCTTCCTAATTTCAGACACCCGTTGAATATGGGAGAATTTTTCAAGTATCATCTCTTCTTCCTTCAGCCATGCTCCAGTTTTTCTGCCTTCATATTATCTCTAGAACCTTTGTCCTACTCGTACCCTAAGTAACCAGCCACATAATACTAGCTTTGTTTGCCTTGAGACAGGCTTTGCACTGTTTGGCTAATTTCGTAGACAACAGTCCTCCAACTAAGTGATATATTTGGTCTTAACTTGTAGTAAGCCCTGAAAAACCAAAGTGTCCCATAATTCTAGGTTCTTATAAGATTGACTAGAGTTTATCAAAGTATGTTCTATAAGTTAACTTTCTAGGGTATTAATAGATACCACATAAATACTTGGTCAAATTTCAGAAAATGTCAAATAATTAAAAACAGGTTCTTTACTGTAGGTCTTACAAACTTTAACTTAGGAGTATGCCCAGAGTTTGGAACACTTCTGAAGCTGGTTTTGCCACAAAATATTTCTTGGCTGAGCATCTTGCAGGATTAGGCTTCAGCAGAAGATCCTTAAGGAAGCCTGTCAGATAATTTTATAATAATAAATAGTAACAAACGAAAGTTGTTTGTTTTTTTTTACACAAAAGAGTTACTTTGGAGATTTCATAAACTTCAAAAAGAAGAGCAGCCTTCATAGTGTATGCTTGCTAGAAAATAATGGATTTGGACTTAGTCAAGAAGTGTACTGACCACTGTAGAAAAGAAGACTCTATATTGGCAAATTATCTAACATACAAAATTTGAAATGGAAGAACTACAACTCAAAGGTTAAAAGTCCTGCCTCATTTATTAAAGCCATCCACTATTAACCAGAACAACAAATGATCCAAACCACCAAAAATCTCTTAAGAATTCATCTTTTATAGCTATGAACCACCAAATCTTTGAGTAATAGTAGCTCATGGCTCAAAGTGATCTAATCATAGAATAAGGGAGAAATGAAGGCAGCTGAGCTTTGTCAAAGTCATATAAGTATCTTAAGAACAGATATGAACACAGACACAGCACAGGCCAGGCATACCAAGCCTCAGCCTAGAGCTTAACTTACGGCTTTGGCTTATCAAGAGCCATAACAGAATATCACTTATTTTAAAATGCCACTTTCAGGTGACCTTTTAAGTCAAAATTATAGTTAACATTATTGAATAGTCACTCCCAAATCAACATGTGTATATCTACAGGAATAAATGAAATAAAACCATGCAATTTTAATAGCAGAATATTTTTGTTTGAGATATTTAACTCAAATATGTGGGTGGGTGGGGGTGCAGCACCATCAGGACCTGAGGCCAAGTCAGAGGCAGCACTCCATGTACTGGCACCTACTGCTGGCGTACTATCGTCAGCTGGACAGTCCAAAACCAAAATCATATGCACGTGGTAAGAACAGGAGAGTAAAACCTGCTTATGCATGTGCACTCCTGAAAACGTCCCTTGCTTAGAAAGTGGAGACAGTTGTGTCAAGTCTCTATTTACCTTCATATTCTGCCTTCTTGGCTGTCTCAAGGTTTCTCCATTCTGTCCCCACCAGTCTGCTGAGCTCCCCAAAAGAGTAGTCTGGGTGCTGGGCTTTAATCACAGCTCTCATTTCACTGCTGAACAGAATGTAGCCACTCATGTTGATTTTTCGTTTAGAACCTTCTTTCTTTGCACTGCCTTTGGTAGACTTTGGGGTAGACTGTAAGACAGAAAGCTGTTATATAGGGTATCAGAAAATTGCACTGGCTTACCTACATAGTTTCTGGAAGCCAGACACACATGGTACAATAATGTTTTATAGACAAACTCAGTTTGTAGCTGACATTTTCTTGGTCAAAATATACCTTTTCCTTGCCTAGTAAAAAATAAATGAAAATTTCACTGAATTCCATGACTGCAATCTACAATGATGACCTCACAATTAAGTCTTGAGAAAATTCTGAATGACGAAAATAAATACAATAGGATCACCTCAAACAAAAGATAAGTCCTAAGGAATGAGAAATTAAAAAGATACATGCATCCAGGTGTGGCAGAACACATCTATAATCCTATTACTTAGGAAGTGTAAGTGGAAGCAAAGGATCATATGTGTGGGCACTGAAAACTGAGGGAGTAAGCATGATACCATCCCTTACTACTTTTTTAATACAAGGTAAGAAGCCTTCTAAACTATTAAACCATCTCTATGAGATTTAAAAGAAAAAATTATTGCTTGCTTAATGATAGGTGTTTTTGTTGATTACAAATAAATTAGTATGTAAACAGAAGGCTGACAAGCAAAACAAACACTATTATGTTTTCGTGCCGACTTCTAGGACAAAGGTCACATATAGAGTGTGTTATAGTGCACATCTGTACTCCCAGTGCTTGTTTGGGAAATGGAGGCAAGAGGAACAAGAGTTTAAGGCATACTTTGAATATACAGCAAGTCTGAGGCCAGCCTAGGCTACTGACTTCTCAAAACAAAGGCCGACATACACAGGGGATGGATGTCTCCTACTCTGGTGTGAGCCTGCTGCAGACTAGAACTAAGAAGGCAGGAAGTAACGAGGCACACCACCTCACCTGTGGGGGTGTGTAGGGCATGAGGTCCAGCTCATTGGCGAGGGGTGTTTGAAGCTGAGGTAGAGATGGAGGTTCAATAGCCTCACTATCCTCTTCTCCCATCTCTTCAATATCATCATCGCCACCTTCTAACTCTGCAAATTTAGCTTCTAACAATTGTATCTTCTTTTCCAACAAAGGTGAGGGTTCCTTTTGAGGAATGATTGGTTTTCTGAAAAAAAGTGACAAACAAAAGTTGCCAACCATTTCCAGGACTGGTCAGAGAACAGACCTGAACATGTACAAATGACATTTTACAACCTGCCAAACATGCTAAGTCTTAGAGTCTAAGGTCAACAAAGTAGCTAAAATGAGTATTTGTGATGTCACTTCTACTTAGAAATAATTCTGAAGAATACTCACCGAGATATTGGTCAGGTCTAGTGGTCTACATGTTACAAAGGAGTTGTCATATCTATGGAAGTGAGCAACCTCCCCACAGAGAGGCTGCCAATCAGAATCAAGTGTTTGTGTCTTCATTCTACAATTGCTGCTGTCTAAGTCAAGGTACTATAAGAACAATTGCTAATTTTTTTTTTAACTGAATATTTTCTTTCTCTCTTTGCAACAAAGTCTCACTTTGTAGCTCAGGCTGATTCTTATACAATCCTCCTGCCTCAGCCTCAAGTATGGGAATTACCACATCTCACTAAATATTTTTTCTATTAGAATTATATGATAGTTCAAAAAAACAATTCAAAACATTGCATTACACTATTTTGATAAGTTATCCTAAGTGCCTTTTCTTCCTCAGTTTTACAAGGATTACCTGAAGTAATAAATTTCATCATCTACAACTTTAGCAGAGAGTGAAAACCTCTTCAACCCCTTGAATTTCTTCATCTGCTTGTCACTTTCATTATAGCGGCTCTCACAAAGCAGAATGTCATTTTCTGGTATTTCAGTTGGCCTGCAGGAGAGGAAGTCCTTGAATGATAACACAGCACATTTTCCTGAAAGAGTAAGTTAAGAGATAAATTAAGGGAATAAACTCTTGTCACAGTTAACATCCTGAAACAGGCTAGACTGGACAGCTGGTGTGCCCCTGGGATCTGTCTCTACCTCTCCAGTGCTGGGCTTACAAATGTGTACCACCAAACTTGGCTTTTTAAAATGTGAAATAAATATGGTATCTCCCTAGGGACCCTAAACACTGGTAAGACATAGCTTTGATTTCATTTAATAATAAAGTTCTTCTTTAAAAGCTACTGGATTCAGGAGCTGGAGAGATGGCTCAGTAGTTCACTGGCTGCTCTTCAAATGGACCAGGATTTAATTGCTGGCATCCATATAACAGCTTACAACTGTCTGTAATTCCAGGTCCAGCACATCAGACAGTGCCTTCTTTTGGCCTCCACAGGCACCAGACATGAATATAGCACATAGATACATATGCAGATTTGCCAATACAGACAAAAAAAGATCTTGATAGGAATTACAATGAACTTATATGTCAGTTTTGGGAGAAAGTACATCCTTAAAATACTGTGTTCTTCCTTTGTAAATATAATAGAACATTTTCATTTATTTGGGTCTTTTGTAATTTGTATAATTTGTATAAAATTTACTTATGTATTTATTTTTAAATTTACCAATATCTTCTTTTCAGCTCCATATATCCATATTATAACAATTTATTATATAATAAAGTTAACATATTAATCATTATTCTTTATATATTTCATATTTATAGTATATATAACTTAATCTAGACTAACCACTTTTTTGGTTTTATTTTTCGCATTAATTTGGACTCTTTATTTTTATTATTAAAATAACTTTTAAATTTATTTTATGTATTACAATTTATTCACTTTGTATCCCAGCTGTAGCCCCCTCCCTCGTCTCCTCCCAGTCTCACCCTCCCTCCTCCTTCTCCCCTTATGACCCTGCCCTAGTCCACTGATAGGGGTCCTCCTCCCCTTCTATCTGACCCTAGTATATCAGGTCTTATTAGGACTGGCTGCACTGTCTTTCTCTGTGGCCTCTTAAGGCCACCCCGCCACCCCAAGGGGAGGTGATCAAAGAGCCAGCCACTGAGTTCATGTCAGAGACAGCCCCAGCTCCTCTTACTAGGGAACTCACTTGGAAACTGAGCTGCCATGGGCTACATCTGAGCAAGGGGGTCTAGGTCCTCTCCATGAATGGTCCTTGGTTGGAGTATAGGTCTCTGCAAAAACCCCTGGGCCCAGATTTTTGGTTCTGTTGCTCTCCTTGTAGAGCTCCTGGCTCTTCCAGGTCTTTCTATCTCCCCCTTCTTTCATAAGATTCCCTGCACTCTGCTGAAGGTTTGGTTATGAGTCTCAGCATCTGCTTTGATACCCTGCTGGGTAGATTCTTTTAGAGGCCATCTCTGGTAGGTTCCTATCCTGTTTCCTGTTTTCTCCTGCTTCGATTTCTATCCTGTTTGCCCTTCTGAATGAGGATTGAGCATCTTCTCTAGGGTCCTCCTTGCTTAGCTGAAATCAATAAATTAAAAACAAAGAAAACAATTCAAAGAATCAATGAAACCAAGAGCTGGTTCCTTGAGAAAATCAAGAAGATAGACAAACCCTTAGTCAAACTAACTGAAAGGCAGAGAGAAACTATCCAAATCAACAAAATCAGAAACAAAAAGGGGGACATAACGACAGACACTGAGGAAATACAAACAATCATTAGGTCCTAATACAAAAGACCATACACAACAAAATTTGAAAATCTAAATGAAATGGACAATTTTCTTGATAGATTTCATTTACCAAAATTAAATCAAGATCAGGTAAGTAGGTTAAATAGTCCTATATTGCCCAAGGAAAAAGAAGCAATCAAGTCTCCCTTCCAAAAAAAAAGCCCAGGGCCAGATGGTTTTGGCACAGAATTCTATCAGACCTTCAAAGAAGAGCTAACACCAATACTCTTCAAACTATTCCACAAAATAGAAAGAGAAGGAATATTACCAACCTCATTCTATGAGGCCACAGTCACCTTGATACCTAAACCACACAAAGACCCAACAAAAAAAAGAGAACTTCAGATCTCTCTCTCTCTTATGAACATTGATGTAAAAATACTCAATAAAATACAAACCAAATCCAAGAACACATAAAAGAAATCATCCACAATGACCAAGTAGGCTTCATCCCAGGCATGCAAGGGTGGTTCAATATATAGAAATCCATCAATGTAATCTACTATATAAACTTTTTTGGTTTTTCCAGACAGGGTTTCTCCATCTAACAGCCCTGATTGTCCTGGAACTTGTTCTGTAGACCAGGCTGGCCTGGGATTAAAGGCGTGCACCACCACCACCCTAAGACTAACCACGTTTTAAGTGCTCAAGAATTACTTGTGGCTAGTGGCTAATGTAATGGATAAATTTCAACAGGTGTGAAGTAAAATAAAAGCTTCTCATAGAAAACAAGATAAAATTTGGGCAACCTTGAGTCACACAAAGATTTAAGCAACACATAGAACCAAAAAAGAAAAGAAAATATCACACAAATTGGGCCTCAGCAAAATACAACATTTCCTGTGCTTTTCAAAAGTCAGAGAATTAAAAAAGAAAAAAGAAAAAATCCTAACAGGTCAACAAGAAAAACATTGCAGAAAACACTCCCTGTTGCTGACAAAGCCTGTCACTTCTAGAGTTCTGCTGGGTTTGCTTGCAGGGGAGTAGGCATCAGCTCTCTCTGGTATGCTAAGCTATATTAATTTTTCTATTATCTTTTAATATAAGGTTTTTTGTTATTATTCTATCACCTTTTTTGTTCTTATGATTTCATGTATTTCTTGACTCCTCTTTTTAAAGACAGTAGAGATAAATGCATGTTTAATTGGAAGTCCTATATTATAGTAGCCTCAACAAAATATCTTAAAGCATTTGTCTCTTATCTGTCCAATATATTATGTGTAATCAGGAAGGTAATTTCATTATTATGTCTCCAGCCCCTGACTCCCATACTGGCTATGCAATATCTGTTAATTGAAGGAACAAGTGTACATTTGAAGCATATGATTAAAAATGTCTTCTCTCATATTGTAAATTCCTTGAGAATTAAAGGCATTATTTGCCATTAAAATTTGTTATGTGTGTGGGTGTCTTTCATTTCTGCTTAATAATTGGCTAATGAATTATGATACAGTCCTCAATGGCCTCGAACTTGCAGTGATCCTGTCTCTGCCTCTCAAATGCTGGGATTACAGATAAGCACCGCCACACCCTGCTCTTTACACATCTTTTGAAGGATTCCTAGGTACTGAATATAAACCGTGTAGCTTATGAGACCATCTCTAAGATTTTTCTCTGTATAATATTTAAAAAAAATCCTTGCCCTTTTTTCTTTCAAAAATTTAAAGCACCAAGAAAACTATCTTTCTTGCTTTACTGATGAAAAATTAAATAAATTTATGAAGAAGGAAAGAACCTGTAAATATATTAAGGATGGAATGAACAACAGGCCACAGTCTTGGAATTGTTATTATCTTCGTGATCAATGGAACACTCTTTGGCATGAATAGCCATGTTCATTCTCAAAAGTAACTCCTCTGTGGCTATGATCACTATTATTATTATTATTATTATTACTATTATTGCTGCCCTGAAACTCCCTATGTAGACCACGCTGCCCTTGAACTCACAGAGATTTGCCTGCCTCTGCCTCTCAAGTACTGGGATCAAAGGCGTGCACCAAGTCACGATGCCACTTGGATCACTGCTTAAGTGACAAAAATCATAGGTGTCAAGACTGTTTCTCAGTATGTCTTCTAAGACATGTCTAAGACTATCTTCTAAATATGCCTAACAACCCTACCTCAGCATCCAAAAAAAGATCTACTTAATAATATCTTCAAAGTCTATTTGAAACAAGAGGAAAAAAATGGTACAAAAATAAGATTTAGATGCAATAGTGTACAAAGTTAACATCATGGAATTATAAATCCTTTCAAGTTTACAGAAGAGCCAGGCTCTAATCTAATTAGAGGTGTGCACACCTGCAATCCCAGAATCCCAGCCCCCGGGGGGCAGATCTCTCTGAGTTCCAGGCCCAGCCATAGCTATACAGAGAAACCTTGTCTAGAGGAAAAAAAAAAAAAAGTCAAGTCTATAGAATAAGGCTCTTTGATGGCTGGTTCATACTAAGCTGTAAAAATGGAGCTAAATCTTACTTTTTGAGCACTAGGTGGGGTTTATGTCAAAATGAAGCAACCATGTCTCACTGTGTATCTTCTGTCCTGTTGAATACTGTAGGCTGGTCAGTTCATACACATGTCCCAATTGGCTGTAAATCAGCTAATGAAGCTGACAGAGAAGTGAGAAAGAGAATCCAGGCTTTAGTTCTTACCCATTTCTTGGGCAGTAATTTCACCTTTCTGAAAAATACCATCATCTTTCTTTATATAGTCATGTTGAGGATTAAGTAAGCTTCTGGATATAAAGCTGGCTTAAACACTATAGGAGGCAATGCATTTTAACAGGAATTTTTAGAAAAGATTTACCCAAGTTACATTAGTGAAAACAGTAGTATAGGGGGTATGTCAACAGTCATTTCTTCACAGAAGCAATGAGAAAAGCTGGAAAAAACTGTTAGAATAAAATTTCTTTTGGGGGGTGGTGGACAGAGATGACTCAGTGGTTAAGAGTGCTTGCTGCTTTTCCAGAAGACCAAGTTCAATAGACAGCACCCACAATACCTCCAGCCTCCTTTAACCCCAGGTCATGTCCTCTTTGGGCCTCTGTGGACACGTGCTTATACTAACACACATGCACACACACATCACTTATAAATACATTTTAAAAAATTATTATCACATTTATTTAGTGTATTTGTACATGCTGTAACATGTGTAGAGGCACACATATGTCAGATAATAACTTGTGATTCTCTCCTTCCATCATCTAGGACAGGACACAGGAACAGAACTCAAATTATCTACTCAGCCATCTCATTAGCCTAGAATCAACAATTTCTTATGAAAAGCCAAGGGTTCACAACCACATAACGTTAATTATGAAAATGTGGCTGAAACCTTATAGGTGAGCTTTGTAACTTAGCCTCAACCTATTCGCTAAAATAATAATAATAAAAAAAATTATGTTTATCTGTGTTTTGCTTGCACATATGCCTGTGGTATCACATGCATGCCTGGTGTCATGGAGGCCAGAGCGGGTACTGGATATTCTAGAACTAGAGTTAAAGACAGCTGTGAGCTGCCATATGGGTATTGGCAATTGAACCTGGGTCCTCTGGAATTGCAGAGAGTCCTCTTAACTGCTGAGCCATCACTCAAGCTCTCCAACTCCCATTCCCCCCTTTTCTTTTGGCTTCAGCAGGAATCTTGAAAACAACAGCATAGGTTCCTGGTATGAAGTTCCTGGTGTCAAAGGCAGAGCAGAGTAGAACACTTCCCTTCTCTCTTAACTGCCCAAATGATTTTTTGCTAACAACTTGACTTGTGGGAAGCTTCCTGAAGGATGAACCTTGCAAAGAATTTGCTTGTTTTGTCAAATATGGAATTCTCTCAGAGGTGACAAGACTAAACTGTTTTCGTTGAAAAAATTTGTCTATTTAGGCTGCTACAGCAATACTACTGTGAACTGGGCAGTTTGTAAAGAACAGAAAATCTTCCAGTTCTAGGAGCTAGGAAGTCCAAAGTGAAAGTTTCAGTATCTGCTAAGTTCCTGTTTACTTCACCAGGAAGATTCTGGGTATCTGAAGCATGATGGATACTAAAAGCACAAGAATGGAGAAGACAGTAAAACAATCCTAGGGTTCCTCTCTAAAACAGTGTTACATTTACTCAGTCCACAACAATTATGACCTTAGCATCTCCCAAAAGATTCCACTGGCACTCAAGTTTTGACCTGAGAACCCTGGAAGAACACATACATTGAAACCACAGCACATTAAAAGGCAAATAAACTACATATTGTCAGTTGGGGGCCTAAGTACCAAACAACACACATTTAAAATGGGGGGAGAAAAAGTGGGGACTAGGACGCTTTGGGAAATAAATGTTCTGTTTCTTTGCAATCCTGCAGCTAGAACCCAGGGCTTTACGCAAGTGTTCTACTGCTACATGCCCAGCCCCAAATAAGTAATGCTATTTGTTTTGTTTTTCAAGACAGGGTTTCTCAGTGTAGCATGGCTGTCCTAGAACTCTCTCTGTATACCAGGCTAGCCTCAAATTCACAGAGAACTGGCTGCCTCTGTCTCCTGAGTGCTGGGATGAAAGCTGTGCACCACCACTGTCCAGCTGGGATGTTATTTGTTTGTTTGCTTTTTTAAAGTAAATTTCTAGTTTATTTTCTCTGTTGACATTAAAACTATATGTTGAAATATGCCTTCTTTGAGATTATAAGTAGACTCTATAAGCAAATGCCCAAGTATTGTTTTTAGTAGCATTTCAAGAGCTGAAAGGAATAATCTGGAGAGAAGTGACTGAAACTTCAGTTCCACATTCACTTTTCCTGCAAACAACTACTGTATGCTAAAAATAGCTTACAAACAAGAGGACAGAATGAGGACAGATGCTAAAGCTGGAGTTCTATGTGAGGTCAATTGCTGCTGGTCCCAGATTGTCAAATGGGAGAGTATAGCTCAGGTTTGGTTTAACATTTTTAAGATTTCAGAGATCTGTAAAATGACCACTTGTGTTCCTAAACTGTTCATTGAGTAGATACTGTTTAGTGGGTTTCCAGGATGCTTCACAAGCATTTTAGGGTTGGCTGTATCATTAGGTTACCTAGCACAGCCTGAAAGAGAGGGCTGGATGAGTGCTTCTAGTCTTCCAGCAGTCATTTGCAGGTGACATTTGGTGGCTGCTCATTCTCAGGAGGGAATCTATCACTTATTTTTCACTGAATTCCATCTTGTAGAGAAAAAAAACAACCTGAGTATCAGCCCCAAGTTTGCCTTTTCTAAGTCTTGGAAGATTTTTGATAGTTTATCTCTAGTTTCTTGTCTAACACATTACTTTCAGCAGCTGCTTCCTGGTGGGGCTTTGGCAAGATAGATGTATCTTTAATTGTGTCCTCTGAATGCTCACTTACCTATTCCACTGTTTGAGGTTCAGCTACCTGCCTTTACTCAGCTTCCCCGCCTCCTGAACCTTCTGTATAGCCATGGCTGTCCTGGAACTCGCTCTACTTGTGTCACTTTTTTCTTAGAAAATTTTTTTTTTTTAACTTCCACAACTTTAAATCTAGCATCTAGGAGGTAGAGTCAGATAGTGCTCCATGATCTCTAGTCTAGCCTGGTCTACATAGTGTCTCAGGCCAACCTGGGTACAGGCTGAGTGAAACCTGTCTCCCTGCCTCTTTTTCTTAAGGTCTGACTACTTGCAGGAGTCAGTCCTCTCCCTTCACTATGTAGTTCCCAGGGATTAAACTAAGGTTATCAGGAATGGTGACAAGCAACCTTTACCTGATCATTCATTTTACCAAGTCCCATCCCCCTAAATTATTTTATGGAAGTCTCATATGTTGCAAAGTCTGGCTTCAAATTCCTGTGCTCCTTGCCTGCAAGTACCTGGGAATACTGGTCTATTCCACTGCCCTGGCTCAACATTTGCCTTTTAAAACAATTTATTAAGAATTCATTGCTAACAACTCTTATGCCATCTCAGTGAGTTAACACCGAGACTTTCCAGAGTTTCATCTGAACCATGATCCAGCCCTTACTGTGGAGAAAACTTGCAAAACAGTTTTTCTATATACTTTTTTTTTTTCTTCAAAGTCAATGATGAGTGGTGATGGCTCAGCAGCAAGAGCACCGGCTACTGTCTTGCTTGCAGAGGACCCAGGTTTGGTTCCTAGTATCCACATGCCAGCTTATAACCACCTGTGACTACAGTTCCAGGGATCCAATGCCCAGTTCTTGCCTCCTTAGGCAACATAACGTTGTGCACAGACATATATGCAGGGAAAATACATACCTTAAAAATAAATAAAAATAAAAAAGGAAACTAAGCTGAATATAACAGCATATGCTTTTAAACCTACCACCTGGAGACTAAGGCTGGCCTGATCTACATACTTAATTCTAGTCCAGTCAGGGCTTCACTGTGAGACACTGTCTCTCTTTTAAGAAATAAGACTAAGGTAGGCTGAGCTAGGCATCGTGGCACACAGCTGGAAGGCAGATGTCTGTGAATCTGAGGCCAGCCTAGTCTACACAGTGAGTATCAAGACAATCATAACTATACTCTTAACTATAACTATTAAAAAAAATAGACTCAGACACTTATGTCTTGGATGTTTTTTCTAACATTCTTTTGGTATCAATACTGTTCCTGAAGCAGTATATATTATTTTGTGATGAACTATACTTCTGGAGTCTTCTAAGATTCTATGACTATTATACTAGAGGCAAGGCTCTTTGGGTTCTACTCTGTCAAATAATAAACAGTAAAAAAACAGCAAAAAAAAAAAAGTCATATGAAAAGTTTTGCCAAAGAATTAATCCAACAAATTATACAGCTACCCTAACAAAAAGAAACTTCAGTCTCACCTTCATTATACTTCTTTTTAATCTCCTAGGGTTTACATAAGAAAGTGACTTTGGGTATCACTTTAGTCTGGATCAGAACTTTTTTACCCTCCAAGACAAGGTTTCTCTCTATAGCCTTGGCTGTTCTGGACTTGCTTTGTAGATCAGGCTGGCCTCTAACTCACAGAGATCCCCCTGCCTCTGCCTCCCTGAGCACAGGGTTAAAGGCGTGCATCACTATGCCTGGCTGGATCTAAATTTAAAAGGACTATATTTTCTGCTACAGAAAGGTAAGAGTTTAATGATTTTACTGTCTTAGCTCACTTAAGCCATGGTAGAAAGTTGAAAATGTGCTGAATTACTAAGCAGTTTTGCTGTATCGATTTCTGAAAATAGTTATGAGCACCCACACATATTAGCTAACAACATCATCAAATAAAGACTGACATATATCTGAATCTGCAAATCTTTCACTGGTTGTGATCCATGGTGGCTCCTTTAGAACCATGGACAGACAGGGACTGGATGTAGCTGTGCAGGCTAACGGTGGAGCGTGCCCTTAGCGCTCACAAAGCCCTGAGTTCAGTCTCTAACTTGGAGTGTTGGTGGGTGACCTGCAAAATACCAACCATCTATGTAAAGCTTGTAAATGTGTCATCTTTTAGGAAGCCACTGCAAGGGATGCAGAATGGCTAGTTTATGATCTAGTGGCTCTCAGGGCTTAGAGAAACATGACCGCTGGCAACACTGTATGATGATGCATACAGTGAGATCTTACAAACAGAATACCACTGGGAATACTTTGTAGATGACCAAACAGAAACTAAGACATCAGTTTGGAATAGAGAAAATAAAATAATCAAGTTTAAGAGACTAAAAGAAACTACAGCTTACTCTTACAACATTGTTCACACAGCAGGCATAGTGATTCCTATCTCTAACGTGTGTGGCACCTCATCTCTCAGTTATGCTCAATACCAGTATAATTTCTTTTCAAGCCCAATCACTGTCTACGATTTATGAGTATCCAGTAAGCCCAAAGATCTCATTTCTTACAACACATCCCTTCCCTTGCTCTAGCTACCCAACCCTTTTAGGTCTCAAACATGAACAGATAATCTAAGAAAACACTTTTGCTGCACCCAGAAGAGAGCCTCAGATGATTCTGTTTATTTTTAAACTTCTTCAAAGATCCACTCATATAGCACCTATCAGTAAGAGTTTGCTTGATCCCATGACCTTGCCTCAACACTACTGTCAATCTTCTTTGTTTTATTCTCATTTAAAACTCTAATTAGCACCAGGTATTCTCTTTTATTTACTGACTCAACTTTTGCCTAATGTCTTTACGAAAGCAAAGACTTTAGACCCAACATCTAAAAGAACGCCCTGAAAAGCAGCAGTATTTAATCAAACGTTTCACAGAACAATTGTGATGAAAAAAGACAAATGCGGGGCTAGAGAGATGGCTCAGAGGTTAAGAGCACTGGCGGCTCTTCCAGAGGTCCTGAGTTCAATTCCCAGCAACCACATGATGGCTCACAACCATCTATAATGAGATCTGGTGCCTTCTTCTGGCCTGTAGGTGTACATGCAAACAGAACATTGAATACATAATAAATAAATCTTAAAAAAAAAAAAAGGATAAATACCTACCTAGAATACAACTCATGGGGCAGGTTTCTTCCAGGTTACTCAGAAACACTTCTTTTTTGTAGAACATTTTTGTTGGCTCATGTTCTGTTTCTTCTGGGTGAATGAAGATGGGGCCATAAAAATATGCAGCTCCATCTCGGACCCATACTTTTTCAATTCTTGGGGGTAGGGGGAAGAGAAATTAAGTTATAATAATTTCAATCTTGAATAGTTATCTAATAGAAACTCCACTAGCTGAAATGTAATATAGTATATAGCATTTAGAGGAATTTCATGGACGTTCCTCACACCCTTTAAGGTACCCTTTAGAGAAGCTACTCTGAAAAAGAGAAAAGGCTACTCGGCCACTCTGGGGGGAAAAAAAAAAGACTTTAACATAGTATCAAGGTATGTCTCTAAATCATCTTATTTAACTCCAGGTTTTCTTCCTGAGATGTTTAGGATGAAAACAACTAAACACTTGTCCCTGTATTTGGCAAACATTCCTTCAAAGCAGAGCTTCATAGCTTTTTGTGGGAGATTAGCACTAAAATGCTTTCCCCTTGGGCTTCTATACTGTACTATTTTCAACTTAATATTACTGTCCCACATTTTCACAGTACCAGACATAAAGCAACATCTTTATTTCAATGAATAATAAATCCATCCTTCCAGTTTTCTAAACCAACTTACAAGAGTCATTCTTGACTGCTCTACTCCTGAACTCCATATTCTGCTCATTAGGAATGCTACTGGCCTGATCTCCTACATAGTACTGTGTGTAATTAGTTGCATTTAAGAGCCATTTATTGCTGCCCGGCTTTTACAACAGTCTCCTAATAGATCTCCCTGCTTCCACTCCTGGACCCCTTAAAGTTTCTTCTCAATAAGGAAAAAGCAGAGCAATCCTATTTAATCAGAAGACAAATGTTACTTCTCTGCCTGAAACAATACAAAGATTTGCATATTACCCTCTGCCCCTATCTACCACAGTATATAAGGTTCATTCTGCTAGTATTAAATTGCTGGTTTAAGTCTGGTGTTATCTCTCAGACCTCTTTACTGGCTATTAATTCTGCTTGGAATGTTTTCCCTGATACCCACAATTCTTAACATTTCTCGATGTTAGTTCAACTTCCAGATTCTTAATGAAATCTATTCAGAACATTCTCTCTATTCTGACCACTTTAACAACTCTACAATTCCAACAGTATGTACCAGGATCTAATATCAATTTTTTATTTATTCAAGATGCCTGTTGTCTATTTCCTGATTTGAACAAAGCTCTGATGAAGTAAAAGCATCTTTCATTCCCTGAGTATTTGTTTAGGGACAGGCTCTACTCTGGAACACTTGCTCTTTTTTCCTTAACTTTCCAGTTTCTGGGACTATACACATGCATGTGCTCTTCTACTTGCCATAGAAACAGGAGCAGGGAAAATTTGGTGTGAGGAAGCTAGAGAAATTGCCAGGGGAGGGACTTTTGTCTTTTTTCTATGAGTGTGGAATACTAAGCCTCAAATCTTAGACCCAACCATATCTTCCCTAATTCACCTGCCCACTCGAGGGCGCACCAAGCCATGGGATTTGATGAAGACACAGTCGCCAACCTTCAGCCACATGTCATTGTAATGAAGCTGCTCAAAGTAGTGGCAACCTGGTTCACCATTGGACATTTCCACAGGGACATCTTCTTTTTCCTGTGGGGAAGAACTGGTTAAAGAATGGCAGAAAACAAGCAAGGAGCATAACAAAAAAAAAAAAAAAAAAAAACTATAAGAAAATTTCTGTGAAGGTTGAGAAATTAAACATTAACTTGTTAAAATCAAACTTACCAAGTATTATATTCATGCTAAATTTATAATTCTCATAAAATGTTACTCTTAAGACAATTTTATTACCCCCCCATGAAATTGCACTTTTGAGATAAAAATATTGGAAAGGACTTATTTGCATTCATTTAGAAATGGACAAATTCACACACAAATTCACACTGTACTTATACAGTGTACAGAACAAATTCTATACAAGCTTCTCTTTACTGTATTTTTCAGATTTTCCTCCTTTCCTCTGTAGTAATAGGGATGAAACCTAGGACTCTGAATGTGATAGGCAAGCACTGACATTTTAAACCCTTTATTTACTTATTTTTAAAACAGGGCCCTATAAGTGGGCCTTGAATTTATATTCTATAGTTCAAGCAGGTCCTGAACTTTCCTTTCTCTTGCTTCAATCTTCTAAAACCTTGAGATTATAAGCATGTGTCCAATAGGATCAGCTTCTTAATAATATCTTTATAAGAATTAAACTTATTCAATCTCTCCTAATGACACAGCTCATTTACTGCTCACTCTGGAAAGTGATATCCCTTTCTGAACCCGCAGGACTTGGAAATATAACAAGTTGGCCTTTCACTTGCTTTTGCAATACAGAGTCTCCCCATCACTTCTTCCCTAATCTGATTAAATCTCCAGTGAAAGGCCCAGGGAAAGACATCATTAGCACAACAGCAATGAATATTAAGGATTGGCTTTTCATACCACAGAAGCACATAGGAAACTCATCCTTAGACTAAACAGTAATGAGATGTGGCAGAGGAGATAAATTTCAGGAGACAAGGCAAAGCGAAGGGGCTGAGGACACTCTGGAATACCTGTCTGAAGCTTACTCCTCCTCAGACCTGTTAATACACTCCTGGAAGGGCAGATGAGCACCGGCTTGTGGGTGCAGGAGATCCATACTTTCCAAACAAATGAGGAAGGAGAGTCCAGGTTAGAAGTCTCCCTCCTTCTCTGGATCTGTCCTACTAACCCTTGGTTCACAAAAGGTACAATAATTCTACTCTGGCCTCTTTCTGCTACCCTTAGGTAGGTAAGATGGAGAGAGATGAGGACTAATTACTAGCTTGGCACCTTCCCTGGGCCTCTATTATACTGTCTTTATTTCTTAATGTTAACAGGTGATATGTTTTAAATTTTTATTAATTCCATCATGACAAAAAAATAATACAGTTCTGTGATACAAATATGATGCAGTCTGGCTCTGAATAAATTACTAAATGTGTCATCTACTAGCTGCAGTAATAGAGGGCAAATTACCTGATTTCTTGTGTGTCCCTTAGATGAGGTTGTTGGAAAGCATAAAGGATATAAAAACTTTATTTTGAATAATCCTTGCATTCCTAAGTGGAACATTTCTTCCTTGACCATGTTGTTTTAAAATGGCTTGCTTTCATTTATAAAAACACCATTTCCTCAGCCAGGCAATGGTGGTGTATGCCTTTTATCACAGCACTAGGGAGGCAGAGGCAGATGGATCTCTGTGATTTTGAGGACAGCCTGGTCTACACAGTGAGTTCGAAGACAGCCAGAGCTAAATAGAGAAATTTTGTCTTGAAACAAAACAAAACAAATAAAAAAAAAAAAAAAGAAAGAAAAAAGAAAAAAGTTTCCTCAGTTTTGCAGGGAGTGGAATACAGTTTGCTCTGGCTTTATACGATAAACTATGAAGGGTTTTTGTTCTACACTATCAAGTAGTTTAAACAGCTAAGTTTTTAAAAAAATATTTTTGAGACAGGGTTTCTCTGTGTGGCCCTGGCTGTCCTGGAACTTGCTCTATATACCAGGTCGGGCTTGAACTCACAGACCCACCTGCCTCTGACACCCATGTGCTGGGAATAAAGTATGTGCCCCCACACCCAGCTTAAACATCTTTCTTTTATCACAATCCTACAAAGAATTATAAGAATTCACCTATGGATGCTCAGTACTCAGTACACACTGGTCTCCTTGACTTTACTTCATGTTTATGTGTATCTTGCCGGCATGTATGTCTGAGCATCAAGTGTGTGCCTGTTGCCTGACTGGAACTGGAGTTACAGTCAGTTTGTGAGCTGCCATGTGGGTGCTGGAATCAAACTTAGGTCCTCTGTAAGAGCACCAGTGCTTTTAAGGGCTCAGCCATTTCTCCAGCCTCCAGCTTCTTTGATTTACCTTTGGTTTTTTTCTGTCGAGACAGGGTTTGTCTGTGTAGCCCTAATTATTGTCCAGGATTCTCTTTTGTAGACCAGGCTGGCCTTGAATTCACAGATCTTCCTGCCTCTGCTTCCCAAGCAATGGGATTAAAGGCGTACGCCACCACCACCTGGCTCCTTGACTTACTTTTAAATACTATTTTTAATTAATTTTTTCTTTCCCCTTAGAGTCTAGTTTCTTCCTCTTTGTTTGACTAAGGTTTTTTTATATACATATTTTGAGTCTGAATACATTAACTTACTTTCTGGAATAGATATTTTAAGGTTAAAATTCTTTTTATAGGTGGCTAATATGCACGTACCTTTTCCAAGTTAAAGTTGTCTTCAGCTCGACTGTCCTCTGAGTTGTCTGTGTTCTTCTCATCATCCCCCTTATCTGCATTTGCAAACACAGAGGCCACTCGAACCACAGGCAATGGCACATCTCGTGGGACAAATCTAACTGAGCTGACGGGCATTGTCCACAGTTTAATTTTCTTAAAAGACTTGGTTTTGGCAGAGTATCTCGATTCACAGACAAAAACATCCTCATCTCGAAAGTTTTCTGGGCATAATTTAAAATACTCCTGAGATAGGATGGGAATAATAAAGCAAATAGGTAAACTTTTTGAAAATTAACCCCCAAAATAAAAAACAAATGTTAATCAATCAACCTAACATTGAACTATTAAAACTTTCTGACAATAAAAGGTAAATAGCTAGATAACTAGGGCTATTTCATTGGCTATATTTCCCTTAAGTATAAGTATGAATTTTATTTATTTTTCTGACTGCCCTTGAAAATACACTACTTTTCATATAGTTAAATGTTCTTAAAGATTTGGACAGGTGTCATATACACATATGACAGATAGTACATCTTATTTCCTAAAAACAAAACTGATAATTGGTAATGATTACATTTCAGAAAACAACATCCTTGGAAATTATCCTAACAACATAAAAATGTTAATATATATGTATATGTAGATAAAATCATGTTAATTTCTTATATATAGATACAGACTAGAGATGCTTGAAAGAGTTTAATTTTTTACATATAGATTTTTGTATTTTTAAATTGTATTTCCAGGGAATGATATCATTTAATAAATGAGTTTCTTACCTTGACAAACATCACTACACATTTGCCTAGAATTTTACTAACAGGAACTTTATTGTAATAGTCACTCTTAAAAACTTCTTTTTCTAGAAATTTTCGTGTAGCCAAATGGAATGTTTCATTTGGCCGATAAAACCAACAGCCGTACAACCATTTTTCACCTCAAAAACAGAGAAAGAAAAGAATTATTAACTAGAAATCACATATTTTACCAAGCCATTATGCCAAGGCTTAAATACTACAGTTTTAGATGAAATTTTCTTTCTTTCTTCTCTTCCTTCCTTTCTCTCTCTCTCTCTCTGTTTCTCACTTTAATTATTTATACAGTATTCTGCCTGCATATGTGCCTACAGGGCAGCAGAGGGCACTAGAGCTCATTATAAGGTTATGAGCCACCACGTGGTTGCTGGGAATTGAACTCAGGACCTTTGGAAGAATGGCCAGTGCCCTTAACCTCTGGGCCATCTCTCCAGCCTTGAAATTTTCTTAATAGAATTATTTTAGAGGATATAATATTTTAAAACAAGGAAGCATAAATAGACATAGAAAATGTCACTTCACCCTTCAGAAACATGCAACAGAAAGGAGGAGGTCAGAAGAGCTGCTTGGGTTAATACATTCTAGAGATCTGTGCTCCACTGAGGATGCAGGTACAGGGAAGGACATTTTTAGCAAAAAGCATTTCACCTGATTGGCAGCTTAAAGAACTGGATTGCCTGCATCACACTGGTACCTGATGTTAGCTTCATTCTTAATGTTTCAGAAGCAACTTTCTTTTTATATATTATTTAGTTTTCTGTTGAGACAGGTCTCAATGTGAGGCTGGCCTGATGCTTATTCTTTTGCCTCAGGTTCTTGAGTTTTTGGATGGCAGGTATGTGACACCAAAGCAGCTTAAAGGCATTTTTTAAGGGAGGCTCTTTGACAACAAATTCTAAGCTCAGTTACATGTTTGCTTATTATATATTTTTTCATTTGTGGTGACATTCATTGGAATAAATTTGCTAGATTAAAAAAAAAAATGAGTCTTCTGCCCTTCTGCACCTTTGCCATCTGACTCAGAGTTTGCCTCCAAGTGCTACTGAATAAATAATACTTCCTACACATTAAGAAGTTGCATTTCTGACTCAATCGTGACACTGTCCAACAATGCTAGATCCTATGTTTGCCTATGGTAGGGTGCTTAATTACATTTATTGAGATAACTTGTTGGAAGGCTTAAATCTATGAGCTAAAATTTTTCTTCCAGAATATCAAGGAAAAGTAAATATAATCACATTTCACCAATCTGCCCTTTATTTATTTTAGATAAAAAAGTACATTTTTGAGCGTTCTGCCTGCATGTATACATGTATGTGCGCCATGTGTACACCTGGTGCCTGGAGAGTCAGAAGAGGGCACTGGATCTCCTGGAACTAGAGTTAGGGAAGGTTGTGAGCTGTGATGTAGGTCTTGGGAACTGAACCCAGGTCCTCTGCAAGAGCAGCAAGTGCTCTTAGCCACTGAGTAATCTTTCCAGTATCTGTCCTTCAACTGAAAACAAACTTACCAGCTGAATCCTCCCACAGTCTCTCAATACAGACTATGTGTGGTTGTAGATTGGCCTCTGCAGGTTCAACATAGACATAGTCTCCAACATGATACATGCTGTTCTTAAAGCTGCAGTCCTGGCTGTATGTCCGATGCAAGCCTGAGAGGCCTGCAGTACCTGAGGAGTCTTCACTTTTTTCAGCTTCTTGGATTAAAAAAAAAAAAAAAAAAAAAAGATACTCAGTAAATGACTATGGTTGTCAAACATTCAAACAACACATCATATTAATAAATTTAATTCTGTCTCTTCCTCCCTCCCCCCTTTCCCCTTTTTGAGACAGAGTGTTTCTATGTAGCCCGAACTAGCCTCAAACTTGGGGTCCTCTTACATTAGCTGCTGAGACTATAGGCATGGGCCACCACAGCTGGCTATACTTAATTCCTTGTGTAGCAAGGAGAGGGATCAGGAAAAATAGTACCATCCATTATTCTATACAATCCTATACAAAAAAAAAAAAAGGTATTTTGTAGCTCTGTGGTGTTGTCACTTGCCTTTAATCCCAGCACTTGGGAGGCAGAGGCAGGCAGATCTCTGTGAGTTCAAGGGTCACAGAGTGAGTTACAGAACAGCCAAGGCTACACACAAAGAAATCCTGTCTTGAAAAACCAAAACACTGGTACAATCAAAGAACTTCTGGAGTTATCACCATCCCTGATCTCAAACTATACTATACAGCAACAGTAATGAAAACTGCATGGTACTGGTATAAAAACAGACAGGTTGATCAAAGGAATCTAATCAAAGACCCAGAAATAAATCCACACGCCCATGGACATCTCATTTTAGAAAAAGAAGCCAGATACATACAATGGAAAAAAAAGAAAGCATCTTTAACAAAGGTTGCTGGTCTAACTGAATGTCAGCATGTAGAAAAATGCAAAAGGCTCCGTATCTATCACCCTGCACAAAATTCCAATTCCAACTGGATCAAAGCCCTCAACATAAAAACAGACAAACTGAGCCTGGTAGTGGTGGTGCACACTTTTTATCCCAGCATTCAGGAGGAGAGGCAGGCAGATGTCTGAGTTCAAGGCTGGACTGATCTATAGAGCATGTTCTAGGACAATCCAGACTACACATAGAAACCCTGACTCAAAACAAAGTAACAAATAAACCAAATGAAACCAACCAAACCAAACCAAACCAAAACAAAAACCTTGGTCTTTTAGAACTGGTGAGATGGCTCAGGGGTTAAGAGCATTGGCAGTTCTTCCAGAGGTCTTGACTCCAGCAATTCCCAGCAATTGCATGGTGGCTCAAGACCAATTATAAAGGGATCTGATGCTCTCTTCTGGCATGCAGGCACACATTCAGACAGAGTACTCATACACTAAACAACAACAACAAAAACCAGATACACCAAACCTGATAGAAGAGACAGTGGGGAATAAGTCTTGAGCACATTGGTACAGTAGGCAGCTTCCTGGACAGAACAACAAACATGCAGGCACTAAAGTCAATTAATAAATGGAACCTCATGAAACTGAAAAGCTTCTGTACGGCAAAAGACACCATCAATAGGACAACATGGCAGCTACAGAATGGGAAAGAATCTTCACCAACCCTCTATCTGACAGAGGCCTGATATACAAGATATATAAAGAACTCAAGCAACCAGACATCAATAAACCAAATAATCCAATTAAAAAAATGGGATACAGAGAAATCTCTAATGACCAAGAAGAAAAAAAAAAAAAGTTCAATATCCTTAGCCATTAAGGAAATACAAATCAAAAAGACTGTGAGATTCCATCTCATACCTGTCAGAATGGTGAAGAACAAAGACACAGGTGACAGGATGTGTGGAGAAAGGGAACACTTCTCCACTGGTGACTACAAACTTATACAGCCACCTTGGAAATCAATTTAGGTTCTTCAGAAAATCGGGAATCGATCTGCCTCAAGATCTGGCTATTCCACTCCTGGGCATATACCCAAAGGATGCTTCACCATACAACAAGGACATCTGCTCAACTATGTTCATAGCAGCTTTATTCATAATAGGCAGAAACTGGAAACAACCTAGCTGTGCTTCAACCAAAGAATGGATAAGTGGTACATTTACACAATGGAATACTATTCAATTACTAAAAACACAGACATCATGAAATTTGCTGGAAAATGGAAGGAACTAGAAAAGACCCAGTAAGAAAAACATTTTTTGGTATGTACCCTCTTATAATTGGATATTAGCCGCAAAGTAAAGGATAATCATGCTACAAACGAACAGAACCAAAGGAGGAGGAGAGCTCAAGGAAAACAAGGGAATCTCATTGAGAAAGGGAAATAGAATAGACATCATGGGCGGATGGGAAGAGGGGACTAGATGAGGGTAGGGTGTACATGGGAACGAAAGGGACCAGACATGGGGAGGATGGAGGGACAGAGTACTGGGAGAAACAAATGGAATGGGAGGGACATCTCTGGAGTGAGTTAGAAACCTTGGGCAATGGAAACTCTTAGGAATTGATGAGGGTGACCCTGCTAAGATTCCTAGCAATGGGGGATACAGAGCCTAAAGTGGCCTTTTCCTACAACCTGGCAAGACTTCCAGTAGAGGGACTGGAACACCAACCCAGCCACAAAACTTTCTACCTACAATGTGTCCTTCCTACAAGATGAGCTGGAGTAAAGGTGGCACAAAAATTGTAGTAGTGGCCAACCAACGACTGGTCCAGCCGAAGACCCATGCTATGAGAGGAAGCCTACTCCTAATATTGCCCAGAGGCCCAAGAACCAGAGGCTGGATAGCTCAGACACTTAGGACAGAAAATGATTCCCAATGATATTCTCTTATACTCACAGACTAGTGCCTAACCCAATTGTCACCAGAAAGGATTCACCCAGAAACTGATGGAAAAAGATACAGAGACCCAGAGCCAAACATTAGGTGGAGCTTAAGGAATCCCACAGAAGAGGAGAAGGAAGGGTTATTGTAGGAACCAGAAGGGTCATAAGAAAACCCACAGAATCAACTAACATGAGCCCTTAGGGGCTCACAAATACTAGCAATGGGGGATACAGAGCCTAAACTGGCTATTTTCTGTAAGTAGGCAAGGAACACCAGCTTGCATAGGACTGACATAGCACATATGTTATAGTTGTGTAACTTGGTCTTCATGTGGGAATCCTAACAGTGGGAGCAGTGTGTCTCTGACTCTGCTGTCTGCCGCTGAGACCTTTTCCTCCTACTGGGTTGCCTTGTCCTGCCTTAATAGGAGAGGAGGGGCCTAGTATTACTACTGCAACTTGATGTGTCATGGCTGGTTGATACCCATGGGAGGCGTGGATAGGGGTAGGGATGACTGGGAGGAGAGGTGGGTCAGGATGTAAAATAAATTAAAAAAAAAAAAAAAAAAAGCAAGTCCAAATTTTTCTGTGAGTCTCTTAAGAAATATAAAATGAACCTAGAGCCTCAGAAAGATAGTTTGTCCACAAGAAAGATTCTCAAAGGAATATGAGCATGTATTTGTGGAGCTGATTCCATGAGAATTGGATAGCCTCATCTAAAGCTTTATGTTCCTTGCTTTAAACTCTGGCTCTGGCTTTTCAGGCCCAGAAGGAGACTTCAGACTGGGGCAGACATAAACTATCCACTCAAACTCTACTGTTTGCTCCAGAGTCGAAGGGAACACTCCATTAGGTAAAAACATTATAGATATTTGTCTGTTAAAAGCACATTTTTAAATTTAATTTCTTTGGGCAGTGACAGAGCTCAAACAAGGCCATGTCTGCTTTAGGCGAGTTCTCTACTACCGAGATGTTTACATACCCTGTTTGGAATACCTTACCACAGGCCAAAACTTACAGTCCTCCCAGTAGTTCTCTATCCTGTAGTATATACAGTCAATGAAGTCTTGACACAGGTACCAATTTTCTTCTGGGGAGGCTGCCTTTTGTCACTAGGTCATTTAGCACATAAAGCTTCCACAAAACTCTAAGGGCTTTTCCTACATGCTCACCTCCATGGCCTTCACTTCTACCTTACTGGGTCATGGCTAATACCAGCTTCAACAGATTCTGCCACATCTATGTGATAAGGTCCCACATATAAAAAATAAAAGCATTTCCTTTGTGGTGATGCCTCCCATGAGCACTTACGTCAATGTTGCCTTTTGACACTGTAACCAAACTTCTACAGCATCAATAATCTCTTCGAGAAGTTTTAAGATCAATACAAAAATTAAAATGAGCACATGGTAAAAATGCTTTGGTTGAAATTCCATTAAATGCATATTCTACTTTAAATATTAACAAAAATGCAGCTGAGAGTACATCTCATTTAAAAGCTATAAAACGTCAGTGCCTTGCCTGAGGCTGTTGGTTTTACAAGAAAAAAAAAGAAACAAAACAAAAACAACAACAACAAAAAGGATAGTTTCCCATAAATTAAAATGCTGCCAACATTAAAATTTTAATTTAAGCTCATATTCCAAATTAATCTCCTTAAGTTTTCATCAACTTAAATCCATGGCTGTGATCTAAGGGTTTTGCTTCCCTATTCCTCATCTCTAATATTAACATTATAATAAAAAGCATGCTGGGCAGTGGTGGCAAACGTCTTTAATCCCAGCAGAGGCAGGCGGATCTCTGTGAGTTTGAGGCTAGCCTGGTCTACAAAGTGAGCTTCAGGACAGCCAGGGCTACACAGAGAATCCTGTCTCAAAAAAACCAACAAAACAAGAAAAAAGTTTTGCCAATTTTGGTTAAAAGAAAAAAAAAAAAAGGTTATCCAACAGTTGATTAACAGAGCAAAACCCTGTGGTGTACAAAGCAGATCCACAAAGTTCTTGAGAATTTTATACAGATAGAACCAGAAAACTGTACTAGCAGGAGCAGTGTACAACATGAAAAAAGGATGACCTAGTCCCTTAAATTTTATAGACCAAAAAAAAAAAAAAAAAAAAAGAAAAGCCAACCAAACCACTCAGTTACAAACACCGAATTCTAAAGCAGGGTACTGTGCCACAATGAACTCTTCTCATTCTAGAAACCCAATGGCTTCTGTCTAACTGGATTTAGAAATTAGATGGAACCACTCCATCTCTTCCATTCTCAATTGGGGTATCTGTAACTATTATCGTGTGCATGTATGAGCAGAGGATATTTATGTCCTTTGGACATTGTGAACATGTCCAAACATAGATGGGAATCACATAGAATGAAACTCACACCAGACCCTCAATCACATGCCCAGATGATTCAGATGATGAGAGAGGACTTCTGGACTGAGGATATCCAGATGAGATATTGACAGCAATTAGAAAGGTGCTTGTCAAAAAACATAAAAGTAATTGAGAACTAGATCAGTGAGAAGCAAAGACTGGAAAAAAAATTGAGCACATGACAAAAAAGTCTAGATTGCCTCTAACAGAATGTTTAGTTAAAAAAAAAAGGACATTCAGTGTTATATAATTATGACCATTATTTCTATAATTTTTTTCATCACTCCAAATAAAACACTCTAATTATTGAACACGACTTCCTATCTCCCCTTCTTGCTCCTGGTAACCTTTACCTACCTTCTCTATCAATCTGTTAATTCTAGACATTTCAAGTAGGCCCAAGCAAACATTATTTGCCTTTTTTTTTTCATCTGACATATTCCATGTAGTATGTTTTCTAAATTCATCCACGTAGCATGTAAACTTCATTTTTATGAGTAAATAATATTCCATTTTATATCATAATTTTCTTATTCATATACATGTATGCCTGCATATTTTTGCACAAATAAATGGTATTGTTGCTGTTTGATATGCCTAGTCATGCTGTTTCAGTGCTTATACTGTCTATATTGATTTTTTAAATATTTTTTCATTCTATCCATTACTAAAAAAGAAATACTGAGATTATAACTTGAGCTCTTTCATTTCAACTCTGTTTTCCTTCAAGTGTTCTAAAAAATATTTAAATTATGAATGTTTGTATGTACGTGCATGCATGTGAGTTTAGTTGTCCATGGAGGCCAGAAGAGAGCACTGTCCCATGGAGCTGAACTAAAACAGGTGGCTGTGAGCTGACTGACATGGGAACTGAACTCAGGTCCTCCAGAAGAGCTAGAATGCTCTTGACTGTGGAGTCACCTCTCTGGCTACAAATGTCACTATAAAGAGTAATTTATCTAAATAAAAGTTGGGTTTTGTATTTTTCATAACTTCACTGCTTTCCAACCTCCATTATTTTGTATAAAAAGTCAGCCATTAATTACACTGCTGTTTTCCTGTATCTGATGAGACGCTTTTTTTGCTTTGAAATCCAGACTTTTCTTTCAGCAATTTACGATGTATCTGAACGGACCTCTTTGTGTTTATCTTACTTGGACCTGCTGGCTAATGTTTTCAATCCCCATCCCCTTCTCTTCTCTCTACTACTATTACTATAACAGATATACCTGAAGACCTGATACTACAGATTGCTACCTTTTCTGAAATATTAGGAGTCAGTCAGTGACTTGGGTAATGGTTATACTCAAATACCTCTACTCTAGAAGGATCTACCCTCAGCTGGATTAATCTGTGGAGAGGATAGTGGATGAACTCAAAGTTATATCAATTAAGTTCTCGGGCCAGAAAAACCTTCACTTTAATCAATTCGTTTCCACATCAAACACTTTAAGTTGGAAAAGATATAGATGCTATCATTTATCAATACCATCTTGAATGAGTGTATTCCCTTTGACAGCAAATGAAGTTACCTCTATGTTGATAAAATGACAGTCTCACTAATCAATACGCTTGCGTTCTCTCTCTCCCTCTTTCTCTCTGATGTTTCAAGTCAATTAATTTTGTTTTCCAGCCTATGGGGAAATATCTAAGAACATCCAATGGTACAGAATAATACAACTTTTGTAGGAGTCATATTTTTAGTTCCCTATCTGAACTGAAATGTTATCTAAAATGATCAAGTTTCGCCAAGTGTGTTGACACATGCCTATAATCCCAGCACTGGGGGCACAGGCAAGGAGGATCATCACAAGACTAGCAACAGCCTGGGTCACATAGTGAAGTCCTGCCTTATTCTCCCTGACCCGCATTACCCCATAAAAGACTCTATTTATAATGACAATTCCCATTATCAAAATATTTGCAAATTTGGCAAATGATTCAAGGTACCACATTTAGGGTAACAAATTAAAATGAACTAGGACTGTGGTTCAACTGAAATCTCGTCTCCTTGTCTGGTTCTCATGGTGTTTTAAAAGGAAAGCCATATGGCACCAACTGATGCTGAGATTGCACTGAAGTCCCAGAGAAGCCTCTCAAGTATGTGGCATTAGGTTCCCATACTTGTCACTGAACTATCTGCTTCCAGAATATTAGCTGTGTCAGAGGTAACTTTGTGTGACAACTAAACAGATGATGACAACAGGATTTTTATCTCCTTACATCCTATGTGAAATAGCAACAATCTGAATCCTCAATCACACAAACTCTCCAAAGCTAACTGTGGTACCGGCTAAAACAGACTTTAATATTTCTTAATAAATGAAAAGGAACCAACCTCTTTTTTCTTCTTCTCGCTTTAGTTTATCTTCCTCTATTTCTTTGGGTAATTTTTCCTTTTTTTCTTTTTCCACATCATTATGCAAATGTTTTGTTGTATAGCTGAGTGCTGGAGAAAGAAGAATCTCTCCGTTTTTGCAGAGTTCATCACGAATTCTAATAAAAAACTGTTGAAGTTCTACTGCATCCTCATAGATTTCGGAATCTGTCCTATAAAGGCATCAAGAGTATCCATTGACATATGAACTGCTTCTTTCATAATACCTCAATTACATGCTAAATCCGATCAAATGCTTTTTATGTTCATTGATATAATAACAATATTTTGGCTCAGTTAGGAGGGTGCCCCCATTAAATTAGTTAAAACAAAATATCTGAGTCATGCATTGCGGTACATGTCTGTGCTCTAGTACTTGGGAAGTAAAGGTAGGAGAATTAGGAGTTCAGAATCATCCTCATTTAGCTAGTGAGTTTTGAGGTCAGTCTGGGCTAAAAGAGAGCCTGTCTCAAAAACAAAAAAACAAACAAACGAAAGAATGAATGAAAAGGGCTAGAGAGATGGTCCTGAGTTCAATTCCCAGCAATCACATGGTAGCTTATAACTATCTATAGTGAGATCTGGTGCTCAGGCGCATGTGCAAGCAAAACGATGCATAATAAACAAACAAACAAATCTTTATATTCCTTTCTTATTCATGTCAAAGGAAAGGCCTTATATTTTTCTCAATTACACAGGCCTATGAATCAACCATGGCAGAAGGAGCTGGCAGAACTAAAAACTGTACTACTGCCCTGACCAAGCGCAATACTTAATTTGCATCTACTTTTCCTTTCCATTTTTTTTTTTTTAAATGGGATAAATGCTAAACAGGGGTTCTGTGTAGCCCTGGCTGTCCTTGAACTTACCTGCCTCCGCCTCCCAAGTGCTAGGACTAAAAGCATGGGCCACTACTGCTTGGCTGCACCTATTTTCTTTCTTTTTTTAAAATATATTTTTATTTAACTTTATTTTATGTGCTTAGTGTGAATGTGTCAGATCCCTTGGAACTGGCATTACAGACAGTTGTAAGATGTCATGTGGGTGCTGGGAATTGAACCGGGGTCCTTTGGAAGAACAGGCAGTGGTCTTAACCACTGAGCCATCTCTACAGCCCCTGCACCTAATTCTTAACTGCAGACCCACATTCATAGAAAGTGAGTAAAACAGTGTCTACTTTCTCCTTTCTGGTCCCATAGCATTGCTACCTTTACTACTGGGACTCACTGAAGAACTGAGCCTAACCTATAAAGGCATGAGAATATCCTGTGTACTAACAAGTACAGGCCTGAGAATTAATTTAATTTCTCAAAAGTGATCTGGGGAAAATTGGGAAATGCAAATACTGCAAGAAAGAAAACATTATGTGTCGTACTTAGAATTTGTCTAAGCTTCTTTCTTCGTTATTAGTTAACTATGAAAAATAAGCTTTATAAGACATAGTCTCACTTTGACACACAAACTGGTCTGGAATGGTGTGGGTAGCCCTAGCTTTGAATTTGTATGAACTTCCTGCTCTACCTTCCAAATGTTGGAATTACAGGTCAACAGGGGTGGGGCTAAGTACATTATTAACAGTTATGTCGACATCTGGTTAGGGGAATATGGCAGGCAAAGAAAGGCCAGTCAGCTGTCTCCTGACACATGACACTAGAGCACCAGATACCAGAGATACTTAATGACTCCCTTGTCAACAGAGACCTGGCAAAGAATTAACCCTGCCCATAGCCTAAATGGGTATTCAAGAGAGGTTCTAGAAACATGTTCTGAGGATATGGAGATACTAATACTTTTAGGAAAGCAATAAAAATAGTATTTGCTCAGGGAAGAAGAACCCTAAGATACTGTCTTTGAAATCTTTCTTGAGCAAAGATATCTGAGGTTTGCTTTCTTCCAATTAAATTTATTTCATAATAGCTTTCAGATTTAGTGGAAAATTATAAGTGAGAATATATATTTCGCAAATTCAAGTTACACTGAAAGGGCAGATTTACAATTTCATCAGGCCACCTGATGTAATTAAAATTTGTAAAAACACTAAGCACTTGATATATCCTTTAAAAATATGGTAAATAATTTACTAATCTTTGCTTTGGTTTTTTGGTAATATAATTCTAGTTTTCCAAACACTGTGTTGGGGGAAAAAGAGTAAACTGAGATCCTGTCAAGAAAATAGTACAATAAAAACTGGGAGGAGTGGTGCACAGCTTTTATCCCACCACTCAGGAGACACAGTTTCCAGGGCAGCCAGAACTATACAATTAGACTATGCCTCAAAACAAGCAAACAAATTAATTGATTAAAAAACAAAAAAATTATTAACCCTAGGAAATCAGGTGTTGACTGTGCAAGAACAAAAATTCAAGACAGAAAAACAACCAACTCTAATTTCCTTCAACTGTTAAGTAATCCTTTCTAGTAAAAGTTTTACACCCAGCAAAACGAAATAATTAAAATTATAAGAGAAGTTCTATATACTTTCCTGTACTTGTTTTCCTATGGAGTCTTTTTACGTGCAAGGGAACCAGAGTGATTTTTAGGAATACTGCCAACACACTGGTCAACTCCCGTGACTCAGCATTGTGTTGTTCCTGAATGCTGTGAATAGCAGGCTACCCACTATAACCACATACCTAAGCTGGAAAAATCTATCTAAGCATAATTCCTTCATCTGTTTTTCAGTAAACACCACATATTTTTATCATAAAGAAATGGCTTTGAAAACATACCGATTCATCCTCCTTGCTCTTTCCAATACTTCAAACATATGCTCCTGAAATAAATCGAGTCGCCGATAGCGATTACTTTCAACATTCTTCCTGATAATGTCAAATGTAAGGGGAGGTTTGTTGGGAAAGTTCGGATCCACAGCAGGAATTTCTGCTAAAGAGTCACTGTAACATCTTCCTTCATCATCCTGATGACTCATAACTGACACAAAAAGATTATGGATAAGTTCTTGAATCAGCAAAGTCACATTTGGGACATGAGAATCCTCATCTCCCTCCAGGTCTCTCCGAGTTTCAAGGAGGACTTTATGTAAGACAAGGGCATCTTTGTAGATCAAAGACTCTGGTTCATTGTAGGTACAGGCATTATTAAACATCATGACAAAGTCCTCTACCATAGAATCTATATCTTGGTACTTGTTTGCCATCATGTGACTTCGAATTTTTTCCATGTCCATGGGCTTTTTAATGGTCAGATAGTAGTCAGGCAGCTCTGATCTAGAGGGCAGTCTTAGAAATATAGCACTAAGGCGGCGACCTCTCTTATCAGTATAGTTCTTTACTGCTTCATACACTTCATTTAGTTTCTGCTGCATTGGAGTCATGTACTTTGATTTCTTAGGAGAAACACCACTCTTTCTACCTGAAGAGAAAGATGTAATGTAATGGTAAGTGGATAAAATGGAGTAAGTACAAATTTTTGCATAGCTGGTAGCAAACGTTAGAAAGGGGTTCTCCCAAATGATTTATAAAAACAGAGTAATCAGCACATCTTTAGTGAGCTAGATCTTACAAACAAAAATAAATCTGAAAGAAAATATTTATTTTTTCAACAATACAGCTTATAGATACAATATATGTAGATATAAATAATAAAATTTACATTTGCATATAAACTTTGAGACTGAGTTTCATTATATAACATAGATAGGCTTTGAACTCTCCACCCTCCTGCCTCAGCTCCTAAAGGCTGTAAGTATAGCTGTACAAATAATACAAAAACTAGTCATCGTATTTTTGATGTGAGAGCAAATACTTTCATGCTGAAATAGCTATGTATAGGTCAAGCAAATGAGTATCTCTGTGATGTTCTAATGTTATCACCTCTGACATGCCTGAGAAATGAGAATTTCACTATAGGAAAAAGTTAGAAATGTTGAAAACAAACTGAAGTGTTGATAAAACTCTTGAAACAAGTACCCAAGTTTTAATTAGGTTTACTATATTTTACCTCCAAATTTAAAGCCACATTTTTCCTAGTTCCATTCATGGAAATTCCTAGAAATGATGACCAATTCAGTAACAGAACACCCCAAACTAGTCTATTTATAGACAAAGTCTCGAGTAGCCCAGGCTGACCTCCGACTATATAGTTGAGGCTGGCCTTGAACCTCCAATCCTCCTGCCTCCAGCTCCCAAGGGCTGGGAAAACAGGCATGCACTTCCATGCCTATGTGTCCACCTTTATAATTATATGGAAAAGAAAAAAAAAAAAAAGAATGCCTTAACAATAAGGAATAGTCATTTAGCAATAGTTTACAAGGCAATGGTAAAATTCACTTAATAGGGAGCTTACATTAAAAAGATGTTTGCCTTTCTCTTTTCCAGTAAACACAGCTCTGAAGATTATTTGACATCATTATTGCTTGCTTAGCATTTGTTTAAGATTATTTGAAACTGTTACTCTAGTTACTCTAGTTTGTTTCATTTATATTAAACAAATTGGAAATAACTTCTTTAATTCAGTGGTATTTTTTGTTGTGTTCTTTTCCTTTAAAACTTTCAATAAAATCATATCCAGATAGGGTAGTCAATTGGTCACTGAGTAGTACATTTCTCACCTCCCCAATTTTATCCAGCAGAGTTACTGGGATATATTTTTAATTTTATGAAACACCAAACAACAAAACCTGACTTTTTTTTTTTTCTGGCATCAGATAAATAATCTTTCTATTTAATGGTTATGTTACCCACTGTATTCCAGAAAGTAAGGAAAACCTCTGCCACTATATTCAAATTCCCTTCTTTTATGGTTTGGATATAAAGTATGCCTTGAAAAGCTCCTCATCATCGAACACTTGGAACCCAGCTAGTGAATACAATCACTGAGAGCTCTGACCCAATCAGCTCTGCTCTTATCAACAGACCACTTGATGGAGTCATCATCTGACGGCAGTGCTGGGGGATGGGGCTGGGCTGGAGTAAGTGGGCTACTGGTAGAGTGTCTCTAAAGGCCCTGGTTACTCCATCTTTCTCTCTGCTCCTTGACTACCATGAGCTAAGCAAATCTGCAACTCTGTGTCCTTCTTACATAATACTTTATTTTACTACAGCTCAAGAACAATGGAAACTGAATTTCTGAAGTTGTGCCAAAATGAATCCTCTCACATTTTCATTGTCAGATACTTGGTCCCATTGATGAAAAAGCTAAATAACGTAATACTCTTAAAATACAGTCAAAGAGTATGAATGTAAAGAAAGATACCTAAGAGCAGAGAGCCAGTGAATTAAAACATAATCATCATTTAATTAAAGAAATGTCAAGAAATCAGCAATCTCTCTTTGACAGACTAAACTGAAAAGCAAAATAAATGAGGTAGACTTACTCAGCTTAAGTTTGGGAGAAGCCATGTCATCATCATCAGGTAATGGTCCTAGCTCTTTCCTTTTATCTTTGAGTAACTTCTCCAGGATATGGGCATCATTGTATACCTACATTCCAAATTATATAAGATTATTTCCTTAAAAACATAATTAAGAAGTAAAGAAGTTTTTATATCTCTGAGGGTAGTGACACATAATTAATTGCCAGCACTCAGAAAGCTGAAAACTCACAAGTTTGAGGCTGGTATCAGTTACACAGTGAAACTCTATTTCAAATATCAAAGTATCAACAAATAAAAAATGAATATGTGTGAATGTGTTTAAAACATGTTTTAGTTTGCCAGGTGGTGTTGGCACATGCCTTTAATCCTAGCACTCTGGAGGCAGAGGCAGGTAGATCTCTGTGAGTTGGAGGTCTGGTCTACAAAGTGAGTTCCAGGACAGCCAAGGCTACACAGAGAAACCCTGAAGAAAGTAAAAAACAAAAAACTTGGCTTAGGATAAGGGAAAGCTAAATGCTTAGGTTTTCCTCAGAACAGTAACAATGTTATCTTATGGGAGGACCTACTCTGAAGCTTCCCTGGCGATTCTAATGTCTAAATATGCATACTAATATATAGGATCCACTATGGTAGAAGCTTTATGGACTTTTTTTTATTTCATGTCTGAGTACTTAGCCTGCACATGTAAGTGCCTGTGTCTACAGAAGCCAGAAGAGGATACTAGATTCCTTGGAACTGGAGTTACAGAGGGTTGTGAGCTGCCACATTGGCTCTGGGAATCAAATCATAGTCATCTAGAAGAACAGCAGTCAGTGCTGTTAACCAGAGAGCGATCTCTCCTGGTCCCAATTTCGAAACACTTGTCTGTTTTGTTTCCCCAAAACAAATAAAAAGTAGAAGTAAAACCTACCAACCAACCAACCAACCAACTAACTAAACAAAACAAAAACCTTTATTTAACTGCATCTCCAAGGCAGCAGACACAACCCAGTGGAAGTCCAAAACTAAAAATACTTTCTCAAAGCCTGACCCACTGGGTAGTAACGTATAACTAAGAACAAGGTTCCTTACTCAATGGTCTTATTCCACAGTTCCTTCCTATCTCCCCAGCAGAGGCTTTATTCCCTTGAATGTCCACCAGAGCACCGTGGCAGAAGGAGGGTGACTTTTCTTCACTGACTATCTTAAGGGTTTAACAGTAGCCAGAGATACCGAAGACAGTACGAATCTCTATACATAATATATCTATTATATAAAGGCCTATTTCTTCACTCTACAAGAATCCTGAGTGTATTTACTTTACTTCAAATTCAAATTCAGGACAGAAGAAAATAATTTTAAACTGTATTTTTGGAATACTTAAAATGATAAAAAAAAAAAATAGAAATAGAATTAAAAATCATGGGCCAAAGATACAGCTGAATGGCAGAGCACACATCAAAGTACTGGGCTCAATCAATCCCAGCAGCATACCCCTTCAAAAGATACAGGGGCCAGCCAGATAACTCAGCAAAAGAGTGAGTAATGCTCTTGCAGAAGACCCGAGTTCAACTTTCAGAACCCACCAAACCCAGAACTATATGTAACTCTAGTTCTAAGGGATAGAACACTCTCTTCTGATCTTAACAGCAGTCATACATACATGCACTCATAATGCATATACATACATACGTACGTACACACACATACAGGCAAAATATTCATATATATAAAACAGGATTTTTAAAAACCCTGAAAAAGAATAAATAAAAAAGATAAACATTTTGATGTATTGGCTTTTCTTGAAGTACATATTTAGTATTAAGTATTGTTCCCAAAACTCAGCTTTTTCTATTATATTTCTTTTTTTTTATTTTTATATTTCTTTACTATTATTATTGTTTCTAAAGTACACACAAAACTGGCAAAGCAGGAAGCATTCAAACAATTTGTCTTTTTATTACCATCATCATTTTGGTTTTTTGAGACAGAGTCTTGTATAACCATGGCTGGCTTATAACTCATGATGAAGACCAAACTGATCTTAAATTCAGAGATCCACCTGCCTCTGCCTCCCAAGTGTTGGGACTATAATATGAACTATTACAGCTAGCTCTTTCTTTTACATGTGTGCATGCAAGTGTATATTTGTGCACGCAGGCCAGAGTTGATGTTGGCTGCCTTCCTAGATCACTACTTCTTTTTTTTTTATGGAGATAGGCAACATGAACATGGAACCCATCAATTTGGCTAAATGACTGATAGTCCCAAGGATCTCCTAGTCTTACCTCCCCAGGACTGGGATTACAGGTATGTACTTTTGTATATGGCTTTTTACATTGGGTGCTGGGGACCTGAACTTAGGTCCTCATGCATGCACAGCAAGTACTTAATATACCAAAACGTCTACCAAAACAAAGCAGGATTAAAATTGAGGTGCCATGTAAGTGCATCTTCCTCAATCATGTTCTGTCTTATCTCACTGACTTTCAGCTAAGCTGGCTAGCCAGCAAACCCTGAGGATCTTCCTGTCTCTTTGCCAGTGCTACAGTTATAGGCATGTGCCATGGTGCATGGCTTTTTACATAGGTGCTGGTGGAATATGACTTGAATCTGCATGTTTGCAGAATAAGTGCCCTTGCTCAATGAACCATCTTTTAAAATTACAAACCTTTACTCTTTAAAATGTACTGTCTTCCATTTTTAAGCAATCAAGAGTGGCAAAATATTAACATAATAACCAAAAATTACTGGAGTTAAGAAGAGCTGGCAGGTTGTGATAGTACATGGCAATGCTGAAGAGGCAGAGACCAGAGGATCACAAGTTCAAGGTCAAGCTATATTACACCTTTAAGAAAAGTTGTTTTCAGCTAAATAGGAAGTTCCAGGCCAGCCCGGAAGATGAGATACTTTGCCTTGCAATTCAAACAGGGACTGAGAAGATGACAGGCTCCATTGCACATGCTTATAACTGCAGCACTAGGGAATGGATTGTGAGGGCGTGCTGGCCATTCAGGCCAGCTGAAAATCAGTGGGAGAGTGTGACTGAGGAAAGTGACGGGTAGCCTCCTCTAGCCTCCCAGACACGTGCACAGGCACATTCACTTGCGCGGCTCATATACACATGCACACACACTGAGAGAGAGATCTCATCTTTCAAAATGCATCATTAGACAAAAAGAGCAAAGCATTCACTCTAGGATTCTTTTTACCTGGGATCCCTCCTCATTATAGTGCCTGGCATTTCGGAACATAAGTTTCATATCTTCCATCATTCCTTCTTCACCGGCATATTTGTCATTTCGGATGTTATGTTCAATTATTTTCAGGTCCATTGGCTCTAAGATGATTTTATAGTAATCAGGATAGTCCTTCTTGGATGGCTTAACCATAAATAGATCACAAAGTCTTCTGCCTGAACCTGGCTCTCGAGCTTCAAGAACAACATTGAATAAAATTTTCATTCGCTGTTTTCTTATGTTCTTTTTACTGTTGAGGGGGAAGGTAGACAAGGGGGGGAAAAAAAACCATGGTCAGTTTTCTTTATCCAAGGGTGACTATGAAATAAAATAATTTGTGGGGAGGTACTTTATAACGACTACAATGTATTGGTTAGGTGTGCCATAAACATAGTATACACGCTGGAAAGGTATAAGAGAGTATTAAAAAAATTTACAAAATTATTACAACAGTGATCCTGGTAGAAGTAACCAGTGACAAACCTGTTTAGAATAGCTCTTAAAATGTAACGTTGGAAATGATACTGTGTGATACCATAAGGAAATGAAATTCAATAACCAACTGAAATACATTTTGGGATTTTGAGACAAATAATGCAATAAAATGTGCTATTCCATTTCTAAACACAGACAAAACAAAACAACCTAACAGTGTTTCATTTCTTAAGATAGCTACTCCTAAGCAGAATATTCTAGCTACCAAGAAAACAAACAAAAACCCCACCAAACTAACATCTCCATAGAAGGTACAAGCCCCACTTGCATTAGTATTGTCAGTCCCTACTTATTCCTTTACCCAGCATTCCTGTCTAATCCAAAGTAGCCTGAAGTAGCCTGTGGTTCATCTGAGGTCTCTCCAAATTTTTAGCCTTCAGCATGTATCCTTGCCTTTTCGCCAGAGTCCACAATCAAGATAAGATCCTGAGAAACTGACATGAATGGTATAGAACAAAGTACAAGGACCAAAGATTAATAACACCAGAGTTCAAAAGGGGCCCAAGATGCTTGCCTTGCTTAATTGTTGAGAAAACCAGCTGAGAGGCTAAAATGAAAAATTCAAGGCAAATGGCTCAATGAATCATTAAATATTCACCTTCCAATTAATCAACTGTTTTATATCTGCAGGAAACTGATAAATTCTAGCTAGACCACCCAGTAGTCTCCAAATGGTCAGGTACATGAAAAAGGAAATAACTCAAGATTAGTTTCTAGTATATAAAACAAAACCCTCCTAAGATTCTATATTAAAGTACACAGAAGTAAAATATTTTTAGTTGTTTTCCATTTTATAAGGGGAAGAAGTTCATTCCTGAAGAAAATTATATGGCTATGAGTTTCTTAGCCTAGTCCTCAGATATTTTCATTCTCCTTCTAGGTCATGAAACATTGCCTCAATTTAAGACAGGTTTTTAAAAACCAGAAATAAAAGCCAGGCATGATAGTGCATATTTGCATCTGGATTCATAGCAAGTTTAGGCAACCTTCGGCTACCTGAGATGGGGGTGGGGTTGGAGAAAAGGAAAAGGAGGGAGGAGACAAATCATGTAAGCATCTATGTATGTGAAGTTTGTATGTTCAAATAAAGAATATTTTGACTGCCCTCCTCCTTTGTGGCCCCATGATCATTTTGCCAATTTCTCTTTCAGTTCTTTTGTGTCTCTGCATCAAGTAAATAGTTATTAGTTAACCTAGGAGATACCTCATCTAGTGGACAGTATTTCCTCAAAGAAGCAATTTGGAACAATGGTGTGCAGAAGATGTTCTTTATTTCTAGGTCTGTAGCTAATGGATACTATTAATAGGTTCAAAGCTCCGAAATGGCAGAGCATCACACTGGGTCAAGACATTACAAGCAGCTGTGAGCTGTCTGATGTAGGTTCTGTAACTAAACTTGGGTCTTCCAAAAGAACAGCAAGTTCTCCTAGCCTCCAGAGTCACCTCTCCAGCCCCCTCTCTGTCCATTTCCAATGTTACTTTGCTTTTCAGAGTCATCCTTAAAATAAATTTGTAGCCAACCTACTCCTTTATCCCCTCTAAGCTATTAACTATTAATAGTTGGGTAATTTCCATTTTTGAAAAGGTTCATAAAAACAGGCTCCGTATGTTTTAAGAGTGTAAACGTTCTTTGAGAATCAGTAGCATGCAGCATATGCAGGTAAAATCATCTTGCTGAGACAGGGGAGCTGGCCTAGAATTCCAGAACCCCTGCCTCACCGCTGCCAGGATCTGTTTACTACCATGCCTGGCTAAAATTTGCTATTTTTCTGACAAAATCTCATGCTATGCAGCTTATGCTAGACTCAAACTCAGAATCCTCCTGCCTTTGCTTCCCAAGTGCTGAGGTTACAAGTATAAGCCACAATGCCCAATTCAACTTTTTTTTAAAAGATTTATTTATTATGTATACAATGTGTGTTTGCATGAACATGTTTGCATGTACACTTGTACGCCAGAAGAGGGCACCAGATTTTATTTTAGATGGTTGTGAGCCACCATGTGGTTACTGGGAATTGAACTCATGACCTCTGGAAGAGCAGCCAGTGCTCTTAACCTCTCAGCCATCTCTCCAGCCCCCAATTCAACTTCTTAAAGGAACTCAAAATCAAGACTCTTCATCATTGTATATTTAAAGTGGTTACAAGCCAATAAAGAGAATTTTAATAATTGTAATAAAGATAATTTTAAAGGAGATTGGCCATAAAAGGTCCTCTAATAAGGGTATCAGAACAGTAGAGCAAGCTTCCAACACATGAAAACCAAATTTAAAAGTAGTGCTTTTTTTTTTTAATTTATATGATTATGAGTAAGAAGGGACTTTGTTCTTAATCTCATCTTTTTAAAAATCAAACAAACAAACAAACAAATAATAGGTTCTCATACTATAACCCATGCTAGCTTCAAGCTGGTAGTGACCCTCTTTCCCGAGCCTCTTGGCTGCTGTGGTTATGGGATGAGCGGCTGTTAGAGGATGAATGCCTCTAATTTCAGTCCCAGATGATGTGACCCTCTTCAGGCCTCTGTTGGTACCACATGCATACAGTGCATAGATATACATGTAGACAGAACATCCATATACACATAAAAATACATCTTAAAAAAAAAAACAAACCCAAAATATCCGCTATAATTATCATTCAGTACTGTACCATGACAACTTGTAGGATATACTGAAATTCCTGAGTAACATACAAAAGATGTGTTAAAGAAATGGATGCTTTAAGAAGTAAGATGTAGACAGGGTCAGGGGCTAAGACAGTGAGAAGCACTAGCCCAGCACAATGTATAAGTACCTACATGCACTGACTGTTTAGACTGCCAATGCTAATTCTGATCTTTCCACCAACCCAGTCAGAAAGACACTCAGGAGATGCAAGCAGCATCCATTAGCCCTTGTCACTGGCAAGGCCAGCCTATACCTTTTGCTAAAAAAGAATAGCCACATGATAAACGAGGGGACTTGTCTGCCCCTGAAAAAGAAAGCTAGCAACAAATTAAAGGTAGCACTGAATATATGGAGGCTAATTTTGACAAACTAACTAGACTTCTAAACTGTACTGTTTTCTTTACTCATAAAATAAACTTGCATCCCAAACACTTGTTTCACATGCATAAGATCTTTCTTCTCATACTGTCAGTACTGACCATGTCACAGAATAATTACAGTATTAAAAGTATGTTTATGCATAAAAAAGGTCTGCACACCTGGATAGCCTCCTGAGACCCAACATCTCACTGTCATGAGTATTCCTGGGAAAGCAGAAACAAACAGTACATGTGAAGAGAAATAAAACAAGCAACATTGGAGGGTCATGCATAAGCCAAATATGATCGAGGAAAAGAAGATTATTTGGTCCAAAAGATAAAAGATTTTAACACTTGAAATATTTCAACACAGAAACTGAAAGCAGATTTTTGGGTACAGGGTAGGGAGAAAGGATGCATTCTCAGAATGAAGAGAATATATACCCACAATCCATTTCTCTTAGACTTTTTAAGTACTAAAAAAAAAAAAAAAAAAAAAAAAAACACAAAAACAGAATAATATATATTACTTGGGAGTAGAGTGGTATTTGAAAGACATGGCTCTGATATCTCTGACCAAGCTCAGGTTTGCTTGCCTTCTGCCAAGACCCACTTATTAACCTTCATTAAAAAAATTAATCACTTTGTTATTATAAGACGACTGAAGTCTCTGACTTTTAATATCCACACGTTTGCAGCCCAATCCTGGATAGTTTATGATTATTATTGTTGTTTTGGTAGATAATTTATGGTTCTGCTACTTTTTTCATGAACTTTATTATATCACCCATTTCCTGGGAAACCTATTCATAAGGAAACTTTTGTCTGAAATATGGTTTAATAATTTTAATAACATATGGCTTAGTTTTCTTTTTATGGGAGATTAAAGTACAATAACTTCATCTACTTGGAATCTCCCACACGCTATAGGCCAAAGAGATATGGACTTTTTAAATATCTAGGTTAGGTTAATGCTTCCTTGGAAAGGCTCCCTAACACTCATCCAATGTTGGCACTAACTGCACCATCACGTTTGCCTCCATTACCTTCTTTTGTCTGAGAAGTTTCTATCTTTGATTGGTGACTGATCTGGAAAACACAGGTGATGTTGAAGAGAATTATATAATTATACTCAAAGATGTTCTTGATTTGATGTCTCTGATCTGGTTTCACATTTTTCCTCCGTTGTCCCTAGTATAACAAGGAATTAAGAACTTGGAAGGATGAAATCCACAGGCCAGTAATGGAAGAGACTTGCATCTCAGGGCATACCAACCAATTCAGCTATTACCGCATAGCTTTGCAGTTATTTTCCAAGTTTAAGAGGGAAAGACAAGGCAGCTTTTTATTCCTAAGTCACACTTCAAAACCTTTTGGTCTTAGTGGATCTTTTAATACAAATACAGAAATATGTCAAAAAAATGAACTGATTTCTTCATTTTAATCCTGAGTCTGTCAAGCCTGCTATCAGTGATTAGCTTATTCCTTGTTTAAGGGATCCTCCCAGACTGACTGCTGCTACAAAGAACGTAAAATAGTTAATCTTCAGGGAGCATATGGTGTTTCACAATGATCAGGTCAAAGAAATTCCAAGAGATGGTCTTGCATGATTCTTTATGAGAGCCTCGATTTAGAATCTCACAGTGAGGTTCCCCTCCTTAAAACAGTGAGGGGAAGAAAAGGATTAGGGAAGGTAAGAGGACAATTAGAAAGAAAACAAAAAATACCCAAATGATCAACTCAATATTTTCTTGCCTGTAAGTAGTTATGACTTGATAGTCTCAGAAGTAAACACAAGTTCATAAGGAAAAGCAACGATCAGAGCAGGACTGACTTCAGAGTAGCAGTACTGACTCATCCTTACCTTTCTTAATTACTACTCCATCTTTCCAATTCACTATCAAACAACTATCTAAAATTTAAGTGGGACTTTCAAAATGCCAACTTAAAAAAGAAATCTGGACAGTGAAAAGAATGTTTGCCCAAGCTACATGTTATTTTTTTCTGTCATCTAAAAGCAATATGGTACTTAGCAAAAAGAAAACACTATCCAACTTAGAAATGAATTGGAAACGACTTACTATCAAATATTTAAAGCTTTTAAAAGAATTCATCCTTCATAGCTTACTTTTTTTTTTCCTGAATTTATCTAAAATAAAATAAGTAAGAACTAGCTGGTTCCAGATAGGAAAAGAACATATACCTTTTTCTTTTGGCACTACCAGTATCAGAAGTGGCTGAAGAGATCATGCTGTCTCCATCCTCAATGTCATCTCTTCTGGCAAGCTCTTTCTTCTTTGCCTAAAACAAAGCAGATGCCAGGAGTCAGCCTCACTCTGTCAGGCATTCCTAGGACTATGTGACTGTTAAAGAGCCAGGCATATCATTCACGTTCATTTTTAGAGATACAACTTCATGTAGGATGCAAAAACTGAACCATCTTCAAACATTTTTAATAGCCTACATGACAGAAGAGTAGATTAAAAATGAAATCAGACTAAATAAAAAAAAAATAAATGCTAACTAGAACGTTTATGACTGTCAATGGCATGGTACAGTTAAAAGCTCCGAGGCAAGCTATGGGATTGGCTTGCCCTGCAGGCCAGGCTTAAGTTAAGTTAACTTAGAGGGAACTCTTGTACCTGACTTCTAAGAAGCAGTATGGCAAAGGAAAAAAAAAAAAAAGTCTAAAAAGACTACGTTTGATTTAAAATTGTTTCTTGCTTCCAGAAATATACTACCAGAGACAGAGGCCAGCAAAATGGCTCAGTGGGTAAAGGTATTTGGTGCCAAGCCTGATGACTCGAGTTTGATTTCCTGCATTCACATGCTAAAAGGAGATAAAGACCAACCCCCTGCCACTACACAAATTAAAAAGACCACCCTACAAGGACAAAAAGGCCACCTGTAAGAGAGAGTTAGTCTGTTTTTTGTTTGTTTTTCAAGACAGAGTTTTCTCCGAGTAGCCTTGGCTGTTCTGGAACTAGCTCTGGAGACCAGGCTGGCCCGGAACTCAGAGACTGCCTACCTCTGCCTCCCAAGTGCTGGGATTAAAGGCATGTACCATCATCGTCTGGTGTGAGTTAACCTGCCTTTAATATTTACCTTTTTTTTCCCCTAAAAATCCCCAACTTAATCTGACAAACTCTTGTATATGACAATAATGGATTAGTTTTCAGATGTTCTTTTGCTAAAGTCAAGGTGTGTGTGTGTGTGTGTGTGTGTGTGTGTGTGTGTGTGTGTGTGTGTGTTGTTATAGGGTCATGTTAAACAGCTGTGTGCTACCAGGCCCTCAAAGGCCATCCGTATATTAACAAAGTCTAGAACAAAAGAATAAACTGTAAATGGCACAATTAACATCTGAAATTGAAGAGTAGCTTCCCAAGAATCCTGAAACTGGCTCTCTTCATAGGGACAAATCCTTGCTTCTTCTATCACAATGCTTATGGTATTTAAAATATTATTTCTCTTCTACAGGGTTCTGATAAGTCTAAAAAAAAATCCAACAGTACTTGTAGTAGGAACAAATAACTTAATATTCCTGGGGTGGAGATGGGGGATACATATCTCAAAAGAACACACCAAACACATGAAACTATCTCAGTGATAGAACAAACAGCAACATACTTGCATGACTTGCTGCAATTTTAGAACTCGCTTATAGATGGCTGAATTGGGAACATTATAGCGTTTGGCATTTTCAAACATTAAATTCAGATCACACTCCAAATGATCTAAAGTTTCATATTCTTGGTTCTTTAGCTTTGTTCTGTGAAAGACAAATAAATGATTAGAAGTTTCTAGTATGAAAATTATCAACCATTCTTCTTGAAAGTCCAACAATAACAACAAAAAAAACCAACCTTCACAAGTACCACATAATGTCTTTACCAGCCACTTTACCTGGCTTTCAAGTTAATGTAAGGTCTAAAGCACTATTAAAATTAGACAATACCACAGTTTACCTGAAAATCCAAAAGAATTAATTAAATTAAAAAAATTCGTAAAGTAGCCAACTAATGAAAACAAACACACTAGAAAAATTCACAGTGAAAAAATCCCTGAGAAACAGAAATTAAGAGAGATTTTTTAAACTAACTTCATGAAGAATCACCATAAACTACTAATTTCTGAAAATCAGGAGGCCACTCCAGTTTATACAGGTTACTAGTGATAAATTTGTGAAAAAGTATTCAGAACAACATATTTGCCTCCAGAGGAGACAAGCAAACAGTGAAAGTGGCTCTCATGATGGAGAACAAGAGAAATTATCTATTTCAGAGGAGATAAGCAAACAGTGAAAGTGGCTCTCATGATGGAGAACAAGAGAAATTATCTATTTCAGAGGAGACAAGCAAACAGTGAAAGTGGCTCTCATGATGGAGAACAAGAGAAATTATCTATTTACTACTATTATTCCAGTGCAGTCATTTATAAAGAAGCATAGAGCCAGGTGGGGGTGCCGCACACCTTTAATCCCAGCACTCTTTTGGGGCAGAGACAGGCAGATCTTTATGAGTTTGAGGCCAGCCGGGCCTACAGGGGAGTTCCAGGACAGCCAGGGCTATACAGAGAAACCCTATCTCGGAAAAAACAAAACAAAACAAAAGTAGCATAGTTTAAAGCTGAGAATTGTTTATCTAAAATCACTAAAAATGCAAGCATTTAGACACGGTTACTAAACATCAGCTCTGAGATGGGCTTGATGCTCTTTGTACAAAGCAGAGTCTCTGCTGGCTCTAATTCTGTATGAATTTGGATATGAACTTTTACATCTTTGATTAAAGTATCTATATGCTAATCACAAAAAGTGTACTAAAAATAACAACAGGTGAAAACAGCTTCATCAAGTGAATGTAGAAATACCAAACTTTCTCTTAGAATGGTAGTATCCAACCTGCATATAAAGTTTTACTTTATTTGAGTTATATTCAGATTCTGTACAGTGCCTAAGGAAATATAAATATTGAAAAACATCTCTGGATGCAGCAAAAACAATTAACTATGAATGTAGTTTTTAGTGCTAGCTCATAAGCCTAACACCAGAATTTAAAATACACTCTGAAGCTTATTCCTGCCAACACAAAAAGTAAAGTGGCACTTGTTAAGAACACCTACAAAGAACAGAAAATCTGGGCCAGCAGGATGAGTCAGTAGGTGAAAACTTGCTGTTCAAGTTTGACAACCTGAGTTCAATTTCCAGATCCCATAGTGAAAGAACTGACTCCAGAAAATTGACCTCTGACCGCCATATAAATTACGGTATGCATATGACTGTATGCTATCACTACATAGACACATGACACAAAACAGAATCCAAACTTGAAAACAACAACGTTGTTCTATATCCAGATATTTACGGTACTACTGTTATTCAATGCAATGGGGTGTTGAGGAGGTGGAGGGAAGGAAGGGGGAGAAATGGCAACACATGGGGATGATAAACCTTAGTACAATGGAGTCACACTGGCTGGTTCCTCTTTCTTTTCTTTTCCTTTGGTGGGGCTGGAGACTGAACTCAAAGACATGCTAAGTAAGCAGACTCTACAACTCAAACAGCCCCAGTTATCTATTCTATGCTGTTTGGGGAGGCATCCATCTCCCTTCTTTCTACCAACAAATATTCCTAGGACCATGCTGGGTCATACAGCCATTAAAATCGAATGAAATTTAAAGTCAAATTTCTTACTTGCATTCCCCACATTTCAAGAGCACACTTATAAGTGACTTGTGATTTTTACACAGGATGATCCACATAGTAAGACATTTCTAGCATCATAAAAGCTACAATGATTTCATTGCTATTTCATAACTATAAATTTACTGTTATAAATGTATGTGAATTTATGCAAATATCTGATATGTGACACCCCCCCCAAAAGTCTTGGCCCACAGGTTGAGAAGCAGCATACTTTACTACTACCACAGAAAAATTTAAATGGGAGAAGATGCAGAATTCTGAATATTGCAAATTTTGTATCTTCTCATTTAACAAAGTTTGTATTACAAAATTCCAACTTCGAAAAATTGTTAACTAAGAAGGCCAATGACTTAATTTGGCTTTTAAAATGAACTAGACTAATGACTAGAGACATGGCTAACAGTTAAGGCCACTGGCTACTTTTCCAGAAAACCAAGGTTTGATCCCAGTACCCACAGGGCAGCTTCCAAACATCTGTTAGTGGCATTCCAGGGAATCTGATGTTGTCCTTTGGCCTCCACAGGCATCAGGTACATACATAGTACACAGACATACAGACAAAATACTCATACAAATTTTTAAAAAGTAGAAGTTGCAGGGACAGGACACGCCAGAGATATGGCTCAGCAGTTAAGAGCACTTACTGCTCTCATCGAGGACCTGCGCTCAGTTCACAGTGTCCATATGGTAGCTCACAACAGCCTGCACTTCCAGCTCCTGTACAAAGCCCTCTTCTGCCTTCAAAGGACACCAATCATGAACATGGTGTACATACAGACATACATATATACATGCAGGCAATACTCATATACATTAAACAAATAAATCTTTGAAGAGTTAAAACTTAAAATTAACTACTTGAATTTTTTAAAGTTAAAGAAAAAGAAACTAAAGACAAAACTTATTAAAAGGGAACTTCATATCTATAAAATTCACTACCCTTCCAAAAGCAAAGAATATAAATGATGAATTTCTAGATTGTTTTCTTAATGAATGCTAGCTTAATTTCTGTATCATTTTAGTAATGCAAATAAACTGACTTTCTACATACTAAAGAAGGAGGACTTTTGAAGCCAGCTATGACGACACCACAAAATTGTTTCAGAACCTACCACAGAGGGCCTCTGAAAGAATCTACCCAGCAGGTATTGAACCAGATGCTGAGACTCATAGTCAAACCTTGGGCAGAGCACAGGGAATCTTATAGAAAAGGGAGATAGGAAGACCTGGAGGCAACAGGAGCTCCATAAGAAGACCAATAGACCAAAAACTCTGGGCTCAGGGGGCCTGCAGAGACCAATACTCCAACCAAGGACCATGCATGGAGAGGACCTAGACCCCCTGCTCAGATGTAGCCCATGGCAGTTCAGGGTCCAAGTGGGTTCCCTAGTAATGGGAACAAGGGCTGTCTCTGACATGAACTCAGTGGCTGGCTCTTTTGATCACCTCCCCCTGGGGCAGCAGCCTAACCAGGCCACAGAAGAAAACAATGCAGCTAGTCCTGATGAGACCTGATAGGCTAGGGCCAGATAGAAGGACATCAGTGGACTAGGGGAGGGACATAGGGGGAGATGAGGCAGGGAGGGTGAGACTAACAGGAGAGGATGGAGGGGGCTACAGCTGGGATACAAAGTGAATAAATTGTAATAAATAAAAAAGAAAAAGAAAAAATAAACTAAATAAATATCAATGTGATAGTGTGAGCATGAAGGTGTTTTGCTTGTTTTTACTTTACTCAGTTACAAGTCAGATACTTAAATAGTGAAGAAAAAAACTATTTTATATCATTTAATGTCCTTATCTATTTCTGGAAGGAAAAGTTATACTACCATGTTCAACTACAAGATACATCTATATTGAATAATAAAGAAGCAGTCTTACCTGATCTGTTGAAGTGATATGGGCATTTTAATTTGCTGATAATAATCTGGGTATTTTTTCTTTGAAGGCAAATGGAAAAAAGGTTCAGCTATTAGCTGCCCTTGGTTATTCCGACAGCTCCTAACTGTGTCATAAAGCTGATAAAAAGGATTTGAAATATCCATAAAGGAAGTGATGCTCTCTGCTTCAGATTCCCCTTCTTCATAACGTGCAGCTGGGAAGACAAAAACATATTTATTAGGGGAATAAAGACAAAAGAGTCAACATTTAACTTTATCAATTCTTAAGATTTGTTTTATGTGTATGAGTATTTGGCCTCCGTGTATGCATGGGTATCTGGTGCCTATGAAGAAGAGAGCATTGGATCCTCTTCGTCTGGAGTTAGACAGTTGTGAGCTGCCATGAAGGTCCAGGGAATTGAACCTGGGTCATCTACAAAAGCAGTAAGTGCTCTGAGCCATCTTTCCAGTTCAGAACCAACACTTTAAAGCTGTTTCATTCTTTGCTTATAAATTAGATCCTATACCATAGCCCAAGCTAATCTACAACTCTCAGAAATCCTCCTGCTTTTAGTCTTTTGGGTGCTGGAATTACAAGCATGCTCAGTCATGCTCAGCTAAAAAAACTTTTCTTTTATTTAGTTAGGTCTTTTTTTTTTTGAATAAAGGTTTCACTGTTTAGGCTTGGCTGGCCTCCAACTTACTAGAAGTATCTACCTCTCAAGTACTAGAATTATAGGCACGTACCACTATGCACAGCTTGTAAAATGATTTTAAAGATTTCTAAATTTTCCTTAAAGATAATGCTAAGCATGGTTAGATTACTCAGTTAAAAATGCTTGCCACTCTTCTGGAGGACATGAATTAATTTCTCAGAATCCACATTGGACAACTGACAACAACCTTAATTACAACTCCAGGGGATCTTATTTTTGGCCTCCTTCATATACATGGCATATACTCAACTACACATTCATAAACACATAAAAAATAATCTTAAAAAATACTTAGTGTAGTTGCATGTAATAGAAAAATATTATCTGGAAACATTAAATTCAAAAGTTACACTCAGTTAAAAGATTGAAAAATAGTTTATTTTTAAAATACATTTTCTTCAGACTTCCTGCTATGCTTAGTCCATTAACACAAAGCAATCTGCCTTTGACAATTTTACTTACCCAAGATTTCATCAAATACAATAAAATACCATTTTCTTAAAAAACCAACCACCTCTAAGAAAGACCAAAGTCAGCACAATTTCCCTCAGTCAGAAGGACCACAATCTAAAAATGCCTACCAGCTAATGCAGCATCCTCTTCACTTTCTGAGCCATACTGAAGTGCCATGGTAATTGCTGACAAGCGACCACCTTGGACTGCTCTTTTATTACTAAAAAGAAAAACAAGCAATTAGAAAACAATGATCTTATGATTTGCTTACCTTGATAAAATAAGAACTGTTATTTAAAAAAAATTCCTATTAACTGCCTCCTTAGTTTATAATTAATATTCCTCATAGTCTTAGCAAAGAAAATGGGATTTTTGTTTCCGGAAAAAAAAAAAAAAAAAAAAAAGTTGACTAGCTGTGTGTGGTAGCACAAACCTTTAATCTCAGAACTCTTTTGAGTTCAAGGCTAGCCTAGTTCACAAAGCGAGTCCAGGACAGCCAGGGTTCTGTCACACAGAGAAACCCTATCTCTCAAAAGACCAGAAGAAAGAAAGAATGAAAGAAAAAGAAAGAAAAAAAAGACACATAAATAGATTGATTGGGGCTGAAGTGATGGCTCAGCAGTTAGGAACACTGGCTGCTCATCCAGAGGACCTGGGTTTGATTCTTAGCACCCAAAGGGCACCGCAGTGGCAGGGGATCTGGTGCTCTCTTCGGGTCCCCATAGGCACTGTACTCACATGCTGCATAGACACACATGCACGCAAAACACCCATAGACATAAAATAAAACTTCAAAAAAGAGAAAGTGGTAGCAGAGAGCTGGAATAGACTACTACAATTTGCTTTTCACTTAAACGTAATACATTACTCCGTATTTTATGGAGAGTAAGGATTTAATTATTCTCTTTTAAAACAATCATTTTACAGTAACAAATTCTATTATGAACACAATATTTATTTAGTATAAACAAGTATTTAATACCATGATTTATTTGTAACAGTAAACTCTACTTAATAATGCTTAAGTGTTAGCTGCAAGGTGAGGAAAGGTCTACCATATAACCTTGACCTACTTGTGGTTACTTCTGTGACAGGATCTTGCTGTGTCACCTGGACTGTCCTTGATCTCACAGTCTTCCTCCCTCAGTGTTCCAAGTGCTGAAAATATGGGTATATGCCACTACCTCAATCTTAAGTACTTGATACACCCTCCTTAAAACCTAAAAGTAATACTTTAAAATAGCCGTCTGGCTAGCATGCCTATTGTCATAAGCATGAGTCAGCTCTCAGACTACACCCTCTTACTCTCACCGGTAATACTTGCTAGTGGGGTTTCTTTCTTCACCAAGGCTGCTTTTACTGTGCGAAGGACCTGTCAGCCTGGCTGCAGCCAAATTTGATGCAGTCCTATCCAAAGATAAAATAAAAAAATAAAATAAAATAAAAAAAACCCTCATAGATGGAATAGCTAAAAATCCAAATGCGGGCAAACAAAAAGGAGAAAACTATTTTCTTCTAAGAGAAGTAATAAAATATTTCTGAGTGTCTACTCTGCAGCAAGTTCTGTGTCAAGATTTGGGGACACTGAAGAGATGGGCCAGGGCTAGTCTTCATGAGCTTATGGTTACCACAAAATCAGAAGAACCATATTGAAACAAACATGAGGGCCAGAAGGAAGCTTTGAAAGTAGTTACTCAATGTTTCCATTTCATGTAAGAAGAAATAGAATCACAAAACTCAGACTTGTTCAAAGATATATTCCTAATGAAGGAAAAGCCAGAATGAGACTTGAGATCTTCTGACTAAGCGTTTTATTGCAAATATAAATAAGCAGCATTACATATTACACACAATATACATGTCCAGCATCTTTTCAAATAACCTCCTTCAACTACAATGAAGTAACTGGAAAGCTTCTTTTACTGTTTCCAGAATCATACATCAACTGTAAATCTTATTTTCTACTGAACTAATTTTACAAGCTAAACATTCAGCAAATAGGCACAAGAGTCTTAGATATCTTAAACCTACCTTATTCGAAGACTTGATTTAGCCATTTCATGATGTTCAATTTCTGCCTTTTTCATATAAAATATTTTTTTAATCGAATTGGCATCCTAGCAAGAAAAAATTATTTTGCTTTAAAAAAAGGCTCACAAGATAGATCAGTGCAGGTAGAGGCACTTGCCACCAAGCCTAATGACCCAAGTTCATTCCCTAAAACCCACAGTGCATAGAGAAGTTGTCCTCTTACCTCCTTACAGGCTTACGCCTACACACACGCAAAACAAACACACAAACAAATAATGTAATGGAAAAAGAGAGAGAAAACTACCCCGACTCATGTACTACTGGCTTTCATGTCAGTCTTTCCACTCACCAGCCATAACCCTGCATCCAAATAACTCTCACAAACTTCCAAATCATCTTCAAAACCTGTCATTAATCACATACAATTTGGCACTTAAGAGGCACACTGATCCAATGGCAAAAAATAATGAATTCTATTTGTATAAAATGATCTAAAATTTCAAACAAAGATGTAATTTTACAATTTAAAAGACCATGTACACAAATTTGAGATAAATATGCTTGCTTAATAACAGCAACCTAACACAACAGATCCAAAGTTTCTTTTGCCTTTAAAACTTAGTTCATACCGACTCTCTCTGGAGAAGCACATACCCATGCTTTATGATATGTGCTTTATTGCTTTATGGTATATCCTTTTCCTAAGCATATAACTTTGTAATAATCCTCACACTATCAAACTTTATTCCTAATAAATCTCAACTCTGCTTCAAAAAAATAAATGAACAAGTAAAAACAACTTAGTTCAGGGAAAATAATCAGACTAAAAAATGTCTTAATCATATCAGCAAACAGTACTACAAATGACTAAAATGTCCTTTCACAAACTAAGAATTCAAGGACTTCCAATTCTCTCTCTCCACACCTCCCTCCCTTCCTGTCTGGCTGTTCTGGAATTCGCTATGTAGACCAGACTGACCTAGAACTCACGAAGATCCCCTCTGCTTCTCCCTCTTGAGTGCTGGGATTAAAGGTGGGACTACTACACCTGGCTTCACTCTAATCTCTTTAAAAATGCAATATAAAGTGGACCTGGGTTTGAGTCCCAGCACCCTTATGGCAGTTCACAACAGTCTGTAACTCCAGTCCCAGAGGTTGCAACGCCTTCTTCTGGACTTCCCAAACACCACAGGCACATGATGTAGATACACACAGGCAAAACATTCACACATATAAAATAAAGTAATAAAAAGAAACAATGTTACAGATAGTATCTCCCTCCTACAGCACAATGAGGGGTTGAGGGGCTACACAGGTGAAACTGTCCAGGCCATCAGGGGTCTACATATCTGAAAAGCCACCAAGTACTTCAAAGACAGAACTTTAAAGAAGCAATGTGTACCACCATCCCAGCAGTATGATGGTAGAGCCAGTATTTGTGTCCAGGTCAAACACTAGGGGACAAGATCAGCAACCCCAAAACACGATGCTGAATTTTTACTGCACATGATTAAAAATAAGAGAGCAATGCTGAACTGAGGGAATAGACACAGATTCTGTAGTCACTGGACATATCCAGGTCAACAAAGCACCCAAGATGCGTTGCTGGACTTACAGAGTGTGACAGTGGGGGACTAGCCCACACCTAAGCTCACCTTGACACACTGACATAATCCTCACTGAAAAGAAACAAACTATTCCTAAGCCAAGGAGGCTGCACAGAAGAAAAAGATATCTCAGAGAAAACTTAAACTTATGGCACAGAAATAAATTCAGCATAAATTAAGTGCAAATAAAAGTTAATATGAAGTAGAAACAGCAATTTTCAGTATTTTGGCTAGCACTCAGAATTTAATTATTTTATTAGCAAAAGATTTTCTTGAGCACTCTTCCTCAATTCTCAATGATTAATCAAAGACATTTCTACAATCAACTATTCATTATTATACCAGAAAGTTTCTAAGGAGCAACTTCAAAGCAATTAGTTATTTTACATTACGTATTGCATTTCAAAAGATGCTTTCTGTATTTATGGAGTTTAAGTGCAAAGACTAAATAGTTGTAAAAAAACAAATAACTTAGATGAACAGAAGATATTAAAGAATCCAGGAATAAACCTTTATATCAATGGTTAAATGATTTTCAGTAAGGTTGCCAACACAATTCAATAAAGAAACAGTAACTTTTAAAATAGTGTTAGGATAACAACCCATGAAAAAAATTTATTTGCATTCCTACATAACATACACAAGAACTAATTCAACTTAGATCTAAGATCTAAATGTAAAATCTAAAAATATAAAATTGTTAGAAAAAAATACAAGTGTAAATATTTTTGATATAGGATTAGGTAATGATTTTTTTTTTTTGCCATACCTAAAATAGAAGCAAAAAAAAAAAAAAAAAGAGAGAAACTAGAATTCTCCAAAATTAATAAAACAATGTTAAAATAGATTACTGTGAAGGTGAAAAGACAAGAGAATGGAAGAAAGTATTTTTAAAATCAACTGTTAAGGATATGATATCCACAATAAATAAATAACCATTAAAATAACAATGAAAAGCTAAGCAAGCTAATTTAAAACCGGGCAAAGGATCAAAATGGAGATCTTAGCAAAGAGGACACTATCATACACAAATATCCATTATGTACATGAAAAGATACTCAACATCAATAACTATATAAAAGAAAAGAAAAGCAAAACTGTAACACACTATGATACTGCCAGATGGCCGAAATAAAAACAAAACTGAAAAGCAGGTGTTTGGTGAGAATGCAGACAAACTGCAGCATTTATAGACTGCTGGTGGGAATATAAAGGTATGGTTACGCTGGAAGATTCTGCCATTTTAGGTTAATGTTAGTTTTAGGTTAATGTTAACACACTCATAATAGCTAAAAATGCAAACAACTAACATGTCTAATGACTGTTTCAAAAACAAACAAACACATGGTGCCATCTTTAAAATACACAATTACTGGGAACTGAAAAAAATAAAAGGAAAAAAGACTAGGTACAAACAAATCTAAAAAAAAAATATGTTAAACAACAACAACAAAAAACAGTCACAATAGAATCCACATTATATGATGCCTTTTATATGAAATTTCCAGAGCAGAGAAATGTATAGAGACAGAAAAGTAGATGGAGGGTGTCTAGGGCTTGGAAAGTTGTGGGGAAATGAAACATGACTGATAATTGACTGGTGTAATGGCTTTACAACTCTATAAATACTAAACCACTAAGTTCTATATTTCAAATGGATGGAATTTATGATTATAATAAACACTGGCTCCAAGTTACTATTATCATCAATGAAAATAGCAACAACAAAAAACTTACCTTAAATACTTGAGAACCAGGTTCGTTATATGTTTTGGCATTTTTTGCTAGAAGATCTATATCTTTGGCCATTGCGTGAATACTTTTGTAGCTGCCATTCTATAGTAAATAACAACAACAAAATAACAGTAAGAGTTAGTCAATATAACCTTTAAAGAAAAAAAAAAACTAAGCATTTTAGGTTGTCATTATAATCCAAAATATCACTGGGAGGCACACTGGTGAGCAACACCTAGAGTTATTTTCTCTTTTATAGACTGTTACTAGTACCTATTTACAAATACATTTGGTGATACGTAACAAAACAAAATCTGTATTACTTTAATAAAAACAAATTACAAATTTAAAAAAAGGTAAGGTAAGTTTTATTTAGCAAAACCGTTTACTATGTGCCAAACACTTAGGTGCTATGTAAACGTTCACTAAAGTAAACTTAATAGTGTAATATAACAAACAGTTCCTCTATCTACCAGATAACTGAGGTCATTTCTACCATATGCCTGAGCTATTACACCCTAAAGTTCATTCAGCACAAAACAACGCAAGAATACTCATACAGCTGTTTCAATTTTACAAAAGAAAGGGACATACACACATGTGAAAGGTACACATGACTCATGGCTGGTACACAGAAATAAGAAGGCAGGCTGTAAAGAGTGGAGAAATAACATTAAGTGCAGTAAAGGATGAGAAGGAGTAAAGCTCTAGAGCAGAGACTCCACAGACAGGGAAAAGGCAGAAGTGAGACAACCAGGCACGGGGCAACAGCTGGTGGGCAGGCCAACATCTGAACATCCATCTTATTTGGAAGGACTCTCAGATGTAGTAGGTGGGGCTTTGGGATTAAACACTGGCAGATGACTGCTTTGGCAACAGCTTCGTGGCAAGGCAAAGAAAAATAATTATGGGAAAGCTAATTCACAATTTAGATTTTGAGTGACTAAAGTCAAAGATGGCAGGATTCATCACTACTTCTGGAAAGGAGGAATCTAGGAGCAGGCCAGAAAGCAACCAGGGCCCCTGGTAACAAACAACAGAAAGGGCAGCATTACCAAAGAGAGGGTTGTACAATAAACTGTTTCATCACAATTTTGAGTTCTGCCTATTTTCCAGAGAGTGTTTTCCTTGGGAATGAAAGGGAACAAAAACACACCAGGTAAAGGGCACATAGACAACTGCCTATTATAATTCAAATATTCTAACCAGCTTTCATTCTAAGATATCCTAACACTACTTAATGGTGGGTAAAGATAACAAAGCTTTTATTGCTAATGTGCCTTTCATAATCAGAAATGTCTACAAACACTCCCACTTATTTAGCTATTTTCATATTATTCACTCACTCATTTATTGGCAAGAGATTGAATTGAACCTAGAACCTTAAATTTAAGACATACTCTTGTCCTAAAATACAATAAAACACTAAAAAGAAAAGAAATATCTACTACTTTACCTCTAAAAACTCCTAAGAAAGTACACAAGCCAATCTGGTCTAAAGCACATGATTACAAATGTTCACCTTCATACCTGTATCCTCTGAGCAATGGTCTTGAGATCTATAGGCTCCTTAATGATTGCATAATAGTCTGGATATTGCTGGAAGACAAAGGCAAGTATTTCAATAAGCTAAAGTACCCAGTTACTGAGAAGGTAAGTCTGTTCTTCAACAAATTGAGAAACTATATGACATCCACAGCTAAAGTGTATTGTTATATTAGAAGCAAAAAGAATGTAATTTTCTTTCTTTTTCAGGGATAGTTTATTGCATTTTTCTATTAAAAATTTTAAAGAGTTTTTTATGTGCATGAGTGTTTGCCTGTATGTATATCCGCATCACACACACGCAATGTCTGAGGAGGCTGAAAGAGGGCACTGGATCCACTGGAACTGGAGTTATAGATAGTTGTGAGTCACCATTTGGATACTGGGATTCGAACCCAGGTTCTCTAGCATGCAGCGCTTTTCACTGCTGAGCCCTCTCTCTAGCCTCATCATTTATTTCTGTATCCACATCTCTTTTCCCTGAATTTCCAAAGGACAGGGATCCATGTTGTACTAAGCCTTACAACTGGAATTTGTCTTATCACAAGTAGCTATTATTATATCTGGAAACTGATGAGTGAGTTGTAGCCACTTTTTGAACTCTACTTTATTTGGGGTTCCTAAAGCCTCTACCTCCCTTCCAACCTCCAATCCTGTGTACGAGAAAGAAGGCTAGACGGGAAAGGGGATGTAGACCTGTTTAGACTTTGTTTTGGCTGGTTAGGATCATCGGGTTCTTTGGGAAAAAACACATCTCATTTGTCAGGGTATCTAGCAGTCTAACAACAGCAAACATAGCAGGATGAACAAGCAGCTTTCTTCCTCCTCCATCTGTCTCCTAGAAACCCTCATTCTCTCTCTCTCTGGGCTTTTATATTTATACTCTTCCAGAGTCCTCAGAATGCCATTAACTCCAGCCGGCAAAGGCCACACCCCTCTCCCAGCTGCATGAGGCAATTATCAGCTGTGGACATACTAAGGCAGTCTCATATCCCACACTTGGGATTAAAACAAAAACCTACATACATAACTGAGTTTTTAAAGAAACCAAAACTTTCACTACAGCGATTGGCATGCAGCTTTTCCTGTAAGTCACTGACAAAATTAATTATTTGAGGATATGTCTGGCCAGAAAGATGGTTCAGTGATTAAAACCACCAACTGCTCTTGCAAACCTACATGGTAGCTGATATATGACTGCAACTCCAGTTCTAGGGGATCTGGCACCCACCCTCTTGAGAGGACAAACCTACACATACACAAAATAACCTAAAAATAAAACCTTTAAAAATTTAAAGGTTTTTAAAAATTTTTAAATAATTTTTGTGGGGAAAAAAAGGAAGTCTTAATACATATAACAACATAGCTTAATCCTTAATCCTTATGGTAAGTGAAGTTGTAAGTCATTAAGTCATAAGCAGTCTCAGAAGGACAAATGCTACATGGCTACTCCTCTTCTATTTTTGGTGGTGGTACTAGGGATTAGATGTAGAACCTTGAACACACTAAGCAAACAGTCCACCACTAAGCTGTATTCTCAATCTGGTTTCTCTTACAGAGATGCTCAGGAGTTATGAAAACCCAAGGGACTGAGGTAGAGCAGCGTTTCCAGGGGCATGAAAGGGGGAATAGTGGACTTGATACTTGATGGCATCCATTTTAAAGACTAAAAAACATCCTGGAAGGTGAATGATCAGACAGTTGCATAGTAATGACAATATATTTCAATGTCACAGAATTGTACATTTTAAAACGTGGAAAATAAAGGTCAAGAAAATCTGCAATTCCAGTATTCAGAAGCAGAAGTAGGAGGATTTGTTGTGACCAGCCTAGATTGTACAGTGAGACCCTACCTCAAAATACCAAAAATAAATAAACAAACAAATAAATCTAATATGGTCAATTACACATATGGTACATATATGTACCACAGTAACAAAACCAAAAACAGCCTATGAGTTTGTGACCAACTCAAGGAAAACTCCCCTGCCCCAATATGGACACACACATACAATTAATAATCTTTTAAAAAAGCCAGCCTTTAGGAGCTGGACAGTTGACTCAGCAATTAAAAATACTTGGTGCTATTACAAAGCTCCCAGGTCCTTTCCTATCTCTAACTAACTAAAGTTAGGGACCTAACTTTCTCTAACTTCCATGGGTACCAGGTACACACATGGTACACATACATACATACAGGCAAACACTTATACCCATATTAAGGAAAAAAGCCATCTTCTGGTCAAATAAAATAAAAGACTACGTCCTTTTTGCTTTCTGCTGAGGCCAGAAAGAATATAACTTAGCTACTTCCAGTACTGTCTTTTAATCTTACTAATAACTAATAAAATTCTTGAAGTACTTAAAATTAAATATTTTAATTCATTTGTCACTTACCACTTTGGAAGGCAGTTTCTGAAAAAGCTCACTGATGAGCCGTCCTGAAGGATTGGTGGCTACAACTATGGCTTCAAGAAGCTGCTCTAGGATCTCCTTCAGGTAACTTGGAGAAGACTAGCATGCAAGAAAGCAAAGGAAGAGAAACAAGTCAAAAATTAAGTGCCAAATACTAGTTTTTGAGATCACAAAGCTAATTCAAAAGAGTAACTACCAAGTTGCAATATTTATCCTAAGTTCAAGTTTCAAGAGTACCTTGCTTGGAACTGAGGAGGAATACATGAAATTATTGAAGCTCCTTGTAATATTTCCATAATTAAGTCCCTAAAAACTAAATAGAGATTAAGTACACTCATATACAACATTTCTGTTCTTCAGATTGAGCAAATTGCATTTAGTTGCACGTAGTTAAGTCACTGTTCCAATACAAGAAATTATGTACCCAAACAGTACTTAACCAGAGAAGTTCCAAGTTTGAAGCAAACTACAGTGAGCAAAATGTCTTTAGTCAAAATTTATAGTAAATAGTACTTCAAATTCAACCCACCTTTCTGGGGGGAAAAAATGGTTATTTAGGACTTAAATTATATGCCCTGGCATTTTCACACTTATTTTTAATGTAATCTCAAGTTTTTAGGTCCAAACTTCTTTCCAGATCCAGCCCACTCCTCAAAAAAAATTTTGCAGGTGGCATAAAAATCAGGGTACAGCTGGGCCTGGTGGGATTACACCTGTAATCCCAGCACTCCAGGAGGCAGAGGCAGGTAGGTCACTGTGAGTTCAAGGCCAGCCTGGTCCTACAAAGTGAGTCCAGGACAGTCAAAGCTATGCAAAGACACCCTGTCTCAAAAAATAAAACAAAAAACAAAGAAACAAAAAAAGAATCAGGGTGCATGAATACATTTATTTATATAATCTATTCCAGCAATTGATATAATGCTTAAAAAACAAAATCACTCTTGATTAAAAGTTAAAGTTTCAAGAGCAGAGATATTGCTCAGTTGGTAGATTGTCTGCCTAAAATGCATGAAGCCCTAAGTTTGACCTGAGGACAGCATAAATTGAACTTGAAGATTTGGTGGTAGAGGAGAGGGGTGCAGTAGAAGTGGAGCAAAATACAGTAACTGAGGACTGAAGATAATCAACGTAAACTACGTAAACATATCAAATGTCAGAATGAAACCCGTTATTCTATACAATTAATGCTAATAAAAGGAGAAAATTTTTATTTAAAAAAGAAGTCAGGCTAAACAAGAATATAATTTAAATCATATGATAATGTCTCTTAGAGGTTTTTACAACCCACCTCATACATAATAGGAAATACAATAAAAGCAAATAATCTACATAATTAAAATTTTGTAGCAAAGCAAAATAAAATAACAATTTTATCTTAAATAAAAACTGGAAGCTTGAAAATGCCTTCCCCTTTCACAAAAACCTTACAGTTACAAAAGAAACTCAAAAGACAAATATGAATGTGTAAGATTTCTCCATTTCTCATCAATTATGCAGATGAAAAAAATGAATAAAGATAGGCAAGTCCTTTGTTATGAAGAGTTTCAGGAAAGGCTGAGAAATGAAAGAAGATAGTGGGAAGTCAAAATAAAACAAACCAAAATACATGATTTACATATATAAAAGGAACAGAAATAAAAAATGTTAAAGGCCAAGTCCTAAATGTTATTTTCTGGCAAGAGCTATAGAAAGGCTAGAGGCTCGGCAAGCAACATCTTGCTACTTACTACTCCTTTACTTGCCTCCTTGTGTAGCAGGCACACAACTGACATACATGTAGGTAAAATGCCCACACACATCTTTGTCTTGTCTTTTCTTTTTTACATTTATTTCTAGTCGGCTGGAGAGATAGTTCAGCAGTTAAGAACATTGGCTGCTCTTCCAGAGGACCCACATTCAATTCCTAGCATCCTCAAGGCAGCTCACAAATGTCTGTAGCTCCATTTCCAGGAATCTAATACCCTCACGCAAACATACATGCAGGTAAAACACCAATACATGCAAAATAACACTAAATAAATCATTAAACAAATAAATTTACTTTAAAGCACAGGCAAGAACAATTGCAAAAATCCCAGAGTTCAGAAAACATTTGGCAAGTTATAAGATCACGCAGCAAAAACCTAGTCTATTCTATTAAAGTATTGCTGACAGTTGCTTACAGAAAGTTTTTATCCTGGCAGTATTATTAAGCCTGTCTAATTCCTTTAAAGATATTAATAAAGTGCCTAGCGAGGATAATAATTTTTCTTCAATTTTACCTTTTTCTCCCCTCCTTTCTTTTCCAGTTACTGGTCAAAAGACAGCATGCTTTCCTGGACATTTTGGTCTTTCTCACTCTTCTCTGAAGCCCCCTCCCCTCATGACATGCAGCTGCTTGTCAACCTCCACTGCAAAATGAATGGCTTTCTTTCATCTCTACCTCCCTCTTCCCAGTAGCTGTCAAGATTTGCTTGTCTGTCCTTTTGTTTTTCCTCTCTAGTTCTAAATGTCCTCTACCTTAAGAAAACAAAGTATTCCCAACTAAGGTCCTTCAATGGCTCTCCCAAATTTTAATCACAACATTGCCAACCCTTATACATTATTAATCTAGAATATTAGACTGAACTAGCCCTTGATAATATCATGATTTTTAAAAATGAGCAGAAAATATGCATTAATATAAAAAGGACTCATGAAAACACCCCTGAGTAGCACTGAGTAACACTGTCCAGGATGTTTAAGAGCACATGAACCTACAGTGAGGTTCTCTAGTTTAATGTTCACTTACCCTCTCAACTACTAACACAACAGCTCCCCACAACAGCCCAGAAAAATCAAAGTACAGTTTTCTCCCCCTTCCCAAGCAGACCATGGGGCTACGTGCTCATACTTACGCCATCAGTCACTGTTCCTTGACTGTCTTGTCCGTCTTCATCATCATCTTCATCATCTGCTTCTCCTTTTTGAACAAACTCATTTCTTGTTCGAAGGTACAAATCCCAGAGTTTACAAGCAGCTTTATATTCAGGGGAATCTGGCTATATATTAGCAAACAGAAGAAAAAGAAATATTATTGTTATTGGTAAGTCAATTCCTATTTTTAAATCATCCTGTTCAACAGAGATTGGCATTTTAAAAGGTTAATTTGGAAATGCAATTATTATAATTATTTCCAATTTTTTATAATTAAGAGATACACAGGACTTAATATATTTCCAAAAAAAATGTACATTTTAAAGACATTCTGAAATAAATTTACAGTAAATTAACACTTGAGGCAGAAGACAAATCACTTGCTAACTTAAAAGTTAATTATTAATAATATAAGAAAGTGGATATAAAGGCCTGTTATAAAAGATAGAAATAATTACTGAAATTACTTTTATTTTACAACAGACTAACAGCAAATTTCAAAAAACTGAATGATTAAACCACCTAAATAACAATACCTAAATACACCAAAACCAGTAACAGAAAGGTTTCAAAGAAATGACGATGGGAGGATGGGAGGATGGGAGAAGAGTAATGAAACAGCTGTGGCAGGGTGAATGAAAATGGCCCCACAGGCTAATAGGGAGTGACACTATTGGGAGGTGTGGCCTAGTACCCCTCTCTTTCTAAAGCCAGCAGATCCAGATGTAGAACTTTCAGCTAGCCACCTTTCTAGCACCATGTCTCCTACACGCTGCCATGCTTCTCACCATAAAAATAATGTACTAAACTTCTCAACTGTAAGCCAGCCCCAGTTAAATGTTTTCCTTTAGAAGGAACATCTGCTGTGGTCATGGTGTCTCTTCACAGCAATAGAAACCCTAACTAAGAGAATAGTCAATTTAAGTTCTAGAAGAGAGATGAGGTATATGAAATGTATGAAAACACTAGGCTAAAAACTTACCCTGAGAAAAATATCAATGCAAGGTTTAAAAAGCAAAGCTCCCAAGTAAAAAGATAGGAAAAGGTAGATGTGCCATAATAAAACCAAAAAGAAAACCAGATAACCTCTAAAGAAACTGCAATTGTAATAACAGATGACTTTACAGCTAACTTTTTGTTCTTGGGTCCTAAGGATCTACCATAAGGCTTTGCACATGGTAAGCAAGGGCTCTAGCCCTCAGCTACTTGTAACCCTAGCTCTTGAGGTAAGTTCTTAAAGCAATGAAGAAAAAAATAGTAAAAAGTTGGGTACAATGGCATGAACCTGTGATCCCAGTACTTATAAAGCTGAGGCAGAAGGACTGCCATGAGTAGAAAGCCAGCACAGGTGACATAACGAATACCAGGAAAGTCAGGGCTAAATAGAGACACTGTCTCAAAACAACCAAGTTGTAAATCTGTGAGTAGAAAGAAAAAAGTTACATAAACTGAAAGCTGGTGGCACATGCCTTTGATCCCAGCACTCAAGGGGCAGTTGAATCTCTGGGTTCCAGGCAGGCCCAGTTTACAGAGTGAGTTCCAGAACAGCAAAGCCTACACAGAGAAACCCTGTCTTGAAAAACAAAACAAAAAACCAACAAACAAAATTATGTAAAATAATATTTACAGAACTCAAGCTCTACCACAAAAGTACTACGCAGCATGATGAAGGAGAGGTACTCCGAGCAGAATTATTACATGGTCTTCGCACTGTTTGTCAGTAGTAGTTCTATGCTAACCAGCTTCTCAGTTTGACAAATTAGCTACTGATCCTAAGATTTCTTTTTTCTTTTTTTGATCTTACGATCTCTGAAGGCTGGGGATATACCTGTGGCACATTTCCTTGGCATATGTAAAACTGTGAAGTTCAACATCTCTCTCTCTTTCTTTGGGACAGGGATTCTCAGTGTAGTCCTGGGTGTCCTAAAACTCAGATTCACCTGCTTCTGTCTCCTGAGTACTGGGAATAAAGGTGTGTACTATCACCAACTGGCTTTTTTTTTTTTTTTTAAGGAAATCCATGATTAAGACTTTACAAATACTAAATTTTAGAGGGAATATGCCAAAACGAAAACTAAAAGGAAACATTAAAAAGCAAGAAAATTAAAAGTAGAAATTTGATAGTAGGAATAAATTCAAACATAACATTAATTACTGAAACTGGGTAAAGTATGATGATACACACCTACAGTCTTAGTACCATTCTGAGCTACATAGCACAACTAACTTAAAAATCCAGGAGTTGAAATACTCTAGTTAAAAGACAGGTTATGGGGCCTACAGAGAAGGCTCAGAGGTTTAAAGCATCTACTGCTCTCACAAGTGACCTGAGTTTGGTTCCCAACACACACATTATATATCAACATGGCAGCTCCCAACTGTCTATAATTTCAGTTCCAGAAATTAATTTTTATCAATTAATTTTGATTGAGTTTAATCAAATTAATTTTCTGTCTTCCATGGGCAACAATGGCACAGACCTACATGCAGGCAAACACATACATATAAAACACATACACTTCTAAAAATTAAAAAAACTGAAAGTGTATTCTACCATGTTCTACCTTATAAAGCTTTGAAGAGAAAATGCAATAGTATTTTTACAACATTTAAGCAAAAGGAATTACTAAACCAAGACATAAAAATATAAATTAAAAAAAATCATTTGTTTATTTGTTTGTTTTGTTGTTAAAACAAGGTCTTCCTCTGTGGCTGGCCTGGGCCCGTGCCTCCACCTCCTGAGCATTGGCATTAAATGTGTGTGCCACCATGCCTTGCAAGACTGATATTTTATTACATGAAAATACATGTTCAAGTAGACTACAGGAATTGGAGGCTGGGGTGTTGTTCAACAGAAGAGTATCTGTTTTGGTAGAATTCAATCACCAGCATTTAAAACAAAAAGTTTAAAACACATTTTAAAAATATTTCGAGGGGCTGGGGATTTAGCTCAGTGGTACAGAGTGCCTGTCTAGCATGTGCGAGGCCCTGGGTTCAGTCCTCAGCTCTAGGGAGGAAAAAAAAATTTTTTTTTCTTTTAAAGTTCAAATATCTAAGGAGATATTTGAAACATGTAATTTAAAAAGGTTTAGTATTCAAAATATTTTTTTATTTTCATAATATAAATATGCCATATACTCACTCATAAGTGGATTTATAATATATAGTCATAAGTGGATTTATAATATAGGATAAACATACTAAAATCTGTATACCTAAAGAAGCTAAGAAAGAAGGAGAACCCTGGGTAAGATGCTCAATCCTCATTCAGAAAGGCAAGCGGGACAGACATCAGAAGAGGGGAAATCAGGGAAGAGGGGGAAAACAGGGAACAAGACAAGAGCCTACCACAGAGGGCCTATGAAAGACTACCCAGCACGGTATCGAAGCAGATGCTGAGACTCACAGACAAACTTTGGGCAGAGTGCAGGGAATCTTATGAAAGAAGGGAGAGATAGAAAGACCTGGAGGGGACAGGAGCTCCACAAGGAGAGCAACAGAACCAAAAAATCTGGGCACAGGGGTCTTTTCTGAGACTGATACTCCAACCAAGGACCACGCATGGCAATAACCTAGAACCCCTGCACAGATGTAGCCCATGGCAGCTTAGTCTCCAAGTAAGTTCCCTAGTAATGGGAACAGGGACTGTCTCTGACATGAACTCAGTGGCTAGTTCTTTGATCATCTCCCCCTGAGGCAGGGGGCAGCCTTACCAGGTCAAGAAGGAAGACAATGCAGCCAGTCCTGATGAGACCTGATAGGCTAGGGTCAGATGGAAGGGGAGGAGGACCTCCCCTATCAGTGGGACTTGGGGAGGGGCATGGGAGAAGAGGGAGGGAGGATGGGATTAGGAGACAAGGGAGAGGGCTACAGTTGGGATACAAAGTGAATAAATTGTAATAGATTAAAAAATAAATAAAAGGAAAAAATATACATAAATATACCAAAACAATAAGAGAAAAATGGGCAAAATATCTGAGCAGTTATGAAAGAAACAAAGCAAAAATGCTGGAAACAAAATCAGATATATGTTGTCTCTGTCTTAATAAAAGAAATGAAAGCCAGTGTTTGTCATGCAGGTTTCAGACCAACCGGGCGCCCTGGTTACATATTGAGACCCTGACTCAACAACAGAACCAAACAAAAAAATCCTCAGAACCAACTACACAAGCAAAGTAGTAGTTTACAAAATAACAGAAAAACTATTAATTATAAAATTACAAAAATAAGAAAGAAACTACTACTTATCTCAGTGACTGCTAAATATTAAAAAGCTACCTGGGGAGCTGGAAAGATAGCTCAGCAGTTAAGAGCACTGACTGCTCTTACAAAGGACCAGGGTTTGCTTCTTAGCGCTAACACAACAGCTCACGACCATCTATAACTTGTTTTAGAAGGCCTGATGTTCTCTTCTGGCCTCTACTTAATGCATACGGGCAAAAAACTTGCAGAGAAGTACACGCACACATACACACACAGTACATATATATACATACACATATACATAGTTATACGTAACTGTATATATTTAGACAGTTACACTATATATATATATATATTTTAAACAATTACTAGGTACGGTGCATGTACCTATAATCCTATTACTTTGAAGATGGAGGCAAGAGGATCAGAAGCTCAAGGTCAGCCTATACCTTGGCACAACCACATCTAATGGGAACTGAGAAAGTCATTAAGCCAGCACAGCTGCTTGACAAGGCTCCAGCAAGGCTGAGTTGGGTGATGCAATCGCTGTGGTGCAGTCTCCCACTCTTTTTGCCTTGATCTCTACGTGTCGTATGCTTCGGGGCCTTTTATTATTTGTACAACTTGGGATATTGGATTAATGGAATTTTCTTATGATTTATTTATGCCTTCTCCTAGACTACTGCTTCAAAGCTTCCCCACGAATGTCCTGATCATACTAACCCTCCTGCTTTTAGGGAGATATCCTTATCTGGCCTACTTGAAGGTCTTCATTACGCCCTGCAGGTTGTGACTCAAATAATATGCTAGAGACCTCCTTATGAGGCTCTGACTCTAAGATACTCTTGGCACATCTGCTGCACTTGCTCAGGAACAAGATAATCAGAACAAAGTAAACTTAAAAATGCAAACAATATTCGGTGGGCTAGAGAAGTTGGCAGCAGATCAAATTAAAAGCCTCTTTCCTGCTGGGCATGATGGTGCATGCCTGTAATCCCAGAGTTGGAGGCCAGCCTGATCTACAAAGCCAAAGCAAGTACAGGAGAGCCAAGGCTACACAGAGAAACCCTGTCTCGAAAAAAATAAAATAAAAATAAAAAGGAAAGCCTCTTTCTTATACTGATGGACAAAGCATGGCATGGATAAATGATAAAAGAAGTATTAAGACCTCCCTTTCTTAGAAAAAATGAACTCATAGAGGGTCAAGGAACAAAAAAAAAAAAAAACAACCCAAGATTAGATGTATAAATATATTCTATAAATATATAAAATATAAACATTGTATTACGGTAGAAATTGAAAAATAACTGTAACAACTTTGGCCTAAAACTTTTTCTTGGGCCTAATAGCAATTAACGCTCTGACTATTAAAAGCTGACAATACATGTTGGAAACATGACAATCTACCCAGATGGCTTGGATGTTTTCTTTCTGTCTAGCGCCCTTGAAACCACAAGAACTACCAGCCTGAGAACGAGCTGGAGCTGTCATGTTTTGGCAAAATATGCCCTTGAAACTGCAATATTGTTCAAAGTTGGATTGTGGGATTGATGAGGGAAAATGACTATAAAAGATAGTTCTGTCCTGTCATGGTTTATCAATGATGAGTAAACTTATGACCAAGCAGAAGTTAAAACACATGTCCAGGAACTAAGATTATATGATCTGTGTTTTGGAACAACATGAAATTATCCCTACTAAATTCTGTACATATAAAGAAGCACCCAGACTGCCAGTTGGTCAGGTTGTAAAATTCTTCCTAATCCTTGTGCCTCCTTCACCACTCATATCCACAGTTGTTCAGGCCCTGATCTCACCTGGGGCTGGACCCCAGCAATACCTATATAGTATTCCCAAAAAAAAAAAAATTTTAAAATATAAAATGTTAAAAAGGAAATTATAAAATTAGATACTTACCCAAGTTTGCTTTCTTACCTTATAATAGGCCTTCGCATTGTTAAAAAGCAGCTGGAAGTCAGCAGTCAGTAGATTAACATCATCATACTCTTCCATTTTAAGTTTCTGTTGGATTTTCATCAAGTCAATGGGCTGAGAAACCACTTCATAATAGTCTGGTTGATTTCTGTTATAATTTAAATATCTTTTAATGACATTAATCCAAAGCATACAGAAAAATTTTATTTCAAATCTATTTGTGTAATATCCACCACAAAGTAACAAATTTAAGTAGAAATTCCCCATGAGACTCTCCCTCATTACCACAGATAAAAGGAAATACCAAAGCAAGGTATAGATGTGTATTCCTTTCAAAATATGTATTAATTATGCACAAAAAAGCTAACTTAATGTCAATGATTAGCTCGATTAATCCTACTAGAACTAAAATTACACGAATGATATCTTCTGTAAAAACAACTTAAATTTCCTGGTTTCTAAAATGGTCAAAACAAATTCAAAGCTCTTTTCAAAAACTACATAATGAGCTGAGCACAGGCACATGTTTTTAATTCCAGCACTTAAGAGGCAGAGGCAGGCGATCTCTATAAGGTTGAGGTAAGCCTGGTCTACAAAGTGAGTTCCAGGGCAGCTGAAGCTACATAATGAGACCCAGTCTTGAAAACAACAAAAACAAAAACAAAAAAAATACTGAATAGGTTATCTTTCCCCCCTTAGTGACCACTGAGCCCTTTCTTGCCATGTACTATTACTTATACTGCTGTATCATCAACTAATGAAGTTACGAAGGCAAAAAATGTTTACCAAATGTAGAAGATCTAAAGCTACATCTAAACATGACAGTATAAGTACAATAATCACAAAATTCAGGTAGTGGGGCTAGGGATCTAACTCCATGTCAGGATGCTTGCCCAGAATGAGCATGGCCCTGGGTCAGTGCTCAATAGCACCAATGGGGAAAAGAAAAAACCACAACAGTCATAGCAGGTACACCTTGAAAAGGAGAAACAGAGAGGGACACATGAATTTCAGAGGTAATTACGAGACTTTTTAAGTTCTCAAGATAAATTCTTGGGGTTCATGGATGCTTATTCTTTCTAGCTCTTTTCTAAAGACATATCGTAAAACAAGACAACCTAAAAATGACATGAATGTTTACTTTCTCAATTTCTCAACAGGGTTATTTGGTTCTTTTATAGATATACAACAAAAGTTAATACAATCAAAGAATGTCACGGTTATGGTCCTTAATGGTTTAGTCTCTTCTGAGAACTTGGCAAACACCTTATAGTCATTCTTCCAGTATGTATATTTGCTTTAAAAAATGTTTAACACTGTCATAAAAATTCTAAGAACATAAATCAGCAAAATGTTCAACAGGGAAGGGTGCATACTTCTAAGCCTGGTGATCTGAGTTCACCCCCAGAACCTAAACTGTGGAAGCAGCAACCTCTCCAAGTTGTTCGTTTCCAGACATGTGTACTTGAATGTGCACAAAATAAATTAACTCATTTTCCAAAACAGCTGAGTAAGCTGTGACAAATATTTGAATACTGACTTCCTACAATCAGAGGAACACTATTTAAAACCAGGAAACACACCTGGCTATGGAACCATCTTATCTGTTCCCCTATTTATATTCTGCCAGCTATTACAATTTTTTTCATTGTGAAAAAAAAAGTACAGAATTTTGCTTTAATTTTATTTTCTTAGTTCCCTTCATTCTAAATAATATTCAGCCCCTCCTTTATTTTCATATATTTTTAAAGATTACAGGCTAGTTACTCATTTGGAGTGTTTCTTCTGGTTTCTTGTTGAACATTTAACCTTGTTCTTTACAGGACAGAGTTTTGGCAGAGATGATATGGCAGTATCTCACTCTATCTTACCAAATGGCACATGGTTTTATCTTGTTCTATTAATCTGATAAAGTAATTAATTTGATCATGGCAGTGTCTGCCAAGTTTCTCTACTGTTTCATTTGAACTTTATGGGGACAAACATTCAGAAAGCCCATGCCTAATAATACTTTCAATTTATTTTTATTACTATTTTCATATGCAATCCTGAGTTCCTACTTTATTAAATAGGTTAAAGGCTATTATAACAATTATTATTTTTATTATTATTTTTTTCAACATAGGGTTTCTCCATGTAGCCATAGCTATCCTGGATTTGCTTTGTAGAACATGCTGGCCTTGAACTCACAGAGATCTGCCTGCCTCTGTCTCCCCAAGTGCTGGAATTACAGGAATGTGCCACCATGCCCAGTTATTCTTATTTTTGAGACAGGGTCTCAACTCGTTAGCCATGGCTGTCCTGAATCTCACTACGTAGGTGAGGCTGGTCTTGAATTCACAGAGATCCACCTGCCCCTCAATGCCTCCACACATGGTGTATGTTATTACCAAACTGTTTCAATGTCCGGCCAGTGGGTATCTTTTATGGCAGCTAAAAGGATTTTTCTTTTCATTTCTCAGGTTTTCAGACAGGGTCTCACTATCTAATCCAAACTGACCTAGAACTTACTATGTAGCTCAGGCAGGCCTCACAAATCATGACCCATTTGCCTCAGTCTCCTGAATGACAGGAATTTAAGAACCATCACTGAGAGCCAGCTGACAGTATCTATTCTCTATGTTCTTCTAACATGCTCTCATCACTTTCCATGTACTTGTTTATTTCCTCGTACCATACAATTCTCTAGTATCATCCCTGTCCCTGCTCTGAAAATTAGGCATTTCTTTAAGAAATTGAGATAAGTTTTAATGGTAAGTAGTATTGAAAAACACAAGGTGTGAGTGCTGCATGTGCGCATCTCTACTGGGGTGCTGCTGATTTTATGCTGTCTCCATGGAAAGTCAGGGAATATAGATATGCTTATAAATGAATATACTTGTAAATATCTCTGCACCTACGTACGCTGAAAATCATGAAAATCAATTCCTGCATCTTCTCCATATGCATCATGTAGCATAACAGAGCACACATTAACACCCACCCTCACACAATAAGTAAATAACTTGATGAGTAAGACTGAAATTAAGATAGGAAAAAAAAGATTAAAATTGAATCCCAGATGTCAGCCATTCCTTATGAAAGAAAACTCAATTACCAAACACTTTAGCTTTAGATCATGTGTCAAACCCTCCCACTATATAGGAATGTTCCCAGCTCACCTCCGCTTTGGTGCCCTAATAAACAGCTCACAGAGGAGTCTGCCCTGCTCATCCTTATAGTCTCGGATGGTGTTATAAAGTTCATGGCACACAGCAATCTACACAGAGGAAGAAAAGAAAAAAAATCATCAAAAAGTCAACAACATCCAATGAAAAACTAAGGATTATCAATAATTCTTTAATTAAAAACATCTCTATAAAAGGAAAATAGAGAAGAAAAAAGAAAACCCAAAATTACCCATTGGGATCTCAAGTCTAAAAAATGCTGAAAGGACAGTGTTTTAAAATAATGTTTGGGAGGCAGAAGCAGGAGGTAGCTACAATTTAAGGCCAACCTGGTCTACATAGTGAGCTAGAGACCAGCCAGGGCTATATAGTAAGACCCTGTTTCAAAACACCAAAACAAATATATAAATAAACAAATAGAAAATTCTCTTAAGTTTTTGTAACTTTTATTAGATCTGTGTCTCCCACCTTCATTTTCTGGTACTAAAATCACAGATATACACCACCATGTCTGACTGACTTTCTTTTCAACTATATCAGCTCATTGGCTCATATAATTCTTCTGTTTAAAATATTATAACTTAAAAATTTTAACTGTTTTTACAATTCAAAATCCAGGGGCTCTGATACGGTCTCCTAGTCTCCAAGGATACTGCCCAAACACGGTGCCTTTATGTACACAAAGGCAAAAAACTGCACATGCATAAAATAATTAAAAAAAATTTTAAAGCAGCTAGCTGTGTGTGGTGACACACACCTTTAATCCCAGCACTCAGGAGGCACAGGCAGGTGGATCTCTATGAGTTCAAGGCCAACCTGGTCTACAAAGCCAGTTCCAGGAGAGCCAGTGCTACGCAGAGAAACCCTGTCTTGAAAAAACAAAAACCCAAACCCCCAAAAACGTCATCTAAGCTTAGCATAGGGACGCACAACTTTAGTTCTAGCACCTGAAAGTCTAAGGCAGGAAGATTGTGTACTCACGGCCAGCATGGACTACAGAGCAAGACCTTGTCTAAAAAACAAACACCATCAGGCAGGCATAGTAGTGCACTCCTGTGAATCCCAGCACTAAGGGAGGCAGAGGTAGGCATATCTTTTTAAGTTCGAGGCTAGCCTGGAATACAAAGTGAATCCAGGACAACCAAGGCTATACAGAGAAACCCTGTCTTAAAAAAACAAAAAACAAACAAACAAAAAGATGAACACTAGCTGGGCACAGTGGAGCATGTCTTTAATCCCAGCATTTGGGAGGCAGAGTTCAGTCTGGTCTACAAAATGAGTCCAAGACAGCCAGGACTGTTACACGGAGAAACGCTATCTCAAAAAAACAAAAACAAAACAAACAAAAAAGCGCCAAGCATCATGAATAAATAAATAATGTCACTGAAAGAAGCTTTTTACTATGTAGACAATACAATTTAAACTCCAAACATGGCCTCCAAAACTCTTATACACTTTAGCTGCATAGAGCTCCACAGTCTTCTCCTTTTGACCATTTCTCTGTATACATAATTCATTTAACCCATCCATGAGCTAAACCTCTACAAGACTGAAATTTTATCACAAGTGAATATTTTTACTATATGATGTGTATGAGTGTTTTGCTTCCACATAAGCAGAGTATATGCAAGCCTGGTGTTTGAAGATATCAGAATATGACACTAGAGTGGAGTTATGGATAGTTATGAGCCGTAATATGGGTACTGGGAATCAAACCTGGGTCTTCTGCACGAGCAACAAATGCTCTGAACTGCTAAGCCATCTATCCAGCTCATGTTTTGGAATTGTTTTTATTAATGTGTGTGTGTATACCACGGCCAGCCTATAGAGGCTAGAGGGCATCCCGAAGGAGTCAAGTGGGTTCCAGGGATCCAAGTCAAGTAAGGATTGGCAGCAAGCACGTTAACCTATGAACTAACTCACTAACTCTCCTTTCTCCAAATCACAAACTTTTTATCTTGGAACTTCCTATTAGGTGCAGTCATTTGTTTATATTCCACACCAGAATCTAAGTTCCATGTGAAAATGGAGCTAGCCTCACATATAATCATATTTCAATCACCACAGGACAGGTACATACTTTTTTTGTTGAATGAAAATGTAACATGACACACGGATATTTTCACTTCAAACTATCAAATTATACTATTACTGTTAAGACTTGTGGCCAAACATACTTTTCACAAGAGAAAAAACCCTATCAAACCAGAGGGAAAAGAAGGCCATGTTCCTGTTCAACTGCTTCAAAGGAAGAGTAGGCAAGCCACATGAAAACAGGCAGAAGCCATGAAGCCTTAGTTACTCACAGGATCTACAGTTGGAAGATTGGACAGCCTTCTCCTTTTCCTGCTTGGGCCCGGTGTGGGCACAGAATGGTGCCCGTCATCAAAGTCTCCACTGACACTGCTGGAAGGAGAGGTGGCTCTTCTTCTCTTAGAACCCATGGAATCCAGCTTCTTCTACAAGAAACAATTAGTCATGTTCTTATATTTAATCTTCAATAATGTAAACAAACTTTCGGCTGGGCAATACCACCAAACTTCTGGTTCATTTAAGATAGTTTGTTCCAGAGGAACTGAACTAGCTCTAAATTCTTTTGCTAATTTAAGTCCTTAACTTCAATTTTTACCCTTTTTCTTATCAGAATGCTACACTATCAAACACTAATAGGGCAAATTTGGCAGTATACACATTTGTGTGTCAATAATTCTAAACGACTCAAAAGACTTCTTGTCCCAGATCTATCCTGGAATGTGGCTTCCCAGTCCATGTGTAATCATGTTACATTTATTTTTTAAGTGTGTAAGTCTTTTGCCTACATAAGTATCTTACACATATGCCTGATGCTGAAAAAGGGCAGAAGAGCGCATCAGATCCTTGCAATTGGAGGTACAAATGGTTGTGAGCTGCCTAGCAGGTGCTGGAAGCCCTGATCTCTAAGACCCTGAGGCAACCACACAAGCATGAGTGGTAAAGGCTCTAAGGTCAGTACAATGAGTTAACAGCCTCATCTGCTTTCCTGAATGTCTTAAAAATTAAAACCATTACCTCCCTGGTCCACAGTGTAGAAAAACAAAACTAAGAAGCCATATCTAAGGCAAAGGGGATGGTGCAATAAACTTGTCAGCACTGTAAAAATAAAATCAATACCCTGAAAATGAATTTTTTACTTAAAGCAGAACTCATAAAACAATACCTCTGTGAAATAATGTAACTTTTGCTCTATCTGGGGAGAAATAGTAACCTGTGCTTTCAACTTTTTACGAAGTCTTTCCTTTTAGTCAGAGATATGCACTATACCCACAGATTTTGGATAATAGTTTTAAGTCTTACAAATGATCTAGAAGAATGTGCTATTTACATGGGCTCTTTGGTACTGTGTGGACACTTGGAAGCACATAAACATCTGTTCTTGGTTTCGTTTAGGCTGACTGACAATTTTGTTTGTTTGCTGGCTTTGGAATTTTTTATTGTTCTTTGTAGTGCTAGGAACTGAACGAAGGGGCTGACATAGGAAAGCACTCTAACACCGAGCCATATGTGTAACCCAAAGGAACCCTGTGTGTGTGTGTGTGTGTGTGGACTCACACGCACGTGCCGGCCACAGGCTGATGTTGGGATGTCTTCCTTTAGCATTTTCCACGTATTTTTGACAAAGGTTGTTCATTAAACCTAGAAAATGCTTAGTCAGTGAGTACCTGAGACCTACCTGTCTCTGCCTGTCCAGCAAGGGGACAGGGAAGCTACAAACTCTACCACCTTTTAAGTGGGTGCTGGGGATTCAAACTCAGGTCCTCATGTTTGCACAAAATTACTTTATCCACTGAGACATAAGAGACCATTCTTTGATAGGCATGGTGACGCATGCCTTTAATTTCAGCACTTGAGAAGTAAGGCACAGGCAGAGGATCTCTGGAGGCTCAAGGCCAGCCTGGTCTACATACTAAGTTCTAGCCTAGCCAGGGCTAGAACAGTCTTAAAAAATAACGAAAAATGAAAAATAAACTATTTTAACATAACTTCACAATGTACACATTTGGCTACAATGTAAGAAATGTAACACTGGAATAACTTACTACAGGTAAAGGGTATAGACCAAGTAAGTCCTACAATGCTTAGATAATTTAACAACAGTATCAAATAGTGCACTATAATTTCAAATGACTTTTTTAAAGCTAAAAGTAACAATGGACTCAATTTCACTCAACATTTGATTTCAGGAATTCAGACACTAGCAGCTAAATAAACAGGAACAGCAGAGCAGTGGCTACCAGTATTACAGAGAGAAAAATTGGGAATCTCCAGAAAGAGAAAGCAAGAACAAGACAAAACAAAATCCGTTGGGCAATTAAGGAATAAGAGCAGGGCCCTATCTCTTGCTTTGATATAAAGTCCATACACTGTTTAAAACAGAACCTACAGTAATCATGTTCCTTCCTTTAGGTTTTGGTTTATTGCCAAGTATGTTAGTTTGAAATGAACTAAAAGTGGTTAAAAGCCTCTACAAACTTGGGCCAAAAACAACCAGGTTCTGTTGTTGTTTACATTATAAAAGACTGCTAATTGGCCACAGCTCCACAAGTCAATGAAATTCAGGACTACTCCTGGGAAACCCTGATAAACGCAGGAGAATGCTGAAGGGAAAAGGTAAAGAACGACAGAAATAGGAAAGGGTGAAGATGATCAGTAATTTACCAGCTTTACCAGAGCACAACCAGCGCCTCGAAAAGCCAATCTCCTCATTATGTCTGAAGGCCAACTGAAGCCAGTGAGAGAAGGTAGGGCTTTATAAGTGCTTACTCAGTTAGTTTATTCAGAACTGAAAGAGAAGAACAAGGCAGAGAAAAGGGAAGTAGGCGAATAAATGAGTACAAACAGTCAGAAAACATAACATTCAAACAGAATTGCTAAGCGAAGAGAAACAGGCGTATCAGTCAGCATCAGGTACACCTGACATTCCTTCCATTTAAAAACCAAAGGCTTCACGTTCTTAGAAATGTCTCACTGAGTTTCACCTTTACTCACATGAAATGACTGTCAATTCCAGGAATGAAGCATGCCTGCCCAAGTGCCCCCTAGTCAATAAGAGCAGAGTTCAATCACAGAGCTGGAATGGAGAGTGAACACATGTGGGAGCTCACATGTGACACCAAGTGTTGGCAAGCTGGAACAAACCAAGAATGGCTCATGAGAGCAAACTCTACAAAAGTCTTCCTCCCTCCACCCAAGAATCACAGAAAAACATTTTCTTTTTTTTTCCAAAAGTTCTATCTGCAATGGAAAGACACAGCATTTAAGGGCTTTAGAAAGTCTTCAATTATTTTGGCAGTTCAAAATTACTGCCTTTTATAGTGCACTGGAAAGCAAATGACAAAAACTGTAAGTTATTAGTATTGAGTATAGTGTAGTTTTAGATGATACAATAGCCAAAACCCTTTGATCATTAATACACTTTCAAAAGATTAAGAAAAAGATGCAAGGGAAAGATGATTTTTTAATTTTTCTTATTCAAGGTATAAGCTTTAACATGTAATGTGAACGAAGCAGTGGATTGACATCAGGGGTCCCGACCTTATCTGTTTGGTGCTACCCAAATGACAACTTCTTAGCTCCACCTCTTCATCTTTAAGTGAAAGCAAGGGCTGGTAAACAGCTAAGCTGGAAGCATTGTTGCCTAGCAGGTGGGAGGGCCTAGGTTTAATCACCAGCAGCACATGGAACTGGACATAGTGGTGCACACATGTAACAGCAGCACTAAGGAAGTGGAGACAGAAGTATTAAAAGTTCAGTGTCACTCAAAAGAAAAAGACAAAATGAAAACAGTGAAGTGTACCTACCCTTTCGACAGTGAAGAAATGACATACATTAAATTACTTTGAAATTTCAAAGCAAAATTCTTAAGCTCCCTAGGCACAGTAACTGGGTCCTCTTTATTTTTGAAGTCCATCCTATAAACTAGTGCTGGATATAAAATAAATGTACTGAAAATGCATCTGAGATGTTTAAGACAAACTTGTGTCATTTAAATATGGTCTCTAAATCACTTCATTATTTCTTTATTCATAAGCAGAAAACACATGATTTTGGGGTTTAATTTCAGATGTCCGAATGGCCTTATTTACAGTCAAAAGTCCAAGAGTCTTACAATGACTGTGGCCACTTCCAGTGGACAATACTTTAGGAGTCTGGGGAGATAGCAAAGTCAAAGTGCCTGCCATGCAAGCATGAGGACCTTGAGTTCGGATCACCAGCACCCAGATCAAAAGCTAGGCATAGCTGCTGGGACCTATGACCCCAGAACTGAGGATAAAGGGGAGAAGGAAAGACGAGTGGGGCTTGCTGGCTGCCAGCCTTGCTCCAGGTCTAATAAAAGGCCTTGTCTGAAAAGATAAGGTAGCCCTGGAGAGATGGCTTAAAGGTTAAGAGCACTGGCTACTCCTCTAGAGGACTTGGGTTAGATTCTAGCACCCAGATGGCAGCCATAACCATCTCCATAACCAACTCCAGTTCCAGAGGCCCCTCTTCTGGTTTCTCCAGGCACCAGGCATTTCCATGGTGCACAGCCATACATAGAGGCAAAACATTCTCCAAAATGTAAAATAAAAATGAATAGATCTTTAAAATGGAAAAACAGATCTTAATATAAAAATAGAAAGAAAAATAAAAATAAAAAATAAAAGAAAAATAGAGGAAGACAATTCCAAGGATCTCTAGCCTCTACATGTGTTTGTGCATACAGACACAAAATAAGTTTCTTAAAAGAGTACTTAAAAAATGTGAAACTGTGCAAGTAACCAGTATAGTCAAATTTCTGACAACACACTAACTTTTAATATTCTGTGTTTTTTTAGTAAGATTTAGTATTGTAACACACACTTAAAAAAACTTGGTAAAAAAAAGATGGCTCAAAGACCAAAAAAGAAAAACAAACAAGCAATTATAATCATACTCCCTACAGGAAACCACCCATATCACTCATTCAGAGTCTTTAATATTTATCCATGCCTCAGTTGTTATCCTTTATTGGTTTTTCTCTTTCTTTCTTTTCTCTTCCCAACTGGGTTTCATGTCACAAACTTGAATTCAGGACTTGAATTTCTAAGCTTCTTGCTGGGATAACGTGCCACCATGCCCAGTTTTATGCAGTGCTGAGGAATTGAACCTACTGCTTTATGGGTATGCCAGACAAGCACTCAACCAACTGAACTACATTCCAACCCAACTATCTTTTCCATAAACAAAGTGATTAAAAAAACAAACAAAAAAACATTCTGCAACTGTGTTTTAACTTAGAGAAGGCTGTCAGCATTTTTCATTATGTCTTACTGATTGTCTATGACAAATATATAATTTACTTATCTTAAAGATTTGGGTAAAGCACTGTTATTTGAGCTATGTTTTACTCCCTACAGGAAAAGTCGTCCAGATTATTACTTTCCCACTGGTGCGTCTGCACATACACATTTATTCCTGTTTTCATCCCAAACATTTCTTCAAAAGATACTATCCTCACTTACCCCACCCTCCATTAGTTGCCCATACTTGAAAATCCAGTATTCAGGAGACTGCGGCAGGAGAGCAAAAGTTTGGGGTAACAACAAAGACCAAATCAAAGATAAAAAGGGATACTTTACAGTCTTTCACACTGGATCTTAAAAACTACAAAACAAAAGCTACGGAGTTCAACATGCTTCTGAATATTTGGGAAAAAGTACTACTAAATGAAGGAAGAAAGACACTTATAACCACTTTTGTTTTACTAGCAAAAAATTGCACAATGTAACCGAGCTAGACTGTAACGAGCAATCCTCCTGCCTCGACCACACAAGGGCTGAAACAACAGGTGTATTCTCCTCCAGAAGTCATTTTTGAAAAGTTTGGGTTAAGACAGCTGATACCAACACATGCTTCTAAGGTTATTCCTAGAATTTCCACATCCATTCTATTGTATATTTGTCATTTGTTTTCCAGGAATTTTGAATTTCTGTCCCCTTTTTCAAATCAAATTTTCTTAAAATAACAAGACTCACTTCTTCAGAAAGTAAAAAACTTTGAGGCGGAAAATACTTAAAACCAGAAAATACGGTTAAAAAAATAAAAACCCGATTCGTCGTGACGTTGCAGATGAGAAACTTAAGTACCTAACCTGTAAATAACTATGTCTCACTGACAAAAGGCTTCGGTTTGGGCAATCACACGGAAAGAGAAAAAAACAAAAACTCAGCCGAACGCACAGGAAACAAAAAAAAAGGAGGCCCGAGAGGCGGAGGAAAAAGAGGAATCTGCCCGACCTGTCACTGGTTCTGGGGGCCAAGGAAACGTTGACAGCTTGGAAGGCGCCCCGCGACGGGCGGGAAAGCGCAGCGCGGGGAGTTTCCGGGCCCCGGTTGCCTTTGTCCGGGCCGGCAGGTGCGGCCAGGCTGCTCGGCCTGCTCCGAGGCCCGCCGCCGTGCCCCGCCCCGCGCCCAGCCCGACCAGCGCGTCCGCACTGCGGGGCGGGGCCTCGGCCGAGGCTCCCGCCCGGCCGCCCGCCCGCCCGCCCGCCGGGGCCGACACAAAGGCCCGGCAGCTGGCCGAGGGGGAGCGGCCCCGCCCGCCCCGGGTCCGGCCTTACCCCACCGCTCCGCCGCCTGCAGCCCCGGCCGCGGTCCCCGACCGCCGCGCCCCGCCCCGTGGCCGCCACGGCTGCTAGTGCTCCTCTGGCCACGGCCGCTGCCGTCTCTCCGGCACCCGCCGCCCTTACCGCCCTCACCCCTCCCAGGGCTGCCGTAAACCCAACCCGTCGCCGCCAAGCGATCCCGACGGCGTGCGACGGCGCGTGCGCGCGCACGCGGGGTGGCGTCCGCGCGCTTTACGGCAGGAGGTTGAGCGCGTGACGGCGGCCTGCGGCTCCAGTTCGCACGTGGCGTCGGAGAAGGCAGGTTGTCGCTGAGGGCTTTGTGCTTCGGGAGCGTCCGCGGCCAGGATGAAGAGGCCGAGTGAGTCGGGTCGGGCGGTGGGCGAGGGAGGCCCTGTCTTTGGTAATCAGAGAGCCTGGTAGGTGCCTCTTTCTGACTTTAGGCCGAAAATTACCCGCAGGCCATTGCTCAGATCGGCGTAAGCGTGAGGCTTGGAAGGCCCAGGCCCAGCTTCGGTCTGAGGTAGGAGGAAAGCTAGGCCCTGAAGTTGACGAAACGGCCAGATTTCTGTGGTTAACATCTGAGCCTGTTTTCCGCCCCGGCGTGTTCCTTTTGTGTAAGCACTATTCAAAACCATTGTCGGTCGGCCTTGATGGGAAGCACCCGTAATCCTGTACACTAAAGAATAAATGGAGGAGGATCGCAAATTACAGCCCGAGCTGTGAATGGAAACCAAGTGCTTCTCGTTAATTTTGTGGTGCTTTCTTTTAGAATCTGGTTGCACTCTGGGCCTACCGAATCAGATTGATTGGATGTGTTTACTTTTAGTGAAATAACCCGCATAATTTGCAGGGAAAGTTGAGTAAGATCTATGTAAACCAGGTTAGCCTTATTTTTGCAGGCCCCATGGCTTGATATAACAGTGTCTTCAGGGCCAGGAATAGGTCTAACCTCGTAAGGAGCTTGCCACTAAGGCTAACTTTCAAGAATTCAAACCCACATGGTGGAGACAGTTATCTTCTGGAAATTGTTCTAAGAGCTACACACAAAATAAGTAAATGAAACATGTTGGAAGCCCCAGGTTTCAGTCCCAGCATCCACGTGGTAGCTCATGCTGTCTATAACGGGTGGGAGAGGGATGTGAGGCCCTCTTATGGCTTCCTCTGCAAAAGCACTGCATACCTGTGCTTGGTCCGCTGACAACAGGCAAAACATCTGCTGGCACATCCATACCCATAATTTCAAGAAATTTAAAACAAAGCTAGGTGTGCTGCTCACATCTACAGTCTTATTCTTTTGTTTTGTTTGGCAGAGTTAAAGAAAGCAAGTAAGCGAATGACCTGCCATAAGCGTTATAAAATCCAAAAAAAGGTAAGTGTTCCTGAGAGGCTTATACCAACAGATTGCCAACATGATTTTTTGTATCCACTACGGAAAAGGTTCTATTTAGGCATTAGACAAGCTGCAGCTGTGAAAAAGTGCAGAGTAAGAGAAAGCCTAAACTTTGCTTACTTACTCTGACATAATCATTACAAAGAGCTTCTGAGCTGCCCACCTATAATCCCAACACTGGAGGGCCGGTGAATCTGAGTTCAAGGCCAGCCTGGTCTACAAAGCGAGTCCAGGACAACCAAGGCTACCCAAAGAAACCCTGTCTGGAAAGAATCAAGAACTTCTGTGCCACATTTTCTTAAAATGTATTTTTTAAGCATACATTTTAATTCTGCATATAGTTGACAATTGAAGTTCCAGTTTTTCTAGGGTGCTTGACATGCATTATAAATTGTGGCTAGACTGGCTTATTGCCTAAATTCTAAATGTGGGGTGAGACTTCCCTGTTTGTGCAGTACTGAGGGTTGAGCCTATGGCCTCATGAATGTTAGGAAACCACCTTCCAAACCTTCTCATGGTGGTGTTTTCAATAGGTACGGGAACATCATCGAAAGTTAAGGAAGGAAGCTAAAAAACGGGGTCACAGGAAGCCTAAGAAGGATCCAGGAATTCCAAATAGTGCTCCCTTTAAAGAGGCTCTTCTCCGTGAAGCTGAGCTAAGGAAACAGCAGGTAAATTTTGGTGGCTGGAAGTTCCAGCAGAATGTGGTATGAGTGCATGTGGTTCCCAAAGTGACATAACAGCACCAGTCACCAGCTCATTCCTTTTTCTCATGGCTCTGACACAGCTTGAAGAACTAAAGCAGCAGCAGAAGCTTGAAAGGCAAAAAGAGCAAGAAAGGAAAAGAAAACTTGAAGATAACCCTGGTGATGAGCAATCTAATGTGGAACCTCAAAAGGTAGGGTTTAACTTACTAAAATTCACTTCAGCTCTGAAGTGAAAGTGATGGGAAAATTTAGTGAGCCTCTTGAAAGTATTAAAGACAGTCATCTATTAAAAAGATTGCCTGTAGTCATCTGTGAAAAGTGCTAATACAGGTAACATCTGCTATCCTAATTAATCATCTTTTCCCCTAATTTTATGTCTTTTAGGAATTGGAAGAACCCCAAAGTAAGAAAGCTAAATCAAGCAAGCAGAATCCAAAGAAGTTACATTGTCAGGAGCTTAAAAAGGTATCTTAGTGTAGGTCAGTGTCAAAAATGGTAATGAGATATTAAAAACTTAAGCCTTCTTGACAGCTGCTTTGTAAAGTGGGAATTCTTAAAAATTGTTGAAGTCAAGATCAAGAAGCCCAGTAAACTTCATTGTCTCACTTGGGTAGATCATGTGTTCTAACATAATCGGATTATTTCCAGTTTGGAGGCCCATGTTTTATCAGAGGCTGCTGTTTGACTTTGCGCATAAAATAGTGAACATGTCAGCATTCTTCATAGTAAAATGAGGACATGAGATTTTTGTCTTTTGCACTCATGGCTAGAGTTCAGGGTGGTGTTCTTTATCTGACAGGTTATTGAAGCCTCAGATGTTGTGTTAGAGGTTTTGGATGCCAGAGATCCTCTCGGGTGCAGATGTCCTCAGGTAGAAGAAGCTGTTGTCCAAAGTGGACATAAAAAGTTGGTACTCGTGTTAAATAAATCAGGTGAGTAAAAAGGATCCCCTTTGTCTTTCGTGTGTACTTGTGAGGTATGAGGAAAATATCTGAACAGTCTTGATTCTCACTGAAGACTGATAAGATCCAACTCTGACCTCAACAAAGTTAATTCATGTGTATTCTGGTTGCCAAGAAGCTGGGGATGGGGTTTCTGCAAGTAATTGTTCACCTGGATTTTTCTGTTCTGCTAGTTGTTCAGAATTTAGCCCCTTTTGATTTAAGAGTTTCTATAACCACTGTATTTCCTCTAGAAACTGATTATAGTATGCCACATACACTCCCACACAGTAGTTCAGTTCTAAACTGGTACAGGATAAGATACTGTATGGGACAAAATATGTAAATCACATGACTATATCTGGGTGGGTTTGAGCAGTAGGAAGAGAACACAGAAGACGTGTAGAATAAGCATTTTTACCAAAGGAGAATTTGCAGAACTAGCTAAATTTTAATAAAGAATTGCTAATAGTAGTGTTCAAGCCCCAACAAATATGAGGGACAGGAGAAGGTATTTTGTAGAGAGAAAGAAGAATGCAAGAACGCGACTTAAAATCGCTGTTAGGCTTAGAAAACTGGTGCCTCTTAGGATATAGTAAACTCTGGGGGAAAAGACATAAATTGACTTAGTTCTTAGATTGAGTGAGCAATACTGGAGAGATTTGAGAGTCAGAAGTACCTCAGTTGGTACAGTGCCTGCATGCTACTCAGAAAACGCTGTTTGTTCCCCTTCACCATGGCTCTGATCCCATTACTTAGGGGTTAAAGGAGACAGGTAGGGGTGTAGTGTCTCAAGGTATGAGCAGCATGACAGGAAGTTTACATTCTCTTAATTCCTTTTGAAAGATTGGGGAAGTGCAAATTAATACAAGACTGCTCTTCCAGAAGACCTGGGTTCAATTTCCAGCAGCTCAGGACTGTAACTCTAGTATCTAATACCCTCACACAGACATTCATCCAGGCAAAACATCAAGGCAGTAAATAAACTTTAAAATAAAAAATCTGAATTGAAATGTTTTTTTTCCCAATTCCTATCAGATCTAGTACCAAAGGAGAATTTGGAGACCTGGCTAAGTTATTTGAGTAAAGAACTGCCAACAGTGGTGTTCAAAGCCTCAACAAACATCAAGGGGAGAGCGAAGATACTCAAGGTACCCTATATTATTAATAGTGGGAAATGGGGTTTTCTTCAGATTTCTGATGATTGAAATATGATGAGTACACAGAATGTTGATTAGAGTGAAAAACAATAAGATCCAACTCTGATTTCATCTAAAGATCATCTGAAAGGCAGTAGAGGCCAGTGGGTTTTCTAAGAGCTGGACTCTGGTGCCAGACTTCTTGGGTTCTACCTGGTGATATTTACCAGACTTACTAAAACTACTCCATTTTAATTTTTATTAACGTTTAAAGGTAAAGAAGAAGAAAGCTCTTCCATTCCAGAGTAAAATCTGCTGTGGCAAGGAAGCCCTTTGGAAGCTTCTTGTAGGTTTTCAGCAGTCATGTGGAAAAGATATTCAGGTTGGAGTAGTTGGTGAGTTTCATTCAGCACTCTACCATGTAGTCTATAGTACTTAGCTGTGGACTTCACACTGTGAAGTGGAAATAGGTTTGTTCTGAAACTGATTCAACTCACCAAAATACTTGGGCATCTAAGCGTCTTAGTGGAAGAACACCTGCCTGCTGTGGCAAGGCAACTACTGGAATATGCTTTATAATCTGAATTTATATTTATTTGTAGGTTTCCCAAATGTGGGGAAAAGCAGCATCATTAATAGCTTAAAACAAGAACAGATTTGCAATGTTGGAATTTCCATGGGACTTACAAGGTAAATGGAACTGTCAATAGTCTGAAAGACCTCAGCAACAGAAACAGCTGGTGCGAGGCTAAGAGAATCAATTGGAAAGGCCTAGCTACCTACAGTTGAGGTGGAAAGCTGCCTCAGAGAAAGTAATGTTTGGACCTGATCTTAGAAGAATAGGGAAATGACTGAGTTTGGATGTATGGTACTGAAACATACAGTGCTTATTTTAGAATGGCTCATGTTTTTAGGGTTTCATATAAACATGAAGCAGTGATGATAAATTGGATCTGACTGCTGTGCTGAATTTGTTCAATCCAACCCTGAGCTTCATGGTTTTTTTTGTTTGTTTGTTTGTCTTGCCCTTGGACCAATGTCCCCATTAATTGCATTGCTTTCTTTCAGGAGCATGCAGATTGTCCCTTTAAATAAGCAGATCACAGTTCTAGATAGTCCATGCTTCATTATTTCACCATGTAACTCCTCTACTGCACTTGCTCTACGAAGTCCAGCAAGTATTGAAGTACTAAGACCACTGGAGGCTGCCAGTGCTATTCTGTCCCAGGCTGATAGTCAGCAGGTAAAGAATTGCCCTTGAGCTCCTTAACTGTTCTTTATCTGCACAGGTGAGTGACAGAGCGTGCTGTGTTTTTAAGGTGGTGTTAAAGTACACTGTCCCCGGCTATAAGGACTCCCTGGACTTTTTTACTAAGCTTGCTCAGAGAAGAGGTCTGCACCAAAAAGGTGGAAGCGCAAATGTAGAAAGTGCTGCTAAGCTGCTATGGTCTGAGTGGACAGGGTAAGTCAGTCTTTGTGCTGGCGTTTTGGAAGACAGCTTGGAATAAAGGGATTGGCCTGTGTTTGACAGATCTTGTTTTTAATGCCAGTGCCTCGTTAGGTTACTACTGCTATCCCCCTACATCCTGCAATCCTTCACATTTTAATGAGAATACTGCAGCAGACATGAAGAGGGGCTTTAATCTAGAAGAACTGGAAAAGAATAATGCAGACAGCATACAAGGTGAAATTGTGTTTTCCTGTTATTTTGATGTTCTTTTAACAGAATGCTAGAGGTCTTAGCTTTTAACATGAGTTTTCTTTCTTCTAGCTCTCAAGGGCCCACATTTAACTAATAGAATCCTTTTCCAGTCTTCGGGCCTAACAAATGGGATAATAGAAGAAAAAGACATACCCGAAGAATTGCCAAGACGAAGAGAAAACAGACAGGGTGGTGATGATCAAGAAAATGTTGGTGATGAAATGAACGTAAGTTGAGTTAAAGCTTCAGTGAGTTTTCTAGCACTACAGTATCGAAAGAATGAGAGGGTCAAAGATAGAAACAAAACATTTTGAGACTGGAAGAAGTCTATATAGTTTAGTATTTAAAACTAGGCCGTTTACATTTTATGAATCTCTAATTACAAGTGCCACCCCACGACTGATCTACCTACCCCCTTAGGATTAATGGAATGTCATAGGCTTTTAATATACTACTATTCTTGGTTCACAGGCAGAGATCTCAGATGTGGCCCCTGTACAAGAGAACAGAGAGGCGTTAAATGAGGAATCAACAGCAAGTGAGTCTGGGAAAAGGACTTCTAATAAAGTAGTTTGAGCACAGTTGCTTTTTTATTTTTTTGTGTGTGTAAAATTTCACTTTCTTTTTCTCCAATACAGGTAAGCCATCTGACAGATCATTTACTTCGGATAAAATGAGTGAAGAGGATGATGCCTATGACTTTAGCACAGATTATGTATAACTTCTACAGATGTTATACTGAGAAGTGTTCTAGATTGGTATGACATAAGTTATAAATCTTGTGAATATGTATTATGTGTTATATATTAAAGACAAAATACAAAGCACTTAAATGAATTTGTGCTTAAGATTTATTTACATCGTGTGAATGGTGCGTATCTTCAATCTCCGTACTTGGGAAGGGAAAACAGGCAGGTCCAGGATAGCCAGGTATTATACAGAAACCCTGTGTCAAAAACTGATACACATGAGGCTCCAGAGCATTAGGTACCCTGGAACTACAATATAGTTGTGACCTGATGTGTTAAGAGTTAGAAGAGCAGCAATGTTTGTGTTTTAAATATGAGGAAAAGAATTAGTTCTCTAGAAACTGGTCTATTGGAAAATGTAAGTTTTATTTTACAAACCAGGCCACAGGTTACAAAATTAAAACCAAAACAGCACTTCCCAGCTACAGCAGCTGCTAGATGAACTAGTTGCAGTGTCTTCATCGGTTTGTCCTTCAGGTCAGCAGTATGGTAAGCAAACATTTGCTAAGGCAGATGGAGACTTCTGTAGTCCTCTGGGAAGCTGACTGCCACAGAAGCAACTTGTGATCTCTACCCAGCTGAAATAGCCTTTTCTGTGGTTGCTACAGAGAGACTTGAGCCTTACAACTTCCAACATACTGTGTCTTCCAGGATTTCCTGAGTGATGCATTTAGCTTAAGTTGTAGTTCACTTTATATTTGAGGTGTCCATATGTCTTCGGATTAAACTGAATTTGCCTGTTGGGTCTGGAATATACCATTTTTCCCAAACATCAGCATATGAAGCAGCTCTTCCCCAAGGCTTGTAGTGACCGTTCCAATGAAGTAACTTGGCAGCCTTTACAAACTGGGGTGAATACCGTTTTCCAGCACTGGAACCTTAACAGAGATAAAGTGCCAAATGATTTTTTTTTTTTTTTTTTTTTTTTAGTAAGAGCAATGCCATGCTAAGCTGCAGGGCCCTAAAGGGAACCACTGAGTATAGTCCAGCCCTGAGGAGGATTCGCATGAATCGGTGACTTTGCTTTGATACAGGGCCAGTCTGTTAGGTGGCTCTAGCTAACCTCAAAACTCTGGGTACTCCTGCTGCTTTAGTATCCCAAGTGCTAGGATTACCAGGATGAACCACCATACCCAGCTGGGTGAATTCTTTATACTTACCAAGGTGGCGGACATTCCACATAGGGTCAATGGTAGAATGCTGTTGATAAAATACAATAAGCAGAGGAGGTGTGGTGATGCTGCCAGCCAGCGTTCTACTGTACAGTCCCTCTCTTGATGAAAATAGAAAGAATGTTAGTGAAGAGTACTGACCAACTTCTCAAACTAAAAGACTTAAAAGGGGTTTTTTTGTTGTTAATAACTAAGCCAGTTACATACTTACTCTACATTGAGTTTCATCCATTTTTCCAGCTGGTTGGTTACATTCTGTCTTTTCCATTCGGTCAAGTTTGCAACAAAAACTCCAGGATTGAAGGAGCAGGTGCTGGCTTTCATAGAAAGCTTACGAATTCTCTCCTTTTTGTAGTCAAGATAGCCAATGTAATTGTACTAAAAACAAAAGTAAGATATTTTCTGCTTCAAACAAGATAAATTTCTATAGCAAGTCAAGTCAGTGTTGAACTAAGAAAACTTCCCAAGTAATTAGCAAATGCAACAAGAAGTCCCACAGAAATGAGTTGGGATCTGGAGTTTGTCTTAGTAAACAGAACATTTACGGAAAATTTGGTTACAAAGTCAGTAGATAGAAAAGTAGGTGTGAGAACTGGAGTGAAATAACTGGTTAACGAAAAATGGAGTCCTGAGTTTGCCACTTCTCATTAAGCTTTTATAGGGAGTAAGGTTTGCAGTTGGTAATTGACCTGGTTCCCTGCTCCACGAATGACGACTTTAGTAGAGGCTGAATCACAATCTTCTGAAAATGCAGCAGCATGCCCTGGCTTCAGTGGTGTGTTGTATAAGGCAAGAATATCACCTGAAATGAATAAAGTGAAATGAACAATTGCAGTTGTCTTGAGAGTCTGTTCCTCCCATTCCTAATGGTGGCCTCTTAAGAGTAGACAATCACAGGACAACCCTTACAGCCCAGAATTCTTGGGTACCTTGTACAATGACATCATCATCCATGTATATGGCCTTCTTTGCACTGGGAACCAGAACTGGCAAGTAGAACCTTGCAAAGGTTAACTGAAAAAGAAACGAAACATCAGCATAGGATAAACTAGCTGAGCTTTTATTTGTAGAAGCCATTAGAATGTTCTCAGAAACCTTGTAAAAGATAAGTCAATGGACTCTTGAAGCCACCAAGGTTTGGTCCCTAGGGAACTACTTGCACTGTACCCAGAATTACCCAAATATTCTAACCAAATACATTGCCCAATAGAAACAAAGACACATGGAACTCACTGGTTTCATGGACTCCCCCTGGTCAGGATCCTCCTTTACTTTCCCTTCCAGAAGTTTCGTGTCAAAATTTACAATTTTATACCTGATGCTTTTCAGGGAATCACTGTTAAGCCAGGACCTGATGAAATAAAAACATTTAAGTTTTAAATAGTCATGTTTCTAAAGTATATAACCTTATCTTTCTATGCTTTTCCAACAGTGGCATAATGCCAGGAACTAAACAGATGTTTCAAGTTCTTTATTTCTCTATGACTAGGGGTTCCTCACTTAAGATGAAGGCATTCCCACCAAAGTTCCTTTTGAACCAAGAATCTACAGGAGACTCTTCTTCCATAATCTACTATAGAAACTAGACTTGAGAACACTCAGCCAAACATGGACTACTTGTTTATTTTCTTGAGGCACTATCTTATACATTGCCCAGAGTAACCTGAGTTCACTGTTCTCCCTCAGCCATCTACATGCTGGGATTACAAGGGTACAATCACCATGCCCAGATGGACCAAAGAATTCTTAGCCTTCCAAATAAGTCAAATTATAATGGTGGTAAAAGCTAGTTACCAATAAAATAAAACTAGTAGTGAATCTGTCAGCTAAAAAATGATTATTTACTGTGATGAATCTAAAAAATTTACCCACCTGACTAAGGCACTGTCTGTGAGAACAGCCCATGTTACCTGCAAAAGTACTAAGTATTTTTTTCTATATCTTGAATATAGGGAACTTTAAGAGTTTTTTAAGAATGAGAATTTTCATAAGTGTAAATGACAAAGCCATAAGGACAGAAATATTTGGAACTCTGAAAAAATCTGTCAGACAAGCTGCTTTTCAGAATAAAATGTGAAGTTTTTTGTTTTGTTTTGTTTTTTTACGGCTTATTTATCTAGTATTCTGACTGCATATGTGCCTGCATGCCTGAAGAGGGTACCAGATCTCATTGTAGATGGTTGTGAGCCACCATGTGGTTGCTGGGAATTGAACCTTTGGAAGAATAGCCAGTGCTCTTAACCTCTGAGCCATCCCTTCAGGCTCTTTAGGTTTTTGTTTTTAATTTCCTTAAGGCAGTCTCATACAGCCCAGGTTGTCCTTAGACTCACTTTGTAGTCAAGGATGCCGCTGTAACTTCTGACCCTCCTGAATGCTGGGATGACAGACAGGAACGAGCCACCATGCCCAGTTTCTGTGACGGTGGGAATTGAGCCCAGTGCTTGGTGCATGCATATCTGTTAGAGGCTATGACTAGTCAATCTATTGCTTCTCTTACTCAGAGTCAGGTTGTTAAACACTGACCTGTTACAGTGTGACAACAGCTGGTTTACTTCCTGACATAAATTATCATTTCTCCTGCCACAAAGACATGACACAACCATATGGAAAAATATTTGTGCTGTGTATTTATGTATTGGGGGGGGAGGTGGTAGTTTGAACAGGTGTGCCCCCTAATACACTCCTGTATAAATGCTTGGCTCATAGGGAGTGGCACTATTAGGAGGTGTAGCCTTGTTGGAGGAAGCTTGTCACTGGAGGGGTGGTCTTTGACGTCTCCTATGCTCAAGTTCCACCCAGTCTCCTGCTGCAGATAAGGAAACAGAACTCTCAACTCTTTATCCAGCACCATGTCTTTCGGTATGCTGCCTGCTTCCCACCATAATGAAAATGGACTAAACTCTGAACTGGAAGCCAGCCCCACCCAATTAAATGTTTTCCTTTAAAAGAGTTGCCACGGTCATGCTGTCTCTTTACAGCAATAAAATCCTAAGACTGTGGGCAGGGGCGGGGAGGGTTTGAAACAGGAAAATATCATAAGCTATTGTAACATGGTTCCTGGCGTAGCAGTGGGCCTATGAAGAGCAACAGGCAGAAAGAGGCAGGTCACTGGGAAAGCAGTGCTCACCGGAGATGGTCTGCTGTATTGTTGAGCGTAACAATGTAAAAAATCACATTGGAGCGAGTGTTACGTTGAATGCTATTTACAGCTGCAATGGTGCCACCCAGCCTGTCTTCAGAGGCAGCAATAACCACAGGAATCTCCTCTTGTCTCCCATTTACTGGATGTTGATGAACATTTGCCACAAAATCTATAGGCTGAAGCCCCAGAATTCCTGAATCTGAAAGAATACACAAAGAAAACACCGGGACACAAACAATCTCATGAATATTTGTTCTTGTTTGGGGTTTTTGTTTTATTATTTGAAACTGGGTTTTACTATGTAGGCCTGGCTGGCCTGGAACATGCTACGTAGAGCAGGCAGGCTGGCCTCAAACTCAGAGATCTGCCTGCCTTTGCCTTCCCGAGTGCTGTCATTAAATTCTTTATAGTAGTTTCTTGGGTCAATTAAATAAGTTCTTCAATTAATACTTACTAAATAATTCCATCTCAGCCTCCAAGTGCTAGAATTACAGCCACGAGCTAATTCTGGCTTTATTTCCTTTTTAAGAAAGAGAATTTTCTGTAGCTCAGGCTGACCTCAGCTTAGTATGCTGAGATGGCTTGAACTTTTTCCCCTAATCTTATTTTACATATGTGGTACACATGACGAGGGGTGTGGCGTGCAGTGGCGCACCCTGCTGGACTGCTACCCAGTAGAGGGAAGGGGAGGGAGAGAGACAGAACATTTTTAACCACCGTCGTGCTATAGCCTGTACTGGCCTCAAATTCATGATTCTCTTGCCTTACCTCAGCTTCCAAATTGCTAGGATTTTTTTGGGTGTGTCACCACATCTAGCCTCAAAAATGATTTTTTTAACACAGGGACACTGTAGCTCACACCTATAATCCCATAACTATGGAAACTAAGGCATGAGGATCAGGAATTCAAAGACAGACTAAATTATAAAATGAGTATGAAGCCTGCCTGAACCATAAGACCCAGTCTCAAGACATCAAGCTATCTAAAAAACACAGAGTCTCCAATACCCTCATTATCAGAAGACAATCAGATGAACAACTACATAATTACAACACAATAACAATAAAATGATTTTTTTTGATCAGCTGATAAAATGTTATTTGGTTTTGTTGTTTTGCTTTGTTTTTTGAGAAAGGGCTTCTCTGTGTAACCTTGGCTGGCCTGGATTCCCTTTGTAGACCATGCTGGCCTCCAACTCACAGAGCTCCTCTACCTGTCTTTGCCTCCCGAGTACTGGGATACAGGTGTGCGTCACCATGCCCGGCTATGATTTGTTTTATTACAAAAGTCCTATAGATGTGATTGCTAAGTTCAAAGACAGTAAAGATAAAAGAAAGTTGCCAAATTGACATTGTGAGGTGACAAAGGCAGGCATCAAATACTAGCACATTTGCCTGTACCCATCTTCTAAAGCTCTGCCTAGATTAAAATGCAAGTAGATGGGGGCCAACAGACACTCCTTAAGGCCTCTGACTTGATAGAGAGGATTCCCTCAGATCAAGTCCTTAGCTAAAAACTCCACTACAGAGAGGAGTGGAAGGCACCGTATAAAACTGGTGAGTACCCAGTATGCCTTTTGTCAGAATAAACTTTGCACTCCGCCCGACCCTGACCAAGGAACTTGCTGAATTCTTGGGTCCCTACATTGAAGCTGTAACCCTTCCCCCTTTACTGCCATTGCCAAACTCATTATCCACCTTCTCCAGATAGCCTGAGCAAGGCAGCTTCTAAAGATAAAAACAGACTTGTTTGGACAATCAACTCCAGGAAGTAGAGCCTCCACATAGCCCCTGAAATTACATTCAACTTCCCATTCCCAAAACCTCTTATATTAACTCCAAGTATTCCCTTCCTCCTTTTTGCAGACACCCTTTCCCACTGTGTCTGTCCTTTGCTGTTTGATAAACAGTCCTATCTGTTGAGGTCAGACTGGTCTCTTTTTGCCCTCTCTCTTTACACTGCCTCACAGTCTTTTGTTTTGTTCTGCCTCACAGTCTTTTGTTTTGTTTTGTTTTTGTTTTTGTTTTTCCAGACAGGGTATGTCTGTGTATAGCTTGGGCTGTGCTGGAACTCACTCTGTAGACCACACTGGCCAATCTTGCTGAGATGCACCTGCCTCTGCCTCCTAAGTGCTGGGATTAAAGGTGTGTGCCACCAGTGCCTGGCTACATCAGAGTCTTTGTAAAGCCAAGAAGCAAGTTTTCTTTTCATTAACATAATGATAAAACTTAGGATGTGGGGCACAGAGACCTCCGCGTTCTTAGCAAAAGACAGCAGTACAGGGTTAGTAAAGGCTTCCATACCTGAAACTTCATTCCTTAGCAAACTACTCAAGCTGAGGAAGTTATAGTGCAAAACCAGTAAGAAGAGAACAGCAGCCAGGACCCAGATGACAATGTTTACTGAAACAGAGAGAAACCTGCATTACATCTTTTGGCTTTGGTAGGCATAAAAACAATGAAACATGAAGAGAGAGAGCAAGCATACCTTTTCGGAATGACATTTTTTTCTTCTGTCTTACATTAGATATTAACCCTATAAAATAAAAGTCCAAAAGAAAGTGGGTACATGAGAATGGGCATCAAAATGCTTACACACTCTTACTCAGATAGAAATAAGACGTATATATGATACTTTGCCAAATAGTTATTTTAAATTAATAACTTCCAAGCACCCAGTTTGGGGACTGAAAATTTTATGATGATGGCAATACAGTAGTTTCATGTGATACGGACAAACATAGCTTTAGCCTTGTTACACTGCATGCCACAAGATGGAAAAAAAAAATCTAGCTGAAGTCTAGCAACTAGAGAGCCATTTCAGAATTAGTTCTGTTTAAAGCACCTAGTTAAGCTGGACATGGTGGCACTTGCCTTTAATCCCAGCACTCGGGAGGCAGAGGCAGGCAAACCACTGAGTTTGAGGCCAGCCTGGTCTACAGCGTGAGTTCCAGGCCACAGGCTACTCAGAAAAACCCTGTCTGGAAAAATCAACCCAACAAACAAAAACAAAAAACCTAGTTAAACTGGGCATGGACTATGATGCCTCTGACAAAGTAACCTGAAGATTTAGTGTTATTCTAAAAAAAGTATGCTTTAAGGGAGATGGAGAAAATGGTTAAGAGTGTATTTGGCTCTGCCACAGGCCCCAAGTTTCTAAGCACCCATGCCAGGCAGCTCATAATTACCTGTAACTCCAGGTCTAGGGGAGCTGATGCCCTCTCTGGCCTCCATAGGCACATACATGACAAACAGTGACAAAAATGAGTGCAGGCACACGCACACACACATCTGCTTTCGTAACTGAAGAAACAGCTTAGCAGTCAAGAGCATTTGCTACTCTTACAGGAGACCCAGGTTCAGTTCCCAGCACACATCCTAAGTGCATCACAATTAACTCCAGTTCCGGGAGATTCAACGCCCTCTTCTGGCCTCTGCAGGCACTGTATGCACATAGTACTCACAGAAAAGTAGGCATGTGTATATACACATCAAAATCTGCTTTAAAAAAGTTAAGCCAGGCTAAGGACATGGCTCTATGTGTGAGCCTGCTGACTGGGAAAGCAGAAGGAGCTGTGTTTGTATCTCAACCGCATCCAAAGCACCTGCTACCTCAGCGCTGTGGGAGGATCACTAAGGCTTGCTGACCACCAGCCTCGCTTCAGGGTCAGTGAAAAGCCCTATCTTGAGGGATTAAAGCAGAGAGGGACAGGGCAGGGCACTGGAGGACCCCCACTAGGCTCTGCACTCCTGCACGTGCAACACACCAACACAGAGCTGCCCCACACTCGTCCCCGTCGATGAAATGACCAAGTATTAAGAAAGCGGTGCCCACCACTGGCGCTCTCTAGGCCCCCTCTGTTCACTTGACAACTTTACCTTCTCAAAACAAACAATTCATCAGAAACAAAACTGTGGAATATGTATTTCTGGAACTAAATCAATGTAACTGTTTGTTGTTTTGTTTTGTTTTTTCAAGACTGGGTTTCTCTTAAAAATATTTCCTTAAAGACACATTTTATGTAACCAGGAAACTGGGACTCTAGGTTTAAGAATTCTAACCCTTTCGTAAACCTCACTTATAGTAGTATCTAACATGTAGATAGGGATATTTGTTTTATAAAGCACTTTCAGCCACACCATACTGCTAAAAAAGTTAATCTAAACTGTGTGTACATTGGGTATTTAATTTCCCAAGGTCTTTGAAAAAGCAGGGATATCTGTTTTAAAATGGACCATGGGTCCTATTACAAAGCTGAGGCAATGTAACTCAGACAATCTAAAACATGCAAATACACTTCTTTTTAGAACAGTATGTACAAAAGACATTATACCAATGAACTTAAAACATTTTATAGACTGGCAAGATGGCTAGGTAAGTCAAAGTGTTTGTAAGACAAGCCTGATGAAAGTTTGCAAGACAAGTTCTGTCCCCAGAAACACACTGAGAACTGACCCCTGAAAGTTGTCCTCTGACTTCCACATGCACACCATGGCACCCACACTCACACACAATTTTTTTTTTTTTTTTTTTTTTTGAGAAAGGGTTTCTATGTGTAGTCCTGGCTGTCCTGGAACTCATTCTCTATACCAGGCTGGCCTCAAACTCAGAGATCCACCTGCCTCTGCTTTCTGAGTGCTGGGACTAAAGGCATGTGCCACCACTGCTCAGCTCACAATAAAAAGTTTAAAAGTTGGGCTGGAGAGATGGCCCAGAGGTTAAGAGCACTGGCTGTTCTTCCTAAGGTCCTGAATTCAATTCCCAGCAACCACACTGTGGCTTATAACCTTCCATAATGAATCTGGTGTCCTCTTCTGTCCTGCAGGCATACATGCAGGCAGAATACTGTATAAATAATGCAGTCCATACGGTGCTTGCTGTGCAAATAAAACACAAGGACCCACATTAGAGTCCCAGAACCTCCATAAAAAAAGGATGTGGCAGCAGACTGATATCCCATATCTGAGATGGAGATAGGAGGATCCCTGGTGGGTGGCCAGGGATTTTGAGGAACATCACATAAGGATGCCCTTTAGCCTCCAAATGTGTTCTTATACACACACAGAAATGCACAAGCAAGTTATATACCCCATATTGTATTTAGCACATCATAGGCTGAGTCTCACCTACAGAAGCTGGTGGATTGGGAGCTACTCAATTCAGAGCTGCCTGCTCTTGAGCTAAATTCCACCAAGATTGCATAAAACAATCCCATTCCAATAAATCCCAGCTAGTTGCTACAAAAGGCAATGCTTTATCTGGTCAATTTCCAGCGACAGTTATGTAGCACTGTATACAGATCGGAAGTCACATGTATTTGAGCTACTCCAGTTAGCAGGACACAAGAAACACACGCCAAGCAAGTACTTGATGTACTTAAGTAGATATATGGTAGAAAGCACTTGCTGACAAAGTCTTCCAGTTACCTCCATGAAAAACATCAACTTTCAGCGTAAGTCCAATCATGTTATCTTTCCTGGTATGAGGGTTCCTTGGTCTGTTTAGAAGAAACTCTCAAATTTTCATATACACTGTATGTATAAGCAACATTTTTGGTCAGACCACAATTGTGGACAGTGTGATCAGCAACAGTGCACTCTTCACTATGAAATTCATGGTTCTTTTACTCAGAAATTATAAAACCTTTAGATTCTCAAACTATTTGTATACAAATTCTTCATAAACACACACACAAACGAAGCCCTGGACAGATATTACTCCTAATATTAAAAAAAAAATCTTTAGAAAAAATTATGCTATTTATGGTTATTTTTGAGACAGGGTCTCACTATATAACCCAGGCTGACCCTGAACTTCTGATCCTGCTGCCCCAGTGCTGGAATTTCAGCCTTTTAATTCTTTCTTTTTTGCTTGTGTATGTGTATATGGTGTGCATGCATATGTATCATGTATGTGTGCTTGCATGTGTGGGTGCAAGTGTGTGTTATGTGGCAGAAGTCAGAAGCTGATGTCAGATGCTTTCTTTGATCACGTTTCTTTCACCTTACAAGGTCTCAACTGAATCCACAACTTGCCAGCCTACTTAGCTCGTTCTCAGGCTCTCCTCTCCACCTCCTCAGTGCTGGGATTAGAGGTGGGCTGTCCCACCCACCCTCAATTACAGAGGTACTGGGGATTTGAACTGAGGCCCTCACACTCCTGTGGTGGTCCTTTACCTACCATCTCTACCTTAAAAAAAGAAGGAAGCCAGATACCTGTATTGACATCCATTCTCAACAACTACGGTTTTTCCCTCCTGTTACTATGGAACATATATATCCATGAAGGCTAGCCCACTGGTGCTCTGTGGCCTATCCTACCACTGTTCTCTTGCAGGAAGCATCAACTTCTTCCCACTTCTGGTGGATCACACCATCAGCATGCTAACCGATGTCTTCCAATTAACTAAGGTAGTAGGGTAGGGAGTGGAGGGTGGAGAAGACAGCGCTTGCCCCTCTCCACTCCCAGTGCGCTGACTGACTGCAGGTCCACGCCTGCCTCCCTTCCACTAAAGGACTGAAAAGATTTAAAATACCCCTCTCTGTCTTTGCTTCCTCTATTCGTAGGCTCTGTTCCTAATCTCAAACTGCTCTTGTGAAGATCACCAACCAGTATCATCTTTCCATCCTCTCTTTACACCAACAACCTCAAGTTATGAAATGATCACGTATATGAGCCTGTATTCAGTGACTGTTAAGTTCTACAGAAACAGGGACTTAGATGAAAATGTAACTCTCCTGCTGTATCCCTGACACCTAAGACCATCCCCACCAAAAGAGCAATGGGCAGGTGATACTGTGGAATGGTCTTGCTAATCCAGGAGCAGTACAATTCTCCAATCAAGAAGAGAATGCAATCTTAATAATCCTGGACACAGCATAAGGAAAAGCATGAGATTCCAATGGACCTCTTGCCCCAAAGGAACCTGGCAAAACCGTTTTTTCCATCATTTTATAATTCAAACACCATATGGTCTCTACAGCAACTGCCATCCTACGAAGCACATTGGAAGGGATGAAGTTTATTTATACTTGTAACAAAGTCAGTATATTCATACATACTATGAAAAACATAGGGAAGGAGAAAGAAAAAACAGCCCATGAAAAACTGCTGTTGTCCTTCGCAACAATGTCTCTCTAAGGTCAGAGGTGCCAAACGGGTCTGTATTTTTCTGAAGGGTGGCAGCGCACAAGACCTGAACATTTTCTCCACTCATTTTGCTGGCTAGGTCCTACATTGACTTTCATGTCAGGAAACCCCCAAACCCCACGTCGCACCTCCCTGAGCTCCATCTCCTAGGTGCCTGTCCCCGACAGCGACGTGGACATCTTCCTTGACACATTCCAAGTTCTAAGGCACAGCTGTGCCCCGGTCCAAAAAGTGTAAATGCCAGCAGCAGCCACTCACCTCCAGGTATGGAGTGCCTAGCATTTCACCGTCTGTGCCTGACTGTACCATGCACAAATAGAGTCCAGGGAGACGGATGGCCCCAGAGGGCCGGATCCCCAGCATAGTCTGTTGGGATACGGCACCCCATCTGGCTCACTAATGAGGGAAGGCTCATGCTTCTGAAACATACACCATCCTTGAAAGACAGGGCTAACGGAACCCCTCAGCTGGTCTTTACCAGGAGGCCCTGGTCAGGGAGTGTGAAAGCCATAAAAACCGGCAACGGAGAAGTTGGGCCGAATTTGGGAGCCCCTAGGTAAGAGCATGGGAGCTCAATCCATGAGGCGTGGGGCGGCCAAGGCCTCGAGGCAATCTCCTTTCCCTGGAGGATGTGGCCCGGCTATCTTCCCTAACTCTAGCAGTCATTAATGGCCTCCTTACGCTTAGGGAGGTGCCGCGGCGCTCCCGGGGTCCCCCACGCACTGACACGCCAGGTTGCAGCCGCGTCAGACGAATCGTCGCCCTCGGAAGCTCAGCGCAGCCGCCTTTACCTGCGCCGGGAGGAGGGGCCGCCGTTCGCGCCCCGGCCCGCCCCGCCAGCTCAGCGCTCGCGGCGCAGGCCCCCGGCCCGGGCCCGCCGCCGGGCCGCCCGCGTCCACCGCGCTCCAGCCCCGGCCCGCTGGCGGGCAGGCTCTGCGGACGCCACGCCGGGCCACAGCCCCCTAGTCTGAGTGTGGCTCCCGCTGCCCGAGCGCCGCGCGCAACAGGCGCCACTGGGCAGCCCCGCCACGGGGTCCTCCTGAGAGGAGGCCGTCGCTATGGAGACGCGGCGCGCGCCGGAGGCCGTTAGGCCGGGGAACGGCAGCCCGCGGGCGATTCCCGCCGCCACAGCGGCTCCGGGCGGCCAGGAGCGCAGACCGGCGCACGATGCCCCGGCCAGGTCGCGGCCCCAGCCCTCGTGAGCAGCGAGCCGGGTGCTAGGGAACTCCGGAGGAGCACCTCCCTCCGCGATGGCGCGGGGCGGGGCCAGAGACTGTCCGTGCCTGTCCGAGACATCCGCTTCCGGGGCCACGGCCGTCGGACTGAGGGGCTCGGCGGGTCGGCCAGGCTACGTTCGGTGTCGCAGCCCGCAAGCCTCACGCCTTAGGAATCGGCTACGCTCGTTTTGCTGTCCGGATCAGTCTTCTCCGTCAATCATGCTGGAACATCTGAGTTCGCTGCCCACGCAGATGGTGAGGGCGCACATCCTAGCTCCCCACACCCCACTTCGGAGCCTAGCGGCGTCCTAGCCTTCCCCTGGAGCACCGATTGCTTCCCCTGGAGCAACCCCTAAGATTGCTGTTACTTTCCCCTTCTTCTCGTCCCCTTAACCCATGCTCCGTTAAGATGCCCAGGTTGCCCCGGAATATACGATTTTTGCTTCTTTACTCGGGCCCTTTTGCCGGTGTTGAATGACGCCTTGCTAAAACCGAGTTCCCTGCAAGAATTGCAGTTCTTTGGTAGTGGGACCAATTCTCCTCTTTTCTGTTGTCCCTAGGATTACAAAGGGCAGAAGCTAGCTGAACAGATGTTTCAGGGAATTATTCTTTTTTCTGCAGTAAGTATTGCTTTTACCTTGAAGCTCTTAATCCTGTCGCCCTTGGTTTGACTGTATTTAAAATAATTTGCTTCTTTTCAGATAGTTGGGTTTATCTACGGGTACGTGGCTGAACAGTTTGGGTGGACTGTCTACATAGTTATGGCTGGATTTGCTTTCTCGTGTTTGGTAAGACATTTGTGGGTGTTTGAACATTAGCAGCAACATAAATTTTGGGTCAGGCAAACTTGGTTGGACCTAGTAATGAGAATCAGAAGCAGCTTTTCTTTCCCATTAATGTTTCTGCTTCCTATTATTTAGTTCTTAAAACTCCTTTGTGTTTAAACTGTATAACAGGTAAGGCTTGTTCTCACCACCTGACATATCTTGTCTGGTCAGTTTGTTAATCTTTAGCATGGTGTTTATTTGGGGACCAGACATTATACGTAATGATCTTTTAAGCTCGAATGGAAATAGATACTGCCTTTTCTCTGTTCTGATCTAGCTGACACTTCCTCCGTGGCCTATCTATCGCCGACATCCCCTGAAGTGGTTACCTGTTCAAGACGTAGGCACAGAAGACAAGAAATCAGGGGACAGAAAACTTAAGAGGCATGCTAAAAACAATTGATTGGGGCCCACACGATTCGGCAGCTGCTTTCGTTTACTGTAAGATGGGCTGAATTGCTTTCACAACCAAAACATGAGCTTAAACCACCTGTTCTTGCAGACATCTAGTTGACCTCTCATTTCTAATCCAATTGTACTTTAATTTATAACTATTTTATACCGTCTCTTCATAATCTTGTTACGGAGAACAGGAAATACAAGTATGCAATGCTTCTTTCAGGTATACATAATGAATAAACACCTTATATCTGGTAGTACATTTTTCTTTTTAAAATATTTTTGCAATAGTTTATCACTGTATAGACCAGGCTACCTCTAAGCTCAAATCCTCCTGCTTCAGCCTCCCCAAGTGCTGGGATTACAGGCATATGTTGCCAACACCTGGCTTCACAGTCCTATTTATAGCAAAGTTTCACAATACATTATGAGTCATGGAACTGTTTTAATGGTGAGGTTTTTGTTGTTTGTAGACAAGGTCTTTGTACATAATCAGTACATAACCAGATGTCCAGGAACTTGCTATGTATACGAGGCTGGCCTTTGAACTCACAAAGTTCCACCTGCCTTTGCCTCCAGAGTACTGGAATTAAAGGCATGCCCCCACCACACCTAGCCTAAATGTTTTCAGTTATAATTCTTGGTGCAATTCTATATCTGATGGATCTCTTGTTGGCTCTTTTGCAAAACTTTTAGTAAAAAGCGAGAATTAGGTTTCGAAAATGCAAGCATCCTCTTGTTCTATCACTGCAAGTTCTAGGAGATTTTTAAAAATTCCTCACTTTTAAAAAAAATTATTTATTGTGTGGGTGTGCATGTTGCAGCCAGAGGACAACTTTCGGGAGTTGGTCACCTCACGCAGGGTAGGTAGGTCCTGGAGGTAGAGCGTGGGTCTTCAGGTACTCTCACTGGCTGAGCCATGTTGACAGCCCAGAGTCTCTCTTCCATTTTTTTTATATCATGTTAACATTTATTTATTTGTTATGTACTGTCCATGGGCCCACATGTAGAGGTCAGAGGACAGATGTGGGAGTCCTTCTGTGTGGGTCCAGGGATTGAACTCAGGTTGTTAGGCTTGGTGGTGAAAGCTTTTGCCTGCAAAGCCATTCATTTCACAGGCCTCCAGAAGGTGCGTTTTTAATTTGTATTTCATTCTAGTTTACTTGAGAGGAGGTCGCCTCAGGCTCAGAGACCCCAAAAAGCCATCAGACTCCAACCAGATGGGCAAGACTGAGAGCTCAGCCTTACCCAGACTCTCCATGGCACCTCCATCCAATTGTGAGGAAGCCAGGCCCACTGTGGCCAACCTGGACAACTCAGGGAGGGAATGGGCCTGAGGTGGGGGGGGGGGGGACAAGAAAACAAGGGTCTGGGATTGAAGGAGAGGGAGGAAGGACAGTAAGTTGTCAATGATAGCAGACAGCTCTGAGAAGTTTGCCAGTGTGGATCTGTGGAAATCAGCACTTTGGCACCCCCAAAACAAGAGCATGTAAGTGGAAGACATGTTCTTGAGGGGAACCAAAGTTGTAACTATAAAGCTTGACATTCCTTTTAATATTTCCAAGTGACTGAAAAGGTCTCATGTGAGGAATTATTAAAGGTAACATATTTCTCAGGACTTCCCATATATTGAGTTTAAGAAAACATCTTTAAAGACTGTAATTTAACAAAACCAGAAAAGAATCTTTTTTTTTTTTCCCAGAAAAGATTCTTTTAAAGAAAAACTAACACAGTAGATAAAGCATATTGTTAAATATAGTGTGATTCAGAAGTTAGAAACTTCCAGGTAAAGTAAAAAAAAAAAACAAGGGGCACCTCCCCCTGAGGGGGGAGCAGCCATGCCAGGCCAGGCCACAGAGGAAGACAATGCAGCCACTCCTAATGAGACCTGATAAGCTAGGGTCAGATGGAAGGGGAGGAAGACCTCCCCTATCAGACTTTTAGAGGGGCAGGGAGATGGAGGGTGGGTGGGATTGGAAGGGAATGAAGGAGGGACCTACAGCTGGGATACAAAATGAATAATTTATATAAAAATAAATTTAAAAAAACATCAAGGGGGCTGGACAGATGACTCAGCAATCAAGAGCACCTGCTGCTGCTCTTCGAGAGGACCCGGGTTCAATTCCTAACACCCGACCTGCACTTCACAACTGTCTGGAACTCCAGTTGCAGGGATCCAACACACTCACACAGACATACATGCAAACAGTGCACGTAGGAAAAAAGTCCCTTTATGGTCTTGAAATACAAAAGATGAAAACAGGAATAAAGATATACTAGGCGGAAAGGAGGGTAAACAGTGAAAAAGATGACAGACAGACAAGGTAGTGGCACCTTTATGCCAGCACTCAGGAGGCAGGGGCAAGCACAGCTCCAGCCTGAACAACAGCGAGTTCTAGGACCGCAAGAGCTACATAGTGAGGCCCTATCTCAGAAAACAAACTATCTGAAGCAATTTTCAGTCCTTTCAATACAGAGGTGATAGGGCTGCAGAGGTTGCTCAGCAGTTCCGAGCCCTTACTTTTGCAGAAGACCTGGGTTCAGTTCCAGCACCCACATCAGGTGGCTCACAACCACCTGCAAAGCTAGGTCCAGGGAATCTGACACCCTCTTCTGGCCTGTTGAGGCACCTGCACACACTTGATGTACATACATACACTTAAACAAATTCCCATAAAATTCATCTTAAAAAGTGAAAACGTATTAAAGATTTATTAATAAAAATCCCACTAGATGGACATTACTTATTAACTAGCACAACATGTGATACACAAGAACCTAGGTGCTAGGATTACACGTATGCACCACTTCACCCAGCCTTACAAGTATGTACTTAAAATAGGGAGACTCAGGTGCTACTTTACTGTACACAAATTGCAAATACCCAGTAGAACCAAGGATCTGGGTTTTCCTCAGATACTGCTTAATTGAAAGAGGAATTCACGCTTAAGAGATGTTTTAAGTGACGGAAAAGAATATATCAAGTCATAATGACTCACAAAGCTATACTCTAGACTGAACAAGAGTTCTAAGAGTCTAAAGAGTAAATCAAAATTCATTATGTGTAAAAATAAAAAAGTTCTTTAAATGCAACGTAGAACTTCATGTCCTTTAAATCTATTCCCAGAATAGTGAATTTATATTACAGAATAAATAACTTCTAAGGTTATTAACAGGAGCAAGCATTACCATGAGACATTTGCTTCCCTTGTTGTTTGTATCACTGTAGTACAGTACAAGCCAATGTTTCTGGCCCTGTTTCAACCAGTTAATATCTTTAAAAAAATAAACTAGATATAAAATTGGTTTAAGGTTCAGTAAACTAACAAACATAAAACATTTTTCCTTATAAACATGATATTCAAAGGTTTCTTTTGCAAACTTGTTTCACATTAGTCTACCTTGTCAATTTTTTATAGTAAGAAGATCCCAAAGAAATATCAAAGGATGGACTCTGAGCAACTGAAACGGTTTTTCTTTTCTTCTTTTTTTTTTTTTTTTTTTCCAGAGCTGAGGACCGAACCCAGGGCCTTGTGCTTGCTAGGCAAGCGCTCTACCACTGAGCTAAATCCCCATTCTTTCTTTCTTTCTTTCTTTCTTTCTTTCTTTCTTTCTTTCCTTTTCTTTTTCTTTCCTTTTTTTTTTTTTTAAAGATAATAACCTTTGAAAATAGAGTTTTTAGTTCTGGCTGCATGTTAGAACAAATCTCAAAAATTCACATTTTCTTCAAAAAATTTTAGCTGGCGAGCTTTCACGCTGTAAGTTGTGTACTTTTCCCCCATGCGCTCCTGCAGTCGTGCCTGTGTGAGAAACAGATAAGAAAATCAGTACATAACACGAACAACCCCTGTAATCATCAAAAGCGAAGGTTTTCCCAGGCATCACACTGTAAGAAGTAAGCTATTTGGCCCATTTCCAGTGTGAAGTGCCTTCAAAGCTCAATGTTTACGAGGAGCAGGTGCCTCTAGCCCCCAGCTGGCAGCTGATGCCTGCCTGTCCCACAGCTCCTGGTAGGCTGCAGACAGCTGGCTGGCCTGAGTCCCCATCAGAGAGCCCCAGAGGAGGAGTAACCAAGTAAGACGGAGAATCTGGAGTGGGGGGCGGGGCAAGAGGACGGCAAGTTCTTGGTTTGGGAACTTTGAAAAACCACTGTTTTGTGCCAACTCCGCATGTCAGCCATGTCCACATTTTCTCTATACTTTGTCTCTTTCTGCTGAATTGTACATTAAAAACTGCTTCATTTTCATTATACTCCTGAATTTATCTTAGTTCCAACAATACCAAGGAGGAAACCATATAGGGAAATACTAACAGTTCTGTTTACATACAATTACTGCATGTGATCTGTGTACAATCTGTGTGTTCAAACATGCCATAGTGCACTTGTAGAGGTCAGAGGACAACTCAGAGTTGGCTGTCTCCTTCCACCTTTACATGGCAAGAGCTTTTTCCTGCTGACTTCAAAGCCAGACATGAAGCCCAGCTGAAGTGGGAGAACCTCAAGTTCAAGGCCTGCCTGCGTGAGTTTGAAGCCAAGCTGAGTAACTTAGTGAGACCCAGTCAGTCTCGAAATAGAAAAGGGTGGGCAGGGCTTACAAAACCTGACTGGTAAGCCAAAAAAGGCATGTGCATACAATCTATCTGCTGAAAGGAATGCTTAAAATTAGAACACCTAGTGTGCTAGATGGATATGATATTCTGATATAATTCACTGAAGACATCACTTTGAAGGTATTCTAGTAAAAATACGCAACCTGAAGGTGAAGGCGGGAGGATTACACATTCAAGGCCAGTCTACATAGTGAATTTGAGACCAGCCCAGGCTACATGAGACCTCGGCTTAAAAAAAAAAAAAATCCAAGAAACAGTGAAAGCATAACCTAGGTAAGAATGGTAGCACATGTCTTCCACACCAGCACCAGGAGGCATAGGCACGAGGACTACCAATCCGAGGCCAGTCTATGTTACAGAGAGAGGCTCTGACTCAGAACCACAGAGCAGCACAGCGGCTAGGATGTGACTTAGTGTCTGTCTAGCATCCATGGAGCACTGGGTCTGGCAGCATATGCCTCTAATCCCAGAGCTTGGGGTGTGGAAGCAGGGTCAGAAGTTCAAAGTCATCTTTAGCTACATAGCAAATCTGAGGTAAGCATAGGATACATGAGACCCCATCTAAAACAGAAGGAAAAAAAATACTAAACCAAGTACTATTTTATTTTACATTTCTTTTTTTATTATTTCTTTATTAATGTATATGAGTGCTCTATCTGCATGCACACCTGCATGCCAGAAGAGGGCATCAGATCACTGTATAGATGGTTGTGAGCCACCACGTGGTTGCTGGGAATTGAACTCAGGAACTCTGGAAGAGCAGACAATGTCCTTAACTGCTGAGCCATCTCTCCAGTCCCCTATCTTATTTTATTTTATTTTTTATTATTTTATTTTATTTTACTGTTTGTTGGTTTGTTTTTGTTGTTTGAGACAGGGTTTCTCTGTGTAGCCCTGGCTGTTCTGGAACTTGCTCTGTAAACCAGGCTGGCCTTGAATGCACAGACATCTACCTGCCTCTGCCTTCCTGGAAACTGTGTGTCACCACTGCCCAGCTCCAAGTGCTATTTTGTAAAATATATGACCTGTAACCTTCAAAAATGTCAATAGGGCTAGGCTGTAGTTCAGTGGTACAGTATATATATATATACACACACACACACACACATCATGAACAAAGCCCTGGTTTCATACACAAAAGACAAAGTCACAAAAAAAAAATCTGAAGGACAGTTGTAAATTTTTAAAGATATGTTATAGAAAAGGTAACTGCGACTGGGTCTACATTGTTCATGGCAGCATAAGGAGCTCTAAAGACTGTGGAACTTGGAGATGTCTCAGAGGTTAAGAGCACTAGCTGCTCTTCCAAAGGTCAATCCCCAGGAACCACATGGTGGCTCATAATCTATAATGAGATCTGGTGCCCTCTTCTGGCATTCAGGCACACATGCAGACAGAACACTGTAGACATTTAAAAATAAACAAAAAACTGTGGAACTGGGGAAAATTATTTTCAAACACCACTTAAAGACAGAATGCTTTCCTAGCAGGCACAAGGCCCTGGGTTTTATCCCCATCACTAAAAAACAAAACAAAAAAAAATGGACCTACAAACATAGAAAATATGACTGAATATCTAATTCAAGGGCTAGTGAGATGGCTCAGTGAAAAAAAGACACTTGCCACTGAAGCCTGATGACCTGCATTGCATTCAATCTCCAGAAACCACATAGTGAAAGGAGAACCAATTCTCGAAAATTGCCCTTTAATCTCCACGTTTGCCATGGTATAGGCAAGCATGTACATTCTCACATGCACACGATAATGTAATATTAAAAAAGAGAGAGGACTGGAGAGATGACTCAGCAGTCAAGAGCACTTGTTCTTGCAGAGGGCTTGTGTTCAATTTCCAGCACAATTGGCAGCTTACAACTATCTGTAATTCCAGCTCCAGGGGATCAAATGCCCTCAGTGGGCACTAGGCATGCATGTGGTGCACAGACAAAATGAAAATGAAATCTAAAAAAATTTATTTTTTGGTTTTTCAAGGCAGGGTTTTTCTGTGTAGCCCTGGCAGTCCTGAAACTCACGCCATAGACCAGGCTGTACTCAAACTCAAGAGATTTGCCTGCCTCTGCCTCCCAAGTGCTGGGATTAAAGGTGTGTGCCACCAACACCCAGTTCTAAAGTTGTTTTTTTTTAAATGTTTACTAAAAATAAAAATATATATTCAAGAACATGTCGTAAGAGCTGGAAAACTGGTTCAGTGGATAAGAGGACTGGCTGTTCTTCCAGAAGACCCAGGTTCTGTTCCCAGCAGGCACACAACCATTTGTAATTCCAGTTCCAGGGGCTCGGATGCCCTCCTCCAGCCTCCAAGGGCTTCAGGAATAGAAGTGATACATAAACATACATGTAGGTAAAACAGCTATACACATAAAACAAAATAAAATAGTCAAAGCTAAAAAAACTTTAAAAAGAACATGTAAAAAAATTTGAAAAGAGCAATGGGAATCTTAGTATGTGAACCCCAGTAAAATTGCCATCAAACCCTAACATAGGGCTTCTTGCTCCCAGGTGAAAGGCTGTCTTCCTCAGGGAAGAGTACATCAACATATCTATCATCTACTGCAAAACTGAAGCTAAAATTCAAGAGAGTTTAAGCAAGAAGCCAGAAATTCTCTTCTGCCCTACGTAGCGGACAAGGTAGAGATTCAATGCAGCAACACTAAAATAATAGGGTTTCGGTCACCTTTGCCCCAGAGCAGAAAGTGGAGGTGCCACACGGGGCACAGCATCCCAAGCAAACCACAGACTACTACTCCAGCCCTCTCCTCCTCCAGCCAAATGCTCCTGCCCACCACCACCCTGCCACCCTCCTGTCTCTTTTTCAGATGGATCTTCACGTTGCCCGGCTGTTCTGAAGCACTTGGAATCAAGCAACCTCCTGCCAGTGCCTGGAACCACAAGCAAGTGCTACTAAAATTTCACAATATTTTCAACAGATTACACAAGAGGGAAGATTCAGACTATGAAAATTAGAAATTAAAATGGATATGTTACTTTCAATTCTATAGAAATAAACATTGTACAACTATAAATGATTGTACAGCAACCAATTTCATAACCTAGTCAAAACAGAAATTCCTAGAAATAACCTACCAAGACTGACTCACAAAGCATCAGAAACTCTGTATAGGCCCATAAATAGTGTAAGGATCAACTCAAACACTGCTATACACTGAGAAAAACATTTGCAAATCTTACATCTGATAAGAGACATGAATCTAAAATACATAAACACTCAATAATTTAAGCTATTGGCTCAAGTTTAAAATAAAGATAAATATGCGAATGGTTAAGAATATATGAAAATACAGACAACATCATTAGTCATCGGGGAAATGTAAGTCAAAATTACAATGAATACCATCTTATACCCACTAGAATGGCTATAACCAAACAGACAATTATCATCAAGAGTGTGGAGAAATTGGAATGTCTTATCTTAAGATATAAATGCTACTGCTACTATAAAATGGTTTAGTCACTTTAGGGAACTGTTTGGAAATCGCTCAAACATTTCAGTATAGCTACTGTATGATCAAGCAATGTAAAACCTTGGCCATGAAAAATGGAAATCACACAAGTATTCATCAGCTGATGAATAAACAAAATGCATAGGATAACATCTGGACATAAAAAAGACTACAGTATTGATATATGTTACAACAAGGATGACTCTTCAAAATACACAGAGAGGAGCAAAACACAAAGATCGCTTGTATGTGACTCCATCTGTATAAACTGTCCAGAGTAGGGAATATGTGCAGAGAGAACCATCTGCTGCTGGTGGGGGCTGGCTGGGGACTCAAGACAATGGGGACACTGCTTATGGTAGAAAGGTCTTTGAGGAGCTGTGAACATGTTCAAATACTGACTGTGCTAATGGCTCAACATGAAATATATACTTCAAATAGGGAAGCTGCAGGGTACATAAATTATATTTAAAAAGTAACTTTAAAAGTCTGTAACAAAAGCAGCTTGACACAGTAACGACACTTACCTCTCTCTCCAATTCATCTTCCTCCTCCAAAAGATCATACACCTGCTCTAAAAGCTGAACCCCCAGGCCTTGGATTACATCAGCTCTCAAGACTTCAACTATTCTCCTGATCTTTTCAGAACCTGGTATGATAGCTAAAAATGCAGCAACAAAAACAGAGAAAATAAATAGCACTACAGCAAGAACAATACAATATGTAAAAATCATGTAGCAATTATTTTCACTTCAATAAGAATCTGGCTTAATGACTTCATTTATATACTTTTCCTGAGCTGGGCATGGTGGCACACGCCTTTAATCCTAGCGCTTGGAAGGCAGAGGCAGGTGGATCTCTGTGAGTTCCATAGGCTAGCCTGCACTACAGAGCAAGTTCTAGGACAGCTGGGGCTGTGTAGAAAGACTTGTTTCCAAAACAAAACAAAAAACCCAAAGTATAATAAATAAATAAATGTACCTTTTTCTATTTATTTTATTAATGTTAGTTATCATACAATACTGTATTTCATTATAACATTTGTATATAGATATATTATTTACTTTGATCATAATTACCCCCATGACCTCCACCATCCTCCCATCAGTCACTGGCCCCCTTCTTCAATTCAAATAATCCCCTTTCTTATGTTACTTATTTTTATCTGTTTGAGTCAGGGTCTTATTCTGTAGCCCAGGCAGGCTGCAAATTCTAAGTGATCCTCCTGCTTCAGCCTGCTAAGTACGGGGATTACAGACATGAGCAATCTTGCCTAGCTCATTTATATAGTTCAATTTTTTTTTAAATATTTATATTTATTTTATGTGTTTAGGTGTTTGCCTACATGTCTTTGCACCACATCTGCAGTGCTCACAGAGGCCAGAAGAGGGCCTCAGTTCCCCTGGAACTGGAGTTACAGACAATGGTGCACTGTCATATGGATGCTGGGAACTGAGCCCAGGTCCTCTGGAAGAACAGCCAGTGCTCTTAACTGCCATCTCTCCAGCCCTACTTTAGTTTGCTTAAAAAAAAAAAAAAAAAAAAAAAAACCTCTTTCATTCTTTTTTTTTTCTTTCAGATGTATTTACTTATTATTTATATACAGCATTCTGCCTGCATGTATACCTGCTCACCAGCAGAGAGTACCAGATCTCACTGTAGATGGTGGTTGGGACCCACCAGGTGGTTGCTGGAAATTGAACTCAGGCCCTTTGGAACAACAGCCAGTGCTCTTAACCTCTGAGCCATCTCTCTACCCTGCCCTATTTTAATTAAAAAAAAAAATTATTTTTGGGGGTTCTAGGAATGGATGGAACACAGGCCTTGTACCTGTTAGGTTAAGCCCTACCAGTAAGCTACATCTCTAGTATTTCAGTGACTAAAAATTTAGTCATTAAGATTCCTGCATCTCACATTTCTATTTTACTTGTACTTTTTTTTTAAGATTTCTTTATTTTATTATGTATCAATGTTCTGCTTGCATGTACATCTGAACACCAGCAGAGGGCACCAGATTTCATTAAGAATTAAGATGGTTGTGAGCCACCATGTGGTTGCTAGGAATTGAACTCAGGACCTCTGGAAGAGCAAGCAATGCTCTTAGCCTCTGAGCCAGACAGATCTATATAGACAGATAAACCTTTCTGAAATCCAGGATACCTCCATGATAAGTTACTCATGCGGAATAAAATAAAATCTACATCCCTCATGAAAAAAAAAAAAAAAAGATCCCTACATCTCTAAAATCTAAAAACCTAACTTGAAGAATTAACAATTAACAAGTGTCCAATTTGAAGAAAACTGACATTAAAAACTTCAGATATGCCAGGCTCAGTGGTGTTCGACTAATCCTAGCACTCAGTAGGCAGAGACAGGCGGATCTCTGTGAGTTTGAGGCCAGCCTGGTCTACAAAGTGAGACCAAGACAGCCAAGGCCACACAGAGAAACCCTGTCTGGAAAACAAACAAACAACAACAAAAAACCAAAAACAACTTCAAATATTTCATATAATGACATAAGGCTTACTGAATTATTTCTTTTTTAAAAAATCAAATTTCTAGAGGGGCAGGGGAGAAGATGAGGGAGGGAGGGATTGGGAGGGAAAAAGGAAGGGGGCTACAGCTGGGATACAAAGCAAATAAATTGTAATTAATATAAAAATAAAAATTTAATAAAAAATCAAATTTCAAGGAACTGGAGAGATGGCTCAGTGGTTAAGAGTCCTTGTTCTCCTAGAGGACCTGAATTCAGTCCCAGCTCGCACATCAGGTGGTTCACAACCACCCGTAACTCCAGCTCGGGGGACCCAGTGCATCTGATCTCCATGGGCACTGCACTCACACGCACATACCCATATCCACAAATGGTAGCAAATGCCTAGAATTCTACCACTTGAGAGGCTAAGGCCAGAGAATCAGCGGTTCAAAGCTGTTCTTAGCTACAGAGTATGTTTGAGGCCAACTTGAGCAAGTTTGAAGTCAACTGAGACGCTGCCTCATAAAACCAAAATATAAAAACATACATTTTCATGAAACTTTTGGGTTACATCTGTTGACTGCATAAGATATGCCTTTAATGTAGATATCCAAATGAGAAATTAAAAACAACTTGCAAGTATTAGCCTGGTTCTCCACCAACTACATTTGTGACGCTGTGAAAGAATAAGCCAATCACCTGAAGGCAGCTCTTTACAGTGGAGTTCCACCTCTTCTACAACCTTGCCGTGAAGTACCAGTGTGTCTCGGTACCTCCGATGAAGTTTGAATTCTGATACTGGATTTAGTACCTGGAGATTGTCACAGCTCTCTTTAGAATCCAGCTTAAGAGTCTGGGTCATCAACTGTACCAAGTCACTCATTTCATTTGTATGGCTTTTCCTGAGTAAAAAAAATCTCCTTAGTATTGACTTTTATTGACTTCACATAAAAGTTAAATGTGAAATGACCTTTAAGGGGTTCTACCTGCAAATACCCAGCAGGAAAGAAACTATAATATACTTGTGAAATACAAAAATCAACTACAGAAAGACAATGAAGAATGAGTAAAATTGATATCTGATTTTGGAAAGGAATCCAATATTTAGCATCTCAATAGACAGAAAGAAAGCATCAGGCAGAAGCAAGGGCTAAAGTTCAACAGCCTCTGCTAGCAGAAGGCAAGAGGGAGCTTGGAAAGGAGAGGGCCAGAAAGAAGCAAGCCAACTTTGCATACAAATTCTACATAGCCAGTCCAAGTGACTTAATTTTACACAAATATAAAAAGTCAAGAATAGTCAAAGAAGCCAGACATGACGGTGCACACCTATAATCCCTGCACTGTGGGAGGAAGAGGCAGGTGGATCTCTGTGAGTTCCAGGCCAGCCTGGTCTACAAAGTAAGTCCAGGACAGCCAAGGCTACACAGAGAAACCCTGTCTTGGGGGGAAAAAGTTTTAAAAGAATAATCAAAGAAACACAGAGATACCATCCTCAGAGAGCTAAAATTCACAAGGTACACTCCACTCAAAACCAAAAAGATAGAGCTGGAGGGGTGGGTCACAGATTAAGAGCATTGGCTGCTCTTCCAGAGGTCCTGAGTTCAAGTCCCAGCAACCACATGGTGGCTCCCAACCATCTATAGTGAGATCTGCTGTCCTCTTCTGGAATGTAAGTACACATGTAGGCAGAGTACTGTATAAATAATAAATATAAATAAATCTTTTTTAAAAAACTGAAAACAGAAAAAAAAAGAAAAAGAAAACTGAAAACAGGAGAAAAAAAATGAAATTTTCACCCTTGTGAAAGAAAAAAAATGGAAAAAGAAACCCAGAAGTGACACAAGTGATAGAACGAGTACATGAGGACAGTAGGTATTAATATATTTCATATGGCTACAATAGAAAAAATATGAACATACGAAGGGAGCAGTGTGGAAGGTATACAATAGGCCTATGTCAAACTTTTAGAGGACACAATGTGTTAAATAGGGCTAATGGACTAGACACTGAGAACAGGTGAGTTTACTGTATAATCTATGGAAATAGAACAAAGAAAAAAGTGGAAGAATAATCAGAACATCACAGAGGTTGTGTACATGCCTAAGCAATCTAATACAGGTGTACGTGGAATCCGAGGGAGGGGTGAGAGCCTGTCTCAAAAAACAAAGAATCCCAGGAAAGGAGGGAGGAAGAAGTGTCAAAAAGATGCAAGGAAAATAACATTCAACACTGATTAAAACTACAAACGTGTAGGTCCAAGAACACAGGCTAAGAATTCTGAGTGAAAATGACATTGTTCATAGAAGATCAATTCTGTTTAAATTTTTAAAATTATTTTATGTGTGTAGGTGATCTGCTTGCATGAATGTGTATCACATGCATGCAGTGCCCACGGAGGCCAGAAGATGGTGTCGGATCCCCTGAAACCGGAGTTACAGATGGTTGTGAGCCGTGGGTGCTGGCAAGTGAAGCCAGGTCCTCAGGAAGGGCAGCCAGCCTTGTTAACACTGAGCCATCTCGCCAGTCCCTCCTACAAGATATATGTGTAATCTAGGATGTACTGCAAACCATTTGTAATGTTATGATGAGACCCACAGGTTCTAGCTATGCTATCTGGAGGCAGTTCAAACAGAGCTGAGACAGCAACCAAGAACTTACCCTTCCCTGGAATCCCCATCTGATTTATCAGTTGAGCTCGTAGAAGAACTTAACTCATCCTCAGACAGACCATGTATCAGGCTCTTTTCCTATTAGTGTTTGGAAAGAACAACAAACCCAGAATGTAAAACTCACAAAGTTTTAAGTGCAATAACAAGGTACCTTGAATACAATCAAAAAGGAGAAACTGACAGAAAAGTTAACTTATTCAAATGATGTCACCATTCACCGTGAAGTTCATATTTAAGACCGAGGAACATCAGGGTGAAGCTTTCCACCACCACAGTCTCAGCTATCAACACATTTCCTTTGCAGACAGGAGTGGATGGCTGCTCTGGTGACTCAGTTCTCAGCAAGAGGGCTTACTCCAGAAGGAACACTGGCATTTTGAATGAAGCCATGCACATCAATCCAGGCAATTTCCACCTGCCTCTATGTAAGATTATTAAAGTTCTTTACAGGGTTACCTAATACAATTCACTTAAACCTTACAGCTTTAGAAAGGGCAGATGTCGATTAGTGAAGCAACTAAATGTTACTGTGGACAACACAGGCAGGTGTGGTGCTCACATCTAATCCCAGTACTCAGCAAACTCATGCAGGAGAATTTCATTAAGTTCCAAGCTGGCCTAGGACCTATAGAGTAAATCTGAGAAGATTCTAGGTCAAAAACCTTAATAACTTGACACAAACAGGAAACTAAAGATTAATGATTAACAAATGAGTTAAAAATCTGTCCAGACGTGGGGGCTAGAGAAATGGCTCAATGGTTAAGAGCAACTGACTGTTCTTCCAAAGGACCTGGCTTCAATTCCCAGCACCCATATGGCAGCTCACAACTGTCTGTAACTCCAGTTCCAAGAGATCTAACACCCTCACAAACACATACAAGCAGGCAGAACACCAATCAATGTACACAAAATAAAAGTAAATAAATATTTTTTTATAATGTGGCCAGACAGATGAGGTATTTATTGATAAAGAAAAATAGACAGGGGCTAGAGACATGGTTCAGTGGCTAAGAGCACTTGCTGCTCTTCCAGAGGTCCTCAGCTCTAAAACTCTGAAACTGCAAGCAAGCCCCAGTTAAATGCCTGTTTTAATTAATTAATTAATAGTTGTTGTTGTTGTTGTTTTGTTTTACTGGGGTTTTTTTTTGTTTGTTTGTTTTTGTTTTTTGAGACAGGGTTTCTCTATGTATTGGCTGTCCTGGAATTCACTCTGTAGACCAGGGTGGCCTCAAACTCAGTGATCCTCTTGCCTCTACCTCCGGAGTTCTGGGACTAAAGGTGTGTACTACCACTGCCCAGCTAAATGCTCTCCTTTGTAAGAGTTAGGGTGGTTATGGTGTCTCTTCACAGCATAGAACATTGAGTAAACCAGACACTGAAACAGGAAAGTCAAAAGTTCAAGGTCATCCTGGGTTCCACAGCAAGATTTTATCTCGAAATGAACTGAGTATGGCAGTGTATGCCTGTATTCTCAACACCTAGTGGAGGCAGGACGACTAGGAGGTCATCCTCAGCTACACAGTGAGTTCCAGGTCAGCCTGGGCTACTGAGACCCTGTCTCCAAAAAGGAATAACTTAGTCCACAATGCCCCTAAATAAATGATGCTGATGTCTGTGAAGCTTGCTGTCTTAGATTCCCCAGAAATAGACACATCTACCTTTTCCCTCAGGAGTGTGTGATGCACCTGAGTGATGCTGCAGTCAGAAGAGAATCGTCGGGCAGGGATGGGTTTCTCTTCTTCCTGGGGCTTCACTGACTCTACTGCACTTGGAGTTCTCCGAACTGAAGGGCCTGAAAATATAAACACCCCAGTAGCTGTCTGTAGTAGGCTGGACTCAACTAAGGAAGACTTTGTACACAGTATAGAAGATACCATAGAAAGAGTAAGCTACAGTAACCCAAACAGCACATTCATCATCATTCTAGTATCTGTCACTTTAACCCAAATTTAGTTCTGAGTTTACTAGCTTTGGACCTTGGGCAAGTCACTTAACCCTCTGGAACTACAGAGTAATAGTCTACCTTTGGGATGATTAAAATCATAAATAAAATACTACCGTTAACACATTTACCATCATGCTGGAGACACAGTCACCTTTAATAAAGAAAAACTGGTAACACAACTTTTAGATGATGGTAGTAAGAAAGACACACACACACACACACACACACACACACACACACACACACACACCAGAGGGGCTGGAAAGATGGCTGAGCTGTTAGGAGCACTTGATGCTCCTGCAGAAGGTTGAGTTCTGTTGCCACACAGACATGGCGGCTCACAACCATCCATGTAACTCCAGTTTCATGTAAGCCAATGATTACTTCTGACCTCTGTGGGCACTAGGCATGAATGTGACTTACATACACATATGCAAGTAAAATGCACACATAAAATAAATCTAAAAACAATTTAAAATTCAAAGCCCCCGGCTCTCTGGCTCTCTCTTCCTTTTAAATTTATTTATTTATTTGTTTAAGATTTTTAGATTTTAAATTTTTATTTTATGTGTATGTGTGTTTTGCCTACATGTCTGTACGTGTACTACATATGTAACCAGCACACAGTGGTCAGAAGAGGGTGTTGGATCCCCTGGAACTGAAGTTAAAGATGGTTGCGAGCTACCAGGTAGGTATTCAGATCTGAACCTTGGTCCTCTGCAAGGGCAACAAGTACCATTAACCGTTGAGCATCCCTCCAGTCTCTGGCTGACATTTTAACCCTCTTTCTCTGACACAGAGTCAGCACTATAATACCTTATAAGGCTTTTCCAAGAAATTTCAAAAACTCTTCCAAATGCTTTTCCCAAATGGATTATTGCTGCTTCAACGCTTGTATACCTAACAACCAGAGCCAACGCTGCCTCCAGCTATCAACAACAGCTAGATAAACCTCACCTGAGGGGAGCATCTCTTCCTGCGACTGCTTCAGTCGTCTTCTCTCTCTGGCCGATAATGGCCGATCCTTTGAAACAAATCATGGAATTATTCCTCTTTCTAGTCACTATTCCTGTAGCAATGCATAATGTACCAACAGTGCTAAAGGCCTCCCATGGTCTCTCAAGGAGCAGAAACCACTTTGCATATGGAATTTGGTACACATAAGGGTCACAGCTGTTAAGGAATATCACAGCCCTGGCTTCTGGAAGAGGCTCATTTGTAGAAGAACAAGAAGACGTTTTTATACTTCTAATACTCAGAAGCAACTGCAAATGGCTATCTTTGGAGCTGCAGGCTAAATCCATTTCAACCAAAGCTAATGTGAAGCACAAATGTCTCTTCTAGAATTGGTAAAGTGGGGCCACTATGTTTTAATATGAATCCCTACAATATACATAGATTTTATAGTCCAAATCTTTATAAGAAGTATTTTTAAACCCAGCATATATCCATACAACCTTTGATGATGATGTTGAACCGATCCTTGAACTGTTTACAGACCCGGCCACAGGTCTATTTTGGTTTTCATTATTTTGCTGTGTTGATATGACATCCACTTTTCCAATAGCAGGGTGAGAAGGCAAAAGCTGAGGGGGTGATTCCTGGAACTTGAATAATGTAAAGAGGAGGAGATTATTAGTTTCATATATAGCCATCTCTAAAACTTCCCACTGCAAGTACCACATGCATTCACCAGTGATTTGTCTTTAAAATTTTTATTTAAAGCATTAAAATTTTTTTGTTGTTTTTTTTTTTTTTCAAGGCTGGGTTTCTGTGTGTAGCTCTGGATGTCCTGGAACTTGCTCTGGCTTCAAACTTACAAAGATCCACCTGCCTCTGCTTCCTAAGTGCTTGGATTAAAGGCCTGTGCCACTACCGTCTTGAATATACATACATACATATATATTTTTTTTTAAACAAAAGAAGGCCTTATGTCCCCCAGGCTACCCACAAATTGACTATATGTAGGCAAGGATGAGTATACATTTCTGATTTTCATAGTTACATATCCTAAATTTTGGGGTCATAGGTTTGTACCACCATGCCTAGTTTACTTGGTGCTAGGGAACTGAACCCAGGACTTCATACATGCCAGGCAAGCACTCTACCAACTGAGCTACACTAACATTTTTTAAAATCGAGGCCTGATTATGCACCCCATAATCCTAGCTTCTTGAAAGGCTGAGGCAAGAAAGCCACAGTTTCAAGACCTGCCTGTGCTACAGAGACTTTGCCAAAAGTGAATGACTACCTAAGAAATTTAGGGAAGATATTTTAATAAGGGAGGCACTGAAAGCTAGGATTGCAACTTGATGGCAGAGTGCTTATACAGCTTACACAAGACCCTGGGTGTAGAGGAATTTTAATTCAGACTATGGCTGCTCTGGCAAGAGATCACATTTAAAGACCTTCGAAGTCTGTGTGCTCCGACTGGAATACAACATGCCTTTAAGCCAGGAGACAGAGGCAAGCAGATCTGTGTTCAGGGCCAGACTGGTATAGAGCAAGTTTCAGCTAAAGAAAAGCTTAGGTCCAGGCATGGTGGTACAAGCCTTTAATCCCAAACAATGAAGGTGAAGTTAGTATGTAGAAGGAAACATCCATGTTTGAAAGTGATGTCTAATTGAGTGGCAGAAAAAATGATGCATCAGAGAAAAATTTGACAGAATAGAATACTCCCAACTCTCACTAGAAGAGAGAGGAAAGGGAAACTACTTAATGGGTAATGCAGAGGGAGGAGGCAGTTTTACCAGAACAGTAATAGAGAGACAGGTTGCAAAGAGAGAGAACTCAGGTGAAGACCAAATGAAACAGAGAATGAGAAGGAACCAGGAGATTAGAGCAGATTGCTTGAGTTAGCATGAGGCCAAGTAGAGCAATTCAGGGGCCAAGAGAAAGTCAGATTGAATCAGTCAGACAGGAGAGAAGTTTGAGCCAAAATAGCTGAGTTAAACCAGCCAGCCCAGAGCTCAGAAAGAACAAGAAAGGGTGAGCTTATTAAGCAGTAAGTCTCAGAGGCTGAAAACATTCTAGGCCTAGGATAGAGTATAAGGAAGCTAGAAGCTTCCAGGACTAGGCCTAGTTTAGCAGAAAAAGGCAGTAAGCTCTGAGACAACAATTGAACCAGGCAAATAAAAGTTCCTTTTATACTTGGGTTCTTTTTCCAGAACTACATAGAAAAAAGTTTATATATAGATAGATATAGATAGATAGATAGATAGACACATCTATTATGCATATTACATATATAATATTCAATATATCATACATCTTATATACTGTACACATATGTAGTAAATAAGGCATATATATATATATATATATATATATATATATATATATAGTTTAGCAACACTATATATAGTGTTTAGCAACATAGCACAAAGGAACCAACAGCCTGTTCCTTTAATTTTCAAATGATCCACTCATTTCTGCTACATTTCCAACTCACTGATATTTGAAAGCTAGTGTTAAGCACTTTATCCTTGATCAGCTTCTTGATCCACTCTTTGCATTTCTTCTGCACTTTTGGCAACTGCTAACCATTCTATACAAAAGTCGAGCGTTCCAGAGAGTCTGTCTCCCAAGCAGCACAATGACTCACTGCACAGAGATTGCTGACCTGGCTCTTTGTTCGACCATGGTCAGTTTGTTCTCTTTTTTTCTGCCTTCGCTGTCGGGACACAGAAGGTTCAGACATGGAGCTCTGTGGCTGGAGTCTTGGATGGATGCCGTCCTGTTTTTCTATAATACATCCACCGGTAACTTGATCCTTAAAAGCAATAAAATGAAAGAAACAAATACAAAAGAACTGCACAGAGTAACACAACAGTCTTTGAACTTCAAATGCCAAACGCTCTACACTTTTGAAATTGCAAAAGGAAGAGCTAGAGAGTTCAGCAGCTAAGAACACAGGCTGCCCTTCCAGAGAACCTGGGTTCAATTCCAAGTACCCACATGGCAGCTTACAACCGTCTGTAACTTGATTTTTTAAGATTTATTTATTTTTATGTATATGAGTGCTTTATCTTCATGCACACGTGCTTGCCAGAAGAGGGTATCAGATCACATTATAGATGGTTGTGAGCCACCATGTGGTTGCTGGGAATTGAACTCAGGACCTCTGGAAGAGCAGCCAGTGCTCTTAACCTCTGAGCCATTTCTCCAGCTTCATATCCCATAAATTTAAAAAACAATTTTAATTGTAAAATGAAAGTGAGAAGGAAGTATTCTCTTTCTCAAAATGAATGCTATGTTTACAGGAAATGACGGCACTAATTAACAAATGCTCTGATTTCTACTCTCTTGCCTCTAAAGTAAAGAACACTTTCAATTTGGTCACAAAAAGAGAAACAAATCCAATTAAAAATTGGCAACAACAGGCAATGGTGACATACATCTTTAATCCAGCACTCGGGAGGCAGAGGCAGGTGGATCTCTGTTAGTTCAAGGCCAGCCTGGTCTACAGAGCAAGTTCCAGAACAGCCAAGCCTACAACAGAGAAACCCTGTCCAGAAAAAAAAAAAAAAATCTTCTTTTGGAGGTGGAGAGATGATTCAGTGGTTAAGAGCACTGGGTGCTCTTCGAAATTCAATTCCCGAGTTCAATTCCCAGAACCTACATGGTGACTCACAACCATCTACAACGGAATCTGATGCCCTCTACTAACTTTCAGGTGTGCATGCAGACAGAGCATTTACATGAATAAATAAATCAGAAAGAAGGGAGGGAGGGAGGAAGGAAGGAAGGAAGGAAGGAAGGAAGGAAGGAAGGAAGGAAGGAAGGAAGGAAAGAAAGAAAGAAAGAAAGAAAGAAAGAAAGAAAGAAAGAAAGAAAGAAAGAAAGAAGGAAAGAAAGAAGGAAAGGAAGGCAACAAGGGGCTAGAGAGCTGGTGCAGTAGCTAAGAGCACTTTTGCTCCAGCAGAGGATCAAGTTCAGTTTCATGCAACCACATGGTAACTCACAACTGTCTGTAACTCTGGTTCCAGACACTCCAACATCCTCTTTTGGCTTCTATGGGTAGCAGGAATGCATATGGTACACAAATATACATGTAGGCAAACACTCATACACGTAAAATAAAAATGAACATTCAAAAACTTGCCCAAGATTCTGTACAGCCCATTTCTCCAAGGAAGTACAGAAATGACGAGTGCATGTATAAAAAAGTCCTCAGTCCATGAGCAGACAAGGCAAGTGTTTAGGAAGATGCAAGTCAAAACCACAGTAAGGGTCTGAGAGATGGACCAGTGGTGAGGAGCACATACTGCTCTTCCAGAAGACCTGAACTCCGTTCCCAGCATCCACCTCAGGTAGCTCACAACCACCTGTAACTCCAGCTCCAGAAGATCTGATATCCCTGGCCTCACAGGACATGCGCCCTCACGTGCACATACCCACGCACAGACACACATAATTTAAAAATAATAAAAATAAGATCTAAAAGAAAAAATAAGACTCTCCTGCAGACCCTTGGGGCCAATAGCTAGAATCACAGTGCTGCCAACAGGACTGGGGATGTAGGACAGCGGTAGGGCGCCTGCTGAGCATGAATGAAGCACTGGGTTTGGTTACAGTATTAAAAAAGATGGACAATAGCAAGTCCTGACAAACATTCCAGAGAAGGTAGGACCCTCGTGAATCACCACTGAGAAGCTATGACCACAGTTCCTTTAGAACACAGCACTGGCTGTCGTCTCTCAGGAAGTTAAACATGGCGTGGGTACTGAGAGATGAGACGGTTCAGTGACTGAGAGCACTGTGCAGCCAGGCAGCGGTGCTGCGCGCCTCTAACCCCAGCTCTGGGGAGGCAGAGGCAGGGGGATCTCTTTGAGTTCGAGGTCAGTGTGGTCTACAGAGTGAGTTTCAGGACAGCCAGTGCCACACAGAGAAACCCTGCCTTGAAAAATAACCAATAATAAAAATAAAAATAAAGCACTGGCTGCTCTTCCAGAGGACCCAGGTTCAACTCCCAGCACCTACATGGGAGCCCACAACAAACAATAACTCCAGCTCCAGGGGATCTGATGCCCTCTTCTGGCCTCTCTAGGGAACAAACACAAAAGTGGTACATAGACATACATGCAAACAAAACACCCAAACACACAAAATAAACATTAAAATTGTTCATTGAACATATGTACATTGAGATGGCTCAGTGAATAAAAGCTCTGCCATCAAAGCATAATAACCTGATTTTGATCCCTTGAACCCACACAAAAGTCAGAGAAAATCAACTTCACAAAGTTGTCCTCTGGCATCTGCACCCGCACCATGGTGTCCGTGCTACGCGCGCGCACGCGCGCGCACACACACACACACACACACAGCTGGTAAAGATGGCTCAGTGAGTAAAGGCACTTGCCACCAAGCCTGACAGCCTGAGTTCAATCCCCAGAACCCAGACAGGGGGAGGAGAATCCAACTCTCGTAAGTTGTCCTCTGATCATTACTTGCATTCCACAGCACTCATGTGTTCCATAGACATGTGCATGCATGCACACAAAACAAATGATTTAAAAAAAAATGCACAGGAGCCAGAGATGACAGGGATAAAGAGCACTGGCTGCTCTTCCGGGGGACCTGGCTTTGAGTCCCAGCAACCACCTGGGGGCTCACAACTACCTGTAACTCTAACCCTAGAGGATCCAACACCCTTTTTTTTTGCCTCTTTGGGCATTGCACACACATGCAGGCAAACTGCCCACACACATAAAAATAAGCAACAAGGGCTGGAGAGGTGGCTCAGAGGTTAAGAACACTGGCTGTTCTTCCAAAGGTCCTGAGTTCAATTCCCAGCAACCACACTGTGACTCAGAACCATCTATAATGAGGTCTGGTGCCCTCTTCTGGTGCTCAGGCATATATGTAGGCAGAATGCTGTATAAATAATAAATAAATAAATCTAAAAAAAAAAAAAAAAGCAAACAAAAATTTAAAAAGAAGCATATACACAAATATTCATAGCAGGGTTAGAGATTTAACCCAGCAATAGAGAACCTGCCTGCCTAACCTAGCATGTGTAAAGCTCTGAGTTCAATCCCAACACCACATGTACACACACACACACACACACACACACAAAATTAAAAGCGTTACCTACAAGGGAACATACTGGACAATAAAAAGCATACTAGTATATGAATGCCATGGATAAACTTTAGAAACATAAAACATTATATAAATTAAAAGAAAGGAGACAGGCCATGAATCATATAATCTACTTACACAGGATGGTCAGAATTGGCAAATCCATGAGCAAAAGTTGCCATGGGCTGAGAATGAGGCAGAATGGGGAGTCACATGACTGCACATGGTTTGGTTAGTTTGGTGCTGTTTTCATAGGTGATGAAAGTATTCTTCTACTTTAAATTCGCACAACAAATAACTGATTTTCCTAACATAGGTGGGGCATACCTACATCTTTGAGTTTTTTTAATAATTAAAAAATTAAGATTTATTTATTTTATAGGTATGAATATTTTGTCTATATGTTTGTATGTGTACCACATGTGTGCCTGGTGCCCACGGAGGATCTCCTGGGACTGGAGCTCTGGATAGTTGTGAGCCACCGTGAGGATGCTGGGAACCAAACCCAGGTCCTCTGCAAGAGCAACAAGTGCTCTAGGCCAATGCGCCATCTCTCCAGTCCCATACCTACACCTTTGTAACCACAGTTCCTGTATTTCTCTCGGGAAACCATTCCTTCTGTGTTCCACTCACCTGGTACTCTGGCTTTTGGTCTTTATTTGGGGGATGCAATGGCTTCACTGGTTCATTCCCTTCCCCATCCACATCAGCAGAGGGCCCTCTGGGAAGGATATTTTCAGGCTGATCACTGGACTTGGCATTACCCTGTAGCCTCTCCTTCTCCTGGGAAACACTGCATTGACTGTCTGTTTCACTAGAGGCATCCGAGTGTTTTGGCTGGTTCTCCTGAACTATGCCATCGTTCACTGAGTCCCTCCTTTCTGCAGGTAAGATGTCGACATGTACCCTACCGACTGTGGCGAGTGACTCTGCTGTAGTGTTCATGTCTTGTTTGCCAGTGTGGCCCTTGAGACTAGCAGGTAATTTCAAGTGACCAATGGCCACTGGCTTCTCTTGGGACAAACATTCATCTTCAACCTGGGTGAAAAGACATTCTGAAGTTATTACAGTATCTCACACCATACACAAAAGTTGACTCAAAATGAAACAGCACCTCCGTCAGAAAGTCAAAACAGAAAGAAAGCTGGGTGTGGCAGCATGTGCCTTTACTGCCAGCACTCGGGAGGCAGAGGCAGGCAGATCTCAATGAGTTTGAGGACAGCCTGGTCTATATACTGAGTTCCGGACTTCCAGAGCTAAATAACTGAGACCCTGTCTTTAAAAAAAAAAAGGAAGGAACAATGGTAAATCAATGGATAAAATGTAAGAGCATCAGATGGCTTCCATGTTGGGCTGGAAAAATGGCTTAGCAGTTAAGAGCACTGCTAAGCTCTTAATGGCTGCTCTTCCAGAGGTCCTAAGTTCGATTCCCAGCATCCACATGGTGGCTCACAACCATCTATACTAGAATGTGCTCCACTCTTCTGGTGTATATGAAAACAAAGCACTTGTATACATAAATACATAAATCTTTTTAAAAAGTTATTTAAGAAACTGAACACGTGGGGGCTGGAGAGAGGGCTCACTAATTAAGAACCTCTTCCATTGGTCGTGCAGTCTGTTCCCAGCAACCACACGGTGGCTCACAACCATCTATAATGTGATCTGATGCCCTCTTCTGGTATGCAGGTATACATGCAGATAGAGCACTCATAAATATAAAAATAAAAGATGGCCTCTGGGAGCACCCACACATGGCATATATACTCACACAAAAACTGTTTTTAAAGAAGGGGATGGCATTCTAACATTTATATATAATATATTATATATTATATATGTATATACCTACATTCTAACATATATAATCATATATATGCTTTTATTTATATAAAATGTCTAAAGCAGGAAAATTCAGAGATACAGAAAATAGATGTTTCCAGGCCCTGGAGGTGGGGGATAGGGAGCTACAACTTAATAAGTAATGCGTTTCAGTTCCATGTGATGAGGGCATTTTTGAGGATAGTGATGATGGCTGTATCACAACACTGTGAACACAATCAAAGACACTGGACAATAAGAGTTGTTAAAGTACAGAGTCATGATGGCTCAGTAGGCAACAGCACTTGCTACCACCTGACCACCTGAGTTTGATACCCTGGAAACTGCAGAGTGCAAAGAGATAACCCACTCTGAAACCGCCCCCCTTTCTCTCTCTCTCTCTCTCTCCTCACAATTCTGTGATAGAGCCCCTGCCTACCATGCACAGGGCTGTGGGTTAAAACCCTGGCTTGGGGGAGGGGTGTCATTTAAAGTGTGACAATGTAGGATCAGTGTCTAAAATAAATGTTCAACACACCAAAGCAAAATTCCATATACTACATGAAGAGAATGAAGAAAAAAAAGCACATGATACTCTCAACAGATAAAAAAACAAACAAAAAAACCTCTGACAAAAGTCAATACCCTCCTCAAAAAAAGTCAATACGCTTGCATGATCTGGAAAAACAAACTAGCACTAGAGGAGACTACCCTAAGACAGCGAGGCCACGTGTGGAAAATGCAAACTGAACATTGTACTGAGTGACAAAGCTCCAAAAGCAAAGTGAGGCTGCCCGCTCTCATCACTCCCACACAACATAATGCTCGGTGTTGTAGCCGAGGAATTAGGCAAGAGGAAAGAAATGAAACGTCTGGATCAAAGGAAGGAATAAAATGATCTGTCTGTAGGCAATATGAGTTTGTATGCAAACGCCCTAAAGACTACACACATACTCCTATCTAGTAGAAGTAATAAATGAATTTAACAAAGTTTAACAGACAAAGCTCAACAAACAAGAGCAGCTGCCCATCTATATACTGAACCATCTGAAAAGGAAACTATAAAAAAAATCTGATTATAATTACACCAAAAATAACAAAATACCTAAGAGGTAAGATTTGGATACCAAAGACTAAAAAAATATTACTAGAAGAAAGCAAAGATAAAGAAATGGAAAAAATACTGTCTGTTCACACATTTATTAATATTTTAACAAAGCCTGGAAGAATCTATAGATTCAATAAATACCTATCAAAATCCAACAACATTTTTCACTGAAACAGAAAACCTCATCCTAGAATTTACAAGGAATCTTGAGATCTCAAGACAATCTTGAAGAACAAAGTTTGAGAAGGACCCACAATCCTAACTTCAAAACTCACTATAGAGGTAAAAACATTAAAACGATGTGGCACTGAAACTAAGACAGATATATTGACCAATGGAACAGAATAGAGAGCCAAAAATAAACTCTTACTATATGACCACATGATTACTGACAAAAACAGACTGACGACAATTTGTGTTACTCCATTTTCTTTTACTGTAACTGAATACAAGAGTCTGTTTTGTTTTCGTTTTTTGCTTGTTTGGGTTTTTTGTTGTTGTTGTTGTTTTGGTTTTGGTTTTTGGTTTTTGGTTTTCTTGAGAGACAGTCTCTCTACATAGCCTTGGCTGTGAATGGAACTCACTCTGTAGACCAGGCTGGCTTTGCACTCACAGAGTTCCACCTACCTCTGCCTCCCAAGTGCTGAGATTAAAGGCATGTGCCACCACCATCAGGTATATGCCAATATTACTATATTTAATAAAAATAAGGCCAATAATACAGGAAATAACAATTGTCTGTGAAGACACGAAGAAATTAAAAATTGTTGCTACAGAAAACGGGGTGAAACAGTGTTAATGGCCCAGCTTTTACACATAGGTAGACAGCCAAAAAAACTGAAAATGGGGCTCAAGCGCTGGTTCCTAGATGTCACAGCAAGACCCAACAGGTGAAGAGAAACCACGAGTACACCAAGGGATGAATGCATGAACCAACGTGGTTTATTAGTCAGACCTAAAAGAACTGAGGTATTGGTATATGCTGCATGGATAAACCTTAAAAACACAGTAACTCACACATAAAAGGACACATGTTAGATGATTCCATATACAAAATATTCAAGAAAGAAAATATTCAAGAAAGAAAAAAGACAGAGAGAATATTGGTGTTTAGCAAGGTGAAGGAGGATATGAGGAATAACAGCTGAATGTGTAAAGAGTTTCCTTTGGGCTGATGAAAACATTTTGGAACCAGAAAAGAAGTGAGAGTTGCACATTGTGAGTGTGCTAAATGCACACGGTAGTCCACATTACCTGGGCTTATGTGGGGCTGGAGATGGCTCAGCTGTTAAGAACACCTGTTGTGCAATCAATCATGAGGACCAAAGTCTGTATTCCAACACTCGCATACTAAGCCAGGCTAAGCCAGGCATCTAAAACATGCTTGTAACTTTAGCTCCAAAGAGCCCAATGCCTTCTGGCCTCCATAAACAAAGCTGTTACATTCTCCCGCACATGTGAGAATAAACTCAGACAGACAGACAGACAGATACACACACACACACACACACACACACACACACGAATAAAATATTTTTAAATAGTGATTATGTAAATTTTATCTTAAAGTCAGTGTGGTGACATGCCTGTAATCCCAGCAACTCTGGGAAGAAAGACAGGTGGATCTCTGTGAGTTCAAGGCCAGCCTGGTCTACAAAGTGAGTCCACAACAGCCAAGGCTACACAGAGAAACCCTGTCTTGAAAAACAAACAAAAATTTTATCTTAAAAATCGAAAAAGTTATTGTACTGACTTTGTGAATAGCTTGGCAGCCTACTGTAGATAAAGTGAGAAAAAGATTGACCTTCACCAGTATGCTTTCTTTAAAGTTGGAAGTAACTGCATAGTGAATCTCTAGAAACACATAGTCATTTCCACATAAAACTGCTCTCTTAAATGACCAGTTTCTCATATGACTCCTAAAGCCCCACCCAGAAAGCATACCATGTCATGTACAGTGGAGCCCTCCAAAGAGCGTGGCTGGGAATGTATCGCTTCATGATTTGATTCTTCCTTTCTGGAAACTACAGCAGCAACAGGCTTGGCTCTGGAGTCACAGTTTTTAACATTGTTTTTGGAAGTTTTTCTTTAGGGAAGAGAATAAAGTACCATTACCAACACAGCGATGCTTGATGGTTTGAAGGAATATGTGCAATGTGTGTCTACAATACGTCCCTTATGAACTGCCTCAGTTTACAGAGATTAGTCTTGTCGAAACCCAGAAGGCATTTAAAAAACATCTGTCTTCAAGATAATCAAGATTATAAAAAACAAGAAAGCAGCGAGGAAGGATTGTAGGAGCCAGAGGGGTCAAGGCCACCACAAGAACATGGCCCACAGAATCAACTAAGCAGGGCTCACAGGGGTTCCCAGAAACTGAAGTGGCAATCAGGGAAGCTACATGGAGCTGAGCTAGGTCCTCTGCATATATGCTACAGTCGTGCGGCTTGGTGATCTTCTGGGACTCCTAACAGTGGGAGTCTGGGTTATCTCTGACTCTTTCACCTGTTCTTGCGACCCTTTTCCTCCTACTGGGTTGCCTCATCCAGACTTGATATGAAGATTTGTGCCCAGTCTTGTCACTTGTTAAGCCATGCTCAGTTGATATCCCTGGGAGGCCTGTTCTTTTCAGAAGGGAAAGTGAAAAAAATGGGGGATTGAGGGGAGACTGGAAGGAGAGGAGGGAGGGTAAATTGTGGTGGAAATGTAATATATAAGAGAAGAATAAAGAAAAACAAAGAATAAAGAAAAAAGAAAGAAGGAAGGAACTCTTAAGGAGGCTTAAGAAACTTGAGAACTAAATGGGTATTGGATCTTGGACTGAATCCTGGTACACTAAGTAGAAACATTAACAGAAAAACTAGCAAAAGCCAATGAAAGTCTGAGCTTAGTCAACAGTAATGAACCAGTGTTGACTGGTCTCTCAGATTTCTGTTTTGTTTTGAAACAGGGTCTAGATGGCCCGGAACTTCCTGTGTAGACCAGGCTGACCTGGAACTTGCAGAGATCTGCCTGCCTCTGCCTCCTGAATCCTGGGATTAAAGGCAAACACAAACACACACACACACACACACACACACACAAATATACACATGTGATCAGAAGACAACTTGTGAGAGTTTATTCTCCTGCCATGTGGGTCCCAGGAATTGAACTCAGATCAACAGGCTTGCTAAGTCATCTCAACAATCCTGATTTCTTGAAATTTTGACAAATGCCCATGATAATAATCTAAGATGCTAATGACAGGAGGAACTAGGTGAGGGGCATAGAGGAACTCTGTACTGTCTTTATAACTCTTCTATAAATACAAAATTCTAAAATAAAACTTCTATGAGAAAGTAGCTCCACATGGAAGCACCAGGATGTTTCTTCTTTTAAGTTTCACATGTTTACAGTGATATCACTATTATTTTTGCAGACTTTAAGAGTAAAAATAATTGTTTTATATTCTCTGACTTGCAAAGTAAATGTGTATAGGAATAACACCCAAACTTTTTTAGCATGCTTTTTCTAAGACCCGGCTGAACCTCTGGGACATTAAAGGAGAGCGTAAGGTCAGCATAGCAGAGAGCCAATTAGGAGTGATGCGAACAAAAAGGCAGACCTGAACTGCAGTGCTGGAACATGCCTATAATCTCAGCACTTGGGACACTGATGCAGGATACCAAGAGTCCAAGTTCTAGGCTACACAGTAAGACCTTGTCTCAAATTGGAAAAGACGTACATCTCCTGGGCATGCCCAACATTGTCTCCTCTCCTCCCACACTTACACAGCCACAGGCAGAAGTGAAGCTAATAAGTTAGTGACGGTCTTCTCCAGCCCTCAGTTTTCACTTTTGTTTGTCTGTTTTTTGGTATTTTTTGAGACAGGGTTTCTCTGTGTAGCCTTGCCTGTCCTGGACTCACTTTGCAGACCAGGCTGGCCTCGACAAAGAGTGCCTCTGCCTTCCCGAGCAGTGGATTACAGGTGTGAGCCATTTCACCCAGCTCCAACACTGAGTCTTAGATACTGAAATATCAGTTTGTTAAAAGTATAGACCTGTGGTCAAAGAAAGGGATTCCTTTCTCTTGAAAAGTTCTATGAACGAAGAGAAAACCTTTGAGCACTCAGAAATTTGCGTACCATTTTCATATATAGCCATTTTCTTACATGGTGAATAATTAATAGCCGCTCTCTAAATGGTTAAAAATTACATTTACTCATGTATGTGTGTGCACATGTATGGAGGTCAGAGGACAACTTGTAGGACTTGGTTCTCTTTCCCTCTGTGGATCCTGGGTCTCAAGCTCAGGCGCTAGGGATTGGTGGCAAGCGTCTTTACCTGTTAAGCCACCTCACCATCCCCTCTAAATGGCTCTCTAGGTTTTTTATTTCAACAATTATGTAAAGTTTAATATGTTATGTGTTTTGTTTCTATGATACTGGGATTTAAATTGGGGGCCTTGCACACATGAGGTAAGCACCCCACTACTGAGCTAAACGTCCAGCCCATTTTTAATTTTGGGACACAGTCTCACTGAGTTGCCCTGGCTGGATCACTCTCTAACTTGGGCAGGTTTTGTGTCTGTGATCCTGAGTAGCTGGGATTATAGGCCTGTACCACTAGATCTGATGAACACGTATGTGAAAGGTGCCAGAATATGTTACCCTAAAAATGTACCTTTGCCAGCATGGTGGCATACTTCTCTAATCCCAGCACTCAGGAAGCAGAGGCCAGCAGATCTCTATAAGTTTGAGGCCAGCCTGGTCTACAAAGCAAATTCTGAGAACAGCCAGGGCTATACAGAGAAACCCGAGCTCAGGAGGAAAAATGCACTTTTGCATAACAATTATTTTGGGCTAATAACACGCAAAAAATAGCAGGTATAGGGGATTGAAGAGATGGGTCAACAGGTAAGAATCTTTCTGCATTTCTGGAGGACTCAAGTTCAATTCCTAGCACTTTTATCAGATGGCTCATAACCACCTATTAACTCCAGTTCCAAAAGATTTGATGCTTTTTTTCTGTCCTAAATAGGAATTCACACACACATAAATAAAATTAAAAGAGAGAAGACAGAGAGATATAGAGAGAGCTGGGCAGTTGTGGTGCACACCTTTAATCCTAGCACTTGGGAGGCAGAGGCAGGCAGATCTCTGCATTTGAAGCTAGACAGAGCTACACTGAGAAGCCCTATCTTGAACAATACACCCAAAACAATAAACAGTAAGAAATAAAATGAAAATAAATAAAAAATGGAAAGCTGAGGTGTAGAGAAATCTGTAGTCCTTAGTAAAATAATTCTAATTTTCCTTTACAGTTTCTTTTCACAATTCCCTTTCTTGTTAGCCTATAATAGATGCATTACTGCTTTGGGGTCTTCAAATTATAAAACTTTATTCTACTTGAGAAACATAAAAGTCTTATTAGATAAATTTTGTTACTTTTCTACACAAGTTAAATTTTGAGGCCCAGGCCAAAAAACACCAAGAGGGTAGAATTTTGTCTCCTTACATATTCTAATTATGCAGTTTTACTTTTTATTAAACAAACAAACACCTTATCATAAATTTTTACATATGAAAATTTAGAAGCTACCCTCTTTTACCCCTGTGTTTAGCCCAGCTTTCTGTAAGAGAAGTGTCTTACGCCTTTGTGGCCTCCAAAAATAAGGAGATTTGCTGTTTTATATAAGGCTGCCTCAGGATGTTCCGCACAGAGGGTCTTTCTTCAGGCCTTCTGCTCAGCATTGTGCTTATCAGTTCTGCCAGCTCTGGGCTATAAACTTTTGGCATTGGTGGCAACTGCAAAGAATAACAATACTGTAATTATGATTAATGACCTTATGAGACAAGGTAAAAGCTGGCATAGACTTCTCAATATATCAAATCATTATAATATTTGAAATTATTAACACCTATTAAAGTCATATATCCAGAAAAGTAGAAAGTAGCTATCAGTGTCTGTTCTGCTCATAACAAGTTATAAGAGTCCAACAGTACTCCCTTCAGCTCAGTAGTCCCATTTGAGAACTCTGCCCTTCAGATATAAGGGTTTCTTTTTCTTTTTTTGTAAATGTTACTATTAGCATGCGAGCATGTGTGCATTCAAGCCAGAGAACAACTTTTGGAGTGGGTCTCTCCTCCCACCATGGGTTCTGGGATTAAGCTCAGATTGTCAGGCTTGTGCCTCAAGCATCTTTACCCACTGAGCTATCTCACTGGTCCAAGAGCACAAATAGGATTTATATTCCGGAATGTGCAGTCCACATGCAGAGGACTAAGGAATAAATTGTGCTGCATTCTTCCTATAAACACTAGATGCTGCCTAAAAGAAAAACACAAGTACTGACAATTAAGCTAAAAGAGTTAAGTTGGGTACCGCTGTGTACAATAAGACTCCATTTGTTTCTTTTTAAAAAGTACTTGCCAGGGAGGCTGAGGCAGGAGGACCTCTGCAAGTTGGAGGCCAGCCTGGTCTACAAAGTGAATCCAGGAGAAATCCTGTCTCGAAAAAACAAAACAAACAAACAAAAAAGGTACTTGCATATAAGTACTTATACACCCAGAGTTTTGTCTGTTCCAAAGGAAGAAAGGAGAGGCCTCGGAATAAATTGTTAGCAGTAGTTATCAGGAAAATAAAAGTAAGGAATTTTTTATTCTTTTTTCTTAATTATTTAAATAATATAATTGGAAACAAATTTCAGAGACGTTTTATTTTTACTTTATGGGTACAGGCGTTTTGCCTACATGAATGAAATGCACCATGACCACGATGCCAGCAGAGGCTGAAAGAGGGCATCAGACACCCTAGGGACTGGAGTGACAGACAGCTGAGAGCTGCTATGTGGGTAAGCAGTAGCGCTCTAAACCATAAGCCACCTCTTCAGCCCCTATAATTGAAATGTTTACTTGTGTATTTTAAAAAGAGTTTTCAGTGAGTCTTGGGATAATCTCTAAATCACTGCCAAGGGCAACTGGCCTCCGGGAAATAACATGAAGTTAGTTATTTCTGGTGTCCACATCGAGAGAATACCTTCTGCAGTTCTTAATCAGTCACATGCAGTTATGACAAGTACCAAGGGGCACACCCTGACAGCATGGAGTCGTTGTAAACAGGGCTCCCTCAACCCTGGGCTATTCCAGCACTGGCAGCCTCTCAGAGCACCTATCCTTCCTGCAGTTACAGGGAGAAGCTTTCAAAGTGCCAGCTCTTTGAATCCAATCAGCTACTTTTACATTTTAATATTAAGAAAAAAAACCAATCTCTTCTCAACTGCAACCTTTTCCACAGGAGATCTTATATTCTTGACTATCAATGAATTCCTAACTAATATTAATTAATATTAGTCAATTAATCAAAATCCTAGTGAGGGCTGGGGATGTAGCTGAGTGACAGAGTGCTTGCCCTGCATTTGCCCTGGGCTTGTGCCCAGCACTGGGGGAAAAAAAATCAATGATTTTGACAATAGATATTTACAAAGTTTATTATATAGACCTTATGCAATTAGTTCTAAATTTTTTTTTACCTTTCCTTCAATAATCCGATAAACTAAAGAATTCATGTCTTTTGCATTAAAAGCGTGCTTCAGGGTGGCCATTTCATACACACAGCATCCCAGAGCCCAAACATCAGACTACAAAAGAAAAGCAGTGAATGGTTAAATGCTAAAAATCTTATTACATTTTCCCTCTCAAAACAAAGTAGACATTTCCTTCCAACTGATTCATAGTTAACTGATTTAACGACTCACATGGGCCCTGAGCGTCAGATATTCCCCAGAGACAAGGAGAGCCAGCACACACCTCTACAGCTGTACGCATCCTACCTTATAGTTGTAGGGTTTGTTGGAGAAGAGCTCAGGGCTCATGTAATAGGGTGTGCCGATGAGGGTGCTCGCCATGTCACCGTGATCCTCTAACACCCGGGCAATTCCTAGGTCACCCACTTTGATGATATTTGTTCTTGTTAAGAAGACGTTTTGAGTTTTCAGATCACGATGAAGGATGTGTTTCTCGTGTAAATACTGAGAAGAAAGAAGATTTTTCATTATATATAAGCATACTAACTTATTTACTTATTTCTAGCTTTTATATATCATCAGTAATTACATGGGTTAAAAAGCCTTAGTTATCTAGCAACCAAAACATTACTGTTCTATAATCTCTAAGTAAAAAAACTAATTTACAACTTTCAAAGTAAGAAAAGTAAGTTCCACAGGCTGGGAAAATGGCTCAGTTGGCAAAGAGCTTGTCACACAGGCGTGAGAATCTGAGTTTAGATCTGCAGCACTCTGTAAAAAGCCAGGCGTGCTGGTGCATTCCCAGCAATGGGGAGGTGAAGAGTGGAGCTCACTGTCAAATAAGTAAGTTTTACACTCAGTAAGAGACCTTATCTAAAGTAAGTAAATAAATAAGGTGCAGAGCAACAGAGGAAGACATCCGACATTTTCACCCCTGGCTTCCACACATATACACACATATGTGCACACACATGAACATGTATGCACACACAGAAAATTAAGTTCCTGGAACCTTCTGCAATTGTTTTCTGGTGTCTTGAAAACTGTATCAATTTTTTTAACAATACCTGGACCTAGTTAGAATATATGCTTATAAGCCAGGCATGGTGGCTTAGGCTGACACACGAGGACTGCTGAGAGTTAGAGATTATCTGGAGCTACATGGTGAGTTCTAGGCCAATCTGAAGTGAGTCCTTGTCTCCAAGAACAGAACAAAACAAAAATTTACAAACTCTCACTAAAGGTAGAACAACTTACGCAAAGCCATTTATCTCTGACCTATGAAATAAATCCTACATAACAGTCTAAAGTATAACAGCATCACTTATGCCTAAAGAGAACATGTGAGAATTTACACAAGGTCAATTAATTCAGGCCAAATAAACCCAGCGCCTTAGTTATACTTCAAAAACAGCCTCACTCCAGGGGATGTGTACACTAAAACACAAATCTGCTCTGCATTTTCATGCACTCTGTCATAGCAACATGACAACCTGACCCTCACGTATTAACTAGCCCAGCTGTCTTTCAATGTGACACAGATGACCAACTGATTAGAACATAGTCATCCTTGTTCTTTGTTACTCCAAAGCTCTTAAAACTGATTTTGCTAGAAATACTAAATGCACAAAGGATTGGTATTTTCTATCATTATATATGAAATCTATGTCTATTTTAACATAGACACCACTCACTCAGAAACATCCCAATGCTACAAGAGAGATCCATGTAGCTTCTAAGAGGAAAAACAAAACCAAAAAACACATTCCCCCCCCCCCCCCGTATAAGCATGTGTGTATAAGCAGACATCATCCTGGGGCTGAGCCATCCTAGCTTCAAAACAAGGCTGCTTTTATCTCAAAGCATGCTGGGCGAAGACCAAGGCCCCAGGTGCCTCTCAGCAAGACCACAAAGCCTTGACTTCAATAGCCCTGACTGCAGCCTCTCTTAGGGCACCATGACACTGCTGTAGAAAATAGCACTCTTTGAAGAGCTGTAGAAAATAACACTCAGCGGCTGGGGAAGTAGCTCTCTTATAAAATGCTAGCTGTGTAAGCATGAGGACTTCAGCTTGAATCCCCAGTTCCCAGAGGGCACAAAACCCCAGCAGAGGGGCAGAGGGCACAAAAGCAGAGCAGACTCAGGTCCTCAGAGCTCTGACTCTGACCCAGGCCCACCTTGCATATAACCTTCCCAGGAAGAGACTTACTGACACTGAAAAACTTATTCCCCAGCTTAATAGTGAGATGCCTGTCTCTGCATCCAGATATGAGTCCCACAAAGATGATGAGTCCTAAACAGCCAGGGCACCATGACACTCAAACACTGCCTGGCTGCCTATGGGAAACACTTCTCATAAAACAGCTCTAAAAATATTACTGTACAAACAATTTCTCTCTCCTCTCTCGCCTGCTATGGCTACATCTCAGTATATTTTATGTAAATGTTTTAATTTTATTAATTACAATTTATTCACTTTGTATCTCAGCTGTAGCCCTATCCCCCACCCCCTTTCATTCCCATCCTCCCTCCCTCTTCTTCTCCTATGCCCCTCAGATCTCAGTATGTTTATTAAATTCTACTTCTAACTTTTTCTGGACCGGTGAAATCATTCACAGCCCATGGGTCACCAGCCAATCACGCCATCCCTGACCCAGGAAAATACACCTGCTGTCCTCCTGCCACACTGGAAGCTGTGGAGGCTGTGAGGGTGACAGTACCTGCAAAGCCATGGCAATCTGCACAAACCACTCCACCACCTGGCTCTCAGGCAGAAGCTGCCCTTTCTGCTCCTTGAGCTTCCGGTACAGATCACCTCCTTCACAGAAGCCCATGACGATGTACAGCAGACCATCTCCTCCCTCCCATGACTCTTTGTAGGTGACGATGTTGGGGTGCTTCAGCTGAGACAAGAGCTGAGCCTCCTGTTCAGCAGCTCGACGCTCTCGGCTAGAGGCATTTCGCAGGTTTAGTTTTTTGATGACGTACTAACAAAGAGAATGCATACTTTTAAAAGGTGCAAGAAAATAGAATTCTCTAGGTTCAGAAGCAGCTAAGAGTTCTCATGAATGCCCAGTCCTCAAACACCAAACCAGCCTTCTGAGCCTATCAGACAACCTAATGACTTCTTTTACACATAAAATTGCTAGTAGGATACTTTAAAGAGGAGGCAGCAGAAAGATCAAAAAACAAAAAATTGGCTGGGCAGTGGTGGTGTGCGCCTTTAATCCCAGGACTCCGGAGGCAGATCTCTGTGAGTTCAAGGCCACCCTGGTCTACAGAGCGAGTTCCAGAACAGCCAGGGCTAAACAGAGAAACCCTGGGAAAACAAACAAACAAACAAAAAGCATAAAACTGGGAAAGTATTTGCCATTGACAATTATGCTTTTTTTTTCTGTGTTAGCATTAAACCCAAGGCCTTGCACATAATGGATAGGTACTCTACTACCTAGTCATAAGTCACTTATGCCAGGTCACAAACAAACTACTCTTTCCCTCAGCATTTTATAATTTCTTTGACTCTGCAATCACAGCTACTTTAAAGGATAAGGTGGAAGGCTTACTTAGGCCCAGAATTTTGAAAGCCAACCTGGGCAACATAGTGATATGCTATCTAAAAAAAAAAAAAAATGACTTAAAAAAAATGAATCCAACATTAACACACTATTAGACCAATTTAAAAAGAGACACTCCTTAACCTCAAAATTCTCTCTACAAACAAGCATCATAACTTAAATATATATCTGCAGACTGAACAGGTGTATGAGACACATTAGATATTTGTGGCCCAATAGAGTCAAAACATCATTGGTCCTCCACATAACACAACATTCCCGTTAAAAACAAAATTCTTTACAATCTAATAAAATGCCCTCAGTCACCTCAAAGATAATGTATGCACTCTTTCAATAAACACATAAATGCGTTCCTTGAAGTACAAACTACTGCTCAAAATGAAGGGTTATTAGTATAGCTAAACTCTCACTCTTAGCACACATATCCCATAATTCCAGGGGTGTCTGTTGAATTGATCTCTTACGTGAAAGCTTGTGTTGTAGGCAGGGAATCTAGCATAGGGCACAAAGACTTATAGGAGAGTGGGGCCCATACTTGGTGGGCGGGGCTTTCTCATCTTGTTGCCATTGGTTTGGTGGAACTATGAGATGCCACCTTTAAGTTTTTTAATCGTCCCCATTTGTGCATTCTATGGCCGCCCTGATGGCAGAGCCTCCTGAAGAACTGGATCGCTAGCCTTGGGTGATGGCATAAAAACTTCACACAAAGGAGCAGCGTCAGATTAGAGCTTTAGAACGGTCACTGCAGCGGAAGTGAGGGGTTAGGGAAAAGACAGCAGGCGACAGACACTAGTTGGGAGGAGTGAGCATTTAGCTAGAAAGAATGGTGTCCTGTACTGCGGTAGTACCAATAGAGATGGAGATGCCAGTTTGGTCTAGTGACAGGGATATAATGAGTGTTGGGGGACTTAAAGATAACTGTCACAAGTCCAGCTTAGAAACTGCATGGCTGGTCAAGCTACTCCCTGAAATAAGGCCCTTGAGAAGTGCTGGCGAGAAGATGATGAGCCAAGTTTTTTAAGTAAAGTAAGCTGCACAAGATAAGGGCTTTGCCAGGTGGTACTGAGTTAGGCCTTAGGAACGTTTGGCCGCTGCTCTCAAGAAATTTTCAGGTGACTGGAAGTTTGCAGATAAAGTACACTGGTTAATACTATAGAATAGACAAAGTTGGGGGCTCTGGCTAGGGAGGGAGTTGGGAGGCTGACCTCGTCTCTGACAGGAGTCTCGGCCCACTACTCCCGGCCTAGTACATCTGAGGATGCCCTCGGCGCACCCCTTCCATCGCCCCTGGCAAGGTCCCAGTCCCCCGACCTGCTTGCCGTCCCGCCGATGCTTCACGAGCGTCACCTCTCCATAACTACCCCTGCCCACGACCCGCACGTAGCAGTAGGCAGCCTGGGGCATGTTCCCGGAGGGGGCCCACAGTCGGGAAGCTGCGGCAACGGCGCGGATGGCACCAGGAGGCCGCGCTCATGCCCCACAGGAGACGAACTCCTCCATCAACCAGGCCCAACCGGGCTAGGAGCTTTGAGGCCCGGCCCACCAGGACGCCGCTACCATAGCGATGCAGGCGAGATAGACCTGCGCATGCTCAGAGTTGAAAGACCCATCACAGAGTCGACCAGCCGCGGCCAGAGCGGCTCCTCAGCCTCGGGACGACCTACCATTGAGCCGTCCCTGGAGCGGCTAGAGCGGCTCCGCGGCCTCCTAAGACAGAGAGCTTTGCTCCAGGGAGTCCGGAGAGCTTCAGTTCCTGCGTTTTGGTTCTGCAGTTATTCAATAAGTCCTTACTGGTTCTAAGTAACCTTACTGGTTACGAGTATAGGTCATTCGTTCTATAAATGTTAACTGCGTGCTTGGTTCACGTTCCAGTCAAAGAGTGGCCGACTCTAAATTTCACCAATATTGTTTGCTACATTTGTTTTGTCGCATGCCGGCATTCCGCCTGCCTTTTTGATGCACACTGCAAAACACCTTGAATACATTAGTAAACTTCATCCCTAAAAGTTTCAGCCTGCTTTGTTGAGACTTGAAAATCTCTCAAAGAATGATTGCAAAACCACTGTCCTGACAGATTTGACAGAGCTTCACGCTGCTTCCCTCAGCATCAAACCTCCTCCCCCAACTCTCTCACCCCCCCACCCCCACACCCACACCCCCGTCTATCTCCCGAGAAAGTACAAGGCTGTGAAAAGAATCTACCTGCCTTGCCCAAAGAATTGGCTTTTTAAAAAGGCTTACAATTACTGATTAGTCCTCTGTCCCTTTGAGATATATATGCATGTATCTTCTACAAGTCAGTAAAGTTTTCTTTTTTTTTCTCCAGGAGTAAAAGCCCTTCCTTTGAAATGTAATCATGAGAAAATTTAGGCATCTGGTTCCCAGTTTGTGTGGGAAGATAGAATCCGGTCTTCTCTAACTGCCAGCCAGCAAATACAGCTGGTTTAATCGCTTTTACAATGACCAACTATTATCAATATTGTTATGTTACTATTGTTGTTGAGCTAAGATCTGCCTATGTATCTCAACTTGAAATTCTACCTTTGGGTGTTGAGTTTATAGGCATGTAACAGCATCGTGCTCCCAAAACCTTGGAATTTTTTCAATTTTCTAAGGGGCCCCTTTGCTCAATTCTCTATTTCTCCTTCATTGTCCATTTTGTTGTTGTTGTGTGTGTGTGTTAGACAAGGTCTCATTATGTAACCCAGTTTAGCCTTGAATTCACAAAGATCAGCCTGTGTCTGTCTCCTGAGTGTGGAATTTAAGGTGTGTACCACCATGCCCAGCTCATTCTCTTTTTAAAAGGTCCAGTTACCTCTGCACTGTTGAAATGAAGCTGAGCTTTTCCTGTTATCGCCAAGTTACTAAATAGCAATCCGTCCTCTCTGCTCTAACTAATGTTTGCCTTTGTTTATTTTTAGCAACATCACTAACTAGAATTCAATATTTATTTATGGTTCCTTTTGTTTCGTTTTCTTATGGAAAAGAAATTGGCATTCCCAAGAAATGTACCAATCTTAAGTGTGTAGTCAGATCATTTTGACAGATGCAGTTACTCAAATATATTAAGAGACAGACCAAGGGATATGGAGAAATTAGAACCCTATGTATTGCTGATGAGAATGAAAAATGTCTCAACTTGTATGAAAACTGGTATCATGGCTCCTCAAAAAAAAAAATGCAATCCATCCTTTTACCTCTAGATAAATACACCAAAAACAAAACAAAGCAGGGACTCAAACAGATATTTGTACACCTGTGATCACATCAACATTTACAAGAACAAAGGATGAGAACAACCTTAGCTCCCATCATTGGGGGAGTAGATAATATTATATGTGGTGTTTGTGTGTGTGTGTGTGTGTGTGTGTGTGTGTGTGTGTGCATTATAACATGATATAAAAGGAAGAAAACTCTGACATACAATAGCATAGAAATACTTTGAGAGCATTAAGTAAATGAAATAAAGTAGTCACAAAGGACTAATATTGTATGCTTTCATTGACACAAGTTGTCCAGAGAAGGGAAATTCAGAGACAGAAGGAAAAACGCTGGTGTTGGCGGAAGCCTGGAGTTAATGTTTAGTGGGTGCAGAGCTTCACCTGGGGAAACCTGAAAGTGTCTGGAGGCAGACAGTGACGACGGTTGCACAACAATGTAAATCAGTTGTCACTTGACGCCAAGCCTGATGGACTGAGACTGATTTTGAGGTCCCCAAGGAAAGGAGAGAACTGGTTCCTGAAAGTTATCCTTTGACCTTCACTTGCACACCAAGACATGTACATGTGCACACACATAAACAGAGAGAATACATGGAAAAATGGTAAAAATAACAAAACTGGCCAATGACACGGCTCAGCAAGTAAAGGCAGATAATCATCCTGATGACTTAAGTTCCACCTCCAGGATCCGTAGGGTAGAAGGAGAGAATTAGCTCACATAAATTGTCCTATGACCTACACACACTTGTGCACACACTCAATAATAAATACAAAATAAAGGTAGCTGAGTGTAGTGGCACATTTCAGCACTTGGGAGGCAGAGGCAGGAGGGTTTCCAGTTCAAGTCCAGCCTGAGCTATATAGAGAGATTTTGAAAAGAAAGAAAGAAAAGAAAGAATAAAGGTAAACTTTATGTTTGCATACTTTGCCGCAATAAAAAAGTTGCTTTTAAGTGTTTTTTACTTATTTATTTTTGTTGGCTTTTGTTTTGTTTGTTTTTGAAATAGGGTCTCAGGATCTTCTGGCTCTCCTGGACCTCACAATGTAGACTAGGCTGGCCTTAAACTTACAGAGATCTGCCTACTTCTGTACTCCAAGTACTGAGGTTAAAGGTGTACACCCTAACACCTGGCCAGTTTTGTTTTTTTTAAGCTATTAAGTAAGCTATAGAACAGCGTGTTTCTAACCTTTCTTTCACTGTCACCTTAAGGAGGCAGCTTTTATTATTATTAGCTTTTTTATTATTAAAAGTGTTTTAGACAGCTTTTATTATTACTACTATTTGTGTGTGCATGTGTGTGAGTATGCGTGGGGAGGCCAGGAATCAAATTCATTATTTTTTTAACAGTGTTTCTTTTTTATATCATTTATTTTTCATTTCATGTGCATTGGTGTTTTGCCTGTGTGTATGCGGGTGTTGGAACTAGAACCCTCTGGAACTGGAGTTACAGACAGTTGTGAGCTGCCGTGTGGTTGCTAGGAATTGAATCCAGATCCTCTGGACGCACAGCCAGTGCTCTTAACCGCTGAACATCTCTCCAGCCCCTTAACAGTGTTTCTTACAGCACTCAAGAGCTCACCAGTTTGGCTGAGTAGCCAGCGAGCTCTAGGGACCCGCCTCTCTCCATACCCCCAGCACTAGGGCTGCATACATGGGCTGCAGTGCTTTTATGCGAGTTCTGGGGATCAAAGCCAGGTCCTCATGCGTCCACGGCAGCCACTTCACCACTTCATCCAGGGAACTTTTAGTGCCACAGATACACTGCTCACATGTTGTGACTCCCAGGCGGGCTACAAACCACTGTGATAATCTAGGTTTGGGGTGGTGGTGCTGTTTAGTTTTGTTTCCATTCTCTCCAAGACTCAGTCTGAGATAACATCTATTTTACTACTCCCTAAAAAGATATAGTTTTTGTTGTTTTGTTTTTTATTTTTCAAATCAGGGTTTCTCGGTGTAGCCCTGGCTATCCTGCAACTTGCTCTGTAGACCAGGTTAGCTTCAAACTTAGAGATCTGCCTGTCTCTCCCTGCAAGTGCTGAAATTAAAGGCACCCACCATGCCAGGCTCCTAAAAGGACATCTTTACCCTCCTGGGAAACTTTTCCTTTCTTGGTTTTTAGAACTTTTCCTAAGTCTCCAACTGTCTTTATCCACACTGGTTTCCCTTTAGACTGCTCCTGCTTCCTTCAGGTTTGATGTCTCCTGGGGTGCTGTGCTGTGTGTATCTCTACTTTCAGACAGTCAGACACACAGACACACAGACACACAGACACACAGACAAACATGTGCTTTGTGGGCTGGAAACAGGTATTTATGGAATGAGTCTTACCCAGCCAGCCCTATAGAGACCATGGGTTATGTAAGACAGAACTGAGCAGGGACCAGCCCACAGAGGACTGAGATGGAAAAGGCATGAAGCACAATGACTTTTTTAACATCCCTTTCACAACTTTCTTTTGTTTTTCTTTTTAGCACTACTGGGGATTCGACCCAGGGCCTCTTACCTGCCGGGCAAGTGCTCTACCACTGAGCTGCACCTTCAGTTATTAGTTATGTTTCCTGTTGAGGAGAATCAACTTAAGAAAAGGATTGCCTTTGGCTCACAGTCTGAGGGCTGAGTTCATCATGACACAAAAGGCACAGCATCAGGAATGTGAGGCGCCCACCCTCCCAGGCCCTCAGGCTTAGTCCTCACCTGCTTCCGGCCAATCTCCTCTTTCCCATATCCATGACTGGGCCAATTACACTCTTCATCCTAAACCCAGGAGCATAACAACACCTAACCCTGGGGGTAGCTGGGAACAGTGAAAAAATGGGACAGACAAGATGCTGAAAAGCATGCTAGGCAAGCACTAGTCATTGTTAGCTCGCCTCATATTTTCTGTCGCCTGCCACCACTGCAGCCAAATACACATGGTCCTGGCTCCTTCTATGAACTGGATTTGGCATCAGCCATCTCTCAATGGCCAAGTCTTCAGAAGCTTCCCTGAACTCTTGAGTTCAACCGATCCCCCTGCCTCAGTAGCTGGGACTGCGGGTATATACTATAGTACCTAGCTCTCAATATTCCGGTACTGGACACTTCGATGTTTTCTACCCCCAAAGCTAAGAGTCTTCAGATGCTTTGTCCTAGTTAACTTGAACTGTCAACTTGACCCAGCCCAGAGTCACCTTCCCAGGGTCTCACTGATGGATTGCCCAGAGCAGATTGGCTTCTGGGCATGCCTGTAGGATATTGTCTTGACCATTGATTGATGTAGCAGGCCCAGCCTACTGTGAGAGGCACCATTCCTTGGGCAGGTGATCTTGGGCTATAAAAGAAAACCAGCTAAGTGTGTGTAAGTGAGTGAGTGAGTCCCCAAGCAGCATTCATTCATGGTTTCTGCTTAAGTGCCTGCCCTGACTTTCCTCAATGATGGTTTGTAACCTATAAGCTGAAATAAACCCTCCCACCCCCTAGGCTACTTTTAGCCATGATGTTTGTAATATCAACAGACTGAAACTAGGGCACACCTGTTTCAGCTGCTTCTAGATTGCTTGCCAAAGTCCCTTTGGTCCTCCTTTCCCATCTTCATCTTCCCAAATGTCACTCTTACCCCAGACACCTTCTGACTCCCATGGAGATGAGTTCCACCCTTCCCTTTAGGCCTCTTCAGCCTCCTCCCACCTCCCAAGGTCCACTGCTCTTATTGGTTTGTTTCACTCCTCCATCCCATGGCATAATCTCTCAGCACATCAGAGCACCCAAGTTTCATCGTGGTAGTACCCCAACTCCTAGCATTGTTCCCAGCCCACCACAGGCTCTTTTTGTGATAGTAAAAGAATAAACAGACCCTCAAATTTACAGGAGCATGTTGACCTATCCAATCTTCCACAAAGGCATAAAACAGGTCAGAAGGTCACCTGGCCTGAGGACAATACCCTTTTCCCAGAAGCCGCCTCTGTGAGACAAAGTCCAGGATAAGCAAACAGATCTGTGAGGTCCCCTTCATCTCATCAGGGTCACATCCCACCCCAGGTAGTAGAGTGACCAAATGGCCACAGCTGTCCCGTGTATTGTGACTTGCTGGGGACAGGGAGGGCTTGTGCATAAAAGCTGAGCAGCCTGTTAGCAAGCCAGATCTCTGGGGACTCTCCCCTGTGGGCCCTTCACTCTGCTTTCCTTGCTTTGTATCTCAGGGGCTATGCCTTTCACTACATGATGAACTTTAGAACCTGAGGTACAAGTTCAAGTGTGGATGTCCCAGAGACACATGAATAGAACTCGGACAATAAAGAAAACTGCCTCAGGTGTCCAGAGGCTTTGATTGTGAAAAGATGCTGCCATTTGTGTCTTCCCTGGCGACAGCACCATGGCCTGGTGGGAGCAGACAAAGCCAACTTCTGTTTTTCTTTCCAAATCTGGCAAGAAGGTCCAGAAAGACAGTGCAATAAGCCTGAAGCATGGATCAGCTGCTGTGCCTCCCCCAGCCTTCCTGCACAGGACTATTACCAGCACGGGCACCATCAGAACCAAACATGTAACTAGGTGTCATGGCATTTTCTAAAATGCCGACCTTATCTGTGGCCAAGGTGTGACTGAAAAGTTGGTTGGTCATTGAAGAATTTGGGATGAAAAGCTTCATTAAGCTTAGAAATCCTATTTTATCTGTGATCTTTCGCCAAATGTCAACTGTATGAAATTGGTGTGGCCTGGTGCTAGCGCCAGGAGGTGAAGCATTTGAGGGCTCCATCCTCCTTCCTGACTGAGCACAGATACATAACACGGGAGCAATCTGGACTCTGGCAGGGACTTCTCACAACCATGAGTGGCCTGCCCCACAAGAAGAAAGCATTCAGTGCCATTTTTTTAAAATAAGTTTTTAAATTTTTTGTTTTTTCAAGACAGGGTTTCTCTGTGTAGCCTTGGCTGTCCTGGGCTCACTTTGTCCAGGCTGGCCTCGAACTCACAGAGATCTGCCTGCCTCTGCCTCCCTGAGTGCTGGTGTTGCAGGTGTGCCCCACCACACCTGACTTTGTGCCATATTTTAAAAGTTATTTGTTTTCCTAATGTGTATGTGTGAACCTATGCCATGTGCCCAGTACCCACAGAAACTGGAAGAGGCTGGTGACCCCCAGTGTATGTATAGGGGACTGAAAATCATCCAGCCAGGTGCTGGAAAGGCAGCAAACACTCTGCGCTGCGGACCCATCTCTCAGCACCTCCCCCCGTCCGTGTTTATTTCAAGATCTTATATAGCACAGGCTGGTTTCCCTAGACCCCTCCTCCCTAGTGGTAGAACTTAAGGTGTGTGTGTGTGCGTGTGCGCGTGCGCGTGTACGTGTGCGCGAGCAACACACACGTGCAGGTCAGAGGACAGCTTCAGGGACTTAGCTCTTTCCTCCATCCATGTGGGTTCTAGGGTTCAAACTCAGGTCATCAGACTTGCTTGGTGGTAAGTTCCTCTACCTGCTGAGCCATCTCCCTGACCCTGAAATTCGTTTTCACCAACTTCACTTAGCACATTTATTTTTCTTTGTCATATGTATATATACATCTACACACATTTGTGCTGGGAATTAAATCCAGAGCTTTGAGCGTGCTAAACAAGCTATCTACCAATGAGCCACAAACCCAGCTCACTGCCAAGTTTTGATTCCCTAAATCCTGCTGTTTGCCTCCGCCTTGTCTAATGTTTAATCTGTTTGTGCAGCACGAAATCCACCAAAGGGACAGGGGAAGCAAGAGCCGGAGACCATGGACGGCGCCGTAGGGCTTCGGGTGCTGCTGTGCCTGTGCCTGGTGTCCCTCCTCACTCTGCGGGCCGTGCCTGCTTTGGGCTTGGCCACAGGCAGACCCAGGGGCAACGAGGTATGTGACTAAGCCTTTCAGCAAAGATAGATGCTGTGCCTGCACGGGGGCAGGGGGTCCCTGGAGCTGCAGGAGATCCTACATCAGGGACCTGGGCCACCCCCGCCCACCCCATTATTTCTGCCTGAAGAAGTAGCCTCCAAGCAGCAGGGGGGTGGCGGAGGAGTCGCAAACACAGACCCCATTCCCACCCTTTAGAGAGTCACCGCTCATACTCAGTCTTGACCTTGTTTTGCAGAAGCGACAGGCCGTGGACACAGTGAGTGAAAGTCTTGATAAAGGGTTCTGAGATGGGGTCCTTAATGCAGGTCGGCTTTCTCCCACCCCTGTATACTTCCGTCGGCGCCATAGGCAGGGGGCTCCCATCACCTGAAATGTGACATTGTCCCACCTCACCTCACGTCTCCGGTGAAGACAGGAGTCTTCTTGGGAGGTCTGGCATACTCTTCTGGAATCTGGGCACCTTGCTCTGCAGTGGGAAGCATCTCCCAATTTTGTTCTTTCTTTTCTTTTTCTTTTTAACTCCAGACAGTTGATGGTGTGTCCATCAGGAGCTTGAAAGTCAATTGTAAAGTCACCTCTCGCTTCGCCCACTACGTCATCACCAGCCAAGTGGTCAACAATGCTGACGAAGCCAGGGAGGTGGCTTTTGATGTGGAAATCCCCAAGACAGCCTTCATCAGTGACTTCGCCATGTGTGTGCATGCTCTGCCTCACTCCTACGCTGTACTCCGTTCTGTCTGTTCCCTCATTCAGCCTGAGTCCAGAGTGGCTGGACCTCAGTTCTGGTCCTGGACAGCCCCAGCTTCCAGGGACAGGAGGAAAGAGGTCCATCAGAGTCCTCAGCTCCCCCCTTACACAGAAAAGTCGGGCCTCTGGCTGCTTGTTTGCAAAACTTTTGACTTAGAGCAGAGCCAGCATGTCCTGTCGCCTCTGGCACCAAGGACTTCCCATGGGCCCTCTGAGCAGCGGACAATAAAAGCAGCAGACAGTAGAGATCCCCTTTGCAAGGAGTTATGTGGACAGGGTCTTTGGCTTGGCACACTGAATGCAAAGGACAAGCTAGGCAAGGCCACCTAGGTGAGGGAGGGCCACCACCACGGAGGACTCTTCCCTTTCGTGCAGCACAGCAGATGGGAGCGCGTATGTTGGGGACATAAAGGACAAAGTGAGTGCATGGAAGCAGTATCGGAAAGCGGCCATCTCAGGGGAGAATGCTGGCCTTGTCAGGTAAGTGCCAGGCTTTGGCAGCCAGGCCTCCAGGGCTGTCCCTTCTGCCCAGCCGGCATGGAGCCAGGGGCATCTCCAGGAGGATGGAAGCCTGAATAAACCCAGCTAAGCTGGCATCTGTGGCAAGGCTGGGGCACACTTGGTCGTTATCTGTCTTGTGGAGAAGGAGGCATCATCCTTGAGCTTTGGCCTTGACTAGCCAGTTGAGATAATCTTGGGGACAGCATGAAAATAAGAGAAGCTGGTTCTGGGGAACATGCCGTAGGTGTCAAAGATGCACATGTCACCCTTTGTCTGCACACTGTCATCACATGTCCAGAGCCTCAGGCAGAAATATGGAGCAGTTCACCATCCACATCAACATTGGAGCCCGGAGCAAGGCCACATTTCAGCTCACCTATGAGGAGGTGTTAAAGCGGAGACTCATGCAGTATGACATTGTCATCAAAGTCAAGCCCAAGCAGCTGGTGCATCATTTTGAGGTAGTTTTCAGGTCCCTGGGCAGGACTCCTCTCCCCTCCTCTCTCTCTCTTTCTCTCTCTGTGTCTCTGCCTTTCTGTGTGTCTCTCTCTGTTGCTTTCTCTGTCTCTGTCTCTCTCCCTCTCTCTCCATCTCTGTCTGCTTGTCTCTCTGTTTTTCTTTCTCTCTGTGTGTCTCTGTCTTTCTCTGTGTGTGTCTTTGTCTCTGTCTGTCTCTCTAAACCTCCCCCTCCAAATTCCAGCACTGGTTCAGCCCTCTCCATGTATTACCCCAGGCCTGAAAACATAAGAGATGAGATTGACTCATCAGGGTGGGTTTCTGTGGGTTCTTCCTGGGCAGGAAGCTCCCTGAATTTCCCAGATTTCTCCTCATCCATGAACCCCCAGTTTACGTCTCTGCTAAATGCATTCCTGCATTTCCCAGGACTGCCACCATTTACAAAACAAAAACAAAAAGAGAACAAACAAAACACTGAAGACCCAGTTATGTGTAAAGCAGCTTGAGGGGCCAAGTTGGAAAGTTCAGGCACACACATCTTTCAGTTGGTGTTTCTCTAAGGGTTTGGTGGGGATTGCACACGGTAGGAAGGCAGGTCCACAGGACTCTTGGCTGAAACTGGTGCTAGCCCAATTGGTCTTTAGTACAAAACTGGCTTCCATGGTGCAGATCGATGTGGACATCTTTGAGCCCCAGGGGATCAGCAAGCTGGATGCTCAGGCCTCCTTCCTCAGCAAGGAACTGGCTGCTCAAACCATCAAGAAGTCTTTCTCAGGGAAAAAGGTATGTGTAGTGGCAGGGGGCTGGACCCTCAGAGACTTCTCAGCTCATCCCACCCTCATGAAACTTCCAGGCTGGGCACAGGACGGGACACAGTCGCTAGGCTGCCATAATGAGTTCTTAGCCAGACTTTCCACCAACTGGGGCAGAAACCTCAGAGGAACAGTTTCAAGGAAGAGGGAGTCATTTTGGCTCATGGCTTCTGAGGTCTCAATTCATGGGCAGCTTGTGCCACTGTTTCTGGGACATGGTGAGGGAACATCATGGCAGGAGTGTGTGTAGGAACAGAGACTGCTCACCTTATGGAGAGAGAGAGACCCAAAAGGCCATGGGAAGATAGCTTTCAAAGGTACACCCCAATGACCAAGTTCCAACCTAGCCTCACTTTTCTCGGTTCTACCACAGACCAAGAGTCTAATTTTTTAGTTTTGTTCTGTTTTAGTGATGCAGGATCTGATCACGCAGCCTAGGCTGTCCTTAAACATACAATCCTCCTGGCTCACCCTACCATATACTGGGATTACACATGTGTCCCACCACTCTGGGTGGTCAGTTCATGTTCTGGACTAGTCCATGGATCATGATCCAGTCACTTCCCCAAAGCCCTTCCTCAGAGCACTGCTTGCATCAGGGACCAAGACTTCACTATATGAGTCTTTCAGCGAGCCAATCCACACTGAACTATAACAGGCAGACGTATCCAGCTGGAATCTCAGACGTGTTCTAGACTCCTGTTTCTGAGAGCGCTTTGGCGAAGCCTGGCGCTGAGGTAGGAAAGAACTAGTCTCGCCACACTGGATGTGTCTTGACAACTTGTACCAGTTACCTCTTTGCCTACATTCTACCCTTGGAAGAGTATTCAGACTCATAAACGAACGTCAGGTGTTGTGTGGCTAGAACCCTTAGCTTTAGTTTTCTTGGAAACACAAATTTGGGGAGATCTGTGACCTCTTCAAGGACTTTTCACTTGCCACCCATGATCCCCAGAAGCCCCCTTCTTGACCCATTATAGGTCCTGAAGGAATGTAGCACATGGGCAGACGGCCTAGCAAACACCCTGCCTCCCAACTGGCCTTAACTAAGGCCTCACATCCTTTGCACAGTGACTCCATAAGTCGCTGAAAAGAGTGTCTTTTACAATTCATCAGGATGCCTTTTATTTTCATTATCTAACATTCTTATTAATAATTACCTTTTTGCCTGCAAACACGCCACAATATGTGTTTGAAGGTACAAGAACAGCTCTGCTGAGTCAGTTCTCTTCTTCCACTTATCAGTGGGTTCAAAATCAGCATTCAAGCTTTTCAGCAAGCGTCTTGTCCAATTAACCACTCCCTAAACACAGAAAACCATTCAAAAGCCAGACACCTCCAAGTGTGTGCTTGTTTTTGAGAGGGTCAGGGATGAGTCCCATGTCTAATGGTCATTGTCAAGTCTTTCTATTTTAAAAGATGAACTTATTATAACAAGCTAGTTAACCTTAAAAATCCTTTAAAGAAAATGTGGAAAGTACAGAAGTAGAGAAAGCGGTGAATCGCCTCTAGCTTCTATGAATGGTGACACCAACCCTCCCGTCTGCTCTCTGCTTTTTGCCAACCAATTGAGTGAGGTGAGGATTTTTATTTTTATTTTTTTTGTCATGCACAGGATCATAGTCCTACTTTTTGTTTTTAAAGACAGTATCCACCGGGTCACGATGTAGCCCAGACTGACCTTGAACTGGAGATCAGCCACTTGAATGCTAGGATCATGGCATTAATGGCATCACTATCATAACGGCTCAGAACCTTAACTCCAGTTTGAGATGACTGGTATCTTTTACACTGTCATACTGCTACTTTTCTCTCCTGTGTTACACCCTAAATGCCGGTGGCTATCACAGAAATACCAACAATTCAGAAACATAAACGCAAAGGATCAGGACTTTTCGCTTACCACAGACAAGTTGACATGCTCAAAACCTAGATGAGTGGCCCAGTGGGCTCATTCCTATGCCTAGGTAAACATCCGGGTGTGTACATGCACACACATACACCAGGCAAACATGTACACACAGACCTTACGTTGTTTTGCAAACATCCTACTTGCAGCTCTGCAGACCCCTGGTGCCTCACACCTTTGCTTTCAGGGTCACGTGCTCTTCCGCCCCACTGTGAGGCAGCAACAGTCCTGCCCCACATGCTCTACGTCCTTGCTGAACGGAGTCTTCAAGGTGACCTACGACGTCAATCGAGACAAGCTCTGTGACCTCCTGGTAAGCCTAAGGCGCCCGGCACAAGCCTTAGAGGGCAGGGAAAGGCACTAGAGAGAGGTTTCTCCAGCTCACTTCTGTTCCAGGTGGCCAACAATTACTTTACACATTTCTTCGCCCCCAAAAACCTGACCAACATGAGCAAGAACCTGGTTTTTGTGATTGACATCAGTGGCTCCATGGAAGGCCAGAAAGTGAGGCAGGTAAATGGCAGCCTTGAACAGCTCACCCAGGAGGAGCTTTCCTGGCTTGCCCTCACCACATGAAGGTTTGGCTCTACAGCGTCTTGGGGCTTGTGCAGAAGGGCAGGCACAAGGGGATGCAGCTGGAAACCCCTACTCTCCAATCAGCCAGTTTTCTCACTGTGCCACTGCAGGCGAGCACAGCTTTTCTCCTCAGTTTTGAAGCAGAGGATAATGGTATCCATGGGTCATGGAGTTTCCCATGGAGAAATGCCCAGTAGACAAAGCCTGTGCCCTGAAAATGCTGGGAATGATAAATGATCTATGGGCTGGCACCTTAGAGCTGTCAGTGCTCTACCCAATGGCCAGTGAAGCCATGGCTGCACAAGTCAGGTTCTAGAGAAACAGCTCTGGTAGGAGATGGGGGGGGGCACATCTCTTTAATTATCCTCGATACACCCAAACTACTAGTCACTTTTTGCCTTCTCTGTGCCCCTCATACACTCCAAGTCCCAGCAGGATGCTGCTTTCTCGGGGGTTGTCTGACTCTCCTCTCTGCTTGTCCACTGTGGATTCCACAGTGGCTACCTGGGTTCCAGGAAAGAGCTCTCCTTCAGCCATCCAGCAGGGATGTGCCTCCTCTGACTCCCTGGCCTTGCAGACCAAGGAAGCGCTCCTGAAGATCCTGGGGGACATGAGGCCTGTGGACAACTTTGACTTGGTCCTCTTTGGGTCTCAAGTGCAATCATGGAAGGGCTCATTAGTACCGGCGTCTAAGGCCAATCTGCAAGCAGCTCAAGACTTTGTGCGACGATTTTCACTCGCTGGAGGTAAGGGAAAGGGCCTCAGAACACCCCGGCATCACTTCCGTTTCCTTGGGACATGAATGAACACTGGTCCTTTATAATATAATTATCTTATTTTTATCTTATCTTATATTATGTTAATTTTTCTCCTTGATAGCCACAAACCTGAATGGAGGCTTGCTCCGAGGAATTGAGATCTTAAACAAAGCTCAAGGAAGCCACGCAGAACTCAGCAGCCCGGCCTCAATTCTCATCATGTTGACAGACGGAGAGCCCACTGAGGGTGAGCGCCTCAGGGGCTTCCCTGGGAGGTGGTGATTTCCTCACTCCTAGACATGACCAAGCTGGTACCGGAAATTCATCTGTTGGAGAGGCCACTGGGGCAGAAAGTCGAGTGCTGGTCTGAAAACTGTTCAGACCACAAAGTCTGTGGGAAAAGTCGGTGGGAGCTCCAAGGTATGCCTCTGTCCTGTGAGCGGGTAACAGCAACTGCTCCTGTATGAAGCTAGGATGCTTAGGGGCCTGAAGGATGGGTGAGATTTGTGGGTTAAGTTTCATAAGCCACTCAGTACCTACTTCGTGCCAAGCCCAGGACAAGGGGCTGAAAAGAGATACCAAGAGAATGACACGTTTCTCTGCCCACAAGCTGACCTGGTGTAAAGTATCTCTAGCACAGACGCTAGGAGAGCAGGGTGCCACTGCGCTGTGGAACCTCTGACAAGGGGCACCTGGCCCAGTGAGGCCTGGGAAGGCCTCTTGGAAGAAGTAAACCCTGAGCTGGAAGGAAGCAAAGGGAGCAGGAAGGGATCCTGGCAAGCCTGCCCAGTCAAGGGGTTTTGTGCAGAACGAGGCCACGTGAGAGGGAGAGGGCTGGCGGGGCCTCACAGGCCATGGCAAGGAGCCCTGAGACAGTGTGGAGGACAATCAGATCTGCCTGTGATGGTCCACATGGCTGGGCAGGGCCTCCAGTCAGCTGCTTCTGGCCGTTGCCCTGCGGTAGCCCCAGTTGTTAAGGGGGCCTGGAGTTGATCTGGGATGGGAACCTTGGCTCCTGGGAAGTGTTTTCCAAAGGCTTCTAGGGCCCTCCCAACACTGCCTGGATGTGTGGCTGCAGGAGAGACAGACCGTTCCCAGATCCTCAGGAATGTGCGGAACGCTATCCGGGGCCGCTTCCCACTCTACAACCTCGGCTTTGGCCACGACCTGGACTTCAACTTCCTGGAGGTCATGTCCATGGAGAACAACGGATGGGCCCAGAGAATTTATGAGGACCATGATGCCACCCAACAGCTACAGGTGTCCCCAATCCCTCCCACACAGCATCAGCAGCACGCCATGGGGCTTTGGTGGCCATTTGCCTGTCAGCCTAGAGAAGACAGATATCCAGAGCTGAAATCAACTCCATGGCCCTAAGCAGTTACTTAACCTCTTTGAGCCTAGACTCCTCTAAAGTGGGATACCAACATTCCGCTTTGTTAGCAGACTCCCGCTCAGGTTCCTGGGGCCTCTGTCTGAGATGACACTCCCTCCCTACCCCGGCAGGGTTTCTACAATCAAGTAGCCAACCCCCTGCTGACAGACGTGGAGCTTCAGTACCCCCAGGATGCGGTCTTGGCTCTAACTCAGCACCGACATAAACAGTACTACGACGGCTCGGAGATCGTGGTGGCTGGGCGCATTGCTGACCACAAACTGAGCACCTTTAAGGCTGATGTTCGGGCTCACGGGGTAAATGGTGGGCTATGGGGGGGGAGAGTGAGTGTAGAAGCTAGCCAGTGCCTAGACACTCCAGACAGGGTCTGTCCTCCACCCTGACCATCCCAAGAGCCTCTTGTTCCCCACATTAGTGTCCTACTCCCCAGGGAGGACAAATATGTCCAGGCCTGAGGACTGGACAGGCTGGAATGGAACCAACGTGGCATTAATTAGTGTAATCTCTTGGCCTATAAGGATCACTCAGTGCTCCTACATCAGCTCCCCCACCACAAGCCCAGGCATGGGAGAATGGAGGCCTGCCTCTGCTTCCCACAAGGTCTGGCTCCTAGACACCCGGGTGCCAGGCCCAGCATCATGGTGTAGTGAGAGCAGCTACATGTACATGTGTGGAAGGTTCCAGGGATCGGAGACCTGGCTCAGCCTCCAGGTCACAGTGAGGTTGACGGCTAGGGCTCAGGCTGGAGGGGACAGGGCTAGCTAGAACCTAGCCTGCTCTGTCAAGCTCTCTGGGTGGTCCTTTCCCTACACCGAGTTGATGGCACTGCCCTTGAGAGCGCGTGTATGTGTTGGGGGTAACAAATGGGATAATCCGTACAGAAGCCAGACGCAGGCCGTGGCACAGGGAACACGCTGGGAAAGACCGTGCCGTAGCTGGGAACTCCGCCACCTGCCTATGCTTCGGCAAGCTGACCAGGGCGGCTCAGCCGGAACCCTGCGACCCTCGGGAGAAACAGCAGAAACGGCAGGTGTTTGGTGGCCTCTGGCAGAAAGAGCAACTCCATGAGGACAAAGCTGGGACTCCTGTCCCACTGAATCTTAGGCCTAGACCAAGCCTGGTTCACAAGAGGTGGTTAGCCAGCATCTGTCGAAGGAAAGAAAGAAAGAAAGGAAGGAAGGAAGGAAGGAAGGAAGGAAGGAAGGAAGGAAGACAGCAGACTCCAGAGCAGTGATGATACTGCGAATGAAGATGCAGAGAGTAGATGAGGGTGCTTGCCACAGCCTCAGGCACCATCCAGAGCTTGTCCTATCATGGCTTATGGCATTGCTCCCCTTTTAATTCTCAGGAGAGGCAAGAATTCAAGGCAACCTGCCTAGTGGATGAGGAAGAGATGGAGAAACTGCTCCGAGAGCGCGGCCACATGCTAGAGAATCATGTGGAGCGGCTCTGGGCCTACCTCACAATCCAGGAGCTGCTGGCTAAGCGGTAGGTCCCCACAGCTGCACTTCATGCTGGAGTCCGTGTTCCTCTTAGACAGAGAAGGGTGGTTCTGAGCCTGCGGGTGGAGAAGGAAGCAAGTGTACTCCCCCTGGCTCCCCACTTTGCTCAGAGCCTGCAGTGTGGGTCTTCCATGTGGGTGGGGATTCTGAAAGCCCATTTGCCTCACTGAGCTCCCTCAGAGAAGGCCACCACTTGCTAAGGGGCCGCTGTGTTTAAACATATTCATTTATTCTTCACCATCTGTGGGCAGTTTCTTCATCACCTCTACTTAATGGGAGGGCAAAGCTCAGACAGGCAGGTTTCCATGATCTCATAGCAGGTAAGTGCCCTGAGTATCTCTCAGGCACACACCTCAGCCCTGCCATTTGAGAGGTCCCCGAGGCCACAGCCATTGTGCGGGGAGGGTGCTGTCAGTGTTCCGACTGTTTGATGAATGAGTGAGAGAGTGAACAAACAGCAGGAAGCTGAGGGAGGGAATGCATGCCCACCAGGCATCTAGAGGTCTTAGAGTCAAGCTTGTGTCTCGCACAAAGGATGAAGACGGGAGGGGAGGAGAGAGCCAACCTGTCATCCCAGATCCTGAAGCTGTCACTGGACTATCAGTTCGTAACACCGCTGACCTCCATGACCATCAGAGGCCTGACAGACCAGGACGGGCTGGAGCCTATCATTGACAAGTCCCCAGAGGGTACAGGCTAGAACATCTGCGTCAGCAAGGTCATGTTGCAAAGATCCTCCTGGAGCTAACTCTTTGCATTTCCCTTTCTTTCAGATGCTCAGCCCTTAGGTGAGCTTTCCGGTTTCCAGCGGCTGGAAGGTGACACTTCCGTGACACTTCCCTGCCCCTGGCTCCCTCCTGGGCTTCTGCCAAAGAAGCCCTTCTGCCTTCAGGACAAGCTCAGGGATGCACCCTTCATGCTTCATGAGCCTTTGCCAGCTAGGCCCTTTCCCAGCCCTCCCTCAGGGTCTCCATAAAGTCCCTCTGCCCAGCGTGTGTCTGAGGAAGCGGGGGGGGGGGGGGGGGGGGGGGGAGGGGGACACTCGGAAGGCGCCTCAACCTTAGCAGAGCTGAGCCTAGAGCAGTTCCTCTCTCGGCTTGAGGCACACTTGTGGAGGGAGCTGCATGACGCGGAGGTGGGGTTGCGTGTCAGAGTAACACTGTTTTCCTTGTCTTCTGCAGAGATGGTGGGACCCAGAAGAAGTGAGTAGCAGCCATCTTGGGGACTCCCCTCTACCACTTATCCTGTTGGCCCGCCAGCTGAGCACTTAGCTCTGACCGAAACCCTGGTTATCACTGACCTAAGTCATCTCCTAGGACCAAACTTTTGTACCCATCCCCTGAGAGGCAGGGAGGGTGGGACGCTTTAGTGGCCTCCCCCCCCCCCCCCCCCCCCCCCCCCCCCGCCTCCGCCATCTGTAGCCTCAGGCCAGCTGCTTGCACAGCCGTGTGCGCACAGTTCTGGGCCGCCCCTTTTCTTAGAACCATTCTTCTCGCCTCCAGCATTCGTGCTGTCAGCCACACAGCCTCCTCCTACAGCCCGCAGTCTAATAGACTCAAAGTTACCAAACCGCGTGACAGGAGGTAAGTCTTGAGAAGGTCTGAAGGATTCCCCTAATCGCCCCCAACAGACCAGCACACAATGCAATGGACTACATGTTGTGTTCCTAGTGGACACCGATCCCCACTTCATCATCTATGTGCCTCAAAAAGAGGATAGCCTGTGCTTCAACATCAATGAGGAGCCTGGTGTGATCCTGAGCCTGGTGCAGGACCCCGACACAGGTATGGCAGGGAATGTGCCCCCTGCCAGGTGCGGCAAGAGCCCGTGCTTCTGTACCTTCCCTAGTTAAACAGAAACTATTGGGGTGGCCTTCACTGCTTACCGCCTTGCTTACTGTCCACTTGACAGGCGCCTCTTGCCTTCCTCTACTCCACCTCCTTGACTAACGTTATGAGTGTGTGGCGCAGACAACACACAGGACCTATAGCCAGAGAAGCCTCATATGTTGCTGTTATTTTAATGGTACCAATATGTTGCTGAATATTAAGGATATTGGACTAATAATTATTACAGTAGTATATCTTACCTGCTATCACAATCAATAAAAGACACAGTCACCTGATAGATTTTAGAATAGCCTTATCTTACCTGGGGCAGGGCAGATATTAACCCTCTAAACTACCTTTACCTCCGAGCCCCATCCCAGGCCACCTCCCATCCGTAATTCCATAAATACTTGCTCATTCTCCCATCTGGGCCCCTTCCCCATCCATGCCGGCATGTGCTTCTTCCAGGCTAACCCATCGCCACATGCTTCTTCCTTCTTCCTCTACTCTCTCCTTCCCAAGATCCTCTCCTGTCCACAAAGCCCAAGAACCTTAGCCATACCTACCTCATTTGCCCTGCCCAGATGTGCCAGCTTTTTATTGGTCAAACAAGGATAAGTTTTTAGGCAAGGTTGCAGACATCATGTTGGGGTGACTGGTCGTAAAAGACAGCAAGCAGAGCTTGGGGAGCAAGTTAGTTGACAATCAAATACAAAGCACTGGACTATGCTGTTACACTCACACTTAGTATAATGCTCAGGTCTTGCTCTCTTGGCATTTGCTCCCTTGGGCATTTGTTTGTTAAAAGGAACCCTCATTTCTGTCTCATATCAGGGCCTGAACATCACACAGGTCTTGCTACTCCTCACGAATGTGGCTGCACACAGCCCCAAAGCACCTCTCTTGCAGGGTTATGGTAGGGAAGGCTTTCCCAACTCCCTCATCCTTCTCCTCATCCAGTCAGCCAACTGCATGTTTGCTGAGCACTAGGGGTGGGGATGCAGTAAGGACAGGACTTTCTCTCTCTCTCTCTCTCTCTCTCTCTCTCTCTCTCTCTCTCCAGCCTTGGCTGTCCTGGACTTTGCTTTGTAGACCAGACTGGGCTTGACCTCAGAGTGATCCATCTGTCTCTGCCTCCCGGTGTGCTGGGGTTAAAGGCGTGCGCCATCATGACTGGTTGGGAGATCACTTTCTTAGACTGTCAGTTTTGGAGCATGAGACTCCATTAGGGTCAGTGAGGATGGGGCAGTTCAGGCTCCAGCAAATGCCTTTCCAGACCTCCTGTGAGCCTGTCCCAGTGTGAGAAGGAGGATGCCCACCTCTGTCCTCAGGGGGCCAGAGCCCAGAAGAGAAAGTTAAGTGTGTGCTATCTAGTAGGTACAGTGTGGGGTGGGAGGGAGGCATGGAGGAGTCACAGGTGGTCTTGGGAGCAGGACCTGACCGTGACATAGCCTGTGGCATGTGAAGACCTCCTGGGAAGGAAAGGTGGCATGACTGGACGGATCCTTACCCCACCGCAGGCTTCTCCGTGAATGGGCAGCTCATTGGAAGCAAGGCCGGCAGCCCTGGGCAGCACGAGAGCACATTCTTCGGGAGACTGGGGATCTCAAACCCTGCATCAGACTTTCAGCTGGAAGTGACCCCTCAGAACATCATACTAAACCCCAGCTCTGGTGGGCCCGTGTTCTCCTGGAAGGACCAGGCCGTGCTGCAGAAGGATGGGTAACGAGGCCTGGCCTGGGCAGGAGGAAGGAGACACGCTGGGTCAAGGCCCAAAGCTCTACCAACTCTGCTGCCTGGGTCTTCAGAGGCCACATTTTCCATGCAGTGTGACCAACTGATGCCCAAAGGGCCTATGCAGATTTGGCCTGTCCCATTGGCTAGTTTTCTCCATCCTGGGCATGAGCTTTGGGACTGGAGCCTTGAATTCCACTCCCATCTTAATCAAGCAAACCGGCCCCGGGCTAGCACAAAGGCCACTCCTGCCCTGAAACCCTGCTACTTGCTTACTGCACTGAATCTGAGTCCTCTGGTCTTCCTTTTGTTGGCACCTGTCATGTCTGTTCCTTCCTTTATTCATTCATTTATTCAACCAACTCCTCGGGCCCGAGAAAGAGGTATTCTGAGAGCATACGGAAGTTTCAGGCAATGAGTGGGATTCTTGGGCGCGAGACTGAGATATCCAGTGATTTCTAGCTACGGGATGTTAGGAAGTTACTTAATCCCTCTGAACCTTGGTCCTTTCACGGGGTCAGAGTGAAAGTGAGTGACTGAGTTTACATAGAGGACTTGGCACAGGGTCTGGTACATTTAAAACCATACAGGACAGAGACATATGGGAGAGCACAAACAGCACACAGACTCTCAGAGTGAGGGCCACTGGGGAAGGTTGTAATATCTGAGTCTGAGAGGATGAAGGCAGCTAAATCCTCTTCTGCCTGGCCCTGCAGGGTGATGGTGACCATCAACAAGAAGAGGAACCTGGTGGTGTCTGTGGATGAAGGGGCTACCTTTGAGATTGTCCTGCACAGAACGTGGAGGGGCAGTGCCGTCCACCAGGACTTTCTGGGTTTCTATGTGCTGGATAGCTTCCGGATGTCAGCCCGAACGCAGGGCCTGCTGGGTATGTCTGACCAGGCAGGCAGACCTGTGACATGTTAGTGCTCTGAGCCAATGTGTGCTCATGGGTGCCAGAGTACAGTGACAGGCCAATCGCCAAGTTAATCATTTAAGACATAGAGCTTCAGAGACTGGCTGTCTAGTGAGGGCCTTGTCCCTCTTAGAGATGGTGATCAAATGCAGAGTGAAACAAAACGAAAGCAAGGGGGAGAAACACCCAATTCACAGAAAGGTCAGAGGCCTCCAGGGACCCTGTAAAAGCGGCAGGCCGTGGGTCCCCAGACTTGTGCTATCCCAGCTCTCTGTGAGGCTCTTGCTCCCAGCCTTCTCTCTTCATCAGCATCCCTGGCCTTCCATGCATCTTTGCAGGCCAGTTCTTCCACCCCCTGGACTTTGAAGTGTTTGACTTCCGCCCAGGCTCTGACCCTGCCAAGCCAGATGCCACGATGGTGGTGAAGAATCGGCGACTGACAGTTACCAGGTGAGTGGGTTGCTGTCCAGCGCTTCTGCTCTTGCCTTCGCTTTGTCCCCTATTATGAGTCCCTGTCCGCCTGGTGTCATGTGGGTGAGGGGGGTGTCCTGGGAGATGCAGCTTTGCCAGGTCTAAAGAGGAACCCCAGCTATCTTGTCTGCTTCCAGGGGCTTGCAAAGAGACTACAGCAAGGACCCCAGACACGGGACACAAGTGTCTTGCTGGTTTGTCCACAACAATGGAGCAGGACTGATTGATGGGGTTCACACTGACTACATCGTCCCTGACATCCTCTGAGCCTTCGAGCTAGCGCATCAGTCCTCGCCTGGAGCCACATCTGAAGAGGGAGAGGAGCTTCAGATTAACTGTACCTTCCTGAGCATACTGGTCCCTTATGTCAAGACATCCTGTGCTTCATTAAAGAGAGGTTGTGTCCAGTGCAGAGTTGGCCGCCTTTGGGGAGAAAGGTAACAGGGGGATAGCTCGTCAGACATAGCGATGGGCACAGAACGCAGGGTGGGAGGAAAGCCCACCAGCGGCAGCACTGACGGCGCCCTCTTCTCGGCCTGGCTCCAGACCTCCGAATCCCCTGGGATGCTTGGGCAGTGAGGCTCGCCCCAACTAGCTGCTTCCTATGGGCAGACCCCTAACAGCTGGAAAAGCGGAGGCTAGGTGACCTGTTGAAAGTCCCCTCAACTTACAAACGGCAGACCTGGGTCCCCAACCCACGCTGTCCTGCACCAAGCACATCACATACATCCGGTTTAACTCTCCCAGGCAGCCATGAGGTGCATGGCAAACATAAACACACAAAGACGATTTGGGGTCCCAAGGAAATCTTACAGCAGGCACCTCGGACGCTCTCCTTCATCACAATTCCTTGTAGGGATGGCAGTTTGTGAGGGCCAGACTGGTACATTCTGAAGACAGAGACAGCCACTGTGCAAAACTGGGATTCAGGGGCCTAGAACAGAACCCCTTTGTCTCATACTGTCTGGAGTTGTCCTGTTAAGGCTCCTTTCCCTGAGTTGGTCTTAGGACTCTGTTACAATGAAATGTCACGGAGCATAGGACAATGCATCCCCATTGGGGGAGCCATTTGCCCTTCATGTAAAGGTAGATGGGCCTCTGTCCACTCTAGTTGAGAGTTTCTGCTTCTTTCTCTTTGATCTTAGGTCCAGTCCCCATGACAAACAAAACTCATTAGGGCCCAGAATAGACAAAGCCTGTTCTTGGGTAACATAGAATGTTTTATTATGGGCTCACTACTGTGACAAAATAATTTTAAAGAAGGAAAATTTGCTTTGGCTTACAGTTCCAAGAGACACAATCCATCATGTCAGAGAAGGCATGATGGTAGGAGCGGGCGGCATGCGCAATCAGAAAGCCAAGTGATGAGATGGACTCATCTCATGTTTTCCTTTGTATTCAGTTGAGAAACCCAGCCCGTGAAATAGTGCTACCCAACTGAAAGTGGGACTTCCCACCTAGATTAACTTAGTATGGATAATTCCTCACAGGCATACCCAGAGACTAACCTAATTCAGGTATTATACCGTAGGCATTCTTAGAGGTTTGTCTCATCAGTGATTCTAGATTTACAATCAGAAGTAATTGTCAAAAGTTCACCCCCTGTCAGCCTGGCACCCTAACATATAACTTTTAAGATATAATCTTCCACTCCTTTGTTCTCACAGGCTCATGGCCAGCTTAATGCAAAATGCACTCAGACCAATTTCAAAAGTCCCCATAGCCTTCAACTGTATTGAAACAATTTAAAAGTCCCAAGTCTATTCTGAGACTCAAAGCAACCTCTTAACCTTGAACGCCTATAAAATAAAAATGAGCCATATACTTCTAGTATTTATTGACAGAAAGAAACACTCCCATTCCACAGGGGGAGAATTAGGTCATCGCCAGGAATGACTGGGCCAAAGTAAGACTGAAACTCATCAGGGAAAACACCAAATCCTGGAGCTACATGTTCAGCACCTGGGCATCAAGATGGAATCATCTGGGTGCTAAAGGGTCTAGGTAGCCATTGTCTCTCCAGCTCTATGGCCTGCAGCACACACAGCCTCTCTCTTGAGTCAGACTTACCCCATGAATGCAGATTTCCTCAGTAGACATCTCAGTTTTGGCAGCTTCGTGTCCCTTGCAGCTGAGGCTTCGACCTTCAGACTGGTTTCTCAGGGTCTCCTTGCAGGATCTCCACACAGGCCTCAGGAGCAATCTTAATCATGGAGCTTTTATGCTTGCAAAAACAGTCCCACATAGTTGAATGTTGTATAACAATTCCTCTGAAATTGAAACACTTCATCCTGCCAGGGAGCTCATTAAGACAACTCAAAATAGCTTCAGGAAGTCCCTGAAACTGATCAGATTTTCTATGGCCCTCTCTTTTCAAGAGTGTATGTCTTAGCTACTGCTCTATTTCTGTGAAGAGACACCAAGGCAAGTCTTATAAAAGAAAGCATTGAATTGGAGGCTTTCTTACAGCTTTAGAGGGTTAGTTCATGATCATAGCAGATGGAAATAATCGGGCATGGTGTTGGAGCAGTACCTGAGAGCTTTACATCCTGATCCATGGGCAGCAGGCAGAGAGAGGGAGAGATGAGACACCGGGCCTGATGTGAGCTATTAAAACATCCAAGCCCACCCTACAGACACACCGCCTCTAACACAGCCATACCTTTTAATCCTTCTCAAACAGTTTCCCTGAGATTAAGCATTCAAATATATGAGCCTATGGGGTCATTCTCATTTAAATCACCATAATACATAAAACAGTAAAGACTACTTAGAGGCCCTCTGAGGCAAGGCAAACAGCCTGAAAGAAGCAGAGACAAGCTGAACTTCCCAGAAGAGGCTCACACCAGCCGAGCCACGGGGAAAGGACACTCTCCAACCTGCTGAGCTTCCTACAGGCTGTGCTCTAGGGCCCTAGTTTGGTGAGCTGCCACCAAAGCTGCTCTGCTGGCGCAGCTGTCTTTGAGCACTCTCTGCTCACATAAATAACCCATCTCTCATGCTCCTGTAACAACCCAATAAAACTCATTGCTTCACCAAGTTGGCCTTAGGTGGTCTCCGTTCTTTGGTTTGTCATGGCCTATCTATGTGGAGTGAGTAGATTGTGTGTGCGTGTGCATGTGTGTGTGTGTGTGTGTGTGTGTGTGTGTGTGTGCGCGTGTGCGTGTGGGCGTGTGCGTGTGGGCATGTGTGTGTGCGTGTGTGTGTGTGTGTGTGGTGTGTCCTCAGGAAAAGCCTGTCACATAACAGTTTCTGTGATAAAAGCACACCGACAAAAGCACAAAGGGTTTATTTTAGCAGGTTAAAGCGAAACAGTCCAGTCAGGGAAGGTATGACGGCAGGAGTAGGGGTGGGTGTCACATTGCGTCCTGAGTCAGGAAGCGGCAAGCAATGAGCTCTTGCGCTCGTTTCCTTTTTATTCGGTCCAGGATCCCATCCCATGGAATGGTACACCCACATCTAATGTGAGGCTTCCTTGTCCAACTATCTTAATCTGGCTACATAATCCTTGTCAAGGAACTCAAGAGACTTGTCTCTTCAGTGAACCCAGATTTTGTCAAGTTTACAATGTTAACCATTGTACGTGCTGAGTTCAAAGGCTGCCGCAGGTTGGGGAACACAGAGTCCTTCAACAGCAAGTCTTTCAACTCACTGCACAACAGTGAGATCAATTTACCTCCAAAGGCATTCTGGGAAAGCAAGACTGTCAACTGGCTGCTCATCGCCCCCTCCTGAGGAATGGCCCAGGGACAAGCCTAGGGATCTAATGGGGTCTTTATAATTCTAATTTTTCATCATTCTAGTTTTCTTCAAATTCGTGGCCATCCTTCTTAAGCAGCCATAAAATTTCTATTTTGAGTTGTTACTCTCCCCAAACTCCAGAGTGTCTAGGAAGGAGGCAGTGGCTCAGATGAAAGAGGCAGGGAAAGGCTCCCTTGGTAGCCATGGATGCCGAGAAGGAGTCTCTGAGGAACAGGCTTGCTTCAACCCCAGCCCTTTGTGGCTAGCAGGTACTGAAAATGGCCCCGTGAGTGGGACCTCCCCAGCACTAAGAGGGAGGCCTGGTTTTGAAGGATCTTCCCTTTACCTCAGCTGTCAGTGTTTTTAAGGCCAGATAGGTCTCAGCTGCAGCCCCATCACGCCCCCATTTGTGCTGACTTGGTAGCTCCTTCATTACTGCTTCATGTCTCCTGCCACATCCCAATCTTCAGGCTTAGCCGTTCTGTAGCTTACTCTACCTCTTCGTTCTGCTTTCAGCCATCTCTCTCTGCACATCTGCCAGGCATGCCCAGGGCATTCGGCTGAGGGCGTGGCACCATCCAGAAGGTAGCTGGCCTCAGGTAGGCAGGGTCAATCCACTCCACTCAGCACACAAAAGGTGCACAGAGAAGTCAGGGCATGGTGGGCATGTGGCACCTGTCCAGAAGAGCCCAGAGGCTGCCAGGACCCTGGTGTGGCTCAGGAGGTCCCAGCCCTCAAGCAGAGAGACTGTTACTTTCTGAAGTACAAAGACCCTGGCAGGGTCCTAGGGCAAAGACTGAGCAAAATAGGGTCAGTCCTATCCAGGAAGGGACAGTCAGACTTGATCACACAAAGTCCAGAGTAAGGTGACAGGATGCACTACCCAGAGAGCCTGTTGGGACTGGGGAAATGGCTCAGTGATAAAGAACCTATATTGCTCTTGCAGAGGACCTGGTCTGTCTCCTAGCACCCACGTCAGGAACAGGAAAGTACACTCACACGCAGACAAGTGGACACACACACGTAATTAAAGTAAAACCTATCTTTAAAAAAAGAAATAAGCTGGGCTGGAGAGATGGCTCAGAGGTTAAGAGCACTGGCTGCTCTTCCAGAGGTCCTGAGTTCAATTCCTGGCAACCACAAGGTGGCTCACAACCATCCATAATAAGACCTGGTTCCTTCTTCTGGCAGGCAGAACATTGTTTACATACTAAATAAATAATTTAAAAAGAAAAAGAAATAAACTATCACGCTGTGAATGGCATCATGACAAGATCTTGATAGTCTGAGAACCAGCCCGAGCTGAAAAATTTTTAAATTATTATTAAAAGCTACCTTTTATCTACTAAGGAAGAGGGAGCCAAGGCCCTTGGGTTGGCAGAGGCGGGAGATGACACAGGCATCGAAAGACAGGTACACCACCAGGGAGAGTAAACCCAGGAAAGCAATTTGGAGTCAGATTCCAGAGGGAGCTCTGTTCAGTTCATGGGTCCCTAGCAGACGGATCAGGTAATGGAAGAAAGAGCTCAGCCGTGTGTGTGGGGGAGCTGGAGAGTGGCTGCCTTGTGAGGGTTGGAGCTGGGATCCAGGCCCAGGCTAGAGGCAATGTGGGTGGTAAGGACAAAAGCATTGAGCCCTAGATGGAGAGATGCCAGTTGCTCTGAATGCAGCTCACACCATCTTCATCACCACACCAGGGTGAGCAGGGGTCACTTCTTTCACACAGCTTCTGCTTTCCCGAGGGCCTCCAGACCCCAGAATGTCAGGAGTGAAGCCCCAACACTGTTTATTGTATCCACTGGGCCCTCTTCATACGGTCACACTGAGTGGCGACTCCACCCACCCCAGTTCCCGGAGCTGATGCCTGCCTCCGCTGCTCTGGCCCCATGCTGCAGGTCATCGACCGTGCTCGGAAAACACTGGGCTGGCGTATATAAGGAAAGCAGGCCGGGCCTGTATGCTCAGCAATGGTGGCTATGTGGTGGCCCTGCCTTGTCTTGGCTCTGCTCTCTGGCTTGGAGACCTCTGGCTTTCCGAGGAGCCCCCTGCGGCTGCTTGGGGTGAGTCAAACTTGCTATCTGATACCAGGACTTTGAGGGTTAAATGGGCGGAAAACTCTAACCAAGTACCCTGAGTGAGGAGAGAGGAGGCAGAGGACTGGACATTGTGATACCAGGTCAACACTGGACCCTGGAGAGCTGAGCTCCAAACAGGACTGATAAAGCAGCCTATTGTCTAACCCAGAGCAGAGCTCTTCAAACTCCCAGGCCTCAGTTTCCCCACCTGGAAAAGAGATGATGAATTGTGAACTTCTCATGAAGGTCTACAAAGGCCTGTCTCAGATGCAGAGGCCTCTACAACATGCTGAATTGAGCCTGATGAGGGGGTGGGTGTTCTGGGAAGATGGCCAAAGGGACCAGGGTCCGGGGAGAGCCGAATGAGAGGCCACCTAAGTTGGGGGCAAATGCAGCACAGACAGCTTGGGATCAGACAGCTTGGGATCAGTTCTCCTGGCCTCCCCCGTGGGTGGTCTGATGAAACACCCCTTTCTCCAACTATTCAGCGTCCCTCTGTAGCACATGACCTGGAGGCTCCTGTGTCTCTGAGCCCTGGCTCTAGCCCAGAGCCTGCTCCCAGGTCATTGGTGGCCTTGTGTTTGCCCTGACCTTCATGTTTATTTTTGTATTTACAGAAACGGAGCCTCCCAGAAGGGGTAAGGACTTCCAGGAGGGTACAGACGGGGTGGGGAGGGCCAGAATGGAGTAGTTATTCACTTGCCGAAGGTATAAATCATAATGGCAGCACCCCAGAGCTGAAAAGTAGCCCACGGCCCCATCTTGGCAGAGCCTCCTGTGACACAGGACCCTTGGGATAGAGGGCCACAGCCACGGGCTCCGGCTTGGTCAGAGCAGCATAGGAGGCAGCTTCCTCTCACACATATGATCAAGTAGTTGCTGGCACTTGGCTGTAGGGAGGCCTGGGACCAGGTGGTGAAGCTCCCTGTTACAAGGTAGCTAGAACCTTTCTTAACCCAGGGTCCCTTCATCTATCACCTCTATTGGAAAGAGGGTGTCTGGGGACACAGGAAGGAGATGTCTGCTCCACCAGTCAATACCAAAGCATGTAGGAGGTGGACTGGAAATGTAAGAGAAAGAGTGTGTTGGGAGAAGACTTCTGGGCACAGCTGGGGCTCAGGATACAGGGAGGCAAGACTCTCCAAGGAAAGCTAGGGCCAGGGCAGAGGGGAGCCCTGGGGAGGCTTTGCCTGGGAGAGGAGCTGGGTCAGAGCTGGGCTTTTACAAGATCTTCCTGGCTGCAGCGGTGTGCAGACTGCAGCATTAAGGAAGCAGGGAACGAGCACTGTGGTAGCCAGCTGGATGTGGGACAAAGGGCACTGTCCAGACTCCCAGTGTAGCTGACTGAGAGGGCTAGGACATGCCAGGGCTTCAGAGCCCACGAGGGAGGATTTGGAGGGGAAGCGGCCAGGGTGAGCAGTGGGTTTCCCCAGAGTGCAGTCTAGATAATTATCACCCGGAGATCCTTGCCTACCTCTCTTGCCCACAGGCGGTTGACGGCATTGAGGTCTACAGTACCAAGATCAACTGTAAGGTGACCTCCCGCTTTGCTCACAATGTCGTCACCACAAGGGCGGTCAACCGCGCAGACACAGCCAAGGAGGTTTCCTTCGATGTGGAACTGCCCAAGACAGCCTTCATCACCAACTTCACCTTGTGGGTGCCACCATAGCTGTTCACGCTAAGCTCCTGGGGGGGGGGGGGTTCTGGTCCAGAGTGGCAGCCCCTTTCCCTAAACTCTCTACCTGCAGGACCATCGACGGTGTCACCTACCCTGGGAACGTCAAGGAGAAGGAAGTTGCCCAGAAACAATATGAAAAGGCTGTGTCCCAGGGCAAGACAGCCGGTTTGGTCAAGTAAGTGTGGATCTTGGGCCTTGAGAGAAGAAAGCAGCCATGATTATTGTTATAGCAAACTGTGTGTATCCCCAGAAAAACCCCATTTTAAAGCAATCAAGGTGTTGATAGATAGGGATGTCTCTAACCTAAGATCTGAGACCTGAGCCCAGGGCCCAGGAAGGATGGGTTTCTGAAAGCTTTGTGCTAAGTACTGTTTTGCACCTCTGCCCCGCAGGGCCTCCGGGAGGAAATTGGAGAAATTCACAGTGTCTGTCAATGTGGCCGCAGGCAGCAAGGTCACCTTTGAGCTGACCTATGAAGAGCTGCTCAAGAGGCACAAGGGCAGGTACGAGATGTACCTGAAGGTCCAGCCCAAGCAGCTGGTCAGACACTTTGAGGTAATCAGCTATTCCCACACCCCTGCTTGGAACCACACAGAGTGGGGGGGGGAAGGGCAGTGGGGTCTGGGTGGGAGAAGGAGGGGCGTGTCTCAGAGCTGAGCCAAGTCCCTCGCATTGCAGCCAAGGGGAGGAGGCTTTTAGCCCTTGAGGACTTGCACCACAACACTAGCAACTGGTCCATTTTCCGTACATCAAGGCTAGAAGGAAAGGGAGATACTGTGGCTATGGAACTCAGGATCAGTGGCAGGCAGATGGTAGAAATGTTTTGTGCCACCATACCCTTCCAGCAGTTCCTCGGTCACTTTCCTGCAGGCCCTCACTCTTGTCCTTGAGGGTCCCTGTATCACCACAGAGCCACGTCATTCCCCCTGGCTGTGTCCCAGACCTCTGCGTTGTCCCAGGATGACATCTCCTTCATTTGGCTGTTTCAGATTGACGCACACATCTTCGAGCCACAGGGCATCAGCATGCTGGATGCTGAGGCCTCATTCATCACTAATGACCTCCTGGGAAGCGCCCTCACCAAGTCCTTCTCAGGGAAAAAGGTGGTACAGATAACACTGGGGCTCGGGGTGCGGGGGTAGGACATTTGCCTTGACTTTGCTGATCTAAGTGCAGTGGGGGTTGTCTGTCTGTGTCCACCTTTCTCCTTGGTCAACGGGGTTGTCAGTGGGAAGGCTGGAGGAAGGGAATGCTAATGCTGACCTGATAAAAGATTTGGGGTCTCAACTCTACCAGAAAAGTGAAGTCATTTATTTATTTACTTATTTAAGATTTATTATTTATTTTGTACACATTGTTTTGCCTGCATGTGTGCCTGCAGGCCAGAAGAGGACACCAGATCTCATTATAGACAGTTATGAGCCACCATATGGTTGCTGGGAATTGAACTCATGACCTCTGGAAGAGCAGACAGTGCCCTTAACCTCTAAGCCATCTTTCCAGCTCAAGGGAAGCCATTTAGAAAGCCCAGTTCTTGGCAAATGGACAGGGAAGGAGTTACAGATGGATCGAGGAACTGAGACTAGGTTGGCTGGCTGCACATTAAGGGATGAAAGACTAAAGAGAATTGGTTTGATTCTCATTCTTGGTACTGGGCAGTTGGCTCCAGTCACTGAGCCCCCCAAGCCATTCCAGGACAGGAGCTCAGTGCCAATGGGAAGCGTGCGAGAAAGCGTAGGCATCAAATCTCCGCTATCTAGGATCTCCAGAGAAACTTTCAAAGAGCCCACATTCAAGGGAGCTGCTGACGTCTGGGCGCACTTAGCCTCCTTCATTCTAACACTCCCTTCCCAACTCGCATCCTTCTCCCCTCCTTTGGGTACCAACTCCAGTGTGCAAAACCATCCAACACAAAGTTCTCTCACATGGAGCAAAACAGTAACAGTAACTTCTGGCACAAAGCGAAAGAGTTGGGATGAAGCAGCCAAAAGAGAGGAGAAAGGCTACGTGAAAATAGCAGCCACCCCAACCCCCAGCAGATTTTGAATACCCAGGGAGGGAGGTACTCAGAGAGATGGGGCATGGGAGCAGCTTCATCTGTGAGGAACTGGCATCTGATTCATGCCAGGCCCTCACCTCTATGTCATCAGAGGGTTCTTCCTGTCTGCCAGTGGGAAGCCTTCACCAAGCTCAAGGCTTTCCCCTCTCTCTCCATCCCCCATCCCCAGGGGCATGTGTCTTTCAAGCCCAGCTTAGACCAACAACGCTCATGTCCGACATGTACAGACTCCCTCCTCAACGGGGACTTCACCATCGTCTATGACGTGAACAGAGAGTCTCCAGGCAACGTACAGGTACAGGGTGGTGGCTCCACCAGGCTTGCTTGCTAATCCATCGTCATGGCGGAGAGAGGCCCAGTATCCCGAGGGGCCGCAGCTGCATCCCTCTCCTCCATCTTTAGCACCGTATCGCTTACACAGCAGCCCTTGGAGAGTAGAAACAGGACACTTTTTCCTGCAGTGACTTCCACTTGAGAGGCCCTGTTATACGGGCATGGGTCTCCACGTTTCTCCCACCCTTGCAGGTAGTCAACGGCTACTTCGTGCACTTCTTTGCACCCCAAGGCCTTCCAGTGGTGCCTAAGAACATAGTCTTTGTGATTGACGTCAGCGGTTCCATGTATGGCCGGAAAATCCAGCAGGTTTGGCACCGGCCCCCTCCCAGCACTCAGGGCAGCATGGGGTTAGAAACGTGAGGAGGAAGAGATTCTTTTTTTTTTTTTTAAGTGGGACAATTTTAGCATTTCCAGTGGGAAAGGAGGGATCAGACAGAATGTAAGAATATCAAAAGCCGGCACTCACTTTCACAGGGAGTTCGGGGCCTCAGGCAATGCTTACTCATAAGGATAAGGGCAGCAGGAGCTCCTCTGTCAGCCTGGGCTGGGAAAGGACCTAGCTCACGTCTCCCTCATGTCTTTATGGCCTGTTTGTCTTCTCCCCCAGACCAGGGAAGCCCTTCTCAAAATCCTGGATGACATGCAAAAAGAAGACTATCTGAATTTCATTCTATTCAGCACCGACGTGACTGTCTGGAAAGATCACCTAGTTCAAGCCACCCCCGCAAACCTTGAGGAGGCCAGGGCATTTGTGAAGAGCATCAATTCGCAAAGCAGTACGGGCATGGGGGGCGGGGGGCAGAGGAGCCTTCTACCAGTTGTTTTGTTTTGTTTGGTTTGGTTTTTCCTGCACCGGGGTAGACCTCAGACTTGAAGACAAGGCACAGGGTGCCTTCTCTGCCACCTGGGGAAACCTGTCTCGGCATTTCTAGCCCATGACCCCGGTGCCCACAAGTCTCAGCATGATAAGGCCACAGGGAACCCTTCTTGATCTGTTACCTATGGACGCCATACAGGACATCTATACCACTCTCTTCCCACTCCTGGTGACCCCACCTGACTGCCTGACAAATCGCTGTAATCATCATATGCTTGGAACCTCTTAGCACCCCTTTAATGCCTGTGTGATAGTCTGTGCTGTTCTCCCCTTATGTCAGTATTTACTGAGGACTTCTCTGTCCAGGCTGACGCGGTCCTTGGCACAAGAACAAGGTCTACTGTCCCATGCTCCTTCACTTCAGCAGCCTTGTCCTCTAGCACCCTAAGCCCCCCCCGCCCAAATGGTTCTGTCTCTCTCTTGGTGTACAGTGACCAACATCAATGATGGGCTGTTGAGGGGCATCGAAATGCTGAACAAGGCCCGGGAGGAGCACCGCGTCCCGGAGAGGAGCACCTCCATCGTCATCATGTTGACAGATGGCGATGCCAATACTGGTGAGGGAGAGGGAGGCTTGAACCCGAGGCGAGTGCCTGCCTGCCTTCCTGACTCTGTAGCTGGCCCGCTCCAAGTCCTTGGACAGCTTTTCCTGGGCTTCCCCAGAATCTTGTGAGCCCCTCAAAGGCAGGCACACGCCTCTCCTTGTCAAGGCTCTCTACCAGCTGCGCATGTGAAGAGTCAGATTCCCCTGCCCCAACAGAGCTAGCCCGGGTGGTCCCCAGCATGACCAGCCCTTCCTACAGGTGAGAGCAGATCTGAAAAGATCCAGGAGAATGCCCGGAATGCCATCGGGGGCAAGTTCCCTTTGTACAACCTGGGTTTTGGCAACAATCTGAACTATAACTTCCTGGAGAGCCTGGCCCTGGAGAACCAGGGGTTTGCCCGGCGCATTTATGAAGATTCCGATGCCAGCTTGCAGCTGCAGGTGCGGCTCACCTCACACGCTATCTCCACCTTGTGACAACTGCAGGTATTGGAGGGAGCTCCCTGCCTGTTGAAGCCTGCCTCGGCTGTGGCTCGCTCTAATCTACCGAAAACAGAGCTGCTTCGTCAGCAGGATTGGCAGGTCAAGCAGAGGACACTACACTTTAGTTAAATGTATAAGTCTCATAAGCAATAAGTAATTTTTATGTAAATATGCCCAAATGTTTCACAGGACAACGGTTTGCTAAGTCTGTCATAAGGAAGCCTATGACCACTGACGAGGTGCCTTGTCTCAGTCTTAGAGGCTAGAAGTATGAGATCAAGGTGATAGGGGCTGGTTCCTTTCTGATGAAAGGTCTGTATAGGTCTTTTTTTTTTTTTTTTCTCAAGACACGGTTTCTCTGTGTAGCCTTGGCTGTTCTGGACTGGTTTTGTAGACCAGGCTGGCCTTGAACTCACAGAGATCCTCCCGGAGCGCCACTGGGCTTACGTACCCATTCTTGCCTTGTTGCAGTACTCCTCTTCCTGGGCCATCCCGTTCATTCCTTTGTTGTGCGTCTGTATCCGATTTCTTCTTTTTATAAGGACACAAGGCATGTTGGATTAGGGCCCAACCTCATGACATCATTGGATTATCTTTGTAGAGATTTTACCTCCAAATAAGGTTGCACCCTGAGGATTTGGGCTTTAGGAATGCAGCGCACAGTCTGACCCATGACACCTTTATATTGTAAAATAATATTTAAGCATATCTGCTAGCCAAATGCAACTGTGTGCCTCACTGTTCAGAGTCTAGGACCTCTGCGAGGTGGCTGACAGTACCCCCATTTGTTGGGGACCCCAGGGCTTTTCTCCCCCCTGACTCACACCCCTTTCTTTGTCTAGTATTTCTTTATTCAAAGCTCTGCACCAAGAATTCTGTCCTTTCCTTCTCTTTTCTCTAGTCTTTAAGATTGGAAGGACAGGGATGGTTCTCCTAGACTCCAAGGCACAGTCAAGGCCATTTAGGAATGAAGGTCAAAGGGATGGGTCAGCTTAGCCCTTGTGGACTGAATGCCACCTCACACCATCTGTGGGACCAGCCTAGCCCAGGCTTCTCCATGCCTGCCCTGGGGAGGTCTGAGCTGACCAGATGACCTGATCTGACTTACAGGGCTTCTATGAGGAGGTGGCTAACCCACTGCTGACAAATGTGGAGGTGGAGTACCCCGAGAATGCCATCCTGGACCTCACCAGAAACACTTACCCGCACTTTTACGATGGCTCTGAGATTGTTGTGGCTGGGCGCCTGGCGGACAGCGACATGAACAACTTTAAAGCAGATGTGAAGGGCCATGGGGTGAGTGGGAATTGCTGCCTGAGGTGTGCTGGGAAGGAAGGGTCAGCGGCGATGGGGCCCAGGCTTCCAGGACTGGCACCCTCTGAGCCTGGCCCTCACAGCTCCCCAGTCCAGCGCTCACTCCCCTCACTGCCTGCTCCTATTCCCTACCCAGGCCTTGAACGACCTGACCTTCACAGAGGAAGTAGACATGAAGGAGATGGACGCAGCCCTGAAGGAGCAGGGCTACATCTTTGGGGACTACATTGAGCGGCTCTGGGCGTACCTCACTATTGAGCAGTTACTGGAGAAGCGGTGAGTCAGCCTGCCCAGCCCCTGAGGAACCAAGCTGTCCAGCCCCCACCACAGCACTCACTGTGTTCTGACAGGGCCAGAGGCGTAAGACAGCCACACATTCCCGCGAGCATGCTGACTGCTCTGCCCTCTTCTTGGCCCAGATTTTAAAAAAACAAACAAACATACATAAAAAAAAAAAAACACAAAAAAACAGTTCCCATGTGCCCTACCCCTCCTGCGTGTCCATCATGAACAGGTAAGCACTGCCAGGCAGTGGCCTGAGAGCCTCTAGGGCAGGGGAGGCATTGCTCTTGGCCACCCCACCAGTCACACTCAGTGATAGGGAAGTTGAATAGCAGTGACACGGGTTGGGTGTCGGGGAGCTGAGTAGCCTTGAGAGGACAATGTGAAAGCTTCTTTAGGAAGAGCAAAGCTCTAATGTCCCAGCAAGTTTGGCACAGGGCGAATGCTTGGCATACAGCACTATCATAAGCGATGATCACAGTAGCCATTTCAAGTCCCTTGTATTTTATGGGTGGAGAAACTGTCTCCTAGAGAGGAAATACTTTTTTTTTTCATATGTCTTGGGGAGCTAGCTAGTGAACGGGTATTCCCACCCCCCAATCCCGCCCCGCAGTGATCTCCACTGAGGAGGACCAACAATGTGGGCCCTGGAGAGAGGGGAGATGTTCCGAAGCTGTCCCTGGAGATTCTGGTTGGGTGGGGAAGTATGCGTGAAAGGAAGCAGGATCTCGGGCTCGGGGCTGACTCTGAGTTGCTCCTCCTAACAGCAAGAACGCTCACGGGGAGGAGAAGGAGAACCTTACAGCCCAGGCCCTGGAGCTGTCCCTCAAGTACCACTTTGTAACTCCACTGACCTCCATGGTGGTGACCAAGCCTGAAGACAATGAGGATCAGACGGCCATTGCAGACAAGCCTGGGGAAGGTGGGCATAGGGAGGGAGGGCCAGAATCTAGAATCCTCCCTCCAAGACCCTGGACCCTAGAATCCCAGCAGAGGAATTGGCCAGGCTGGGGACACCAGACCTTTTGAAGAGGGGCAGGTTTGGAAGCATCTGAAGGGGTGTGGCAAGGGTGAAGTGGTCAGCAGGGGCGTGGGGTGTGGGCCAGTAGGTGTCTCTAAGTCTCTCAAGGGATGGAAGCCAAGGGAGCACACCACTAAGGCCATGTCAAGGAAAGAACCCTGGCTGTAGCACAGAGGGCTCAGTTAGACAAGAGGTTCTAACCCCAAATTTAGACCTGGAACAAACCTGGGAGGACCTGGGAGAAAAAGAAGTCCTGAGCGCTGGAGGCTGAGACCAAACATCTTTAACAAGACCCCAGAATGTACTCACCAGGAGAGCCCCAAATGTGTATAGCAACTTCATGGGGACCCTGGCACCGAGAGGCATGGGGGACAAAAGTCTCTTTTTGACACACTCCCTCGGAGTTCTTGGTTCTGGGGGACACCGTATGGGGACAAAGCTAGCTCTAAGCCAGGCCACAGACCACTCATTGTTGCAGTGGCCTCAGAGTCTATGTCTAATACATCTTTCTTCTTCCTCCCTTACTGTGCCTGCATGATAGAAGGTAAGCTTCATGGGATGGACGGAGAGAGAGAGGAGGGAGGGAGCAAAGGGAGAGAGAGAGAGAGGGAGAGATTGAATAGAGCCTTCAGGCTTACTCCTCCAAGTCTCAGGGTTCCCATTCATTCAGTTGAAGATGGCTTCCCTCTCTCAAGATGGACCAGTCAATGACAGCGTTCCATTATCTGCAAATATGAGCAATTTTTATATCTAGCACTTTCCCGTGACCCCTTCAACCCTCACACGGTCTTTTACAATCCTCATTTTATAGTGAGAGCACAAGGCTCAGAAATGTCTCAGGCAGTATCTGACACGGGACATAGGCCTAGTCACTTGGGCCCAGAGCCCATGCTGAGGATCTCTGGGAACCAGAGTGCTCTCATTGTACAGCATGAGAACACTGCACCCCTCCAGCCCACTAACACTGGGTAAGACTCAGCCCCTGCCAAGCTGCCCACCTGAATCTCTAAGAGGCACAAGTACATTAGGCCACCATTTCCCCTCAGGAGCTACCAGCCACCAAGGAACAACAGACACGTGGGTCTCACCCTAATCCCGGCTAGGGGCTGAAGACTTCACAGAGCCTGCGAACATTGCTCCTAACGGGAGGTTGGACTTGATAGATTTGCATTTTGATGACTTGATAGATATGCATTTTAGCCACATCAAAATAGGCTCCTAGCATCAAAATCACTCTTGTACTACGAAAATCCCTGGAAAGCGATTGCCTGCGCAAGGCTGCCAATGTTGGTGCCCTGTGGGGCCCAGCAGGCTTCAGGCTGACAGAAAGCACAAGGCTGGGAAGGTGGGATGCCCTTGGCCATTGCTCATGACTGCCCTCTGGTTTTGCTAGCCGTCTCTGCGACCAGCTCCATGGCCTACCTGAGTGAGTACATGCCGCTGGCTGCAACCAGCCCTGCCCCCACTAAGAGCCTGCCCTGCCTTGCCCTCTGCCCTCTTCTAGAGTGTTTCCCGAATCAACCTCTGTTGTGGGCCGACTGACCAGGTGTCCTGGGGAGCTTCAGTGCTGGTGGAGGGGAAAGACGGAACAAAATCACTGGGGAATCACAATGGGAAAGGCATTAGCCAAATTATGAGCGCAGGTCTCAGATCTCTCCAGGACAGCTTGTGTTGTTCAATCTGGTCTCCCTTTGTTCCATAGCCAGTCAGCAGTCTCATCCAAGCCCCTACTATTATGGTGAGTTTCTTGGCTCCTCCCTGGTCAAGGTTCAGGGTTATGGCTGCCTTGCTCCTGCCCACAGGGCTAGGAGGCCAGGGAAGGCCTGTGGTACCGGGAAAGGCCCTGGGAGTCAGCTCATTCTCTGTTGTACCCTCAGTGGATGGGGACCCCCACTTCATCATCCAAGTCTCAGGAAAAAATGACAGCATCTGCTTCAACATTGACGAGAAGCCTGGCACGGTGCTGCTCCTTCTTCAGGACCCAGTCACAGGTGGGGCTACAAGCTGGGGTTCTTTCTGTGAGGATCTGAGTGGCCAGGTCCTCCGCCTCACTCAGCCTAGTACTTAGCCACCTTCACACACAGAACGCTCTGCACCAGGGAGGAGGGAACTGCCAAAGTAGTGCTCAGTGCTGTAAGAGAGAGGTAGAGATAAGGGCAGCCTGACGCTGAGGGTGGAGCCAGCCTGGATATGGGGAGCAGTTTCCCCTCTCATAACACCCCCTGACCCAGGAAAGGGGGAAGAGCCACAGTGTCCCAGCATGCCCCAGACCTGAAGTTTCCAGCACTGCACTTGGCTCTGACACCTGGTCTTCCCTTGGGGCTCTGCCTATGCTTCCCTCTGCATGCCCTTCTGAAGGGAAAACATCCCTGAAGGTCAGCATGGGCTCAGATGACCTCACTGGTCTCTCTTCTCACCTCACCCTCTGGCAGGCATCACTGTAACTGGACAGATCATTGGAGACAAGGGGAGCAACCCTTACTCCAGGACAGGGAAAACTTATTTTGGAAAACTGGGCATTACCAATGCTTGGATGGACTTCCGGATTGAGGTGACCACAGAGAAGATCATCCTGGGGAATGGCAATGAACTAAGCAAATTCAGCTGGCTCGACACAGTCACAGTCACACAGACTGGGTAAGTTTTCTGTCCCTCCAACCCTGAGGAGGTAGGGAAACCCTGGAGGGATTTGGGGCAGGATTCTCACAAGAGTCACAGGAGAGACTGATGCCCTGAATTCAGTTTCCGCAGGATGGTAACCATGGGATAGGGCACCAGTCCTTGGGACTTCTTCCAGAGCCAAAACTCTGTAGCTGTACAGTGTGCGTGACTGGCTTTGAGGGGAGCCATGACTGGACGAAAGCATTAGATGGAAGCCAAGTGCAGTGGTACACAGAGCTCAGCTGCTTGGGAGGCCTAAGGTCAAAGGGCTGCTTGAAGCCACAGGTTTAAGACCGGCCTTGGCAACATAGCAAGGCCCCATCTCTAAAATTATTATTATCTGTGTGTGTGTGTGTGTGTGTGTGTGTGTGTGTACGTGAATGCCACACACAACACATGTGGGTAAGCCAGAGGACAACTTTGTGGACTCCGTTCCCCTCCATCTACTTTTGTATGAGCTATGTGGGTTCTGGGTGTTGAACTCAGGCCGTCAGGCTTGCACAGAAAGCACCTTTATGCAAGAAGCCCTTTCATCAGCCCTTGCAAGAACCCATTCCTAAATAGAAAGGAGGGTTGAATGTGACGGCAAACATCTATAGTCCCAGTACCTGGGAGGCAGAACCAGGATGACACCCCAAGTCAGCATAGGTTGCACGGCTAGTTCCAGCCCCTCATATGAGCTCACAGAGACCGTGGCGACATGTACCTGACCTGCATAGGTCAAGCCAGATGAGCTCCCAGCACTGAGAAGGGGAAGTGGACTCAACATCCTACCCCTAACCAAGAAGCTATTTGCAACTGATACCCATTGGCAAAGGAAGAATCATTTTCTCCAGTGGAACGTCACTAGGCATATCAACTACCTGAAGGGAAGCTCCATGCCCAGGAGGAGTTAGACTCTATGTTTGTTTTGGTTTTTTAATGGATCTTTTGTTTTGTAGTCTCTTGTTTTGGCCTTTTTGTTTGCTTGTTTATTTTATTGGTTTCTTGCTTGTTTGTGTTTATTTTGATTTTTGTTCTAGTGTATGTATGTATGTATGTATGTATGTATGTATTTGTGTGTAGTATGAGGAAGAGCCGGAAGAGAATATATAGTTGGGTGGGGAAGATCTGAAGGAGATGAGGGGAAGGAAACATGATAATAGTATATTGTATAAAAATATTTTGTACTTAAAATGTTTTTAAAATTAATTTAAATAATAAGCAGGAAGTGGGGAAGAAAGATAGGAGGAAGGGAGGATTAAATAGCAACAACAATCCCATTTGCAACATCTTCTGTTGCAATCTCTTGTTGGAATCTGCCAGTTCCAAAGCATCTTAGCTTCTCCTGTTTGGGAATCCCTGGGGCTTAGTGGGCAGGGATCCCTCTATTCCCACTGAGGCTCAAAGAGGGTATGACCGGCCCAGGATCACACAGAGCCTGAGCAGGACCCAGGCCTATGGGTGCCTTGGCCTATTTTCTGCCCCCAGAGGAGCCAGGGTCCACTCTGCGGAGGGCACGGATGACATGATGACACTTTTGTGGCAGTCTTATCCCAACACTGGGATTGTATCTGGGATCTGTGTGCCATCAGGTGACAGGTGCTTAGAAGGTCTTGCTGAAAGCCCTTGATTCAGACAGTTAATGCCATGGCCACAGGCCTCACTGCCTACGCCCTCCTCTTCCCTCCTAGGCTGTCTGTAACAATCAACAGGAAAAAGAACATGGTGGTCTCCTTTGGAGATGAGATTAGCTTTGTGGTGATTCTACACCAGGTTTGGAAGAAACATCCAGTTCACCAGGACTTCCTAGGATTCTACGTGGTGGACAGTCACCGGCTGTCAGCACAGACACATGGGCTGCTGGGTATGCAATGCTCCGACTAGACTATGGGCTACTTAGTTACACAGAAACACTGGAAATAGATGTTCAAAGCTACAAGCCTCCTAGTCACCTGTACCTGGTTCACAAGTTGCTTGTTCAGCCTTTGCATCAATCCAGAAAAGCCAGTGGCCATGGCACCCATGGCAATGGACAGAGGCTAACTGTCAGTGTTTTCATCCCCAGGCCAGTTCTTCCAGCCCTTTGACTTTGAAGTGTTTGACGTCCGCCCGGGCTCTGACCCCACAAAGCCAGATGCTACAATGGTGGTGAAGAACCACCGGTTGACTGTCACAAGGTGAGGTGGCATCTCGGACACCCTCACCCCACCCAGTGCCAAGACAGGGGGAAAGAACCCCTGTGCCATGGCACCTAGTTCAGTAGGCTCTTGGTTTTTTCCTCTGGGACACTCTTATTTCTTTTTGAGGTCTTGGCCCTCTTAGACTCCTCCTGATCAAGGTACAGCGCCAACCTGGCTCCCTAGAAAGAACAGTCATGTGACTTCACTTGTGCCAAAAGAACTCTAGGCTCTTTAACTCCAAGCCAGGCATGGTGGCATAAGCCTGTGGTCTCAGCTCTTAGGGTGGAGGCAGGAAGATCAGGAGTTCAAGGTTATTTACTATAAAGGAAGTCCAAGGACAGCCTAGGCTACAGGACACCCTGCCTTAAACATTAAAATATCAATTAAAAATAAAAATCTCATTTCAGGAGCTAGGTAGAGGGGTGTTGCTCCTGAGCACTTACTTGGTAGAGCACTTACTTGGGACATATGAGGCCCTGGATTTAATCCTGGAACTGCAAAACTAGTAAAAAGATTCTCCAGCTTCCTTCCACCTTAGGCCCGTAGTGCCCACAGCTGTGCTGCTAGCCCTGGGCATTACAGCGTCTCCTTCTTTTCTCGCAGGGGCTCCCAGAAAGATTACAGGAAGGATGCCCGTGTTGGGACCAAGGTCATCTGCTGGTTTGTCCATAACAATGGGGAGGGGCTGATCGATGGTGTCCATACCGACTACATTGTCCCCAGCTTGTTCTGAGTCAACCTGCCAGCTGCTGCTGCAGTAGCCAGTCTGGGTTGCCTGGAACAGGGCACAGAACGGGGCTCAGGGGAACGACCTGGACAATAAAGCCCAGCACTTGAACTAAGACAGCTACAAGTCTCCGAGTGCCTTTGTGAGCCACTACTTAAGAAACAGAATGGCACCCAGGCGTGGTGGCGGACACCTGTAGTCCCAGCACTCCGGGAGGCAGAGGCAGGTGGATTGCTGTGAGTTTGAGGCCAGCCTGGTCTACAAAGCCAAAGTTACACAGAGAAACCCTGTCTGGACCCGGAGCAGGTCTAACTCAGGCAGGCCTGGCCCCTAGTGACCACTTCCTCCAGCTAGGCCCCACCCTGTTAGGTTCTAAGGCCTTCCCAAACAGTGCTACTATCTGCTGGACTGAATGTTTCACATGAGCCTATGGAGGACAGTTCATATTTACACAGCAACAAGAGGGAATGTTCATTTTGTTCATTCTGCAGAGGTCAACTATGGCTGCCTGGCTCTGACGCTGCGGTAGTATGGGGGCACAATACATCATGGTAGGGCCATGTATCAGCAGAAGTCTGTTTATCCTACGGTAGCCAAAAAGGAAAGAGAGCCAGGCCTGGTGACACACGCCTGTAAGCTCAACAACTGGGAGGCAGAGGCAAGAGATTTGGGGTCAGTCGCAGTTATTTAGAGAGTTGCGGGCCAGCCTGGGTACATACAAGATTCTATCTCAGAAAAAAAAAAAAAAGTTAAAAACTGAAGGAAAAGGAGGACAGGAGGAAGGGGGGAAAGAAGAGGAACAGATGCAAATGGTGGCACATTTCTGTGATCACAGCACTTGGGAGGCAGAGGCAGGAAGATCAGGACTTCAGAGCCAGTCTGGGATACATGAGAGGAAGAGGGAGGAGAGGAAGGGGAGAGAGAGACAGAGACACAGAGGGAATGAATATGAATCCAGAGCTCCCTTCAAGGACATGGCCCTTAGTAACCCAAGTTCCTTCCCCTTCCATCACCGACTAATAGCACTACAAGCAGGTGGCCAACCTATAAGCACATAGGTTTTTGGTGACGTTCCAGATGTAAAACACAGCCACTCATCCCCCACTCAACTACCCCCCAGTTCTCCATCCACTCACTCGCCTCCACGCACCCAGCCATCCATGGAGTCAGCAGCCAGGATCTGAGGCAGCCACAGACTTGAAACACGGTCCCTATTTTCACAACTGTCAAAGTTGTGAAAACCGGCCCTTCAGTAGGGCCAGGCCTCACTGGCATCTTTCAGGCGCCTCATGATGGCCACTTCCTCTCTTCCAACAAGCCTGGGGGGCTTAGGGAGGCAGAGAGGGGTCCCTAGAGGGACTCCAAGGCGTCTCCAGCCTGAGTGCTTGGCGTCCAAGGAGCTTCGCATAGAGCACAGCGGACCCTTGCTCTACCTGACCCTGTGCACTAGGTCATCCCCTCCATTGCTCTGTGCACTAGGTCATCCCCTCCATTGCTCTGTGCACTAGGTCGCCCCCTCCATTGCTCTTGCGACAAGAGGCCTTCCTCTATCCTCTGTGCATACACCACGTGTTTCTCTTCAGTTTGTAGACACACAGGCTGCTTCTAACTATAATTGATCGTCCTGCCTGGATCCTTCGCCTCCTCAGCTGTCTCTGACTGGGGTCCTAAGGGATGCTGGGCAGATGATCTTGGAAAAGGAAGCAGTGGGCGGGGACTTACTCGAGCTGAGCAGGCAGTTAAATAAGGCTAGGGCTAGGAATCAAACTAAGGAACACCTTGAGTGCAGAGTGCAGACACATGTCCACGATGTACATGGATGCGGTATAGGGGCAGCACGTGGCGATGGGTCACAGGATTCGTCATATCTCCCACGACAGAAGACCCGACAGAAGACCCACAGGCCTTCCCCACTGCTGGGGTCAGGGCTGACTTTCCAGGGCTCACACTGGCCGAGGGCCTGGAGGGGAGGGGAGGTGGCTCCTGTTGCTACCACTCTGGAGACATGGCTCCCAAACTGAAGGCCTTCCTCTCATCCAGGGCGAATGTGAGAAGGCTGGAGAAATAACCCAGCCCAAATCCTGCTCCTCCCTCAACACACAAGCAGGGAGGCACCTCCACCCAGACATCAGGCAGGCTCTCTTCTCCCTCCTCCCACCCTGTTGAGAGCCGGACATCAGGACACAGGCCTTGCTCCAGGCGAAGGGTGTGCTGCCTGGATTGGCCTGGCCCTTCCTCACCAGCCTGCAGTACCTTTCTCTCTCAGCACTCAGCGCAGTGTCCTGTCTGTAGGCCTAAGCTCCTGCTGCTCCCTCCACATTGGTGTCCTCCCTCCTTCCTCAGGGTCAACTTCCCTTTATCATTCGGAACTACCCCACGAAGCCTTTCTTGACATCCCCAGGATGGGCAACTGTCTGTCAAAGTTAGTTTTAACACCTTGACAAAATCAGAATCACCTGTGGAGGCAGTCTAGGTGAGGACTTGTTTAGGAACTGGCCAGCTTGTGAGGGATTTTCTTAATTGGGTCAGTCTAAGCGGGAAGACTGGCCCCTGCACGTGGGCGGCAGCATTTCTTGGGCTGGACTCTGGACGGAAAGGAGAGCAGCAGCCGGGTGAGCACTGATGTGGAGACATCAATGTGTTCTTCTCTGCTCTGTAGTGAGGATGTGGTGCTGAAACGACCCGTGCAAGACAGGCAGTCAGGCTAATTAAGTCAAATCAAAGTCTATGTCGTTTAATAAGCTGATGTCCAAGAGCGGGCTCATGCCTCAGTCTCACGGCACTGAAGCTCAGGGGTACGGCTTTTTAAAGGACAAAACCCACAACTGCATCAGTGTTCAGAGGAGGTCAGAACAACACCTGTCTTTTTGCAGAGCTCAGCAGTATCTTCCAGATAACACATGACAATTATTTCTGATTTACACTGCCTCTTAGTTATTTTAGTTTTATGTTTTAGCTTGTTCAACATCTGTTGTTCTGGTTAATAAACATGGCCCAAGGTCAGGGTCACAGACCGTCCCAAAAGTGTTGCCAAGGCAGATGTGGGTACTGGTGTGTGGATGTGTGCATGCATGCATGCGTGTGTGTGTGTGTGTGTGTGTGTGTGTGTGTGTGTCTAAGGAATGTAAAGGCAGACACAAAATAAAGTCAGGAAAAGATAGTGTCACCTTAGCCGTTTCAGGGTGACTATTTGAGTCAAGTCCCTGCCATTTTAATTTCCCCACAGTGATGGACTTTGTAACCTGAAACTGGGAGCCAAATCACCACAGACACCGTTATCGCTTAAGTTGCTTCTGTCAGAGTATTCTGTCACAGCAACAGAGCTGAGGCAATGCCCAGTGTAATCCCAGCTATTGGCCCAGGGCCGGGAGCAGCCCCCAGTGGGTAGAGAAGGGAAGTGCAACTGTCCTGCAGGTGCTGGCAGTCAACTGTGATGCCACAGCTGTTGCACTGACCCTTGGGCCGGCCCAGCTGGTTGGGTCCTAGAAGGGTGAACTTGAGCCAGGCAGGCTCACCTGTTAGTAGCCAGAGAGCAAGTCCCCCAACTCTGGGCTGCTTTCTTGTCTAATGGTCTGGCATGAGGACCTCTGCCAAGGAGGCTGGCTGGAGGAGCAACAGTGAATGGTGTTCTTACACGAGGGCAAGCCTGCCAGAAGCTCACCCATTGGCCTGATGGATCACTCGTACAGAAAGACTAACTAACACCCCCTACTGCTCAAAGGCTGGCACAGGTACTGTTCTGGCAGTCTGGTCTGCTTTCCCAACCGAGCAAGTGGGCTAGTCCAATTCGTGTGTTTTCCTGGCTAATAAGTTTAAAGCGAAGAATTGTGGTCAGCTGCTTCTGCAGCTTCCTCTGTTTTGGTGTCTCATTTTGCTCTCCTACTGCTTGGCTCTTTTATTCAAATACTCACAGTTCTATTCTCCTTACAATATCTGTCTGGAAGCTACAGACCTTTGGAAGAGCAGTCAATGCTCTTAACTGCTAAGCCATCTCTTCAGCCCCTTCTGACTTTCCTTTGGTGGGGGAGATTCTGGGACCTGAACTCTGGGCCTCTTCGAGAGCAGCCTTCCAGCTGCCAAACTCCAAGAGTCATCTTCCATGATGGGTACAGTTGTCTCTGAGCCACTCACACTCTTGTAAGTAACCCCTCATCCATATCCTGTAGGTACTCAATAAACACGTTGACTTACCAACTGGACTAGCGTGGAATCCTTTCTTTGATCTGCCATAGATGCCCTCTCTGGGATGAAAAGAATACTCTCAACATTCATTCACATCTCTTCAAGAAAAAAAAAAAAGTCACACAACTTTCCAAGCCAGTTTACTTTTTTTGAGTCAAAGCTAGTTTTCATGGTCCAGGCAACCATAATGTAGCCAGAACCCCGTTTTCTCTGGAGAGCATGCTTTAGTTCTGGGGCCCCTCGCTTGGTGCTACACTGACGGTTTCAATGATTGGTTTTAGATTCTTGTGACAAAGGCAAAGATGAGGCTGAAAACTTTCTATGGGCTTCCCTGGCCCCAGGATATTGAGGGCCAGTTTTGAAAGAGTCTAATGTTGTATGAGACAGAATATTCAGGTTGGGACCCTAAGTCCCCCAGGACTGGCCTTATGGAATCATGACACCAACTCCCCGGGTTCACACCATCCTTCTTTATTTGTAACAGTGGAAGATCTAGGCTTCACAGGTGGCCTGGTTGGCATAGAGTGCCATCCTTCTGCATACAATGACAGATGGCAGGGAGCACTGATCCTTACAGTGCTATATCTTCACTGTCCAGCAGGAAATCTCTGCTCCTAGGGATCCTTCTTGGTATTTCAACTTGAGCTCTCTGGGGTAGGAAGACAACAGAAAAACAGGTAGAAAAAATAGATAGATGGCCAACAAATCTCGGGTAAGATGAAAGCAATGGGAGAAGGTTGTAGACAGGAACATGGGAGGCAGGGAGTCTCAAATTCCATCAGAATTCCCTCTGACATGGGTCAGGAAGGCCCAGTTGCCCACAGGATTATTCAAGTGACTTGATATGAGAAGTCTTCTAAGCCCAGGACTTTGGAAGTTGGGGAAGAGACAACATAACCATGCTACCACCCACAACCCAGCGTCCCAGCTTACCATCCTTTGTGGGGGAATCGTTCTTTCATCTGTTTTTAGTTCCCAAGCAAGGACAGGAGTGTGGTTCTGTAGATCCCAGCTCTCACCCTCCTAATCCCTACCCCCACCAGAGTCAGGCTCAGTGGCCCAGTTGTGTAGTTACTTGGTAGCGGTGTAGTGGATTCCGTCAACTCTGAGTGTCCGCTTTGTACCCTCTGCCCCAACTGGTGGATCCCAGGTGATATCCTTGTAAAAGCGACCTGAGGTAAAAGGGTAGTAAGGGATAAAGACAGTGAGGCAGGTGGGAAGAAGTGAGAGGCACGGCCTGTGCCCAGTCACAGGCGGTTTCTAAGGGCAAGCGGCATACCGAGGTCCCCTTTGGTGTAGTTGGAGAAGTATTGGGTGTTACTCAACAGGAGCATCACTCCCTTGTGAGGGTCATCCATGGACAAGAGACCAATGGTTACTCTGTCTGGGCCACTGATCAGTAGGAGTCCCATTTTGTCCATGGTTATCTTCAAGCTGCAGAGAAACACCATACCCTGAACAGGAAGGCACAGACACCTGCGTGGAGTCTCAGTAGGTGATGCCAAAGTGGCAGCTAAGTTGGGGACTCTCTTCTTGACCAGGGAGTCATTGTGTAGCCTTAGGCAGTTTCCTCACTGGCAAGATAGCACTAAAGCGAGCTTAATGATGTCCAATTTCCTTGCACTGTTTATAAGAGAATAATAATTCCTTTCCTCTGGTTTTAAAATTGGTTTCTCATGAATGAATCTTATACAATTTTTGGGGGGTGATGGATAACAGTCATTGTCAATATAACCAGACTAAGAAGCACCTGGAATATTAGAAAAACTTCTCTCTGGATGTGTCTATACTTCTGGAAGTTAAATGAAGGGGGAAGACCTGTCCTGAAAAATATCCCACAAATTGAGGCTTGGGTAGAATAAAAGGGAGAAAGGGAAAGGAAAGGTCTTTCTTGCAGGCACTCTCTGCTCTGCCATGCCCTCCTGCCATGATAGACTGAAACTTCTCATGTGGACAGAATAAATCCTCCCTCTCTCTTAAGATGTTTCCTGTGGGTTTCTGCTCACAACAGCAGGAAAGTCTAGTACATGTATGTTTTTATAGCTGGTGCCACATTTCTAGCTTATTGCTGTTAAACAATACATTTTAACATCCGCAGGGGAGGTGTTTTCTCATTCTGCCCCATCAAGTGGAAGAAGAATCTGCCATTCCTCTTTAACATTGAGATTAAAGGTGCCACTGTGCCTACCTTGATAAGGAACTACATCTTCTATGACACTGGAAGGACTTCAGATGAGCCCCCAGGATTTCCTGTGTATATTCTTATTTGTCAAATGTAAGCAAGGCCCTGCTAACGGCTTGGCAAGATAGCAATGGATAGGACCCTTTGTCTGAAAAAAGATAGGCTATGGAATAACCCAGAAGAAAAAAGCAAAAGGGCTTCAGCTACCTATGACTTGCAGAGCTAGAGAGCTGTCCCCAAAAATCTTACAGTGGATAGTCACACTTCCCAGAGTCATCACCTGCCTCCATTCCCTGCAGCTTCCCAACCTGTGGCCAAACTGCTCTCTCCTTGCCAAAGCTTCATACAAGTTGATGATTAAGCTTAATGTCAATTTGATTGGACTGTGAAAGACTTAGGAGATTACAAAATCATATTTTCGAATGCGTCTATAAAGGCATTTCCAGACATCAGGGGGATATTAGGCCCAGATAGCACAAAAAAGCAGGAAAACATTTGCTAGGCAGGCATGTGGCCCCTTGCTGTCTCCACCTCTTGGCTGCCATGAGGGGAGCCACAATGCTTGTTCCCCCTACTTCCCACCGTGATGATCTATCCCACCATGCCCAGACCCAGAAACAATAGGACTAAATGACCATGGCTGGAAAACTCTGGCCCAAATCACCCTTCTTCCCTTGTTCCTCCCAGGTGCATATTACAGCTACTAGAACAGTCACACACTGCAGCAAGAGGAACATTCATAGGCCCTGGAGTCATGCCTCAGTACATGTAGGAGACACTATACCGTGTTCCCCCAAGTCCATCTGTCCGAGGGTCCCTTAGGCCTCTGACTCGGAATCTGGAGGAGTCTACTGATTAGTAAGGGAACGAAGACAGAAGGGCTATGTGGCTCATGCTCCAAACTGCACCACCTCTACATGGACTAGTGACCCGGGTTAGTGATGAGGTCCAGATCCCAGGATGATGCCTCTAGAGTTGCAGGACATTACAATGGACCTGTCCTAGCAGGGGTGCAGCACACTTCAGGTGACTCCTAACCAACCACTTCACCTGTAACCTTGCCCCCCCCCCCCAATGTCATCACTAACTTCACAGCACATCTTGAGAGGCCACACACCTAGGACCCCACCCTGGACTTACCCAGGCAACACAGAGTACAGTGTCCCCCTCCACTTGTACTCTGAGTTTTTTCGGCCCCGGGTCACCACCACGCGTTCCGGGGTTGCGTGAACCTGCAGGTGAGGCTTCTGGATGGTCACTTCGATCCATGAGAACCCTGCGTTCTCATACTTACCAATCACCTGCAGCCCTAAGGAGGCCAGATGGGAGATTTCAAAGTCGATTCTGAGCAACAGCTTCAATGTGGGGTCTTCCCTGACTATGTCCTTTCTAGAACTGGGTCCCCAGAAGGGTCCCTCTGCTCAGCAATGCTTCCACTTCAAGCCTGCTTCTCCTTCTCCTCATTTTTTGAAACAAGATCTCACCTGGTAGGCCAGGCTGGCCTGGAAACTCATTATATAGACCAGGCTGGCCTCAAACTCACAGAGAGCAGCCTGCTTCTGTTTCCTCAGTGCTGGGATTAAACCTGTACGACATCATGCCTGGCTCAGGTCTAGTTCTTATGATCTCTCCACTCAAGCTTTAGTTTCCCAGTATTCCGGACTTCAAATTGGACCTCAAATCCTGTTGATGGCTGCCCTGATAGACTTTTGTGAAGAGGAAGGGTGACCTTATTTAAAGTGTGGAAGCATTCATCCATCCCCTGCAGTGTGCCTTGGTCCTGAATTTGCTGCATGGCTGATGGTTAGGTATAAAGTCCCTGCTTCAGAGAATAGACAGGCACCTGGGCCTGAGTGATGAAGCAGGAGAGCACGTGGTTCTGAGAGGAATGAGGGTGTTGTGGCTGTCCCAGAGTTTTTCATAGCTCAGCATGAACATCCCTGAGTACTGTACATCCCTTTGTCTGCCTAGACACTTCAGCTTGACCAGTGAGGCCATTCCAGGATTAGTGAGTAGAGTCTGGAAAGAACATCTGCTTCTCCAACCATCCCCCTCCTCCATCCTACTAGTGGCCCACAGAGACATAGGGGCCTTCTGTTCCTCAGCTCTATCTCTTCTACCTGTAGCACCCTTACCCTTCTCTGGGCTCATCTGACAACTGTGAGCAACCCTGTACAGCTCCCTGACCCCTCTCAGCTCTGGAAATTGTGTGTGGGTTCTGTGGGGTTTCCAGTGAAAGCCTGTGGGTGGCTATGGGAGGGAGGGCCTTTTTGGTGCACAGGACATTTGCCCATGATGAGTATATTGCTGTGGCTGGGGCAGGTCATATGAAAGAGGTCTAGGTTTTTATGCAGATATATGGGAAACATCTCTTACCCTGACCAGGGTCTATGAGCAGCTTCATGGACGTCCCAGAACGTGTGATATCCACACAGAGCTGGTCCACACTGGATCCAGGAAGTGGCAAGATGATGGAAGGAGCCTGGGAGTGGCCTGAAGTAGCCAGTACATAGTTCCTGGGTCAGGAAGAGAAGTCTAGGGGGCAAAGGTGGGGAGGGAGACTGGGAGCAATGCTTACCTGGGTGTGTGGGTTCCTCTGGCATGGTGCTTTCTAAAAGAAGGAAGAATGCTAGGCTTAGGCAGCCCATCTCTGGGGAAGAGGGCATTGTGGATGGAGAGGTGGGTGACTATGCTTGGGGCTACTTCTTTCCACTTTAACATGTAGAATACCAGGTAACAGGCTACAGAGACCCAGGACTCTCCCTTACCGCCAGGGCTCTCCCTTCTCAGGAGCTACTGTGGGAGCTCTGGCTTGGGTATCTTTACGAGTTTTGTTTGTTTCTGGGGCTGGGGACTCATGTGCTCTGGGCAAATGGTCTGTTACTAGCTGCATCACTAACCCTCGTACCTTCATCTTTCTTCTCCACGCTTGGTAACACAGCTTGACTTGGGAGGATGGGAGCGCTTGATGCTGACGTAAGTGTGAGCACAGGAACATTGGTCAGAAAGGGAGAGGCAGTCAGGATGAAGGGCCTTCTGCACCTGCAGGGCCCCTTACCCTTTCCCTACTGCCCACCAAGCTTGGGCCTAGAGGGGCAGGGGAAATTTCAGGGAGATGGGTCCTGACTGAGTCTGAGTTCAGATTGGGAATGAGATGGTACAAGGGACCACAGCTGACTCTAAAAATGAGGATGACTTCCTTTTCCATCATGAGGAGCATGAGGACTGGGTCCTCAGCAAACAGAGGATATGTGCAAAGTCCTGCTCTGAAGGAGGGAGGCCTGGTGTCCAATAGCTGGTAGGGGAAGAGGTGCCTCGAGAAGGAAAGGATTGGCCATGGTTGGGCCAAGAGCCTAGTAGGAGTTCTCTTGGGGCCCAGAGTTCACAGGAGAGGCTACTCTGTCAAGACTTGTGGACTGGCAATCTGGGGACATAGCAATAGCCAGGAAACAAGCTGCTGAAGAGAAGGGAGGTTGAGAGACAGAAAAGTGAGGGCAGCCCCATGATATAGTGTTCTTATCCCCAGCCCCTGGCTCCTGGCTCTGCCTTAGGACAGGGCCCCAGCTAGGCCTAGGCCACCTGCGTTCTTTGCAGATGTCCTTGCCCAGCCTGTGCCTGCTGCTTTCCCTCCCTCTCTGGGTCAGAGTCATTGAGCTAGGAAGGAAGGAAACCACTGTGGGTCAGAAAGGGCTCACATAAGGACGGCTGGTCTATCATCCTTCCCCAGGTGTGCAGCACGCTGGAAAGGCCAGGAGTAACGTGAAGATCACCAGGTGGCCCAGGAGGCCCAGGAAGTCCAGGAGGAGGAGCTTGTTGTGTAAGTGTAACGTAAGCACCCCTGAGTCCAGGACGCTTACGGAATCTAGATACTAAAAGTATTGACATGAACAGTTTCTCCCAGGAATGTCCTAGGTCCCCACAGCCAGGACTAGGGTTTCATGGCAGCAATAGGATGTAGATAGGGTGTGTAGCTCCTGTTTTCTTCTGGAGAGCCTTCCCTAGTCAGGAGACAGACACTGGTGGAACTCCTCCCCTGGCTAGGCAATCCTTCCCCGGGGCAGTGCCCTTATATATATTACCCTGATTACTGAATCCCTTTCTCTGGGTCAAGTAAGATTCTAGACAGCCAACTCCTAATTAAACACACCTAATCTTGAGTCACAGGCCTTTTACCAACCCAGTGAACAAAGCTAGGCACCATCCTCCCACAGCCAAGTGCAGAGCCCAGTCCAAATCCTGCCACAGTTCTACAATCTCCATTTTTCCCACCCTTCTTCCATTGTTACCTTTTTGTGTGGGAGATACAGATCCTCTGGAAGTAGACTTTAAAAGAGGGCTGTGAGCTGGAAGACAGTGAGATTTGGGTTTACTCCTTGGAGCCAGCTCTCTGGAGCTCCAGCTGGATGGTGACTATGTACCTGGAGTCCAGGTCAAGGTCTCGGGGTAGCTAGTTATTGAGTGAGTGACTAAGTTCAGCGGTGTGTTTGGCCAGGTGACACCAGTTCCCAGCAGCAGGGGGAAATGTGGCCCTCAACATGCTGGTGGACCCTACATAGGGTGGCCTTTGAGCTCTGAGGCTCTTACCTCCTAAAGAGAAATGACTTTGTCCATTACCTGTATAAAAAGAAAGACAAATGAACGAATGAACAAACAAACAAAACAGAAAGGGGGAGAGGCAGGTATCATCAGGGTGTTTTTGCCAATTTCAGATGCTTATGTTTAAGCTTGTTTTCCCCATTCCCAGGCCATAAGGGTGTATGCAGTGAGTGTAGGGGGCTGCGGGGCCTGTCCTTAGTTTCGGCCTTAGGGAACAGAGATGGGTCTCCCTGGGGCTGCTGGAATCTACCATGGCAGTGGTGAGCACTTGGTTGGAAGCGGTGGAGCTTTGCTGACGAGGAGGCTGAATCCCAGCCCTACACTCACCAACTTCCATAGGCTTCCCAGCAAGTTGAAGTTGTTCTTGGCCTTCCGGTTTGGTGACCACCATGTATGTGAGAGGAGTGACAAAATTGTATCTGAGTGACATGTTCAGGGCTTGGGCCTCAAGATCCTTTAATTCAGCATTCGATGCTGAAACCCTGTGGGTTGAAGACGTAAAGAGCTCAGGAGGTCTCTGAGTATCCCAGAATGTTCCCTCTCCCTGGCCTCTCCTGGGAGTCCCCTTGGGAGAATGTGGATTTTGGACATAACATCTCACTTCCTATGGTAGATAGCCTGTGCCAGCTGTGCCTGCCCCACCACCGAAAGGCTTATTGATATGATAGGAAACCCACTGCAGTGGCCTGCGAGGGTCAGGGTCACTCACATCTGTTCCAGCTGTTGCTGTATGGTCAGTAATGCCCAGAGTCTCTCCATAAAGTTGTGAAAGATGTACTCGGGGCTCTGAAACTCCTCTTCTTTGGGCGCTACGCTGGCCTCCATTTGGAAAGTGATGTTTTGCCGATGCTGGAAAGAGGCACCAGTCCAGGTGAGAGCAGTGAGGGCCTGATGCCTACACCTGCCCAGCCTTCAGAGCTCCTCATTAGCACCTTTCCTGGAACTGGGGCAGGTCAGAGCACTGGGCCACCATGAGGGCTACATTCCTTTTGAGTACTGTGGAGGTAGGAAGGGAGTTCGAGGGTAAGGAGTCTCCACAGATCCTCCATGGTAAGCCGGTGGTGGGGACGAATGTTAGCAGCTGTCCAGATATAGCAAGACAGCTGTGTAGCCAAGAGCTTCGGTCAGCCAACCTTTCATAAGAAGGGACAACACCTTCCAGGCCAGTGCAGAAGGAGGAGGTCTCAGACACAATGTAGAGCAGAAAGAGTTTCCCTCCCGCAGACATGGGGGAAAGGAAGAGAAAGGGAAGGAAGAGCCTTCCCTGGTAGTTAGCAGTAGAGCTGGGAAGCTGGGACTAGAACTTCAGAACCCCCAACAAGCTGTCTGCTCCACAGCCTCTGCTGGGGCTGGCCACCGTGGGATGATGGTCCGGTTGCTTTCTTCCCAGGGGAAAAGGTGGTTATGGTCTTAGGTTATCCCAGATGGCAGCCTGGGAAATGGGGCAAAGATACCCCACGCCTCCTTCATCAGAAGGGCAGCTAAGAGGCCCTGTACGATCTTATGCCCTCTTCCACCGCTTACCCAGGACCTCACTTGCCAAAGCTTTGGTACATGAAGGCCACAGGCAAGAGTTTCTCCCTATCTATACAGTAAAGCCATTTATTTGATGTTTTTCCCTAAATGAATTTTGACTATATTGTTTTCTTGGGCTCATCCAAGAACTGAGTCCAGTGGCACACGCCTATAATTCTAGCTATTTGGGAGGCTGATAAAAAAACTCAAGGCCTTCTGGACTACAGAGTAAGTTCAAGGTCATCTTGGGAAACTTAACAAGTTCTTGTCACAAAATAAAAAAATAAAAAGAGGACTGGGGGTGTTGCTTAGTGATGGAATATTTGCTTCCGGCCGTAGGTTCAACTTCCAGTACTAAAAACGAAGTATACGCACTCCGGTCCCTTAGAAGTCTGAGTGATGCTTGTGTTTACATGGGGCTAGAAAGTATTCCACAGTAGTTCCATGAATCAGGCACATGAGTGAGCCATGTTTGTAATCAAGAGGAGACTGAGGCACAAGGAGTTTAAGTAATTCCCTCACCTGTCACCCATGGGAGGTGATGGCACTTGGTTTGAAGACAGATTGTCTGGCAGCAGTTTTCAGGAACAGTCCTACTCCTTGGCTGTATCTCAGACTCCTTGGCTGTATCTCAGGCCCTAGGCCTCTCATACCCACTGCATTCTCTTGCAGCCAAGGTGCCCTGCTGGCATCTGAGCCTAACAGCCCTCCCTCCCTCCCTTCCTTGTGTGTTCTGCCCCCTCCTACTTAGTAGACTTCCTACAGGGATCCCATTCTGAGCCCAGGTCTTAGTGGGGCTCCAGATACGTATCCTGAAGCCCTGGATATGTGCTTTCTGGAACATTGTAGGCTCTCACTCCAGTTCTGTACAAGTTGTCTGTCCCAGAAGGGTAAGGAGGGTTGCCTGTATTTACAAATGCTTTATCCCTCAACCTGAAGACTCTCAGCTGTGAAATGGCAGCAGCTCTCTCTGTCTACCCACCCCCTAAAGGCTTAGGACAGAGGGAATATTGGCTACAGGGGAGGAACACCTGCTGCCAGCTTATGCACGGAAGAGTCAGGCGGCAGTAAGGCAGACCAAGCGATCAGTTCCTATGTGCTAAGTTCTCATGACAGCACCATGTTGATCCATGCATCAATCTCTACCAGGGATCGATGCAGCCCAGGCTGGCTTCCCTCAGGAATACCTGAGGAATAGGGCCCTTTGAGTCGAGGTCAGTCAGCTGGAATTTGGTACTACTGGGACTTGAGCCCAGGACCCCTGGCTGCGAATATAGAGGCTGCCCCAGGCTGCCCCAGCTGCCCCTTCACTCCAGGATGACCCAGCCATACTTACCGCCTGCCCCTTGACTTTGGCTGAAAGGACATCAGGGCCCTGGTCCTTCAGCTTCCCTGCCACCACCATCTCTGAGCCCTTAAAGTGGTGTTGGAAGCTGTCCCGCGTGACGTCCTCCACAGCGTTACTGGGGTATTCAAAGGCTACCCTTAATAGCAGCGGGTTGGCTACTTCGTGGTAGAAGTCCTACAGGGTGGCAGGGGAGGATGTCACCAAGGCCAGACAAACGGGGTCTGCCCGATCGCATTCACCTTGGATCAAGCTGGTACCTGGAGCTGCAGCGCCGAGTCCGAGTCCTCATAGATGCGCCGGGCTAGGCCACCATTGTCCAGCGCTAGCTTCTCCAGGAAAGGATAGTTCACATCAAAGCCGAATCCCAGGCAGAAGACGCTGTACTTGGTGTCGACAGCTTCCTGTACATTCTTCTGGATATTCGTGGGATTGGTCTCCCCTAGACTCATGAATTTGGGAATAGGTTGAGAAAGAATGGATATTTCTGGAACTTCAGGGGTGTTGACAATTCTCCCTCTCCCTGCCCAAAGTGTCATAGCCAGCCCGGAAGCAGTTCCAGCCTTTCTCCAGGTCTGGCATGCCCCAGAATGGCCACAGTATCCTCACCCACAGTGGGGTCACCGTCTGTGAGCAGGATGATGAGGGAGGCGCTATTTGAGGGCAGCAGCTCAGCCTGGTTGCTACTATCCAGAAGCATCACAGCCATCAGCATCGCATCATTGATGTTGGTCCCTGAAGGACACATACTCAGGGTTGATCCTAGCCAGTGACCATGGAAGTCCCCAGCCTCCTGAGATGCAGAAATACTCACCACCACGAGCCTGGATCTTGGAAGCATAGGCCACAGCCTTTCCTAAGTTGTCCTTTGAGGCCCGCACCAGCGATAGCTTCCATTGGATTGCTTTCTCACTGAACACAATGAGGTTGAACTGGTCTTCAGGGCTGAGGTCATTCAAGATCTTGACTAGGGCTTGTCGGGTCTAGTGAGGGGGAGAGAAGACAAGGCAGGTGTCTCAGAGAAGCTCCCTAAAGGTGCATGATCCTTGGGCTATTATCCTGGGATCTTGGGTAGGATCAAAGTATACGCTTTGGGCCAAACTTGGCTTCAGGAAGTCCTGACTCATGATGTTGGAACAGAACCAGGTGCTGCTGGTTTCAGGGTCTGGGAGACCTACCTGTTCTATTTTCCTGCCTATCATGGATCCACTTGTATCAATGACAAAGACCACATTCTTGGGAATTGTAGGAAGGTCCTCCGGAGCAAAGTGGTGCACAAAGTAGCCGGATGCAATCTGTAATCATAGTGAGTCCACACTCAGATGATCAGAACTTAGGCCCTGCACAACTTCTGTCAGGCCTACTCACCCAAATTCCTGGTTCCTGCGTTCTCCTTCCATGATCCCTCTCCATCCCAGCTGCTTATATCTCCCAAATCCTCACCATATTTTGAAGCTCAGCCTCTTGCTAACAGAAGACTTCCCTGTTCACACGCAGCCCTAGAACTCCTAAAACTCGGTCCTGTTTTACTGTTTGAGGCAGTCTATACTAACAGATGTAATGAGCCCACTATCCATGAAGAGGGAACACTGGGGAAACAGGGGATGAAGGGGAAGCACAAATGATGAACACAGCTGTTGGACTTGCATGTTAAGACTGAAATATGTGCCTCTGGGCAGCAAATACAAAGAGAGAAACTCCAAAGTGTAGCTCTCTGCAGAGACAAACCTTTTCTGACTACAGAAAGGGAATAACATTCTAGGTCACTACAATGGAACAAACTGCCTATTTTCTGTCTGAGTTGAGCCCTGGTGCACAGTACGAAGAAGGGGCTGTCATTCCCCTTTCCCAGAATACTCATGCTTAGACATATGAAGGCAAAGCAGACTTCGAGGCTTCACTGCTCTTGCTTGGAGTCCACCCACCTGAATAGAGCCCCCAGAGACAGACCGGTCCACATCATAGCGGACAATGAAGTCCCCATCCAGTGCTGTGTCCTGCTCATTTTGAGACTTTTGCTGCTGGGAAAGTGTCGGCTTGAACCGGATATGTGCCTGGAGAAACAATCAAAGCTGAAGTTGTAAGGAACACTGAGGCCATGCCAGCAAACCCCTCTGTGTGTACTCAGAGAAATCTGATTCCATATGCAGTCATGGGTAAAAATTCGAGAGAACTTTCATTCTGAGTTGAAAGGTGACTGCTTCCATTTGGTATGTGTGTGCAGGCCTGTGTGTATGAATCCACTTTCTGGGGACATGCAAGCATCTGGGCTCAGTGCAATCCACTTATCTCTATCAAGGACATTCCCATCAGTTTGCTCTCCATGTTTGTCCCCCATAGACCCCACGTTCCTATTAGGGCTCACTGACCATCTCTAGGTCTTACTGTCCTGTCTTCTTGGTAGTGGCATGGGCACAGATCTCAGAAGCCTCTCCAGCCCAGGGAGCTTCCAACTGTTCTGGGTTATGGGAATCTAGGCTGCACTAAAGAGTGGCCCTGGGGCGTCCTCACTTGGTGGTTATAGCATGCTCACCCTGGTCTTGTTTTGTGAGGTAGTAAGGGCTTCCGCCAGCTCCGGGGTCATGAAGGAGCTCTCTGTCTCTAGGATGCTGATACCCTGAGGCTCAAAGATGTAGATGTCCATCTGGAAGTGAGAGACGGGTCACCAGAGAAGCCATGAGGTGGGCTGTGTTCCCAGGAAGCTAGGCAGCAAGGAGAGGCTGCCTTAGAGATATCTAGGGGGCTTCCTGGAAGATGCAGTGCTGGGTACCTGAAGGTGCTTGACCGGCTGCTGAGGCTTCACTTTGAGGAGATGCTCGTACATTCCTAGTCGCCTTCTGAGTAGTTCCTGGTATACCAGCTCAAAGGTAACCTTGGCACCAGGAGCCACATTGACTGACACTTCAAACTGCTCTGTATGTCTCCCTGAGGTCCTGGGGAATAAGAACAACCAGAACCTATAGGGTCAGGTAGGGGAGAGCAGCTGGAGGGGAGCGAGGCTAACGGCCAAGGTAGGGCTAGCTCTACCTATATGCACCCTTCCCCATGGGCTCACTTGACCAGGCCAGCACTCTCTCCCCGGCCCACGGCTGCATTGTACTGCTCCTGGGCTTCAGCCTTCTCTTTGACAATCCCTGGATAGGCCGTGCCATCGATGCTCCTAGGTAGGGAAAAGAACAGCTGAGAACTTTTTTAGAAGGGCCTTTCTAGAATTTGGTGAGCTTCTAGATATGACTCCCTTCTTTACCCAAGGTCAATGCCATTTATCATGCATCTACTGTGTAGAAGACCCTATGTAAGACACTGGGAGAGGCCCTGAAACATGCATAGTGTTAGTGCACATGAGCTTTTACTGTAGGGACAGAGCAGAAGATTATAGAGGAGGAGGGACTGAGCTAAAATCAGTCCACATTCCAAACTGCCCCATGACCCTTCTGAACTTTTCTGAAGCACCAGCCAATCATAGCAAAACCCAGAGAGTACTAAGTTGTTCTGTACTCGGCTCTGCATCTGCCTCAGCTGGCCAGACTTGAGCAGGAGGGAGACACGGGGCTGAAGGCTGAGACCTTATTCTCTGCAGCTTCTCCCTCAAACCTCCTGGGCATGTGGGCAAGTTTCCAGCAGCTATTTTTCAAGGCTGAGAAGGAACTACCAAGGCCATTTCTCTTCACATTCAATGGCTGTTCCAAGGAGCTCCTTCTGGGGTGAACAGGGACCAATAAATGGACACCTGCTCGTTCTGGGAGGGGTGTGAGAAGGTGGAAGTGTGCAGAGAAGGGAGAGGAGAGAGGACCTAGCTGAATACACAGAACAGGCATCTTCCTTTCCAGACTTTCCTGGAGAAAGTTCATCCCTTCTCCAGTAGCTCTTTGGCCAGGGCAGGGAACAGGGAAACACGCCCTGCATTTCTGCCTCGTGCAGTAGTGCAGTAGAAAGATCTGCGGCCGCTGGCCTGAGCTCCAGGGTCAGCAAACAGAAACTTTTCTGGGGTCAAGGAGGATGGGGAGAAAGGGAGGACCAACACAGGGAACCTAGCCTTACCCCTGCAATACCCTCCCTAGCCAGTGCTCTCCTCCACCCCTAAATGCTCCCCTACTGGGAGCAGCCTGCCTTTGATGCCTGCCTCTCCAGGAGGCATGGACTTTTGTCAAGTTTAACAAACATTGCAAAATAGATCAGGGCAGGGGTGGGAAGGAAGGTTGAGGACAGGTGAGGACTACTGCCAGCTCAGAGTCCACAGAAACCCTGGCATCTCCTGAGGAGGCAGAGTAGACAGTGATAAAATTTGCAGTGACAAAGAGGACCCCAGGACTTAGGTTTTATATTTCTTCAGCTGAAATCTGAGTTTGGTGACTTCCTGTGCCTAGCTTGGGCCTAGAGCTGCCCTAGGCTTGTATTTCTCAAAGGCAAAAACTCCAAGATGCTGCGGTTCTTGGTTTGCCACCTAGCAGTACTTAGTGAGGAAGCCAGATGACAGGAGGGACAGAGCTATCCCTGGGTCTGGTAACATCCTTGTTCCCCTGAGCCAGGCAGGTGGAGCAGTGCCCCAGTGGCCAGCTTCTGGAACAACTTGTCTGAAGGCCAGGGGAGGTGGAGTTGCAGGACTGGGTTGTGAAGAAGCAGGGAGACACCTACATGCAGAAGTTGGCGATGAAGGCTTTCTTGGGTAGGTCTACTTTGAAGGTAGTCTCTTGAACAGCATCGGCTCTGTTCACCACCCGGCTGGTAACAACAGTATGGGCAAATCGGGAGGAGACCCTGGACTCTACTATGAGGCTGTAGATATCGATGCCATTCTGGACAAGGGAAAGGGAAGAGGGTTGGGTTGTTTAACTGACAACCCCCAGTTCTTCAAGAGTAGGGTTTTGACTCTGGCTCTAGATCAACCTCCAACCTTGATCTGACCCAGATACTGTCTAGGCCTCAGGCTAAACCTCATCAAGCATTTCACATGTGAATGAAGTCAGAGGCAGCTGTAGACCTCATCCCCCACAAAACAGCATCATGGAGCAGGCCTACAGAGTCTCAATGGGAAACAGCAAGCACACAGAGGTAACAGTCCCAGCCTAGAGAGATCACATTTCTCATCTGGGCAGAGGGGAGGAGCCTGGAGCCAGCACCCCTGTGTGCAGGCTGAGCTGTGCCTAGTAAGAGGGCAGTGGACAAAATTCTTTGATTTTTTTATTTTTTATTTTTTAAATTCTGGCCTCCGTGAAAATGGGACAACATCCCTGTCACACTCCCATCTATCTGTCACGGGAGCTGTGAGAACCTATGGAGGATCAGGTCTCTCAGGAGTGAAAATCTTCTTTGCCTATTTTCCCTGCGACGGCCCCTCTGCCCCAACCCCTCCACAGGGTACTACTCACCACATGCACTCTGCCCCGAGGCCAGCAATTCCTTGAGAAAGGATATGTACACTACACAGCCACACGTTCCTCTACCTGCTCCACGTGCTATGCTGTGCACATGGAAACGTTCAGATACTCGCGGCTACCTTTCCCAGTTTAGCACCAAGGGATGGCATGGCCTGCGTCCAGGTCAAACGTCGGCTCTGTACCATGCATGGTACTGAATGCTTCCCAGATATTATGGGCTTGATTACTAACTAGCCAGCACAGCCGAGCAGGCTATATTACCACTCTTTCAGATGAGGAAACTGATAGATAGAACATATAAATAATTCCCAGAGGTCATTCATCTAGAACAGAAGAGCTGCCACATTCTGACCTGCTCGGCTCTTCTGTCAGCCTCAGGGGCAATCGGCTCCACTCCTTTGTCTATAAAACGGCAAGAATAGCATCATCATTCCTTCTATTACAGAGAACCTGTAAGGATCTCTGGTAAGGTGCCTGGTGGCTAGTCAGCACCGTGTCTTTGCACACACACTAACCTGCACACACACCTACTTAATTACTTGCATACTCAAAGGCACACCACAACTGCCCAGATGTGTTCACTCATTCCCCAGCACACACCACACAGACACAAGAATACACAGAGGCACGTCTGGGTACTGCTACCTTCTCAGCAGTGGTGGTGTGAAACACAGCCAGCAGTGAGGGCAAGACTAGCACAATGCTCCACATGTGGGCAGGGGCCGGGCTCTTCATTTGCCTCTGGTTGCCTGCCACGCTGCTTCTGAACCTGAGGGCAGGTGGATTATAAATCGGTAACTCACTGCCCGGCCTGCCCCTGCTGGCGCAAGTTCTGGGAAATGGGGGTTTCTAAGCCAAAAATCCCAGAGGCCTCAGATAAGGAGACAAATGACCTATGTTCAGTAAACTCTGCTGACAGCAGGGCATCCCCCAGGAAAAGCATGCTCAGGCTGGAGCTTGTTATTCACACCCCATCTGCGGGGTCTAGACTTCCAGGGATCACACCATACTCACCCACCCACCAAACTTTGTAGGGTGAGGCCAGTGTGCTCCCCATGAGCCTAGCTTTGGAGGAAACAGGCTTCCCTAAGAAGTTGGGGAAATACCCTAGATGCTTCCAGACAGGGTCTTATTAACTAGGTGGGCATGCCTGAAGAGTGGGGAGTGGAGGATGCATGTCTCTCCCTTGCCCATAAAGTAGTTGTTTTGTTTTTTAAATAACAAATAGTGTGATAAAGTGAACAAATATTGGGTATTTGATGCAGTTAGAGTTGATGTTCTCTGGTGGCTCTGGAAGGGTCACTCCCGAGTCTATGGACCTGAAAGTGTGGCCAGCTGCTAGTATGTTGTCTACAAGTGCAGTTTACCTTAATAGTGGCATCTGGACCTAGCACTGGGCATCACAGACTTTGGAACAATTTCTGTTGCTTCCCTCTTCCTGCAAGGCTATGGTCAGAGGCCCCACTTCCGTGCACCTGCTCACCCTCTTGGCTCTGGATGGGACTGGGGCGACCCAGGGGACACAGCTCTTCTGGGAATAACATTAATAAGAGGTCCATTGAGCAACTACAGACTCTGTCCCCACAGAAGGTCCTCTCCTCTGGGACCCAGAGCACAGGCCCAGCCTGGAGCCTGAGTTGTATGAGAAGGTCAAGCTGGCTAAGAATGTGAGAAATGCTCTCTCCGTCCAAAGGACAAGAAGAGCTTCCAGCAGGGGTCATCCACGAGCCAAGCCCTGCCAGTCTGCCCCCAGGAGCCACTGTTAGCCTGCCTGTTCTTGCCGTCCCAGCTGGGCAGGCTTTGAGTTTCCTCAACCTGACACAGCACACGCAGGACACAGGTCTGAAGAGGCAGATTGAACACAGCTAGGAACCTGGCGTTCGATCTACCTGCCCCAGACAACATGCTAGGGGCAGGGCGTGGCGGGTGGGAAAGATCAGGAAACACACTGCCACAGGCCAGAGGAACCAGACCTAGTTTTCACTTTGATATGCAGACATAGTCAAGAAGCAGCATGGGCAAAGGTGCGCGGGCAATGGGCTTTGTGGACCTTGGAAACCTGTCAGTGGTTTCTGTGGCAGGCAGGGGAGCTTGGCCTTCAATGACTTCACTCTGAGCAGTGCCACTGGGACCTGCTTTACACAATTGGCATCAACTCAACTCTCCTGTTGTAAATGATAGGAAACCAAGGGTTAGGTTTAAAATTCATTTTTATTTTAGGTATATGAATACTTTGACTACAGGTGTACCACATGTATACAACGCCCGCAGAGGTCAGAAAAGGGTGACAGAGTTAAATGGTTGTGAGCCACCATGTAGATACTAGGAACTTAACCAGGGTCTTCTAAACGAAGAGCAAGTACTCTTAGCTATGGCCTCATCTCTCCAGCCTGAAACAATTAGAAAGAATAGGCAAGTCTACAGCCATCAGAAGGTCCATACCAGCTCTTTCTAGTATGCCTCAGTGGTCCTGAAAGCACTCACATTATTCCCTGGCCCTCCTCAGAGCCCAGGAAGGGCACTGAAGATGTTATATCCCCATACTTTCCTCTTTTCCTCTCCAGTTAGTGGCCGTGGGCGCTGACCAAGACACCTTTCCAAGGTTGGAACAACTTGGGCATTCTCTTTATTGGCTTTTCCAGGATGCTGGTAAAGAAGGGCGAAGGCTGTGGGGAGTCATGATGGTTCCAGAGATAGCAGGGGAAAGGCATCTTCCAGCATTAAAAAAAAAAAAAAAAAAGTTTGTGGGAAAGGCTCCTGTGTCCAGGTGTACTTCTCAGCCAAAGACACTCTTGGCAGGTCCGTCTTTGGGCTTCTCAAAGACTGTCTCAGCACCTGTGCGGTTGCGGCTGAATACAGA